>NC_133026.1:98855000-100282500 GCF_048771995.1 Taeniopygia guttata
AACACACTGAGTAACCCAGTTTTCTCTATGACTTATGTCCTTGGACCCTCTATCTCACTGAGCAATGGGCTCATTTTCTTTGGTCTTTCTTTTGCTGGCAATGCACTTAGCAGAAGCACATCTTTATTATACTTCACATCCCTACTAGCCTCAATTCCAGATGAACTTCAGCTTTCCTAACTTCGTCCCTGTACATTCAAGCACTGTCACTAAATTCCTCCCTGCTTCCACCTCCTGTACGCTTCATATTCCATCGGTGCTCTGAAGTAGTTCTCATTTTATCCATGCTGGCTTCTGTTGTACTTACGTGACTATCTGAAGATCAGTCAGCTCTCTTAGGCTCCTTTGTTAATGCACCAGACTGCAAATTTCTGTTCCATTTTAACCACAATAAAAAGTGAGTTAAAAATTTTTCCTGTCCTTATAATTGTAGGAATAAAAGGACACGTATACAATGTTTCCTGTCTTGCTACTTGTCAGTGCCTCCTGGCATTTATAGTGGTTGCTAAAAATATTGGGTTTGTTAGTAGTGCCATTATGAAAAATATTGGTCTGAAGTTTGATTAAGATGACCTTGATCTTGAATACTGCATTTAGAGATAGTCCTTGCAGTGACTCCAGAAGTGCTTGGTCAATTATCCTTTGGCAGAGAGTAATGATTGGGGTTTTTGCAGTTTAAGGTTTAGAAAGTTAGGCATTGAGGATGAGGTGGGCTTTGCTCCATCTCTCAAAGGAAACAAGGACCTTCAAATTCTTCTACTAGAATATTTTTTTATATTGCAATGCATACCCTGCTTGAGAACTGCCTACTCATGAAGACCATGCAAGGAGGATTTTCTTTGCAGTAATGAGTTAATCAAGGCTGAGTTTCCATTTGATATTCCATCCCAGTCACAATCCTTTGATTAACAGGACTTGAGTCAGACAACATCTATCCTATTCTTTTCTGGTTTGTTCAATGTCCTAAGATTCTGTTGCCACTATCAGTGTAGTTCTTGGAGAAGAAGTGGGAAAGGAGGAATGGAAAGAAGATTACAGAATTTATAAGTAAGGTTGCACCATGCACTGTGGAGAATAGATACATGTAAAAAAGGTTGGTCATGTCTGATTTTGTTTCAAGGGCTTTAATCCACAACTGTAAAACATTACAACCAAAACCAACCAAAACCAGGTTCTGTTTGTGCTTTGATGTATAAATATTTAAGAAGTGAAATTTTCATGAGCTTGGACATTATATCAACAGCACACTTCAATGTATGTGCACACGCCTCCATAATGGCATCTGACCCTTTTGACTCATATTTGAACGTGATGAAATAAATACAAGGTCTGGGCTATTAGAATCAAAGTAATAAATTCATAGCTGACTTCTGGTCTTATTAAGGGGGCAACAGTGGTGTAGAGAGGTTGCACAGGATAAAAAAGCATAAGAGAAAAACACTGATGATGAAATAATTTATAAAAGCATAAAATAGCAAGACTAAGACTGATGTATGTGGATAAAAACTACATTTTCAGTACAAAAGGAGAGAAAAAAACATAGTGAAATATTGTACTTGAATGGGGGGGGAAGCTTTAGAACTAAGAGTGAAGCTTAAAAACTTGCTTCAGATATATATTGTTTTAAAATGTCTGTTTGAAACCATCTCTGAGAAACAGACACTGTGCAGTGGAGAGAGAAGGAACTTTGGAAAAATTGCCTAAGGGAGGAGAAGCAGAAAGCCCAGCTCCACCATGGGAGAGATTTACATCACATGACATTATTGCTTCTTGTCTTGTTTTAGAAAAGACAAATAATGCTAATGATATTTTGTCAGGTCCTTGAGACAGCAGGGATTTGGCTACAACAAAAGTTCATTTGAATTCATTTTTCATTAAGGAGAAGAAAAGGACACCAAATTTATTCTATCTAAAGTGAACCAGAACAGCCCATAAAGAAATCACAGAAAAAAAAATCTGAAGAGTATCTTTCCACAGTTAGTCTCAGAGGATATGACAAGTGTTGTGTTTCCTGCTTTTGAGATCATGCTTCAAGGAAAGAACTACGTTGACAAATATTTGCCAGTAAATGCATTGCATGGTGACCAGGACAGACTTTGTAGGGGTCTTCACCCACAGTCAGAAGTTTTTTTATAACATATCAGTAATTGCAGAGAGATAAAATTGAATTTGCCAATTTGATGTAAGTCGCCAATTTCAGTAGAACTGCTTGCATGATATTCTGGATGAAGATACACATACCCAGAAGATCTTCAATATTTGGACCTAAGAATTTTAGCTATGCTTTTTGGGCAACCATTACTAGATCTAGTAAGAATGACTGAAAGCAGAGTTGCGTTATTAGAATAGAATTTTCTAGACTCAGAGAGCTTTCATTAAATTTGAATATATCTGTGAATCAAATCTCTATCTATTCTACAGGCTCACTTGTACACTATATTAATTACAAATGTATATATTTATTTAATGTACTTCATAAGTTTATCACTCATATTTGGGTGGTTTTGATTTTTAAATGGAGGCATCCATGCAGGCTTTTTTTCCATCCCAGCTCAGTGCATCTGATGCTAGATATGTATAGCATACCATGTTGGAAGATGTGGGTGAAAGATTCAGAAATCATTTTGCTAACAAAGATGTGCTCTTGAAGGAAGTAGATGCACTCTCACTTCTTCCATTCCTCAAAACTTTCATCTTCTGTGCTCTATATGGCAGGATTCATACTAGTAAAAGGAATTGCACTGCAAGTCCCATAATGATATCTTTGGTTAGTAGACAGATCCAACAAAATTTTCACAAGCTGGAATGGGAGATAATTCTGTCTATTTTCACTCCTGACTCATAATGAATCTATACAATATAAACCAGGATTTTTGCCACATTAACTCTAAATATTAAATACAAAACAGCCCTGATGTGTCTGCTATTGAGGGCATAATTGCCTAATCAGTGCTTCCACTCCTATTTGTCTTTCAGTATAAAAGAGCAAATTTATACTTATGTAAAAAGACAAATGAAAGAGGAATATTTATTTGCCTGAACACTCGTAGCACAGGTACATTATAGTAAATTCATGTAACTATTCCGACTGAAAGCCAGCATAAAGAGAAAGGAGATATGGATGTACTAAAAAGGACTGAAGAAAATAAAATCTGTAGGCTTTTTTCACCTTTAAAACTTGCACTTAATACAAACTGAATGTTTATATATATTCTAAACACATAGTTGATTACACATAGTTTTGCAGTCCTCTCAAATAAGTCTTCAGGAACTTCAGCGAAGGGAGAAAAATTGAAAGATGTCTATTTTTGTAACAGTTTAGAGACAACATATATGTACATCACTTTTTTAGTATTTTAACTTGCATGAAGAAATTTCTAGTAATAAATTTTCAAATACTCTAATAAATTTTCAATTACTCTGTTCTTACTTTCAGTATGCAAGTCACCACACTAAAACCCGCAGGTGTTAAATATTCATCAAAGTGTCTACAGGGATAAGAATTTAAATCTCACCTGGGAGCTAGAGCAACCTCATCAGAAAATAGCATTAGTTTCAAAGCAAAATGTGGAAAGGATGCTCAGCACCTTGGCATTTTGATACTTACCATATCAAGGATGCTTCTTTTTAATCAGAAACAGCTATTACCTTGAGGATTGTGCTGCCCATCTGCACCAGAACTTAATAAACCTTAGTAAAATCTTCCTAATCCTTGTCTTCCTCTTGGACTAAACACAGGAAATGCACACACTAGCATGAAGACCAGCACCACAATATATCAGTAAATACACACCAGAAAAGACAGATTACTGTGTCTGTGCATAGTCCTGAGTAGTGATTCCCTTATCTCTAAGTCACAGAGACAGGCATGTGGCAGCTTGAGCATGACTAGAAATGCAGAGGACAGAGTTAGAGTCCCAACACTGCAGCACTCCTGAGAGTTCATTTGTAAGGTGAGCAGTGAGAATTTGATGTGTCCTTGTGTCCATCAGCCTCTGCATTTGTGATTAATTTGAATTTCTCTATGTTCAAAATCAAGTTCAATAAGCGCGAAAGGAATATGTAGGAGAAAACATGCAGTCTTTCTTAAAATAATGTCAATTTTACTTTTTCCATATGTAAATTGCTGCAGTGCCACAATTCCAAGACCAAGGAAAAAATGCCAAAAAATACAATACCGAATTGTAAAGCGGGTACCCATGTGAGCTGTAGATTAATTTAAGCCATGTAGGATTTCATTTGTCTCTGTGAAATTGTATGGTTTTCTCCAAGAATCTCTGCTGCCCAATTTTTGGAAAGGCAAAGCATGATATACTCTTGAAAAACATATTTTTGACATGCCAGTTCCAACTAGATTTCTTGGAGTCAATTTTCTCCTGCCATTCTAACAGGGCCAAATTTTGTCTAAGGTACACTATTAAAACCAATTTCTCCTTTCACAAGAGCCCTTGTCATCATTCTAACCCTCATCATGAAGATATGAAAGTTAATTTGTGAGGCAGAGAATCATCAGGCCAACTGAATTTTAGTAAAAGAGGACTATTAGCCTGTCAACAAAGCTGTCATTGTTATGAGGCATTATGTACATGATTACATCCAGCTAGTGTGAAAACAGCAAATATAGATAAGTAGAAAAAGAGTTGCTTGCTCCACAAAGTCTATAAGGATTTCTAAAAAGTTTCTGGTTCCTATCAGCACAGAACTTTGACCTTAGGAAAGCTGTAGAACACAGATAAGCAAGCCCGGTGAAACCTGGAAAGAGGTCATTCCTCATCCAATATCAAATTCCAAATGGCTTTTGCAGTCGTCCTTGGTCATCATCCAAGACCTATTCTATTGCACATGGACATGGATTAGTATGAAACAGCTGAAGCAAAAACCAATATTCAGCCCTCCAAAATGCTGAATGAGCACTTCAGCCACCAGAAAATTCTATAATCTTTCAGACCTATAAATACTTGCCTGACAGAGTTCAAATGAAGAAAATGCTTCACTGAAAAATTATCCAAATTACTTTAAATGCGGAAAATATTAAGAAATTTTATTCTTTCCTGAAGGAGTTTGGGGTGAAAGTATGTTTTCATAAATACACTCTATTTCTCCTTCTTTTTATTTCAGTACTTGTAAAGATGAGGTAGCCTCCAAACTGTCTTCATCCCTGACAAAATGTGCAGAAATGCTGTACCCCATGTTTGGACTGTTGATGGAAACTGGTAGGATTTTGTAACTGGGCACTCAGACATCCACCATTCATGTGCAAAAGTGGGAATTCAAAGTAGCACAAGCTGGGTTAGCCAGGGACTATTCCTCAGGTAGCTTGGAAAGACACTGTGACCAAGATAAACACTGAGGCACTAGAAAAGCAATAAGGACCTCACGAGCCAACCACAAGTATCATTTGGTAATTTCTATGTGTAGATATTTCAGCTGATAGAGGCATCAATGCCTTTGATTGTACAAATGTAACAGAGATTATTGCAGTTATCTAAAATATGAACTAAATACATTGGTCATAAACCCATAGGAATTACAAATTGGCTACCTTTTCAGTTGGTGAGAAATGTTATGATTTATTTATTAAGAATGTAAATATGAAATTACCTTTTTTTTCCCACTGGTTAAATCAAAAGAAAAACCTATAATATGCCAAAATACCATATATTTCCTTTTTTCTTTTTTTTTTCTTTTTTTTTTTTTTTTGTTAGAATTAGCTGTTTCTATGAACAAAAATTGTATTAGTGGCAGAAAAATAAGGGGTAAACATACTTTATTTGACAATAATTCAACTAATTTCTGAGGAACAGAATTTTTCCCAAGTAAATACTCTACTACACTAATATTCTTTTCTTTTTATCTTCTGTAAATCTGCCTCAAGGCAGAAATGTAAAAAGAATCTCCATTACTGATATGTTTGCCTCCTGCAATTTGTGCCATGTTTGTGTAATGCAGGAAAACTTCCTTTCACTCTAGTTTTCACTGAAACCAGTTAAAAAATGAAAAATTGAATTTTTTTTTTCAGCATGACTAATACTCTTCAGGAAACTGGCTCTTTTTTTTTGACTTGATGTACTCTACATGAAAATAATCTTTGTTTTCAAAATGTCAGCCTGTGATATTTCAAATTAAGACTTTCCTAACTTTAAAAACTGATGCCCTCTCTTCTCTTCATTTATAAAGCCATATTTTCTGTTAAAACTTTAAAATTCTTTCCTCTTATGTTTGGTGTTAACAAGGTGATGACTTCTTTTCATGCGAGAAAAAAAGAAATCAAAAAGTGCATTTTATTTAGAAATATTCCATGGAAATAATTCATATTCTTTCAGGAAAGAGTCTTTACCACCAAAAAAAAAAAAAAGAAAAAAAAGAAAAAGAAAAAGAAAAAGAAAAATGATATTGTGGAAATGTCTTTTATAACTTTTTTATGACATAAATTATGATGAAGGCTGTCAGAAATGTTACCATACTGCAGGGGATATTGTAACAGAACTCATCATTTGTAGTCTTGTATAGTTCACTTGGTTTTGCTATTCTCTGTGGTACTACTACCTGACAGAGAGGCTTCTTTGGAAACGGGCATACAAATAGATTAATGTCAGAATAGAAGAATGGGGAAGAAAGTGGTCTTTTTGTAAGCTCCCACATTTTTTTTTTTTTTTCATGTTTGGGGTTTTGGTTGGTTGGTTGGTTGGTTGGTTGGTTGGTTGGTTGGTTGGTTGGTTTTTGGTTTGGTTTTATTTCCCCTTTTTGGAAGAGGAATGTATGCCTGCAGAAATGCACATATTTAGAGCTAAAGCAGCTTTGGGACTGCATTCAGTCACACACTGCTCTTTAATAATGAGGTTAAGGCTGCAGGGAGCTCAGTGTGTTTGATTCTGGTCTGCCAGCAGCAGACCTCCTGTTAATATCTTGCATTATCACTATCAATAATCTGTGTTTCAAATCCACCCAAATATTATTGCATTATTTTTTAAAATTAGTTTCCATATGCTTTATGGAGCAACTGAATGACATTGAGAAATTGGTGGAAAAAACTTTCTCCATATGACAGAAAACCTATCCTAACACTGCAATTGCAAAACATTCGTATCTGCAACAAATTTTTGCCATCCTATAAAACTGGGTTTTTTTGAGGAAGTTATATCAATGTTTACTTCTATAAAGATAAAAATAATCAAATCAAGTCCTCAAAAAAAGTTTTTATTGAGCTTTATGTAGCTCGTAACCATATCATTTAGTAATACCTTAAGTGTCAACTTTCCTCCTTCACTCCAAATAGACACAAACATTTCCTTCCTTTTCTGCTAGCCTTCATCTGATGAAGCTAAAATTTTTGAGCAAAATCAAATTTTGGACCTTCTCCTGAGGGGTGGTCTGAATAAAGTATATTTTGTTTTCAGGGCACCAGCCTCAAAATAATGTCGCTGTCAATCCTTTGGGATCAGTTTTCAATGTACCATCCAGCTTCTCTCTCCTAACAATTTCCTCTGTCAGGACAGATATTTTCAGTAGTCCAGGGGACTGCAGCTGTGAATAGAGATTGATGACTGGTGAGAGCAAAGTTGTTCATCATGGGGCTGGAACTACAAGAAGTTTTTAAGGTAAAGATGGGTTTACTATGTCCAGAGACACTAAATTCCTCAGTATTGGTGATGATGTGTTCCAGACTACTGTGAACTGAATCAGACAGGAGGAGAGTTATCTACTAAAATGGATGAAAAATGTTGCTTTGAGGAGCTTGCTGTGTTCCCAAAGGCTACCTCGGTCAGAGAGCTCTGACTTTTCTGGCCATGAACTAGGCTTTGTAACTCAATTGCCTCTCATATTTCTTTTAATCAGACAAGAAAGCAAGTGGCAAAACAGTTTTAGACCAGGCTTGAAGGAGAGGCTGTTATTTTTGTTGCCTTCTCATGAGCAGCATGACCCATCATCCTCCCCCTCCATCACCAAGCTCCTGAAGAGTTGACAGATTTCCTGCTGGTTGTCATGTCTAATTATTGTGATCAATTAGGGAGAGGGTATAGTCAGGGACTTACAGAAAAAAAAAAAAAATCACTATTTTATTCTTGTGAGAGGTACAATATTTGGCAGAGAAAAACAGAAACTGTTTTGTGCAGCTAAAAATTATCACTATTTTAAGCCCTGTAATTACCACTGTTTTAACACCTGCAAGGTTCTAATTCTTTTTTCTTTATGGGCTCTTTTGACTCATGTCCCATTATCCAAAAGAATAAAGTCCACTTACAGCAATACTTATCATCTTCCTGAAAGCTATAGCAGGATGGTGGAGGGAGAAGAATATATTTTTGTCCAATTTACTACTAGACTGCCCATTTTGGTCATAATCAACTGCTTAAATGACTTTCCCTTAGGTGTTCCAAAGGCACAGAATCATGTTTTATAATGTTCCTATCCCTCAGATAATGTTTTTTAAAAATGCCAGTGGAATCCTTCCTACCTCCCATCCTTAACAGTACAACTTCCATGCTGATGTTATAGACAGCTTCCATGAATTAGTGATAAATAAATGACAAAAATGGTAAAAAGTTATTCAAATCTGAGGAAAGCTCATTTGTAGGGATTCCATATCATTACACACTAGGAAGTGTTCTGTCTTCTAGTCGTGATTGCATGAAGTTTACAGCTGTAAAATATAAATTCACTGAAATATAATATTCTTAAAAACCTAGAAACTATTAATGAACTGTATTAGTTTATCTCCTTTCAATTGATTTGTTTTAATTTACCATTGACCCTTTGCACTCAGGTTTGTAATAATATTAACAATGAAAATGTAGCTCTTACAAGTTTTTTTTGTAGTGATATTACCAGAGATACTATACTTGAACCTGGTAGGACACAATAGGACCAGAAGACCTTTTTGGATTCTGAAGTAGAAACATTTCTACAATGCATCTTTTTTTAATTAAGTCTGAGTTTGCAATTCCAATTAATTTCATTATATTCTGGGGAATAGTCAGGCCTCTGTTAAGGATCCAGGTGCTATAAAATATACTTGAGCAATTTTGTAATGCTTCTGTGAGTGAAAGCAGTGACTGTAAAGTTGAAACTAAAATGATTTGATCCACACTATTAAGGCAGCTTTCTGATATATTGGAAAATATATATTTAAAAGAATTAGTCTCATTAAAGACTTCCTTGTTAAAGACTTTCTTGATTGAAAATCAGGACAGAAAGAGCAGAAATTAACACTAAAGCATTGCAAGAAAAATTATTCATGTTCAAAATACTTTTTCTACACTCAGAAAACCTGTCTTTCTTGTCGCCATCATATTTCATCAAATATTACTTTTTCTAGACAAGACCCTACTCGGGACCATGGGCCCAAAATCTGCCTATACAGACCCAGTTCTTGGAGCCAGCTGTCTGCAGCCCTGTCTGTCTGCATGAGATGATATGTGATTTCAGATAGTTTCTGCTGTTCTTGCCCACTTTCAGCACTGTTGCTGAAGACTCTTGGAATTATCACTATGCTGTACGATAAATATGCTAGTTACTGACCAAGGTTCTACTAAAAGTTCCTAAAGACATCAGGATTTAACCCATAATGAAATCACCTTAAAATTAAAGAATAAAATTGATGTGCTTGAGTGCATTTGCAACTGCATTGCAGTTCATTATGCCCAAACTCCTTTATAAATATTAATTAAAGATAAAATTCTGCTGATAACAAAGCATATCCTGAGCTCTAGAGAGCTGCCATTGTGCCAAACTCTTATAATTTGAATGCAAGTTAAGCATATTCTAAATTACATTCTATAAATAATGTAAAATTAGATAAAAGGCAAATTTATCTATAGACTACACATGTACCTATTAAAAAATAGATAAAATGTAAATAATATAACTTTATGATAGTTTACTAAAATTCACCTTTTTTTCTTGCCTTCTTAGCAACCCACGTAGTGAGTGAATCAGCTTGGTTTGGGGGGAGAGGTGTGAGCCTCAGAAGTGCAAAGTGAAGAGGAGGAGGGCTGCTACTTCATCTTACAGAGCCAGCTAGCACTAGACTGGCTCCATGCCTCAGCAAACCACCACTTCAGACAGGAGCAACAGAGCCTACCCTGAAATTCAGTTCATTCATGACTGCAATCATATTGTAATATGTGAAATAAACAAGTTATATTCATAGCCATAATAATTACATGTTGATAATTATGGAATTAAATATAATTTAAGGACAAAAAACTATCATACAAACTGAAGGGATCTTTCCTTTATCTTATTATTATAGTGTTTTCTTGCCCTAAAAAATGTTTTCAGTTCTGGAATTACATATTAGTACAAAGGACAAACTGCTTGCAGAGGGAATTATTGAGTTTTTTCTTTTTATCCCTATGATTATATTAGCGTTAACATAGACATTAGTAAGATTCATTACCAAGAGAGTATATTGCATCTGTTTCCCATATTTTGGAGGACGCCAAAAATGTTTCACAGTAGTTGTATTATTCTTTGCAGCACTCACACTAAGTTGCTAGAAGAGTTATATTTTGCAGATTGCACATTTCATATTTTCAGCCACTAAGCATCTATATTTTGCTTGAAACTGCAGCCAGGCTTTCTCAGTGGCTTTGCTTCTACTACAATTAAATACTGGGGCTCTCCTAAGGCAAAGGCTGTTCATTCTCAGCTTCAACTATCACTGCCAGCAAAGGCTGTATCCAGAGCTCAAATCAACAATCCTAAAATCACAACACTTTGTGAACACCGGTGCTGGCCCCAGCAGGTTTACATCACAAACATTTAAATAGAACAGGTGTCTTATTTTTCTATGAAATAGCCCTGACAATGAACACTTCCAGATGAGTATTGCATTTCAGAAAGCTGGAACTAAACTGGCTAGTGATGTTCAGCAGCTCTTGGAAGCCTGCTCTCGCAGCCACGGGGACCTTGAGCCTCACTGTCAGAAGCAATGACAGCAGTGCTGAGCTACTTTTTTTCCCCAGCACAGACAAAGTTTTTGTTGCTCCCTTTTTTTGAGTCAGACTACCATCTAGTCTAAATTGTTGATTATTGTTTTTATATTTAATAATTTTTCCTTCCTGTCGTTTTTCTATTCCGTTTGTTTGCTGGTTTCATTTAAGAATATGTTAAATGTAGCCCCCAGAAAATAAGGAAACAACATACATTTCAATGCTTTTCCAAATGAAAATTCCCATGTCCTGAAATACCAGTCTGCAGAAAATAATTGCAATGCTAGAACTTTGAGCCAAAGAGGCAATGTAGTTGCCAAAGGTTTACAAAACAGAATGATTCAACTTCAACTTTGTAAATAATTAGTAAAAAAAATTATCTTGAATGTTACATAGCTTCTGACCTGAGAGAAAGCTAGCTAAGAAAGTAATGTTGTCAAAGTCTATTGAAACATACTGAGAACTTCAGGGAAAATAATGGAACCTGTGAAGTCAAAGGAAAATTGTTAAATGTTGTGATATTTCCTCATCTTTGTCAAAAATATAGAATATACAATAAATAATTAATAATTGTCAGGAAATTGGCAGTTGTGTTCTTGCTCTTTGGAGAGTTGGGTGCTGCCATTTGATAGTAAATTATTTAAGGCTGGGAATGTCTCTTCATCCTTAGTGCACTATCAGACTTTCAAAACAATAAATATTCTAAGGAAGAAGCACTGTTAATTGAGTTATATTTAGATAATCCCCAAATTAAAAAATAAGGAAAAATTTAGAAGGAAATGTGAACTTCCTTTCTTCTGATTTAGAATGAGAAATAAACAGTAAGGGTGTTGTAACCATTTCTGGCAGTTTTCTTGTGAGAATCTTCCTCCTCAAATTGTAATGACAAAAACAACAGAAAGAATCCATGGACAGATCCTGTTATTGTAAAGCTTTTCACACAAAAGTTTCACATTATAGCTCTACAAACTTTCAAAGATTTTCCATCTAAAAAGGGTTCATTAACATGTTAATTAGTCATTATTTTAATTAAACGTAAAAATTAAATTAACTGCATTTTACTGACAGCAACTGTAGCCACACCAAGGAAATACTGATTTCACAGCTGTCATATTAGTTTCCTAAATATTTCATTTATCATACTTTGCCTCTTTCCCTTCTTTATTCTGTAGCTAAAAAGTTACAGACAGAAAAAACTATGTAGATTTCTTCCAAAAAGGAAAGGGTCTCACAGTGATGCACCATTCAAGCATTCCCAGCAGGAGGCTGAAGTGCCTTTGATGTTATGTGGCAGCTAAAATATATTAAAGGAGATATTGTAGTTGTCAAAGTTGAATTCTAGTTTTCTACAGGCAACTGCAAAATACCTCTGCTCCACTGTTGTGTGACATTTTCCACCAGGAATACATGAAAGACCCTCCCTTATTTCAGTGTACAAAATCACTTGGCTTGTAGACAAAGATATAATCTGTTGATTCTTTTTTAATTAGCATTTCTTTTATTTTTGTTTTAGTACTATCTTAAGTAGCATAAACTTTACTCCCTGAATCTGTGATCCTTCATGTCTCTTCTGCATAGGCTCACTTTTTTTGGAAGATGTCTAGCTCTTTGGTTACTTTTTCCCTCTTCATTCAATGACTTAGATGAGGGAGACATCATTTTGTAATATGAGGCATTATCTCTCTCTCTCTTTCTTATGCCTATCCATGTATCTTTTCAGACATAGATTTGACTAAGATCAGGTAATTCAGCACTATAATGCCCAAATTTTGTTCATTAACTAGATTTACATCAAGTGATTCTGCTCTCATATTCATTTTACTATGCTATCTTTAAAAAATTAATGATAGCCCAGAATTATTACCGAATATTTATTTTTTGAGTTTTTCATAGCCACTGCTAATTTTCTTGCTTATGAGACTCCTCTTTCAAGGCATATTTACATGCACATTTTGTAATGCTATCATGAAGATAGGAGTTATCTTTAAATGTAATGGTTTAGAAACCAGAAGTAATTTTGCCATGGCAGAACTGAGACCAGCATAAGTTAATTTGTAGTGTCAAAAATAATGATGATATTCCAGTCTGCTGTGATAAGGTTGCTTCAGACTATAAAAAGTTCCCTTTTTTAAATAATGCATTTGTGCATATAAAAAAGCTGACATGGAATCACATTGATAAAACCCTGCTATAGCAGGGTTTAATCATAAATGTTCCTATAACCTCTTTGTAGCCATAAAAAATTAAGCATGTTTATAATTGCTATGTCATTATTTAATAAAGCCATTACAAATCTGCTAAGTATTGCAGGCCAAAGAACATCCACCTATATGCAATAGTATTAATGACAGACTTGAATTATAATATTTTATGTGCTTAATGCAATGCATTTTCCTGCATAGCAGTACTTGTCTCAGCTGGGGTAATTCTCTTCACAGGGTCTGGTATGGGGCAGTGCTGTGGATTTGTATTGAACACAGGGATGATAATACGGAGATGTTTTTGCTGCTGCTGAGTAGAGCTTGCACACAGCCAAGGCTTTTTCTGCTTCTTATGCTGCCATGCAGGTGAGAAAGTTGAGGGTGTGTGAGGATAGGTGAGCTGAACTGACTGAAGGGATATTCCAGACCATATAGCATCATGTTCAGTTTATAAAGTGGGGGAAGGAGGAGGAAGCAGGAACATTTGGAGTGGTGGAGTCCCAAGTAACCATTACATGTGATGGGGCCCTGCTCTCCTGGAGATGGCTGAACACCTCCCCCACTGTAGGAAGCAGCAAATTCATTCTATGTTTTGTTTTGCTTGCACATATATCTTCTGCTTTGCCTAATGAACTGTCTTGATCTCAACCCACAAGTTTTCTACTTGTTACTCTTCCAGTTCGCTCCCCTGGAGAGAAATGGAAGAATAACAAGTAGATTAAATTAAATCAGCCTCACTAATGGGGGAATGAATGATGGTCTGTGTGGGGCTTAGCTCCCAGCTGGGGTTAAACCACAGCAGTAGTAAATACACTTACAATATTTTTGCCCTGCATGCACACACACACACACATTTGCAATATTACAAGTCCAAACTACATAAAGAACATTTGTAAAGTGACACGGAGTGGTCAAGAGAATTTTCTGAACCTTTCTGTTTGGAAAAAATATTCCAAAAATATAAGGGGGGAAATAATGCCTTAGGTTCTAGCTTTTATATTTTTCATATTATGTACTACTGCTTTAGTGTGTAGTTTTGAGCTTCATATTAAGGGATTGTAAGCTCTCTTCACAGACTAAGTAGACCAAACAATTCCTTCTCTAGCTGGGGACCAAGGACAACCAATTGAAATCTCAGTTCCAAGAGCATAAGCAATGGTGGAATGAAGAGAGAAAAACAAGGATGGGACTTCATAATCTAAAACTATATTTGAACAATTAACTCAAATATGCTAGTGGACCAGAACTTATAAAAGCGTGAGACCTCTTGACCATTCATCCATTTATGCAACCATTTTGGGTTCATCTTGGATGTAGCCCTGTCTGGACTCTTGTACTGCCAAGGTTTATCCATTGAGGCCTTTTAATAAATACCTACTTTATTCTTTAACTCCATCTAGCCTCTGTTCTGTGGATGTGACAGTCTGGTCAGAGAGCGAAAAAACTAGACAAGTTTTCCTAAAATTGTCCTGAGAGACCTTAAGGAATTGAAGATAAACAATGATAGCTTATTATTATAAACAGCTGCAGGTGTTGTTTTTCTACTCTCTGTTTTCTTGTTTTTCTCAAAGATTGTTTATACAAAGGGCAACTTGTTAATTAGCCAATCTGGTGAAATGTATTAACTAAATGACCAGTGAAATTCACCTGGGTTGGAACAGCTTATAAAAAGGAGCAGATTCAAACATATATATGGTGCCTTATGCCCTTATGCCAATCAGCCTTCTGATGAGTCTGTGTCATTTCTTACTCAACAGCGACACTAGGTCAGGCATCACTTGTCTTCTCCCATGTTATTTCCTATGAGGAAGAGGTCAACTCCTAACTCAGTGATTAAGGCTCATTTGATCAGAAACTAATGTTACCATGAAAACACAAGTGGGATCAAAGTCAGTTCTGTGAAAGACAGCTAAGCAGATGCCAGCTGCCTCCTCAAAAAATCCAGCAGACCCTCAAGCAATTCTTCACCATCCAAGGGACATCTGGGTTTCTCCAAGCAGTCCTTTATCCATTTGCAAGGACAGACAGATTATAGCTTCCAGGCTCATCAGGCTAGGTCCCAAGCAGCACCAAAAGAAAGACATCTCTGGCAAATGAAGAGAGAGAGCATGACATTTCATGCTTGGCAAATCTTGCAAACACTGATTTCCTTTTGAACACATTTTTGAGTGAATCACTTTCAACTTGAATTTCAAAATTAGTAGTTAGTGTACTCACCAACTCCTGATGACAAATATTTTATTAGAATGTTCTAATTTATAGCTTCTTCCTGAGGTTTCTTTATCCACTTTTCAAGAATTGTGTAAGGTTAGTGTGGATACTAAAACACTATGTTCAGAAAAGTATGCTTTAACAAGAAAAATGTAACTGACAACTCATTGTCTTAAAAACAAAGATGGGAGATTACGATGGTAGGTCTCAAGTGAAAAATTATCCATTCAGCTTTTTAAAGCATTTTCTTAACCTCAGCTTGGACCTGGAAAAATGAACAATTAGATGTGCTCCATAACATAGTAGACCGCTTGCAGCATGATGTCTATTTAATTAAATAAATAAAAATTAACAATTTACTAATGAAAAGTTTTAGAACTAAACCTCCTAGGCTTGTTTGTTGAAAATAATTATAATTTTAAAGTATTAATAAAAATTTTATCAGATCTCCAATGGACCAAATTTCTTTCCCTCGTGATAAAGATTTACTTTATCTGCACCATTACAGAGACTAGATCATGCGATGTAACAATGCTGCAGCTATGAGAGTCCAGACATGTCTAAAGATTATTTCAATTATTTGTTGGAAGGTTTTGGTCTGGAATCCCTATGCCAGAAAAGAATCATATGTTTACATTCTAGTAAATTACTCCTACCTTGTTTAGGCAGTCTCTGAGCTGTGTCCATGTCCAAAAATCTCCCCCTGGATAAGCTGGACCACTGCGTTGGGATAAGAGTGCTCTTACAGACAGCAGCTTTGCAGACACTGACCAGAGGATGCTGGTGGGCCCAGAACAACTGGTAAGACACATCTGTGGTGCTGGATCTAGTTATAGGCTCCCCAGAACAAAAGAGATATTGGAAGAGTCCAGTTCATTGGAAAGCCCAGGGCCACAAAGGGGCCACAAAGACAAGTAAGGTAAGAGCTTGGAGCAGGCCTCATTTGAGGAGAAGCTGAGAGTGCTAGAGCTGCTTAGATTACAGAAGAGAAGTCTCAGGGACATCTTATCGATATGTAGAAATACGACTGGGGATGGGAGGAAGAAATGATAGGGAACAAAGAAATTGGGGGATAAATTGTGCTTCTCTCAATGGCTGGAAGCTCTGGAACCAATACAGATTGTTCTATTAACATTTGCAATTTTCAAGGCGTGATAAGCATAATTTAACTCCAGAGATTTAGGCATCAATTACAGTACAAGACTAGATAAACCACCTTTCTGTGAAGACTCTGCTATCTGAACTCAAGTAGAAAGCACAGTATCTTAGTAATCTTGAAAAGCTGCTAGGGAGCCAGTTCTGACTCCTTTACAAGAAGTTGATATCAAACTAAACCACCCGTGTAATTTAAACTTGGTAGATTAGAATGCAGTAGAAAATGAGTCATTCCCTTGTGTAAGCAAATCTTTTTATCCAGGACTAGAACATTAAAATCAGCGCTTATCATACATCTGTGAACACTACAGAACATTTCTGTTCTGCATGTAAATGTAGAGAATAATAAAAGTCTGTTAAGGGACCAGACAATGAGAAAAGTTCAAGAGAGACAAAAGGAAAGAAATTGACAAAGAAAATATGGGAAGTGGCAGCAGGTCAAAATATAATTTTTAAAAAAAAAAAAAAAAGAAAAAGATATGAAGGGAAAAGTAGCCCCATTGGAGGTTTAAACTATTTAGACAGGCAATTCCTCTAGTACACCAAAGTAATGAAGCAGACAGGAGGAGAAGAATTGATGAAACTCTATAATCAAATAAGAAGACCTTTAGTTAGAAAAAAAATTTGAAGAAGAAACAAAAGGCATGTACAAGATTTCACTCCAAGAAGCAAAGTAGGTAGTATTCTGGAATTTTCTGCATATTGTAGGGCTCCTTTGTTTGAAGCCCTATTGTAAGGTATGGACAATAAAGAGGATAGCTTTAGTATTAGCACGTGAGTCTCCAAATGACTGAGATATGGCAGCTCCCATCAGTGATATTTGTAGATGGCAGACCCCACAGAGAAAGCTGAAATCCCACTGTACTAGAAAACCTTAATTTAAGATGCTCAGTCAACCTCTAACACATAGACTCCGTTCTTAGACACACCCCTTACCCTTCTTACCCATCACATTTCACTTGTGCTATACCAGATTGGGCCTACACATGTAGTAAAGCATCTAGATTAAAACTGATCCAGACATATTTTTAAGGGAAATTCTAGTGTTTCACCTGTGCCAGAACAAGGAAAAAAACCAGAGAAGTGGTAGACATAAAAGGTAGATGGAACACCATCTTCTTGAAATTCTAGATTACAGCATGCCTTAAATGTACCGTGTTGGATGCAGCTGACGCTGCAAAAGGCACACACGTGTAACTGGAAGGTGTAACTCCAATGCTTCTGAAAAGGGCTGAAAAGATCTTTCAGTTCACTGGTGGGGATGGGGATGGAAGAAATAGATCATACTCCAAAACTTCTATTTCTGTCTCAGTTTCTGCTGTCTAATCCAACTATTTTCTTTGCACTAATCCAGTACTCAGAGCTTGCCAGATGCGTAGAAAATGTTTTGAATACAGTTTGACTCTTCTGAGCTGAGCGCTCAATCCCTGAGTGAGAAGTCTAATTCAACAGAAGAGCTTAGAGCAGGACCACCTTTTCCAATGACTTGTAGATGACTTTGCCATTTTCTGGAAGTTTATCCCACCTTGAAGACATTTCTTCTTGCCGTCCAAACAAATGGTATTCATGCTAAATAGCTACAGAGAACAAATTGTGTCTATACTTACAAAATGTAACTCCAGTGCAAGCTAATACTTCTTGGACAATGCCTGTCTGTGGTGAGCACCATTATCAGAAAAAGCAAGTCAAAGACTTTCACAAAAATAAGATGAAAAGTAGTGCACTTGTACTGAAGTAAAGTGCTCTTGAAGACAATATATTCAGCTTTAAGGATCCAGAACAAACTATTAGGAAATTATGACCATGAGCATGTTTCCAAAGGTGTCTGCTTTAACAGTGGGGAGATGCTCTGCTTCCCGGGGACACATAATCCCCATGGCAGATGCCTACAAATTTTCAACCCCTTTTGTTCTGTTATTCTACCATTATGATGCATAAAAAAGACAATTCAAATGTTCTAAAGTCATGTAACTCCCATGTCATAGAGCACAAAGCTCCTTTTCAGTCCTGGAAAAGAGTTTGCTCCAAAACAATTGACCTGAAAAGTGTTCTTGTTTTGGAACTGTGTGTTTCGATTATGTTCTCTTTCCCTGAAAATGTGCTAACAAATTTTTGTGTGCTACTCTAATTGCATCTCAGAGAGTCAACCACCTCTAATGCTTTCAGCATGTTTGAAATATTTATCTGAAGAATTAATTCCGCTAGTGATTCTGAAGTCCTAAATCCTTTCTGAAACGCCACCACACAGGGTGTTCACACGTATGGCCTCCAGGTTTTACAGCCCTGGTGCATCATCTGGCTCTTTTCACCTGAATTCCTTACACTAAGGAAGGGCAACTCTCAAAAGCCAGCAAGTCAAGGTGCTGGAGGAACTAACCTAAAAACATAAAAGGTGCTCCTGTTTCCCTACATGTTGCAGTAGCTCAGAAAAAAGGCACAGTGATGCTGAATGTATCAGTGATGGTGTCAAATCTGATAGATAACAAACTACATAGGTCAATTTGTGTGAGTCAAACCAATTATTTTCAGATATCAAGAAGCACTGCCAAATGAATGGTAACATGCAGTTACCTTTAGTCCAGTTTTCAAGGTTTTCTATACAACTGTGACAACACAATGCTTCCTCAGTCTCTTGTGGGGATGGTTTGGTTTGGGATTTTTTTCATTTTAATTTATTTTTCTTAATAGCAGGTGACTATTAAAAATAAGAGCTAGGAAAGTTGCCAGTAACAATATTGTATGTCTCTATCAGAGAAGAAGAGAATACTGTTTGAAAATAGGGGTGCAGACAGGAATAAATGCTTCCCCAGTGATACTTCCATGACCATTACCGAATCTTCCCCAGTGTATGCACATGCTTATGTACATATGCACTAAAATCTCATTCACATCTGTAGACAAGTGAGTTTTATTTTTTATAGCATGGTCACATATTCTGAACAAGGTCATAGAGAGAGAGCCACAGTCATGTCAAGTGAAATTTAAACAAAATCTTATTGGTTTTGGAGGAGTGTCCTTAGCAGACAACTGAAAAAAAGGAGAGTTCTTCTATTTTAAAATATCTTTGCATATTGAGGGGGAGGGAGCAGGGAGTGGGGGCAGGAGGAGGGAATTTAGAATGTGGAAAGGTGTAGAAGGCCCTGGGTCAATTAGGGGGCAAACACTTCATAAAATAATCTTTATTCGGATATGTCACTAAAGGGAATTGTACATCCTAAAGGGTGAACAATTGCACTGCTTCTGCAAACATCTGCATTTGCAGCTGAGAAAACACTGCATAATTTAGGTCCTATTTGTCATATCACCAAATGCCTCAGTGTTTTTCCTCACTGCATCATTTCCAGTGCTGCTGCAAAATCATGAAGCTTAATTGCTCTTCCTGTTAGGTCTGAAGGGTCATTTTTTTGCCTCCTTTCATTATATATATTTTATTAATTCTAGCTGAAAAGAATTGTTAGTATCCATTAACTATTTTAAGTATAAGCTATTTTGTTCGATACTTTTTCCATTTTATCTTCTCTTACAGAGTACTTGTAGAGAATTCTGATTAAAATCATTCCCATTGGGCTATTTCAAGTAAGAAATGAGGAAATTACAGCTTGCAGGCAAACCCACTGGCTGATTTCTTTGTCATAGGGGATGAGACCATTCATATGGGCACAATTTGACCTGAAAAAACAAAAAACAGGTGTTTCATAGCGCTTTCACAAAATAAACCAAATCTTTCTGGGTATGAAAATTCAATGACCATTCTAAACCCCACCATCTGGCACTGTATTGTCTCAATTATTTCCTTAGTAGTTTCCTGTTAGCAAATGTATTAAGATTTTTTTAAAATTTTAAAAAAATAAAAAGAAAGAGAATGAGAATTTTGCAGAAAACCTTATAAAAAAGATTACTTCTAAAGTCTGTTTCAACAATGGTGTATATATACAGATGTGCACATGTATAAGAATATATAAGAATTTTAAATCTTTAAAACTAAGCAGTTTTTAAATTATATGAAAATCTCCTTATCATATAACCTCATTTCAAGTAAATCTCCTCAGCAATAATAACAACACATTCTAATTTTAACTCAAAGGAAAATTGCACAGAATGATTATCATACTTTTCTTTCTTTTTAATTAAGCATTAACGCTAGTTATTGTACCATCCTAGCTAGCATTTCTTTCAACAAAACTTCTCAAGATTTGAAGGATATCATAAACAGGCATAGGGCAGATAGACATGATTTTTTTTTTCAGCAGTGCATGAAGACTCAGACTAGCAGGAAGGCAATTTAGGGATTAAATCTTAGCACCACACTTTCAGTGACTGATTAGTCATACGTGACTTTTGTGCTGACCTTTACTAGTTCTTGCCTCCTTCTGGAGTCTTTAGTCTTGATCCTAATTTCACTAATTTTCTTTTAAGTGGAGTCTAAACATTCAAAGATATTATTTCCACATAGACCTAAAATCTAGACCTGAGTCTGCCCAATAGACAACAAATCATCCCTGACCTGAGCATAGCTTCTTAAAGCAGGAGTTGTACAGGCTTTTCAGCCAAGCTTTCCATGGACCTTACTGGCTAGGACTGGACAAGAGACGCTGTACCAGGAGAATGGCCATGTCAAAGCAATACAGATTTAAAATATCCCTTTAGAAACTTTTATTAAGGCAGTTTTTTTACATTATGCTGCTATCAAATTTCAAGATTTTTTTCACTTTCACAAGGAAAAATAATACCCATCTTTCTCTGAGGCTGAATTACATTTTAGAGTTGGAATCAAGCCCTTCAGATAGGACATCTACAAGTATCTTATGCATTCAAACACATTTTAATAAAAGCCATGACTGCTTAATGATATTTAATAGCCTTTATTTAACATCCAATCTGTGTTGTTTCTGAAAAGTTCTCTCTTTGACAGACACTTATTATCCACACAATGTTATGCCGTAAAATATGCAAAGTTGGTAACTGCATACCATCATCAATTAACTTTATTTTTCATTTTGTCAAAGGAGAGGAGCTTTCTGTTGGCAGCTCTTTTATTACATACTGCACATTCAAAAGTAAAGAGTGGATCTCACAGAATAATTTTCTGTTGCTAATGTGTCTGTAGATTTTTCCAAGCAGCAAGACTGTAGGAGACTATGATTTATCACTCTTTCAACTATATCTCAGTAGGACTTCCAAATGAGACAGACACACAGCACAGTTTCTTCCAAAATACATATTATAAAAAGCTAATTTTAAAAATTCATTGTAAATCTTGCATGAGAGGTTTTCCTTGTTCCTTCCCTATGAATGGCATTTTAAATAATTTTCCTATTATAAATGTGTTTACATATGGTATTCTCATTTTGTGTTTTCCCACTGCAATCTCTCAGGGACAGAGATAATTTACATCTGTGCTCCACAGGATCCCAAGCACACTGTTCACACATAACAAACAGCACCATGCCAGCTGTTTGCCTGTGCTGTAATAGGAGATAATTGCACTGTGATCATTCTGTTCTGTAAGTTTTCATTTGCACATTTCAAGGGCAAGTTTGAACTAGATCTGGATCGGTGTATTTCTGAGTCCAATGTGTTCCCACACAACTTAATTTCAAGAATAAACATAAAATTCCTAAATATTTTTAAATTTTAATTTTTAAATGGCTATCAGAGTCCAATTTCAAAACAGGTATTTTCTAGGTTTAGATTCAGCAATGCTCTGTTCCTGTCACATTGAGAGATATTTACCTTTTACAATTATTGATAAAAGACAATAATAACACAATTTTTAAAATGTCTAGCTGACCATTCTTTCAATGAAATCAGCCTATATAGCTGTAGAGAAAGGATGGCAGTAACATATAAAAGAGAGTCAGCGTATCTGAAAATTAAGACTTATTTACCAAAAGTGTGGATGAACAAGAGGGAAAGGGCACTCAAGAGAGGCTGTTGCAACACTGGCAAGAGCAACATCTGGTTACTCCAGACTCAGATTCAGCAGTTTTGACCTGGAAAATGCACAAGGGATATAAATGCAGAATTCTTCACTTTCACACCAGGACAGCCTCTGTCAACACATCGGCTATAGCAATTAAATTTCCCATTTCTCAGCAAAGTAAAACACAAACTAGCTTCTCCTTGGAAGCCAGGCCTTTTGCACATGCAAGAGCAGCAGCCTGATAGCCCATAGCAGAAGGCAGTGATTGCAAGACAGAAGACAGAATAAACACTGACAAAATAGAGAAAACGACAATTTTTCAACAGAAAAGTCAGTCTTGTATAAAAACTTCCTGCCCATGATTCAGAAAATCTTGAGAAATATATGACATTCACTGAGGTCTTTATACCTGAAAATGTTCCAATTCTCATTCGTCATTTTTATATTGAAGTAATGTAGGAAAGGCACGCGGAGACTGAGAACAATGAAAGAGCTCCACACTCCATTAGCAATAATTGAAAGTTGTCCTGTGTGTCCTGAACAGCTTAAGTCAATATTGATATCTCCTGACTCATCACAGTACAGTCAGTCCTCACATCCTTTCACCAAACAACCCAGTATTGGCAGGCACTCCACACATGTCATGTTGCAGAGATGTACTGTTTCTTCTCTACTTAACTACTTTGTTAAACCCAGACTGATGCTACTTTTCAAATTTTTAAAGGAAGAAGTCTACTTTATTTCTTAATTTCTGAAGTAATTTAACTATTTTACTTTCAAGGTATATGTCATGTTCTTGTTGTCCCAATCAGCAATGCAGTTCAATTCTCATTATTGCATGTGTGGAATGTTAATTTTCTTAGAAAGACCAAAACCATCAGTGATTGTTAAGAGAGCTATTGCAATGCATTGCAAATTCTCTTTTGAAAAGGTCCACCTCAATAATTCTTTATTCATCCATGGACAACAGCATTGACATTTGAGGGTCCTTCATTGTGTCTTACTCCATCTACTACAATTAGAGGGGAGGTATCGGATGCTGGAGAGGTACTGATTAATTAGTGCTTTCAATTCACCTCTATGATATTCTGACTGGATTGAAACTACAAAGATCCATGCTTGCTTTAGACTGTAGAGGCATGCCTTTATATTTATTTCAATGCACCTTTTTGACCATATTTCTAATTTCTTCCCACCAAGCACACTGCTGTACTGCCAAGAAATTCACATAGGCCTTCTGCTTTGCACAAATACTTATTCATCACTGTAGGATGGCAGAATTTCAACCTTCTTTTAGTTTCAGTTCAAAATTCCATCTTATTAAACTGTAAATGTTCTTCCCACTGTAAGATTTAACAGAAAGATTCATTAGTTTCTTTCTCTTTTTTCACCAACTCTGTTGAGGTGAGATTTTGAGATCCTTATTCTGGCTTTTTTCAGTGAATGCTAACTGAAGTCCGTCAATAAAGAAGAAACCACAGGATTATATCTGATCCTGTATACAGTCTAGTTCCATCTGTGTCATCTGTAGCATTGCTCGTTTTGCTCTTTGGACAAAATTATTTGTGCTGATATTCTGAAATTTTGTGCAGTCTATGTCTTCTTTCCAAAGAGCTGAGGCTTTGCAGTGTCTTTTCATCCTCAATTTATTCCTGAAGCTGAGTTTGGTTATTGAGTAAATCATAGTACTATAAGATTTCTAACACTGAGTACTCTGGTATTATGTATATTAACACGTAAAATCTCTTACAGAAATTGCTGCTGGAGAGAGTATCAAATGGCTGCTGTCCTTGTGTTCTTGTGATCCACAGCAGCAAGACTGAGCTAGTGAGTCCATAGAGAAAAGGTGAATACGTGGTTCTGCAATACCCAGAGGCAGAAAGATTATGCTTTGATCAGAAAAATGTCTTTCATAATCAAAGACTAAAAACTGTTTGAGGTACTGAGGTACTTTTGGGTACAGAAATCAGACCCAACAGTGCCCATCAAACTAAACTAAAACTTGCAACAGAATAGAGATTCTGAGAAAAATTAAATGAAGACCATATTCAAATCAATTATAGTCACACACAAAGATTTTCTAATAAGCATCTACACACAAAGATTTTCTAATAAATATCTACAAAGATCAGATTCACAGAATCCTCTACGCTGCTGCTTATCCACATCTTCACCAAATGATGGTCTTGTTATATCTGGAGATGGTCATTATAAGCTGAATTTGTAGTACACATAAACAAGACAAATAGATTTTTCTGTAGAAGGCAATAAGGAATGAAATGTTTACAGAGACCCACACAAAGGTGTACAGAAATAAGGTTTTAAAGAGGAGAAGTTCTTTAATGAAGAACTTTAAAGAGAAGTTCTTAAAAGTAGACTGGAAGATAATATTGATGGAAATTTTTCCCAAACTGCAATTTATGAAGTAACCATGACTTCATGGGAACAACGTTGTCTTTTTTCATCATGGATGAAAACACAGATCCTGGTTTCTGAAGTGTTTGATTTATTGATATAACACATTTGAGAAGGCAATTCTCTCTCCATTAAAATCCTTTGAATCTGAAAAATGTATTTTAGCTACTCAAGATTTTTACTTGTATAGCAAGCATAAATACCACTTTGGTAGTTAAGTTCACCTTGGTTTAATTCTATCTGCAACAAAGGCTTTTAACAAGCATTTTCTATTTAATGATGTGTTTTCCACACGATCTGTAATTAAAACCTGTCCACATGTTTTCTCCTAGTAAGCAAACTGCAGTCTGGATAGTTCCTCTTTCCACACAACTACATCTAACAAAGATGCCTAAAAACAGTGCATTTTGCAAACAACAAGCTCTGTCCATGCAGCAGCTAATTTGACTTCATTAACATATTATCAGCTTGTAAAGATTAATTTATAAAAAGTAGCATAACACCAAGATATTTCAAGTGCAGAGATGAGCACCTGGGAGGGAAAGCATCCTTTGAGTGCAGTAGTTTCTTGGTTTTAATCGTAAATTCTGTTTGTATCTAGAAATCTATGGACTTCTGCTAGACACATAAAACATTAAATGGCAAATTGGGTTCCAAGTTTTAGCAGTTTTCATTGTGAGATTAATAAATAAGTATTAAATTTATGAGCATAGATTTTTTTTTCTCTTAACCTTTCCATTTATCATACGTGGAAAATATCCAAAGTGAAATTACCCAGCAACACAGATTATCTGTTGTGGCAAAAGTAATCTGTGTCTGACAGTCTGTAAACATTAATATATCCAACAGAATAACTATACGAGTTGCTGATGGTTGTTCCTCTTCAGTACCATTGAACAGGGAATTTTACTGAAGACCAAAGTGTGCTTAATCTATAAGCAGAGCTAGAGGAATATTTTTAAAGTACTCTGATACATATGCAGTTCTTGACAGCAGATGCAAAGAAATTGCTCTGCCCCTGCTCTTGAAATACAGCCTAAGGAATCTGAAAAGAGAAATCTGGAGGAAGATGCACAGTGAGGTGTAGGCTACTGCCCCAGAAAGGTTTAGCTCTAGGTAACACTTCTACAGTGGAATTCCCAGGTGGGAAGGATGTACCTACAGCCTGGGAGGCTCTTGCACTCTCTCTGAAAGGGACAATAATACTGACACAGCACCAGTTCAAACATTAACCTGTAACAGCCTGGTCCTCATAGCTGAAGATATTGCAAAGGTCTTTTCTAAATAAAAGTGAGGAATTCTTTAGTTAGCCTTGACAGCTAGAAAAAAGCATGTAATATAAAAACACTGTTTTCTGCTTTTCACAGCTCAGGAAGTTCAGTGGGAACACTTTTGAATACAAATGGGCAATAAACTACCAATTATGAAAAGAACCCAATTAGCTTGTTCTTGAACACTGAATATTTACTTTGCATAAATATGCCTTATTATGCCCTTGAAGAACGAAGAAAATCTAAATTTGGAGATCAGAGGAGGGACAATTTTCTTCTTACTTTCAAAAACAAAGCCAAAACGCTTTCAGGTAGCGCTGGCTCACTGTGATCGGGGGAAAAAAAAAAAGAAAAGAAAAAGAAATGAGAAAAAAAGTGTGGTGCAGTTGACACACTGGAGATAAGGGATGTCCTTCACAGGTACTTTGCCAAACTTGAGAGGTGGAACTCTGAAAATCTTATATGGTTCAACAAAGCAAAGTGCAAGGTACTGCACCGTGGTCGTGGCAGTGCCAACTCACCTACAGGTTAGGTGGGAAAAGGTTGAGAGCAGCCCTGCAGAGAAAGACTTGGATGTGATGAAAAACTCAACATGAGTCAGCTCACAGCCCAGAAAGTCAATGAAATACTGAGTTGTATCAACAGGAGCGTGGCCAGCGGGTCACGGCGGGCCACGCTCTCATCATTCGGCCTCTCATCTTTGCTCTTGTGAGACCCAACCTGGAGTGCTGCATGCAGCTCTGGGACCCCCAACCTAAGAAGGAGATGGAACTGTTGAAGCAAATCAGGAGGAGGGCCACAAAATTAATAAGAGGACAGGAGCACCTCCCCTGCAAAGACTGGCTGTGAAAACTGGGGCTCTTCAGCCTGGAGAAGTGAAGGTTGCATGAAGACCTCATAGCAACCTTCCAGTATGTGAAGGAGACTACAGTGAAGCCAGAGAGAGACTTTTTATCAGGAACAGTAGTGATAGCACAAGGAGTAACAGCTTCAAACTGAAAGAGAGGAAATTTAAATTAGCTGTTAGGAAGAAATTCTTTACTGTGAGGGGGCTTAGACACAGGAGCAATTTGCCCAGAGAAGCTGTGGACGACCTGACCCTGTCAGTGTACAAGGTAAGGCTGGATAATGCCTTGAGCAACCTGGTCTATTGTGAGGTGCCCCTGCCAATGGCAGTGGGGGTTGGGTTTAGATGATCTTTAAGGTGCCTCCCAACTCCTAACATTCTAAAAGTGGAAAGATAACAGTAAAACACTGTTAGATGTGCATATCCTGACAAGAATTGCAAGGCAAAAGAGTGCTACACTAAAAACACACTTTTCAATGACTGCATATTCTATTTTCATATTAGAAAAAGTTTCCCTGCTTTAAATTCAGGTTTGGCATTAAGTTGAGAACGAAATCTAGTTATTGTTGCTTCTTGGTAGACATGCAGACCTGGGAACAGAGCTGGTATCCTAATTGTCATGTTGAATTTAGTGTTTTTCTTCCAGGTATGTTCCTTGTTAGATGAAAACCAAAGCATTATGTTAAGCTACTTTGAATATTCCTTTTTTGTGGTGTATAGTTTTGCACACATACACTATAAATCTTTTTTCTCATGTAGTTTACCCGCAATATTTCTGCTCTCATCAGAGTTTCTTGTCTCTTCAGACCCACTTCTTCTTTAACACAATGTCTTGAATAAGATTTCTATGAACACTATTTTTTTCATATCCTCTCTTTTCATTTGTTTGAGAGGGCTTTCAATTCTCTTTGACTTAATTCACATTTTGAAATCTGCCGTATGTAACTGGAATATAAGAGAATGAAATTAGGAACTCGCAATTTGTTTGCTTGCTGGGCCACCGATATTATTAGGACTGTTCATTTTCATGCTCACTTCATGGGGGAGATAGAGACTATTTGCTCAGCTCACCAATGCTACTGAGCCAGCAACCATTCAAAACTCAATACTGCTTACACAAAAAAAAAAAAAAAAAGGTAGCAGACTCATTTAACAACTTAAAGGGAAAAAAAGTTTTTTAACATCTGGCATCTTCAGTGAGAGAAAAGGGATGTCATGTTTATCCCAGCTTTAGATGTCCCTCTGTAACTTTTATGTAAGTGAATCCTCAAATATCCTGACCTCTCCATTTTTAGGAATATTTCTATGCTTAAACAATTTGATTTTCAGCCTCCAGAGGACTGGTTAAGCTCGTTTAATTCTTTTATGACTTAATTAAGTTAGCATTAGGAACAGCATAAAATAATGTGGTTATTTAATTTCTTTAAAATATTCATAGGAAGAAGCTGATACTTTTTCCTTTTTTTGATTTGACATTTATAAATGTAATATCTGAGCTAAATTTTCAAAATGAGCTCTGAAATTAATGGCAGTAAATCTTAATTTCTTCCTGTGTCTGTTTTCCATAGAGTGGGAGAATTCCTACAAGAGCACTGAGTCAAATTCTGCTCTTCCTAAATGAATCCGTTCACCTCCAAGTGGTTTGTTGTGGTGCAAACTGACAGTAACAGCCATGAAAGTGATGAGAGCAATACAGGTAAAGAATGACAAAAGAAATAGAAAATATCAGAATCAATACATATTTTCCCTTGCATTGAAACGATTATTTTGCAGGATGAAGATTTTTTATTTCTTCTGAAATAATTTTCTCAAATTCTAATGTGTCTACATTATGTTCTCTCTTAGTCAAAAGTGTTGTAATTTGATAGACTAATTAGAAAAATACTTCCAAATTAATTCATTTTTTTAAATACCTTGTAGCAATTAAATGCATAAGGAAGAAAATATAAAGGAGTATATAGCAGTGGGAACAGGATGAGAAGCATAATAAAGGATGTAACAGCTGTAACTTCAAATAAATATTCTCCTGGAGATTAAAGAATTGTTCAAACAACCTGACAGCTGAGGCAGTAGGGGTTTCAGTAAGCAAGGAAATATACTCTCATCTCTTTATGCAGTGTTCTACCTATCTGATCACTCTGCTGCCTTTTTTCAGCACTTTTTACCATAGTGATTTAAGTCTTCAAGAGGAGACTGGTAAACACCAGTTTTCTGTGCTGGCTTTTCTCACATCAAGGGCAGTGCTCAATGAAAGCAGCACGCAGGCAGCAACCAGAAGCGTCATGCCCAACCACGAGGCAGGACAGATCCTGAAGTTGCCCTTGTACTGTATAAGAGGCAGTTAGGCATTCAGGATGCCAATGCTCCATACCATGAAGCCATGCCCATGGGAAAAGTCAAAAGCCAGTTTCTGCTAAAGTTTCTTGCATGGTCTGCTAACGTCATTGTTCAGGTGGGCACTTGCAAAACTAAATCATCAAGCTAGAGTCTGCATCAGCAAGTTGAGCTGCCATGTTCTCACACAGGTAAAACATATCTTTTCCTGTGGACAATATCAATGAGAAAGCAGAAATAATCAAGAGACACTCTGGCCTCAGCCAAGTGCCCTTTCCTGCCAGGTTCAAAAAATCAGGGTGCCAGAAAAGCTGCCAAACCAGTCAGCTCAGTCTGAAGAAATCCTACTGAAGAAGCTCTACAGGTTCAACCAGTCCAATAGCACAGCTGCAGATACCCTGGAAACTGCATAAAGCTTGTAGCAGTGACAAATTTGCAAGCACCTTTCAGGTAATTTCTTGCATTATTTTTATGAACATGTATTCTTAAATTCCATTTCCACTAGACAACTGATTTATTTAATGACTTCCTTATCTCAGTTAATGGATTTGTCCCACTGTGTGTTCTTGGAAACTAAGTTGCTAAAAATTTTAACTGTAAAGGTTTCTGTCATCTTTGGCATGTCCTTTAGTAGTAAGTTTTGTAAGGCTAAAACAAAAAGAGTTTACTGACCTTTAAAAGAGTTTCGTTTTCACCTTTATTAATTTCTTGTTAATGTATTGCACATAGCTTATCTTGCTACTCTAGCCACCTCCCTGCATGTCTAAATTTTTCTGTTAAAACTGTGAAATCTGGGGTTGCCTCGTACAGATTAAAGAAATGACACAATACATGTGTTATTTTAAAAGTGATGGTATATAATCTTGATCTTTTTGACCTATTAACATTTTGGATTACCAGGAGAGTGTCTGACCTTTGAATTTACTATGAAGTATAAAGTCAGATATTCAAAGAGATAAATCGTTCTTCTAATATTCAGCTATTTCTGACAGAGAAAATTAGTCTGGCAGGATTTCTGTGCTGTAGAAAATTAAAAAATATTGTATTGTTTAGATTACAGAGGAGATATAGAAGGAGCAATGATAAAGCTACACCACATAAGGAGTAGAACCATTAAGGCAAGTCAGAACTTTCTTCACTTAACAAAGAACCAGGAAAAAAACCTGAAGTACATAGCTGAATATATTGTTCTGCCCTATATAATTTAGATAAACATGACAAAATGAGACACTTAGAGGCAAAATAAGAATGTGAAATTGCACAGAATTTGTGAGCTTGACTCAACTTTTGCATCAAAAGTGATTACAAATATTTTTATTACAAAGTTTGAGTCATTGTTCGAGTTTCAAAATCCTGCTTTAACCTATTTTTAATTCTTCTGTATCAGAAATCAAATAAACATTGCTACCTTTCCAAAGCTAGTGACAAAATCTCTCGAGAACAAAATTTCATATAATTGGACATTTAGAGAAGAGTGTTCTGTACTATGGTGACAATTTTATTATTGGCCTCTGTCATGGACAGAAGTAGATGTCTTTTATCTACATTTTTACTTCACAAGACTTCAGTATAGAATATTCTACTTGGAATTCACCAAACAGTTTTATCAGAACATAAGATATTACTCACTAAACAAGATTAGATAATGGAGACCAAGTATTCAGTGCTTCCTCTTATATTGGAGATTACAACAGTAATGGTAGTGGGGTACTGCTTCAAAGCCAGCCAAGAAAATACTCAGCTCCTATACATTGTCTAAGCATCTTTTCACCATAGAGATTGATATAATTTCAGTCTCCAAGGAGTTTGCAAAAGCTTTAAAACACTGTGTTCCATTGCATGCTCTTGCAGAACTGTTGATGTCCATGACAGATTCAACTCTCACGGAAAGAAAAGCCATGAGTGGTAAAGAAAAGCAGACTCATTGCTTTTAGCTCAGATGCTTACTGATTACAACTGCAATTATTAAAAAATATTTAATCTTTTTACAGTTACATTTTTTTAGAAAGAACTGAATTCCATTCCATACTGCAACTTAAATACCTCCCAGAAAATGAAAAAGGCAATTTCTATCAGTTTACTTGTTTGATTGCAATTAGCAGAGACAAAGGATTGTCAACACAATTTATGTGTTCAACACACTTTCAATGACTTACGTAGGCTTTTCCTAAGACACCCCAAGAAGTCAATAATGTGCAATTTATATGGAACAAATATAGGAGGTTCAAGATTAATCCTGTAAAGAGAAACCCATATGAAGATTGTCAGCTAATTTGCATCTTTCTGCATGCTGCTACCTTGAGACTGATATTTTACATGCAAAAAACTCTCACTGCTGCTCAGCTGACCAGACCTGAAGAATCAAGAGTGCCATAGTTACAGAGCTCAAAACTGAGAGAGAGTTCATGAAACCTGACACTCAAATTTGAAAGACCTGGCAGATTCATGGGCTCTGGACCTTTATCAGAAGCAGACAAGCAAATGCAGAGTAGGAAAGGAATTTAACAGGAGTGCTAGTGCAGTAACTGCCTTTAAATTACTTCCATAAAACAGAAGCAATAAAATTATTAAGTATAAAATATACTTCTATATGCATAAGGAAAGGAGCGCAAGAAACCTCTTCGGATGCTACAACTGAGACATCTCTGTCTTAATTATCTTTCCAGTGTCTGGTACAGTTTGGACTGTGCAAAGCCACACTCTTTCAAACCTTTCCAAGGGTCACAAACAACTGCCAGCCAATCACCCCAGTTTGCAGGGTTAGGAAGTTTAATTAATAGCATTAGCTGATTTCAGTCATTCCACGCCAGTCAGCATTTGAGTCAAGAGCAGTTGCACACCTCTTTAATTTGCTGTCATGGTCACTGCCTGATGGACTCAGGGAAGACTCTGAGGATGATCTTCATTTACACCATATGGTAAATCCAGAATGGGGATTCGAGCTGCAACATATTTTAGGGCCTGGGAGATGGGGGCTGTGATGGGGCTGCTGGAGCTGGCTGGAGATGTAGGGACAATCTTGGGCTCCCCTCACAGAGGCTACCCTGCTGTAACAACAGCACCCCTTACTCTGTCCTCCTCTGCTGCTCCTCCCCACATGGAATTACAGACCCTCAGGCATAGTTAAACTAAGAATAAGTAATCCTTTAAATCATTTTTGTTACCAAAAGACCGAGCGCATGCAGAGAACTTTCCATAACTTTTTACTCTACTGATTTTACTTTTTCTTCAATAGACTAAAGAGATTCCTGAAATGCAACTGGTACTTCATTTTTTGCAGTTATCTGATGGTTACAAGGTGTCCTAGTTTAGGGCAAATTTGGGGGAAACCCTCTTAAAGGAGCCCCCAGGAAATAAACCCCCACGGCCCCTCCCCACCCACCTGGTTCAGGGAAAAATTTCCTCTGAGAGGGAAGTGGAAAAGAACCTGTTTATTCAACAAACAAAGCACTCCCCAGCACCAAAACAATTAACAACACTAGATGACAACAAAACTCTTTCACCCCTCTGAAGAGCTGAACAAATCCAGAAGGCCTTTCCTGGGAGTGGTTGCCCGGGTCTGGACGCTGGGGATTGCTCTCCAGCACTGGGGATGGCTGCTGCAGATCACAAAATGCAGGCTCCTGGTGTTCCTTGGTGTTTCCCAGATCCCAGTCCAGAGCAGGTTGGATGATATTCAGAAAGAGGAAAGGAAAAAGCAACAGTCCAGGGAAAGAATTGGACTGCTTAGCTAACCTAACTAGGAAGCAAAGCAAGAAAGCAGGCAAAGCAAGCAAGCCAAGCAAGCAAGCAAGCAAAGCAAAGCCAGTCAGCCAGCCCTAGCCTTTTCTAGACAGCAGACCATGGAGGGAGGTGAACCAGATGATAACAAGGCAAAACAAACCTTCACTTTCAGAGTCAGTTCTGAAAGCACAGAACATAATATCAAACGTAAACAGAACACACGATTGGAGATACAAACACCATAACAGTCACCCTAGGACACAAGGAAAGGCTCGGATGTTTTGGGAAATGGGATATTCCCATTTGGGGGAAATTTAAGCAGTTTCTGTCATCCCAGGTGGATTCCTTACTGTCTTCTGCTCAGACTTTCCAGTGGCACCAGATACTTTGGGTCTCCTAAACCAGTGCAACCCATTGATTTTGTGTTTGATTTGAAAAACTAATTTTCCTATAAATTTCTTATAGAGCAGCAAATCCTTCCTGATACACTGAATTATTGTTAATAATAGCATTAGGCGTAGGAATCACCTAGGCCAGCTGCCACAGCCTGAGCAAACACTGAATAAACATTTATGTGTTCTATTGTTTTCAGGGTGGAAAATCAGTCTGAGGAAATGCAAGCTCTTCATAGAAAATACAAAGTTTGAGTCAGTCTGAAAGGTCATCTTTAGTATTTGCAATAGCATGCATTTCTACCAATCTTAGTGAGAGAAAGGAAGATAACATGATGTGTTGTAAATATTAAAATAAAAAGCAGGATGCATGTTTGCTTTAAATGCAATGAAAAAGCATTGTATTTCAGACTTCTGCACTGACATAAGAATGTAAGCTGAAATAAAGCCTAAGCTTTGCTTTATTTTTAAAATTAGACAAGCTGGTAGTAGAAATTAAGTTATGGTGGAGAAAAATAATATTAATATATGACTAATGTTTTAAGAGAAATGGAAAATTTTGCTTTAATTATCTGTACATACAAATGAATACAGAATTTAAAAATACTTTGTTAAGGGGAGAAAAAAGTAGAATGATACTTCAGGCTCATCAATTGCACTGCTTAAAATTGATTTATGGAACCAAAACTTCTGTTTTTAAAGATTTGTCTTAAAACGGCGGAATATAGCACATACTGGTCATCAGACTTAACTTTATAGCCTGGCAAATACAACTTTGCCATTTCTAATAAGGATCCATACACTCTGGAGTTACCTGATCCTTCAAGGTCCCAGAAATTGTTTGGGCTGGTCTTGGCCTGAGAATCTTTAGGTTTTTTTAACTGCAACAGCAATTTTCTATCAGTCAAATAACTTGCTTAAATTTGGATTAGCTTTGAAGAATCCAGGACTGGGCCCATGCAGAACACAATGTGCAGGGGCAGAGCACAGGCACATCTGGCGGCCGCAGGGCTCAGACTGCAAACGCAAATCACAGTGGTCACACCACAGCCAGAGCAGGAAGGCAGCCTGGGAATTTGTTACAGCTCCATGGTTTCAGGGACAAGGAGGAGAATGAGAGAAAGTACATTAACTGGGAAACAGTGAACAAAGAGCATGTGAGGTGCCATTCTGAAGGAAAAAAAAAAGCAAACAAACTCATACAAGCAGATCAGATGCTGAGGAGAAAGGCAAAGAAGACATGAGTATCCACCAACCCTGTGAAGATGCCAGTACACTGCCAGTTCAGTGTGAAGCATCCCTCCTGGTCTTCCCAGGAAAGTCAGAAATACCAGCTTTCACACAGCATCAGAGCAACATTGAAAGATCAGCTTTGCCATCAGCTGAAGAAAAGGTGTTGATGATCAGATGTTCTGGAATAACGTTTTGCATTGTATTAGTAATGAGACGTTTTTAGGTTAACTAGGGCTATCATTGCAGCTGGACTCAGGACAACACATTGTTCTATTTTGATTATACATTTCAACCAGCAATAATGTCTCAACTTCATAAACAAGGTTTCATGGTTTTTGTCAATACCATGATTTTTAGAGCAATGGTATCAAAGTGGATTTTGTTGAATAGTGGCTTGGAAAATGAAAATGAATAGTGGGTTTTGAAAAATTAAAGAAGCTGTAAAATTGACTGAGAAAACTGTGAAAAATCTAAAAGCAGCCTAAAAAGAGATAGTTTAGATATGTCAAAAATCATTTCCACTGTTTTTCAGGAAAGGGCTAGGAGGTGTAACCGGAAATCAGGCATAAACACCAAAGTGACAACCAGATCATATTAATTAAAAAGAAACTATAACAGAAAATCTTTAATGCTGTTGGCAAGAACCAAAGGCTAGAAGTCATACAATTGACAGGACTAGGTGTTCTTATATGAAAAAGCATAAAGAGTGAAAAATTCACCGATTTAAACAGCTACTATGTTTTCCACATTTTGTTGGCCATGTTATGAATGCCAACAGTATCTCAAAACCAATAAATTGTGGAATATAGCACGTCCTATCCATCTAGAAAAATTACTTTTAAATGGCTCTTTTATCTGCCAAATGGACTGAATACCATTTTGGAACTGCAAACACATACTGATTCTGCAGTAAATCAGTGAATCATTTAAGTGGAAAGGCTTCAGGTTATGAATGTACTGAGTTTTTGTTAACATTTTACCAATGAAAAAAGAGAGGAAAAGAGTATGTTCATTTAAATGAAAAGAAAAAGAAATAAAATAAACCAGTGTTTATTTGTGACATTACACAAAATCTCATGTAGCATAATCTTTGTACTTCTATGGCTGATCCAAAAATATTTGAAGACAAGTGGAGTACCTACAGTGGACAGTCAGTCTGCCCAGTGCCAGTGATGTGACTACTAACTATCCATTCCCAGGCTTTTGTCTTGGGATCTTCCTCAAATTTCTCATTATGGCCCTGGAACACTGTTTTGAGACATCACCTGAAAAGCTGGAACTTCCAACAGTAAATGGGTCCTCCTAGACAGTGTTAAAAAGTCCACAGAGTTCAGGACACAGTAAGAGTGAGCAAGGCCATAGACCCATCCCACGTGGCTGCACTGGTTACTGGACTTAGTCTGCATTCTCTTCTCTTAAAAATTAATTAAAAATTAGTTATGAAATGGAGTAAAGCATGACTTGGCCTATTCCAGGTTTCAATGACATGAGAAATACTGTCTTCAGAGATTTATCCTTTAATGATCAGTGTGTTTGAATGAACATCGTAATTCCTCTTTTCCATAGGGCTTATCTTCTGTAACATATTTTCTTTGGTAACTGAGGGATTTTTGGAGAAATGAGATTTTTTTAATATGTTTTAGTCAGAAGACTTTTAATAAACATTGTTTTAACTGAGAAATATTTAATAACTTCCTCATTTCTATGGAATTAACAATTGTTACAAAAAGAGGTATGGTAGACTTCTACTTGTTACAATTGCATGATTGACAATATGCATGTTGATATAATTATTCTTTCAAAACCACTTATTTAAGGGTGGGTAAATATTTGTCTGGGGAAATATATAGAGAAGAACCAGATTAAGTACTTGGATCTTTGAATTTACCCCTACCCCAGCTGATCACAGGAAGTGCAGTTGACTTGATAGACATTTTTAGACCAAATATTTAGGGTTTTGAATCATTAAAATGACTTAATACATAAGATTAGATTCAAATTTGAAATGGGAATTCAAACAGAAACATTAGCAATTTAATACAAAATTAGATTATTTTAATTCAATTATACACTATGTTTCTGTCCTACGTTGGCAGAGTAACAAAGACATGAATAAAATTTAAAAAAACAGAACTTTCAATAATTGCCACCCACCATAAGTTGGTTTAAGGTAGGAACTATTGTGAAAAATTACTTGTATCCTGCTAGCATGGGATGAATTTATGAAATGCTATATTCTGTACCAATGTCAACCTGGAAAGAAGATGCTGAGACTTTCATTTGAAATAAGGCAGGTTAACAAAGGAGCAAAAGTTAATGAAAATAATAAGGTTTTAAGACCTTAATTAAGAGGTAGGGTATATGGATGACTGCACAGAAGGTAAATTATAAAGTGATAGGGAACAGAAATGCAGCTTCAGCTCAATACACAAAAGAATATCTAAAAGAACAACCATCACCTCTTGTTCAGGTCCACTAACAAGAACTGTATTGCTGACAGCAGCAAAAAGCCTGAAGTGAAGCTCCTGGAACATAAATGGGATAATTTCAGACTAGAAATAAACTAAAGATAGACATGATCCACTCACATAGTCCATATTTAAAGAACAGAAAATTCATACCATGCTAGCAAGATACAAGTAATTTTTCACTATGCAAGTAAGAAACTCTCCTTCCAACAGCACAGTGAAGAAAATGAATGTCACTCAACCCAAATAAAATGTAGTTAGTCATCACTGCAAATAATCAAGCACCCACCTATGGCTGGCACACTAGTTTCCTTCTGCGTGCCCCAGCTACCCAGCATCTGTGTGTCACACAGAAAAAATACCCAAATAATCCAATGAAAGCATCTTTTTTTCTACAGTTCTGTTATATCATGCTTCGTCTTTGCCTTTCCCATGACAACAACTACCAAAAGTGAATGAGTTTTCACTGAAAACTCAGTGAAATAGTTGTTCTACATAACTCATGCACTGGTAGTCAGCAGCAATGTTCTCCTGCATACAGATGAAGTAGATAATAATTTTATTTTAGTTTCCAAAGTTTCTGCTTTCAAAGCATGAAGTTGAATATGCTCTTGGTGTTCCATAGGCACAGACCCTGCACCTCTTATAATATTCATTTTCACTAAATATTGGCTAGATATAAACACACTTTTTTCTTGGGTTTTTTTTTTGTTGTTTTTTTTTTTTGTTTTGTTTTGTTTGGTTTTTTTTTTTTTTTTTTTACTTTTACTATAGCTATTCAACACATGTAGCTTTACCTGTTTTTGCAGAGCTACTGTTGTAGAGCCCATGTTGTTGGGGATGATGTTAGGAAAAGTTCCCTTGGATTTTAAGGGAATAGGCATGCACTTTTAGTGAGACTACAGAAAAGGGATTTAGTAATTATATATTACTCTGGGTATGGGGGTGTGTTTTGATTTGGAAGTTGGTGAACTCAGTTGAGCAATTCTGCACAAAAGAAGGCAAAAATTGCTATGATTCATAGTGCATTATAAAGCAAAGGGTTTTGATAGCATAATGTGTTGCTTTGTCCCATTACCCCACATGTTTATTTTTAAAAAGAGCATTTCTACTTCTAAGGTTAAGCTTCCATGTCAGCTAATAATGTCTTAGGTTTTTGGGTTTTGTTTTGTTTTGTTTTGTTTTGTTTTGTTTTGCAAGAGATATATTTCTTCTTTATACTGCAATTTTGCAATAAATATGGAACATAACAAATTATTTTGCTGTTCTTGTTTCTGAAGTACCTCTAAGAGTCTTAACAGTCTCTGTACAAGCAGGGGGAGAAAGTGATCATTTTCATTTTACTGAAATTTGGTTCAACAGTTATCAGCTTGCTCCTTAGTTTAGCACACAAGTTCCATGTTGGAACATGATTTCTTAGTGAATAACATTCAGATGACTTGGGGTGTGCCACCAAACCAGATATGCCAGCTCATATCTCCAACTCAGGTGACTTAGATGGGAAAAAAAATGCAGGAATAGTTGAAGGTGGTGAATGGAACAATGAGCAGAAACTGAAAGACAGGAGGTCCCCTCTGAAGATCAGGGAACATTTTTCTACTATATAGAGAGCTGCTAATGAAATACTTTTTAAACAATCTCTGATACATATAGATAACACATCACATAGCAAAGTTATAATCAGCCTAAAAACATCAGCCCCTTCATTAATACTCTCTTTATAGGCATGCTTAGAAATTAAGCTTTAGTAAACTTATAGAAACTAAGTAAAGTTTCTTAAAACAACACATAAATATTTTGAGCAAGAGCTTGATAGAGGTAGGAAAAATTGAGTATTAAAAGTTTGCTGCTATCAGATTGGATGAATGAGCCCAGAAGAGCAAGTCTGAGTTATGTCTTTATCACCCAAAAATATAAGAGGAGATTCAAGTCAATGCACTTCTGTAATTCTACCAGAAGTGACCAGCCAGATACTTTGTGTAAGGATATGCAAAATTCTGCTCCCTAACAAACAAGAACCACAATTTTCTCCAGGCTGCAAATTATTTGTCCACAGTTTTCCTGCCTGAGGCTTTAAATCTGTTGTGCTGCAGAGCAGAGTGATCCAAAACTTCCTTGTTCTGACTTAGATGCATTGGCTACTACAATATTTAATAGACAAATTTTTTTTAATTAAATATGATTTTCTTGGGAGCTTCAGGTTCCTTATTGCATCTGTTCATGAAATCAAAATATCCATCAAGTAAAACATAAGAAACAATAAAATTGGCTATGTATTTCTGTGAAGTGTGCCATATAATTAAAAAGCGGAGAAGCCGTTTGGAAAAGATTGCTGAGATAAATCCTTCAGATAAAGGAAGTACTTGGCTTTGCTGGTTCTCCAAACATACTTCAATGATTTTGAAAAAAAACATTGGCATCTGAACAGTCTCATTATGTGTCAGATAGATTACAGGATCTTTCTTTGAGCAGATAAACTTTTAAAATTTATTCTGTAGTTAATCACAATAAAGTGGGAAGCATCATTTAGAACTGATGAAATAGTATCAGAGGGAAATTTTCTTTCCTGAAGCAAAGTCCTGTGAGATTCAACCATTTTCTTTCACAGAAAAAGATGCCTCATCACATTTCTAGGACCTTTTGTTTTATTCTGTGGACAGCTTCCAGACCAAATGCTGTGAGGTAGAAGCATAGATAATCTCAGAAGCAACTTCACATAAATTTGATTTAAAAGAGGTGACAAAAACTCTACAAGGCTGACGCCTTCAGTGCAGCACTGTTATGGGGATGTGTTTGGGGAAAATCAACAAACAAACAAAAACACACTAAAAAAACCTAAATTTATTATTTCCATTTACTTTCAAAGCAGGAGACTTGCCCAGATCCAGGTGAAAATAGGATTTGACACTACCTGTAGGATCATATTTCACAGAATATGTTGGTTGCTAAAGACTTGTTAAGCCACACGTGCCCAGAACAGAAGTGCCAAAGACCTTCACCAGCACTCCAAGAACAAGCTGGGGACCCCAGAATGGGCACCACATCACCGCAGTGCTGACATCAGACACTCCTGCTGCTGGCACAGACACAGCTTGGTCGCTCTGGAAAGCTTTGTTCTCCCATATTCTCACATGTGTTTGTATGTTTCTATTCCACTGGATCAAGTAATTGATTACAATTCATTTATATTAATTAAAAGAAAATAAATACAAAAAAAAAAAAAAAACCAACCTAACACACACACAAAAAAAGCCCCACCAGGTTCTTCAGCCTTTTCTTTATCTCCATTGCTGTCCAACATGCTTGCTCTTAGGTTTTTTTCAGCAACTCTCCTTCTGCAATTGCTGTTGATGCCAATGCTGGACAGTTGCAAGACATATGAGAAAGAAAGCAGTTTCCAGGAAAATTTAAGACATCTTTCTAAACTACTACGTCACCATGCCTGTCACTAGTTTCATTTAAAATTAATAGTACAATAAAAAGCACAGATCCATACTATAGTTTCATGTCCCACATGTATATCCCCCTGCAATATTTCTAGCTGTCTCTGAATAACACTCAGAAAATATAAGCAGATTTTTTTTTGCTAGTTCTAGCTAAAGAGAATATACTCAAGAATTAACCCCATGGAGGATGCTGATTAATATTTCTGCCATAGCTGAAGCACAGAAAATAATTTGCTTTCTAGGGGATTTTTTCTGTTGGGTTGGTCTAGGGGTTTTTTTTAAATAATAGATATAGATTTCATTTTTTATGTGTGAAATCATCTCAGATGCAATTTTTGCAGAAATTGTTTAGAAAGTTTCAATGTGATGTAAATTGCTGTTTAAATCACAGAACTTTTGTATGGAAGAGATGTGTTAATTTCTGTGTTGATGAGGAGAAAACAAGTGTCTGATGAACACTTGATTCAATATTAATAAGAGCAGTCTGTAACTATGTCTTTTAAAGAGAGAAGAACTGATTTCATTGATGTGCTGAACACTGTAAAAAATTATACCAGTACCCCATTCCAAGATTTCTGATTGAATAAAGCACTGTTCTTTTGCATAACACCGATCAAAAACACGAAGTTTTGCTGCTAAATGTTTGTGAATGTAAATCGGGGGGAGCATCCTTTGTAGCCACAAAGTGTACCTAACAATTTAAGTCAGTCTAATTGGTAATTTAAATGTCCTGCAGTAAAAACTGCTTTAATGGGTACCAATTAGTTCAGTCAAACTATAAAATCAGATCGTTTATAATATAGGTAAGCTTTGAACTGGGTTCTTTAAAGGTAACATTTAAAATAAGAAACATAAAACAAAGAGGAGAGAGACTAATGGAAAAGTCCTATGATTTTTGTTCAGAATTAAATAAACAATTTAATTATATAGTCCCTCACATAGAAATAAAATAGATGAGTAAAAAAGAAAAAAAAAACGAAAAGGAAAATTACTGTGTTGTTACAGCCAGCAGTGAAAGCAGGAATAAGATGTGTGCAAGCCTATTCAAGAGATGAGGAGCAAACAACCCAGCCAAAATGCTTTCAGCTGCCAGGGAGACAGTCTGTAAGCCTCAGGATAGGTGGGCTTTAGCTGCTAAAGGCTTCTCAATCTGGAGGATTGGTATTTATGTATAGGCAATGTGTCTGCACTTCCACTGCATCCAGAGTCTGACAGAGGCTCAAACAGCTCATTTGATTCACTGGGTGGGCTTCAGCACCCTGGTACATCCAAACAGCCTGACTGTGGGTGCTCTCTGCCATCTGGGACCCCACATTCACACACAGCATCTGATGGCTGGAGGATATGGCGCGTATGACACAAGAACTGCTTCTTTTTGGAGTTGCAGCTGGGCACCTGAAAGGATATCTTACACAACTACCTAGAATAATGTTAGACATCTCTGTTTATGCAACTGGTTCACCTTTTCCCCTTCCCCAGCTCCAGACTGAGAATGACTCTTGCCAAACTTGAGTAATCTGATATATTAAGGGCTATTCTCAAAAGAGATGACAGAGAAACTGGTAGTTTATGAGTTAAAGTACATGCTACTTGTTCATTCCTAATGATTACTCTCCAGGAACATCTTCAAAAAAATTAAGGCACAACAGCCACTCTCTAACAAATGTGATTTTTTCTGTCTCTTACATCTACTTCTGCCTGGTAGGATAATAATGAACATTTCAGACTTGAAGCAGTGTAAGATGTCTTAAGGAAAAATTCTTCCAAGTCAATTGACAGTTTCTGACTCCACAAGCTGGGAACAGCTGGAAAATGACACCCAGCAAGACCTTGTCATAAAAGCAGTGATATTAAAGCTCAGGTTTATTCTTGAGGGAGTGAAAACAGCGCCTAGAAACTTGGGCTATCATATTAACCAACTGTCTTTTCTGGTTTTTGTGCCTGACAGGCTGAGGGGATAAGATTGTCATTTGAAACAATAAGCAAAAAAGGAGGATTTTAAATAATATCAAAAAGTCTTGCTTAGTTTGTCCTTTCTGGATACGCAGCTCACATCACTGCATTCATTCCCAGCAGCACTTCATCAGCAATTTGTGGAATTAAAAATTTGGAAATGATTGTAAGGTTTTCAGGGACACTACCCAATACAATTAGATTATCTCTGTGTGCTGTTCTGTGCCCTGCAATTTAAGAAGGATGTTCAGGTAATTGAATCCATCCAGAGGAGGCCAACAAGGCTGGTGAAAGGGCTGGAAGGCAGGGCCTGGGAGGGGTGGCTAGGGACTTTTGGCTTGTCTAGTTTGGAGAAAGTGAGGGTCAGGGAAGATCTCACTGCACTCTGTAGCTTCCTGAGAAGTAAAGAAGGAGGTACTGAGCTTTTCTCCTTGGTATTCTGTGATAAAACACATGGAAATGGTTCAAAGCTGCTCTGGGGAAGGCTTAGACTGGAGATTAGGAAGCATTTCTTTATGCTGTCAAACACTGATGCCTGGTCAAACACCCTAGAGAGGTGGTCAGTGCTCTGAGCCTGTCAGTGTTTAAGAGACATTTGGGGATGGTCAGTGTTTAAGAGACATTTGGGGATGCCTTTAAAAATATGCTTTAAATTTTGGTCACCCCTGAAGTGGTCAGATGGGATGATTGCTGCCGGCCCCTTCCAGCTGAAATGTTCTGTTCTATTCTAGGGATTCAGCTGCCTCATCCAGCCTTCGGTGCAGTGACAACTGATCACAGCAGGGATCTCCAGCAACCTGTGGAGAAGTTGTTGGCAGTTCATCTGATCAACAGCAAAGTTCAGGGTTCAACTGAGGCAACAAAGCCAGGCATTGTTCAGGTAGGACATAGGAGACCCTCTGCCACATATGAACAACAATTTGGCAACTGGTTAGACATTTTTATAGCCTATGCTGGATATTGTCTAAGCCTCTCCTGTCAGCATCTTTGTTCCACTTCATACAAGTAAATCCCACACCCAGAGAAAGCCACATAGCCAAGGGGGTGACCACTCATCTGAGAGCATGAGATATCTCAGCCCCTGTTTGCACACTGCTGTACCCCACTGGCAGCTCAGCATCACTCAATAGCAGTGGCTGCTGTCAGATCACTTCCTGCCTCTCACTGATGAGCTAAAGATTTACGGCTCACTACAAAACAGCATTGCAAGCTGTGCTTTAATGACTTATTTGAAACCACTTTTGTGTTAGATGTATGATTAAAAGCAATAAAGAAGTTTGTAATATTTTTTCTCTCCTCAATGCATTATTTTTTTAAATGTTAGCATTTAAATGGAATTAACTTCAAAGCTAACACATTACTGAGGTAAATACAATTTGTAATTTCTGAACTCTGCTATTGTTTCTGCTTTTAGGGAACTAGTTTTCTGCAGGGTTACATATATAAAAACAACAATTTTGATTGCTTTTCTGTGACATTAAAAATTAATTTTAGTTGGAAATCTCATAGTGTGTCACAGTAAAGATTATATCTCATCCTAAAGGAATAAGCTTGTGTATGTGCCTAAACATTATTCTTTACCCACTCACAATGAAGTATTGACCCTAAAAAAATGTCAGCATCTATTTAAATGGGGAAATAATGTTATGAGGGAAGTTCATGTATCTATATTCTTTACTATGATTTAGTGGTAGTAATCATATTGGCTAAAATCAAAATCTATACAACTAGCTGTCAATGCCTGCACACTGGTTATTACCATTCTGTAGTTAATCAAACTAATAAAAAAGACTTTTTAAAGATTAGACAAGCAGTTATTTAAAAATTTGCTGGTGCTGCCTTTTGCTTCATATACTTAGTCTCAATTCAGTTCACAGTCAGAAAATAATAAACTCAAAAAAGATTTACCACTTTACGATGAGAATACACTTATTTACTTACCATACTGTATTTCATCACTTCATGAACAGGATTAAAGCATTGTCTGAAGCTAGTTCTCAAGGCAGTTAAGCACCACTGTATCCCTTGCCTGAACTTTTGATCCTATACATTATAAATATCTCTAAACTGGAGCAGCCAAACACTGCTACAGGTCAGCCAGGTAAAGTTTCCACACTCAGATCTATTCAAAACTCTGCTGGACACAGCCTTGAGCACTGCAGGTTGCAATATGAAACCAGATTTACATTGACCCTGCTTTGAGCAAGGGGCTAATTCAGATGACCTTCACTGCTTCCTGCCAGAAAAAGTCATTATACTTCTGGGAAAAAAAATTGGATTGTTGGCCTGTCTTCCTTTTTTTTTTTTTTTTTAATTTGCCTAATCATTTTTTTCCTTCTGTTTGTATTTATATTTTTTCCCACTTCTAAACATATATTTGCTCTTTCAAATAAAGATCAGGCCTTTGTTTCCTTGCTTCAGTGTACAGGTTTCTGTCCAAGGAATAGTACTATGTTAAATCTCATAGAAACTCATAATTTTGCTCCAAGTAGTTGCTATTCTTATTACTTCTGACTTTGAATTGTGGCTTTGAACTAGTGATCAAGTCATAGTTGATTTGATTTGCATAACCTGCAGGAAACAGTTCTGGAATTTTCCTGAAGGAAAAAAAAAAAGGAAAAAAAGGGGGAAAAGAGAAAAAGGGGTAGAACATCACAGAAGGACATGTAGACAGAAGTATCACCATTTTTTTATCACTAATTCTGATGTTAGTATAAATTGTCACACCAGAGTACTGCATTCTTCAGGACTTCACAAACCCTGATCCTAATGTTTAATCTAGTTTTTACCCATTGCAGTTTAACATTAAAACCTCTCTTCTACTTACTTGAGTCATAATCAGAGCTAATTCATTCTGGTGTTACTGATGAAAATTGTGGGCAAGCACCTCAACTCTATGATTATGTTGTTAGTTAGAACACCTTCTCATTTTTTTAATGTTACTACACTAATTACAATTTTCAAGTGCTTCATGGGATTTGATTTTATCTCTCCTATGATCTTTGAGACATTGCTTAGTTAGCCTTGAAACATAGTTTTAAAATGAATAATGGATTCTTTCTCGTGTCAAAGCCACATGAACCATTGTAAACAAGGAGATAATGATTTTTTTACTGTATAATAATGTTTTCCAGGGAAAAAAACAGAAGGAGAAAAGATAGACAACAAAAGAAATCTTAAGTGTAATATTGCTCATACAGGACAGGACATAATTTACTCTGATACATTTAGTCCTCATTGTCATTTGAACATATATTTTATCATCATACTGCTTAGCAGGCAGAAGATAAAACATTTGTTTTCCATTTACCCTCCTATAAACTCATGACAGATACAAATCCATTCACAAACTGAGATTAATAGGCTCAATTTAATTTTTTGCAACATTAAGGGACAGATAAATTATACATCATCTGTTGCTCCTTCAAAGTTCCTTCTTATAGTGTCATGGTTCAGGCAGCACCAATATTCTCAGAATCAGAGATCACATATTGCTTAGCCCTGGAATCATCAGAGCTCCTACAAGGTGATTTGAGCAACGTTAATCAACAACACTTCACAAGAGCAGAAACCTATTTCTCTCACATTTTTCTCAGTCTTCTCTCTCTCAGCTGCTGCACAGCATTCTTTGCCCTTTCTCAAATATGTTTTCACAGCGATGTCACCAGTGTGGACACAACCTTGGCCAGCCATGACCTGGTTTAGAGTCATCTGGAATTGACTCTGTCCAACCTGGGGGCAGACAGTTCCTTTTCTCTTCTAAGACTAAAACTTTGGCTCTTAAACCCAATATAGCACCACATAAGACACAACTATACAGAACAACTTCTGGCTCAGACCCTTCGTTTGGAAATCTCAAAATGCTTGTATTGTGCTTGTTCCCTTTTCTCATGCTCATGACCTTATTGCCCAAGTCCCACATCCATACCTGCTGCCAATGCACAAAATCGTGGTGTCTCTCAACCCAGAACATAATGACAAACCATGACAGGTTTTCTGGCACCCCAAGATACACCCCACACACAAACTGGAAAATCATCCATAGAGGGGTGATCTGCGATACTTCACAGAGCAGAGTCCTATGAGCTCATTGCCCTTTTCATGAAGGAATCCTATTGCTCCTAGTCTTGCCATGAATAGAGGCAAATCTTAGCACAGACGTATATCAAGTACATCAGGTACAACCCTCCTTCCCTCAAGATGTTTGACATTTCAGCTGCATTTCCCCTCTTTAACTCTTCTTCCAGCCACACCAAGTAACAGGTTGTCCTTGCCACATTTATCTATTTACAGCCCTTCATGCATGGTTTGTCTCCAGACACAGCATCACCAACCAGCATCCACCAGTTCCTCATAATTCCTATGGAATACTTTCTTTCCCTATAGCTCAAAAATTATCCTTTGAGGCTTAATTCTTTCCTTTTGTTATTCTTTGCTCTGCATCATAAACTATGCTGCTTCCTACAACATGGATGAAAACCTTCTCATAAGGGTTTCTTACAAGCTTTTCTCACCACATGGATCAAACATACACAGGAAAATCAAGCTAAAATCAATTTAGGATGATATACACAGAGGTCCAAGACATAAAAGGGAACAAGAGACCGTCTTGTTGAGTAACAAGGTTCAGAGGTGATTCCCTCTGCTTTCTGAACTCCTCAGGAAGCTTAGGTGTGACAAGACCCAGTCTTAGTCTCAGAGCTGGACAATGGTTTATAACTAAAGGAATTAACTGTGTGTGTTTCATTAGTATTAATTTAGCAAGATCTCAGCAATTTACTGAGGATCTGTTGTGAATAAGAGGTCTCTTCACTTTGGGTGAGAAAAAATCTCTCAGTCTCAAGTAAGGAATTTCAGGCCTTGAGAGGTGTCCCAGCTCAAGGGGAGAGTCACTGGCATGCAGTCCAGTTGCAATTTACAAAGAACTCAAACTGGACTGATCCAAAGATCTGTTGTTAGTAGGAAGCTGCCCCTGCTTTAAGGAGCGACCTTGAGAGGTTTCATGGCCAACAGGCAGACCACAGCCATGCAGCCACATTGCCTTGCAGGGTGAGCTCAAAGAAGGCTCACTTGGGCTGCCACATTCATGGGATATGACTGTGAGCCAGCTACTGTTGGCTCACAGTCAAAGTGCATACCAAGGAAAGTGTGTGCATGATACTTGTCTTGGTTTGAAAATGGAGGTGTCTGCTAAGGAAGTCAGGAGCCTCTCTTGAAATGGAAAATGTAAACCCCCTCCCTCCGAATTATTATAATTTTGAAATTAAGGGGCTCTCAGGCAAAGATATGGGAGTAGGAATAACAGTTCTTTATTAGAAAAAGTAAAAACAAAAATAAAAATGCAGTAATATAAAACAACACTGGCAGAATCAGAATATGACTTGACGCTCTGCGGGTCAGGGTGTTGGTAGCAGTCCAATTAAATTGTGTCTCCAGTCCTCCTGGAGTGACAAAGGTGACTCCGTTGAAGTGTTGATCCTGTAGAAGGGTGGAGTTTTCTTCTGAAGGTTCAGTGGTGATGCAGATGGGCCTGGTCTCCCTCTGGGAATCCAGTGGAAAAGGAACCTGCTCCGTTGGGAACCCAGGTTGACTGTGGTGTTCCAAATCTCAGATTATATCCAGGTAGGAATGCTTGGCTCCTCCCCCTGCGTGGAGCATCTCACAATGGGATGATGTAATTTTTATCAGTCACGCAGCAGCATTCAATGGCCCATTAACAGAAGATATCTCCCCAGAGGGCAGATGGGTCCTGGAAGAGACCTGGTTTTATCAGGTGGCCTAGTTAACAGAAGAACACTGCCCCAGCTCTAACAAAGGGCAGTAGAATACACATCCCCAGCCACATCTTGCATTTGCAATTTAAGACAATACTTGTGTCCACAGTTTTCTCTGTTCCTTCATTAGTGAGTCTTGTGTTAATCTCACAGATGATGTTCCAAGCTCACATACATCAATGCTCATTGAGCGACTTTGCCCCTTTGGGGACTTTCTTAGGGAATTCTTGACCTGAGTCCTAGACCTTTACCTCCTTTGGAGCCTCTCCCAAATTATTGCTGGTTTGGTTAAGGGCATCAGGGGCATCCATCATCCCAGCTTGCCCCCCACACACACACACAGATAACACCAAATGTCAGATGACACATCTCCAGAATGATGAAATGTCAGTTGACTTCTTCAGGATGGATGGAGGATGTCTGCTGGGTTGGATGGCTTGTTTTTCCACAATTTGTCATCCCTGAGTATAAACTGCTTTCTGGGACTGTTATTTTTCTGATTGTGTACCAGTGTGAACATACCAACCATCCCTTGAGCTCTCTTGCTCTCTTCTGTTGTAGATTTTTCAGTGGTCATGTTTTCATTCATAGCAGTCAAATCCCTTCTGTCAGAGAAATGTCAAATGTTTTATTATCTGAGACAAAAGAATTGTTGATATGTGACTTCCCGATGTACTGTCCTTGAATTCCTCCTGCTGCAGGGGAGTGAACTGATATATGTTTAATTTGTAGTCTTTTTTGTTACTGTGTTTCTAAACTGTTTCAAATATCCCTGGACAATTAAATGAAAGGGCTTGCAGAGGCAAAATGGCTAAAAATAGTGTGTGGTGTTCAATTAGTTACCCACAATTGCAACAATATTATATGTCAGAAGAGCCTGTCCCATACGAAAAATAGGATTCGGAAAAGGCTGACCTAAAACTCTCACAGGATACTTTGAGTTCCTCAAAAACAAAATCATTGTTCATTGTTTACCTTTACTTCCTTTGTCATTTTTCTCTTATGAAAGTGAAAAGTGGGCATGTTAGTATGAAAAATTAATTGTTCTGTTAGAAAAAGTCAGTCAAAACACAATTTCCATTTTCAAATCATGCTATTTATACCACTCTGACTTTGATTGCAAAAAAAGGAAATTTAATTCACATATGAGAAAACACTCAAGGAGGTTGTGACATACCAAAATAAAGGGGTTTGGTAAGAGGTTAGAAAAGTAACCTGTGTAAATCAGAATAGGTCTTTCTTCCTTGGGACCGGGTACAGAGGAGTTAGCCCTATTTTCAGAGGGTTTGTTGTAATTTTACTGGAGCTAGCCAAGCCAACTATCAGTGCAACTCAGTAGTAATTATTCTACTAATACAGCAGAGCCTACAAAAGATATCTGTGAAAGGTCTGATGCTATAACTGTTTAATAACAGATTTATAATCTGTCACTCTCTTGTAATAGAATACAGAATTAATGCAGTGTAAGAGCAAATGATAGAGCATTTACACAAACCAAAGTCTGTAATTATCTAATTATATTATTAGCTAGAGGTTTGTTCTTTTTCCTATTTCACTATTGTCACACTACCTCAAAGAAGTTTGTTCTTCCTTTTTGAGCTATTTATATAGGTTTAAAGTAGCACTTATGAAATATCACACCTTGATTACCAGATCCAAGAGAAGTTAGGGAAAGGGTTGTTTTTTCATTACACTTCTTGTGCATCTCAGCTATTCTAAACTGACTTGCCATAATTATACTTTTTTAAAAAATGTTCTATATATTAAGTAATAGCCTATAACATTGATTAAAAGCAATTCATTTACCAGGTTTCAACAAGAATTGCAAAAACACACAGAGGAAGCAACAGTCTTCTCTTTGCACATTCTAGTTGGAGTTTGTGCTCCACAGCTGCATCCTTTGAGTCCAGCAGGATTCTGCTCTATGTAAAATTGCATATATAAAAAGTATAAAACTCAAAAACCACCAGCAATTCCCAACTACTTAGAGATTTGAGTTGTGTGTAGGTTGCTGGTTTTGTTTTTTGGGTTGTTTTTTTTTTTTTAATCAAGTCTGGGCATCCTACAACACAAGCTTTAGCCTACCAAGGGGGAAAGAATCTTGATGCAGGAATCATGATGAATATATCTGAACAGCCTCTTACAGACACAGACCACCTCTGACTGTTCTTCAATTCAATCATGTGCAAATCAATGCCAAACTGAAGATATTAGCTTGGATCCTGCATCCATCTAAATCTATCCCTTTTGCTTCTAATCAAGAAGTGGACATGAATGCAGAGAGAGGGTGAGCCTGTTTCTGCCTGCAGTCGTATCTCATGTACCAGCTACAGCCTGATACAGGAGGCCACATATTTTTTGTATGCCTCTCCCTGCAACAGAAAGTAATCAAAGAGGTTGTCTCTTAAATGAGCACATAAATCCACTTAAACACAAGGGTTTGATTAAACAAATGCAGCATCTCAAAGACATAATCTAGCAGAGAAGTTCTGACATCTGTAATAAAAATCTGGTTGGCAAAGAAGCAAGAATTAGTGGAAGGGGAAGAAAACTAGTGTTATCAGCAACCACTTCCCACATAGTAATTTAGTTCTCCTTGCTACAGCACAGAAAAATTCCCCAGCTCTCCATATCTGAGTAAAAACTAACATGTGAAATGCAACTCTCTTTTCCTTCTGCATCTCCCGGAGTTAATCTGTTCAGTTTTCCATTAATAATACTGTGACTTTATCCCATAGAGTAATTAATAATCAATCCCAGGAAGGGTTAGTGGTAGTTTACTTCCAGTAGAAATGTTTAACTACCAGAAAGCCAGAAAAATGCCTTAAACACATCGCATGCTCCATACAGGCATCTCAATTCATGACAGAATGAAGCCATTGCACTCCACTATCAGTTTTAACCCAGCCTCATGTCTGTTCACATGTCACGCTGCCACACTGCTCAAGAGACACTTTAGAGACTGCAAAGTGAAAATAAGACATTCAGTACAAAATTGATGTACAAGTGTTCATTAAAGCTACAACGTCAAAAGTCTAAAATGGTTACATGTTTCAAATTAGAATATTAGGTAACTGTACTTTTTGTAAAAGGATACTTTTTTACAACTGGAAAAAAAAAAACCCTGAGAAATCTACTTTTAGAGTTCTGTAAAGACTATTTAAATTCCACTGGACTGGAAATTTCTAGAATATTTTTAAGTGACTATTCATATAATTTGGCAACCTTTACCTAGAGCAGAGTTTTAGGGAAAAAGCAGAGAAATAATTAGCCTTAATAATTAAAATGAAATGTATAAAAGTAGGTGGCTCCTAGACTTTTCCACTGCAAAGAAAGACCTTCTTGTTTTGTGTCACATAAGGATTTGCTGCTTGAGAAATGCCCATTGCAAAATGCCCAGAGAGCACTCTGACAACAGACTTTGTGTCAAGTGGGATGCACTCAGGCTCTCATTTCCATTAAAATCAGTGGCTAAACACCTCTGAGAATATTGTTTATGGTTAATATCACTGATCAGTACAACAGCTAATAATTAAGCCATGTTGAAGGGCCATGCATTCTGGCACCCTGTACAACTCAAGCCATAGGTTTATATTTTTGCTACTTTACCCTTCACACATCATACCTCTTATCAACTGTAAAAAAGAAAATGAGAATCTGAATGCATTCATCTCCAGCTTTGGACCTCTGTCCTTTGATCAAATGTTTAAAACACTTTACTTTGAAACTGCTACTTGTGTGCCTGTAATATGTATTCAGATCACCCCTGATCTCTCTCTCCTGTAGCCTGGATAAATGAGCTAGAATCTAGTGTTTCATTCTGATATTTGCTCAACTCTTTGTAAAGAGTCTAAAGTTAAAGAATATTTTTTACATATCCCTAGATATTGCATATTTTGTCAAATATTTGACAAATAGAGCAGTTTGGAAAATGGCACCTATTGGTAACACTGTGTGCCAAATTGTTAAAACAATAAATGGCCAATATTTACCATCTATGGGTTTCTTGAGCAATCTTTGCATCACTGCTTCTGTTTTGAACATTATTTTATGCAACAACCTAATGGTTTCTAGTGGATAGTCTGCATTTATGACAATACTTATCTCCCCATTTTTCAGTTTAGTAGCAGTGATGCCTTGGAGTTTACATTCAACAGTTTTTATTATAAAATCCATAAAGCACAGACAGCTTATTTTGCTTTAGTCCAATATTTTGAATACCAAATCATGCCCTTCAAAATGCTGCTTTACAAAGTGGACAGGTTTATAAACAGAAAAGGAAAAAGGAATTATCTACAGGAATCTTTTTTTTAAGACACTCTTCATTTTCTTAGCAGAATGACCAGCTATTTCACTTCTTTTTTCAAATTTTTCTTGCTGAACATCTTGTATTTCTTCACCTGGTGCAAAATTCTCTTAGTGGAAAAATAAAATAGCTCCTTCACTCCAGGTTTAGCAAGATTCCTGTACCAAAATTACACTCAGGTGTATTTATAGCTTTGTATGGCATTTGCAGAAACATGAATCTCTCATGGATGGCAAAATGCACTCATTCTCTTTTTTGCCATATCATTATCCTAAAATGTGGTAATTTTAATTAAAATTAATTCAAAGTTTGGGTTTAAATAACATTTTGATTAATTAAACACTGTTCCTTATCGTCACATTTTGACATTTCTCTCTTTAGCCTTGTAGTGCATAAGCAACTTAGTATGGAAGAATAATCCTTAATAACTCTAAGTTGAAATAAGATTCATACTCAGTACACTGGATGTGTCAAACTGTACACATTTTTGTTGTAGTTCTTGTTCATTTTTTCAATTTCTGAACTATTCCACTGTTCAGGTTTAATGTAATAATGCACTGTCTTTCTGAATAAAACATTAGCTATTTTGAGCCCTGCTGAGAGCCAATACAGCACTTTAGCAACCATGGGATAAGATGAATAGTTAAAGCACGTATAATTTGCTGAAGAAAAGCATTTTCTGAATAAAATGGTGAAGGATATAGCTCTTTTTATTACAAAACATCAAAGATCAAACTTGAATGGCAAAGTATAGGAGTTCTGTGTTAATTCTATGTGATTGCTACAGATGTCTTCACTCTTCTGCTTCTTGAACGTGTTTAGAATTGTTTTGATTTTAGCTATTTCACATAATAAACTTGATGGGAAAAATACTTTCTCAACTGATTTTTTTTAAGTGTTTGATTCAACAACTTTAAGGTCACAGCTGACCTGTACCAATACTTCCCTGACCATGGCAAATCCATTTCACAAGCACATTCTGTGTTCACATTTCATACAAATTGTAACACGATTTATGAACTGTGGAGAAAATCCCAACTGCTTGTGCTCCTTTGGGGTGATTCATTTACACTGCCCATTGGTGGGAAAAGGATGCTGAGAACAGTCTGGCCCCTCTTCTAGGCCATTTACTCAACTAGGTGGCCAAAAATACAGCAAGAAACCATCTCCTCTTCTTCTATTACATATCAGTGGTAAGCCTATTAAAATGTAGCAGAAATTAAAAACTTGAATTCTTTTTGATCACGAACTGTCCCAGCTGTGGGTGCAGGAAGTCTTTAGGTTTTGTCTCTTGGAGAATGGGTATGACAGATTGTTCTGTGAAGCAAGGTGTCTTCAGAATTTGGCTTCCTGATTCACAGAAAGTTCAAGAAGACTAGGGGGAGGGAAGAAGGAAATTCCAAGTAGGGAGTCATCGTTTCTGGAAACACTGTGAGGGTTCAGCATATGTGGAGTTTGGAGCACATTTCAGGGCATGTCTGTAAGAACAGTTTCTTTCTGGCTCTGCTTGCAGGCTGCCTTGGAGCCCAACAGGTCACGTAGCAGGAATTGTGCAAGCTGTCATGGCTTTGTTCAAAAACCATTCTTTGAGACCTTCTTATTAATTGAAGTGATCTTTTGTTTTAAAGAGTCTTCACTTCACTTCACTGTAGTTTGTAACTTGTTAAAAACATGTAATGGTCCAGGAATTTTTTCCATTTGCCACCTATAAGTGGCTTAGTGTTGAAAACTCATTCCATGTAACAGCCAGATTAAAAGTCAAGAATCCCCACATTTCCACATTTCCAGTGTTTGCTTTCTTTGTGTTTTCTTAATTACATTTAGAATGCAGTTCCGAGGGTTGATGTGAGACCATAAACAACAATATTCATTCAACCTTGACATTCTTGTATTTAAATTGAAGCAAGCCCATGGGCAACAAAACACAACAATACCACCAAATGACATCAAAGAAGATTGCCTGTTAGTTAAGGAACTAAAAGACAGGAAGGTGAATCCCTTGACAAAATATATAAATTTTTTTAAATGGAGTGGGAAAGACAGAGTCTCTCCCTTTTTCTATTTTTTTCCACTAAGCCTAAACTCCACTTGAGAAGATTAGCACAAGAACAAAAAGTTCATTTTACCCATGCAAACATGTTCAAGTTTTTGCTCCAAGTCTCAGTACCCATGTATGGCTGAGAATGACAAATGAACATTATAAGAGGCTTTTCAATTACACATAGTGGTTAACCAAACATTGTCTGGGGGAAATGTGTTTCGTGGGAATAATAAGCAGGTAAATACAAACTAGATTGAGAATGAAATCCAAGTCTTTGTTGATTTTCTGTCACACTAAACACATGAAGCATTCAATAAAAGCATGCTATAGAATAATTAATAGTCAGAGGAAAAAACCTACAAATGTCTGAAGAAATAGGTTTTTTCCTTAATTTCCACCAAAAAAAAAAAAAAAAAACTGAAACAAAAGCTGAATATCAATGTCTTAAAAGAGAAAAAGCAAAAAGCAATAGACATATCTGTTGCATTGATTATCTCTGTTCTTTGCATGCTAAAATTTGTAAGTATTTATTTTAGACAGCAACCATTTCACACTAAACAGAATATGAAAGTATACTAACAGTATTTTAAAAAATTACATGATTCATAAAGCTAGGAATTAAATATGAGAAAAATAAGATGTCAAAAATGTCCAAACTAAAAAAAGAGCACCAACAGTTGTGAATGCATTTAGAGACTGCCCAGATAAATTTTTAAAAATCCATTTTGACAATGTGTCTGTCTTTATCAAGTAGTGATATGTGATGGTCATCAGGAAAAGTAAATTAGCACATTTCAGAAATTTCACCTGTCTGCCTTTTGAGGCTTAAGTGATATAAAAATTGTAAAACTTGAGCTGTTTTTGACATTCCAGTTAACCCTCCTCCACCTACACATTCACTACAAGAGAAGGTCATATTTTAAATTCCATTATTCCCTTCTCCAAAATTGTTCCTCCCACTCAAGTTTAACTCCACTATCAAAGCTTCAAACATAAAGATAAATCAGAACTTTATAGAACAAAATGTGGTAGAGGTGGTCAGGTTAACTGCACCTACAATCCTAGAATTGTAGGGATGCTCTTTCAGCCTGCTGCAAGGCCCTCTGCACAAAAGGAAACAAGGAAAATAAAAGGAGTTCTTCAACTTGCTTTATCAAAGGATTGCTCCTTCCCCACTCCTGCTCAGAACAAACAGACAAACTGCTGCTCTTGCCCTCAGACAGTCCCACTGAGCACCCTGGGGCTCAAGATTTTTCTGAGATCGAAGTAAGAAAGAAAAGCTGAAACAACAGAAATACTCAGTCTCTGAGTCTTCTGACAGAGATTTCTATAAATGGACAAATAATTTTACTGGCCTGAAATTGTAGAGTTTTCTTGATAATATTTATCCCTGTCATTACACTTACTCCTTTCCATATTTTCATTTGTTAATTTTATTTAACATAAAATGCATTAATATTTCTTCTCCTACCTAGAGAAAAAACACAAATGTATAAAAGTTTATTTAGAAATTCAGATTTCTTCAGAGATTCTTTATAAAGGAGAAATAAAAAGTCAAATGTAGTATTAAATTTCAAATCAAGAAACTTCTTATGCTGCGTTTTATTTATTTCACTATGCAAATTCTTGAGACCTTTATGAGCTTTTTTAAAAATTACCTGCACTAACTAAACATTGAATATCTGCTTTTTAGTAGCTAACTAGAAATACTAGTCAAGAGACTATCACTTCACAAGAAACTTCATTTTGCTGTCCTTAAGATGACACATTTTGCAATTAGGCAATAAAACATCTTCCCCATTAGATAGAGAATGGTAAGAGAAGCAAATCATCTCGAGGGATCTGAATTTCAGATCCAAATCTGCCTGATGTGTGCCAGAGTCTTCCATTAGCAATTCTTGTCATAAACCAGGCTCAAAGGAGAAGAGGGAAGAGCTCCTGACTTGCAGGGGACTCTGGAGGAAAACACAAAGTTTTGGATATTTCCCTTCTAAGGTATTGGCTCCTCCTGAATGTTGAAAGACTAGAGCTTTCCAAAAAATGTGAATTTATATCTGTCCTGGAGACTTTATTGGTTATAAATACATATAAAACCGTAAGTTTTTTACCATAGTTACAGATGCATTTTTAACAAATATAATGACCCAAATCTACAGATATATGCTGTCATTTATCTAAATGTAATGAAAAATGAATTATATGTTTATTTTTGAATGCAATTGTATTAATTAAAATAGCTTTCACTGAAAACTACATTAAGAGAAATTAACATTAATAAATAATTAACATTGTTTTGTTGCTAGTACTGAAAAAGCAAAATTAGTAAGAAAAAGCAAAAAAAAAAAATCAGGAGCTTAAATAAATTGGAGATAATCACAAAAGTAAAGTTGTTCATATAAATAAATTTATAAATTGAGGAGAGTCACAATATTTGCTTTTTGAAAGTGAAAATAGTTTAATACTAATTTTTAGCATGGATAATCAAATTAACAAATGTTGATTCATTTAGGTTTTCTAAGTTCTAGGTTTTCTATGGCTAGAATGGTTTCTATGGTTAGAATATCCTCCAAAAGTTCCCCAAAGAGGAAACACAAGGGAAACAAATTAATTAGGAAACAAAAACTTTTTAAAAAATCCTTAAAAAATCATGTATCCCTTTTTGCTGTTCTCATTCACACTTTTGAAGAAATTAATGTAGGTTTACTACTTTACTTACTAAATTCTCCTGACGTATTATTGACTGAATTGGAAAATGTTTTCCATCCATGGAAAATGTTTTGGTCACCTTGAATACCAGTATTTGAGTAGAACCTAACCACTACACTACGTGTGTGAAAATGATCTCCCAGGGCACAAGCAATGCCAGTTTTTCCTTTTAAAACCTAACTAATCTTTCATGTTGAACAGCAACATTATACCTAGAACACTTGCAACAGCACAATACAAAAACAGAAAATCCAATTATTTATAAATCAGTAAATGTTAACATTTAAGTAGACCACACAACTCCCACATGTAGTGAGTTTAATACACTCCTCGACTATGTTATGGATTTAACAAAATTTCATAGACAATTCCTTCTATAAAAATTGATCAAAAAAGCCCAGATTCATTTAAAAAAATCTACTGGTGTTCTAATCCCATCTTTTATCATTTGCTATATTTCAGTGTGCAAGATAAAACATGCTGACATCTGAAAAAGTTGGCTTAATCCTTCCTTCTTGGAGATCTGTTTGACCATATGGCACTGCCTCAGGGACAAATTCATTACCAGTGTACCTCCAGAAATTCCCTAAAACTTTCTTTGCTTTCATACTGCGAGTGACTGAAAAAATTAATTGGTGGCATCTTTGTGCAAATACTGGATTACTAGTAATAACACTGCAAATGCCTACATATTTTTGATTTACGAATTTACAGTTAGACTGTCTTCTGCTTAAGAAAAACCTCTTCTGCTAATGTATTCTCTAGCTATCTGTCCTCAAAAGATCATTGTTTGCTTTCTGATGACAGAGTAGCCTAATAGTTGCCTTTTCTGCAAAGCTCCAAGTTTGCATAGCATGTTAAAAATTACAAGGAATAAAAATCTGGCCTAACAGATCTACTGTGTAGCAAGAATCAAATGGCAGACTAAATCCATGTTTGCTTGTTTTGTTAAAGGTCATGGCCACAGAATCTGAGATTTTGCTAAGTATTTAATATAGCTAATAAACTACAGTTGATGTGTTCCCTGCATACTAGATGGGGGAAAAAAAAGTGCATACTGTGGAAACAGTATTTGTGTTTTTCTTTACCCTTTTGAGGTCACATTTTTCACTCACTCTTCTTCTAACCAACACTACTGATCCTGTCTCCTCCTTGAAACCCTGGACTATTTATAGATATCTTTTCTGCTACAATTTCTAAATCTCTTACTCTCTTCACGTGTTGTAAAAATACTTTTTCACACTTTTTTTCTATTTCCTTAGTGTTCTTTTGAATTGAAACACAGTGGGATGAAAACACATGCAATATGAGTGTTAAATTGGCTATAGTTTTTTAAGCACTGAACTGGAAAAATCATTGTAAAAAGTTTTTCAGATGATAAGGTCATTCTCTAATTATTTTCCATTTTTTAACCTTCAAACTCAAATAATCTACTGATTTAATGGCTCAATAAATAGAAATAATAAATTTTATGCAGTGTGATAACAGGGATTATTTTTTTTAATGTATTACATGCAATTCTAGCTGCTTTTTTATTGTAATTCATTGTAGTACTTTTTTTTTAATATTACATATTTAAAAATTTTTAATAACTCTTGGCGTCTCTCTAACACATCCTTTGCTATTTACATACCTTCCCTTCACAAAACAAAACAGAAAAATAAAGAATTAATATTATAAAAACTGATCTGCCTAGAATTGTGGTGATTTTTGCTTAGATAAGTGACTGGTCAAGGGGCATTTTAATTTATTTCTCACCTCTGATCTCTTTTCTAAATGCCCACAGCACCTTTCAGAATAAAACTGTGATAAATACTAACCTTCCCTTCTTCAGGCATTCACTGTGCATTTACCCCTAGCATCAGACACCTCTGCTGAGCAGCAGATAGCCTCTGTGGCCAGGTAAAAAGTGCAGGAAATGCATCCCAAGCTCTCCTGCTGCTGCAGCTTTGCATTTAATGCGATCCTGGAGGCTGAGGGTTCTGTGAGTTGCAGGTAGAACTTGCAGGCATGATGGTGTCCCTCGCACACCTGCAGTCCCAGCTTTCACATTATCCCTGAACAGAGGTGTTTGTAATTCCAGTAGGGACATACTGGAGCGTTGAGCTGATGTCTTTATTTTAGATAAAGTCACAGAATAGTTTGGGTTGGAAGGGACCTTAAAGACCATCTAGTTCTGACCCCACTGCAAGGGCACCTTCCACTAGACAAGGTTGCCCACAGACCCATCCAGTCTGGCCTTGAGCACTTCAAATATGGGGCATCCACCACTTCTCTAACTAAACATCACTATTTTGAGTTCTGACTCTACGCTCAATTCAGACTTCTTCCAAATTTACTTGTTGCCTAACGCTGTATGAAACATTCTCTGTGCCTCCAGTGTGTTTATTTTCTTTGTAACTAAAATACAGTACAAGCCTGAATCTATGCACTTTTCCTTATCACAACTTATTTATCACAGCTTAAGGTACAAAATTTTTTGTGCATACAGTGTATTGTTAGGCTGTCTTTTGCACTTTTAGCGTAGAACAGAAATTATAGCACAAGGAGTGAAGGCCTTCACAACTTTTGAGGCACCTAATGAGTATCTTCGTGTGCAAATTCATGCAAACCTGAATTCATAGGATGAGTTCTGCCTGACACTATAAAGAATGAGTGCTCCTGAAGCTTGCTCCTGCAAGGACCATAACCAGTTATATTTGAAGGACATTACTCAAATGCTGCACAATGCAGGTTAAAAAAGTAGTAAACAATGTTCTGCACTCCTGTGACACCAGCTGTCCTCTTGACTTTATTCTATTTCATTATTTCTGTGTATCATAATGGTACTTACCAACTTCAACTAGTCTAAAGAAAATGAAGTTAAAAGCAAACCTGTGTACAACTGAAGATGAGGAGTAAGAGTGAGACACTTTTTTTCTCCCTGAAAATCTGAAGAACATGCAAAGATTATTAATACCTTCCACTTTTGAAGGTTTTTTAGTTTTTATTATTTTATTCTATTTTATTCTTTCTGGTCCCCTCCCTTCGCATATGTTGCTAACCTTTTTCTCTTCCAGTCATTATTTTCCTGGGATCCAAACTACTCTCACTGAAGCTGTCAAACTGCTAATTGCTGGGGGTTTATGGTTTTTTTTCAGTCCTGATGCACAGGGATTAATTAAATCCTCATTTCTTGAGCCAGAATTCATCCTTTCTGAAGTAGACTTAAGTTTTTCTCTGGTAGCCTGGAAGCAAATAAATTTACTTGGTTTATTGTTTTTACTGTTAAGAATGTAATTCTGCTTTTGGGCATTGAAATTTAATTGTTATTTAATAGATCCAAATGTGAAGTCTTTCCCTAGCGTAACTCAATTATGCTATTCCTTCCCACTTATTTCAGAACAGGGCCAACCACATCTTCATGGAATGTTGTTAAAGCTCAGTACATTTTTCTAACCCTCACAACCAGAATTACATATCTCCATAATGGTCACTTGTATTTATTCAAACTATTACAGGTGGATTTTGGTGCTGCTGAGGTCTCTCTACCTTGTTACCTTTTCAGTTCAGCCACCAGTTGTGCCTTTAGTAGAGATGATAGGTTGAAAACAAAGGCAGTGACAATTATCTTGAGGGCAATAAACATCTTACACCATCTCAACCATCTATCTGCATGTTTAAATATTATTTATAATATAGCCCATGATCTTTCTGTGATTTACACATCCTCCTTCCAAATATTAGGAAAGGAGGTTATAAAGAGGAGTAGCTGAAGGGATAATCCATCTGAAACAGAATATTTTCCCTTTGATTGGGCAGTTTGTTTTTGGTTTTTTTTTTCTTATAAATGTTTCAAAAGACAGTAGATATTTTATTTTAAAGAGACCCTAATTCAAGGTTATGTCAATGAAACTACTGTCATCCTCTTTGATTTAGATGTTCCAATCTTTCCCTTACGCAAAGACTGTGTTGGCTTCATTTCCTTTATAAATAATCTTGCTCCCAGAGCTACCAACAAACTGACTCACAAGTTTGCTGGTAGCAGGTAAGTGGAGGTTTACAAAATAAAATTCATGTCAGAAAGCCTCCTTGGAGAAATTAGTGAAATATGCAATGTTATTGTGGAATGAAATGCCATATTTCCTAATGTTCTCTGAAATCTTTCATCTTACAATCATTCTTCTTCAAAGCAAAATTTTGGAGGGGTTTTATGCCTCTTGTAGGAAGACTGAGTAAGATTATCCTCTTTACCAATGGAAGAAGTTAAGTTATGTAATAGGAAGACTTCTACTGAAATGTTTATCTTTTGTTTACTGTTTTTCCTGCTTCAGCTGTTTTGGGTTTTTTCACTGCATCAGCCAGAGACTACACATCCCTCAGAGACTTTCTAGCTGGTCATCAATGAGTGTTCTTCTGAGTCTGGACTGGGAATTATCTGACGAGGGCTACACCTGCCAGGTATGGTTTTGTTGTATTCACTCTGTTCAGGGAGACCAAATTCTGTTCTCCCTTTTTCGAAGTACGAGTATTGAATAATTCCATCGATCTACCTGACAGCTACAGATTTCTCAGATGACTGTAGTTTGCTGCACTCTAATTGCCAATACCTTTAGATACTTAATCCTGTGTCAATCAGCAGCAAACAAGAGAGGAAGGCAGGGAACAGCAGCAGTCTCTGCCCTGAAGCAGGTAACCACAAATGAGGGCAGAGCAAATGTCTTTGCTTAAAACATGTTGTTGTAGATAACCTGAACTATTTTTTCTCCTTTGACTTTCCCTGTTAACTATTTCAGACCAGAAGCAGAAGCCAAATTTCACCACTCACACACTCACACACACCCTATATATATACCTGTAATTCCATGACTTCCACCTGTGTAGAACTGGAAATACCTGTTCTGCCAAAACATCATTGCCATAGGGGTTCCAGATGCTACTGCATGAGAAAGACAAGCTAAAATTACCTAATCTGAGGTATCTTCAAAAATCTCTCCAGAGGTGGCTTTGGATGACTGCACACCTTTTGAAATGAGATTTTGTCTATTTCCACCCATAGCCAATGCCATGGTAGAACAGAATGTCAACATCTAACCAGGCTAAAGCTTTATGTGGCCACTACTCCAAATGCAAGTAGATTTTTACAGTCTTGGAGAATTTAGATTTGAGTCCTTCCACACTTGTTTTCCTACTCCTTTTCCCTCTCAGGCATATGGAGTGAAGATGGCTCTGAAAAGACAAATCTAAAAGAGGTATTTTCTTCACCCTGCCCCTGTTCTACAGACTTCCCAGATAAAATAATCATCTACTGAATTAATATTTTAATCATTGTCTTTTCACTACTTTTACTTTTTACCATAAATGGATGTTAATATATTTGTTCAGTGGCAAGACAAAAAGCACAATGTCACTTTTAAGTAGCTCTCAGGAAATAAGATGATGTATTTTTAATGCATGTTTTTGTTTCAATGAGACATACCTAATACATACTATAATATAATGCACTTAAACAGCAGGCTACATGCTATAAATCTACCCTCTTTTTTTCCGTCATTTAAAAATATTAAATATTACTCTAATGATATCATCTACTTTGACTATTATTTTGTTTGCAGCTACTGGAGCAAACACAGCCAGATAAAAAGATGGATGGTTCGTAAAAGAGCAGCTAGGAGTGCTTCTTTCTTTAGAGTAGAAAAACAGGAGTTCTTTTTCAAGAAATGGTTAATGCTTGTCTGTAAAGAGGATTTCCGTAATGCTTATTGGTAATATTTTTGTGATGGCATTATTAACGGCAAACAGTGATTTAGTGGAAAGTGTAAGAACAGAGCAATGGCCTCCAGAAATGTCATTTGAAGGCCTCTTGATTGATTTTAAAGAGATCCCAAAGAACTATTTGCCCTGTGTTCAAATCCAATATCATTTTTCATTCTATGTAGAAATTTACAGCTTTTTAGGCTTAAAATTATTTTATTCTGGAAACAAATAGGAAAGAATAGTGTAATAAAAGCCAACTACAAAGTCTGGAGCACAATAACTGACGTTTCAAGAAAACATGAATGTTTCCACTACACTCTTAAAAAAGAAACATATTTAGTAGGCACTGATCACTGTAGTTTGTCATCATGTCTCTCCAATGGCATGAGGCTGATCTGAGGGCAAAGGTTATGAGTACACCACTTCCAAAGCAATTACCTGCATCAGGCAGAGCAAGCTTGGCTTGGTTTCACCTTTTGGTTTGTTTGTTTTTGTTTTTTTTCTTTAGGTGGATTACGTTGTAAAAATTACAGCTGACTAATAATTATATTTCTTAGTGTATCACAATAGTTGTATTTCTTAATGTATCTCAACTTTACAAAGCAACAGAAGCTTTGCAGAGAGTGAGACTCCACATGTTTCAGAAAAAACTCTCATGATCACCTATACTGTCCAGCAGTAAAGACAGAGGAAACCTTCACTGCAATTTCACTCCCCTATTAGCTGTGTATTATATGAGTTGCAGAAGTTCCCCCTCCCCAGGGCACAGTGTGTTGTCTACACTGGTGGGAAGGCTGCTCCAAAGTGTAACCACTAAAAAAGAAAGCAGAACACCACTCAGAAGTGCATTCATGAATTTACAGCCCTCAATTTTTACAGGTCCTAGCTTTAATCTCTGTAGGTTACTCATTTTCAATAAATTGTCCACACGCTGATTTTTATTTGTTTGTTCATATCTATTTGATATGAAGAAGATTATTTCACTAAAGGCTTTGTGAAATAAAATTCACTAATGACTTTGTGAACATTCTGTGTTTATGCCTTGTGACAAGAGTCTTTACATAACCTCCAACATTTTATGCAGCTTTTTTTAGTTCCACGTACCTCAGCTAACAGCATAGCTCACAGTCTCAGAAATTGTATGTGAAAATTGATATTGCCACAAGGATTTAATCAATTAGAAAATGTTTCCTGGGTTTTCAGTTTTAATTTCTTTTTCTCTCTGCCATTTTAATGTTTCTTGCCATTTCATTCAAAAATATCCTAAAAAAATTCCTTTTTCCTCTCTGCTACTGCAAAGATTAATTTTGGTAAGGATATTAAGAACTCAGTCCATCCTTTTTTAATCCTTTTTACTTTATCTGCTTCCAGTATCTTTGCTGAAACACCCAGAGCTATGCACATTTTGCATGAAGAAGTAGTCCTGACCAGTTTGTTTCTGCATAGCTTAGATGCCTTATTAAATTGGGGTTTTTTGCAACAAAATCATGGCACAGTGAATATATCTAACCGTAAATATGGATAAGAAAATCTTTCCTGATTTTTCATTCTTCATAAAACAAATACATAATTGTGTTACCTTGGTGCTGATCTTAAGGAAAAAAGAAAGAGAAGTATCCATAAGAACAAACCAAACATTTGAATTTTTTTCAGCTGTAATCTTTGCAAGCTCTCCAGCCTGTTCTGTTCATGATTTGAAAAGAAAATGCTTTTATGCAGTTTTCAAAGTCAGGAAAAAAGAAGTCTCTTCAACATATACCCACGTCTTACATTTGAAATTTCAGCAAGTATGATTTGCACCTTAATTTCACCCTAGAAAGTGTTTTTAAAAGGAAGTCACAGTTGTAATCATGTGAGTGAAATTTTGATAATAGTTAACTCAATTGATATATGCACAGCTTTAGCTACAACAATATTTATTAATGTATTTAGCTTGTATACACATATGCTTTTTTTTTTTTTTTTTTGCTTCCTTGAAAAAAGTTTAAAAAGTGCCATCTCTATTACTGTGAAGTTATTTCTAAGAAAGCAGCAACATTGAAATCATACAGAACATACATTCACTATCCTGGTGCAGTAAATCACCAAGACCCATGGCAGTGAACACCCTTATGCAGAAAATGTTTGTCTAGGTCTAATGGCAGTTCATGAACTCAAGATTAGGAAACACAATGTTATATAATGTCCACGCATGTGAAGAATCAGAATAGCTCTGGTCAGTCATTAATACCTGTCTAACACTATTTTTTTGAACACTAGAGGGAGATCAAAGCAAAAGAATAAACTACTTAATACAGCATGGATATTAATTGCAGGTGTTAGTAAAATTTCAAAAGATTGTGTGATAAAGATCAGGTATCATACCATCTCCAGTTTTCCTCCCTGTTTTCACATACCCTTATTTGACATTGTTTAACCTACACTGTAATTTTAAAAAATTAAAAATAAAAAAAATAAAAAAACAGGATAAAAATACTTAGAAGGAAAATTATTCTATCAAAGCCACCAGGACTCTATTCTAGTATAAATTGTTTTTTCATATGAAATATGTTTGCTTTGATGAGAAGTCAAGTCTTGCAACTGAACAATGAAATGTGACCACATGGTACTTTTTTCTAGCTGCACCTACGGCAGCAAGCAGGGGAAACTTGTGTTCCTTCCCTGGAAAGAGATCTTTCTATTCCATCTCAGTGACAGCAACTGAGACATTTCACATTCAGAAGTGAAAAATTCTGATTTCTGAAGGATGCAAATTAATGCTGTCACTCTTTTGCAACCACGGTCACTTTTGTTCAGTGTTTGCTGAACACAGTTATTAACATATAATGCCTATTTTAAAATATAGACTTTCTTGGATGCTTCCTGCACCATTTGGGTCTGCTTAATAAATGGTGAGAGATTTAAAATCGAGGTCATTTCAGGAAAATATTTCCTTCAAGAGTTTAAGAATTACAGCTTAGGAGGTTTCACTTATGATCTGCCACCGTTCCTCAAGCAGGCAGGGTTTTTTTTGGGATATTTTTGTACAGGCCATGCTGAGGTACCTTAAACATGGTCAACCTAGAAGTGAGTGAGATATTTTCAATACTTTGGGATGGAGAAAAAAGCTACAGGAAGTAGAGAAGCTGACAGGGTCCTTAGGAGTCTGTATTTTTTGGAGTAATTCCTCTGACACAATTACTTCTAATGACTGTAAAGAACCATATGATGTGCAGGGCAAGACAGGATCAGGCTTGATGTGTTTTTTCACTTACTTGTTTGTTCAGGGTTAAGCCAGGCTGGCAGACAAAAAGAAATTCCCATTAGCACATGTAGGGATCATCCTCACAACTCACCTGCACATGACACATCCAGTCCTTCTTGCCCCCATGAAAGCCATTACCTACCTACTAAAGACAAAAATAAAGAGAAAAAAAAGGTTGCCATTTTTTTCTTTTACAACTCTAAAAGCTAAGCCTCCACACCCACCTTTTTTATTGGCTTGTTTTCTTCTTAAATGCCTGGTACTCCCAGAAAGGCTAGAAACAAGGGAAAAGGTATTTGTCCTTAGCTTTTTGTCAAATGTATCTTGATACAAAATTGCAATGGCTTGAATGCAAGTGACTGAAAAAATACATTGCTCCTGTTCATGGGACTTTGGTTGGCATTTTCAGGCAAAGGAGAACATTCTAAGCTGCACCAGGTGAGAGGAACCAAACTGGACAGATTACCAATTGTCCCAGTGATAAAGCTTTGGAACTAGCTAGAGATAAAGGCATAGCAGGAAGTGCTAATACATTGGAGACTTTTGGGGATTGAGGGAAGGTTATGGCATTTCTAGTGACAAATGAGCACCTATTTATATACTGAGTGGGTTGTGAAATATACTGTTTACACTGTGTCTGATGAACAAAAAAATTATTCTGTTCCATTCCTTCCACGTTACTATTTTTTTTTCAAAAAATTTAGATACACAGAACAAGGAATTCATACATTTCATAGTTCTGGAAAGAAATCATTGCCTCTACATAACTGGCTCATTATCACAGCTGTTTTGTGGAGTCCTAAAGCTGAAGAAACTACTCAGTACCCTTTCAGGTTTTATTTACTAACAGCTATTTAGAGAGGAAATGCATCTTGGGGTCTTTATGATAAAAGTATGCTTTGCTATTAAAAAATAATAGATGGAGAAAAAAAGTCTCTGGGAAATTATACAGAATTTAAACTATATTATTTTTTAACTATACCTTCTCATTATAGTTCCCAGCTGAAATTACTTTTATAGCTATTGCAGCTGACCCAGCCAGTTTATTTTGGCCTAGAGGGAAATGTGTTATTTATTTATTCGGTGAATTAAGTTTTTATCCAATTAAAAAAAAAAAAAAATCAAGAGCAGACCTATTATTCCCAGACCTTTCAGATGCTAAGTCATCGTATTTCTATTGCAGAGAAATTAGTGTTTTGGTTATCAGTGGGCACAGGATACATGGGACAGAGTTATGGTTTATGCCCAAGGCTAATGCTCTGCAGCACTGGCAGTTCCCAGCATTCTCAAGGGTATTTTCAGCCTTGCCACAAGCTGAAGTACTGGGGCTGGCTTTTAGCTGTGTAATATAAACCAGTGCAAACATGCTTTCCAAGTAACAAGAGCATCATAAGGAGACACACCATAATCATGGTGATTACCATTCATTGTCAGGTAATCTGATTTTGATTTGTTTCCTAATTTTGTACAATAATGGCAGTATTGTTTCTGGTCCTGGTTTCCATTCTCCCAGTTTGCTGCTTCGTCTTCCTTTAGATAGCAACCAAACAAATAGGAATTGATGATATTACTACAAATATATGCATTTTTAGTAATTTTACTATTGCCATCAGTTCATTGCCCATTGTACCAGCTCAGGAGACTGCATCCTGCTAGAGAAATAATGTTTCTGAATATCCAGGGTTACTGAGCTGTTGATTTCTCCATCCAGGATTTAATTTGAACAAGAATTTTTGGCTGATTTTGTTATACAGCTACATATGTAAATGTGTTTCAGATTTTAAGAGTCTTTCATTGTCATTTATTGCTTTTTGACTCTTTTACATTTCTTGCTACAGTCAGGCAGACTTATTCCTAGACCATGAATAACCACCAAAAAAAAAGGTAAAATCCAAATAATTCAACTATTGATTTCCAGAAAAACTAGAATTGTCCTAAATTATGGTTTTTTATTTTAGAATTGTTGTGTCCTATTTTTAATAGTTCTGAAATGTAAACACTAGCTGGGAAAGGCTGACTTTGCAGATACCTGCAAAAGATAAATCTGAGGTATTTCAGAGAGTCAGTGGCACAGACCCTTCATCTGGACAGTACAAACAAACTGGCAAGGTACTGACAAGGGAGAGGAAATCTATTGCATCCAATCCATTAAAAAACTGTTTACACTCCTGTGTTAATACCAAAGACATTAATACCAATGTCTTTAGTGTTAACAAAGGAGTGTAAACCTTTTTTTTTCACCTTTTATACTTGTGTGAAAGGACCTTAGCTCTAATTTCTAGGCAGTAGAAATATGCATCCAAGCTCCAAAGCGCCTTCTTTTCCCATTACCTTTTAAGAAACTGTTAAGATCCAATTATTGAAAGATGCCTCTGTGTCGCCTTTATGAAAGACAACCAGGGGCCTGGTTCAGGTGGCAGCACGGCGGCCTGGTCTCGTCCAAGCCACTCGGGCTAATCAACACACGCAGATACCAATATGGCAGACGGTTGAAAAGCGTTTATTATCCTATCTCGTGGGTTTAAATAGGTTTAGGGGTCTTTGCTACGTCAGAGGGGGGTTGGGGGTCTCAGAGGATAGTGGGTAGTGGAATTTTACCAGAACAGGTGTGGCTACATTCTTCTGGGACTCCTGGGGTTAACAGATAAGTGGGGAAGAGAGAGGGGGGAAGGGGTCTATCTTTCCGTGACATTCCGTGATCTTCCGCTCCGCCTGTCCCTATCTACCACATCTCCCCCCTCCTTATCACATACAAAATGAGGTAGTTGTAGATAGAGGCACTGGAGTGAGGTATAGACTTGTAACTTGTTAAGGAAAGGGTGGTTTAGTAGATCAGGGTAGATTTTTTAAGGCAGGTGCTGAAGGCTTTAGCTACTGACTGTGTTTGCAGTTTTTGGTTTATAGCATCTGTTGGTGGCCTATGAACAGAATGTTTGCCCTTTCCAGACGGGCTTGAACAAACGAGACTAGTTTGTTCAGCAGGCATGGTCCTATGGTAATAGCCAAAAGCAGTATTGCCAGTGGACCTACCAGGGCGGAAATTAAAGTGGTGAGCCAAGGTGATTGATTGAACCAGGATTCAAACCAGCTCTGCTGGGTCTCCCTGTCTCTCTTTCTCTGAGCCAGTCTGTCTCGGAGTTCTGCCATGGAGTCTTTAGCGACTCCCGTATGATCTGCATAAAAGCAGCATTCCTCCTTCAAAGCTGCACACAGTCCTCCCTGCTGCATGAACAAAAGGTCCAGACCTCGCCTATTTTGTAAAACTACTTCTGAAAGCGAAGAGACTGATTTCTCTAGATAGGAGATGGATTTCTCGATCCTCTGCAGGTCTTCGTCGATGGTCATTTGCAGCTGGGAGAGTCCGTGTTGCTGGGTTGCGATGGCTGAGACGCCCGTGGCGGTGCCAGCTGCTCCCAGGCCGAGCAGCATTGCGATAGTTATACCTGTGATGATTTCCCTTTTGTGGAGTCTGTTAGGTTCTTCGAGAAGATGGTATATCTCTTCGTCTGAGTGGTACAAGACCCTGGGGACAATCAGAACTTGGACACAGAAATCAGTAGAGTCATTGAATTTGTCAAGGAACACACAAGGACTCACTCCGGACCTTTGGCAAACCCACATCCCAGACGCGGATGGGATCACCCACTTGTTAGTTCTTCTGTTAGGTTTGACAACTTTAGTGCAGAAGTTGCCTTTCTGCTTTGCTAAGGTTGCATTCCCAAAACATCTGCCCTGTCCTGTGATTTGACTCAGGGTGATTCCTCTGCGGGGAGTGTCCCATCTGCACTGGTGGGGGGCGCTGGCCGAGGAGTAACTGAAGGGGGTGTCCAAAGCAATGCCTTCATAAAAAGGGGGTTTGACATCATAGCAAAGCCAACAGGAGTTAGTTAGGTTTGGTTTGGTTTCGTTTAGGGTTAAAAAGGTAGCTTCTAGCATACGAAAGATTGGGTTTGGGTCTGACTCAGCCATGCGGCCTATCTGGGGGGTGTCTGCAAGGCTGGTCGGGGTGTCAGTGGCTTTTGGGGTCAGGGTTTTGAGGTGGGTTGTGTTTTTCCCTCTCAGCACATTCTTGATAATTTTGTTGGGTCCCACTGGTCGAGGCGTTGGCGGCTGGAGCCTGATAATTCTCACATTCACCCACCTCCTCGGTCCTTTGAGGACCACTGTCCATGTTCTACCCGTGGCCCAGCTAGGGTGATCTGGCTGTAGGACAGTCATGTTATAACTTACGCATGCCCGTTGTCTAGGCTGTGCAGTGTGGTCTCCGCAGCCAAAGGGTGCCCAGGTGAACTGTAAGAATTTGTCGGGCTCCTGTGGTTGCCACCCGTCTGCCCATGGTCTGGCATCTGTAACAATGGTTTCGCAGCCCCAATACCCACAATGTCCCCATCCCGGGTAGTCACAGTACCTTTTCCCTGGGTTGGACGCTGGGCACCAATAGGATATGTACATGAGTATGATGTGTGGGCTTGAGGGCCGTATTTTCGGTTGCCCTGGAAACAGATCGGCTATGTGGAATACGAAGGATGGAGCGTTTGCGGTAGTGACCTCTTTGAACACCTTGTCGCTTGAGAGATGTTGCATGACCCATCTGAACGGCTGGTGAGGGTAGTGGCCTGGGTCGGCTTGCCCCCCGGCCACAAACCCCATCAGCAGGATTGCACAGAGACACTGTGCGAGTCTGGGTCTCACCGCCGTGGGACGCTCAGGCTCTGTCTGGTGGCTTGGTGGTCCGTTATCTCTCTCTGGAGCAGGTGTGTGTGTGTCGCGGAGACGGTCCACGAGCGTGTCCTGCGAACGAAAACTCACAGTTTTCCATTAGTTTCATTCTTAAGGTCAGGTTTGATCGACCTGAGTGGACACCACCTGATCTTGCCCTCCTTTTTAACTGCCGCGTACCCCCGTCCCGTAAGCACCAGTCTCCAGCCCCGTTCCCACTCGCCTAGCTCGTTTTTGACCATGACCTGTGGGCCCTCCTCTAGTGTCTGGGTGGCCCAGTGTTTTCGAATGGGACTGTTTGCTTCATCTCCCCTAGGAAACTGGTTCAGTGCTAGCAGCGCGGTTGCTAGCATGCGCGTGTGGTCTCCTGAGGGGATGGAATTGGCAAAGCCCTCTGCCTTTGCCAACACTTCTAACTTGGCTTTTAGGGTCTGATTTGCTCGCTCGACAATGGCCTGTCCGGTGCTGTTATATGGGATTCCCTGTGCTAAGGTGATACCCCACACTGAGGCGAATTCTCGCACTGATTTAGAGATAAAATTGGAAGCATTGTCAGTTTTAATTTGCTTGGGGATACCAAGCCATGCCATAACTGTCAGCCAGTGCTGGATCGTGGCCTTCGAGTTGGGTTTGAGATGCTGTGTCGCTATGATCACTCCGCTGTAGGTGTCCACTGTCACTGCAAGCCATGCTCGGGGCTTCAGTAGTTCGCAGAGGGTGAAGTCTGACTGCCAGATTTCTGATGCCTTGAGGCCTCTCGGGTTGACTCCACCGGTCCATAGGGGTGACTTCTGGCAGTGAGGGCAGGTGGCCACTACGTGCCTCGCGTCTGCTGTCGAGATCCCACATCTTTTTGCCAGTGCTTTGGCCCCTATGTGGAGTGACTCGTGCAGCTGACGAGCTTCCTGCAGTGTCCACACTCCCTTCGCTGCGGCATCTGCTTTGTCGTTGCCAGTCTGGAAGAAGCCCTTGACTGGGTTATGGCTGTTGACGTGGATGACGGACACGGTGCCCTGGCGTGAGGAGAGTGCCTCTTCAAGCATGGAGGCCGTCGTGGATGTTGACACACCTGGTCTTGACATGGCTAGGCAGAGCTTTGCCACGAATATAGAGTCTGTCACGATGTTGAGGTGTTCGTCCTGGAAAAGTCCGCATGCCAAGACCACTGCTGCTGCTTCCAGCTGTTGCACTGACAGCGTGGGGTCACACGTTTTGACGCAATGCCATGTTTCTCCTGCCTGCCACACTGCTGCTGCGGTAGAAGTCATGGAGGAGGCGTCTGTGAAGACCGTTGGTCCTGGTTGCGGTCGGTCCATGACCTTCGGTGGCACATCTATGTCGACAATGGTCAGTAGCTGGGTCCAGGGTGGTTTGGTGGCGTAGGAGATTTCTCCTCCGAAGCCGGTGAGAGCGAGGGCCAGGTGTTCCGATATTGCAGTTGACTCCGTGGTCGGTCGCTTGCGGAAGGGGAGGTGGATCCTTGCCGGCTCGGTTCCCAGGTGTCTCAGGGCGAGTCTCCTGCCTTTCGTGATGAGGTTAGCAATGCACTCAACTCCTGGGGAGAATGCGTGAGTCGGTCTTCCGAGGACCACCCACTGGATCGGCTGGGATTTTTCGGAAGGTCCTTGGGCAAGTGCTCCTACTCCTCCCTTCTGCGTGAAGTGGACGTATAAGTCCAGTGGTACGCTCGGGTTCCACCTGGCAAGCAGGCTGGTGGACATCTGACGTTCGATGAAGTCGAGGGATTTTGTTGCTTGCGGCGTCAGCTCCTTGGGGTCCCAGGGGTGTTTTCCTTTCAGGAGGTCATACAGGGGGTCCATGACCTCTGGGGGAACTAGGATGACGTTGCGGAGCCACTGCAGAGATCCCACGAGTCGCTGCATGTCGTGGAGGGTCTTGATGTCTCGGCGGACTTTTATCTTGGGTGGGGTCACGTAGGAGTTTGTGATCCCCACTCCCAGGAAGGTCACGCACGGTCCTCTCTTGATCTTCGTGTTCGCGATCTCGAAGCCGTGGCCTGGAGGGTTTCCGTGATCGTGGACACTAGGTGATCCACTTGGCCTGCCGATGGTGCGGCGACGAGGATGTCGTCCATGTACTGAATGATGGTCGCAGCAGGGTGGGAGTGTCGGACTGGCATCAGTGCCCTGTCCACGGTGATCTGGCATATGGTCGGGCTGTCCACAAGGCCTTGAGGTAGCACCTTCCATTGGAAGCGGAGGTTAGGTCGCTCGCCGTTCGGGAACACGATGGAGAAGGCGAACCGTTCTTTGTCCTCGGCATGCAGGGGTATTGAAAAGAAACAGTCTTTGATGTCCAGCACTGCGCACGGCTGCCCTTTGGGGATGGCTGAGTTCGCGGGCAGTAGTGTCTGAACTGGACCCATGGGCTGAATTGTCTTGTTTACTTCCCTCAGGTCGTGGACGAGGCGGTAGCCTTCTCCTGATCTCTTGGGGATTACAAACACAGGGGTGTTCCACGGGCTGGTGGAGGGTTCGATGTGGCCCTTTTGTAGCTCGCGGTCGACCAGTTCTAGCAAGGCTGTCATTCGAGGCTTTGACAGGGGCCACTGCTCAACCCATACGGGGTCTGGTGATTTCCAAGTCAGTTTGATTGGCAGCAGTGGGTGCACAGCAGTGGCCCTCATCATAAATTTGTAATCCTGACTCCTAGCATGGCGAGAACGTCCCTTCCTATCGGGGTGGGGAGTTTTGCAAGATATAGGGGTGGATTGCTACTGTTTGTTCTGGTCCTTTCTTTGTATGGAGCGTTATAGCTACCAATTGGGTGCTTTTCCAAGCTCGGGACAGCCCTCCCACCCCGTTCACTGGGGGGACTTCCTTGTACGGCCAGTGTCGGGGCCACAGGGCTTGGGGTAGGATTGTGCAGTCTGCTCCTGTGTCTGCCCAAAACTGAAGCCCTATTACATGGGGGTCCTGACTGTTATAAAGGCGGCATGTCCCCCAGATTTTCGGGGGTTCCCTCCCTATTTTTAGGGCCAGGGCCACCCAGGGGTTGTCTTGTTCTGGGGCGCCCCCTGCTGACCCTGTGGCACAGGTGCTGCTTGCGGTGGCGGTGGGTACGAAGGCGCTGCAGGCTGTGCCGTGATACTCGCTGGCAGGGGTATGAAGCCGGCTGCTTCCTGTGGGAGAATGGGGTACGAGGGCTCCCCGCCCCATTGGGGGTTGGCATGGATGGGCCGCCTCATATTCGCAGCGGGAGGAGGCTGGGTGCGGCCCGCGGGCCCCCTCCCCTTTCCGTTTCCCTGGGCCCGGGACCTGCATTCCCTAGTCAGATGTCCCTTCCTCCCGCAGCCCCAGCAGGATCTCCGCGGGCGTGTTTGAGGCGGAGGCGCTGCGGCGGGCCGCCGTGCCGGCTGGGGGCAGCTCACCGCGATGTGACCCGCCTCCCCGCACTTGAAACACACCATGGCATTGGTCAGGGTGTGGACGGCCGCCTGAATGGGCGTTAGGTGTTCCTCCCTAACTACATGTCTGATCATGTCCGCCAGGCTAGCCCCGGCTGGCAGGGAGCGTAAGATATCCTTAGTAACAGAGTTGCACTGTTGGCGCAGGCAGTCGGCCACTACGGGGCCCCTTGCCTCTGCCGGCAGGGTAGAGGAGTCTATCGCTGCCTGCAGGCGATCCACGAACTGCGTGAAGCTTTCGCTCTCTGCCTGCCTCACAGTGGACCACGGTGCCGGCTTGGCCACGACTCGGGAGGCGGCGCGAATAGCCTCTCTAGCAGCCCAAGTGGTCGCTCTGACCTCCTCAGCCTGCATCTGTGCAGCTTGCTGCTGTGGTGTGATCATATCATCATGCTTTCCTATCAGTCTGGATAAGCTCGATCTATGCAGGGGCTGCCGCGCGCCGGACGCCTGGGCTAGCTGCTTTCTACAATTATTTTCCCATTCCTGCCTAAAGACGATCATTCCCGCTCCGTCCAGTATCATACGCCCTATCCGTTCGATATCAAAGGGAAGCAAGTCATCGTTGCTAAAAAGACCATCGATTAATGTAGTAGCTATAGCCGAGTTGATTTCTTTTTCCGCAATGGCTTTGACAATTGCCTGTATATCCTTTGGGTTTATCGGGGTATATACCCTTTGTTGGTTCCCTTCCGGACCGGTAAGCCGTACTGGGAAGGCTTGTATGGCAGCCGCTGGGGACCATTCAGCACAAGCTATCTTTATTTTCCCCCAGTCAGTAAACTGGGCTGATTCGTATTGTAGTTGTTTTTCGGCGCGGCTTAGAGCTTTACCCGGCTTTGTTTCAAGCCGTGCCGGTTCCGTTTCGTCTGAATCGGAGCCATCGCTAGCTTCCGTCAGCTCCTCTGAGCTGCTGGAGCTGTTGCTGGTCTCCGAGCCGGAAGACGAGTGCCAGTGCACTTCCGGGGCTCCGTGCCGTTTTGTTCGGCTCCGAGCTCGCTCCTCCCCGTAGGGGTGGCGCCGCTCCCGCCCCCCCGGCTCGCCGCGCCTACCGCGGGGGGTGGTTTTTCCCTTATACGGTGGCAGCTCCGGGCGGAGCTGCTGGTTGGTTCCGCGCTCCGTGCCGCTCTCCGCCCCTTTCTCCCGCGCGCGCGCATTCCCGAGGTCGCGCTCCCCCCGGGTGTTCGCGCCGGGACCGCCCGAGCCCCGCCCCTCCCCGCCGCTCGCGGCGCCATGTTCAAACGAGTATGGGGGCGGCGTGGCCGCGCCGTCTTCCTAAACCGCGGTTTCGGCGGCTTGGGCTTCTTTTAGCAGCCCTTGCCAGAAGCGCTCCGCGTGCTTTTGCGTCTCCGGCATTGGATCGCGGGCGGGCGGCAGCGGCGGCTCGGAGGAATTTGCGGTCTCTCGGGGGATATGAGCGGGGGGGGGTTTTTGGGGATTTTCGGCGGCGGGGGTGTCGCGGGGGGTTCCTGCGGGGGGGGGTGGGCTCTGATCTGGGGGAGGGGGTGTCGCGCTGAGCCCTCCTGGGTCCCCGCTGCCGGGCAGATCGCTCTCAGGGGCAGTCTGCGTCCCCGCCCCCACCCCGAGTTTAGGAGTAACTAATAAACACGTGCGCGCCGCGGTCCATGTCTCCTGCTCTTCTATCGCTTTGCGTAGGGCTTTTTCTACTCTGCCCCATGCTTTAAGATTTCTGCCGCTGCCGGAGGACTTTGTGTCCTCGGCTAGCACGGCAGTGCATTTGTCCCATATTTCCGGATGTAATACATCCACGGGGTGCTCGATTGCCCCTAGCTCAAGCAATCTCGCCATGGCAAGATGAAAATCCTTGAGCTTACACCCAATACCCCACTGTGAATAAATAGCACTCACGATCCTGGCCATTGCGTCCATGACGCCCGCGGATCCTAGGGGACGTCTCCCCTTACGCCTGGGTACGGTCCGACCGTCCTGGCCGCTGCTTCTGTCCAGGTGAAACCCGTCCACCGGGCAAATTTTTCTTCTTTTGTCCCGGGTTTCCGGCACCAGTATGTTGCCTTTATGAAAGACAACCAGGGGCCTGGTTCAGGTGGCAGCACGGCGGCCTGGTCTCGTCCAAGCCACTCGGGCTAATCAACACACGCAGATACCAATATGGCAGACGGTTGAAAAGCGTTTATTATCCTATCTCGTGGGTTTAAATAGGTTTAGGGGTCTTTGCTACGTCAGAGGGGGGTTGGGGGTCTCAGAGGATAGTGGGTAGTGGAATTTTACCAGAACAGGTGTGGCTACATTCTTCTGGGACTCCTGGGGTTAACAGATAAGTGGGGAAGAGAGAGGGGGGAAGGGGTCTATCTTTCCGTGACATTCCGTGATCTTCCGCTCCGCCTGTCCCTATCTACCACACCTCTGCCCAAGTGAAGGTGATGACAAGATCATATGCCAAAGTAATAGTATGGATTTTATTTAACAGTGTGTGTGAGGTAGAGAGATAGAAAAAATAGAAAAGGGTGAGGAGGGAAGAAAGAGAGAGATCGAGCAGAAGACAGTCACCACCCATGGATCCAGTGGAGTCCTTGTGGTCCTTCTTCATCCTGGGCTTCTTGGTGCCAGGGGCCCAGAGTCATTTTTCTGGGAGTACCTCTGATGTTACTCACTGTGCTCACAGCAGCTCCACCTCCCATGTTTAGTGTCCCTGTTCCTACACTGCTTAGAACCACTAAACTAAGCAATGCACACTACCTGGCAGATCAGCAGCAGTGAAAAGGATCCTGTAGCTGTGGAACTTAGTGCAGATGTATGATATGATGTCTGCTGTGGAGATCAAGCGCTGGATTTATGACACATGCAAAACACTGTATACACAGCTATTTCTGTCCTGGATATCTGAGATTGAAATATGACTGTGCACTATATGAAAGCATCAGAAAAGGAGATAATGGACAAGATCTTTTATAGAACTTGAATAGAATAGTGTGCATAGCCATGTATACATACTGAAATGAGAATCTTTTTTTGGCTTTCTATTGATTGTTAGAAAACACCATTAAATGATGTAATTATTCAGAGTATTGTAAATGCACCAAAGCCCATATAAATTCTCTGCTCTTAGCTTTATACAAAGTTACTGTAAATTTATAAGCAGCAGATGTAATATACTATGCCATTCATAATATTATGTATTTTCAGTGAAGGAAACTTCATGTTTTTCAGCTAGATTATTTCAGCAATACGACTGTATCAGCAAAGAAGCATTTCTGAAACACAGTTTTGAGAAAATAGCAATTCAATAAACATTTGCTAGCTGATTCTCCTATTTAAATCCTATGGAATTTAAGTTTTGTCTGAAGTGTGTGCACTGACTACCTATAAAAAGTGAAAATTGGTAGCAGAGTGCTAGATTAGAAATCATTAAACTTAACTGTGACAGTAGATCCAGGTGAGAATAGGAAAAACATATCATTACAAAGACATTGTCAAGTTTCTTATTCTTGTCAGCAACTCCTTCCATCACATACTGACAGATGCCAGCCTAATTATCTTTGGGAATGTCCACACATGCTGCAGTGCAATCAGTGCATTTTTTCCACTACACAGCCTGTGTTTTCAGTTATGTATGGGTACTCGCCTGAATGTTTTCTCTTAAGTGATCTTGTTTCATCGAATTTGTAATGTCTGGTGCTCCAAGCCTCATTTGTATACAAAATAAATAAAACTTTTGACTTCTCCCTTTGAAACAGTAACTGTATTATAGCATGCAACAATCCTGATTATGAACAAATGTCCAAAGAAATTTCAAGATTTACTGATATGAAAGTGTCAAAGAAAGATGGTTTAAACTTAAAAATAGAGGGGAAACCATGAAATTTTAGACTCATTTAGGCTAGAAAAGACCTTTAAGATTGTTCAGTCCAGCCATTAACCCAGCACTGCCAAGTCCACCACTAAACAATGTCCCTAAGTGTCACATCCATACCTCATTTAAATACCTCATGAGATGGTGACTCAACCACTTCTCTGGACAGCCTGTTCCAGTGCTTGACAGCCCACTCAGTGAAATATATCTGTAAAGAAGGGGACTTTCTAAATACCAAAACTGCATCTGTATTTCCCTAGACTGGCTATGAAGACAACAAGAAAAACTCTTTCTTATCGTTTATGGGTCATATCCAAGCTAAATTAATATTATATCAATTTATACATTAATGAAGAGAGTAAAAAGTCTATTCCTTTGGAAAGCTTCCTATATGCTTAGATGTAGTTTAGATTAGGATAATTATGGAAAAAGGAAAACATCATCCTGATGCCAAAATAATATTTGAATATTTGGGGGTTTAGATAGTTATAAAACACAGGCAAGAAAATGAAGTACTTTGGATCTTAGAAATATGTCCATGGAATCAAAAGACAGTTTTAATCTAAATGAAAAGGAAGACTCTCACTAGTATCCAGCATGCCTCTAAATACATCAATATTTACAAATGTTCACCTCTAAATTGAGAGCATTTCATTACACCATCAACAGTGTGGAGGTAAACATGTTATTGTTCTGAACAGGAGTTCACCTTTGCATTAATTTTATTTGTGTCTAATAATGCTGAAAATCTTGTGAGAACTGCCAGGCTTTCTCAAAGCAAACAGCTGGGCCAGGAAAGATTGCCAAACTCTTCAAGTCTGTCAGATTAGTTTCAGTAATTGTGGGAGGCACATTAGTAAAGAAAATTATAAATATTTTTTAATTACTTTGAAGCTAAAAGAGAATTTACACTTTGATTCTCTTTAAAGTTCAGTGAAGCCTTGAACAGCTCTTATTACATCCAATTGTTTTTCTCTGCGGTGATTATTGATGTGCTTTAAACTGCAATAGATGATATTTCAAATATCTATTTATGCCTCATATGTGTGGTTAATTTCTTATTGATATTTATGTTTCTACATGTTTTATTGTAGGAGAAATTCCAAACATTTCAGTTAAGTCTTAAAATTGTTCCATATGAAGGAGAGAGCCTTGATTAAAAGAAGAATGGCATGATTGACAGATCAGCTTCAGAATAAAGACAAACCTGAAAAAGAAGCAACCCAGACTCTTTCCATGACCAGAAGAATGAGCACTGAGAGACCTTCCATCTTAATCAAACATCCGGGGCAGACAAGCATTCCATCCCTCGAAAACATAAGTGATTTTTCATTAAATATCACTGACTGCACCCAGGTTGTGGTGCCGGAGGAAGTTTTTTTTACTGTTGCTGCCGCTGGGATACTGGAAAATCTACTTATCCTCATTGCTGTTGTTAGAAATAAGAATTTACACTTGCCCATGTACTTCTTCATTTGTAGTTTAGCCATTTCAGACATGTTAGGTAGCTTGTACAAAACTCTAGAGAACATCTTTATCATCTTGTGCAAAATGGGATACCTGACACGTCACGGAGACTTCGAGAAAAAACTGGATGATGCCATGGATTCCATGTTCATTCTGTCTCTGCTGGGGTCTATTTTCAGCTTGCTAGCCATTGCAGCAGACAGATACATCACTATCTTCTATGCCTTGCGGTACCACAATATCATGACGCTGAGGAGGGCCTTGGTTATCCTGGCAATCATCTGGGCGTTCTGTGCTGGCAGTAGCATTGCCATTGCCCTCTTCTCCTATGAAGCAGCAACAGTCATTCCCTTCACCATCCTGTTCCCTTTGATGATGTTTTTCATACTCTGCCTCTACATCCACATGTTCCTCCTGGCTCGAACTCATGCCAAAAAGATCGCCTCACTGCCCAGCACCATCCATCACAGAACTAACATGAAAGGTGCGATCACACTGACTATTTTTCTTGGAGTTTTCCTTTGCTGTTGGGCCCCCTTTGTTCTTCACATCCTCTTAGCAAGGTTTTGCCCACACAACCCTTACTGTGCCTGCTACATGTCTATTTTCCACGTGAATGGGACACTCATCATGTGCAATGCCATCATCAACCCTATGATTTTTGCATTCCGAAGCCCAGAACTGCGGAGCACATTTAAGAAGATGTTCTACTGTTCCAGGTCAAACTGCAGCTGGTGAATACTTCATGAAAAATTAAAATTATGGAAGCATTTATGGGGTCCTGTGCAACATCTGTGCGAAGACTTAAAAATACAATTACACCCAAAATAATACTATGCTTATAGTACACTGACAGAGATTTTTCAGAGGGTAACCAAAGAATGAATAAAAAATAAGTGAGCACAAAAATCTTTGTCAACCAGACCACTACACTAAGCTAATTCTGCTGATAGTTTTCATGTAAGGAAAAAAAAAAAAAACAAAAACTAAACAAATGTTTTAATTGTCTTTTGTCATTTTCAGAAAAATCCAAACTAAAACCTGCATTATGTTGCATTACCCCAGATATGAGCCAATTCATTTTGTATCAATAATTTCAATTCAATGCATATACTACTTTAAAATTCTGTTCTTTAAATTGCAATGAAGTGAACAATGAAGTGATTTGTTTCTAAACACTACATTTATATAAAAGTATATGGTTAAGAAGAAAACATGGACATGTAGTTTTGCCAGAAAAGCGAACTCAAGACTCTTCTTTTACATCTAATCTCCTTAAAATCATGTGATTAGTAATCTCTAAGTTTCAAAAGGAACTTTTGGAGTGTAAGTCCAAAAGAATAGGATATTTTGATTAAAAGCTATTTTTTGTCACTAAAGTGTTATTTCCAACATAAAGTTGTTGTGCCAGCAAAGATGGGTTTTGAATTTTAAAACTCCTAAGCCAGGTGTGAACTCACAAAGGGAATTGATGAGCTTGTCAGTGCCAGTTCTCTTTAATAAAATAATAAGCTCCACAGATAAGAAAAGCACTTTGATTCAACCATGACATGCTACAACAAAGAATTCAAAAAACATAATATCAGAGATAAAGTTCAAACACTTCCAAGGAAGCCAGCCACCCAGGTAAGGAAGCAACTACCCAGTCTGGAAGAACGCTACAAAGCAGCTTGTAATTTAGAAACCCATGTGAGAAAATTTTTAATTGTTCCTGCCAAAATAATACAGAGTTCACAAAACTTTAAGGCAGAATGGCTTTCAGCAGTAAAACATCCTGAAGCAGTCCAGAGCATATGTTGAGGAATTAACCTCACAGTAATTCAAGGAAGTAATTCAGCTGTGCTAGAGAGAAGTAGTAAGAGAATTTCAAGAGAATAGAATATGGACAAATTCAGGTCAGGTTATCTTTGGTTGAATAAGGCACAATAAACCTGAAAGCCTCTACAGACCTACAAAAATCAATCAATCAATTCAATCAAAAATGAAAATTTTCCAAACCTATCCAGTTATTGCAAAAAAACAAAAATGCTCATCTATAAAATGCAAGTTTAGGAGGGAGCTCAGATATAATCACTTATTTTAATAAGAATTTTTTCGTTTCCATCAAATAGCAGAATAAATGTAAAGCTGGACAGCAAGAAATTACTTAGAAGTGCGGGGGGGAAAAGAAACATACAATGTTAAATAAAAGGCAAAACAAAACATCTCCTGCAGTGCCCTGTGCTCACAAATGATGACTTTAAAATTATAAAAAATATTGGAAAGAAAATTGTGATCAAGGCAGTGCTTATATTAATTCTGCAATGCATGAATTATCAGCCAAATGTTCCTTCCCTCAAAATATTATTTTCCATCTGCTTCCCTAAAGCAGACATAGTTAAGTGAGATAAGTGGCTTCCACCATGTTAGAAGTCAATGCATCCTGTAAGGAAGACTTCTCTAACTCTACACATGCAAAGGCTCCAAATTCACAAGGAGTTGTCCAAATGTAAATGATTCCTATCCAAAATTATTCTCTCCTCATAACACCTAAACATGGAGAAATAATCATTAAATAAAACACCCAACATTTAGCCCCACAATGAGGAACACTCAATAGAGACTCATATCAAAATTAAAAATTCAACAGTAAAAAATATTATTGAAATTCTACAAAAAGTCCTTTGATAAGGACTCCTCTCATGGAGATGCTGGCAGTTAGGGCTTGGAAAGGTACCCTTGTGAAAGTAAGGGACAGACAAGGTCATGGCTGCAGCAGAGCTCAGGTGGTGCCACCAGCTACTGCATTCTTCTACCACACCAGCCAGTGGCAGCTCAGGGCAGTCCTGGCAGGTATGGTTAGCCTGGGTGCCTTCGGCCCTCATCTGATTGCCCTCACCTACAAAAAAGTTTCAGAAACTGGCTGGTGCCAACCTCCCTTTGCAGCATCCCCAGGCCAGGGGAAAGAGGTAGTGGTCACTCACAGACCCCAGGAGACAGAGACCAGCTCCCACCCTGCACTGCCATTTTTTTTGCTTTGCTTTGCCATGAGCACCTGGGCTTCTACCTCACCAAAAAAAATCCATCCCCTGAGCACACCTTTGATGATGTTCCTCTGAGCCCTCCTGCAAGGGCAGAGTACACTGTACTCCAGCAACCCATCTGCCCACTCTTCCCCAAACTATCCCACTGCCTTTCCCAGCACCATCCCCAAGCCTCCAGACACCATTTATCTGCAAAACACAGAGCAGCTGTGGTTATGCAGGTTATGGATCAGTGAGAATTTTTTTCCATCTAGCTTGTTAAAACAAGAAGTCAGCACTTTGGCAGTAAGGTTTTGGTAGGTTTTATCCCACACTGTTTTCTTACACTTAAAAGTATTTCTGCAGTCACAGATATTGTATCTCAGATTGCCATGAGATCCAACCACTGTCTGGAGCTGGTTGCCACCTTGTCTTAGCAGAAAATAAGTGCCTGTTCTATGTAGCCCACCTGGATTCATCTGTCAATGCACTCAAATCAATATCCCAAAACATCTGCTCCTGTCATTATGCCTGAGCAACACCCAGACTTACAGTTCAGGGTAATGTCTTTAAACTGGTGTAGACACTTGATGGCTCTTCCTGTTATACTCTGTGTCTAACACACAGTCAACCAACAAGACTGGGAAAAGGCTGCAAGGTCGACAGATTGCAAATTGTGAAAACTGCTGATTTTTCTCCATTTTTGTGTTAGAGACAACAGGATTTGCCATGTTCACTGTGTAAATTTGTAATAAGTGATCCTGTGCATTTGCAATACAACTGAAATATCTGTCTACAATTTTAGATCTCAAGCTGAGCCTGGGGGTTATGTAAGGAGTCAATATAAAATTCAAAATACACATGTAAACTTTCTTTCAGTTTGCACTAGTTATGATTAAATGGAGCATTCTTTTGAAAATATTCCTTTCCTGGGGAGAAAGAGTCAGGAAGAACACAAAATATAATTGAATAAAAAAGCTTCTAGAAAGATTTAAATTTTTCAGTCTGTCTGCTTCTCTTGCATGCTAGCAGATGGGTAAATCTCTATGCATTATCTCCTAATTGCCTGTAAATTTTTAATTGCATTTTAGTTGTTCACTGTCCAAGCAAATTTCTCTGTCTCACATACCAATGTCTCCATATATTTACTTATGCTGCTTTTTGAACAGATTCTTTAAGCCATGATTTTTTAAGCTTTTATTGTATTGTGAAGAAATTACTCTTGAAATTATCCCCTGATATATTAACATGTAAAAGTGAAGACTTTTCTCAGATTTTAGAACTTCCCTACATCTGGCCAGCTTTAAATTTAAAAGTTCATTTTGGATTCTACCAGAAGCTAATAAGCCTGAAAGGAACATTCAGTTCTTTGAAGATCACAGGCAATGCTACAATCAATGTTTCATTTAGAAGAGTCCACAGAACTTCACATGCCTGTGGCAACAAAATATTTTGCAGTCACTTACTGTAAAACCAAAGAAGAAAAGCTCCTCTTCTCTTTTTATTGTTTTGAACTGAACTTCGTGTTCAGGAATGAAGGGAACAAATCTGATAAAGGCACCCAGGGGAATTAATTCCACTGAGTCAGTATGCCAGGGAGAGACAAACTTGCAGTTTGATTTTGTTTACAAATTAGCAAGACAAACACAATTTATTCATGAGAAAATGTAGTTTAGAGATTGTTTATGTGAGAAAAATCTTGTTTCTATGGATTGTTGTTCTGGAAAAGACTTGAGAAAAATAGGTGCCTTGGACTGCTATCAGCCAAACAAAATTTCTGTTTTTCAAACAAAACTACACTCTTCAAATGATACATTTATTTAAACAGAATTATACACAAATACGGCCTGGTTTTCTAATTCTCTCAAGGCAATTTCAGCGGAGAGCTGTCCATTGTGTCCTTGTCATTCAACAGCACTTCAGTACGGCTTTATTTGAAGTGTCATTTCTCAGAAGACACAACGCTATTGTAAGCTTCCAGTTCAAAGAGGATGACTTACTGGAGAACTGAGTGTGACCAATAAACAAAAACTTTTCATGTCCACTGAAAGCAGTTTTCTTACATCCTCAAATCCCCTCACGCCTATAAGACAAAACCAGACTATTGAGCTGTCAAACATAGTCTAATGAGTGACTATTAACTATCAAATAATTCTGCATAACCCATCTGGAGTACAAATGCTTAGTGAGTAACCAAAATTATTTATTGCTTACGAGAATTGTGGGGGATCTTTTACATTAAGACTATAACGTGTTTGTTAGTCCACATTCCATTGCTTCATCAGCACATTTAGACTACCATTTATTACAACTTCAGACCCTGAACAGCTGCCCCTAAACTTTATACTATCTGGATAAAGGCAGAGTTAGTCAAGAACCATTTGTGGGTAGAGTTACTTCATCAGCAGCTTCTCACTCTGTGACAACCTAACCAAGGATAGAGGAGATGGAGCACATGGCCAAGGTGGACATTGCATGGACATTTCAGCTGCAGTTAGCTGTACAGAAGGGTCTCCAGTACAAAAAGACAGATTGCCCTGATGGACCCCAAAGGAGTCCCATGGCCCCAGCAGTGCCCTGACTCTGACCTGGTGGTACAAGGTCAGGCAATTAAAAACCACTTTCACAGCATCTAAAGCCTCTCACGAACCTCTGTGTTATCACATTGTGAGAGCCTTGCAGGAAGTCTTGGCATCAGAATAACACCATGAGGTATAATGCAGCCTCTAAAACCAGCAAGAAATGTCTTCAGCCTCTTTAAAATCCCACCACGTAGGTTTTTCTGGCTAATTGTCCCTGACAATTTAAATTTGGTCTCAGGGTTTGGAGGCACTGAAAGTCTTGGGTAGAAGTTTTCCAATCCAGAACTACTTTCCTGGTCCAGGGACTCCTGCAGCTATTCACTTTCAAAATTAATTATTATTATCCATCATTCTAAATATGCATTTGAGCTTTTGCTTGAATTTTAAAGAGTGATCTACAGAGCTGCTTAATGCACCATTTCAGTCTCACAGACCACAGTCTTACGTTTTCATTTACTTGAGAAATGAAACCACTGCCAGGTAATTTGGGTAATCATATCATCCCATGTGACAACTAAACCTGTCTTAACTGCCAGCCTGTGCAATGAGATAAAAAGGGAGGGAAAAAAGGGCTTCAGCCCAGTGTGGAGCAGCCTATGTCAGAGAGCAAGCTGAGAGGAACTGGTGGAGGCCTCAGGGCTCTCATCTGCACTTTGCTTCCTCTTAGATCACAGTGGAGCTTTTGAAAGAAGAGGGATTTGGATAAAAGGCAGCTGCTCACTCCTGGGTGAGCAGGAGGTGGAAAGAAGCACAGCCTTGCAAGCAAGAGCTGGCTGGGTAACAAGGGGCTGAGACTGGCAGTATTTCCTATTAGAAGAGCTGGCACTAGGAGCAGTTAAAAGCCAGGGAGTAGGCCCAGGGAAAAGGGTTGATGAAGAATAATAATTTTTGTAAATAACAGTGTTAAATTAGAAAAATCAATTACTGAACTTTTTTCTGTACAGAGGGGTCTTTACTGAAGGTTTTGTCTGCGTGGCTCAGGAGTGTCAGGGGCACAAGAAAGCTCATCACACAGAGAAGTCCCTGTTTTCCCAAACTGGAAACGTTTCCAGCAAGGTCAAGATCAGGTTAGGAGAGACAATGGCAGGGAAGAAAAGAGTAATTTCTAAGACAGAGTAGCACAGCATGGGTAAGCAGAAGACAGAAGGAAACAGGTAGAGAAGACCTATTCATCTTGCATTGCTGGAAAGAAGTGCGTAGAGCTGAGAGAAGTAGAAATTAAAGAAGTAGCATTCATGGTCAGACAAACAGAAATACTGAGATGAGTGAAAAAAAGGAGAGATGTCCAGAACATGGTTTTTTCTCCTGCTTTGCAAAGCAACCAAAAATTGGTGCATCCATTTGATTTAGAGATCAAAGACACCTTGAAGTCTTATTTCTTTGGATATGTGTAAATAAAGTGATACCATAACTCATGGAAGGAATTCAAAACAGGTCCTGAAGAATTTGCAATGTAAACAGGGGATATGTTTGTGCTTTATGGCTTAATTATTAATTTATGTTTCATTTCCTTAATTTCCAAAAATATTCAGTTTCTTCCTTAAATCATCATCATAAAATTCTCTGTAATGATCATGGTCACCGTTAATGTATCATGTCTGGAGGTCAGTCATAGTAACAGTCAGATTAAGCGTGATATTTCAAAAATAACCTGGTCATTTAAATTTAAAACATATTGCACAGTCATTTGAATTTCAGATATTGATGTTTCAAAAATATCTCATGCATTACATGCTTTACATCCACTCCATAACTAAGCACCTTACAGTACCCTTTCCTCAGCCGATTGCCCTTCTAGCAACTGAGGCATGAATGCAAAATTTTGCTATTTCATAACTAAAATTACCTAATGTAATATCTATACTTACGTTCATTAGACTTTTCAAATGTTTGTCTTCTTATATTTGAAACAGAAAGTTTGAATAAAAGGCAGTACTGTGAAAAAGGAGGGCTATATAATCTGAAGGACTTTGGTGGAATTCGGTGCCTGAAACAGGAAGACCTTCAGCTGTTTCTGTTTTCCTTGCAAGCAAATGCACACGAGCTCAGATGATTCTTTTTATTGCCCTAAGCCTATAATGGAGAATTTCTCCCTTAAAAAAAGAGAGATAAGTTTACTAAATCATTTCATATTGCCTGCAGCTAGCTTTGAAGAAGCACAAAATTTCAGTTAAAGGGTTTGGAAAATATTCTCCTGAGGCAATGTGATAGGAAATGAGGGGGAAGCAGAAGTTAGTCTGCACTAAGTTAGTCTGCTCCTCCAGCCCTTCTGGATATATTAATGAAAAAGTCTTCCCCCTAAGGAATACGTCATACACACTGGCAATATTTTGAAACAAGTGCCTAAAATAAGAGCCAGAAATAGTGTTTGGCAGTTCAAAAATGCATCTGTTCTCTTAATGATACTTTCATATCAGTGTTTTTGAGTCATAGATGAAGCAATATGAAAATGAAAGTGGTTTTACTTCAGACTAGTTTTACTTACACTGATTTCAAGCTGAGGCACGCTTTTTTGTCCATTGATGAATCTCTTCCAAAAAATGTATTTGCTCAGGTCTGCTGAGTAAGTCCTGGAATGGTATCGTTGGCCTGTTTTGTGCACTGGACCAGTTACCAGCTTCTCCACAACAGTCTGAAATGTAGATTGCCTTGTCTGTGAGTTTGTGGCCCCAGCTTCCTGAATTAGGACAGCAGTGGGGAGAAGAGGCTTTTTCCATAAAAGAGAAACCTGATGCAGCAGCAGAAATGGGTGGCAGTGCCTCCAGGTTCTGAGAGGGGATATGGGTAGGAGAAGCCAGACTCATTAAGCACACAGACCTCTGCAGCAAAGCATGGCAGCCAGAGCTATAGGATAGCTCTGTGGGTGGGTGACACAGAGCAAAGGAGTTGTCAACAAATGTGGGATTAAGAAGAAAAAAGGCAAAGAAACCAACTGAGTTGTTTTAGTACTGCTAACAATAGAAATAGCGTCACCTATCAAGAGAAAAATGTCAACTACCACTGCACCCAGGATACTGTGGGTGGCAAGAAGTTGGCACAATAGCCAAAAAATAAGAAAGGTATAATGACAGAATATTGTAAACTAAGTTTAAAATGTAGATAATTGGTAAAAAAGGAATTTAATTCTAACATACCTGCTTTAAACCTAACAACCTGTGAACAATCTGAAGTGCATTCTGATTTTTGAAATGTTTGCCTTTTGAAGGATTTTCTATCTGTTGTGGCCTGCATTGACTAGAATCCCTTCAATCCCTCAACAGTAGAGACATTTTGCTTTATTTTAAAAATCACTTAAAAAAAAATCATACTGTGCATTTTCAGGACCTATTCTTTGCTGCTAGATCTTCTACACCTTTTGTCATGACCCACTCACCCCTTTTTTGAACTAGTTGCAAGAGGAAATTTTAAAGTTGCTCTCCTAGGCTAGTTATTTCAGGGTATTTTCTGGAACAACATTACTTAAATTTATTATAATAATCTGGGATGAAGTGAGGGTCCTCTGATTAAGTAATGAACACATTGAAAAGTGGGAAGGACATGTTGTGACGATGTGGAGGAAATGTTCTTGTAACACGGAGGAGTTCCCTCATGCATTCCCCAAATGAAGCCAAGGTGGGCCAGACTAACAGTAATGTCTGAGCTGCATTATGGGAAAAGCCGCAAAAGATTTCATCCCATCCTGACCATTCACCTAAAGGATCCCAAGAACTAGGAAGTCTTTGCTGTCAGCACACACAACTTCACACACATCAGGAGGTCTCTGCAGCTGAAAAAATTGTTCACTGAAGGAATTAGTACATTAAATTAAAGGACAAAATCATCATTAGCTGGCCAAAAGAAGACTGTATCTGGAAGCAGAGGCCAGAATGCAGCCAGCTTCTATTCCTGAGGAGGAGGTTAAGGAACAGGCTGATGATATTCCAGGGAGGTAAGAAAACAGCTGTGTCAAAACCCAAACCTAATTTATACTGTGAGAAAGAAGTTAAAGGTAGAAAAACTATGCCTACAATAAACAGACTGAACTAATTAGTCTCGTACCTAGTGGTGTAGACTGACCAGTGTGTGTGTTTTTTTACGGGATTTTGGCTTCTGCTTATATAATGGGGGCTTGACTCTTCTTTTTTACCAAAGATACGTAACAAGAGCAGTGGATTTACTGTGTGGGATTGAACAACCCATACAGTAGCTTCCTTAAGGAATAGTAGCATCTCTTCAGGAGACAACTGCTCTAGCAAAGCGTAATGATGAGAGAAAATAGCAGATATTCGAAGTACACTTTCAAATATACACTTCCATGGGAGCAAATTAGCCGCAATATATGGAAGGCAGTACCCACACTTCAGCCAGCATTGCTTCCTCTCCATTCCCTGGTCATCTCTTGCTGTCTACATTTCAAATGTATGTGCACATTCTCAAAGTTAAGATCAAGATTCAGTGTGTCAGCTGTCTTAAAATAAATTTGTGTATTATCTTTGGCATCTTTTATAGACGATTTGACAAGTTACCAAAACTACAATTACATATACTTGAAACACAATTGTACCCACCCCTAAGGCTAAGCAGACAGCAGCAAACAACAGAGAGAAGAAATGCAACTAGATCCTTTTCTAAGACATGAGGAAACCATAAATTGACAACCCATGAGGACAAGAGAAAAAAATGACAAGGGACTGCATGTCTTTCATGCTGATGTACAGCTTGCTTAAATCTCTCCTTAGTTTTTCAGCCCATGACCTTTGGATCTGTGTACAGATGTCTGTTGTACAGTACCCTTTTGTTCTAGGAAAAATGTCTTTCCCAACTATAGCTCTCAGCTGGTTGCACAAGTTTCCTAATAAAGAAATGAGCTGTTACACCAGTATGGCTTTAGGTCCCTTAGAAATATCACAAGTGTCTGTGCTGCTGTAGGGGAAATTGGAAGAGCCAGAGGAACACATGCCTGTACAGAATCTGATCTAAAGAAAGTCTCTCAATGGAGGTTGTTACAGAGACCAGTCCTCTTGCCTTCATTTACAGGGGGTGAGCTCTACCTACCCTGAAAAAAACTAAAAAGAAATAGTAGGTGACTATTTGACATTTAGCTAACTACCTCACGATTTTGTCTCCACTAGACTGTCTGAGTTCTTGAACCACATATTCTGAGCTGGCAGCACTCTCTGCACACCTCTGATATGGGATGAAGTTCTATAGGGCTATTTGTACATGTGGACAAAATAGGAAGGTTAATAGTACATTTTATCAGGAGATTCAGACGTATTTGATGAGCTGACAGCATTTAGATCACCAACATGTGATACTAGTCAGATGAATAAAGGAAAGGATAAATAGAAGATGATCGATAGACAGACAGATAGAAAGATGGATGATAGATAGATAGATAGATAGATAGATAGATAGATAGATAGATAGATAGATGGATAGTATTCCATCATTCTTAAGCTATTTTGCCCCTTCAGAAGCAAAGTTGGCCACTCAATAAAGCAACACAAAAGCTTCAGAGACAGAAGCTGAGAGGTAAGAAAAAACACATTTTTGGGAAGAACAAACAGAAGCAGCCCAAATAATGATACCAATTTGATCAAAGTACAATGGACCATGACTATTTCCCACTAACAAATGGACATAAAGGGATGGTTGTTGTAGGGGAATTAAAACCTTCACATCCTTGCAGAAGCAAAAAAAAAAAAAACAGAAATAGTGTTGCCATCTACAGCACTTATGAGGTTCAAGACCTTAATAATGAAGGAAACCGCTAAAAAAAGCTACAGCTTTTGTTACAGGGAATGTAATGAGTTATTATACTAATGAAGGCAGTTTTCATGTTAGTGCCAAAGATGGTATTGCAGTCTAAGGAAAGGTCCAAAATTTCTCAAAATGAAAGCATAAAGCTATGACTGATATGTTATGCCTCATTTTGGAATAGGACTTTATTTGCCAGAATGAAGAGGCTTGCTACTTCTGTTCATCACTTTTACAGACAAGTGTTTCCCAATCTCTTGCTGCAGCCATTGCTTTTAAAAACATGAACATTTTGCAGTTCAAGGTAAGCACAGAATAATTTTATGCAGTCAGCCATGACAGCGCTTGATTTAAAGCCAATGCAATGATTACTGAAAGAAATCCCTAGCATATTTTGCAGACAGGTCATTACTTTGTCTGGCCTCTAAAAGCTTCACTGATCCAAAATTTGTATCTCTTACAGAGGAAAAATCAAAAAATTACATTAATTAACCAAGGAATAATACTGGAGTCTCCATCAAAGATGATAATATATTCCCTTCTAAAAGACACATTCCAATCTGATTTATTAACAGATGTGTCACACTGGCAGAAGATGAAATATTTTTCTTTATCTTTCACTGAAAGTATTATTACATCTACTTAAATCAAAGGCTATCAGAAAACAATAAATTCTTCACTTCCTTTTTGCTATGTTGATTAAAGTAAAAAGCTATTTCTCTACCTAGTCATGTCAGATAGAGTCTAAGAGCTTACAACATCATTATCACCATGGCAGCTATATTCATAGTGTTCTTCATTGCCTTCCCAGCTGCTGTAACTGCTGTTTTGACAAGTAGTGTATTAAAAATTAAAATTGCTCAAAAAGCTCTTCATAGATAAATTTTCTTGTGTATAAATTTACCTTTTCCCCAGATAACTAAAATACTGTTCTCCAAGGAAATTACTTTTCTTTCAAAACCCCCATATTGATTTTATTTGTAAAATTTGACAACAAAACTAAAATATTTCAAACAGAAACACTTAAAAATCAGTTGTTTGGGGGGTTTTTACTTGAGATGATAAATGGAACAAGGACATTTTGATAATGTGAAGGCAGATATCTTGGGGACAAAGGTTGGTAACCACAGTCCTCTTCATCTCTAGTAGTTGCATAACTAGAGGTTTTGAAAGAGAGTAGAAAAAACAAACCTAATTGTGATGCCAAAAAAAAAAAAAAATTACTAAATTTGCAGAAAGCCAGAGTGAATAGTTAATAATTAGTCCCTTACCCAGGCAGAGAGAAATATCTGTTTTTCAGGGAAACATGCTTCAGCTTCTTTTATTATTATTATTATTATTAATTAAGGAGTCACAGACAGAGTGTGTTTATAGGCAATGGAATAGATACATGCAGTGACCTTCAGAAATGATGGCAAAAGAAAAATAGTAACAGACAGCTGGGAATATTGTGTGTCTCACTCTGGAAGAATGTGCAGCATGGGGAAGGAGGGAAAGGAATGAAGGGAGGGAGGGAGGGAGGGATCTGGACCATTCTCCCACTAGCCTGATAGCAGCTGTGGATAAATTAATGAAACTCCTTGTCTCAATGCCTAAAAGGAGACCAAGAGAACCTAGAAAAAAACTCCAAATTGCTCCATATAGGAGAAACTATGAACCACAAAAGGGACCTGAAGTTGACAACGGAAGGTTGATAACAACAGCCATTGCTCTGCAATCAGCAGTGGTACAAATGAGAATGATTCAGGGAATTCCATACTCAAATAGTACAGAAAAAAAGAGCTACCATGCTGTAGCAGTAAAGTACCCAGGAAAGGGTAAAACCAATTTTTATTGATGAGCTAATAACCTATAAATTTCTCTAGTTCCCTTCAGTTGTCAATAAGTTTCACAAAAACACTTCAGCAACAAAATCCACTTTAAAGAGATGGGATAAAGAACTTGGCAAGTACAGCACATGTGAAAGAGAAGTGGAAAAATATGTCAGTCTGTCTGCATGTGCTAGGATGATACCAGATGCTATGTAAGACATAGATTTCTTAATAAAGAGATAGCTTCATTTTTAAAATATGAATAATTCTGAAGCTTTAAGTATATAATCTTCATTGACCTCATCATAACAGGGCAATGAAAAGGAGACAAAACAGAAAAGGGGTCTAGTTCATTTGTGATGGCCCCACTATCCTTCCCTGAGTTCTGTCATCCTGGTCAACCCATTACTTTCTCTACCTGTCCCTAAACTTCTTGAATCATCTTTGACAACTTCACCTTTCATCACAGAACTTTCAGTCACTTGAACTGCTCAAGCAGATCAAAACTGCTTGAAGGAAATTTCCTCCTTTTCTTTCAGCTTTTGCAAGAATGCGAAGTCAGAATGAACTCCAGTGTCATGTCTTCAAAACAGCACGGGTCACTTGCGACCTGTGAGATGCCTCTGTCACCGTTTTAGTCATGTTTCACTGAAGTTATATGCAGCTTTTTATCTACTTATTTCTGCACCTGTATAATTCCTCACCTCCAGCTGCACAACCAAGGCTTTGAGAGGAACAAAAGCTCTTTTTTTTTCTCAGAATGACAAAAAGAGTTGGAGAATTTGGCAGAGTTTTGCAGAGAACTGCTCTCATTACCCTGCAATATTTAGACCTTCAGCAGCATAGTTTGCCTTAGGAAATTATTCTTCCACAGAATTTTGCTTGGAATAAAATCTTCAGAGGACCATAGTGACATCTGCAGCTCATGCACCACAGGTTTCTAAAAAGAAGGGCAAGGTTTTTGCTTCTATGAAACAGTCTTTCATCCCTGCTGGTTATAGATGAGTTCAGTGCTGCTCTGTTCTAAGTAGGCAGTTGTTGTTGGTGAACCACAGGTGGCAGCTCAGCCCCACACAACTCACTCACTCCCCTGCAGTGGTATGGGGCAGTGAATGGAAAGGTAAAAGTATGACAACTTGGGGGTTGAGATACAGAGAGTTTAACTGAGCAAGTGAATACGGGACACGCAAGCAAAGCTAAACAAGGAATTCAATTACCACTCCCCGTGGGCAGGCAGGTGTTCAGCCTTCCCATCCCCAGGAAAGTAGGACCCTATCATATCGGCAGCTTTTAAAGACAAATGGCATCTCTCTGAATGTTGCTCCTTTGTCCTTCTTTCCTTAAATATTTTTATCACTGAGCATGACACCATATGGTATGCAATGTCCCTTTGGCCAGGTGGGGTCAGCTCTTCCACCTGTGTCCCCTCACAGCTTCTTTTGCACTCTCAGCCTCCTCACAGCATAAGGAGCTCAAAAGGGGCCTTGCTGCTGAATAAACACTGACCAGCAATAACTAAAACATCAGTTTGCTGTCAAAACTGTTTTGGTCATAAATCCAAAATATAGAACTGTACAAGCCATTGTGAAGAAAATTGATCCAACCAAAACCTGTACCTCAGTGTGAAGAAATTATATTTGCTTCTGCTGTAGAAAGGATGATCACTTAAGACAAACAAATAAATAAACTTTGTAAAAACTATCAGTAAACTTTAAAGGAGAAAATAAGAGTAGCACCAGTAGGATCCTTAGTGTCACCAAGTACCTAAGTTACCTTGAAGGAAGAGAAAAGGTGGGGAAATATGCCATTAACTTTCCATTCAAATTATGGCTTTCTCATTGCTTTTAAAGATGGAACTTCAAATTCCAAGTAATTTATGGATTTTTCACATATATTTTTACTTGATACTCTACTACTATAGAATACTACTGCACTAGCTGCCAAATAAAGCAGTGAATTATGTTAGAACAGACCTAGGAAGTGTTAAATAAGATTGCTTCACCCCCTTTTTGGAGAAGAGGTTAAAGCTTTTGGGGGTTTATATTTTGTGCTTACTCTTCCTTTATACAAAACATTTATTGTTACAAATGGATGCTTTCTCATGAAGGCAATAGACAGGTGAGAACAAAAGTGTTTTATTGTTTATATGGAATATGCTTGCTCACTTCTGCTTTACAGAGACAACACTTAGCTGAAGTGAACTTGCACAAAAGCTTATTAAGTGAAAGTGGAGAAGCAGGATGTACATCCCTGTTTTGACTCGCAGTACTGTATCTTGTGTTCAACTGGGACATTTGGAACAGTCAAGGACTTGTGCTTCCTCACTTGTCAAATGGAAAAAGCTGTGGTTTCTGGGGCAAGGCAGTCAAATGCTCCTACAGAACAGAACAGAACAGAAATAAACGGTACAATCTTTTTTCTGTGGCCATTAAGAGAATTGATGTCAATACAGTTCAGGCAAGCTACATGACCAACACTGGAATAAAGTGTATTTTTGCAAATTGGGTTAGGATGCATTAGCAGAAGCCCACAGCTCTAATCTAGCTTAGCAGATATTCTTATAGCTGCCTAAAGTCTAACCATGTTCCATTGCAGCCACATTCCTTTTCAAAGCTGCAGTTTGTCGGAAATTATCTCTGTCACATCCTCTTGAGAGTTTTTTAGCTGCCACCAGGTATTAGCAGCTCACTGAAGCAGAACTATACAAAAGAAACAATAGGTTTCAAGTTTTCACCCTGTTTCCAGTCTTCAAAGAAAGACTGACCTTTATTGCATAATCCACCTCTCCAGAAAAGTCTGTTAGCCCACTGCTTCATAGCAACAAAGCAGTGAAATATCAAGTGATTCCATATTTGAACTAATGTAAAAGGAGATAGCAAAAAGATAAGCCTGAATGAATACAAATATTTTTAAATCCAGTCCTTTAGAGCCAAAAAGTCCCAGTGTAATTTAAAACTGAAATCTTAACTGGCTTGAAATTATTGATTTTTCTAAGAAAAAGATAACATAAGATGTTACTCCATCAGAGGGAACATCCTTTTAAAAACATTTGCAGAGAAACAGAACTTGCACCATTTGTGCTCCTACAGAAGAGATGTCTCAGACACACAAAAAGAACCTCCTGTATCTTCAGAAGGTTCATATACATAACTTTCAAGGTATAAAATGGTCATTGGATGATAATGTTATACTCTTGATAATTACAGGATCAAATAACTGAACATGGAAATGCAAGTCTCTCTGTCTGACATCTTAATTGTAAATTCAATTGGTTATTGAGAATCCAATTGCTTGTGGAAAATCTGGAGTTCAAGTCTGTAAGTGTCTTTCTCTTTTGGCAGCTATTGTTTAGATGTTTCTGTGACTCTTATGAGATAAATAGACCTTCTAGTTAGAAAAGTGTTTATTAAAAAATGTGAAAAGGGACTTTTTACAAGAGTATATAGTGACAGGACAAGGGAAATGGCTTTAAACTGAAAGATGGTGGGTTTAGACTGGATATTAGGAAGACATTCTTTACTGTGAGGATGATGAGGCACTGGAACATGGAGGATGATGCAATTCTGGCTGCCCAGAAAAGCTGTGGCTGTCGCATCTCTGGAAGTGTCCAAGGCCAGGTTCTATAGGGCTTTGAGCAACCTGGTCTGGTGAGAGATGTCCCTGCCCATGGCAGGGCAGTTGGAAGTAGGTGGTCTTAAAGATCTCTTCCGATCTGTGTCATTCTGTAATTCTATGGTCCTGCTCCAGTGAGAAATACACTATGAGCCAACAGCAGACAAATGTTGCAATCTGGGAGGAAAATTCTTCAGAGTACATCAGGAAATAGCAGCAGGTACTTTTGGGGAATTTTTCCCTTTTTATCAAATCTACTCTGCCTACACTGCTCTTGAAACAACAGAACAAGCTGATTCTAAGGGTTTCAGAAGCAAACCTGGGTTACAAAAATATGATCAGCTTAAGATCAGCTGACATTACCAGAGGTGAAAAAAATTTCTAGTACAGTGCAAGTCCAGTTTCCAGGCCAAGGCAAATTAAACACTTGAAACTGAATGGATAAAGAAGAGCAATGGGATAAAGTATTCTTGAGCTGTTGTTTGGTTGTAAGTGGGCAAAATTACTTCCCACAGTGTCTCACACTAACATAGAGGAGCATTTTCCATTTTCATTCTCGCCTGCATGAGGGAAATGCATGACTATGAGATGACTGGAGCAATTAATTAAAATTCACTCCATTTTTTTGCCTTTGTCTTCTTACAGTTGCACAAGTTCTTTTATTCCCCCTATAGCCAGGCTGCAGCTTTCAGTCTCAGTCACAAAGGAGAAAAATCCTGCCTCATATACAACTGGCCCACAAATTGTTGAACTGAAATAAGGAGAATGATGTGCAGTGTGATTCATCCCTCAGCATGATCCAAATAGTCTGTCTCTTCACCTCTCCATTCATTTAAAAAGTCCATTGTACTCCAGATTTCCTGGAGTTCTACTAAGAATAGGTATTTGGAGATATTTTATGTCTCAGCTTTCTACTGCTGAGACAGTCTTTGGGAAATTCCTACCCCATGTTTACTGCATTTTCACTCACTTTTAGTTTGAGAAAAAAAGGCTGAGGCATAATATATTTTTTTCATACATTCATTTTCTTTTAAGTCCATTAAGACTTAAAAAAAATTAATCAGAAAAAATTAAGTCTATAGTAAGAATTTTAAAGAAACAATAATTCAAGGGAAGAATATATCCAGAGTCCCAATAATGATTACCTTTTATTTTGTCACTTAATTATAGGTTATCATAGATTATATGATTGTGTATGAAAAATGAAGATCAGCATAATACCATTCATATAACTGGCAACTAAACATGTCCTTTGAAGGTCTCCCTGTCTTTCCTCTTGTGTAGAAGAAAACAAAAATGTACCACCAGAGAACATCTGAAATGTGTGTCTTCCTTCTAAATACCCTGTCTGCTGCATAAGGACTCATGATGTTTACTTACACATTTTCCAATCAACATCTTAATCACAATCTTTGTATCCCACCACCCCCCACTGCTCCTCCCTATGCCAAAGCCATAAAAAATCAAGGAGCTGGCAACTCCTAATGGCCTGCAACCCCTGGTCTGCAGACAGAGAACCTGGCAAAACTGTCTGGATCAGGAGATCCCAAATGCATTTTATGTGGACCTCAAACAAATTTTAAGAGGATCCAGTGAAGAAGAAGATCTAAATAATCAGAAATTTGCAAGCACTAGCAAGAAAGGCATCTGTTTGGAAATAATTTTTTAAGCCACTAGATTATGGTGCCACTAAAATGATATCCAGATGTCACAGATGTCAGATTTAAACAGGAATTTGTGCTCAAACCAAGTTAAATTTTAAACATATGCTTGCAAACTTCAGAACTGGTCTAGAACCCATAGTCAAATGGTTATTTCTAAATTTATCCCAAAGAAATTCTTCCACCTCATTCAGTAAATATTCTTTCGTTTATTTTTTACAATTTTATTTAAACTGGTTTTCATCCTGGTAGTTGAAGAGTGATTTGAAATGACAGCTTTCACGTGTGGGAATTTAAACAGGAATATTGGCAGATATGAATTTCAGCTGATTTTTATTGTTTCCCGGCATTTTACCTCCTCCAACTTTTGTAGTTCCTTGCAACCTACATTAAACATTTTAGAAACAAAATACATAAATAGCCAAAGCTATGGATGATTAGAGGTGCAGTGACAGTAATCAATGCAAAATAAGATTAAATAAGGCTAATCATGGTTGATTCAAATAAGGTTAAATAATTAGAGGGAATTAAATTATTGATAAAATGAGTCACGTCACTGCTAGATCTAGATAAATTAATTTTAGCATATATTATTCCATGAACTCAATTCCACTTTCTGTTTTGGTGGGCGGTTTAATCAATTCATTTATTCTACCAGTGTTTCTTAGTACAGAATTTTGTACAATGCTGCTTCACAGTTCAGGCTGGTCACTTGTACAAATATGACTTCTGACTCAAACTTGGTGTTAAATTTCATCCATTTCATATGTTCTGGTCTTAACCTGAACTCATGAAAGCTTTTGTCATGAACTCTCACATTTATAAATGTAGGAAGATTTCCTTTGGGCTGTATTTATTTACCCCTTAAGAAGAATAGAGTTATCAATGTTGACATTCTTTGCTGGGAAAGGGACCTGAATATCTGCTAAATTTTCATTAAACTTATTTCAAAATGTTAAGACCAGAATGGATTAAAACGATCCACCAGCTTGACTTTCATAATTAAGACCATAAAAATCTCATCCTGTGATTTCTGCACCAAGGTGATTGTTAATTCCTCACTATTAACAATGCAGTTTCAGCAAGTTTTCCCACTACTATTTTCACAGCCTCTCGATTTATTACTTTAATGCAGTGATGGCACCAGACACGAAAAGTTACATTTCCAAATGTCTGTGGGAAAAAATTACTTCTTTGACAGTACCTACATAGTCTTTTACAGGTGTTTTCTTGCTTTATTCTAGCTTCAATATGAAGTATGCACACTGTATGGAGAAGGGATAGAGGTTAATGAACTTTTGCAAAAACAAATTGTTTGATGAGTCATGTCATATCCTTAGGCACTTGAATTTGCCAAGTACAGAACAGGAACACAATGATCCAGCTAAGCAATTTACTCAGGGTCCGTCTACCTCTTGCATTGGGCCACAATGCAGAGGTCTTTAAAGCAGCGCTAGGCAAGTTGGTGCCGAAGTTTGGAAAGCATAGCACTGCTGGCACTGTCAGAAAATGGCTGTTACACCCAAGGACAACACCAAATTTTAGGTGGCTAAATGACCTGGGACCCTCAAGTCAGTCTGTGTGCCATATTTTCCTTTGTTCTGCTGGGGCATTGGGTGTAGCAGCAGGGTCTCTAGTGTGGTTCCACTGCCCCCGAGTCATCAAGTCCTGCAGATTTCAGAAATACAGTTTGCAATTGTGAAGAGCAGCCTCTTCTCATGAATTTGCTTGAACTGGAGACTAAATCAAGAATGCTGCCATAAAGCTAACGAGCAGTGGGTGCCAGTCAGCTACAGATGTTTTCAAAGAGAAACCTGCAAACTGAAAAATTGCCCTCAAACCATCTAATTGCAGATAGACTAAGAGTATTTTAGATGAAGTGCCTATGGAAAAGGTGAGTAATTAAAAACAGCAGCCTTAGAAAAATAAGCATCAAAAAAAATTTTGCTTGTTTTCACTCACCACTGATTGTCTCTTTCCCATAGGATGAATCCTTTTAGAATCTAGTCTGTGCCTGCAGTGCAGAGGAATGTGCTGCTACAGGAGGTACAAGCAGTGCTTATTACGAGCTGCTATCAAAGTCCATGGTTACTTAAGGAACAGATTCTCAGTTAACCCATAATGCTACTAGAGTGGATAAGTAGATTGGTAAAAGAGTAAAACTGAAAAAAAATAATTACTCTGAGATTAGTTGAGTTGTTTAGAGTATGGTGCTAATCACACCAAGGTTGTGGGATCAAGCCCCATTTACTTAAGAGCTGCACTCATGATCCTTGTGGGTCCCTTCCAACTCAGAGTATTCTGTGAATCTGTGAATTACAGCTGCTTCATCTGCAGCATAAGCAGAGGAACACTGGTAAAGGGTCACAGAAAGCTAAGCAGTGATAGCCCTAATGCCCCCAACAAACTGGGAGTCAAATATGCTTTAGGAAAGAAGTAGAAAATATTTTTAAGTGAATCCTACCTTATAGAAAGAAGAAAAATTTATTTCAATCTTTTTAGAATGAAAGTTGCTTTAATTGATTTTGTAAATAACTCAAGATGTAGCAAAATATTAGATTAAAACTGTGGATGTCATTAACAAATCTCTGTCTAATTTCCATCTATTTTTCCATTTCAAAGGTAAGAACTAACATTTCATATTCTAACTTGCCTTTTTTACAGAGAATTTCAAATTCTCCCGGGAAATAACAGGGAGAATTTGACACAAATGTCTTTTTTTGCCTTGTTTGTGGTTTTGCCAAGGCATTTGCACTACAAATAATGTTTCAAGGCTACCATCATCCTCTTAAAGTCCTTGAAATACAGTCTGAGCATGCCTCTTTCTGGAACTACTCAGCCCCACACTACAGGCCAAAACCAAAAGAAGATGGATGCAAATGTTCAAATTACAGTATCTGTTAGGAATTATTAAGAATCAGTAGTTTGTCAAGTTGAACTATGTTGGTCAGTTCGGGATAGAGGTTCTTTGCTATCTGTATGCTATTCTGTCTGCCTCACGAAGTTTCCCTGTCTGAAATGTATTTTAAATGAAGGCAGATATTATGTTGAAAATACATTTAAATTGAAACCTCCATAGGAAAATGCACTACAACTCTCAAGTACTGCACTGCATTTTGCTATGGAGGTTTTGCATTTCCTATGGAGGAAATGTACTGCATTTCTCAAGTACAACTTTTAAGGGGTCCTTCCCTTGTGGCCTAGCTTATTAGAAAAAGGAACAGTAGTCTAATAAAGCCTGACCTTACCTAACAGCTGAGCCAGTTGCTACCAGTAGCAATGAATATGAAACCTTAAGCCTTGAAATCCTAACAGCTGTGACTGTTCAAATTAATTAATAAAGTGGGGTGTATTTGGTTTATTTCAAAGCACAGTCCTACTCAGCACAAGCATTTCAGAGGACTAAGGATGCATTAGTAAGAGGGATTACTTGTGTGCAAAATGCTCTCAGTTCAAAAAAGCCTCCAGACACTTTCACCTTCTGGTGTCACAGTGTCATACTCCCTATCCTTAACCTATGCTTTAGCAATGTATTTATTTGTTTATTCAAACAGCAGTCATCATAGCTGCTGCTTCAGAGTTTTTCACATTGCAAGGACATTTCAGGCATGTTGCAAAGATAGCATTCACAAGCAACCAGCCATAGTTGAGAAACTAGAAGAAGAAAATAAAAGAGAAGTGTTACTTAACCACAAAGGTATGAGATCAGTATTTTAGAACTCTACCTTCAAAAATACCTCATCTTTACCTCCATGCCTGCACCCTTGGGACAATGCTATACTTCAGCAAGCAATCTTGCAGTCATTGTTTGAGATTTCATTCATTAGTGTTTGAAAAATACTTTGAGATTCTCAGAAGGGAGATGCTACAGTATTCTAAATATCTGCCTAATTAGCTCTGATCAGAAGATTCAAGAGGAGAGATCAAAAGTATAATTGAAAAATGAACTGCAAAACAAAACACAACAAAAATCAACTTGAAGATGGTTAAATACCTTCCTATTTATTTACGGAGAAGGCTTAGTATAGCTCTTCCAAAATGCATGACTTCCAGGGCCACATGGACATCCCCACCCAGGGCTGGAGTGTAGATGAGGGGCAACTGCTGCAAGCAGTAGTCTTAGGATAAGGTCTGGTAGTCTCCACAGGGACTCTTCTCTATCAAATCTGCTAGCTCACCACAGATTTCCTTCATTATTGTTAGCCCTAGTCATTGTCATTAGGTGCTTTTGTTTTTATCTAGGACCAGAAATGCTGGCACTACACGGGCTGTTATTAATTCGGCTAAGTTTTAAAGTATGTGTAGGGCTGGGTGTCCAGCCTCCCTACATGCTCACTTTGGTTCTTCCCTGAGAATTAAACCTTTCATTATTCAGCCCAGTTATTTATTACCCTCTGTACAGTACAGTCTTCTAACTGACATTTTCAGCAAAAGGTCATCTGAAATACACACGGTGTTCCTTGTATTGCCTGCCTTCCCCTCTAAAGGTCCACCAGAGATAATGTTGTGTTTGTCATCTATTTACTCATTACATTGTGCAACAGCCCTTTGATCCCCGCTTGTCCACATGCCAGGTCTGTCTCACAGGAGGTAGCTCTAGGGTGGCTTTCCTCTTTTCCATTTCCATCCAATTAAGCTGGACATATTTTCAATATCCCCCACTCTAAATAAGAGCATACAGTGTATTGCTTAAAATGCCATGGCTAAGTTCAGTTATGAATTGCACCTGACTGGGGCACCAGGCAAAACCGAGCAGCTGCTGAGAAACTGGGAGCATAAATTCACCTGTCACTTATACTTAAATCCTTGCTCCTTCCAGTTTTCTGGAAACTGAGCACCTCTGCTTTGGACGGCAGGCACACCAAGAACCCACAGACTACTGATACCATCTTTAAAATTCCTTCAAAGTTAATAAAATATATGTTTCTCCTCTTATTTCTCTAATGCGACCATTCAACTTTCCAGAGTGCAACTAAACCATCAGACTAAACAAATACCATCTTTTTGTTCACAAGGCTTTCCTTCAAAAATCTACCTCCAGATTCAGGAATGGCCACACAAATGTCCCTTTTCAATGTCAAAACCTGAATATTTAGCAGTTCTGTTGTGAGATGAAAAGTTTGGATTTCATTCAAGGATTTACCTCCTACCTCTTCATTTTTTATGCACTTTATGCAGGGATATAAACTGTCATTGGAACTGCATTGAAGTTCAAGTGATTCATCTCTTTTCTTTGCCATTTGGAAGGAGGACTATTCAAGGACCTGCTTTCCAAATTATGAGTACCAAGCATAGCACCTTACACCAAGAGAAGTCAAAGATTTAACTTACCTTTTCCAAGTGACTTAAACAGTTTCCATATGACGTGACTTTGTAGAGAGCCCCAGTCACAGCACTGGATCTTGGGGACCCATCAAGATGGGTTCTCAGTTTGAGGAACATAAGAAATAAATTTCTTTCTTGACACACTGATTTTCCACTAATGCTTAAAATTTTGTTGTTTTCCTTTCTGAAGGAGGAGCTTGAAAGGTACCATATCCTGAATTCCTATTATATGGCTCTGTGGGGAAAAGATGTCTTACAAGACACTTCATTGGAATGGGATTCAGTCATACCTGGTGAGGGTCTTGCACACAGACTTTCAGCCAAGTTTCCAGCAACTCACTGACTCTACTCTAAAACTGAATTTGGCACAAGCATGCATACCAGGACACCTTTTAATGCAGCCTGGTCCTCACAGTAGGAAAAGGCTATTTGTCTTTTGTTAAGAGTTAGGTGTGAACTTAACACAGACTTAAAATTCTTGCTTGCCCAAGCTCCACCACTTATGTACTACTCTGTGAGCAGAGAACAGGAATGTCATCTCCTTTTTATAGCCAGGGCTCTTTATGCTGTCTAGGAAAAGCTTTTGTGAAAGAGCTGCTTTTAGTTTCAGTGAAGTATCTCTGAGCTCAGGTCCATGCTGGCACTACTAATCTTGATGTTGATATATATTAATAACAAGGTTAAAGTAGAGGAATCTTTCCTACTATTCTCTGAATGGAAGAATATCCTGGACAGATTCCCTTGACTTTAAAAAGCACAAGGAGCTTCTGAAGAAGAAATAACAGTCTAGGTAAGGCTAACCCAGCACTACGAACTGTGGAAATGTAGAATTTCAGGGACTTGAGTTCTGACTCAAAAACCATGCAACGCTTTTCAGAAAGAAGTTCAGAGCAAAGGAAAGGTATAATACAAAGATGATAGTTACTCCTAGGGTCATATTTTCAGGGTAAGTGAAGTTGGCACAAAATATCTGTGAAAAATAACAGTGAAAAAGCTAATTCATTGGCCACTTTACTTATTGCCTGCCAAAAGCAATTGTACCCTGTTAAAAACCTGGCAAACTAAAGAGAAAAATTAATCCCATTTTGTTGTGGGTTTTTGTTTTGTCACTGTTCATTAAGGTATTTATGCAAGAGAGCATCAAAAAAGTTCATGTGATGCCTTTACAAATCATCTGCAGCCAGCATACAAAGCTGATCATTCCATTTCTCATCGTGCTTTAATCAGGTGTAAAACCAGCCTAATTGAAAGGAGGGGAGTGATAAATCACCATCTGGAGGTAGCTGTGCAAATTACATGCTTACCACACTTCTCAAGGAAATTATGAACTTGTAGGAGGAGTTTTGTCTGAACTTGAGCTCCCTGATCCTCAACCACACAGAGCATGGCTGGGACACGAGGCCCTTCCAGCCTCTGTGGCCAGGCTTCCATCCCATTAGAGGCAGGGAAATGAAATGTATTTTTGGCCTAAGTTTTGTATGTCCTTACCATCAAAAATGAAAGCTTCTTTAGAGAACAGAGAGCATTTGTTCCCATGAGCATTTTAGAGATCTTGAAATTTTCCAAATTATAGAGCATGCTGTACTAAATGAAAGTATATTGTTACACACTGCATAGACAACAAAAGAGGCAGCAGCACCTGGCACTGTGGAAATGTAGTTTCCATCTAGATCTGGATTATCATTTGCTTATCTGGTCCCCTCTGAGCCAAAAACAATATAATAGGTCTAGGAAAACAACATAATGACAACAAGGTATGAAGATACCAGTAGATATTAAATAGGCCAGGGTTCTTAGCTGGCAAAGATAAAATTTATAGAAGAATATCGGGGAGTAGGATAATGACACAAGGGAAATGAACGGAGACTAAATATTTATTTTCTTTGCAACATAAGGATGGTAGGGCAATGAAGAAAACTTACAAGCAGATGTTTTATAAGTGAAAAAAAAAAATCCTTCTTCCACTCAACAGATCTAACTTGTGAAACAAGACGTTTCAGATTAAAATAAAGAGATCCAAGAGTGATTAGGTACATTTGTGTAAGGCCCATTCTTTTAGAGCTATTGGTCACAAATCTGTAAATATAACATCCTGCCCAAGAAGTCCCTAAATCACAGCTTCCTGGGAGCTCTGCTGGCATTCCAAAGGATTACTAGACACAAGTCCAGACTTTACATAATGTCCCTAAAGAGCTGCCCTTTGTTTTGTTGAAAACCCTTCACTCCTTGCTCAGCACAGCTGGTCATGCATTCTTAGAGCTTTTTAAAACAAGCTGCTCAAAAGAAACTGTTGTGGGAATAATGCTTAAACTATAAGAATTTAACAAATTTACTAGATCTTTAGTTTAACTGGTGCTAGGGGAACACTGATCTCCTATAATTTTTAAAACCTCAAGATGCAAAAGATACTTGAGGTTTTTTCCTTCTACATCAGATTTTGACTGTTGCTAGTTTGTTCACAGGGAGAGGAAATACATGAAAAACACGCTGCAGACTGGAAAGCAGTGTAACAAATAACAAAAAGCAGAAAGGTTAGAGGAAAAGGAACCATATATTCTCACATGCATTTCATCTGTTAATGTCATCTGTACTTGCATTTTGTATTTGGGAGTAAAAACTGATGTAGACATGTATGTAGGTGTACACATACACCTCAGACTCTTCTGTCCTGCATGAAGAACAGGAGGATAGAAGATACTCACAGCTCAGGTTGTAACACAGGCTAAGATTAGAAAAGGAGGGAGAAACATCTCACCTGGAGATAAACTAGCAGAGAGTCTTAGGCAGCTCCACCACAGCCTGCATGACTTTCTGTCATGTGAGGACGTCTGTCCCATATGAGGATTCTCACTTCCACATCCATGTTCTCAAATCTTCCTCACCCTCCCTGCCTAACAGGAAGGGCCCTGTACATGAAAACCAGCACAGCTGAAGACTCGGACCATCCTTTTCACTTCCTGAACACAGCAGTGGTCACCATGAATTGGTCTTCAAGAAGCTGATGAGCAGCAGAGGAAGCATTTACTGAAAAATAGGCGGGAGAATCCACAACAAGACTTTGGAGTAAAACAGAATCCTTGAAGATTTCAGAGAGCGGACTGTGAGGGAGTTGAGTTGTTTTCCCAAAGGTTTTAAAACCTTTCTGCCTTCCTAAAGTTTGTGTGTGCAGGAAATTCCTGTGCTTTCTGCACTTATTTGTGCAGGATCCACAAAAAATGCAACTCCAGTCTCCAGAGAGATATTCTGAGGTTTTCGGAGGAGATAAGCCTAAGAGGTGGGAATGAATGTGCAACCACTCTTGAAAGGGTTACACAATATCTTAGTGGACTGCTGGACACTGGTTGCACAAAGGGTGCAGACCTGTAGATTGTAGATCTAAAAACAATCATCCCTCCCAGCCCAGACTCAGTGGCACCGGTACTCAGTAATTAGACCTTTTTGTGACAGATTTGTGCCCATTTGGGAAGCAGGATCATGAAGCAACTTCTTCGCTCCATCCAGTTATAACCATTTTGTTTTGTAGGAGATGCTAAGGCTCTTTGGGAAACTAGTACTTCCTAGAAACTTATTGTGGCCTTGGTATGGAGAAAAAACTTCTATTTTTCCTTTTAATATTCCCGCTGATACTAATCTGCTTAAATGCACATGACTTTATAGAAGTTGATCCCACCTGCAACAGGAGGGAGATTGGATGACTTGCTTATTAAGAACTTTTAAACTGTGACACATGAGTTAGAAGCAGTGAAGTGTTCTATCATCAAAGCAACAGTGAGCAATAAAAATTAGTTTTGGCGCTTTGGGGCAGAAATAGTGGGATTCAAGTTTCTTTGTCCTGTGACTAAAGCTAAACAGTAAATGTCTGGCTGGATAAGCAAGAGTAGTGTCATTAACTGCAGGGACATCATCCAACAAGTCTAGCAACTAATTTTTCGTGACTGTCCTGTGACAGCAAATTTCCTGCTTACACAATGCTGGCTCATCCCAGTCTATCACAACACCCAGTGTTTTCCAAGCGCTGACAGAAGTGACAGTATGCTAAATGTTCCTTTTATTGCACAGCTAAGCTGGAGAAAGAAACATGCTAAAGCTTGTCATGGTCTCCCAGAGATATGTATTTTATATTCATTACTAGAGTGTAAACAACCTGTTTTGCAGGAAATGTTCTAGCCTGTTTTGAGACTTTCATTTCACTTTTAAGCTGTTTCAGCTACCCACCGGAAAAGCTTATAATGAAGATGTGATTCTGACACCCAGGGGAGCATAGGTATGAATGTAAATACACTGTATTAGTCTGTAACTCTCATTCAGAATGTTTCTTAAGAAGGCATCTGTTTAAATGAGACACAAAAGTCTGTAATGCAATATTCCCTCTGTGAATAATGTAGCAGAAACATTACATTGAATAACCAGAAATGTGGGCTGTTCCAGCAATCCAGTTTAATAGTTTCTTCATATGTCTGTGTTTATACATCAAACAGATTTCAAACAAAACAAAAAAGAGTAATATACAATTCAAGAAAATACCAAAAACTATTACAGTTTTGGTTTCCCCTTAGTTGATTTACAGTTATGTACAAAACTGTTTTATTTGCAATACCCAGTGAAGATTTAATGATTTATTTACATCAGCTGGTGCCTTTCACTATGCAGTGGAACTGTCTCCTTTTGTCATTTACATTCATAGTTTCAAGAGCCAACATTTAGAGATTATTTATGGATAGGATTAAGAGATGGACTGAAACAAGGCAAAATTCTCACTAATGACCACCAGCATTCTCTGAAATCCCATTTTCAGATATAGCTGAAGGAAGACTCTAGCCCCTAGTGCACTGATAATCAGTATATCAGTCAGCATAATAAGGTATCTCCAGTGAGAATAACATTCCCACTCATGTCAGAGGGAGATATATATGAGCTGGAGGAATAGCAAATTTTAAGCAGGCAAAATGTATAACTCTGGTGCTAAAGGTGCACCTTACTTCTCTTGTCAAAAGAAGAAACCTTCTAAGCAAATGAAGACATAAAGTAGGCTCTAAGTGTGTGGAGGGGAATACTTTCCAATTTTTCTTACACAAGAGATAAAATTAGGAGGGGAAAACTATAATTTTATCATTATATGCAAATTGTGTCATAGAATCACTGAATAATTTGGGTTGGAAGGCACCTGTGGAGGTAATCTGCTCCTAGTGGTTCAGAGCAGGGCTAACTTCAAAGTTTGAGTCAGCTTTCAATTTAGTGCAGATTTTTCAGGGCCATGTCAAGTTTTAAATCTCTCTGAGATGGATTTTGCACAACCATTGAGCATCTGTTCACATATTTGACCACACTTATGGCTAAAAAAGATTCCTAAAACCCAATCAGGACTTTCACCTTGGAAGTATAACCTTGCACTCATAAACTGTCTACTGATAAACAAGAGTCTTACAGCATGTATAAACCAAGTATAACAAGCATGATTCTTCCAGATATCAGAAGGGAGAGTTTGTTTTTTCAAGATATATTCAGCTATATAGGTAGTAGTTTAACACCACTTGAAATCTTTCTATGACTTAAATCACAGTACAAGATATGAACAATTCATGGTCATCAAGAAATACCAGAGTTGCACTTCCTCCCTCTTTTGTAAGCCCAGTATTTTGCACATTACACAGCTGTTGCAGAACAGCAGGCTTATGGAAGTATGACTAGATGCAAACTACTCACACAAAAATACTTGAGGGTTTCAGCTTAGAATCCCCTCAACTAAGAGAAAAACTCTTGTTTGGGGAACAAAATTCAGGACTCTGTTATAGCTACATGTCCCTGATGTTATGAAATCTGTTTTTTGCCTTTGCCTGCCATGCCTTTCGATTATCAAACTTGTTTCTTCTCTCCCAGCTTGAAAGATACAATCTACAGTAACACAAGCTCTTCACATCCAAAAGGTCTACACAAAGGCAACCACTCACTCAGTCTTTCCATCTCCACAAAATATTACATGAATATCTACAGGCTATGTTCTCTTTGCTTCCCTAGCCCTGGCAAATAAAGAAAACAGACAAACTAGAACCAGCTCAGTCTTCATATGCAGTCTTAAAATCCACCCGTGGTACATCTAGCTTCACAGTGATTTGAACATATATAGTCAGATATGACAAAGTGCTGTATCCAGCCTGGATAATCTCATCATAACATTGGCATCTTACACAATATAAATTTTATGACAGTAATAGTAATGACTGGAATACGAGACTGCTGAATTGTGCATATGTATTGATCATAACTTCTGACCAAGGTATGTGGAGCTTGATAATTGGAGCTACTTCTCTGATTTTATGTCTTCAGAAGGAAATAGCAAAAAACTTCCTTGTTAATTCTGGGCATAAAAATAAGCCATGCTTTTTTATCTAGAGAGAAAAAATTTAATTTTTTTTTTATATATAGAGAGAAAGAGAACACCAATAGAAACACACACTGAGAGGCCGGTGGGTTCATTCAGATGGCAGAACTCACTCATTTCATTTAGCAGAAATAAAAATAAGGTTTTCTCTGTATAATCCTCTTATAAATTCCAATCTTCAATAGAGTAAATAAGAGTCAAAAAATCCTTTATCCCCATAATACAGATGCACTGAGTAGCTCCAACCACCAGCAGGAGAGAGGTGTGTGGAGGGGAAGAAATGTAAAATCACATGTTAAAAAAGGGTTTCTGATTGCTGCAGGAATCATGACAGCTGAATGGAGAAAATGTTCCATACGTATTTCACCAGAATTACAGGGTGCAGGAAGGTGTTGCCTTTTCAGTCTCTTCCCTGGTTTGGTTTTATTATCTTAATATTTGTTTGATAACCCACAGAGCATTCTCAGGCTATAGCAACAAATTATTTCTTTGAAGGTCTTCCTCATTTCCTGGCTACGAAAGGCATAGATCAAGGGGTCGATCACCGAGTTGCACATAATGAGAATGAGGTACATGTTGAAGTGGGACATGAAGCAAACACAGTAGAGGTTCTGAGGGCAGGAGATCATCAGGATGAGATGAAGGAAGAATGGAGCCCAGCAAACAATGAAGATGCCAAGAAGCATTGTCAGAGTGATGGCTCCTTTCATGCTGGTTCTTTGACGGACAGAGTTGTACCCAGGCAAAGCAGCGATTTTCTTCACATGAGTACGAGCCAGGAGGAACATATGGATGTAGAGCGAGACCATGAGGAACAACATGGTAAAAAACATAGTGATGAGACAAATGACCACGTAAGTTGATTCATAATAAAGAATGAAGATAATGCCACAGCCCGTGCAAAAGGTCCAGATGCATGCAATAATGAGCCCTGATCTTTTCACTGTCATGATGTTGTGATAGCGCAGGGCATAGAAGATAGTGATGTATCTGTCTACTGCTATAGCCAGCAAGCTGCACATGGAAGCCACCACAGATATGCAGATCATGGAGTCAAAGACATTGTCTATATGACGGACAAAGGCATCTTCCATAATGACGTGTCTATTGTTTATTAAGTATATGGTTATGGTCTCCCAAGCATTAGACACACTAACCAGCATGTCAGCCACTGCTAAACTGCAAACAAAAAAATACATGGGTGAGTGCAAGTTCTTGTTCTTAACTATTGCACATATAACCAGTATGTTTTCAAGCAGGCTTACAATGCCCAGAGTTAGGAACACCTCAGCTGCGATGACCACTTGCTCACATGGCGATGCCTTGCTCGTTGCAGTAGGCACGGTAAAGTTGCTACCGAAGGAACTCAGGTTTAGTTCAGAAACATAGAATTGAGAGGATGTGTTCATCTCTGGGAGCCAACACGTTCTGTTCCTTCTGAAGGGCTTGCCAAGGAGTGTGGTAAATGCATTTTCCAAAAGGCAGAAGATCCTGCCTAAAAAAAAAAATACATAATGAAGATTACAGGCAGAAGTTCACAACATAAATACCAGCCATTTCTATTTGATTTGACTTGTACATGTCCCACCTCTTCTACACCACATTCCTTCACTGGTTCAAAATTAAAATTTAGTTGGCTCAGAGATTTTCTACCTATCCTTACTGGGAAATTAAAATCACAAACTGATTAAAAGATTCCTGCACTCTTCATTCATAGTTTTGTTTATTCTATCTGGTTCCCTGGAGTACTTCCCCAGAATGTCCTGGAAGTTCTGCTGAAAAACAAACAAAAAACAGTTTTCCCAGTCCCAGGTCTCAGACCCCAGAAATGCAGGAGGATGTAGCATTAGGTACAGCAGAAACCGCTAACTTTAATACAATATAGAGAAATTTCTATTAGTGACACAAGAAAGAATTGAACATTTTCAGTAAAAGGTTTAAATGCTTTCCTGACCTTTGTACATTTAATTTTGCATGAACATTATAAACACCTTATCTGTGCACTGTTAACATGCTCATTTAAAAGCATGATATTAAACATCTAAACAAGGAACATCCATACTTTTCAGGATACACAAAGGTTACAGAATTGGTGGGAGTAGAATTCTATTGTAAAAAAGTTTTCTCTTCCAAATCCAGAATATTTTATTCAATGGTTTTCTGGTAATGACAATATTTAGGGAAATTTGTAATTCATTACATTTTTAATAAAGGGAATATTCAGAGCTGATTGTCAGTGACTTGTTGCGAATAAAAATTCAAAGCATATAATGCTAAACAATTTTCAGTTTCAAAAAGCCACTTTTTGTTTGCAATCAAGAATTTACTGTACCTATTTACCAGAGCTGCTCCTTCAGCCGCTTTTCCTCATCTGCAAGGTTTCCTCCAGAGAGATGAAGTTTCAGCCCCCCTGACATCTGGGGCTGGGGCCTCCTTGGTGGCAAAAGATGAAAAAAAATAGAGGGAAAAGAATTAGTAAATCCATAGAGTCAAAGCTGACCACGAATAAATTACTTACTGTGCAACTGGCTTTTTATAGACTCCAAGCAATAATGACTTCAGTACTCAAACTGTGGCTCCTCCTCCCCTTCTTTGCCCCCCTGGACTTCTCTTTTCACAGATCTCATAGCAAAGGCTTGGGTTTTTACCACCATCTAGTGGCCTTCCCCCTCTCTTTCTAACTGAACAGAGATTCTGATCCGAAATTCATCATGAGCTTTCTATAATATTAAAGGGGGGGAATGTACAAGACATGCTCATCTCCTTTGTTTGTTTTCTTTGTTGTTTCTAGTACACTGACAATAAGATCATCCTGCAATCATCACTCCAAAGGAGGAGGAAAGACTATTATTGAAGTGAGAGGCTTATTGCTTCTATAGGCATTTTTCTCATATTCAGCTTTGCTGGGATTTTTTCAGAAATAAGAACCCCTCTGTTACAAAACTTAGAGAACATACAGTCAAAGCCACCATTCCACTAATAGAAAATATATTTAAATCATTTGAATTAAAACAATTGAACAAATAAACAGCTGTGCTCTGTGCCCTAGAATAGAGATTTCAGTGTAGAAATGGAAGGAGCAGTATATCATGCCAGGAGCCAGGGCTCCCCGGGATGGATGTGAATGCCCCCAGGGCCCAAGAGCTGTGCTCAGTATTCCAGAGGCTGAAGTTCCTCTGTGGATTTAGCAGTCAGGCAGCCAATGCTCCTTCTGCGTCTTGCCCAAAAGGTGGCAAAATCAGTTCAATTCTTTAACAAATGGTCTCTGCTCCCAGGTGCAAGCTGGGGAATGCAAAGCATTCCTGACACTTTCCTGGTACTGCAAAATGCCCTTCTTAGCTGCTAACCAGGCAGTCAGATACCATGCAGGATTTGAAGTTAACTTGACACAGGAAGTCTCTGCTTCTCCAAATCACCACTTTCCCAAAAAATCAGTGTGTTGGGGTTTCTTCACGGTGTATAACAGATCCAAGTGCTTCTTTTTAACCTCCAGCATTCTTCTTAAAGCATCACCACCAATGAATCCTAATTTTATTTCTGTATCCTGGGCCACTTTTGTATTTTCAGTGTTCAGCTAAGGTTTGTCATTGAAAAGCAGATAAATCCCTATTACTATATTCCACAGCAGGTAATTGGTCAGTAACATTGTCACTGCTGGCTTCACTCTAACCCTTCACTCTAGGGATGCAGAAACACCTGGAGCATTATATGAAATATTTTTATGTACAAATAGTCCCTGAACCAAGGGTGACAGAGAAAAGATTTTTTTTATCATTTTGAGTAAAATGGTTCTTTTAGCATTATAGAATTATAGTCAGGAGATTAATTTTGCCTATCCCTTCTCTCCAGTACTGGAAGGAGAATTTTAATTATCACAAACTAGAGGTCAAAAACTATGCTCAAGTGCAGCTGTTAAATCAGAGTGGATCATGCCATCTGCTGTACACACACACTCCCTGCTGTATCTCACCTATGTGCCAATTCTGAGCTCTTAGTTCTTTGCTATGACCAAAAGAAAAGAATAGAGGAATATCATCTGCAGTCCTCTTTCTGTTCTTTAATGTAAAGCATGTTTTTGGTAACAAGTTTTCAGCAAAGTTAACTTACCTTAGCTAACTTTGGTTATCTTTTCCATAGCTTTTGATTTTCCCATTGCAGGTCCTGGAAGTAAGATATCTAACAGTAAATTTTACTTGGTTTTGTGCTCTTATATCTAGCAAAAACTGTGCAGACATTGTACTCTTTCCCTTTCCAATTACTTCTCTTGCAGTACCCAACTTGTTTTCTGTTGTTGTATATCACATTTTCTCTTGTTAGGTTCTGTTCATTCCATTTACAAATTGCTCTGTATGTTCAATTTAACAAAGTTCTTTGCAGACCAGCTTAACTGCTTTACAAAAGTTTTCAGTGTACCTTGTAGGGCTCAGCAAACCAGCCAATTGCAGGAAATAAATTACATATCAGACCAGGTGGTTTGGCTGTTATTCCTTAGGGCAATGCCAAGTTTCTTACATATAAATTATGAGTCAGCATTTGGATTCTTGTTCCAGAAACCAGACACTGCAGGTGTAAACCTTGGTACAATTGCCTGTGCTACACCAAAAAAAAGTCCCTTATTTACATAACTTGCAGAAAAATTGGCTGCCTGGAAACTGGGTAGTGGTACAGATGCGTTTTCTCTAATGTTAAAGGATGAAATGAAAAAAATACTTCCCTTGCTCCATACTTCCCACCCTCCAAAAAAGAATTTTATCATTATATTGCTGAGTAAGCAGCTCTTTAGTGCTATAGTTTGACAAGCAGGTAACTGAAAGGACACCCAAATAGCAGTGAGTGGAGGCAGGCAAGTGAGTTATAAAGATTTGAATTAAAGGGGTGTGGGAGCAAATCTTTGGTTTATCTTAGGAAGAATCAAAGAACAGCTTCCCAGCTGCAGGACTCCTGAATGAATAGACTTGTCTCTCAGATGTTCATGATCTCAGTGTTCAGCTGCCTTGACTAAGAAATGTATTTGGATTCTAGGAAAAGAGATTGAAAGTGCTACAGAAAGACATCAATGAATAGAAGAAGTAAAATAGGATTCTGGCAGAAAAAGAGATACCAGGTCTCAGTCCCATGCTATTCTTTTCAGCTGTGAAGTGGTGAGAGAGAGCAGAAGCCACTCCAGATACTTATTTGCCTCTCAGGCTTTGTCAGCAACCAGACTGGAAGCCATGACAACATCACTGGCAGAAACAGCCAAGCCCTGCTTGCCATCAGCAGCACCAGCGATCCCAGCCAGAAATCCCCTTCACCCTGTACATCCACTGGAGCTGCACTGACACGCAGGGCAAGTTGCGTCATGTCAACACTAGCAGGGAATTGCCACCTGCACGATAGCAAGACACTGATTTTATCAATAAATGGATAAATGAGGCCAAAGAAGTTTCTGTAGAAGAGCTGATTACACTCAGATGCATTCTAGTACTAATCCATGCTAATCTTAACAGGCTCAGAGAAGGGTGTTAGTGGTGTTAATAAAAATTTACCAAACTTTTCTGGTGCTAATATATTTAGGCAATTAAATTCCAGTATCCTTTTGAGCTCTTTTTATCTATTTGATGAAAATACCTTTGTTCCACATAACATAGCTAGGATTGGTGCTCTTGGCCTATTTACAAAATAAATAGGCCAATTCTGTCTAATTCTTGTCTGTGTTGTCATCAGCAGACTATTTCAAAGTCACAGAGGATCCTTCCAGACTGCTCTAAGAGATAACCTGTGCATATGCCAAAAGAGAACATCATGGCCTTCTCTGCATCCAAATCACATAACAAATGTTCTTTAATTTTTCAGACTGAGAAAACTATTTGTCCTGGCCCATGTTCTGAGTAGCCTTGTCTGAGCCCCATCAAGGTCCCCACTTTAGCTCCTCAGCATTACAGTCAGTTAGCCTTTAGAAAAGACAGCAAATAAATTGAGATTAAAAAAAAAAAAAAGGCATTACTACTTCTTGTCCTGAAATAAAAAAGCAGGATGAAGTGATGACAGACTGTCAGTATTTCAGTCCCCTTTTCTGTCCAGGGGATGTCTGAAAGCCTAAAAGTTAGGCTTCACAGTAAGCAGTGGCATAGTGAATATTTTCTTTTACATCGTGGCCCTAATCTTCAAGTCAACATCTGATTTTTTTTTTTTTTTTTTCAGAAAGAAAAGGAAGTCTGACAAATGCCATCAAAATATAAAGCAGTCTGTACCCTATGTTAAAGCATAGCATCAGCCGTACTTAGTGTGACTGCTCTAGCACTTTTGGCCATCAATGCTTTCAGCTGAGTCCTTCAAAATAATTTGAGATAGTCTCTGGGCACTCTCAGTCAGTACCTATCAGTGACGCTTCTTGCATTAGAGTACAAAGCTGAGAAAGATGTAGTACAGTACAAATGACATTTAAGAAAGATTTACCCTAATAACCTACCTAAAATGGATGATGCTGTAACCAGCCTCCCAAACTGTAAAGGAGTAATAAGAGGTTTAGTTACCATCATTTTTATGTGCCACTAATCAGAGCAATGACTCACCCCCCAGGCTTTTGTTAGAGGATGGGTCAGCAGGATAGACCTGGTGAATCAGAAGTGCCAGCTACAGTCTCCACAAGGCACAGATAACCAGCAGGAAACTGTAGAAACTTTCTGACAGAAAAGAGAGATGATTCCATAATATACAAACAGACTGGGATAAAGAAAAAACCAAACCAGCAGGTGTTGATTTGTTACTTCTTTCTGGGAGGACAGGTTGAGACCCCAGAGTAATTTAAAACCCTTTGAAGGACCTCAGCAGGTTGGGGAGATGTGCAAAGAACAGTCTGAAATACAAAAGAGGCAAATGCAGGGTCCTACTAGCAAAGAGCAAACCTTCCAAACACAGTGTGCTGTGCTTAGATCATCCCTCCCCACTTTATTTTAGTACAAAGTATATACTCAAGTCTACTTTATTTGTGTGTAAAGAGGCATGCATTCCTTAGAGTGAGTGACAAAATTCTGATTTCTGATTTTTTAATAAACTACTGGTCTAAAGAAATCCCTTGAAAAGCTGCTCACGTCCATCTTCCTTTCCTCCAGATAAGCAGAGGAGCACAGCATGAACCTTTCCCTGGGAGCTCTGTGCTCCCCATCCTGGCCTGGCTGCTTGCTTGGAGCAATTCAGTGTCTCTCTGTCTTGTGCTATCTCTCTAGTCAGGAGTTGGCATTTTAGCATAGCATAGCATGAGCATGGAAAGGTAACAAAGCAGCTGAAAGAAAACCTCAAGGAGATGCACAGTGAGAATAATCCTTCATTCTCCATCTCACAGACACATTGCTACACAGGGAAAACTGCAGATGCAGTAATGTGTGCATGCTGCTCCTATCAAGGCAGGTGCAAGTGTCTCTGATTCGATGCACGTGGTAACTAAGCATGGATCCGTGTGCTACATGGGCAATTTTCAAGAATGCCCAGGCAACAATATCAACATTTGTCTCTTTAGTAATGTTCAGTGCTAATCTAACACTTTTGTACTGATATATGGGTTCTTTCCTCACTCTCTGTTCAGGTTGGCAAAAAAATGAAGCTACTTCCTATTTCATGAGGTGTCTGAGTGCAAAAAGTAGAATTAAATAACAGCATTTCACTCAGAACCCAATTTTTCTTTCCATCAGTCCCTTTTTACACTATGTTTTCTGACTTTTATGGCAATAAAGGCTTGCAATAAACAGTACCTTGTTACTATATCCTAACAGGAAAAAAATAAGCAATATTATTTCAGAAGTTGGAATTATTTCCGTCTAGTATTCACCTGCTAAGGAGTGAAAGGGTGGAGTATTGCTATGTCTGAAATGAAAGCTGTCAAAATTAAAAAGGTAAGGTATGTTAGCCAGAAGCAAAGAGACTTGCAGAAAGGAAAGTATTTCAGTATCAAATCTTAACCCAGAATATCTTCTATACTGCAGTAACCAGTGCATGCAGTTGTACTATTGAAAACTTAAATCAGTTCACAATAAAATATTGTCCTCCATGGTAAGTTGTTTGCTGATATACAAAAATCAAGTTACTCTCACGGTCCTCCCAGATTCCTGGCATTTAAAATTTCAAGCATCATTAATCCCTCACAGAAGCAGGAAACATGTCCTGATGTACTTGGTGTCTGATCCAGTATTAAAAGTGAAGCAGCACCTGAAAAAATCTTGTGATACTGATTTGGTGAGGCTGCTGCTATGATGCACATTTCTGGCTTTACAAAGCGCCCGGTTACAAAAGAAGATCAGACAATAATTACTTTGAGCATGTTTTGAAACATGAACAAAAAACCCTTTCCTTTCTCTCTCCCCACCCAAACAAATAAACAAACAAACAAGCCACAACACAAGAAACATCAAATTATTTCAGAGAGAGGACAAGCAAGCTCTGGTTCTGATGAAATTTAACCCTGAGTCAGTGCATGGCTAAATGATTCAGCTAAGAGGGATGGCAGATCTGTGTCTCCAAGAAATCACTTGCTATTAGATCAGTTGGGAAATCAATTTCTGCAAGAGCTAAGATGGACTGTGCAATGGTTACTCAACCAAATTACATTTCTTTATTCCATCTCTAGTGGCTGATAAATAAAAAGAAAAAAAAAGTGCTTGGCATCTACAATTTTTATTACTTTCTTTTGTGGAGCTCCTCATTGATTATAGGGTGGAGGTCAATGCTGGCTAAACATCACAGCCTTCAAATTGGTGAATACCTGCATCTTTCTAACAGTGCTTATTAAAGATGTTGAATACCTACCATGCACATCAAATTCAACGGCTAATTGAAAGCAGGGGTTGAAATATTTCCATCTGGGGGATGAAAGATAAACCCCTCAAACTACCAGGCAAAAAATTAAGCTTTAATCTTAAGGAAAAATCCATTTTTTCCCCTGTGAATCTGTACTTGAGTTACCAGCCTTCGTGGCCTCCAGGGCTGACAGAAAACTCCAACACTCTTCAAGAAATTCCCTGGGGAGTTGAGAGGAAAGACACAATTGTGCAGATCCTTCACCAGAACATGATAGGTGCTTCTCTTCCACATGGCCATGGATGGACCAGCAGTTTGGTACCAGCAAAACAGCATGACCCTCTAGCTCTGGAGACTGTCTGTACCCTGTACTCTCCTCTGGACATATAAACCCACCAGCAATGTTGTAACTGAGATTTAAACAGCAAGGATTGCACTTGTTAGCATAACTCCATTAATGTCACATGCAGCTACAGAACATGGCTCTGATTCCTTAAACCAAGTATACTTTTGTTGATATATCCTGGTCTGTCAATTATAAGGTCATACAAAAAATTTCCTAAAAAACAGCAGGGAACAATTAAAGTCTGAATAGTTACAGATGCACAAACTTGTAGCTAAAAATTAACCTCTCCAGGGGGAAAAAAAAAGGTTCAGGCAAAGTAGTAGCTGTGTACTAAATTTATATCTATGCAAATATTTTTTAATTCAATAGAAAGGGACAAGTTAATCCAAAGATTTAGATGAATTAGAATAACCAGGACAAAGAGAACTTGCAAATCTCCTGACTTTTTTCCTGGAAAAAAAAAAAAAATTGTAGGACGACCAAGTTCACGGGGTCTTATTCAAAAAATGAAACAAAAGGAGCCCCATTTCCTGCAATGAGGAAGAAACTTGGTCAATATACATCTCAATTTTACAAACAGAACTAATATTGACCTACAGGACCACCATTATCAAGTTCAATGACACCATCATTTCTGACAAACAGGAAACACAAAGTAAACTCCCCAATACAACACAAATTCAGACTTAGCGGTAGGACAGTTGGAACTTTGTCTTAATATACAGTGAGAAAAAAAATAGAGAAAATAAATTATCTCTTTGAGCGTGTTCAGATAATTTGAGGTTTGCAATAAACTGATGTTTTTGATGCTGAGTTAAAATTAACTGCTACTAACATACTGACTATAGCCACGAGAAAACAAAACAGTAACACAAGCAAACAGCTTCTTTTTCAGTTTTAAAAAATTCTATTTTCAGCAGACTAAGCAAGACTAGGAAAAATTTGCAGTGCTTCTAAGTCATAAATAACACAATTAATTAAAATACAAAGGCAAATAAAAGTTTAGTATTACAGCATTTATGAGAGATAATTTAATCAACTAATGAAATCTCCACCTCTTCATTAGTCCTTTAAAAGGTAGCAAATTTATCAGTAACTAGATGCAAGAAGAGTCTCTAAATTACTTTGAGATTATCACAGCAGGTTCATGAAGTGCCAGATAATAACAAGAAGGCCATGGGAATTGCTTGAGAAGCAATATCCTCTAGTTAAAGGATACAGTGAGAGGAAGTTCAGGACTCCTGATTCTGTGGAATAGAGATATTTTTTATCCTGATTGTTAGTGCTGGATTTAGCCCAATGTAGAGTTTATGCCATACATTGGGATGATCAGTGTCTGACCAGGCACAGAACGGGGTGGACAGGCAATGAGCACTGCCCTAAAGCATGACACTACCAAGTAAAGCTATTAAAATTGTTTAAAGAAATTTGAACCAGCTGAATGAGCTATTGTTGCATCCCAGCTTTGCATCACAGCCAGATTCCTAACAGAGGACCAGAACATTATCTTTACTGCAAATTCAAACTGCAGCTCCTACATCCTTTCCAGCTGAGAGTCTTGCCAATTTTAATATTGCAGGCTACTGTGTCAACTATTTGCAATTGTGTCAATAAGGCCTTTTCCATATGAAGATGTGTTCATTACACACAACCAATAACACCAAAATACATTGGATCTTTATCTTTTAGCCCTGACCAATTTTTCTATTCTGCCAACCTATTTTTATTTTATTCTTAACTTTTTATTTTTTGTTTCTTGAAGCTGACCTGAAAGAATTTTTTTTTTTTTTTTTTTTTTTACAAAGGACATTTCAGAAAAGAATTTAATTAACAGCAGAATGACTACTTCTTTTGAGATTCAGGACATGTGTTTGGATCATTAAGTATTGACTTAAAGACTAACTCCACCAATGGAAATCTTTGCCAAACCACAGCCTTAGACACCAAAACCACTCTGCTACCTTAAATAATTCTCACAAACACATAAAATAATACAATTGACCTTACCTGTTGATGTGTTTGCTAACAAACTACATCTGTTAGCAGGAACATAGATACATTGCAAATGCTTTTTGTATCTACCAAAGCCCAGCCCATTAACAAGGGACAGAGCTCGCTCAGATTAACTGAGGGAGCCAATTAGTAGATGAGGGCAATGAGGTGACCACCTCCAACAGAAGCATGACTATGATACCTGTGCCCTTCCTCTCCTGGCCTGGAACAAATCACAGCATTTGGCTGCCTGAAAGACTACATATTACTTATTTAAGAGGGAGTTGAGCACTCTGAGGTTTGTTGCTGTTGCAAATCCAGTGCTGATAAAACACACTGCCCAGGGAAGACTGCCAGTAATACCAGATTCTCCTATTTCAGAGGAGGGTCCTAATGACTGGCAGCTATTAAGAGCTCATGAGTTACACTTGCTTAATCTTCTTCCCTATCCAGAGAGCTCTCTTTGGTGTAGACTCAACAAACAGCATCTTCTATTTAGTATCTCCTTATTTCTCCCATCTACAGTGGTCTGTCAGATGAACAACTCTTGTTCCTTAAAAAGTGTGAGGCTTGGAGTTGAAGCCCCTGACTCCAAGGGGACCTCCAAGGGGTGAAGTGGAGGCACCACTGGCCTGAGTGAGATCTTGAGCCCCAATGCTATTCAATGAGATGTAGGCATCTCCTTTACTGCTCCAGGCTGTGCTCACAGGGCTCAAGTGCAGTTAATGCTATATTTATTCTACATACAATCCCAATCTCAGTTTAACCATGATAGAAAACATGTCAGACAGAGCACAAAGGTTAAAAGCCCCAGCTCTAGTAGCTGTCCTCCCTGTCCCAGGACACAGAGCACCACTCATCAAGTGAGCGATGCCGGCAGGGCAGGAGCAAGAGCTGGAACATCAAACTGCAAATATTCCAAAGTCTTGAAGGTTAGGAAAGCACACAATCATGACAGGAAGATCAAATTCTATTTCAGCTGCCACCATGTATTTTAGAACTGAAATATCAACTAGAGATGTGACATCTTTGCCAGGAGAGTTTCACCTAGCACACCTAGCTGTACTTGAGGAGGTGGAGCTGTTTCCGTGTATAACATCTGTCTGTAAATGGTCAGAGCAGTCCAACTACACCTCCAGCAAGTACAGGCTTGCATCTAGGGGAGGGGAGCGGAAATCAGAAACAGATCAACAAACATTACCACTGATTTTAAAAGTCAAAGTTCTGCAGTTAATGACAATGGCTTTTCACTAGGGTCCGAATGCTGTTCTAGCAATATTTTCCTTTTTTTCTTTCGATTTCTGCGCTTTATGTAAGGTGATAAGAGGTAAGGTATTGTATCTATGCCAGGAGCAGACACACATGTTGGGGACCAATTATCACAGGGGGCTGGAGAAAATGCTCAGACAGTGGAACTGGAGCAGAAGGCTGGAAACCCCAGGTGGTACACATTAACTAAAGTGTCACTTACCTTTCTTTGTCAGGGGTGAGAAGTTAAAGGGATCCACAGAAATACATTCCACTGCCCCAGATTTCTTTCATTAGTCCAAGTTAAAATGTTACTTCATTAATTGTTTCTGTTTCAATTAGCATTTGGGAAGCCAGTGCCCTCTGCTTGATCCATAAGATGAGTGGGCTTGTTTCTTAGTAATAGCATCAACAAACTAATAGTATTTTACAAATTCAACTATAATTAGTTTCCTATTAGATGAAATTCTACGATTTGCTTTCAGTCAAGAGAAAAGTTTAAGTATACAAGATTGAAGTAATTTTTTACCTTTCAAAACCACAAAAGTCACACTGCATTTTTCCTATTACAATCCAGTAAAAAAAAAATAGAAGATTTAAAGACAAAATTTTCTGAGCAGTTGAAGACAGACATGCCTCTTAATTCATCTGCTTTAAGTTGTGAATTAGTAGCATGTCTAGTTCAACTGTTAATGGGAGAGAAAGCACAGTGACATATCCTCACACATAGAAATACTGACTGACTTCAGAGAAAGAAATGGAGCTCTCAGAACATCAGCAAGACACAGCTTCATGAAAATTCCATCCTTCAGCTTTCATGGGAGCATTCTGCCCAATCTTTAAAGTAAATTCGGTAAATTTGGTAAATTCAGCCACAAGTAGTTCAAACCAATTTGTTTTCTAATATGTCTTTTTTTCTCTTCAAGGACATTTTGACTACAGATTAGGAAAGTTTCAAAGAACAGGTTCAAACTGATGGAAGTGAAATATTCCACTGAAGAAGTTGCCTTGACCTTCAGGTCTGAGCAAAGCTTTGTCCAGAAATTCATTCCTTTTGCCTCTCTGTGTTTCTTCGCTATTATTAAAGTTCACCACAGCAGAAGTTAATTGGAATTTGCCTTGGAAAACAGTCATGGAAAGCTACTCAAAACCACACTGAAGTTATAGGTAAGGTTTGATATCCTTGGGTATATGTGGCTGCCATTATTGAAGTATAGACTTGTACAGTCAGATATTCTCTTCAGTGGTTGCTTGTTTTACTGGTGTTGAAGAGGTAACAGACATTTTCTTGCTTAACTTCATTTAGATAATAGAATTTTGGAGGTTTAAACCCCAGTTGGTCACTAAGCACTACAGATCTGCTTGCTCCCAGTAGGACAGGGGAGAGAACCAGGAGAGTAAAAGTGAGAAAATTCATGGGTTGAGATAAAGATAGTCTAGTAGGGAAAGCAAAATACATACACATGCAAAGCAGAGCAAGGAATTCAATCACCACGTCCCAAGGACATCCACCACATCCCATTGGTCAGTTAGGGTCAGCTTTCCTGGCTGTGTCCCCTCACAAGTCTTTCAATCCCCCCCATCCTCCTTGCTGGCAAGTCAGTAAGAGAAGCAAAAAAGACCTTGACACTGTGCAAGTGCTGCTCAGCAATAATGAAAATGTCCCTGAGTTATCAGACTGTTGCAACATACATTCAAAACATGACCCCATACCTGCTACTATGAAGAAAATTAACTCTATCCCAGCCAAAACCAACACATTAATCCAGTGATTTTCTTCTCAGCAACTTCAAGTGAATGTATAAATGTAAAAGAAAAAATAACTGATTTTTTTTTCTCTTAGTTGTCTTTGTTTCTGGACATGTAATAAAAAGTGATCAAAGTCTGGCCATAAAAATGCTTCTTACAAAGTCAGCAGTGAAAAAAAAAGTCTATTTTCGGAGTTGTAACAGCAATCAGTAAAGAGGTATCAAGAATAAATTTGCTACAAAACTGCCTACACTACTGAAGTTAACATAGAACCCACGTAACCAAACTCCCTAAAAACTCTAGTTTCTTCTCTAAACTTATCAAAGGAGAAAACTAAGTGGTACATTTCAAGCAGCTACAGTAATTAACACCTTTTCCATCCACTGTAAATTGCTTCCACAATAACAAGAGTCATAATCATGCTGCACTTCAACTTGTCACTTCATTACACTAATTGCACAGCCACCAAATTTTGAAACTTTAAGTAATGCACTGATAAACAAAATCTTCACTAGATGCCACAAGTGTTTAATTGGATCTCAAGGTGGCAAAAACCTATGCTGTGTGGCTGTGCTGAAGTAGATCGCTGTAATGATTACACATACTGCAGAAGAGACACATCTGCAGAAGGTGTGAAAAATCACATTGTGTTACTGCTCTGTGAGTGGAGCACAAATGCATTATACAAAGGCAGTCACCAGCAGTAATCTTACCTTTACCTTTGTAACTTACAGGCTTCCAAACTTGCTCATCTTGCTATCATGTTATTCCTTTTGTGGTGCACACTGCTGTTCAAATATCCATGAGTGTAAATAAATTTAGCAGCTAATGGAAGTGGCTTTATATACTCATTAATACTTGCAGGATTTTAAGAGGAATCTGATTTTCAAGGACTGTCAAACAGATGATCTTTAAAAAATTATGTCTGTTTATATTTAGTAAGGTGTCTTAAAACATCATTTCTAAAATCAGTAGTTTCTTAAAATTCAGCTTTGTTGTGCCATGGTGTGCTGGGCCTGACTAGCAACCAAAAATCCAGCCTGACATTTGCCCTACACCTCCCTGCAGTGGTATCTGAAGAAAATATCAGGAAAGTTAGAAGACTAATGGATCAAGATAATGACATTTTAGTAAGAAAAGCAAACATTTTGCACACAGGCAGAGCAAAAACAATTCATTCACCATTTCCCATTGGCAGCCAGATGTTCAGCCTCTTACAGGAAAGGTGGTTCCAGCATCCACAATGATTATTTGGGAAAACAAGCACCACAGCAATCAGGACAACCAAATGTATTGCTTTAAGCAATAAAAGTATTACTTTAAGCATTACTTGATATTGTACATGGAAAATATCCTCATTCAAACTAGAATATACAGTATAATGTTTAAGTACCACAGCCTAATTGTACAACCAGACACTGAATTTCTACCTTTAAGAAAAATCTAATATATTAGATATTGGTACACCTTAATTACATTAATCCTTTTTCCACCTTCCTCTGTCAGCATTCGGGCTGATAGGAACTCCATCCCAGCCAGAACTCATACCAGGACTTTCCTCTTTCTGGTAGTAAGGACAGCTATACTTTTAAAGTTACTCCTCAGCATTACTTTCGTTTTAAGAGTGAGAATGCAGATGTCTAAAACTTTGCATTTGATTATGTAGTCAGTATCAAAAAACACACACCTTTTATTTTTTTTAAAAAACCCAATTAAAAAATATTTTTTGTGAATAATAGAGTGCCTAAGTTTTTCTAGGATGGGCATTAGAACCTCACAAAGCCACACACAGGTCACAAAGCACCTTTTCTCCCTCACTTAATGCGCAGTCTTGGAAAAGTCTGCTACACCTGTTAGTGCACTGGACTACTCGACGGCTTTTTCAGGATGACCCTGGAGACAAGAAGACAATTACCCTGTAATGTAAAAGAGAATGCAGCCTTGGATTTGAGAAGCGTGGAACTCTGATGAAAAGCTGCTATGAGGAAACCTGGCCTTGGTCTTGGGCTGGCAAAGAGGGGACTGAATAAAAAGAATACATTCTGCCTTGGTGCCCCCATTACCTCTTGGTGCCCCCAAGACAAGCATCACTGGTTTTATCTCCACAAATCTTCAGACATGTGATATCACTCAGCAAAGGGACAAAGACAAGTACCAAAAGAGGAAAAATCACGTGTTCAAGATTCACAGCTGCTTTAACCACCAGGCTCCTGAGAATTAATACAACCACATGATGAGCCTGCACCCTGATTACATCCCATCTGGGCTAATCCAACACAAAGGAGCTAGTTGAACTGTGAACTAACTTGACAGAATAATTGTGCAGGCTGATTTAAAAAAATAAATAAATAAATAAAACCACCACTGTTAAAAACCACTTTCTTAGATTGTTAACCTCCCTCCTGAAAGGAGGTATAATGACTCCTCTAACAAGCCAAACACACTGAGAGCAGCAAAAATAGGCTACCTCCAGCACAGGAAGTCTTGATTACATCAGTATTCCGCAAGTTTTTCTTTGGTAGCATCAGAAACTGCAAAGGGCAGTGACTCCTCTAAACTCAGCATACAGTGAGTCCCAATTGCCATCTACTCCTGCTTCCCAAATGTCTGTAGCAATACTTTACCCCTTTTACAGTATTTTCCACACTGGCCCCTACTGAAAAAAGTCAGAAGTTAAAATCTTAAAAGGAGCCTAAAAAGGTTAGGGATGAAAAAAATCACTATTTCTTTTGAATCAAGGGCACACCCTAGCTCTCTGTAGTGTCCTTGGAAATTCCCTGTCCCTGCTATTTTGGGAGCTGAAGATAGAGGGTTCTTGCATTAAAGAGTATTTACCTTATTTAAAAACTACTTTAAAAATACTGTACTCACAATACGATAGAATAGACATACACAACCTAAATATACAGTACTCACAGTGTTCCTGTTGCTATGAAAGGGAAAGGGAAAACTCCAGATATGAGGCTTTGAAGCCTTTTGAGTTAAATATCCTGCAAAACAGAGGCCATATGATACATAGACCACCCTGATGATTTACACTTGAAAAACGACTATAGTATTGAGGATCTCCAAAAATAATTGTATCACAATTGTAATTGTGAATGCTTAATACAAGAAACAGAATTTAAAGACATATTGAGCATGATTTCAGAGGCTACAACAGCCAAGTATGTCTTCTACTAATAAAACCTACTACCATGCTCTTATTGTGTCCTTCCAGTTACATCAGTGTTCTGATGTGTTTAAGGAAATATCTGTTATCTTTGTTTGACTCATTTTCATCTGTCAGACTGAAATTTGCCTGTGCCAAATGGGTTTGTGGGTCTGTGAATTACAGCTCCTGGCAAATTCTGCTTCTGAATTTGCCATGTGATTTACGGAAACAGTTTCCAGGTGTTGAGGTATCATCTGTTTTCTAGCAATGGCAAGGAAAGTTAGTGCTGAAATCAGCAAGGCAAGGGATCAACTAACTTCTCAAAGAAGACAGCTAACAGTATAAAATAAACTGTTCAAGGTGTATGTTTTTAGTTTGGAATCAGGTACACTGCACCCAATGTGGATATATCCAGGTTCTCCTGCATAGCAAAATAGGGGTGAGTTATAGAACAGCACAGGAAAACTCCCTCTGACTGCAGTGTAGGTCAGACCAAAGCTTGGTATTCATTTCATGTGGCTTTTTATCCCAACAGCAGGTGCTAAACAAAGGTCTTCAGCAAGGTTGAGGGGACTCAAGCATAAACAGCTCACAAACTTAGGGAAAAGTAAGTTGTTGACAGATGTAATACTTTCAGAACTGAAAACAAATGGGCTTCTATATTGGCATAGATCTACTGCAAAAATACCTGGAGGCTTACACTCCTTCCCTCTATAACACTGTAGCTTGACCACAGTTTTCCACAGTGTTGAGCACCAGGCACGACAGTGACACTGAGCACATTTATTTTGGCTCCACACAATTCTCATGATTGTCACGACTGGGCATCGGAAATGCTGCCTTCGAGCTTGAGACACAGAAAAGGTCACGTACTCAATATCAAGGGAACACCCTCTCCCCTCATTTCAATATGATCCTGCTACATTCACTTCTGCCATTTGAGGATGTCTTGCCTAAATAAGGGATTTTCTTTCCACGTACCAGTGAGCCTGCAGCCAGAGAAGATGGCCCTGCTGCAGTTACTCCACTTTTCAGTAAAAAGCTGGAGATCTGCATATGAACTTCAGCTGCAGGCAAAGCAGCTCCATGAAGCACCTGTCCTGGATTTAATTCTTCCTAAGAAGAATAAAATTTACAAATACATTATGTTCTTCATTTAATAAAATGTTCATCAACTAAATAAATTAATTATTTGTAATTGAAAACAAAATGTCATTTAAAATTACTGATCATTTCTTCTTTTCTGGCCTCTGGAAACAAATGAAAAGATTTAGAGGAGGATTGGAAATAAAATTTTGTGAACACATGAAATAAATTTTTGGTGATTTCATTTTTCCCTTTCCCAACCTGCTCTTATTTCTACCAACAGAGTGCATGGTTTGCCAGCACGTTTTAAGGCAAGGAAGGCTTTGGTCAAAATCTACGATGTTTAGGCTTAAGAATGGCTCTCTTGGCCTGATTCTGTACAGACAGTGTCCAAAGAGCTAAGTCAGAAACCTATGGCCCTGGGAAAATGAGAGAAAATGCATTCTGCAATTATATTCCATGGAGAACTGGATAAGAGAGAACCTCATTGTAGCAAAGAAGTAAGAGGAAATTTTAGAGACACACCATCAGATCAGCTCTGTATACGAATGCAATTGATGCATAGGAATAGGACAGAAAGACAAGAACCAACCTGGACTTACCAATGAAATAATAACAGCTATGGGCAGAAAAAAATTATGTTATAAAAAATGTTTCCTGGTTTATGGTACAGGCAGAAAAAAAATTTATGTTATATGCACAAAAGCCAACAACCAGCAGCTGCAGATGAATCAAATGCCTTTTAAGTGACGTGCTGACAGTGCTAAAACACTACAGAGTAGGCCTGTTGCTCCTTACAAATTAGTTTCTGGCTAATTCAGTCATCTTGACAGGAGAGCAGAAATATTTTTGTGTGCAACAGCACACAAAGCCTTTGCTGAGTCACTTTTTTCTGTCTCTATCAGCATACCAATTGATATCCGAATTCAATTACTTATTCATGTATTTGTACTAGTTCAGGATTTCCCAGACTCCTGAGCTCTTGCTGGTGGTCTGTATGTGTACCCTGCTTTCATTCTGCTGCCTGCCATACCTCATTTTATGAATTGGTATAATGGCCCATCAGAACCCTGCCTGGCGTGTCTCATTAGCATTCTTTAATTACAGCAGGACTGAATGGCATGTCATTTACTTGTAAAAACTATTCACTGTACAATACAAAAAAAAGTGATTATAAGCTAATCTCTAAGCCCTGGCTTCAACTTGGACCTGACATTTTTACAGACATCTATACCTCATTCTGGTAGTTCATGACAACACATCCCCTTGACAAAGCTGTTGCCTGTTAATAAGCCATTTGTTCTAATTCATTATCTCACACTTTATTAAGCCTAGAGTAAACAAGGAGCTGGGAAATTCTTTTATTGCTTATTTTACTAGTAAGTAAATGATTATGCTACTTTGAGCTATTCTCTCAGTTCCTACTTTCTGATTCCAGTGTCTAAAAGGAAGTTTGTATTTCAGCTGAAGTTATGTAAGTTTTGTAGTAGAAATACAAACTACCATGTTCTGCCTGAGTGTTGGTCCCTTTTCCAGAGCTCTCTTGCTCTCCCTTCTCCTTGCAGAAAGTGATGGCAATTAAATAACTCTGAAAAAAAAAATACTCTTTTGGACTATACTTACACTGCTCAACATAGTCTGAGTAAACCCCCTGAATCAGGGTTCTCAAGGAGTCAGCCACAGAAGAGGCAAAATGTAGGGAAAGCAAGAAAAATTGAAAAGTTAAAAAAGAGGTAGGGGTTTCTATAAGAATTTGGATACTGCTGAGAGTGTAGGAATCAGAACTTCAAATCCAAATACTTAAAACTCCTCCTCTGCCCAGTTTCAGAAATCTAAAACCTCTGTATTACCAGCACTTGTATAATCCTGTGCCAAGCCAGCAAGATAACAGAACAAAGTTTTGCCTCACAACACAAGGCTAATTTGTAGAAACTCTTATTGGTCTTGACGATTGATCTACAAGCAATCCTGTCATTGGTGTCTATGTAAGTGTTATCACCTTAGTTGATCAAAGCAAATTATGTTTTTAGATCTAACATGCTTAAGTCTAAACACAGTTTCAAGGTGACAGAAGTAAAACAAGTGTTACTGTGTAAGTGCACAATCAAGATTTGCCAGGTTGGTTTGTTACTGAAAGAAAGAAAAATTACTAGGGAATTAATGCCATTTTCCATTTAGGCTAAGGAGAACTGTGATCAGCCCCACTAGCTGAATACAGAAATCCAGACTACAAGTTAGTTTTTCTCCACCATGCTGAGTGCAGACACCTTTATACTGGACAAAGTGGGCAATATTAACATCCTCAATCTGGATTTGCTTTCATGCCCGCATAGGAGGTTCAGCACACCAAATGGCTGAAAGGTTACCTTCTGAAAGATTCATTTTTATTTTTATAAGCCACACTTTAGTGTGTAACTGAGAGACTGCTTCTAGAAAGGGTAGCTGAAGAAGAAAAAAACTGATAAGCAAAACCAGATACTGTCTGGAGAGAAATGCATCTTCAAGAAGGGAAGAAAGATAATATTCACCTGACTTGACATTAATTTAAAGGGGAAATTGCTACTCAAAGCACATTGAGGTAATGTTCTCTGTGCCATTATCTGCCTCTGGCCTTGAGTCTGAAAGCAGAATGTCATATTTTTCTCACTGTGGACAATTTATGGAAAATTCCTTGTCTGCTAGACCCAGAATGTTTACATTGCTTTGTCATGCATATTCCCATGAAAATTTTATTTGTACTGCAGGATTCATGGTATTTTCCCACATGAAATGGATGTGCTCATACAATAGGAATTGATTATTTAAGGCAATAACCAGCAAAGACTGAAATTCATTTTTAGTAAAAAAGAAAGATGGGCACTGGTTATTCTGCATTACAATTTGAAGGAACTCCTGCAAAGATGGAAAATGCATTTTATTAATAAATATTCTTCTCCCCAAAATAGCCTCACTATAAAAGCCTTAGTTACAATAATTGAACTGCTCAACTCACAAAGGAAACTTGGAAAACATTATTTCAGCAGAGCATTTGAGAGAAAAATAGGGAACAATGAGGGAAAAGGAAACACAAAAAAAAACTAAACAATAAAATAATTTTTTTATTCTCTTCTGTTTCTTGCAAACTGTACTTCCCCACTCTGCACAAACCATTTTTAAAGCAAAATCTAATTAAATTAGTTGCTGAGACAGAAAAACTCTAAAGCAGGCTCCAGCTGTGACTCATGCACAGGGGCATATGTTCTTCATTAGTGCTCCTAAGTCATCTTTAAAGTTAGCACAAATTGACAACAGTGATGATGACTAAAATTAAAAATTGTACTACAAAAGTAATGTTAGAATAGAAGAAAATAATTTAAGACACTGACTCTTTTGTCAGGCTGGCTGTAGGTGAAAGTCAGCTAAGAAACCAACATTTTAGACAGTCTTTTAAAAGTGACGTCACTATAAAACTCCATTGTTTTGTCTTGAGATTCTTAAATAATGCCACAAGAATGACAAATTAAAATGCTGCAGAATTAATGGATTTCTACCTGCAGGACATTCTTCCCTCTCTTCTCTTCACTCCTTAGAATAAAGGGCCACAATTTTGCTTGGTGTATGAAAATACTGAAGGCAGTGGCCAAATTACATATTTCATTCCCATTTATCTCAAGAGCTGACAGAAACCTCTGAAAAGGAAAAACATAACACTTGCTCTTTCTGCCTTTTTTTTCCTTAATATCTTGCTAGTGATTAGTAAAACAGAAACCCCATTTTCATGAAGAAAATAATTTCATAAAGCAACAGAAATTTTATAATATGTATTTCCATATATCTCTATTCCCCTTTCCCCTGTACTGCTGGATGGGAGGAGGTAGAGAATTCAGGAGTGAAGTTGAGCCCAGGAAGAAGAAAAGGGAGAAGTTATTTAAAGATTTAGTTTTTCACATTATCTGACTCTGATTTTTCATTGATAACAAATTCAATTCACTTCCTCAAGCCAAGTCCTGTTTGCCCATGACAGTATCTGGTGACTGATCTCTCCCTGCTCTTATCTTGAGCCACAAGCCTTTCACTGTATTTTCTCTCCCCTGGCCAGCTGCTTGGTGGGCAGCTGGCATCCAGTCAGCAACAACTCACCACAAACATACAATAAAGTATTGATGCTTTGCTTGAAATCCTTTAGCCTGGAGAAGAGAAGGCTCCAGGGAGACATTATTAGGTCTTAAAATTTTTAAAGAGGGGTTATAAAATAGGTGAAATTAGTTTTTTATTAGAGCCTGTAGCAAAAGGACAAGGTGTAACAGTTTTAAACTGAAAGAGGGTAGATTGAATTAGGTATAAGGAAGAAATTTTTCACTGTGGGGGTGGTGAGGCACTGGAAAAGGTTGTCCAGAGAAGTTGTGGGTGTCACATCTCTGGGAGTATTCAAGACCTGTCTGGATGGGGCTTTAAGCAACCTAGTCAAGTAAAATTGTCCCTACCCACAGCAGGGAGGGTGGACTGAGTGATCTTTATTGGTCCTTTCTAACATGAACCAATCTATGTATCTATGAAATAGCCAAAATAGTCTCACAGAATTAAAATAAAACATGAATTTATCTTTATTCGGGAACAAAGTCATAGCACTAATGAAGGCAATGTCCATCCAGGAAGGGCAACATAGAAAACCATTGTCTTCTGATTTAAGAACTGGTCTTCAGGGGATAATCCATTCTTCCACCTGTCTGTAGAGCATCAAACATACAAGTGTAATTACATCTAAAGCCAGTGGTACAACCCACAAGCAAAAAAAAAAAAAAATTAATTTAATCATTGAGAGGTATATCTTTGGAGCAGCTTAGGAGTGCCTTCTCAATTTTTGCTACATTTTATATCAAATTTACCTTAAATGGGCATTAGACAAACTATGTAATCCTCCTCTTGATTACCACAGTTGATATTCCATGGTTTTGCCTAAAAGCTTCCTGTGGGCTCAGACTCTCAGCAGCCAGCCTAGATTCCACAGTTTCTAAGAGATCTGACAGTACACCATTATAATGAAGGTGCAGGGTGCCCTGCACGCTCAACAGCAGCCTATTTCTTCCTTGAGGCTGCTGTTAAGAGGAAGCAGTGATTTGCTTCCAGCTGAAGAAACACTTAATTACATCTTTTATAAATTATATAAAGAATCCAAAGCTTTCCTGTAATTATTGTTATTTGTTCAGCTCACAGCTCTTTTATAAGGATGTAGGCTTCAGTTCCAGCTGTCTGTTGCAGAGATGTACACTGCAGGTGTCAAAGTGAACTAAAGAAAGAAAAGGACTACTTAAACCAAAGAATTCAGAATAATTCTGCTGCCAGAAAATAACTTCTCCACAGACAAATTTCCTTAGACTGTAAAAATTAGAGACTTAAAAGCTGAATCTCATATATAAAGCAAGGCTTTCTTTGTGCTTATTGGTTCATGTAGTTTATTGTAGTTTAAAACATACAGAGACTAGCCATGTGTCTTGAATCAGAATAATTCCATCACTGTCCAGGTGGAAGTGAGTGCAAACTGAGAAGGAAGCTGTTACTAGCTGGGAGCTAATAAATCACAAGTCTTATTCCAAGACTGTGAGAGAGCCATAAAAGGCAAGGACCAAGTGAGAAAGTATGACTCCAGCAATGTCAACATTGTTACTCTAAATCCCATTATGATGTTCATGCCACTGCTAAGAGCAATAAATTTCTAGTTTAATCAAAATCAGTGATTAAATCAGACTTTCAGAAACATAGCTTCAGTAAATTCATACAATACCGTGAGATGCAAAGGGAGAGAGCCCAACCGTCCTGAAGCTACCCATTGAAAAAATATGGCCTATGACCCAAAAAAACTTCTTTCCTTGTGCTTAAACTAATAACAGCACAGCTCAGTCAGATCTTAAATGTTCCTTAAATGGACCTCAGCTGCTGGGAGACACATTAACCTAAATAAAAAGGCAGCAATGTTGAGAACCAGCTTTAATAAAACGAAGAAAGCTGTAGTAGTCCTTTTCTTTCTTTAGCTCACTTTGACACCTGCAGAGTAAATCTCTGCAACAGACAGCTGGAACTGAAGCCTACTTTTTTATAAAAGAGCTGTGAGCTGAACAAATAACAATAATTACAGGGTTGGAAAGTTTTGGCATACCCCATCACAGATTTATGTATTACCTTGAATGTTTCTATTACTTAGAGAACAGATGTAAGGTAAAACAAAGCTAACTTGATCAATTAGGTTTTGCTAAATTAAAGGCTTTCTAATGCCATTTAAGGTATGTTGTAAGGGAGATTAAGGGAAAGCCATTTCACCAGGACTAGTACATCCATGAAGCTGCAAAAAACTTAACTATAGTAACAGTTTGGTACACAGCATTCACAATAGCATCAGCACAAGGATTTCAGACTTTTTTTTTAAATCTCAGGTGAGGTTTCTTGTTAAAAAACAACTCAAACACTGGTCTCCATGTCTTTTGGCATTAAAATGACCTGATTTTTGTGCTTCAAATTTATGAAAAATCAGGATGCTAATTTGCATTTACAAGTAGCAATAATAGATGTCCATTTCCTCATTTCCATGCAGACATAGATTCTAATTTGTGTCATACAAAGAACACCAGGAACTGAGATTACAAGATTACTGTTAATCCTACTTGATATTAGATCTTGCTTCCTCCAGAAGCATTATTACTCTGGCAATAAGTGGATTGCAAAAGTGGATTTATTATTAGCCCCTTAATTACCCTGCAGATGTTTTACACTTGTTGCTCTTCAGACAGATGTTCCTGAAATTAATGGTTTTCAATGTCTTTAAAAACATAGTTTAGCAATTAGAATACAGCATATAATTACTCTTTTTTATAAAAATAGATATTAGAGTGCTTTATTAAATAGACTATGACTCCAAAGGAAAACACTCATAGTCAAAGGACTGAGATGTTAATTATGTAAATTAAATTATTCAAGGCCTGTTACAGGAGAACATGTAAGATTTGTAGCACACCTGAAGGATGGTTGATGCCATTGAGAGGAATCTGGACCAGCTTGAGAAGTGGGCCCATGAGAAAATCATGAAGGTCAAGTCCCAGTGCAAAGTCCTGCCCCTGGGTCAGGATAACCACCAGTATCAATACAGACTGGGAGATTAACAAATTGAGAGCAGCCCTGACAAGGACTTGGGGATTCTGCTGGGTGAGAGGCTAGGCATGAGCCAGCAAGGTGTGCTAGGAGCCCAGAAAGCCAATAGGATGCTGGGCTGCACCCAGAGCAGCGTGGCCAGCAGGGTGAGGGAGGGGATTCTGCCCCTCTGCTCTGCTCTGGTGTGACCTCACCTGCAGTGCTGCACCCAGCCCTAGGGTCCCCAGGACAGGAAGGACAACGACCTGTTGGAGCAAGTCCAGGAGAGGGCCACCAAGCTGACCACAGGGATGGAGCATCCCTCCTATGAGGAAAGGCTGAGAGAATTGGGATTGTTCAGCCTGGAAAAGAGGCTTTGGTGTGACCTTAGAGCAGCCTTCCAGTGCCCAAAAGGAGCCTACAAGAAAGATGGAGAGGGACTTTTTACAAGGGCATGTAGGGACAGGACAAGGGGATATGCCTTCAAACTGAGAGTAGATTTGAATTAGGTATTAGGAAGGTATTCTTTACTTTGAGGGTGAGACATTGGAACAGGCTGACCAAAGCATTTGTGGCCTCATCCCTAGAAGTGTTCAAGGCAGGTTTGATGGACGTCTGCACGTATTCTAGTGAAAGATGTTCCTGGCCACAGCAGGGAGGGTAGAACTAAATTGTTTTTAAGATACCTTCCAACTAAAACTATTCTCAAAGTCTGTCTTCTTAAGTCAATCAAATACCTTCCAGCAGGCAACACAATTGCTTAAGCATTGGCTTGAACCTTAAACATGAAACACAGCACATGCTTAAGTGTTTTGCAGCAATTTCTACCACTCTGGTGTGTAAGTCACAAAAGCAAACTTCTACAATATAGCACTGATATAACACATTTCCTCCACAATACACTATATCATTTCATTGTTTTTGCTATGAGGTTTCAAAATATCTAAACAAGAAACAATTATCTCTTTTTTTAATACAGGATTTTCATACATACATTTTCACGGCAAGATGAGGTGTTTCCTGCAGCAAGGAATCTACTTAACCTAAGCACAAAACAGTTTCTCAGATCTGCTTCCCCGCCCCAACAACTACATGCTGAACCACTCGGTTACAGTTCTCACACAGTTCTCAACTGTTTGCCATTAGGGAAGAAACTAGAGGAAAAGGTTGCATGTTTTCTAGCTTCTATTCCCAACTCCTACATCTCACCACCTACCTGAGGGAGAACAAAATGACCTACAAAGTTCAGTTGCCATTTCTGATTTCCTCTATTGTGTAAAGTGAATTTAAAAATGGAACCACTTAATTGGTGCAGCACCAGGCATCACTCCTTTAACTTCTTAATTCAGGAGATTACCAAAATTCCTTCCATTGCAAAACATCATCCATCTCAGATGACCTTAGCACTCCCCCATCTTCAATGTCTCATCAGCAGTCCTGAGAATCTAAATGCTTTGCTCACCTTTGATTGCTTCTCTAAAATCATAAGATTCTACTGGGAAAACATGTATTTATCAGGAAATGTTGCAGGGTTATAATCTTGCTGGAATCATGGGGAAATGGTGAGATGACCTGTATGACCAGAGCCCTGCAATGAAGATGTTTTCACAGGTTAAGGACTAAAGAGATGACAAGTACAGGTGACATTATAGAGGTTGCTGGCTACAAGACACCTGAACAGAGAGAAGTGGATGAGATTCTCTACAGCTGGAAGCAGCTTTACATCTACAGCCCTGGTCCTCAACAGCTACAGGAGGGATAACACATCAAGATAAAATAAATTAACGAGGTTCCTGAAGAGCATCAATGACTTCTTGACCCAAGTGACAGAGGAACCAAAGAGATGCTCTGCTGGATCTCACACCACCAAACAAAGAGCTTGTTGAGGATGTGAAGGTCAGAAGAAACCTTGACTGCAGTGAGCATGAGACACTGGAGTTTAGGATTCTGAGATGCATTAGCAGTGCAAAAACCAAGCACAGCATTAGTTCTCAGAAGAGCAGATGTTTGCCTCTTCAAAGGCCTGCATTGCAGAATCTGATGGGATAATGCCCTGGAGGAAAGGGGTTCAATAAAGCTGGTTATTATTCAAAGATCACCTCCTCCAAGATCAAGCGAGGTCTATTGCCATGAACTGGAAGTCAGGCAAAAATGCCAGGAGACCTGTGTGGATGAACAAGGAGCCCCTGACTAAATTCAGACACAAGAGGAAAGTATAGAGAGTGGAAGGACAGACAGGTAACCTACTAGGAATATGCAGTTAGGAGAGCCAAAAGCCCATCTGGAATTAAATCAGGCCAGAGATTTCCAAGGCAACAAGGGCTTCTATATAGATAAAAAAAAGACTGGGGAAAAAAGTGCAGAATGGGGCAGGGGCACTTGTGACACAAAGCATGGAAAAAGCAGAGGTCTCAAATGCTTTCATCACCTCTGTCTTTACAAAGAACAATGGCCTTTCAGGAATCTCAGGCAGGCCCAGAGAGCAGAACGAAAGGTTGGAACAAGGAAGATGTGTCCTTGGTTGAAAATGATCAGGTCAGTGAATACTTAAACAAGTTAGACACTGGACATATATCCCATGGACCCTGATAGGATACACCCACAAGTATCTCCATATGGAGATGACAGATATCAATATGAGGCCACTCTCAAGGATCTTTGAATACTCATAGGATAACTCCAAAGACTGGAGGAAATCAAATGCTGCTCCTGTCCTCAAGAAGGTCAAGGAAAACGATCCAGGGAACTACAGTACCATCCTCACCTCAACGGAATGATTGAACAACAGATACTGGAAATTATTTCCAGGAAAATGAACAACAAGAAAATTATCAGGAATAGTCAGCATGGATTAATCACAGGGAAGTCATGCTTAACCGTCAGTACAAACTTCCATGAGAAAATAAATGTCTGGCTTGATGATGGAAAAGCAGCAGATAGTCTACTTTGATATTAGGAAGGTGTTTTTTTGCATCCACCATCAGGGATGTATAGTGAGGGGAAACTGCAAACTGTCTGAGTAGCCAGTCCAAAGTGGTGATCAGTGAAACAAAGTCTAGTTGAAGGCCACCAACAGTATATACCCGGAGTTGATACTGGATCTAATTGCATTCAAAATCATGGCACATCTCTCATGGAGTGGAGCTGGAAAGGCTGGGAGACCTGGAGCTGGGAGAAGGCTCAGGGCAGTAATCTTATCAATGCATTCAAATACCCAAAGGGAGCTTGTAAAGATGGGTCTAGAGCCTTTTCTGTGCGCCCAGTGACAGGGCAAGAGGCAATGGGCACACACTGAAACACAGGAAATTCCCTCTGAACACCAGGAAACTTTTACAGTGAGAGTGACCAAGCACTGGCACAGGTTGACCAATGAGGTTCCGGAGCCCCACCATTGGAGCTGTTCAAAAGCTGTCTGGACAAGGTCCTGGGCAACCAGCTTTGGGTGAACATGCTTGGCTGAACTCAACCATTATGTGATTGTGTGATTGATATGTTAAAATTCACTTAAAAGAGGAAAGACACTTCACTGTACTCCCTCTGTTTTTATTATTATTTCTTCCAAAAATAGCACAACAATGTATTTTTAAATGAAATTTGATACAAGAAATCCAACAAAACTAGCTTTGATGCACACAAATTTCAAAGAAACATTTCAGCACTTCTAAAGTGTCATCATTTTTAGCTAGTTTCATGAGTACTAATTCTAGCAGACAAGAGCATCTTATTGTCTTAATTTCAGCAGCAGAACTGACAGATTCTACTGCTTCAGTGAAGGTAACAAGTGTTCTTCTAGACAACAAAAAAAATCGGAGTCATGGAGGAAAGAGTACAACCTAATTATAGGGGGAAAGCAATGCAACTAAAAACTCTTCTAATCTGAACATTTAAGTCTTAACAGAAATGTTCTCTTCTAGGTTTGCTATAACTTTTCAAAATACTCACGTACCATCATCATTTAATCTCTATGTTAAATCTATTGGCTAACAGCAGCCATCAGCTACTGCTAGTCCAAAACTGGGGAGAAGAAACATGAAGTATTCAGGCTTTCTAAGTAATGGGTGGCTACAAACACACGGAAAGTCAAGCAAAATACCATACAGAAAACCTAAGCCAGCTCTAAGAGGCTAACAAGCAGTTATGATGGTAGTTAGGCACAGTTCTGCCTACTAGTATCATTTGATTACATTCCCAAACAAAATATGTGTCTTCAATTTGGGGATTGTTACCCATAGGTACCAGAGTGTATATGCACATACCCACCCCTCCCTTCCAGAGGGAACTGCTGGTATCCTCAAATACTACACAGGCTCCACTTTTGGTTCATGATCCATGACATGACCATGTTTTTAATGCCTTAAGACTGCAATGAGGTCCCCACACCACCAACAGCTCATCCTATTGCCATGCCCATTTGGAATTTTATGAAACAAGAAAGAAAGGCATCCTAAGATCTGTCTAGTAAGTTTCAAGAAACACTAAAACTATTGAAAAGTCAGGAGAGTCATTAATACAATTAAAAATGTTCAGTACTCTAACTTAAGCAGCTGTTACTGATTACCGCATAGCCATATTTGGAAAACAAAGTCGAGATTTAAGACGTTAAAAATTGAGTATTTTCAGAGCAGTTTTGTACAGAACAAATTCATTTAATCTTAAAAGCACCATGAAGTGACACTACATATCAGCAAGCAGGAAAAACAAGGACATCATGGGATTTTACCATGTAAAATACACCATGAATACCACTAAGGTAGATATACAATGCAGGCTTGAGCACAGCACAGAGGTTCTCAAACTGACTTGGGTATTTTTGCTCTGCATGTAATGTATGCATACCCTCTATGCTGAATAAATCTCATTATTAATTAACTGAGCTCTGCAGAACAGTATTTAAGCCCTCATTCTGCATTATTGAAGTCAATGTTCTTCCATCAACTTCAGAAAGTGCAGGATCAGGCTCGTAATCACAAACGTACTTCTACAAACAGAATGTTTGTTTCTAACGAAGTTATGTGAGTTCATACACAGGTTTTGAGAGCATGCAGATTGCTTACAAATGCTTAAAAAGACTGGTTCAGAATCTTTCTTATATATACACACACAAGTCCATCTGTCACAGACAGGCAATGTAACTCTGAATCACGAGCTTGCTCTAGTTTCTGGTAGTGTCCTGCACACGTCTGATAATTAAAAAATAAAAAATAAAAAAATAGTTGCCACAATGGATTTCTGATCATTCCAATTTGCACATGGATATGATCCCTTCTTGCTGCATCCAGTATGTGAAGTTTCACGGTTGCTTCTGAAATGCAAATACCAAGTAAATACCTAAAAAAGAAAATGGGAGAATTTAAAGTTTCAGCTTTCTTTGTGACTCAACTAAGTTTTAAAAATGTAACCAGGTTGATATTATGCACAAACAACCTGTTAGCAGATTACCAAAATTACAAAAGATCTTATGATTTTCCAGTGAGTAACTCTAGCATTCCACTCCAGCATAGTTTTACAAGTTTTCAGAAATGTGAACCAAATTCATAAATTACTGTGCCGTTCTACATATAATGGAACATTCACGAGCACATAAAAAGTCATGCAATTTAAGTTTAAAGACTCCTTCATACTTCCAGTAATGGAAAATCAGGGTTGAAATTATTAACTTCATTTTTAATTGGAAAGTGAATGAACTTATGATGTATACTATCAATTTTCATGGACAAAGATGAAATAGCATTTTTTCAAGTCCAGAAAGTATGATTCTATTAATGGATACTCGTACAATCCACACCAGTAGCTTTGGAAAACTCTCAGTTGGCATATATTCAATGCCAGCTATGCAGATGTTACTGTGCTCCATACCAGACAGGTATGTTAAACCAGTTACTTAAGACCACATTTACAGATTTCCACTTGAATTCAACTTTTATTTTAATGAATGAGGGGCCATAGCTACTTGCAAATCTTTCAAGACAAGCTTATCAGACATTCCTCAGCAACAATGCAAAGTTCCATGTAAGGAACAAGCTGTGCTTATACTCTTATCAGAAGCTCAATATTCCACATGTTTCTGGAGAAACAGACTACTGAGTCTACTTAGTCTATTTCTTATTGTTGAAGTCACTGAACTTTTAAAGGTATAAATCTTTTTTTTAGATATGAAAAGGTATAAAATTATATAAAAAGCCCCACTCAGATAGATAATTAAGATAATACTTCGAGATTGCTGGAAATTTATGTCCCCCTTATGATTCATAGATTCAAAAATAAAATAATAATTTAATAAAGCAGAAGATTTTTCTCACCTGTGAAGTAAACAGCATTTTTTGTTTTTAAACTACTAAAACATCCAGTAAAATGGCCTGCAATCCTGGTTGGCTGCACTTACGCATTTCCCTCCCAATTTCTTAAGATGTGCACACTACATAATCTATACACGACATTTTGAATTACACAAATAACAACATCTTATTATATTCAACATCTGGATTTTCTTACATGACTAACAGGCTATTTTACACAGTTTTCAAAGCAGTCATTTAGTCAACACTGTTTTCAAAACCATTACTTACTTGTTGCTTCCCATTCAGATTTACTCAAGGTTCCCTAGAAGGGGACAAAAAACCCACAGTTTCAGCAAAAAATAAGGAAACAATAAAACACTGATTTAGCTCCATTTTTCACTGACCAACGTCTAACCACCCACACTGACTGCCTATTTAGGGGCAAGAAAAGCATTACTGTAGACCACAGATATTTACAACTCCACTAACTATGATGGCTGGGAACTGGAAGATCCAGATAATGGAACACACCTAAATTAAACAGGTACAGGAGACTGGGCCAACAGTCTCTTGGTCTGGATGCCTCTGCAATGCAGAACATGCCCATGTCCATCCCCACACACCAGTGTGACCTGACCTGGCTCCAGCTGCTCTTCAGACTGAGATGCCCAGTATTTGTGCAGAAGTCAGGAAAAGGCCTTACACCATGGTGCTGCCACCTTCCTCAGGGAACACTGCCTGCCTCCACCCAACAACACCCACAGCCCACAGAAACTCTTTGCAAGAGACTCTCACCCTCACTCACACATTCTGGAAAAACAGCCTGCCTTCCAGCCTAGGAAATTCTCAGCTCAGCTGATCAGATGAACGCAGGGCAAGTTCACAAGTGCAGGGCAAGTTCACAAGTAAAAAGCTGCTGTCATTTACCCCACCACTTACGAAAAATAAGACAACAACAGGAAGCTGATTTTCTGCTCAGCCCACTCCATCCTCATCCAAGGAGTCCTCACTGGGGCCATAATTTAGTCCCTATGCAACCAACTGACCAAACCTTCACCTTTTAAAACAGCACTTGGCAACAGACATCTTTGGTCTGACTTGGCTGTTCTCATGTTCTTAAGCCTATTTCTTAAAACAAGCATTTTTCTTTTTAAAAATTTTTGAATTTCAAATGCGAAGAGCAGGCTTATTTTCTCTCTTGATGCAGGATTTTTATATATGCACTAAGAGGACTACATCTTCAAGAATTCAGAACATGAATGGTAGATGAATCAACAATTAAAAAAAACTTCAAGCTGACCATCCTCATGCTGTATTGATGAAAAAGAATTATTTCAAACATATACAGTATTATGAAGAAAGCTTTGAAGTCTCCTACCAGAGAATTGGAATTAATGCTTTAAATCAGTATTGTGAAGATCCAGACATATAAGAAAATTCCTCAAATTAAGAATCATTAGAAAGAACAGCTGTCAAGTAAGATAGAAAAAATATTTTTCCCTTCTGTATTATTACAAATTTCTTAACAGCTACCAAATTAAGTGAATTTGATTCTTTGAGTATGGGATATAGATTAGATGAACCCCCTCAGCCCTGCAGCTCTACAATTTTTCACATGCAAAGAGACACTCATACCAACTTCACTGCAGTTGAAAGGAAGAAGACACCACAGCTTGAAAGAACAGGACCTCAATTTTAAGACACCATTATCTCTAGTGAAGTATAAAGGAACTTACCAATGGTAACTTTGCCTTGCCATCTTTGATAAACTCTTCTGCATGCTCATAATCATCAGGTTTATCAGAAACAAGCCTGGAATCACCATGTGTAGAATATGGCTGGAGAACACAGAATAAAACACTGAGTAGTGAGATACATTAATCAATCACAGCAAGTAAAGGGTTTGTCACAACACAGTCCACGACAGAAGTCAGTAAGTCTTAAAAATATTTTAAATTTACATCTCTCCTTTATAGCATCCTCAGGAATAGGTCTGATGTTCCCTACTTACCAGAAAATCTGACATCCAAGAATTATAAGTTAAATTTTATCCTTACGTTTCTAAAGCAGGGGAAACAGAATAACTATAAACACTCTTCTTCATGTACAGCTCATTATGAGCATTACCCAAGTATACCTTCTTTTAGAAAAGTAACTATACCAGCATCTCTTCAGCAGAAGGGCAACTACAATTTCAAGCAGAACAATTAAAATGCTTCAATAACAAGATATACCAGAAGTTTTGAACAACAGGCTGTTCAAAACTAAGATACACTTATTAAAGAACCCAGTTACTACTGATCTGTGTAAATAAATCTGATTGTAAAAATGAAGTCCTCAGTTGTAAGTGGCCACTACCTTAAGACAACTCTCAATTTCCTAAGAAGGAAGATGGTAAGTCAAAGGCTGTGTCTCTGTGGTACTGCCAGTGTGAGCCCATACACAGCAACATCACTTTTAGAGTAAACAAGTGCAGTCAAGCTGCAGTCTGTGACTTAGCTGAGTAAGTCACCAAAAAAACTGATTGAGAGTTGATCTGAAAGTTTTCTGCCGAAGAATTCTACTGTTTGAGGGAGGAAGGAAGCACAGATAACTGCAAGTAAAATCAAAGCCTCAGAAGTGGCCTGGAAAAGCTTCTCTGAAGCTGCTAAATTACCCAGGGTAAGAGTCTGAGGATAAAAAAAATGCAAAAACATAGGGCAAAAACATATGCTCAGTTACAGTTAAGAACCATTTTCTTCTACAAACACAGACTGTCCTTTTATTCCTACAAAGATTCCTTTCTCCCTTTTCACTCAATATTCCTTGCACAAAGATCCAGGTTTCAGTCTCTCTGCTGAGGAAGAAATGGATTACAGTCACCCCTCTCTGATACTTGGCATGATTCTTGGGCTTCTGTTTCCTAAGAAAGTTTCACAAGAACAGAAAATTGCCTCAATATTGAAATATTATCTTCAAAACTTGAATCATCTATTGCGTGGGACCTGTGCTGGACCAAGAGAAGAGTGTGAAGAAGAAGGAGAGGCAGAAACAAAGTGTTATGAACAGACCACAATCCACCTTCCCACGCAGAGGAAGGGAGAGAAGGTAGAAAGGCCAGGAATGCACAAATGAAGCTGAGTCTGGGAATAAAGAGTGGGTGGGACAAAGATGGTTTTAGGTTTCCATGTTTCTCACTTTTCTACTATTTTTTTTTTCTTTTTTTGCAATTAATTAAATTAACCTTCTCCAAGTTCAGTCTGTTTTGTCTGTGACAATAATTGCTAAGCAATCTCCTTGAATTTATCTCGACCCACAAGTTGTTTTTTTTTCTATTTTCTCCCCACATCCTGTTGGAAAAATTGAACAAGAGTGCAGGTCAGTGGGTGTCTGGCAGCCAGTCAAGATCAACAACCAGAGTCACACTTTCAGCCCCTAAATACTTTCTATTGCTGGTCCTTAATTAATTGCAAAATGTTCACAAAGGAAATTTCAATTATTGTGTGAAAATTAACAGGATGTAAAATGCTATTAACATCAAACAAGTCAACTCCAAATTTACCTCCAAGGCCTGCATTCTCCTTAACAGCATTTTATGCTCCTCGTTCTTGATTTTTTCTTCATAGAATTCCCGAAATGTCATTTTGTAGACTAATTTCATACCATGCTTCTTTGCCATTCTGTCAAAATAACAAGCTTAATTAGGGAAGCCACAAAATTATTGTAGTATTATTTTCAAAGGAACAATTTTAAGCCACAGTGACATCTTGTGGTATTCACTAGAATAACACTTCTTTACAACTTTTCTTCTTATAAAGACATTTAGATGAAAAAAGCTGCAGTTCCACCACAAACTGCACAATTTTGTTTTTTAATTAGGACAACAAAAATCTACACAGAAGTAATTTGCAAACACTTTAATAGAAAAGGTCTCTTTTCCTGAAACATGGAAGTCCATGTGGACTTCCAGAAAGACTACTTTTCCCTGCAGTATCTATCATGTCAGATATTATGAATATATTTATAGAACTTCTTTCTATTGTATTTAGTGGCTTACATCTCAATTATATGTAGACACCATGAACATGCAACACTGAAGTTACAGCTGTCAGTGACAGATGCTGTTATTTTTCACAGACAAGTACCAAAGAAGCTCTTGAACAGGCTTGAAGGGAAAGCTTGATACTGTTCAACCATACTGAGCTTGAATAGCAGGAAAAAACACAGTATGGAAAGATTTGTATGTACATCAGGATACAGCTGGGAAAACCAAATCCAAGGTCACACAGAGGTAACAGCAAAATATATGCTTAAAGATGAAAATCATTTAGAGGAAGAAAAAAATCATAGCAAAAATCCTATGAACATCTAAGGAAAGGTGGAGAAGACAAGAAAGAGGCACCTTGATGAAGAAGATGCACAAGAAAGCTTGCTGAAAGACTAAAAAAGGGGTAGAAAGAAACACCTCAAAAAGTTACAATTAAAGAAGAAAAAGCTGACAGTTTTAAAGGTTTGCTGACAGATCCAATGTATCAGATCAGATGGTCCCTCATGAGACACAGTTTAAGTCCTCACAGCTTCTGACCAGAGCACCTTCAACAGCTGGATGGACAGATTACAGTTGTGGATAGAAATGCAAGAAACCTCTGTATATGAAGCACCACCAAAAAATTAAGAACTGAAAAATATAGTAAGAAAGTCAAAACATAATTTTCTGCAAGCATTATGCAATGACACAAAAACTAAACAAACGTTTATGACATTCCACATATTTTATTGTATAACAAATTTAAAACTCAACTTACTCTTCCAGTAAGGGAAAGTAAACCAAAAACTCAGGGACATCAACCACTTCTTCCAAGTGAAAATCATACTTGCAGCCAAATAAGGGATAGTCTCCCTTCTTTTCAAATTTTACATTGTACACATCATTCCCAAATGAATTTGTTTCTGAAGCTTCAAGTCTCTTTCTATAGAATGAGATATAAACAAATGTTTATTGACCAGTATTGAACAGGCAGAGAAAACTCCACATAACAACCCTGAGAGTGTTTCTTCCAGTAATACTCAGTGATCCCTCTAGTTTCCCCCTTCCCTTATCTCATAAGGCAGTGAAACAATGAAATGAAGCAGCATACTGGGTCTTAACAGGTTATCATTCCCATACAACATACCAAGGGCAAAATGGACCTAGAAGATGAACCTTTAGCCTGGACACACAGACAATCTACATGGACAAGACAGGCTTCTAAAAATAACCACAAAACCTTGACAGTTTTTCCCCAGGCCGTGGAAATTTTGACACTATCAAGTAACGACAGAGGGATGAAGTGTATGAAGACCTGTACTCTCTAACAGAAGAGCCCACTTACAAGGGTAAGTATTGCTTTACCTGTTTGAATCAAGTTAATGAGTGATATTTGTTTGTACCAGAATCCAAAATTGTTGCAAAAAATTGCTTTTGTTTGCACAAACATATTGGAGCATTGCAAAAACATCTATCACTTAACAATGCTTCACAGAGTTTTGGAAGACTAACAGGATATAAGAATACTTACACAAGTTCAAAGCTGTTTGGAGTTGTGCCAATGAAATAACCTCCAGGAGAGAGGTTCCCACAAGCATTTTTAAGCATCATGTCAGCTTGCTCATACGTCTCAAATGAATAGTGGTAAACAAATTGACAACTGCAAATGTCAAAGCGCATATCTGGATCATTGTACTTGGAAGACAAGAGATCCTGCAACAGATAAAAAAGAAAAAAACCTACAGAAAGAAGCATGATTCATTTAAATTTTCTAACAAATATACTACATTCATGATAGAGACCCAAAGTCAGGGAAATTAACTTCTGTGTACAAGGACAGACAGAACAAAGCATGCAACAGAAAATACATATGAATCTAAGACTGAGCTGTAATAGCAACATGAAAATATCTCTTTCTTTCATGGCCAAGTCTCTCTCTCCACCAAGTTGAGAGAGATGACATGAACCTGCAACAGACTATTTCTCAGAAGGAAAGGCAACCAAGAACTCAAGCAAACCCTTCATGCAAGGCTGAGAACAGGTTCAGCTTTTCCACAGATATGCTGAAACCAGGTAGGTTCTGTCTCAGCCTCCATCAGCAGGGCAATCTCAGCCTGCAAAAAGCAGTTCTGTTTACAAGACTGTCTCCTAAGCCTCAGCAATGCATTCACTACTGCCTCCAGACAGCCTAAGAAACTTGCTCTACAAGAGAAGTTTTAAAAGTACCTATTATAGTAACCAAAATGCCACTAGAAAGAATAAATTCTAAGTGTGCAAGTTAAATCAGAAAAGGTCTTTTATACATTCCAGCATTCACCAAAATAGTTTTCAACATCCCCTGCTGTTTCACAGAACTCCAAAGCCATACAGTCATTCTGTTCCCACTGTTGAGTAAAAGATAGTGAAACCACCATATTTACTATCAGGAAAAGACATTCAAGCTTCAGGAATGTTACACTATACAACAGCAGCAAAACGCACCTAAGTACATCTTAAGCAACATTCTGGCAACCCCTATGGCTGATTCTCCTGGCAGTACAATAATCCAACCTTAAAAATGTATATACCCAAATTGTTACAGCACAACTATAGAAAACATTAGATCTCCAAAATATTACAAAGCACAGGAACTGTACCTTGGTACTATCTGCTTGTATGAATTCTGCATCAAAAATATGTTCATTATACCGACATCGGGACTTCATTTCTTCATAGCGGTGCTTGCACTGCTGCACAGAAATGTCAGCAATGTCTATATATGGAAAGATAACAAATATAATACATGACATTTTTAAGTGTGTACATGTGGATGCTGAAAGTCTGGTCAGAGAAAGAGTCAGATAAATTTTCCCAGGCCTTGCTCTGGGAAGTTTTCAGAAAGCTCAGAGAAAGAACTAAAGCAATCCTTAATCTTTGCTGCTGGTGTTTTGAATGTGTTGTTTACTAGTAAGATGTTTAAAGAAGGGTGTTGTTCCTAATTAGCCAATGGTGTGAGGGGTGTTGATAAAGGACCAATCAGGTCCAGTTTCATCGTAACTGTCTATAAAGGAATGTGTGGTGTCTAATAAATTTGCATTTTGTCTTCTGAGAACCTAGGAGTTTATGTCACTTCATTCATCTGTCCTCAATACAAGAGTGACAAGTACATTGCTCCAGACAAGAAAACTGGAATGATTACTGGAACACAGAAGGTACAATATGGCAGGATAAAAAAATGATCTTCAATTCCATTAAAACAGCTCAGTTCCCTGGTATTCTTAATATTCTTAAAAATATAAAAGATGTTGAAATGCATTTTTGATATGTCACATTATGGGAACTTTTTAAAATTCTAAAACTGCTTCTTTCTCAGTCATTGAGTTTCTGACAATATGCAATAAATTTGCCTAGGAACTTTGTAAGAAAATTGATTAAGTGTATTTGAATACTGCCCACTGAATAATGCATGAAAGAACTTTAAAATGTGAAGTACCAAAAATAATTCCAATTGAAAGAGTTTTAGGAAATTTTAGTACCTAATTAAATTAGGAGTTACTTTCTCTGATTATCCTTGGGATACTTTTTGAGAAAAGGGAAGATGGTATCATTCTCCCAACATCTAAGCCAATTATTCAAACCAGAATTTTTTTAATCAGCTTTCAGCTCTTCCCCGTTTATGAGTCTGAAAAACTTTAGTTGATTTTAACACCCAAGACCATTTTTTCTCACAACATTGTGGGGATTATTTGGTTTTTTAAATGCAACTCTCCTGTATGTGTTTCAGAACAATTAAAAATACTACAAGAGACTAGATGTGGGAGAAAGGACATAAAATATAAAAAGTCAGTCTATTCCCCAGGGCCACATTTTGCCTAAGGCAACCTGTGGCAATGGTATTTTTTCTTTAGTGATACCAGTTTTTATTTAGGAGTTGAACTGAAAGCTAAATATTGATGGTGCTTATATTTCTGATGGCAATCAAGTCATATCTTCAGATTCAATGACAAAACACAACTTTTTGCACAAAAGGTGTACATTACATTCATTGATTGACTGGAGGTGTACTCGCTTTCCCATAAAACCTGATGTACTTTCCCTAGAAAATTATTGTGTCTTCTTACCAGTACAGACAAGTTTTTTAATTCTGCCTTTTTTCCATTTCAGCAAGTCTCCACCTTTCCCACATCCTAGATCCAAAACAGTTATGTCACTCTTCTTCTGTCGTACGTGGTCTATAAATTCACCTAGAAAAATAAAAATCAGAAGCATATAAACACATCTCTGCACCTAATCTCTGCAATTGTATTGCACCTAAAAGCCCAAAGAACCAAAAGGAGTTAAGAATTTTAAAGCACCTTAGACCTTACTTTGCCTATAAGTGTTCTTAATATTACAAATTTAAATCTCTTTTCTTTCTAGAAGGATGAAAGGAACCACAAAATTTTAAAACTGCAGAGAAGATTAATATTTTCTGTACTTCATGTGCTCTGCATGTAACTTGACTGAGGCTCTGAACTGTTTCCCTGGCTAAGGCAAAACCGGACATGGCTAAACAACCACCCTGGACATGGGGAGGGAAACAGGGTTCTCTTTCATTAGCATTATAATGAATGCAGATGTTATTTGAAAGTAGGGGAAAGCCTTTTGCAAAAAGAAAAAGCCAATTAAATGCATCAGCCACAACATCTCCTCCCAGTCACCTTACAAAAACGCATAATGTTTTTCACTCACTCTCCCAGCCCTTGCAATAACAGTAGCTACTCCTTTGCTGTCTTTCTACCCTACATATACCAGTCACATTTTTTCGTCTCCCTCCAGGCTGCATAGATTCTCTCTGCTCTGACTGATGTTGGCATATTATGTAAAACATATCAGCATGCTAGCAACTTTTCTTCACAGTAGGAAATATGAAATATGTTTTGATACAACTGCTATAAAGCCACACTGCTGAAATTCTTTATGACAGGAAGGCTTCAACACAGGCTTCAGGAACAGCTTTATAGAAATCTAAATATTGCTTCTAACTGATCTGATATAACACAACAAAAAGCAGCATGCTGAGACAAATGGTGCCAACATCTTCTGGCATAGATCCCTCTTCATGAACCTGTGGTGCTGTGCTGATGATTCTTTTCTTTGTTGGCAGATATTTGATGGCTTTGTTTCCTCAATTTGGAATTAATTTGTGGAACAGCAGACTTTGCCTTTAAACAAAAGTCTGCTGATTCTTAAAGAACTACATCCTTTAGCTTTTCATCTTTTCAACCACTGACTATGGGTAATACAGAAAATATTTATGTGTTCAATTTTCCTGCAGAACTGCTTAACCAGGATCTGAACAGAGAGTGCTGTGGGAAAATACCCAAGAAATTATTTGAGATAGATTGAGCTGTTCTTGTTTGAATCTAAGAACACTTAAATTCTTTATGATTTAAAGCTGTACTTTTCTCTTTAAAAATGCCACGGAGAAGAACAGTTTCCAGTGTGAACTTTTTTCGTCAGTTGACCTTTAAAACTTAAGCATATACTTGGCACTCTAACAATACAAAACACTATCACAAATATTCAAATTAAATATAAATACAGACATTTTACTGCAGCTGAAAAACTTACAATGTATTCTGAGACAAAGTGTCATACTCAACACCAGAAAACAGAAAAAACTTACATTTTGATACAAAAATTAGTTACATTTTAATGATGTCTAAGCAATCTGTTAAAGAAACTTACCAATCAGGACACTCTTTGTCCAATTATTAAAGTTTCGGAGGTAGAATATGCGAGACTGGCTACGTTTATCCAAACCAACTTCTTGAAGTTCATTATAATGTGCAGCCACAGCTTGCCCATGGCCAATCACGTGCTGCAGAAAGGAAATCACACCACAGAAGGAATACATTCCAGCAGTGAATTATTTTTATTACTTAGTAATTTAATCAAAAGACATACGTGTTCACTCCAAGGATTTAAGAAAGCAAACAAGCAATACTATGAAGAGCACCATCATTATAAAGAGATTTCCCGTATCTGTCCTGGTACTGATGTCAGTACTTCAATCATCACAGCAACACTCACAAACTTAATCCCCTTTTCAGCTCATTCAAGCAACTTCTGGACGACAGATATTGCCCAGCATCTTTCCTTCACAGAAATACTTAACCTTCAGTTCTCTACTACTCTCAACTACGCTCAAAGAACACGTTTCATTCTTCTTAAGTCTGGGACAGAAGAAGAGGATGTTCCTTCTCAAGGAACTTTGAGCCTCTTCAAAGAGCCTGTTTCAGAAATTTAGTGATTTCATCTGACAGAAGTGTATAAACTGCCAATTTAACCAAAATGCCAATTGGCTGATGTCACATTAAGGTCCAAATAGATGACCACACTGCCAGAGATTTAAACAGATCATGATAAAGGAATGAGAGGAATAATTTGACAACATATTCCACAAAATGCTTAAGAGTTAGCTGTAGAAATGTCTCTGATTTAGCCTTAACTCAAAATATTCCAAGAGATTTCTGTCCAGCCCTAGCTTTAAGTACTACAAGACACTTCTCTCGCCTGTTATGCTGACAAGCAGTCTACATACAGATATTATGCGCCTAACACTTCTTCACCTTGAAAATAATCTTCAACTATATACATGAAATGAAAATAAATTATAAATAAAATCCAAAGCAACAGAACAGATACAACTAGCATCGACTCTATGAGGTACAAAAGCATTTGAAACAGCAGTACAAACCAGAATGAAGCCACTATAAGCATTCTTAACAGTTCACTACAGAAGTCAATAGCCCTGCATCTTACCATTCAAATAGCAGTTTCTCAAGGGAAAAGAAGGTTTGGCTGATATATGTGAATTGTTCAGTGTTTAATATACTTTTGGTAACATTCAGAATGAACACAGCCTTACTTGTCTAAAATGTCTATAACCTCATCATCTGTTTATTATCACACTGGGCTGACTGATACTAACAAGTATTTTGATGACTTCTGTGCTTTTTCAGGGTAAGCACAGATGGCTCCCTGAATGGCCACTGAAGGTGACAGAAGCTAGAACAGCTGACACAGACAACTGTGGGGGACATACTCATACAAACCATTAACACATCTCAGCTGCAAACACCCATCAGCTACAACATCTATGGTGGCAACTATGTTCAGTCACCTCTCTCCACCCTTAGGCTACACAAACCCAAGGTAGATTTTGCTCATCTAAGCCTTATCCCCCCTTATTAAAAGGATGAAAGGGTTAATAATATTTCTACCACAACAAAGGACACTCTTTATTTTGCCAGACTGCTAAGCCATATATTAACATACTGGGAAAATTCTGAGCAGATAAACAAAACATTAGGTCAGACATTTTCAAATTATATTTAAATATCCCAAAAGGATGACCCAGACTGGATATTAAAGCATCAGCTTCTACAAGCTCATACATAATAAAGGACAGCATCATGTAAAACATTACCCTTTTCACCTTCCCAGGTGGGCATATAAAAGGACATATATTTTCTGCTGCTTTTGTAGTCTTAAAACACGAAGAAGCACCTGTAAGTCTTTCTTAGCTTCACTTTGCCAACAAATCATACTGAAATTATATCACAGAGGATGCAGTCTGTTGAGTTTTCCAAACTATACACTACCTTACCAAGGAAATAAAAGGACAAAATTACCTTATGGAAGAACTTCCCAAGCACAGGTAACTACACTAACACACAGATAAACAACATATATAAGAACTGAGTTCAAGATATGGAACTTGGACTAATGCCAGGAAACCCTACACTACACTAACAGATTGCTACCACATGGAGGATGGAACAGTCATAGAATTAGACTAAGTATGTGCTGAGATTATCATTGCAATTGCCAGCCCTCTTTCTCCTCTGTGAAGCCCAACATCACTTTGTGCACCTGTTATTTCCCCAAGAAATATTTCCATAGCTGGTATTTTGTGCTGGCTCACACACATCTAGCATAAATATTTTCAATCTTTTATTGAGCTAAGGCTTTGAAACAAGGATTTGAAAACAGTTCAAAATAAATGATACTCACTGCTTTCTTAGGAGGTTCATCTTCAGAATCCAAATTCTTCCTCTTTGCTCTGCCATCCTGATTACAACTATCAACTTCTTTGTCATTTTCAGTGGACTGCTCTGTACCTGAAGCAGAACTATTGCCTTCACACCCGACACCTGAAGCTGACTCTAAAGCATGAGGTGTTTTCTCCACTTCTTCCAAACTCTTTTCCACCTGCTGTTCTTCTGTCTTGGTTACTTCAGCCATTTCAACTGGTCCACTGATCAGAATGGAAATCTAGAGGGAAAAGAAACAAACCACCAAGAATTTTCAGCGCTGAAAATTTCACTTACTTGTGGTTATGATCGTAACTTCATAACTTTCAAACATAATGTTGGTACGTCACCCCAGGCAACATATAGACTTCAAATTTGATCAGTTGTTTAATAAAGACACTCAATAAAACATGTCAAACTTAAAAGTACTCATTAAATAAGTTCAAACTAAGATAAATTGTTACTTTTCATTTTAGAGTCATTCTGACGTATCTTTATTGACGCAACTGCCAAATGTTATTGTTTTTTGCCTTTCCCTTCCCATAGAAGGTAACCTACAAATCAGTTTATGTTTAGAAACACAGACAGGTTCTCTCAAATTAATAAATTTGTTATTTAAACTGATATGCTTTGAAATGAAGGTTTTCAAATAAAAGATCAAGATGGGTTTTTATGAGCAAATCTTTTTATCAATTGTGGATTTTCCAGTTTGCCAAGAATATCCACTATGCTCTGAGCTTAACTTATCCATGGAATATTCAAGTTGCACCTGTATTTCCACATCTCCACCTCACACATTTCTACAGAGGTTGCAGGACTGCAAACAACTGCTACAAAGTTCATTTAGTCTCCAGCACATCCCAGCCTTCTTTACACCAGCACTGGGAAGCAGAGCACCTACTTTTTAACAAGGCATGGGAGAGGGCGATTCAGCACCTCCTTTTGTGAAACAGTAGCCTAAATCCGCAAAAAAAATTAAAATTCAAAAATCACATTTAAATCCACCGTATCCAGGCTCACCTCCTAATGAGGGCCAGAACTCAATCACTTGAGTGGGCCACAACACAGAGGCACCAGAGCAGCTTTCCTCAAAACAAATGGCCTCAAAGTACGACTTACAACAATAATTCTTCCACTACTGCACAGCACCACAGCACTTGGCTTGCAAAGCACCAGCAGAGCCTTCATTATCCTCACCCAGCTATTCCAAGATGTTTTGAAGGCCTAAATTGTGAAACGATCCGACTTTCACAACTATCGATGGCAACCACAGGAAGCAGCAGCTCCTTCAGCCGGAGAGCTCAAAACGCCTGGAGTGATGTGGGAATGGCCCCGCCGAGCTCGGGACGCTCCCGCTCCCTCCTCTCTTCCTTCCCTCCTCCCCTTCCCCCATGACGCGGCTGGGAGGCCTCAGGGCCTCCGCTCCCGTTAACCGGGCGGCGACGCCCGTCGCTTCTCTGCGGCCTGCCCGGCTTCGCCGTCCGGCGCGGCCGAGGGGCCCGGGCCCGCCCGCCGCCGGAGCGCCCGCGGGCAGGGAGGGCGGCCCGGCACCGACCCGGCCCGGCACTCACCCAGCTCAGCACTCACCCAGCTCAGCGCTCCGCCATCCCTGTTTGCGGAAGTGACGAACCCCAGGGCGGGCGTCACGTCCTGGGAGGGACCGCGGGCAAAGCGAGCGGGGAAAAGGCGGCGGTGTCTTGTGAGGACGGTCGGGGAGCTGGGGTTGTTCAGCCTAGAGACCCCAGGCTCGGGGGGCACCTCATCGCTCCCTACAACTGCCTGACAGGAGGTTGTAGTGAGCTGGAACCAGTTTCTTCCACCGTGCCTGCTCTGAAAGAGGGGAGATTTCGATACTAGAACAACGTTTTCGCTTTGAGGATGCTCAGGCGTTGGAATAGGTTACCCAGGGAGGTGGTGGAGTCACCCTCCCTGGAGGTGTTTGAGACGCCTGGTCCTGGCGCCGAGCGATTTGGGTTAGGGGGTCAGAGTGGCGGTGCCGGGCTGACGATTGGACAGGGCGGTCTTAAAGGTCGCCGCCAACCTTGGTTCTGTGAGAGGTGTCGGAGTGCGAGCCGGGGCAGAGGGACTACGAGTCCCAGGGGGCCGTGCGAGCGGGGGCCGGCGCTCGCGCCTGCGCGGTGGGAGGGCGCCGCCGGGCCTGAAGGTGATGGTGCGGACGGGCGGCGGCGCACGTTGCGCGGGGCGGGCGGGGAGCGGCCGTTGGTGACGCCGGCGCGGGCCCGGGGCGCGCGGGGCCCCGAGGAGCGGCGCGGGCCCGGCACGAGGTACCCGCGCGGCGGGGGCGGGAGCGGCGGGAGCGGGACGGGATCCCCGCCGCGCCGGGTCCCGGCGGGATTGGGCTGCTGGCGCCTGCCTCCGCCTGCCTTCCCTTGGACGGGTCCGCCCGCTCCGGCCTTGAAGGATGTCGGCCGCGACATAAGAAACTGGGGTGGGAGATTTATTTCTTGGATGGGCCTGGCTGTTCCGTGGTGGGCTGCTGCTGCAGCATCTGTGTGGAAGGGAAGGGATTTGGAGATGGGAGCTCAGGCTGTGACTTCTTCACGAAGGGCAGCGCCGATCCCAGCTCCCCGGTGCCCCAGTGACAGGACCCGAGGGAACGGCACGAAGCTGTGTCAGAGGAAGTTTAGGCTGGATATTGGGCGAAGGTTCTTCACCCAGAGGATGGTTGGGCACTGGAGCAGGCTCCCCAGGGAAGTGGTCGCAGCACCAGCCTGGCAGAGCTCAAGCGTTTGGCCATAGTCTCAATCACAGCGTGTGATTCTTGGGATGCCCTGTGCACGGCCAGGAGTTGGACTCGATGATCCTGATAGATCCTTTCCAAGTCAGTGTATTTCATGGTTCAGTGTTACCACTGAAGGACCGCCGGTGGCTTATGCCCCTTAAGGGAGTTCTCTTCCTAGACCTGTCTTGTCTTTTCAGAAAGCTTGAAGTGGCTGTACAAGCGTTTTATTGTCTCATGTTATGTTTCTCATTAGTAATCTGCTCCTGTTAATTAAGTATATCCAGGGAGTCAGACAGGGAAGTCATCAGAATTTTAACAAAAATTAAGGCTGTTAAGTGAAACATGGATCTATGTCAGCTATTACAAACTACTTCAGCCTCCCTAATGTCTGTTTCCAAAAGCCCCTCTACCAACTGTCCTGAGAGAGAAAGCATTACTTTGGACAGCAGTACATGAAGTGTCCTAGAATTCCTTACCAAAGCCAGTTCTTAAACTGAGTGTTCTTCAGTTTACCCCAAGGTGTCATTGCTGTAACAAGTGTAAACATAAAACGGTTTGCCAAAGTGTTGCTGCTTTGGGAAGAGATAGGGTGCAGGTTCCTCGTTTGGAATGTGTTTTACTGCCTGTGCTTATATGACGTGCAGCTGCTTCAGTGTGGGAATTGCACGCACAGAGGATAGTATGTCCCCACCGTCCATTTCCTGGGGGCCTGACAGCAGGTGTTTATCTCCTTTTCTGTTTAATGGCTGTTTGAAGTAAAAAGGGTATCACTGACCCTTGTAGCAACGTTACTAAATTGCACTCGCTGCCTAAGAGGCACTTCCATCAGGGAAATGAAAAAAAATAATAATTTGATGATTTGGGTAGGTGGATATCAGGTGGCTTCCACATGGCAAAAACGGAGTAGATAAATTCAGACTGTTAAGGAGTATGTAAAGAATGTAAGAAGTTAAAGACTTGTCTGGTGTGACTGTCTGCAGATCTCCTTCACAGGCTATAGCAGCTGTAAGAAAAGTTTTGATCTGGTTTGGTTTTTAAAAGATTCTGTGTAGTTCTTCTGCTGTAGATGGTCTTTTCTGCAGGTAAACCAGCTCAGCTCGTGTGTATGCTCATAGGTATCACTTAGAAACTGAAGTCTGTTTTCACAAGACAGGGAGCTCTTGATGTCCCCTAATGTCAGTTTGCATCTTGGCACATTTCTGGATCTGTAGGGAGATTTTTCTAGTCTTGAAGACAAGGGTATGAGAAATTCAAGAACAAGAGCAGGAAGAACACTGATTTTCAGAAATGTAAAACTGCTAATAGAATCTCAGTAAATTACTTGTAATCAGTTTAGTCCTGCAGGATGGAAAGACAATCGAACATAGTTCTTTTTGGTGTTTAATAAGATAGTTGAAGATGAACTTATTTTCAAAATTAGATGCTTAAGTAAATTCATCATCATCAATATTTCAGTATTAGGAATGAAATAAAATCAGTGACTGAGACTTGGGCCCAAAACCTGACGGAAATCTTCCTGGACAACCAGGTGTCATCAGAATAGATCATAAAAATTTTACTTTGATATTCTGATAGGTAACTACCTAGTTCCATCACTTTAGATCAAAGATCAAACTCAAGGTCAGAGATTCTTAATGACTATTATGTGCCCCTAGTAGATTTTTTGACTTGAGATGAATGGGTTATGCAGTGTTGCACTAACAACAACAAAAAAGAGCACTGTTCACGTTACAGAACTTTTCTTAATTTTTGAGTCTTGAATCATGACACCTCTAAAAAACACATAATTCTTTGTGGCCCTGTGACTATAATAAAATTCCAATGAGAGTAAAGCATTATTATTCAGTTGAAAAATCCTTATGATCTACTGTGATTCTACTTTCCTAAATTTAGTTGACTCTTGAAGGTACCAATACAGGTGTGTTTAGTCCAACACACCTTTTCCATGTTAAATTTTGTCCAGAAAAATGTGACTTAAGCAGGTGCTGACAAGCCAGTGGTGTGTCTACTTAGGACTTTTTGTCTGGTAAGGACTGAAGCTACATCTGCTTATTGGCATTATACAGTAGAATTTATTATGTTTGGAACTTTGTGCTTTCTCTAAAAATCTCCAATCCTTTGTAGCCCAGTGCCTTCCATCACTCAGTTTTTTTTTCAAATGAGCCACATTTTTTGCTATGTTTCCAAACATGACCCTGCCCCTTCTAAACAAATTCATCTGAATGGTAAAGCTCTGTTTGCACATCAGGAAATGAAAGGGACACTTAGATGGGCTATAAATTTTAATTCCCTGTATCTACTTTTTTATCTTGTCCCAAGAATTGGCCTTGACCCTCTGTAACAGTTCTCGTGTAAACCAAACAAGTTGTGTGGCTGTGACTGTGGCTTTGTAGAACATTGCAGCGGATGATCCCCTGCAGCTCTTTAGGACTTGCCGAGTTTTTTGTCCTTGCGGAGGGAGATGGGGGAAGGGAATTGTTGTTAATACAGTCAGGTGCTCATAAACAAATTATAAAATAAATTGGTAGCTTTTTTTCCAATAGATGGGTTTTGTTGGTGGGAAATAGAAATGCATGAGTGACTTCAGAAGAATTCAGTGAGTCTCTTCCAAAAGTGGCTGGTGAAAGATTTTAGTAAAATGTGACAGCACTTACCTTTAACTGCAGTGGAAGTGCTTAGCCCCCAGCGTGTACCAGGCAGTTAACTATTCACTCTTAATATTTTGTGGATTTAAAAACTGGCTTTGCTGATGCTAAAATTAGATGGCATGCTTTGCTTCCTGCTGTCTCAGGCCATAGGATAGTACTTTCTGATGAGGGATGTTTCTGTGCTGAACCACAAGCCTTGGGCCATGTTGATGACATCTGGCAGAAAGCAGTGTGCTTGCAAAGGTTGCAGTGTTGCAGTCACAGGATTCCTTTCTGAATTTGAATACAGCAGTGTTGTAATGCTGCTGCTTCAGACTGTGAATAGGAACATTATTAGGGTTCTAATACTGAGGTCTCATCAGAGCTCCTGGTGCAAAGACATAGCTCTCTGAATCTGATGCACTTTCAGACACTTGTAGATGGTGTGAGTTTGTTGTTTGCATGTCTTCTGTGTAAGAAATGCTGTGTAAGGCCATAAACTGAATAATGGGCAAGAAGGTTTAGCCACTCAGGTATCGAGATCTTAATAAAAATAATACTTCTCCTGTAAGAACTGTTCACATTCATTTGTAGAGATGTTGGGAATAGCGTTTACTGAAAATTAGATGAAGACTGTGGTTTTGAGTGTGTGTGTGTTCTGTAAATGTTATGATCAGCCTCTTCACACATAATTTTTCAAGATATTCTGATTGATACTGCACATATTTCCCCATATGGAGAAATCTGAATTCACAACAGAGAATTCAGCACTTACTTTGAATATTTAGAAAAGATTTATACTGGAAATGAATGTCTGCCAACAGTAATTCTGCTGAAAGATGAACGTTCTGTATTTTTTGCTGGGAAAAATGACAGCTTTTCAGTGTTTGAAAGTGTGAAATAAATGTGGTGAGAGAATAAAAGAAAAAATCTTGAACCCAATGCTTCCACTGTGAATTCTGTTTTTACGGAAGCTGGGATGGTTTTTTCCAGTTTCACAGTAGTTTACTTTTATTCCTACTTTGTTTCTAATTGTAAGGCTTCAGAGTTCTCCCTTGAGAATGTTTTTTGGACGTCTGTAGAAGCATTTGGGGTGAATTTAATGAGTAAAAGACTTGGTACTTTGAGGTTGTTGTTTTAAGTATTTTATAAAATTATTGCATAATGTAATTTGCACTTAATGTATTATTACAGATAGTACTGTTGCTTGCTGTTGGGTTATGGAGAGAAGAAACACAACAATGAGGCAAGACCTTAAAGATCCAAGGTGGTAAAAATGGCATTTATCAAGGCTAGAAAGGAAACAGGTTTGGTAAGCACTGTGGAAGGTGAGGCAGAAGGCTGTACAAAGTTGATTCTAAGATCAAAGTTTAAGCATATTCCTAATAAATGCCTTTTGTAATTAGTCAAGATAAAGTATTTGAATATCTAAGGTTGTATTTTGTGGTTTGGTATGGTTGTTTGACTCTGGCTGGATGTCAGGTGCCCACCAAAGCTGCTCTACTCTTTCCCTCCTCAGTAGGGCAGGGGAAAGAAAATACAGTGAAAGGCTCTTGGGTTGAGGGAAGGGCAGGGAGAGATCAGTCACTTCTTGCTGTCATAGGCAAAACAGAGTCAATGTTGGGAAATTAATTGAATTTATTACCAATCAAATCAGAGTATGGAAATGAGAGGTAAAACAAACCCTAAAAATTTCTTCCTGGCACTCCTCCTTCCTTACTGGGCTTAACTGTACTCCCAGTTCTCTCTCTACTCTTCTTCTCAGTGGCACAGGAGGACAGGGAATGGGGGTTGCAATCAGTTCATGACACGTTTTCTCTGCCACTGCTTGCTCTACAGGGGGAGGACTCCTTCCCCTGCTGGAGCGAGAGTCCCTCCAATGGCAGACAGTCTTCCTCAACCACTCCAACATGAATCCTTCCCATGAGCTGCAGTTCATAAAGAACTGCTCCAGTGTGGGTCATTTTCCACTGTGTGCAGTCCTCCAAGGAGTAGCCTGTTCCAGCATGGACCCCCATGGAGTCACAAGTCCTCCCAGCAAACCTGCTGTGGCATGGATTCCTCTTGCTCCAGGTCCTTACAGGACTTTCTCCAGTGTGGCTTTCCTACAGGGTCACAGCCTCCACCTGCTCTGGCGTGGGGTCCTCCACAGGCTGTAGATGGATCTCTGTTCCTCTCTGGACCTCCATGTGCTGCAGGGACACAGCTCCCTCACCATGGTCTGCATCACAGGCTGCTGGCTTGCCTCAGCTCCTGTGCCTGGAGCACCTCCCACCCCTCCTTCTTCACTGACCTTGGTGTCTGCAGGGCTGTTTCTCTCACGTGTTCTCACTCTGCTCTTCCCTGGCCTCAATTTTATCTCTGCAACAAGTTTTTTTCCTTCTTAGCCATGTTATCCTATGGCTCTACCACCATCACTGATGGTCTCGGCCTTGGTCAGTGGTGAGTCTTTCTGGGAGCTGGCTGGCATTGGTTCTCTCAAACATGGAGGAAGCTTTTGGCAGCTTCTCAAAGAAACCACCCCTATAGCCCACCCTCCACCAGAACGTCGCACAAACCCAACAGATCTGGGCAAAAAGGCTGAACTCTATTTGTGTCAGCACCATCTGTTTTAGTAAAAGTCACTGTATCTGCAGTATGTCTCTAATTGTTTCATTACATTTTTCATGAATAAATATTTTATTACAATTCCAGAGACTTTAAAAATTAATTATTATAATCCACATTGTCTATATCGATGAAGTGCTGAGTGACCAGAAAAATTATGAATTAAAAAATGAGCTTGGCTACTAGAATCCAAGTTGCAAGTACCAGGAAGTCTTGAGCAAGAGTTCAGTTTTTGGCAGCAGCCTTTTGATTCTCATTGATGACTCTGTTAGTGAAAAGAGATGTGCACTGCAGCTCTGAATTTCATCATAAATGAAATAACTAAGCTCTGAACATAGAACTAATAACCATATTTGCAATGCGTTTCAGCATATGTAGAAGTGCTGAAAAACACTTGAAAGAGGTTGAAAAATTTGTCAAATAAAATACAATGTACTATTGAGAGGGAAGATCCTAAGAGATTCTCAAACAATGTTTTGATTAAATGTAGAAAACTGATCTCTGTATTTGTTTGTTCATGTTTTAGCATCTAACCCCTCATCAGTTCAGTTGTGGGTTGGTTTTGTGTCTGAAGGAGTTCAGAGTCATATGCTGATCTGAGGCTTGCTTATGTGAGGTCCCTTTTCAGCCCCTCTTAGTTATCCAATAGAAGCTTTCCACTGCTTTTTAAACCAGACCACTACACACATGCCCCTGCAGCCCCCATGCCTGCACCTCAAGGGCCCTGTGGCTGAAAACCCTCTGAGAGACAACAACAAGGGTTTTAGGGAGGAATGAACTAATGATACCTTGGGGCACACAAGGACAGAATAAGCTGTTAGGATTCTGAAAGTTATTACCTAAGTGGAATAGAAAGAGAATCAGATCTTATTTTGATCATTAGCCTAAAGTGGAAGATAGTGTGAAGAAGCAGATGAATACAGGCCCTGCTTTTGACTAACATAAGGCTTTTTTGACCTCTTTTTAGCATAGATATATAATATGCTATTTTTAAACTTAGTTGCAATCTATAGACATAACTTCTCTACCTTGCTTATTGCAGACATGTCTGTCGAATGGCAAATGGCCAAAAAGTCAAACCAGATAGCATTTTACAAGCCAGGTTTTTCATTGACATGTGCCTATAATCTGAGAGGCTCTGGAACCTAGTACAGAGGATGATCCAGCAACACTTCTTGGACAGAATCATAGATACCAGAAACCTTTTGTGTTAGATGTGTGAGTTGTACTTACTTAAAAATTCAGTAGAGGGCAGAACAAAACTTGTGAAGGAAGGAACCAGCGCTAACAGATAGAATAGTACCAGTTATTAAAAACAGTTCTGAAGAGCAGAAAGCACTACAGCTGATTGTGAGCCTTTCTTTTAGAAGCATTTGAGAGAGAGCATTCCCATTTTCATATAATGGTCATCTACATGCAATCTTAAGATCCAGTACTTTCCATCACAGAGGAGAATGGAGTTACCATGGACTGTGCTGTTAAGGCTCCTGTTTAGCATTCCAGATATATAATTCAACACACAGGCATTGCATTACGTTCTCCTGCTTTATTTGTCTTCTGAATCTAGTGTGCAGACTTTACACATATCTGCAATATCTTTTATTCTTCCTAAAGCTACTTCTTCTTATCGTTTTTAATATTTGAGTATCAGAAGGTTGTAGCAGTGAAGATTACTCAGTGTGTAAGAACCGTTAAAAAGTTTGTTTTACTTCTTGATTTTGCTCAGGATGTTTCAGCAAGAAGAGTAGTTTAGGTAAAATAAGAGTAACAAAGTTGTTGGCTTATATCCACTTAGCAGTATTGAGTTGTAATAATATGAACAATTTAAAAAAATTATAGCATAGCATTTACTAAGTGAAAATAGTATAGAGGTAGGGTGGGGCTAATGCTTTAGGGTCATCTGTCTGCAAGGGTTTTAGTCTTTTATTTGTTTAAACATGATTTTACCAAGTTTTAAATAAATTCCACTGATTTATTTTGCATTACGCCCTTTAACCTAAAATGTGGTGTTATATTTTTAGATAGTCCTGAATAACACAACTACACAGCTAATGATGCCCAAACTTCAAATTATAAGCAAGTTTCTTAGTTTAGAATGAATAATGGGTAGTTTGAGTGACACTGCAAAAGTAGTAAAGATCAAAATAGAAATTCTAAATGTTCATTCATGGACTCAAGGTATTAATATGAAACATAAAAAGTCCCTGTGCATTTCCACTTTCCCATCCGTGGTTAGTGACTCCAAGCTATGCCAACCCTTTGCAGTTACCAAGAGGTTTATAGTTTTATTTTACATTGAATTTAAGAAAAACAATGCTTTGCATGTATTGCACTAGTCTTACAATTATTTTAAAATACGTTCTCAGATTTTTAGGGCACCCATACGTGTTTTCAGGTCAGTTGTGGTTTTCTTATTTTCCTATTTTGGTCTATAAACTTTGCAAAATCGATTTTGGGTTTTTTTTTAATACACTGTCAATGAATTCTTCAAAAGAACAATTTAAATTTGAAAACAAGCTTTGGGGTTTTTTATTATATTTAGTAAAAATGTAAGCAATATGGTGATGTTGTTTATTAAACTGAGCTGCTTGGATAAGATCTCTGTATTTGCTTTTTATGCAGTCTGAAAGATGAGTTGAAAAGGATTTCTGAAAACTTGGTTTGTTTCCTTTCAAAATTCTACTGTCTGCCATACACAATTCTCAAAGTTTGCTAGATTTTACAGTAAATATGACAAGAATGTAAATTAATTCTCTGTTTCCATAAAAAGGTGCCTTGGGAGTGGAAAAAGCTCATGGAATTTCATTGGGAACTCTCCTGTGGTATAATTAATGTTCTTTTTTTAAACAGGAACAGAACAAGTGAAAATGCTTTAAAGTCATCCATATTTACATATTGTGTCCAGAGTGTTTCTAGTAGAACTGAGAAAATAATCAAGTGTTCTCCACATATACTATACCCTCAATTCCCTCAGATGCTTTCTGACCTCTTTTACGAAAAAACTTAATGCTAAGTTTTTGCCATTATCTTAACACTAAAGTTCTTGCCATCTTTTATGCACCTCCCCTTCTCGTATTTTATTTTTTCTGGTAACTCAAAAAACATTAATTGTAACAGCGTAACCATTTTTATGCAAATTATCCTGATGAAAGTTTCATCTGACAGTATCTCTGGCATATTTTCTCTTTCCTACAGTAAATATCCACAGCAGCCTTTGCCATACCTATATTAGCCAGGCTTGTTACTTCTATGTTTTCCAAAAATCCCCTGGAGTTTTTTGGCATAGAGTGTTAGCACACATCCAAAGCCAATGACTTTGAGACAGTCATATAAACCAGCTCTGTGGCATTTAAAATTCCTGAACTTTTGTTGTCCTCAGGAACAAAAAGCAAATTTAATATCTACTTCCTAATTATCACTGGAAAGTAGAGTAAATGCAAGAGCCAGGATGCTCTTGCATATATCAGATTTATGCCAAAGCTGATCTGAATTATAACACAAGTACAGAAGTCTCTTAAACAAAACCTCCAGCACTGCAATGAGAAGCTGATCTATACTTTTCCATAAGAGGCCCCTAGAGCACTCCGTTTATGTTAGAGGTCTTGTTAACAGCTCACCATAGGACAGGGGTGCTTTCAGGAATTAAATGAGTATCCAAGAATCCCAACTAGGAGTTTGTGTTGAACAACCAATATCTCTACAGCTCAGCTGCTGGAGATCCTACTAAATAGTTAGCTGGGATGTGACAGTGCTGAAGAGGAGACCATATCACAAGTTTGTATAGCATTTCATTATTTCTGTAGCTAATATCTTATTCAGTCACTGACTACATGGAATTCTTGGAGCAGAGAACTTGAGTTATATTTGTCCTTAGGCAGATTTATTTTTCTTTGTGGCATTTTTAAGAGAAAACTAATCAAGTAATCTAAGATGCTTTAAAACACCTTTCTCCCTGCCCCCACCCCACAGACAAGTGTTTTCCCACCTTGGTATGTGGAGCTTGTACCTTCTTGTCCTTTTCTGTGCCTTTGCAGTATGGTCCAACAGCAGGAAAAATGTTAAACACGCTAAAATGAAGAAGCAATTATTCAAAAGTCACTAGGTGTGGTTGTGGGTAACATTTAGGTTGCTGTCCCAACTTCCTTAGAACCTGAGTGGCTTTAACAACCTAAAGTTACTAGGGCAATTGTATAGCTCCAGTAATTTCTTTGAGAAGTATTATGTAAGTATTACGTTTAGCGAAGAAATTTGTGTCTTAAATGCATAGGCTGACACACTTCCTGCTGCCTGTGGAGTGCACAGGGTTTTAGGAACTTGCTCTTACTAATTGTCTTAAAGGACAAGTTTCTCTGTATTCATGTCACGTTTTAGAGGGATGAAACAGCTAGTTTCATATTTATTTGAATCTCCAACTATAACTGTTGTGCACTTTATATGTCCTGATAAAGATTTGTTTGCACTGTTGAGCCACGTAACTAAAGTATAACAATTGAGCAGCTGCACTCATCACCCCTTTAAAAATATTTGTTTCTTTAAAATGAATTTACAAAGTGTATGCTGTATTAATGTTACTTGATTCTTGTGCCTTTCCTACATCTTGCTGTAACCTTTATAATAGCTGCCTCATGCCAGTGCTTCTGGATAGCAGTGTAATACTCAATGTATCAACGCTTCAAAAAGTCTCTCCTTTGTTCATTTAAATAAGCAAAGCACTTACTTGTGAAACACAGTAAGGTCATTAGGAAAATTTAAACCTTGTTTCAAAAAACATGTTTTCTTTTATCCTCTCAAACATAAGCGCTGTCATATCTTAGCCTTATCTATCAAGTTATTGTGCTTCTCCACATTTCAAAGTGGAGAAACAAACAGTAAGCAGTTATGTAGAGTATCAGCTAGAACCATACTATCTGCTTACAAGGTTCAAAAACCTTTTCAGGGTCTGCTGTAGATGTTTAGATGACATTCTGTTTGACCTGCCAGCTCATGCATGATGGAAAAAAAAGCCTTTAATGACTTTCAAGTCCATCTGAGAATATAGGAATAAAAGGTGGCATGGAAAGTCTTGTAATAGCACCTTAACCTTCTCTTCCATAAAGCATTTGGTGACATTCTATTTTTAAGTTTTACATGGTGCATGTAACTCGGTGAGCAAAGACCTTGAAACTCATTTACTAATCACTGCAGTGTCATGTGCTGCCCGATGAACATTGGACACAGTGGTGACCCACACTCAGAAGAATGGAACCATTTCCTCCCCCAGAGTTCTGCAGCCACTGTGCTGGGTCAGAGGTGTTTGGACAGTGCTGGAATGCAAAATCTAGAAACAGTGCTCTGAGAAGTGGTACTGTAAATACACTATAAGGAATGGAATAAATCAGAAATGCTTGTTCAGCTTCTCAGTCCTGTGCTGAAGAATGATTTCTTCCCAAGGCTGCTGGAATGCAGTGTCCTGTTAATAACATAGATGACTGCAAATTATGGTTTCTCCCATGCTGTATGGTGGCAATTTGCAAAGCTTGTTTGAACCAGGTATTTTTCAGTAGGGTACTGGTGAACAGTAGAAGTCTGACTCAAGAGCCTCCAGATTCCCATAGGTGGATGCCTTTTGCTGAGTCTGCTGGTTGGATATTGAGAAAATCTACTTAGGGCAGATGCTTAGTGATGTGTATGATTAGTGAGAGGGGAAAACAGTTCTCCCTAGAGAATGTTATCCCTCAGGAAAGAACTTTAAGTGGCAGTAGGCAAGGAATGCAGTTGTCATGTTCCAAGTTTGTTGTTACAATTTCTATAAATCAGTTAAGTAGTTGGCATATGATAGAGTGCCATCTGAACACTTGAGTTTTGCTGAGTGTTTTCACTACTTCTTGTTTTGAGAAGCAATTGCATTTGGATTTCAGAAGTAAGTAAGAATCTTTGCTTCTTGTAAAACTAGAGATACCACAAGCAATTGCTGCTTCCAGTGAAGTCTTACAGAAAACTGAGTCATGAAGGGCCAGTACTTGAAGCTGATTTACTGCTCCATGAGCAGCAGCAGCACTTCTTCACTCCCACTGAGTTCATAATTCAACAGGACAGAGTAACTGCTTCCTTATATGGAGACACGAGTTCCTTTTCCCCATTGCTGCAGTACCTCCTGTTAGTAGGAGTTCAACAAAAGTGTGTGTCTGTGTGTCACAAGTAATGCAGAGGTTCCCAGGGAGTTTGAAACCTGGGAATTCCTCTTCTCCCCACATCAAACATTGTCATTCTAGTTATAGCTATTAATTCAAGTACAACAGTAAAATAAAAATACCTAGCAAACATACAGGCAGGACTGTTCCAACAGATCCATGTGGATTATGAAACTTTCCTCTCTTGGAAGAGAACAGTAATTCAAAGTCGAGGAAATTCTAAAATTACACAGACAAAATCTCCCATTAGCATGTCAGTATTCAAAAGGGAATTTACACCAATAAATTCTTCAGTTGCAAGGTTTCAGGCTGAACAGAAATAAATCTTTATAGGATAAATTTGTTCTTGTTGCTATTTCTCTAAATATTCCCTTTTTTCACTTTAGCAGGGGCCTCAATGTGTTCAAGACATCTATCTGAAAGGTGGGGAGCTAGTGGAAGAGTTGCAACGTTTTGAAGATACACACCTTACCTTATCTAGAAAGTAATAAAGGGTATGTATGGTTTCACTTTTTTTTTCTTTTTTTACTTCTTTCTCTGTTAGGAAGTATTGATCATTTTCTGCAGCCTAGAAAAATTCACTGCTAAAGCACCTGGCATATATCTAAGGTGAAGGGAAAGCAGATACAAAGTTTCAATTAAATTTGAATGATTTCTAGTTTGGATAAAGAATTGCTGTGGCAATTAAAAATGGAAAAGCATTAGTAATGTACAAAACTTGTAAAGTAACTAACTTAAGTGGCATTTGTTACATCAATTAGCATAGCCTTTTTTTTTTTTTTTTTTGAGGGAAGGAATGTTAGTTCTGTAACTTGCAACCATTGAACAAAGGAAAATAAAGAGTATTTGACAATTTCAAAGCATGCATTTTGGGGGGTAAAAATATTTCTTGATGTCTATGCATGCAAAACTAAATTCCTTTCTTTTTAGTGGGGGAGCTCTCAATAGTTATTTCAAACTTTCAGGAGTAACAGGTAAGTATTCAAAATCATAAAGTTAACTGGGTTATTCCACAGTTTTAAAATATTCTTTGCACTGTAATATTTGGAAAATTGCAATTCAGTTTTGCTCATGTTAATATATGACATTCAACAGTACCTTCCCCCTTCCTGACAGGTGTTACTGGCAGGCTGTTACAGTTACATTTGTTAATATTTAGGCTATTGCTTGATTATTAATAATTATTTCTATTGTTTTTTTTTTTAATTTTATGAACTTCTACTGAAAATAGTATCAAACATGAAAAATTTTACCAAAACTAAGAATGCACTGACAGCAAAAATAACTTTTAATTAAAAGCACTTAACTTTTAATTGAAGCACTTACTTCAGTGAATTTGTAATGCATTTATGTAGGCTCAAAGTATCACGCAAGTTATCAGATGCTACTGCAAGTGAAGTTTAAGGGCAACTTTTCAATGGCTGTACCAGATCATGTAGATAAAAGCAGTAGATAGTACTAAACTCCTAAAAATATTTTTGGGAGTAGAGTGATCATTTTAGCAGTGAGGAGCAGAGTATGTTAAGTGAAGGGGCTATTTTAGTTCAGAATGCTGAAGAAATTAGAAAATTATTTCCTTAATTCTGGAAGGTAACCATTTCTGCAAAGAATGTAAGGAAAACCTGTTTAAAGTAGAATAGAAAGACATGTAAAATTTGAGAATTGTAAGTGGCATTGGAGCAAGTAGAAATCACACCATGTAGTTTGTTTACTCTTGTTTCTTCTTTATAGAAACTTCATCCATACTTCATCAAAATGCAGCGGAGTCTGTTACATTCCGCATCTCAGCTGGCGCATGGGACGTGTTGGTTCTTCCCTCGCACTGGCGTCTTTCAGTGCTTGAAAGGACAGTCTGTGTTGTCTAATGTGGGATGCAAAGTCATTCTGGCACTGGACCCTCCTAAACAATGTCTTCATGCAGGTGCAGCTCACTTTGCCTCAAAGAAAACTGCTTTTTCATCCCATCCAGTAGACACTTCTCACAAGGTTCCTGAAGAAAGAAATCCTTTGCCTTCGGCCACTGATGCACCCAAACAGAGCCCTGCAGAGTCAGATTCTTCAGAACCTGATCCATTACAAGATAAATCAATGAGTCTTGTTCAGAGATTCAAGAAAACTTTTAAGCAGTATGGGAAAGTCATGATTCCAGTGCACCTTGTGACTTCCACTGTATGGTTTGGATCCTTTTACTATGCAGCCATGAAGTAAGTTGGTATTTTGTTGCAGTGCCCAATACCATGATTGAATTGAGATCTACTAGTGAAAGGACATATAAATTATTACTGCATGTTAAAAAGCGCCTTTATATTTAAAAGAGAAATGTGGCTACATTTTTGACTAAAGCATAAGCTTAATATTGAAAGTATATAGGATTCAGGAGAGTGTCATGTACATACTATTACCATGCAGTTATTGCTGTGTACCTGGTATGTTGCTGACATTTAAAGGAATGCTCATCTCTCCAAAATGATAAATGGATGTAAGCAGCATTGAAATTATTAGTAATCTCTCAAAAGGTAAAGATAGTGATATGGAATCCTGACTGTGAATGGCTAGTTGAGATCTTTCTAGAATTTTTCATTTTTTTGCCCTTGGACTTCATGTCACCACTTCGTCCCCTCTTCATCCCCAGTCATTCCTCCTAACTGGATTTTCACTTCATGAATTTGCCTCACTTAGCTGTTCACAATGTGTATCCCCTCCTTTTTTGTTTCTGTTTCCTGTCTTTCCTGCCACTCACTGAAAAAATTGCTACTGTAGACCATACTTTTTAATTGGAAATTAAATATTTGTGTGGTTAAAAAAAAAAAAAAAAGAGATAAACAGAATATTCTAATTTTAGTTTCTTTTAGTTACAGCATGAGCTGCTAGTTTGCTAGTTCAAATGAAAGAAGTTTTATTTATCTGGAAATAGTTTGCTAAATATAAGCAAATGTTTATCTCTGGACTGCTGGTGTTGTATATTTAATAATAGAAGGCATGAAACAACTACAGTTTGTGGTGGCAAGGATGGAAATCTGACATCAGAATGCCTTACTGCACAAGTGTTTGTTTTAGTTACTCTAACCAGCTGGCATAATTGCCCTTTCTGGGAGCTATAGATCCAAATGTCATTCTAAATTTAGCTCATGTCAGAGGAATAAAGGTCTTGAACTATAAAAATATTTTGCTTTGAATAAATTCAGGTTGATGCTTTTGTCCAGACATTTCACATTGGATGAAGATTACTTTTCTTGAAACTCTAAAGCCTGCTGCCAAAGTAGGTATTTGGCAGATCAAAACAACTGAAATATTCAACTAGAAACTAATTAAACTAATTATAACAAAGCTTCAGTTTGTTATGCCACAGGAGCAGTGCCCTCTTGAAGTAGAAAAATAACTTTCAGAATGACTGGTCATACAAGACTAAACAGCCATGGTTTATGAAGTGGCACAGTCACTACTGTCTTTCAGCTCTTACTAGGTCTGCATTCCCTACTCTGGGAATAGGCCTTCAGACTGTAGGTTCTAGTAACTGTTGGGAAATTGCTGCCTGTTACTGTTCCTGATACTAAAGCAATTGCATGCTCAGAAGAATGCTTAAAATATTAGATAGAAATTGATAATGGTACTACTAATAAAAAATTTCTAAATGTTGGAAATTCAGGTAATCTATAACTTTGTGTAGCTTTATTCTGTAATATAAAGATGAGCTTTTGTTTCTCTTTTGGTGTTTCCCTGGATTTCAAATAGAAAGAAATTGTGACAGGAGCTCCCTCCACCATCTTGACACAGTAGAACAACTGAGGACAAAGCCCCTGAAGTCTTGTCCATGTAACATGTTGCTTCCTTTTCTTTTGCCACATTCCATGTTTGATATATTTAGAAATTAATGGAGAGCATTGTCTGAAATTTTAATAGAGAAAAAGGTAATTTTAGGCAAAACAGAGCATGAAATTGAATATGCACAGCTGGAACCTGAGTAGCTCTCTTACCACCATTACATTTACTTACCTCAAACATAAACTGGGACAAGGGTAAGTTAGAAACTATTCCACCCAACAGAGATAATATAAATGGGTCACCTTTTGAAATGCTGAAAAGAACATTAATTTTCCTATGGTAAGAAACATAAATCCTGTAAGTATATTGCTTAGATTAAAAAAAAATTGTTTTCAAATCATGAAGTTTGTGTAATAAAGAAATAGTACTCTAAATTACTATTCAGGTTTCAAATTCCCATTCAAGTTACCAATGTTTTTCTCTTTTATAGTGGAGTGAATGTTGTTCCATTCCTAGAGTTGATTGGCTTACCAGACAGCGTAGTAGACATCCTGAAAAATTCCCAGAGTGGAAATGCACTAACTGCATATGCATTGTATAAAGTAAGTATAATTATAGTTTGTAAATAAGCTCTAAGTCTTGCCTGGTGAAATAAACAGGGTTTACTTGTTTACAGCAGAAGGAATTAATTTGTTTTCTTCGATAGTTACATATACTTAAGCATTCATTTTGTGGTAAAAATAGTCCCATGCAAGTTGATCTGTGTTCTGTGTTCCTTCAAGGAGTCTGTATTTCTAAAATAACTTCTTTGCTGCAGAAGTATTGCAGCCCTCTGCAATGACAATTAAGCTATTCTGTATCCCTGACATAATAAGCAGGGACAAAGAGGTAAAGTCTAAACACCTCATCTGAATTTCAGATAAAAGGACAGTTATTTTTATCCTAGATGATTTTTTGTCTTCCCCTTAGATGTCCATCACTCTCAAGTATTTTCATTGTCCATTTGAATCAATTACTTACATTCAGGTTTGGGTTTCCTTTTATTGCTTTATATGTGCAAAGTCTGTGTTTGGGAAACTGAAACATGTCAGACCATCCAAAAACAAGGTACAGTATTTGCTGTACATGCCACTCAATTTGTTTTGTTTCTAAAAGTGATGTCCTTCTTGCCTGTTTTCAAAGGAATTACCTTCCCAAACAAAATGTGAAAGTACAACTCTTTCCAATTTTTCCTGTGCCTAAAAGAGACCAGTAAGGATGGTTATTAAATATAAAGATGTTGTTATAGCTGGGAGATCTGGCAGTGTTGGAAGAAACTCAGTGTTTACATGCAGTCTGTTCTGAATTGCATCAAGATGCCGAATGCTTGTCCTACAAACTTCACAGGGAGGGTTTTTGTGTTGATGAGTTTTTTTTTTAAGGAAAGTCTAATGCCCTTGCTGGCTCTGACAAAATGATACTTTAAGTAAAAGGTATGCATTTCTAGGGGATGCACTGTAAACTGGTTTATTTCCTTATAAATTGAAGATATCTTTAGAATCTGACACTGGTCAAAATAAATTTTCAACATGAAAAAATACCTCTTGCTGGATGTTATTTTCCTGTTTTATCTCTGTGGTGTGTTCTCTGGTTTCTTTAAGATTGCAACTCCTGCCAGATACACTGTGACTTTGGGAGGAACATCTGTCACTGTTAAATACCTACGTAAGCACGGCTATATGTCCACACCACCACCAGTAAAGGAATACCTACAAGACAGGATGGAGGAAACAAAGGATAAAATTACGGAGAAGATGGAGGAAACAAAGGATAAAATTACGGAGAAGATGGAGGAAACAAAGGATAAAATTACAGGGAAGATGGAGGAAACAAAGGATAAAATTACAGGGAAGATACAAGAAACCAAAGATAAAGTTTCATTTAAAAAAATCAAGGAGTAGGAGAGATGCTTAATTTTTGGATATATCAAACTTAGCACTTTAACCATTTGTGAGGCAGGATATGCAAAGTGCACTTCTGAGCTTTTTTTCTTTTTTTCTTTTATATTTTTACCCTTTGGAGAATACAATTGCTACGTGGATTTAAAGGTTGAAGCTCCTTGGGGAAGAGGTTGTGACCTAAAAGTTTCAATTTTCAGAAGGAAAAGTGAATCTCAGATTAGAAGTTAACATGTCCCTTGGTAATAATGTTAAGAAATACTCTTCCCTCTTTTTTCCCCACACCCTCCTCAAAACGAAGGCGATTTCTGCCAAGACCCACTACTCTGTTCTTTTCCTATCATAGTGCACAGCCATGGTTCCACTAGACCGAGTCTTCCATTAAATAAGAATGAAGATTTCTCTGTTGGGAAGAGCAGCATGTTTAGGTTTTTAGAGTATGTGGACCCAAGACTCTTCGATGGTGATCATCTCTCAAGATGGAGTGCACCATTGTCACTGATACTGCACATGAAGGAACTGATGGATCAGCTACTCAGCAGGAATGAATTATAATGGCTTCCTTGGCTTGAGCCAGGCTGCTGTGGTTTACAGGTTGAGACTATGAATCTTTCTTGAACAGTGCATCTCTTCATAACTGAAAGCTATAGGAAGATGAGTTAATCACAGTTGCCATACTGTCAAGTATACTTTGTTTCCTGAAGTTGATTTACAGTACAAAGTGATTAAAATCAATAATTGTATATTAAACACTAGGATTTGTTCATTGTGTTCAAGTTTACAAACCTGCTCTATTTCATTTTTGAAACAAAAAAAATTGAAAGAGAAGTTTATTTGAGAAATTGCTATACTAAGGGTTTTTTTAAACACATGGAAAGTTAGAGTTAAACTCCAAAGTTCCTCCTCCTCCCTCAGTAAAACAATTTGACTAAAATAAGCATGATTTCTGAGACAGTGATCGCAGTCTACCAAACTTTTTTCCCCTAGATTAAGTCAGGCAAACACTTATTCATACCTGAAGGCTGAAATGTTGTCTCAGATGTCATAAAGGACTAAAGTTGAAACTGTTCTATTTGGCTGGGCAGGCAAACTTCTCTCAGTTTTATTCAAATGTAGGCTGAATTGAAGTGTGTTTTTCCTATTTATACTACAGATCTCAGTTTGTAGCAACTCACCGTGTGTAAGTTGTTTTACAGAGGTGTTTTTTTTCAGGGGGATATGGGGGAGCAACAGAGTTAGACCCTGAGAATTGCATTTTGCTGGAGTGAAAAAGTACAGCTGATGAAGTATCAGCTCTGCCCCACTGTCCCGTTCTCATTCAAGTCACTGAGGGCTTCTTCATGTTTAAGTGAGTTGAACTTCATTAGCTTAATTGTGCAGGATTGATTGCATACTTCTCTGCCTCTGCCCACAGGTAAAATAGTAACTGTGATCTAATGCCTACCTCACAGGGATGTTGTGAGGAATAATCATTGTATATTCAGTGACCTGAAGATGTAAAGTGCCATGTTTCTGATAAAAATTATTTTAAAAAAGTATTTCTGTGAATTCTTATACTGCTAAGTACTACTGTAAGGACTAGAGTTAATAGATGCTATTTTGCTTTTCTATTTTAGTGTGCTTTTCCTTACTGCACCCCTGCACACATTCTTCTGATGCTGGTATTTGTTCGGATTTCCCACTTTTGGGGGCAGTGTTACCCATGCCCTGCAGGACCCTGTAAAGCCCTAAGTGTGCCCCAGGAACAGTGCGTAGTCACTCTCAGTCTGGGGCCACATATGGGACCCTTTCAGTGCAACTCACAGGATCCATCTCTTTACACATGGCAAGGATTGCACAGGGGCACCTTGGTGTCCCTAGGATGAGTTTTAGCCCTTAGACATGTAAGAACTTGTTGATTGCCCCACCTCTTGCCCTTCTCCTTGCCCAGCTGGCCTGTGACCACTCCAGTGTTTATATGATCCATCTCTACTAATGCTAAGTACAAAAGCTGATTGACTTGGAGCCTACTGTCCTGTGTGATCATTTCTGCAGCTGCAGGAACAGCTCACAGTGACTCTTGCCAAGTGCCTCCTCTGTGTAGTTGGTCAATTTTGCAGCATGGAGTTTCTGGGACAACCACTTCCTCCACCCAGTGTGTCAATTGACAAAGCACAGAGTTACCAGGATCCATTCATACAAAGCGAGAGGGGAAATCTTCAAGACTTTGGAAGTCTGACTTGGAGAGCTTTTGTGACAATTAGTCACAGGCTTGGTTGTACTGGTGACCTTGTCTCAAATTTGCCTTATATGGAACCTGTGCCTCATTAGTGCAGGGAGCACCTGGGGAGTTTCCTGGGCCACCCAGGGAATGAAAAGGCCACTTGGTGCCCAGCAGGTACCCAACTATGCTGCAATTTTAACTAGGCTAAAGTTGACTTTCATCCTGTATCTCACTTATAAATTATCTTGCCATGATAGTAAGGTGTAGTTCTTGTTAGTGACAGTCAGCCTTAGCGTGAGTCTGCATGGCTGGCAGCCAGGGGCCACCACCCTTTGGAGAGGCAGTGTGCCTGCACTCTGCTGGCAGGCTGGGGCAAGCAGGGGGCACCTGGGGACAGCACAGGGTCTCCTGGTACCCAGGCCAGCACAGTTGGCACACTCATGTGGCAGCAGTGTTCCTGAAGGTGGAGCAGCATCAGTTGGTGCCTTCAGCAGCAGAGAAGGAACAGGGGAGCAGGTGCCTTGGCCTGGGAAAGCAGTTTGGCCGCAGCACCGAGAGGCCCTGAGGCAGCCCACAAGTGACCCAAGCAAGGGAGTGTCCAGCAAGTGCCAGGAGTCCTTGGTGAGGTGAAAAGCCTAGAAGCCCAGCAGCACCTTCCATTGCCCGTAGGACCTTTCAGTCAGTGCTAACAGGGCTTGCCTTTTTACCTCTCACAGTTTAGCATCCTCGTGGGAAAGGGCGGTCCCTTCAGGCTCTAGAGGGTGGGTGAGGGTGTGGGTCCCTCCACCTGCGCAAAGCTTCAGAAAATTGATGAGACCAGGACTAAGGCATGTCCAGAAGCAAAATGGCTGCTTTGGCAACCTCTCCCACTGCTGCCTGCTCCCTGCCTCACATGTAACACTGCTGCACAGCATCACAAAGTCACAACCTGCGACGCGGCTGGACCTGAAACTGGGACAGTGCTCAGCTGTAAGCCTGAGCAGGCTGGGCCTGCAATTGGGCATCCCAAGATGAGTCCAGAGTACATGCTGTGATCAAAGCAGGGAATCTGTGTCAAAACTGGGACTCCAGGATGGAACTGGAGTAGATGTTAAGCTCCAAGCAAGGGGCAGATTTGAAATTGCATCCCATGATAAGACTGGAGCTGAAGTTGCAAACCAATGCAGAGCCAGAGCCAACATCACAACTCACTACTTGGCTCGGGCCTAAGTTGCTGCTCGAGATGGGGAAGAGACAAAAATCAAAGCCCAAGCACTGTCCAGAGCGAAAATTGCAGCTAAAGGTGGGCACAGAGTCAAGACAATATCCCTGCTGGGACTGGACAGTCCCAGGACAAAACAGCAGTCACCACCTGAGGTGACAGAGCCAAAAAATTCATAACCCAGGATGGGCTGGAACCAAAGCCATGGCCAGAGATAGGGGACACAGCTATTTCTGCCCAAATTGTTGTGGCACCCACTGTCTGAGCAAGGACCAGAGCCAAATTTGAGTTGAGGCAAGTAGTGGTCCAAGATAGGGCAGGAACTGAAGCTGATGAAGTTTTAGCTCTCATCCAGATTCTGTACTCCATTATTATATAACACAAAACTTCATAGAGTGTTAGCAAGTTGTCTTCACAGCTTAGTTAGACAGAACAATCCTTTTCCAGCCACTGAGCCAAGGTCACCATTGCAGCTTCAGGCCCCAAAATGTATAAACAAAAGCAAATTGGGGTGGGGGTGGGGGATGGGGGAACAAACTGAGAGGATGGGACTTCATAACTTGAAGCTCTAACTGGACAATTAACCCAAATACACAAATGGACAAAACTCATAAAAGTGTGAAAACTCATGGGGAAAAAAAAAAAAAAAAAAACAACTTATAAAAGTGTGAAAACCCATTGTCCAAATTGGGTGTAGCGTCGGCCAGACTCTTGTACTGCCCAAGGTGTAACCTTTAAAGGCCTTTTTAATCAATACCTACTTTATTTCTCTTACTCTGTCTAGCTTCGGTTCTAGGTAACCTTTCCAGGCATCAAATTCACAGCCAAGGATTGGGCTAGAGCTGAAATCATGCCCAGAAGTGCCACTGAGATGAAGCCACAGACCAACATGGGCTACAGCCACAGCCACAACCTGCTATCCAGCCCTAGCCACAGTCACAGACAAACAGGTACTGAAGCTGCAATAGCAACCTGGTAAAAATAGACTGTGGCCAGAGCCAAAGTCACAGCTCAATATGGGACTGGAGCAGAAGCCATGATCCTCACCGGGGCTGGAGCAGGGACCACAGTTGAAGCCCTGATCCAAAAACTGAGCCAAACTCAGGTCCTCACAGTGGACATGGCTCAAAAATAGCCACCAGTCATTGAACAGGGAACAGGGCTGAAATCACTGCCCAAGAAGCAAAAGTTGCAGCCTGAAATGGGATAAAGCAGAAGTCATGAACGACGCAGGGACCAAAGGCAACGTTGCAACCAAGTATCAAAGCAGAGACAAAGATGTTCAGGTGGCCAGAGTCTAGGTTACAGCTTGACACGGGACTGAAGCTGAAGTAGCAGCCCAAATAAGAGCTGTAATAGCCTCCCAGTCAGGGCCAGAGCCAAAGCTGTGATCTACCATCAAGCTGTTGGCAAAGCATCTGGCCAATATCTGGCCAGAGATTAAGTCACAGCCCAATAACAATCCAGAACCAAAACTGCAATCAGAGACAAAGCAGGAGCCCAAGATGGCAATGAAGCCAAATTTGTGGCCTGAGCAATAGCTTAAGCGAAAGTTGCAGATGAAGATGTGGCTGGAGACAAAATCACAAGCCAAGATGGGGCCAAAGCCAAAGCCATGCTGTGTCCAAGTCACAGCAGCCTCCTGAGGAGGCTTTAGACCCAAAGCCTGGGTAGACCCAAAGCAGCCACCTGGACAATGGCCGGAGCCAAAGCTACAGCCAAAGATGGGGCTGATGCCCATCTTGACCCAGCGTTGAGCCAGAGCTGCAGTAGCAGCCTAAAGTGAGCCAAAGTGAGGCAGAGCTCAAATTGCTGCCATAGATGGGAGGAGATAAACTCTCGTTCCAATATCTCTGCAAAGCTGAGGTTAACAGCTCAATCTGGCGCCAGTCACAGCCCAAGCAGGGATCAGAGCCAAAGTTGCTGCCCCATGTCAGGCCAGAACCAAAGTCATAAACCGAGAAGGACAGAGCAGAGTCCAAGACCAAGCGGGGCAGAGCAGACATGGGAGCCTGAGCTGGAGCTGGAGGCAGAGCCCTGTGTCAGGCTGGGGACAAGCTCGTGAGCCAAGATGGGACAAGAATCAAAGTTGTGACTCAGGATGGATCTTGGAGCTGCAACGGCTGCCAAAGATGGGGCTGGAGACATGATGGAGGCCCAAGGTGGCTCCTGATCTCCACTCACAGCCTGAACAGAGGTCAGATCTGCAGTCACAGCCTGGTGGGACCAAAGCCAAAATCACAGCCCAGCCAAGGGCCAGAGCTGAAGCCTGATACCAAGTTGGAGATGATGGGACAGGGCCAAGGACCCAGGGCTGGAGCTCAGCTCAAAGAGTGATACACAGTCAGAGCCAAACCTATGACCAAAACTGGGCTGGCACTCAAGTATTGGCCTGAAAGAGGCAGGAGAAAAAGTTGCCAAGGATGAGAAAAAGACCAAGATGGAGCTGAGTGCAAATGGCAACTCAATAAAGGCCAAAGCTGAATTCATATCCTGAGCAGGACCCAGAATCAAAATCATGGCCCAGGATGGGCCCAGAACCAAAGTCAGAGCCTGACAGGGGAACCGCTGAAGTCTCAGCCCAAAAGGAGCTGAAATCTTGGCCTAAACAATGGCCAGAGTTGAAGCAATAGTGAAAATGGGGCCAGTCAAAATAATGGCCTAAACAAAGACCAGAGCCAGTCACAGCTGAAATTAGTGCCTAAGCTGAAGGTGCAGCTGAGCCTTTTGAGCAGAGCTGGAGCCAAAGCTGTGACCCAGTAACAGGCCAGAGCAAAAACAGTGACTCAAGGTGGTGCTGGAGCCAAAGTTGAAACAAATTCTTCTGATGTGTCCCCTTCAGGGTGTCAGCTTAGGGCATTGCATCATTTTATCCTTGTTCATCATTTACCATCAGCAACAATAATAATTAGAGAATTTTAATTATCCCCTGGCAATTAGCTGACTATTTTTATGATCTTAAGTAGAAAGATTTGATTTCAAAAGCCCGCAGGGTAACATGTAGTCTTAACTTTGGGCTTGAGTTTAATGAATTGATTGGACAATCAGAGAGGAGGGGACACAGGGGAGGATATTCAGGCTTGTTTAGGAATAATGCCCAAACATTCTACCATTCTCAAGTCAGCTCCATTGCCAGTCAAGTATCAAATAGTCTGTGTCCTCCTCTCATACTCATGATGAATCAAGAATCTTATGTACTCTTGCAATCAGAATAAAGTCATAAAACTGATGTAATTTCCACCTGAAATGCTATGCTGAATTTGTCAGAAATACAGTTGGGATCCTACATTTAATATGAATGAAAACTGTACTGCTGGGAGGCTGGTAGTGGAACAGATCCAGCACTGGTAATTTCAGTGGGCTGCCCTGGTGACCTAAAGCAGGCACGGAGAGACAGCACAGGCTCCTTGTGAACACTGCCTTGAGCTGGCCCTTGTGCTTACTGATGACCTCTCATCTGCGGTCACAAAGCAGGTGAAGACAAAATCCAGCTCCACCATGAAGTTCTAAATACACAAGCTGCAAGTTTACCTCGCATCCTTTTTTTTTTGTTACCATTCACATGGATTTGTTCATAGGCACAAAAAGAGTTGCCAAATATTGTAAGGATGTGAATATGAGAGAACATGAGAGAAGGCAGAGATGAGCAGTGATGCTGTGCTTGCCCTTCAGTTGAATAGACTCTGCAGTAAGTGGTGCTGAGTCCCCTCAGCTGGCACTGTCAAGCACTTCCACCAGTGCATTTGCACCAGCTCTTTATCCAGGCACGGCCTGAGAGCTGCCTTGGAGCACCCTTCCTCCAAAAACAGGTGCCTGCACACAGCTGTGGCCTCCAGCTACCTCCCAGATGTGGCAGCTGTGTTTCAGTGGGGAAGGAGATCTTTGTACGAATTGTAGTGGAGAAAGGGAAATTTCTCAGCCTTGGCTAACTGATGACTAATGATATGGTTAGCTCAATCACTGAATAAAGTTTTTATCCTGGATTAGACAAGAAAAGCCATGAAAATAAAGAGAACAGTGTCATTTTATAGAAGGAGTACTCGAAGCTCTGCCTAATACACACTAACGGTGTATTTTCTGTTGCTGGATTGCTGTGCACTAGCCCTCACACCTCTGCACAGCATGTACTCACATACAGACAATCTTCTTCAGAAAAAAAGAAGTGCCAGTGCACAAGCAGCACTCAAGCTACAGCTGCACAGTTTATTCTCAAGTACAGTTTTACTGCAGACAGGCACTTCTGTGCCACTGTTAGGTGGTGATTTTAGTGCACCTGATGCCATTTCCCTGACTGAGCACAATTTTACAGTAAAGTGCCTGATTGCCCTAGCATATGGCTGGAGCTAGCATGCATATTATCTATAGGTATAATATACAGCATGACTGTAGAAGGTGAGAGGGCTTGCATGCTGAGTAGCTAATGCAGTTATCACTCAGCCACAGGGCTTTTCATGTTTGCCAATGCACCTCTCGCTGAAAAGCTTTGACACCCCGTACTGCACCTGTAACTTCCCAAAACAAACACAGTCAGTCACTATCAGCACCTCTGATCTGCAGGAGGGGGGGGTCAAAGAAACCAGACTGACTCTGCAGTCCCTCAGTCAAGCCTTTCCTGTTAGGCTTTTCCTGACAATACATTAGTTGAAGTTACCAGCTCATCAACTTTTCCCCCAAGAGATATAAAGCTTGCAGCATAAGCAAATTTTACAGCACTTACAATCCTAACCCCATTGTCAGGAAAGAACTAGCTCCTATCCTTTTTGCTGTTGCCATAAACCCTGCTGAACAGCAATGCAAGCACACTTGTGCTTTTATATTTGACTTACATGTCTTCTTCACTAAGTAAAGCCAACCAGGGCAAACTTGGTTCAGCTCATGAAATATTCACAGCACTGTAACACAATTACACGTGTATGCATATACACAGGGACATGTAATAAGTGGGAATGTTCTCACTGCTTTGAGATGAAAATGACTTTTTTTTCTTTTCCCCTAAGAATTTCTTGCTGCCCAGGGTTAAATGTAGGTCAAGCTGTCTGAGCCCATGTCTGTGGCACACAGAGAAGGATTAAACTGGAATTTTCCACTCAACTCAACTGTCAATCACTATAATGTCTGCAAATGTTAAATTAAGCTGGAATGATCTGGTGTTGGCACTGACAGGGGCTCAAGGGTGGCATTTTGGCCTCCATGAAAAAGATGCCCTCTTTCTTTGAACAAGGGGTGGCTATGTCCTGGCTGCTTGTTCAAAGCCCTGCCAAACAGAAAATAGCTCTGTACAAAACAGTGGGATGTGTTGGAAGTGAGCAGAGAGAACCTGTACCTCACAAGTGGAGGGACTGGGAATGGTGGTGATAGAAAGGTGACTCCCAGCATTGCCATAGGCTGCACTGAGACCTGGCATTTACTTCTTCATGTGTGCTTCCTCATCTTTAAAATACACTTAGCACTTTTCTGCTGCCGTTCTCCAGCACACTTCATAGTGGAAACCATTAAAGGATACAAAATATTTTGTCTGATTTACAGATCAGCCCCTTTATTAAGGAGAGCCAGCCTTCAAATATCCCCCTCTAGCCATAGCAGAACAGCCTATGGACAGGCTTAGCATGTGGCAGGTATCCCTGGGATGCACCACGCAGTCCTGCCAAAATAAATAATGTATTTAAGGCAACTTGGAACACCTAAGGCAAGCCAAAATTTGCCGTTAATAACTGAAGCATATAGCTTACCCCTTATATTTTGGAACATTCTGGGAACAAGTAGGGTTACTGACTATACAAGGACACTGAGAAACTCAGCTCATCAATTTTACCACATGTAAGGACTTCAGTGTTTCAGCTCTAATCCCCATTCTCAGGCTCTCAGGAGCAATAATTTGGCAGCCAGTCTGGAAAAAAATGTAGAAAACAAGCAAAAAAAAAATCATGCAAGTTTTTAGTTTTCTTAATCAATGCTAGAGTTCTGCAAAAGCAGCACAATGCAAACTGCACAAAAAGCAGGGCATCGCCTCAGTAGAAGCAAGCTATTACAAGAGGATTCAGCAGTAAGGGTTTTAAAATGTGCATTTTAATTAGAACTCACTTAAAGCACAACCGATCAAAACAGTGATAATGAGAGAAGCCTAATTAATTTTTGTCTAAGTAACGAAGTCTCATTACAGAGGGGTCTTTGGAAGAAAAGGGTCTGGGATGTTAAGAACAGGGTGTTTATAATGAGACACAATACTGCTGGGAGCCTGGAAGCCAGACCTAGAGGTTTCACAGGACTGCAGCAGCCACTATATTAATCTTTCAGCAGAAAAAAGTAACCCTACTGAGATGAGACATCCCATTTACAGCTGACTTGCAACCATTGGCACTGATATTAAAACACAATCAAACAGAATGGCATATTATAAACTAAATATAAATACAATTAAAACCAGATTAAGTAAAAGATCAAAGCAGGCTCAAAAAATGCAGTTTCCAGGGAGTTCAGGGTTCAGACAGTAGAGGAGGAGCAGAAGCTTGGAGATTTAGAGTACTTCTAAGGACTAAATTCTAAAGAAGAATTAAAATGCTGCAGATGGAGAGAGCAAACTCAGGGTGGTTATAGGAAAAAAATATGATTAGTTTTGACCCAAAAATAAGTACTGTAACATTTAAAGAACTAAGGTGTTTGAAAAGAACAGCAGGAAAATGAACCCCCCTGGTTCCTCTCTGAGTGGAATGTAAAGGCAGCTCCACAGCAGGCTGTCAGAAGTGGGATGGACCATGGTTCCCACAGCAAACCTCTTCCTGGAAAAGACCTGCAAGAAAGCCCCAGGTTTGAAGTATCAAACTCAGCATCACATTGCAGCAACATAGACATCAAACTCCAGCAAGCACAGGTATAAAATATAAACCAAGAAAACTATGTTACTTATAATCATGCTAAATAAAGCATCACTTTTTACACAGAATGAACAGAAATTACCTGCTCTTTCCCAGTTTTGTTAAGCTTTAGTATGGCAAAGTGGCACGTGCCAGCCAGGGATAATTTGATCTACCTTGCAAAGATCTGTATCACCAGACAAATCCTCGTGTGTTTCATGGGACCTTTTCATCTGGTTTCTTACTAAGAGCATCATCCCTCTCTTCTCCCCATTACTGGATCACAACTGCTCTTGTTTTAAGCACTGCCCAAAGCATGTCCCAGCTTTCTAAAACCAGGTAGTGGATCTCCCTCCCACAAGCCATATTCTGCACCTTCATTTTTAAAAGAATTTTTGCAACTCAATGCTTTGGGGGCATTGCTTATTCCCTCCGTTGGTCAGTCAGCACTGCTGTGCCAGAGGCTGCCACCACCAGCAGGGCTTTAAATGAGATCGAGGTGGGGTTGTTATCTTAAAGGAATTGAAATCACGAGCTGGCTTAGATTAAGTGCCTAGACTTAACTCCAGTGTGTGACAGGCTGTCTCCTGCCACAGCCCATCTTAGGGCAGAGGCAGGGCAGAAACCGTCCCAGCATTAATCACCAGAGCGTGAGGGGCAGCACGCTGATCTTAAACCCTCATCAGACATCCACTTCCCGGGCCTCACATAATGTTTCAAGGATTGAGTCCTCTCTCAGTCCTTAATGATCTGCTACCTGCTTGGCGGCAGCAAAACAGCAAGGGGAAAACACAAGTACTTATTTTTACCAAAGCCCCTCTAGTGTTCCATGCTTTTTTGTTTTTTTTTCACTTTGAAGGGAAAATAAATCCAACAGGAGACAAATGCATTTAATAATTTTTAATAATTTTGTGCTATGGTTTAACCACAGCATATTAAGAACAAGCATAAAATCTGTATTTAAAACTAACAACAGCACTTAGAGCAACATCTTCCTTTAAAAGTATTGCAATAAACAGACCTTAGGTCTAAAAACTAGGACATCACCATTTGCTCAATTAAAAGAGTCAGATACACAACAGTTGAAACCTTTTTCTGTATATAACTGGGAGTTACGGTGGAAAATAAGCAACAAATTAATTGTGTTAAACAGAAAATAAAATTTAAAAAAAACCAAAAGTAAAGCAAGCCAGGTTTGTCATAGCATCACATGAACAGCTATTGAGAAATTCCAATACAGTTGTAAAAAGACTTACTGTTTTTAATAGCTTTGTTTTACAACAATAAATTTTAAAAGAAAGATTAAATATTGTTGATAGTGCTGTACATATTTCAGAATAGCTTGAAAGAAAATGGACAAAAATAATAGATGTGTTGAAAATGTCATCTTGAAAGCCACAATGTTGGAAATACAAAAAATTAAAATCCATACAGCAATAAAGCATTTTACACTGTAAATTAACTAGCAAGAAACAACAAAGAAAGGGTAACACTCTAGGCATTTGATGGTTAATTTTGAGTGTAACAGCCTGACTGATGTATATACCATCATGAAATGCTCTGAGCACAGCAGCATTGGGCAGTTGAGAGTTATACAAAGATAAAACCCCTATCGACGCTTATGTAGTCTTTATATTATGAGTAGAAAAGCTTTGTTAAAGAATACTAAAGTGATTTTTAAAAAATTATTATTATCATTATTTTTGCTGTCCAGGTCTATGATGCCTGAGGCTCTCGTAACTTCTGCTCATAGTCCTTTTAAAATCTTGGCTGCCTGCTGTGCTTTCTGATAAATGGAAAAGCATGAACACAGCTGTGAATACACTTAGTAGATAGTCTGCTCTTTCCACTGCAGCTTCAAAGCAAATTAGTGCCTCTAAAAGAAGTCATGCTCGTGTTTGGTCCACTCAATATGCATGTTTTGTTATGATAAATCCTACTCTAGATTCCTCCAGCAGGAGGTTTACTCTGTACAGTCTCCCTAGTGAAGGCCCGGGGTTTTTTGTTTGCTTCTCTTCCTTCATGCACAGAAGTGGTACTGCAGTGCAAACAGAAATGTGAAGATGGCCAGGCAAGGCACACTTCCAAAACAATTACTCCACATCCTGACAAACAATAAATGAATTAACAGGTGACAATCACGAAATACGTGTATTTACCTATGGTACATGCTTACTGACAGAACAGCTCAACATATAGAAGGATGTGATGATACAAGCTACCTATAAGGGCATGATGATGCAGAACTGGCCATAAAAAACTTAACACACTTCTTTAAGACAAAAAAAAAAAAAAGCTAAAACAACCATGGTAACATTCAGATACAGGACTCCTGTGAGGGCTTTTAAAAAGCTATTTACAGACAAAGGTGTAGATGCTTCAGGTTGACAGAGAAGCAGTGAAGGACTGTGCCCCAAGGCACCATCCTCCAGCGTGACGGACCGGGTCGAAAGCCCACTCAAACCAGAGGAAGCCCCACCACTGACTTCACTGGCCCCGGGTAAGGCCCCCTGAGTTTTAGCACAGCGCTTTGCTAGTCATCTGAAAAACCAAACCAAAACACCATCTCAAACATCTCCCAACACCTTGCTACCTTACATCTGTGGTTAAAGCCTGGCAAGTATAAAAAAGCTACATACAGACAGGAGTATCTATGAAAGATTAGTTGGTATCCATCTGTGAGAGGACGAGTCTGTCTCGGACCGATAAACTTTTCTATCACCTACTGGGATAGTTAGAACAAACAGTTTAGAAAAATAAGTATAAGCATCTGCAAGTCCCTACACTAGAACTTCATGTTGAGATTTCCTGAGGTATTTGCTTTACCAAAGAGCGTGCAGGGGCACGGGAATCGAGCGCCAAACATGGGGAGACGCCGGAGGAGAACCAAACTGCCAAGGCAGCCTGGCAGGAAGCTGAAGTGTAATATTACTTCCCACACCTCTTCCCCTATTGGGTTTGAACAGGTCTAAGCATTTCTCTGTAATCTTAAATATGAACCTGGGTTAAGCCATTGCTATCAGAAGCCAACACAGCAGCAGAGCTGCCAACTCAAAGCTCCCACTCAAACCCTGCATTCAGCTCGCTACCAGGTGGGGCCATTCCTGTCCACCCTGCAAGAGCACCAGGGAGCCCATCCACACCCCAAGCCCAAGGACAGTCTGTAGTGGGCACAGGTTGGCTGTTGTCACAGAACTTTCATTGGCCTGTTTTTGATTTTGCAGGGATGGTTTGGGTCAGTTCCCACCTGTCTGAGCTTCATTTCAAATCTAGGATGTGATTAAAAAGGTTTGAAAGGTTTTAGCCTATTTCTAAGTTAAAAAAAAAAAAAAAAGGTAATCAAGGATAGTAATAAATAATGTATCTGCTGGAGAAGTAGTAACTAATACTGGTCCAACTCAGCAATAGCAAGGCAACAACCAATACAAGAAGCAGCTAATTGCAAGGTTAAAGCTGTGGAGGTTTTGTTTGTTTTGTGGTTTTTTTTTTTCCTTTTTTTTAAAGTGACACATTAGAGAAAAGAAAAGAAGAAATCTTCACAGCAAAGATGCATCAAACAACTAATTGCTATACACAGGCTTGTCAAAAAGGATTTGTTTAACTTTTTTCCCTTATGATATTATATTGATATTTAATAGGAAAATAAAATACATAGACTTTTTGTAATTTGTATGCGTTCATTTGCAAACTTTCTTACAAAAAAAGGACCAAGCACAGATTGGCATTCACAAAGTCTATGCCGTTTTTTGTGTTAAAATTGGTATCATCTGTACACTATCTTACAGTATTAACAACATCTATTTGTTTTTGTATGTTTGTTTGTTCTACCCATTGGGTAGGATATGTGCATAATATATTCAAGTTATACACAGCACCATACAAAGAAAAAAAAAAAAACAGAAAAAAAAAAAGACAACTGAAAAAGCACCATTTTAAGTGAGGCACAACAAAGGTGGGAGTGCAAGGCCAGATGCAAAGCCCCCTGAAGTTGGCAAGAGTCTTCCTACCAACTTCAGCGGGCTTTGGATCAGGCCCTCGAGTGCAAGGGGATTCCTATCTGCTCAGACCTGAACGTGAGGCACCTTAGTTGCTTACAAACTACTGACATGCAAACCTCCTCAAAATTATATCTAATAAGGATGTATTTAATTTATTAGTAAACCTACCACAGCAGACAGACAAGCACAAAGTAAGGAGAGAAAGGAAGAAGAGAAGACACAGCTTTGTCACCCACGAGATCCTACACATACCGTGTTGTTTCAGAAAGCTCACACACCAAACCACTTAAAACAGCAGCAGCAATATAGCAAAGAAAATAGCATCATCTCTGGCAGTAAATCACACACCTGTCAGAGGGAAGGGGAAGTATATCTACGTTACAGTTTTGTTTTTTTATCATTAATCAACATAAAAAGGTAAGCTCTTTTATAGCAAGAAAGCAACGCGAGCAATACCTGGGTTGCTTGTGTTCAGTCTAAAAACAGAAGAGACACCAGCAAGGCAGAAGTAAGAGCCAGGAGAGTTTGTGACACAAAATGGTCCTTGATCTTCCCTTTCAAAAGCAGAACTGTACTGGGTTGTTACCAAAACAGCATTAGCATCCCTGAAATACATTTAATGCCAATGACAATTTCAAGAAAACATCAGTAGGCCCCTCCACTGCATGTCTGTGGTACTAAATAGTGCAGCAAAGCACTCCATTGAAACACCTACACTTCAGTTTGCTGGGAAGAGGCAATGCAGGTCTCAGGTTGGTTTTAGAGGATGAACTTAATGGTGCAGCTTCTGTCTATTCCCCAGAGCTGCACCAAGAAAATGACTTTTTTTTTGCTGGCACGAGTGTGCCCAACAGGGCTTTTGCCAGCCCAAAAATACAATCAGAGGTGGCTCAAAAGGTAATTTACATCCCTGATTAGTGAGGATAGGCTGGCAAAGAATATATTAAATACAAAAGATATCCTGCCAACATTTTTAGTCAGCAAACTCTCAAAACCTTAAACTTGAATTTCCTAACGAAACATACAGACCAGTTTTTGGATGGGAAACCTCTCTAAGTTCAACACATCCTCAGAAGGGACTATTCAGTGTTCTAAAAGGCCTCAACAGGTCTCAGACAACTCAGTAAGACTGCCTCTTTCCAGGGACTGAAATGACTGACACATTTGGGGCTAGCATAGGAGAAAAGTTGTAATTGTACTGGTTGGCAAGCAGGAAACACAGCGCAGAGAAAGACCAGATATGTGTAATTAAATTATGTGCAACGACCTTTATCTAAAAAGCAAGGATGCAATCAAAAGCCAGACTTCATCTGAACCCACTGCACAGAAGGATCACTTGGTTCTCATCATCAGCTGGGTCTGAAAAAACATGCTTATGAGATTTAGGGTACACCAAGTATTACTTCCTTCCTGTACATCAATACACGAGGTCTGCATTGGGGTTATCCCAAAGCATGAAGATTTTTCAAAGCTCACCCAAAAGGAGAGAGAGCTCTTGGATGGAAGATGCACGAGTGCACCAGCTCACAGGCAAGAACTGGTGCAGCAAGAAAGCCCCCTACTGATAAAAACATAGGTCATGACATTTACAGGAGCAAAAGTAAATATTCCTCAGGCTTCCTGTTGTTTGACAAATGACCTGCCATTGTTACTGAGAGCCATTTAGCACTTCTGGAAGGTGATCATGGAATAGAAACTAATACAGACAGAATCAAGGGGACAAGTCTGCATGCAGGTCTGTATGTGCATGGACATGACTTAACTGTAATGACCAGAGCAAACCTGTGAATAATCCTAAATACTTTCAAATGTGCCAACAAACCTATTGTTTATCCTTGGGGAAAAGAAAATATTAAAAAAAAAAAATTGACGTATAGATATTTTCACCAACTTACTATTTTGTTTTTCCTCACCTACAAAATCAGGTTACCTTAGCTACCGTGAGCGTTCAGAGATAGAGTCAGAGAAAGGTTAGCAATCAATCTTCTCCAAAGCATTCAAACATTCCTTACAGATTAGAGTGTCAGTTTTAAGGTCCAATATCTCACTGCCCAGCAGGGTTAGAAACAACCGTCTCAGACAGCTCTGTTCCAGACAGCCTCCACACGGGGCTCTCCAGCAGGACAAGGATTTCTTCTCTATTGCAAAGAAGTGCATTCCTTAATAAACAATGCAATTCTGCTCCCTACCCTTCCCTGTACCCCATTCACATGAAAAAAAACCACAAGAACTCTCAATGACACTTTAGGAAAAATGTATATCTGCAACAAGAACATTCAGAGATTTGGCATAACAGAAGCAGCTCCCAGCTGGGACAAACTCGTGTAAGAAGTGGGCAAGCAGTAAAAAAAGGCCAAATGAAGCACAGCTTCACTCATGGCTCCCGCAGATTCCATGGGTGCAGGAATGCAAACATCTTCCTCACTAGCAGTCATTAACTTGTACATGGGCCATATGCTTGAGTTTTCATACTTCCAAGGAAAATTGGTGCTGTAATAAAGTCCCACCAGCCCAAGACTGGCCTACATGCAGAGTTCATCAGTGACAAGACCAGGAGCAGCATAATTAGATCCCCCCATGATGAAAACATCCTATTATGCAAATTCCTGTGAATTCTGCACATGCCACACACGCCAGGAAAGGGATCTGAACACTGCACTGTTGGCTGGTTACCCCTCACTCACATCTTTTAAGCAGCATCCCACTCAGTCTGCTTGTCCAGCACTGAGAAAAGCCCAACCACAATTGTTCTAGACATAGGTACAGTATTAGAGCTAAGTGCCAAGTGCTCCATTGGTAAACTGGGAGAGAAACCAGTTTTTTTCCTTTGCTAAACCCCCTGCCTTTTCTAGCCCTGAAAGATCATACAAAAACACCAAAGATGGGGCATATTCAGCATCAAGAAGAGAGCCATGCAAAGACACGTAAGGGAAAAATTAGTCTTTACAGTAGGACAGAGGTCACAAAACTTTATTTCGTAGAGTTGCATTTAAAAGAAAAAATAATCTTTTAACCTGAATATTTCTAAAGTAGGGACATCACTATACTGAATTTTGGGAACACGAGTCAGAAAATGCAACCAGAATTCAGGCAAATATGATCCATCACATAGAAAACACCACACACATACTGTGTGGGCTTTGTATATGAGACACATACACCAGATCAGTATGGAGGCAAAATCTAGACAATTAATGCTACAATGTTTGCAGAAATCTTTTATAATTTATACAAAGTTTCATTGAGTGGCTCTGGAATACAGTCTATCAACTCTGAGTATTTTCAGAGCTTATCTTCCATAAATGCTTCACAGAATTACCTATCTTCAGAGCACAACATTTCTAAGCCTGTAAAGACTGATAGTGATATCTACTTCTGGTATTTCTTTTACTATTCTGTTCTGTTATCAAGAGCAAATTCAACAGGTCAACAGAAGAAAAAAATAGAAAAACAAAGTATTTCAATGTTACACTGTTGACTGCCTTCTCACTGGAGAGCACTAATATCAATAAAAAATAGTCCATTTACTGCTAAAAGAGGCCCCAACACAGAAGATTGCAAGCTCACCTACAGCAAGTAAACTAGCCACTACACTCCCAAAGCTCAGAGGTACTGCCTGCATACTACATTTGGGAAAAAAAGAGCATGACATTAAGCCATTAGAGAGTGTCCAAAGAAGGGCCATGAGGATGATGAAGGGTCCCAAGGGGAAGCCAGAGGAGCGGCTAAGGTTACTTTCCTTGTCCAGCCCAGAGGAGACTGAGGGGAGACCTCAGTGTAGTTACAACTTCCTCATGGGGAAAAGAAGAGGGGCAGGCACTGATCTCCTCACTCTGTTGACCGGTGACAGGATCCAAGGAAATGGTTGGAAGCTGTGCCAGGGGCAGTTCAGGTTGGGTATTAGAAAAAGATTCTTCCCCCAGAGGGTGGTGGGCACTGGAACAGGCTCCCCCAGAGCACCAAGCCTGACAGAGTTCAAGAAGCACTTGGACAGTGCTCTCAGGCCCATGGTGTGACTCCTGGGGATGGCTCTGTGCAGGGCCAGGAGCTGGATTCAATGATCCTAATGGGTTCCTTCTAGCTCAGCTTGTTCTATGATTCTAGGATGAGAAGAAAAAGATGCAAGAGGAGATGCAACTATTAGGTGAGCAAATACCAAGTTATTTTTAAACAAATCTTTTCTGAAGAACTGGAAAAAGCTACATTTTCCAGACAGAAAATTTTTCTCAGCAAAGAAAAGAGACAGTATAGTGGACAATGTTAATGGGAAGTACATAAACCCACTGGCATGCAGAGAGCAAAAGATGGCAAAGGGCTGTTTTTAAAGAAAGAATGTTCCCAAGAGGCGACTTTGAAGGCAACTTCAAGGCTCACTTTGCTGAGATCTGCACATGGGGAAAGTTGGCCTTCGACCAGCCCAAGCCCAGGGCCAAGTTCAGGTGTGCTGTGCCATGACAACTGAGTTCCAGCTGTTCTTAGCTGAAGGCTTCTTGGCTAAACAATCTTCTTTTAGGCAACAGCACAGTATCTGTGTAGGCACACGCGTTTTCTGGCTTAAAGGCTCACTCCCCAAGTGACAGAAGTCACTGAAGACCAAAACCAACATTTGCTGGCTTTATCCTCTGGTTGGGTTTTGTTTGTTTGTTGTTTTTAACTAAGAATTGTGTTCGTAGGTTGTTTGCAAAAATCGAATTTCACAGCTTTTATTCCCAGGAACCAGACAGTGATGAGAGCCCCAGCTGACTGAAAGCTACCTAGTCATCTTCTAAACACCTGTCCTGCGGGTCTGAGAGAAAAAAAACCAAGTGAATCCCACCATACAATCTCTATCTCTCCCTTCAATTAATACATACGATAAAAGGCAGCTTTACTCTGCATTACCAGCATGACTCACACCAAAATAACAATTAGAGACAAATGGGTCTGTGTATTCAAACTAACAAGTTATACAAATGTTTTCTAAACTAGAATAAAATCAAATTAACTTATGAAGAAAACAAATCTACACTGAGGCCCAAAAGACAACACGGACACAGACACACAAACACACACACTGTTTTGGCATTAAAACTCTGCATAGATCAAAGATGCACTTCAGTTATCAGAGTCCCTCGTGTACAGAAGTCCTGCAGAAATCCAGCCTCCAGCCATGGGACCAGGGCATTGGTGCCCCTGGGGCACTCAGTGGCTGCTGCCCGCAACCAAGCACAAGGCTCAGGAAAACAGAAAAGAGTGAAAGATCTTAAAGCAAAAAGGTCTATGACACACTCATACACCTATATATTAGAAACTATTCAAGCTAAGACTCTAAAGATTCTTACTTTTAAGTCCATTTCCAAAATGCATTTTAAGTGCAATTTGTGCTTTTTCATGTGCTTGTGATGCCACTATCACCTTTTGTCAACTGAGCTCTGGCACTGCGCGTGCTTCCACATGGGAACAGCCAGTGGAGAAACACGCCACATGCCACGACTCAGGCAGGTAACACTTCCCAACTACTCTCCAGGCCAGTATAGCAAAACTCAGGGTTTACAGACACTTGGTGAACACATGAATCACCTTTACCCATGAGCACAGTCCTGCTGGCGTCGCACAGACATCATGGACCCCTGTTGTGGAAACAGGGCCCAGAGCAAAATGGTTTGCAGGGAGAACTCCTGGTGCTCCCACAACCCTGCCGGGGATGCGGCAGGAGCCGGCACCACTGCCACAAGTGCTCTTGGTACTGCTGCAGAAACACCACGGTGGGGTTTAGCCACAAGGGCCCCCTTCACTTCAACAGGACGGACATCCAGGACTGAACTTCAGCATCTGAAAGGATGAAATGGAGAGCGAAAACCACAACAGCCTCACAGTCTTGAACAGCAGAGCAGGGGAAAAAATTCCCACCCTGCATTTTCAAACGATTTATTGCATAATGTCATGATATGTGATTAAATACATTACAGGCTACAGTGAGGACAAAAATCTCTAGAACTGTAAGTACTGGTGATACTGCAGTATGAAAAGGAAAAGAATGGCAGCACTTAGAATCAACATATATCAACACATCTTGGAATTGTAGTTTTGCCATTTATGAAAGAAATAGTCTACACTGCAAATTAGCTAAACATTAAGCGATGGAAAATGCTGGGATTTTGTATTTGCCTTCTTCCATCCAAAAGTCTCCAAGACACTTCACTGATACGCTGCTATTTGAATGCAAATTATTGCAAAGACAGGTGTCCCTGTATTTATTGAACTGTAAAAGTCAAGAGATGTTAGGCTAAGTCCTGTCCCCATCTTTTAGCAAACCCAGGGGGAGGGGGTAAACTCCTCCAGATTACTTCTAGGGCTCTATCATTATTCCACAGGTGAAACGACAACATATAGAAGAACTTCACATAAAACAGTTCCCTCATATATATTTTTTTAAAAACAGTAAGATAGTGCAACTTTTTAAAACACATTTATCACAACACAAATTAATTCCTTGCATTCTTCTAAGTTCTCAACTTTATACCTTGGCACACAGAACAGGAATTTTGTTCCATATTAAAAAAATTCACACTCTGGGAGAAAAAAAAAAGCAAACTGGCCAATTCTTCCCCCATTTATCTAGCAAAACCACCTTCTTCCTTCTGCCATTCAGTGAGTATAAAACAGGCTGTACAAGCCCCATTTCTGTGCTAAGTTAACTTTTAGAATTAAATAATTGAAATAGTTTATTAAAAAAAAATAATATATCCCCCCCTTTCCCCTGAAACACTGCTCATAGACAAACCGAATGGAAGTTTGTATTTCTTTCAATCTGCTTTGCATGCAATTCCCCTGAAAGGAATCAGAAACAAAGAACTGGTTTGCACGTTTGGTTTTACTCAGTTGTACCACGTGAAACGTAACAACACTGTGCACTGGAGCACGGGGGTCTTCCTCCGCCGCCCTGCTTGGATCTCCTGTCTTCAGTCCAAACGCACCTGGGCAGGTAACTTAGACCAGGTTTCCTGGTTTCCGGTCCTGGCCTTTGCTGGGGACTATTGTGCTCTCTGAATTGTTCTGCTGAAACTGAAGTCTGCTCCCCCTCTGCGAGGAAGGAGGCATGTTGCTGTGCTGGTGATGGAAAAAAGAGGAGCCTGGGTAATGCCCCATGACCTCGCTGTACGTCGGGGGTGGTCCTTCCATCCTTCCATTACTGCTATAGTTGGTTGCACTTATGCCCGAATTGCTGCTGGGTGGGCAGGGACCCCCATTGTACATGGAGATGTCTATCAAGTCGCTATCAAAAATGGTTCGGTTGGGCGGCGCCCTGACGGATTCCCGGTTGAGCTCCATCTGCTGCTCGGGGTCCCGGAGCTGCAGGGTGCACGGGCCCTGGTACGGCGGTGGCTCCTCGCCGTCGGAGAGGGAGATGGTCGGAGGAAGGTCAATCTCATGCTGCATGTAAGGGTAAGTGGGCTGGAAGCGACTGAAACGGTCCCGCTGCATAAAAGATGGGGTGGTAAACCTGTCCCTGGACCTTGGGGCGTACATGATCTGAAACGGGAAGAGAGACACGCGTGACTCCACCTCTGCACAAAGCGCTGCGGGTGCTCCAATCCTCACAACGAACTGATGAAACACAAAATGCTTCTATTTGCCACCTGTCTTAGAGGTTAAACCCAGCAGATACCATGCCCACGTGAGGCCACATGCGTGCAGGTGAAGAGGCAGGAGGTGCAGGAAGGATCCAGCACACTCCAAAACAGCTGCACAAAGGAAGCCCAAGACCACATGGCTCCTTCTGACATTAAAACATTCCAAGCAAAAACAATTATTCCGTTTCTGAAACCAGGAAATAATTCTCTCTAGTCTGGGTAACAGACTAGTTCTACAATGTCCCAATACTCAATTTCAGCTGTAGTCTGAGCTTCTCCCTCTTACTGAGCGATAATGCATCCCCAAATAATTCAGATGGTCATTTTAGTACAATTTGTAAAGGCTCAGAGTATCTCACACCTTCACCATCAGAGTGTATAAGGTCTCCTCCTCCCTGTCAGTTCTCAGCCAGAACTCAGCCTCTGGGAGAACATACAAAGCTTCTGCATTGTGATGGAAAGTATGTCCCTGCTATATTAAACCCTGGAGAAGGACAGGCTTTACAAAAGGAAGTATTCAAGATACTCTGTGAGGTACTATTGCTCCTCCCTTGGTCTATCCCAGATCTGGACGGACACAGCAGCTTCTCAGATCCAGAGCTATCAAACTGCTCTTCTCTTTTTTGGATCCCTGCAGGGTCTTCACCCCCTGACCTTCACAGATGCAGGACCAACCACCAGGAAGTTCTGCTGCTTGTCACAGGACAGCTGGACCACTCAGAGCAATAGACCTACAAATTATTACATAGACAAGGGATCTGTGCTAGTTGGAAGAAGGGAGACACGGGCAATTTACACGTGTTATAAATCCAAGAAAAGTTCAGAGACAAGAGGAACAGGTCTCCCAGCTCCCAATGAATATTCGAATTACTGAGTCGATGTGGGAAAGAGGCACACCTCCATCACTTACTTGTGAATGCCTACTATGACACAGGGAGTTGCTGATGGAGATGAGGTGTCAGGTAGGCACAATTTCATTCTTTTATGAAAAGGTCTCAGGAATTTATGAAATGTGTGTTAAGGCGGGTGATGGTGTGAACTACACTGAAAAAGCTTTCTTAAAAAAAATATAGATGCATGTTTTTGAAAGGAACCAAATATACATTACAGGGAAAAAAAGAAAGCAGTGAAGATAGTCAGAAATCTGTCAGTACCTCTGAAGCACCCTGGCGTGAAACCGAGCTTTCTGAAGGCCACAAGCACCCCTCCTGAAATGTGGAAGAAAACAACAAAAAAATAAATATTAATCAATCACATCACCATTCCACCTCATTATCACAGCTCTTACCAGCAGTCATCTTCTAAGGACTGCCTGTCTCCAGGAGCTAAACAAGCAACATCCCATCCCTTTATTTCCAAAACATGAGCAAAGAGCAGCTCTGCTCCCAAGCAAGTCAAGCTTGATCCATTTTGCAAGTGCCAAGACGATAACCACAGCACCCAGCCCCACAGGCCATAAGGATGCAGCAAGCTGGTGGTGGCTGAGAGAGTGTGGCAACACATGGAGATGACAGGAGACATCTCAGCACCTGTGTGCTGAGCAGGTACCTGCCACCTCCCGAACCAGAAAGGGTGGCAGGTCTGACAAAGGTCTGCCAGCCAGGATCCTGATTACACTGCACAGGCAAAACAGTTCACAACAAAACCTGGTGTCTGTAATCTCAGTGAAGTGACAGACATACTAAACCCGGGGATAATTTGGTCAAAACTGTCAGTTGCCCAATTCCCACCATAAACAGTAGTTAAAGCAGCTGAGGTTTCAGCCACTTTTTCAAGCACTTCTCCAACTACCTTCTCAGGTCAAAATACTTTCTCTCTCATGCCTTGAAATGCTGTTCTGACATCGTACCAGCACTCAGGGCAGAATACAGGGGTGAAGAACAGAATGTCAATAAGACAAAATAGCTGAAGGTGTATTATTATTTTCCTTCTCAATTGTTTAGAGTAGCAGTAACTCCCACAATGAATTTATTTTATTGGAAAATTTTAAAGTTGAAAAGGACATATCAGAGCAGCTATAAAGCACAGAACTTCAATCTTGGTACACAAAGAGAAAATCAAAATACTGATAGTCATTACTATTTTCTTGATGCTAATTCAGGTTTTACATACATAAGAAATTTCAGAAACTGGAAGGAAACTGCATACTGTCCCCAAAAGCATTACCATGTATAGACTGCTTCCAAATCTTACTGTACTGCTTCTTCTCACCATAGCATCTTTCAACATATTTCAGAAGTAAAAATAGACCCAACCACATGTTCACCATGACACTCAGAGACCAAATGCCGTCTGTGATCTTGTCAGGAGAGTCCACTGCAGGGAAAACCTGCTCTAAGAGGACTCTCCCACAGGATTCAGCTGCTAAGGAAAATGCTCTGAATAGCAAAGCTGGTACACTTCTCTTCTGTAGCTTTAAAGACCAAAAATAGAGAGAGGCTGACAATTGCAATTATTTACAACTTCCCCAAGTATTCCCCTTTGCAAAGACATGAAAGACAGATCTTGTGCAGATTCACTTGTTTCAGTGCCTAGATGTGATTCTATCAGTTGAAGAAATTGTAACTGTGCAAGTATACACATACATGTATATACACACTTGTGCATGCATTCTTTTCCATTCCTTCAGCACCCAGGTGCCCTCATTTTGAAATATCTGAGGGTATGTTTGCACAATTAAAGGCAATCAGGTTCTCAGCAGTTGATCCAACAGGCTCCAAATCCATTGCAACTGTTTGTAAAACATATTAGTCAAAGCTAAAGTTCTCAATTAACTGCTCCTGAGTTACAGGCTCAAAAGAGAGTAAAAAAGGCAAAACCAACAAACCAACCCAGAAAGAAATAAAATCTACCTCCCACCACTCATATTACTTATACTCCCTTATGAAAAGGAGCTGCTGATGAGGATGTGGAAATGACTTCCATCCTAGGGCCCATCTCCCCAAAGGCAAGAGGGTAAGATGAGCTGAGAGAGATGGTGCAGCATATGGAGAAAAGCTCCTTGCACGGAGATGGAACAGGACGTGCTCACTGAGCCAAGACTCCCAGATCTGCTACCAGCCATGCCTAACAGAAATAACTTGTTAGAAGAGAGAAGTTGCCTGTTGCCTCCACTGCTGATGCTTGAATCCCAGAAGGACTCAGGCATCAGGTCTGCTCAAGACCCTGCCTGGAGCACTGCAGCTGCTACAGGGACCCCACTGGGTCTAACCAGGGCACTGGGTAGTCACACCAAGATGAGACCAAGGACCCCAAAGCTCTCTCTCCACTCTGGGATAACTACTTGAGAAGGTAAACAGCTTGGGATGCAGCTAAACCCTGAGGCTGTGAGATCCTTAGAATGCAAGGATATGTAACAATGTCGTTCCAGTGACAGTATGTCCTACAGTTCACCTGTAGCTCCTCCCTTCCCTACACTTTCCCCCAGAGAGAGCAGCAGACTGAATAAATAATTTGGCAGAGCTAATCCCCAGCAAGATCTCTATCCCAGGAGCCAGAAGAACTCCCCAAGCAGATGGCTGGGTAACATGTGCTCAGCATGCCCACACTTGGAAAATACCAGGCTCACACACATGTAGACCAACCTCACCATGGTTGGTCCAGTGACACAGCACAGAATTCTCTCCTCACCGAGGCCAGACTAACAGATCCAACACAGAATTTCTGCACTCCTGAAATTATTGCATCTACCACAGGAGACTTACTACCTACCTTTTTCTTCATTTAAGGGAAACTCCCTTTTCCCAGCATTGAGTAGATACCACCTAATCCTAGAGTTGGTGCCCACCAACTCCACTGATCTTAGGGTGATGGAAAGATGTGGAGATGAGAAGGAAGTGCTGCAGAAGAAAAATATCCCCATGACTCCACCCCTCCACCCTGAGATGCAGATTTAGGAAATAATATGCTGGGACCAACCTGGGGTGACTTATACTGAGAGAAACTGCTAGTTCTTGCTCTCTGCTTGTCCCTCTGCTTACAGACCTTCCTTTGAAAGCTAAAATGCTTCCCCTGTGCTCATATCAGCAAAAATCAGATGAGAACGGACACCATTTGTACCTATATTAGGGATTTGTACAAGTAGTTATCAGGTATGTGCAAACAAGGCTAAAGCTGAGCAAATGCAATTTACCCATATTTTGATGAGGGCAGTACCTCATTTATCTGCTTCTTATAGATTGTCAATAGCTAGGCTACCTCAATGTGCTCCTTGTTCAAGAGACTTCAGGCATGAGCTTCAATACTTAAAAGGAACAAGGAGAGAAAGCTTATGCATTCATTCCCTATAGTGTATTCATTTTTAACATTGTTGGGCTTTGGAATGAAAATCCTAGCACCTATCAATAACACCAAGCAAGAAAAAACTTAGGGATCCACCTATGTCTTTTGCTGACCATTGCTATTTTTGGGTTTCACCGTAATTTACAGAAATTAACTTTGTGATTAGGTTTTGAAATAGCAGCATCACTTAATAAGTCCAGCTGAGTGATTACTTAATTATCTCATGGTGATGATTATTTAACTCAATATCCATAAGCCTAGGATAATTTGCTATTTCATATTTTACAAAGCTTTAGAGCCTCTAGAATTAAACAGTGTAAGAATACGACTTTTTGAGGACATTTTTAAACACTGGAGGACACACTATAATCCAACTGCCTCAACTGAGCATCAGTCAGTCAGATGAGCCAGCAGGAACGACGTTTACCAGAAGAATGATTTTTAACTCAGGAGAAATTATAGACAAAAATCTAACACTCAGCAAAAAGTTTTCCTCAATCTGCAATAAAGCAAAAGGAGCCCTGTGTTTGTTATAGCTGGCTTAAAGTTAACTTCCTTCATAGTAGCAAGCACAGGGCCATGTCTTGGATTTGTGAGGAAAAGAGTATTGATAACCCAGGGATATTTTCATTATTACTGAATGGTGTTCACACAGAGTCAGGGCCTTTTCTGCTCCTCACCTCAGCCCACCAGCAAGGAGGCTGGGGGTGCACAAGGAGCTGGGAGGGGACACAGCCCAGACAGCTGACCCCACTGACCAAAGGGACATTCCAGAGCGTATGGCATCATGATCAGTACGCAGAGCCAGGGGAAGAAGAAGGGAAGGGGGACTTTGGGTGCAACAGCATTTGTCTTCACAAGTCACTGTTACACACCATGGAGCACCGATGCCCTGGAAATGGATGGACATGTGCCTGTCCCTGGGCAGGGGTGAACGAACTCCTTGTTTTGCTCTCCCTACAAAACTGTCTTGATCTCGGCCCACAAGTGCTCACTTTTACTCTCCCAATTCTTTACCCCAGCCTGCTGGGAGCAAGTGGCTGTGTGGTGCTTAGTTGCCAGCTGGGGTTAAACCGTGGCAATCCCATATAATCCAAACTTTTCTTTTTTTGCTGACTGTTAAGGAGATTTACAGGCTTTCTCCACTATTAAGTTTCTAAAAAATAGAACTGTGCCTGAAATTATGTTTTCTGAGAAACAAAAGTAAGTTTTTCACTTTCTAAAATGCATTACAATTATTAAGAAGGTCCCTCTTTTCCCCTTAACACAGATTAACAGATTTTTTCTAAAACAGGATTTTTATTTTATTTTTATACAAAAACACACACACAGATGCACACATTTCTTTTGCAAGTGAAATGTTCCAGACAGCAGTGTAGTTTCTGATTTTGGCCCTAGGTGGTACATTACACCACATTAAAGCAGTGGCTTGTTGAAAACGCTCCAGGAAGGCACAGAGGCTCATTCCTCCTGGTATCTTCCTGGGTGATACAGACCACCACAGCTTTTAAGCAACAAACACAAGCAAAACAAACTCTTGTGTTATCCCCAACAGAATAATGAGTATTCCAGCAGGATTGCTTGTTCTTTTAAAAGCGATTCCTCAAGGGCAGGAAAAGTGAGGCTGTCTAACAGAGCAGTGCACGGTACTAAGAAGTACTAAAGAATTACAGAGAGTGCCAAATCTCTCACATATAGTCTGCCTCCCTACACTTACTGCAATTCCTGTTACTTAATGCTTTAAAACTTTTATTTCCCCGACTTCACATCACTTCATCACTTTAAGTAATCTTCATTTCATTCAACTGAAGGGAGCAAGTATTATTAGCCTTCCTTCTTTGCTTGGAGATAAAGCAAGTTGCCCTAGGTGACACACTGAGTCAGGTACCACCCAAAGCCAGCGCTCCTTGTTTCTAGTCCTACCTGCAGATTTCCTGGACAATCCTGCCCTTATTAAATATATAATGACTTTAACTGTGGGAGACTTCAAAGAGTAGCAGCCGAGCTTGCTGTCCCTCTTGGCAGCACTCCCTGAGGAGAGGCAAGCCCATGTCCCTCAAGGAGACAGCAGGAGAATACAGTGCACATCCAGCCCTTGCCAAATGATGACTGGTACAAACAAAAAGATTTGGCAAATCAGGGTGGTCTACAGCACTCACACTCTCTCCTGGCTGTAGACTGGGTTCTTGTTCCCAGTGGTATTTTCTTTCTTTTGCATATGTCAGTAAGAAAATGAGAATGAGTGGCCCAGGGACACCAGCAGGGAACAGACAGAATAATACCAATGCCAGTAGGAAATAATTTAAAAGACCAGCAGGAAAGACTAACATTTGAAATTACTGACAAATCCCTGAGCTGTCAATATTATTGAGTATTTTCTGTCACCCTCCTGACATTCCCCTTTTATTCTGAAATAGCTGGTACAGGGCAGAGGGGAGTATTTTTTACAGCTCCTGGAGCTTGGCATCCAAGACTGGCATTCCCAATACAGGTTCTAATGCAAGCTGACCAGCCTGAGCACTAATGCTGCCCTCGGTGCTGGGAGGCAGGGGCTGGTCAGGGTGAGCATCTTGTGTGATGGATGCAGGGATTTACTGCCAGGAGTAGGCCTGGGGCAGTACAAGTGTTCAGCACTCATTCAACATCTACTTTATAAAAGAAGACAATGCAAAGACACCAGGATAGGGAAAAGGAATGAAATTAGGAACATAAGAAGCTCATTAAGTAACTCTCTGTAAGTCAGTTAATCTCTTTCCCCTCAATGTCCCCATGGAAATCACTGGTGATGACATTAAGAGTTAATCATTGGGAAGCAAGATTTGTATTTGTTTTGTCCCAGCAAACAGCAGAGAGCCCCAGCAGCAGCTCAGCTGCAGCTACCTACAGTCCAGCAGGACACTTTTGGTTACCAGCAATAGTGGTACCCCCCCCAATACAAGGTCAACAAAGGCACAGCCAGCAATGCTGCAACACAGATCTCCCCTGGGCTATCAGACACACATACCCTCTGCACAGATGTGCCCTTTCAGGGCTGCCACTTGGCTCTGCCCCAAAATCCCCCAGCACTGCCACTAGCATCAGTTGCTCACACACAGGAGGTTCCGTTGTTTCAAAGTGAAGCAGCTCCTGGGCAAGCTCCCGGTGTACTCCACACCCTACGGCTTTTGCATCCCTCTCAGGTGCTCTGCAACCCCTGGCTTGCTCCCAGCTCTGAAGCCCAACACTGCTGATGGATAAGCCAGCAGCAGGAAACATTCAATATTTTTCCCCTTGTGATACAGACACTGTTCAGCACCTTGCAGGTTCACTCCAGACTACTGCTCATGCCAACATGGTTATTGCTCAGCATTTTTCCTCCTCTCATAATTAGGACACCAAAATTCTTACTTCTGTTAATGTTAAAACAGGGCTGGAATGCTTAACAGCCTCACTTGGAGAGGGCAGGCAGCATCTTGAGCACTGCAGCAGAAGCACCCACTGCTCCTGAGAACTCAGTGTTTGTCCTGCCCTTGGCTGTGATCTGCTTAAGGCCTTGGCCCAAAAACCAAGGTAATAAAATACCAAAGACCAGGGGAAAGACTGGAAGATGACACCCAGAGGAATGAAAAGAAAAATAAAGAAAAAACATAAAGATGAACAGAAAACTGTATTTACAGAACAGGTATGGAACAACAACATTTAGCATGCACTTGCCAAAGAGCAGCCTTTTTTTCCCATGACTGGTCCTTTTTCTGCCCTTCAAACATTAACACTTGTGATTGCAGTGATTTAATCTTTTTAATATTCTAATTTCTGACTTTCTCATTACAATCGTCTTTCATTTTTGTTTTATTTGAGGATGTTTGTTCAGTTTTTTTGGGTTTTTTTTTGTTTGTTTGTGTAGCCATGAAGAAGTTCAACCCGAAAAAGAAATCTACTAATATCTTTCATTTCGTTACTTCTGATGCCTAACCCATGAGTTTTACAGGTCTGAGATTGGTAATAAAGGCAGTAGATAATTTAGCTGATCACTTCTATTACACCCTGTAGAAGAACCAGAATAAGAGAGATCATTTGTTCGATAGCTGGTGTTTACAAGCCCAGAAACCTGTGCAGTTCAGCCACCACTTAGCTGGTGGAAGGCATAATTATTTAGAAATAGGACAGGCTTAAAGGAAAAGAAAACTGAAGATAACAAAAGGACCAAAAAGGAAAAAAAAAAAAAAAAGCCCCATCTGAAACAGGAAAGGAGGAAAGGCTGGATTCTACATTTTGATACACCTCTGCTACCTCAGTTACATGAAAGGGTGTTCACTTCAGAAGTAGCCAACAGTCAAATAATTTGCTTTACCATTTTCTTTCCATAAACACGTCTGAATTTCCTCTATTTCCATTCACTACTTCTCTACCAAAAAAAAACTTAAGTCACAATAATATTTTCTTCAGACATTAGTGGTTTAAAACATTTTTATCTGTTTTCAGAGTCTATATACCATTAAAAAATATTCCCTTGCAAGAAAATCCACTTGGATAGCATGTGCACACAGAACAAGATGTGTGCCTGGAACAAAAAAAATTAATTTAGAAGTATATAATCTGCATCTCACCACTCACACTGTCTATTATCCTGTGCAACCATTCCACTGTGGACAGTGAGAACAGACTGGTCATTTGCAGTTTCTCACCACAGAGCATTTACTTTAGCTTTCTGACCCTCATTCTCCATACATTGCTTTTAAGGCACAGCCAGTTTCTATCAAAATTTCCTTCTAACACCTGAGACAAAAGAAAATTCAAAGTCTGAACTCAGAGACCTCTAAATCCCCGTTCCCCACAAGTATGACCTTCTTCTAAGAAGAGCTGCAACTTATCAGAAATTCAGATGAGTAATTGTGATGACGAACCTATACCAAAGGGTTTCAGAAGAATTAGTAACTGGTTCTTGCCATCCCCTCATCAATTCCCATGAAGTGCTCACTTGGCTGTGATTATCGTTACTTATAATGGTGGCATCAAACTGAAACTGAGTCAGTGTTTTAAAAAATCATTTTTAAAACTCTGAAAGTGATTCAGTGTTTTAAAAATTATTTATGACCAGTTCTGGGTACTAAACCAGCTCCCAAGTCCCAGCGGCCAAACTGCACATTCTTCTACACAAGAAGGTGAAGTTTTCTTCCTTGTGCTCAAGAACAAAAAAAAAAAAAAAATTACTGGCTCTGTCTGATAACAGACAATAGTAATGAGCCATACAAAGGAAATAATGGGTTATTTCATGCATTTGACAGCTTACTACAGTTTTAAAAGATTTGTGAAGATGAAAATGCATTTCATTTATCTCAAACTATTTCATTTTAGGCATCTGTAGCAATTATAGCTAACATTTTTCAGACAGAATTGTGGTTCTTGAATTACAGTGTCCATTTCAAAGCAACATTCAAATTAATCTAGTCAATTCTCCCCAGTCCTCAAGTCCATGAGGTTAAGGTTTGACAAGTTCCAGTTTCCAAATTAGAGCTAAGCATCTGTACACTACCGAAGTGCCAGGCAATGAGGCAGCCTCTCCTTGAGGAGGTAGCTCCTTTCCTCCCCTTGCAGCCTCCAAGGAAAGAGCAAATCACCCCAGTAAAATGGCACAGGTGATGTACTAAGAGAGAGCTTTAGGAACCCTGCATTGTCACATTGTGCAGCTGACTTTGGGGAGGGAGCTGCCAATTGCCAGAGTTGCCAGGGAGGCAGCTCCACAGCAGCCACTGTGGCATCTCTGCCTCCTTCCCTGTCAATGCTGCCTCCCCTGCCGAAATCTAACTGTAACAAGAAGAGCAAAAGCAAAAACCCAGAAATTAGTGCTCAGCCAGAGCAGTCCCCAGAAGCCTCTCACCACTACCTCAGCAGCTCCCTAGGGAGCACAAAGAGGGAGGAAACATAAGACTGGAATGGATAAAAAGGTGAGACTGTGGTGTTAGAACTGGTGTAAACCATTATGATCACATCTCTCAATTACAACCTGACTTTTTTTTGACACCAAAGGGAAGCTGTGAACTCCACACTGTTACCAGGAATTCAATGCATCAAAAGGTGACTTCATAAATGGCCCCTTGGCCATCGCTGTCAGCAAAGAGGCCAAGGGCACCTCTGTGGGAAAAGCACATCAGAAGGAAGGACCTCCCTGCAACACCGCAGGACACTGGGCGGCTTGTGGGGGATATCCCAGGGTCAGGGGCACACTGTGGTTAACCCTCACAAGGGAGGGTTTGCATCCCATCCAGCAAACTCCTGGCTCACAAGGCATATTAGGTGCTCATTTACTGTTGGGTTGACTACACACAATCTTAGTAAGTACTGACTGAGATTCCATCTTAAGCCTTTGACTGTGTAACAATACATCTTAAGCACGCCAGGTCCTTGGAGAGACCCTTTTTCTAGCCTCTTCTTGCCGTTTTAATGAAACAAACATTACATTTTCCTGGGCCCTTACTGGGACGGTGGTTTTGATCCAGCAAACAGCCATGGCAGCGTCACAAAACAGTAAGAGCAATAAAACCCCAAGATATCACACAATATATGGAAAATCATAACAACGTGTATTTCAAATCTTTGTACCCCAGCTAATCTCCATTCATTCCCCTTCTACACTCCCCTCTCAAATTACAGCAGCAGCAAACACAATGTCCCATCTAAGCCTCCAAATGCAAAATGAATATAGGCTACATAAAACATAGCAGGATCTAAAAATAATTGAAGAGAGTGTACCTTAAATTTGCATTCCAAATTTGTTTTCTACTGACAAATACAACTTTGGCAAAAGATCTAACTATAGGGAGTATTAAAAGTGGTATTAGAAGTTTTTCCAGCAGTTGCCTATACCAGAGCTCTGTGGGAGGGTGTGCTGCAGGCCCATACAGCCCAAGGAAAAGGAGTTTGGGGCACAAGGCTCCCACTCACCGTCTGCAGAGTTTCTTCCTGTCTTCTGCTTTGGCTCTGTCGGTTGATAAAGGAGCGTGTCGAGAGTTTGTAATGGTTCAACAAGCAGATGATCACTACCACCATAACAGTTATAACCACGATTATAATGATGATTTGAACAAACTCCAGTTCAGCTAAAACAAAGAAAAAAAAAAGAGGAAAATGTGTCATCAACACAAAGAAGGTTAACCATCAAAGCAACAACCTGAAAAGACCCTCAATATTTCTCTGAGATTGATCTGGCTTGAGATAATCTTGCTGTCCATTCTGCATAGTTTCATGACAAAAACTGTTCTAAAAAGTATGAAAACTATGTAATTTTTGCCAGAGCAAACTGATCAGAATCAGTGGCTGTAGGTCAAAACTAAGAAGCTTCTTGGTGATCCTTCTCTGCAGCCTCCACAGGAAATAAACTCTTCCACAGATGAGCCTTTTTGGACAAAACAATTTCACTGAACCAAAAAAAACAAAGAAATCTCATACACACACACCCCATTCTATTTTAATAGCCATCTGTAATACCAACACAGTCCTGAGGGTTCCATAAGCTTCACAGCCTGAGAGGAATCAGGACCCTGATTATTTAGTACACTACCCTTAAATTTTTTATCAAGTAAAAAGCATGAAAACTATTTAACTAGAGTGGAAAACCTTAAGTCTATTGAATCTGCATGCAGTGTCTTTTTCAATTACCACCTTCTCTCCAACTAGTAACTTTTCTAGGCCTTTCCCAGTCAGGTAAAAATCTAAAAAGAGCTCTGGTACTCTAAAACAAGATATGTTCCACCACAGTTAAAAATGAAATCAGGGCCCTGGGTGTTGCAAGAGATACAATTACAATGAACTCCATCAGAACCCATCCTCTTATCTGAAGCCCTGCCTATACCACAAATATTAAGTATATTTAGAAATGAGTCACTCTTGCACCCTTTTGGCTATACTGGAGCAGCAAGGATGAGCAATGTAAGGGGAAAAATTGCCCTTTGCAGTTACCTAGTTGATGATATTTCTATGGAAACTGCATTGCTCACAGGGGATGCGCTCATCTTGAAAGACAACTCCAGTTAATGGGAGGAGGTCTTTGGTTGCTAGGCTGGTAGAAAAAGCAAAGAAGCAGCTCAAGTTGCTCAGTTTTAGTACTTTCCAAAAAGGGCACTACTTTTTGGATGCAAAAACATGAACTTTGGAGAACCAATACTAAACTTCTGTTTTAAAAAATTAATAAGGAAAGAGAGATGCCATATGAAAATGAAAGGACAGAACAAATATCAGAAAACAAGCCCCTTTCCCCCCATCTCTAATTTGTAGTCATGCTCAGCTTTCTGTGTGACAGCAGAACACTTGTGCAGACACAACACAACTGTGAAACTGAGGTAGAAAAATGCCATTCAAAAATAAAATCTAAGATGAACCTGCAGTGAACTTAAAGGAGAGCTGCGGCTGTTACATTATTCTGAGATCTCTTACAAACAAAACATCAGATACAGGAGCTGCAAGTGTGCTGGTATCTAGTGGGGGCTGGTGCCAAGGTGCAGGCACAGCCACAGCACCAAAGTGCTGAGGGTCTGCAATCGTCTCCTGAGGAGTAACTCAGCCTACTTAAGGCTAAGGAAAGAGTAAAGGGCAAAAATATGTCTATCACTTTATCACTCTTTGCTGTTAAGTACTTTCCACCCATCATTAAGACCACCAAGGTTTCCAAAGAATTTTGTTAGTTACTGCTGTGTGCTCTGCTTTTGCTATCAACCCCACACGCAGGGCAGCAATCTTTCTTTTTCCCCTTTCTTGCGTCACTGGAAGCTAACAACGCCAGCACCAAAAGATCAAAAAGCAGGAAGAACAAAATTAATTAAAAAATAAACCCACCCAAACCACAGTTAAGTTAAAAGTCAGTTTTTCTTGGCTCAGGAACACAGAGCACAGACTTTACACAGTTAACAACTTCTGCAATTCACATTCTGTGGCTACTGAAGTCCTAAAGGGTCTCTTTATCCAAACGTTTTTTGGGTCCATGACACACTTTAGACTGGAAATTGAGAGAGTGTTGCTAAAGGGCAACATGCAAAACAACCAATGTTTATTTAGGCTTTCCTAGAATGCACAGATCACTAGAATAACATGTTACTTCTCTATCTGCCAAGGACAGAGTCTTCTAAATTTATCAAGACCCCTGCATTTCAGGGATGAGGGACAGTACCCTCTGTTAGAGATGAGTGACTTGGTCTGTGAGCACTTCCCGTGGGAGGGAATAATTTGAAAACGTTTGATTAAAACATGGCCATACAATAAAGAAAATAAAAACCACAGCACACAGCTGTGAGCACATGGGATTTCCCACATTCAGTTTACATCGTAAACACCAAACTGCAACAGAACACATTACTGATGTTCAAGAGGGTTTCCTCAACGGAAAGCATCGGGAAAAGAAAGATAATTTTAAATCTCTTCCTCCTCCTGAGTGACATTCCTGCTGCTCATTAGGCTATTAGCAGCAAAAAGCACAGGCGGACTGCAGCAGCAGCAGCCTGTATTTGCTGGCACTGATCAAGGCCATTTAAATAGTTCCTAGCGGCTGCTGACAGGCACTGGGTCACCCCGACCCCCATCACGTCCCCTGCCCAACACCTGCCAGGCGCGAAGGGCCACCGCCTTCCACACAGGCATCGCCTCCTCCCCACTCTTCCTATAAATTAACTGGGAGAGAACCGGGCAAACCTCTGGGAAGAGAAATGCTCTGATTTTACTGCCCTGACCCTGTCACACACATACATCCGTTTCTTTATGCGCAAGAAACAACATTTCTAATGAAAATTCTCCAAGGCAAAAAACCCTAAAACCAAAAAAAAAACCACCTAAAACAACGTTTCAGGGTAAACGCCCAACACGGAAAAGGCAACACGCTGCATCAAATTACCTTCTCAGAAGAGCTCGAAGAGAGAGACATAATTTACAACCCTACCAGCAATCACACCAGACCGTCACCCCGAACCTCCCCCCGCAGCTCCGCCGGCGAGCGCTCCCGGGCGCGCCGGGCTCTGCGGTGCCCCGGCCGCATCCCGCGGTCCCTGCCCCTGCGGCCGCGCCGGTACCTCTTTCCAACAACAGGTCTTTTAACCGCGCATCCTTCACCGCTGTCTTGTTAAGCCGCTCACTGGACATGCTCGCCTCCGCCGGGCGGGGGGCTCAAGCCGCTCCGCCAGCCCCTGCGGCGGGCACCGCATCCCCGGCAGCCCCGGGCTCCATCCAGAGAGGGGACACGGTCAGGGAGGCTGCCAGGGAGCCTCCCGCCCGCGCCTCTCCCGGCGCTCGGAGCGCGGCTGCCGCCCCGCAGCCGCCGCCGCCGGAGCGGGCGGGCACGGCCGGCACCGGCCGCTCCCGCCCCGCCGTGCCCCGGCCGCGCGTGTGCGCGCACGCACGGACACCAGGGTCCCGCCGGGCTCCGCGCCCGGGGCGAAACGAGTGAAAAAAAAAAAAAAATCAAAAATCCCAAACCACAACAACAACAAAAAGAAAAAAAATTTAAAAAGCAGTCGACCGGCGAGAACAAAAAGAATGGAAAGGCGCTGCCCCGCTGCTGGGCGAGCCCCGCGGGGAGGCGCAGACAGGGAGGGAAGGAGGGATGCAGGAAGGTCCGTACCTGACCGGCGCCGCCGCCGCTCTTTAAGCCCGGCCCGGCGCGGCGCGCTCGGGGCGCCCCGGCTCCGCCGCCTGCCCCGGCCCGCCCGCGCCTGCGCCGCGCCCGCGCCGCCCCCGCGCACGTGCCCGCGCCCCGCCCCGCCCCGCCCCGCCCGCCGGGACGGGCCCGCGCGGGGCCGGCCGCGATCCCGGCCCTGGGCGCTCCAAAGGGCGCCGGCAGCCCAATGTCCCTCCAGTGTCACACCGACTGCCAGAGAGAGCCAGGGAGCCTCCCGGCACCGGGTGCCTTTTCCGAAGTTCCACGGGCAGCCGTGTGTGTGCGCGTGTGCCTAAAACATTAGGGAGTCGCATCCTGGAGCTATACTGTAAAACCGTAACCATCAGAAGGAGCAATTCCTGTAACCTGTGTAAAAATAAAACCTGAAGAAGGAGAGGAAAGAACACCGGGCTCCAGCCGCCTGTGTGTTTCTTTGGCAGAACTCCCAGCTCCAGCTCTGCCTTCGTCTGCAGCCCTGTGCCTGCCAGTGAACCCCTTTGCTGCCCCTGAGCACCTGTACCTGCCCCTAAACTCCTCTGCCCACCCCAGAACCCCTGTGCCTATCCCTCAACCCCCCTGGCCGCTCTGAACCCCTATGCCTGCCCCAGCCCAGCCACTGAGGCAGCTTTTTTGGCAGCTTTCTGGCTGAAGCCAGATGGCTTCCTCATCCTGCTCCCCATCGGAGGCCAGCAGCAGGAACTTAGGGCTGTCCCTGCTGCGTAGGAGCAGCACGGTCCCACAGTGTCTCTGCCGTGTTAGGAAGCACCATTAGCACCGTGTTCCTCAATTCCCAGGATGTTCCTGGCTTCACCGTCATGGCCAAGACTGCGCCTGTTCCGAGTTACTTCTTTGGATTATGGTGGCATCCCAAAAGCACTGAATGAGACCAGTGTGTTTATGTGAACAAGAAAAGTGAGTTCACCCTCTGGCCCACACTTGGCCAGGGCCTTGAAGCTCCTGAAAGCAGAGATGGGCTGCAGCACTGGGGAGGCTCCATGCCCCTCTCCCAGCAGGCTGTGGCTGGCTCAGCTCAGCTCAGCTCACAGCAGCACAGCTCTCCCACACACACAGCACAGGCCCCCAGGATATGCTGCCACTGACCACGGAGGCAGACCCGCTGCTGCCCATGCCTTTCATGTTTGTAAAACCCATGGACCAGCCTCAAATAAAGAGATGCCCTAATTCAAAGAGCCAGTCAAAGTCAAAAAGCCAGGAGGGGAAAGAGACTGAGAGGAGTGGGCTTGCTTGCAGTCACCTATCAAGCTAGCACTATGAAGAGACAGGGATTTAAAAATATTAGGGAGACGTATCCTTCTATATATATCCACAGCACACAGCAGGGCCTCTCTCCTGGTTACAGGCTATCCCCACTGTCTGGATTTATTAAACTGTTGTTGACGTTTAGCTTGATATTGCAAGGTCTAAGGTCTAAATCCAAACACAACAGTCAAGCTGGAGGACAGTGATTGTGGACTGTAAATAAATATCCTTTGAGAATTCCTAGAAGAGCAGAATGAGTTCAAATTATGTGTCAATAGAATGCTTTTGTGCAAGTGGAGTATTAACCAAGTGCAGCCCTGTTACCAGCAGAGAGAAGTAATTCAGTACAGACAGCAGATGTGGAGCACCTTCAAAATTACAATCTGATTTCCTTAAACTACTTTGAAAATAATTAATTCAACAGACCAGACTTCTGAACATGGCTGTTGTGTGGGCATAACCACTCAGTACAGAACTGCTGCTGAGGCCAATTACCTTCCTGTTGCAAACTCTTTGTTTTCCAGGACAGATAAAGTTTCTGAGCCAAAGACTGACCTATATACATCATTCCCCAACCTAATGTCTAAAATGAGAAGCTGGTTTCAGATGAGTGCAGTTTAAAGACTAAGAAGAAAGTACAAATTAATATATTGGCATTAATGCATCTCCTTTACTCATACAATTGAATTGTAGATGTTTAGTCTTCGGTTTCTGACGAGCATTAATACATGACATAAAATAATTGCTTTGGCAAGACTGGGAATTCAGTACATAGACTGGTAACTAACACACTTTACTCCCTCTCTAGTCCAATACCAATACTTGTACAACCATTATTGTACAAGTACAGGCACAATGATTGCAAAATGGTTACAGACTTCTGTATCCATAAGTAGCGCACCTATGATAAGCATCCTCAAGAACATCCTCAGAACAGTATTTCGCTCATCACCTATATATTATGAATTTATCACAAACTTTTTAATGTGAATCAAGCCCTGTGCCAGAGAGCCCATATAAGCTTCTCTGTCAACAAGAATGGGGGAGCAGCTTCCTACTAAAACTCCAAGTAGCAGGTTACACCATGACCTCTGAGCAGGACGGCTGCTCTGGCGTCAGGATTGAAGCTCCTTAAGCAGGTTCTGGCACAGAGTCATAATGCTTCTCCACAGGCCATTACAAGTCTAACATATTAATGATAAAACCAAGGGCTAGTTAAACTTGGTAACAGGTGAAATTTTATGAAGGACATGTTCACTGATCTGTCTCTTCAGATCATTCTGGGAAAACAAAAGACTCATTCTGGAACCCACAAAAACAAAATCAGAATTTTTTTATTTTACTGTTAGTAAAGATGTTAATCTTAAGTGTAAAGAAACAGTCATGCTTTGGTGACCAAAACTGCACAGATACTGCTTTCTCAATATGAGTTTTGCATTTCTGCTACTTCTCCCTTTTTTTCTCTGATTCCCTAAAGACATTACTGACTGTGGGCAGGTTCTTGGCCAGTTGTGGTACTTTGAAGAGTAGAAGAAAACCTGCAGTCTTGAAATTGGACAATAAGGGGGTGTTTCCTCCTGCCTGCAGCCAGCTCCTTGGGGTCGCTCACTTGGGGAGCCCGAACAGTGGGTGTGTGTGCAGAGGTGCTTCCCCCTCCCTGAACCATCAAGCAACTTCAAGGCTTCAAGTAACTGCAGAGGCACCCATTGAAAACCCCATGCCCCCACCTCTCAAACTGCCACCACTTGGGGGAAATTTTCACCTTTCTGATTAAATCCTGAGTTTAAGTTTGTCAGGAAAAGACAGAGGAACGGCACCAACCAAGGGAAAGAAAGAGCGCTTTTCTCATAGACAGTGAACTTAAGTAAATTATTTGCCAGTAGTATGTATCCAGATGTATTATGTTGTGTTTAATGTGATTAGGTGCAAGGAACAAGCAGATGGGAGCACTGTGGAGAGATTAGCAACACAACCCAAAAGAAGTAAAGTTGGTGGAGAGAAGAAGACAGGCCTCTAAATTAACTCCCTGTTAAAGCTGTTCTTTACTCTCCAGTAATAAGAAGGATTAGGAAATTCAAGTAGTCCTTCATATGTATAGTTGGTTGCACAGCCTGAGTGATCCCTGTGCTGGCCACGCATGCAGTGGTTTGTTTTCCTCTGCTGGAAGGAGGGTTCAATCAGGGACACTGAATTATAACATGCTGATTTAAAAGTAATCACCGTTTCAGACCTGACTAGCACTGGCTCTGTTTACACTGGTGAGTGAGAAAATCTCCTTATGAATTATCCCCACTGCAGTTCTATTAGTCCTCACATGTTGGCTCGACATAGGTAATTTACAGTCGTCTGTTCCAGCAGGGTTAAATGGTACAGTGAGCATAATGCCCTGGCCCTGCTTACCCTGGAGATCACACTGCTGGTAACTTCGATGCTCCCCTGCCACTGCTGAAAAACAGGTACAGAATTTCCTGGTGCTGATGCTTGAGGAATGAGAAGCTCTGGACAGGGAAAGGCAGCTGTAAATATGAGGAAGATAATCAATTCAGACTATTCAGACCAGGAAAACATCTCTGAGGGGACAAAGTCACTGGGTGTCTGAGAACCAAAATTTCCCACCATTAGGGTGAATATTGTGATACAGTGACTTCCATGTGTTTTAGTCCTTGGCTACTTCAATCCTCTATTTAGTTCTGTCCAAAATTAGTGAACAAAATCAGCTGCGCTGAAAATACTGCACCTCCTTCCATCCTTAAATTTGATCACGTTCCACAGCTTTTGTCACATTTTGAGCTCAAATCAACTAAGTGTAAAAATGAGCTATTTAAGTAAGAGAAAAGGCAAGAAAAGATCACAATATTGTTTGTTTGGGCTTTTTAATATTCTGGTATTATTCAGAGCTCTCCCAGAAGTACTTGCAGTTAGTACCTGGTACTGGAGTCTCTGGTAGTAGCATGACTACTCTGCCTAAGCTCCCTGTGGTTTCCAGGCAATTCCCAGCAAGTACAGGAAAGAATCATCCTTCAATATTAATTTTTTTTTTTTTATGTTCAAGCAGGAGCTAGAAGAAATGCACTAAGGACCACATTAAAAAGCTGAGAGATCACATAATGCATTATCCTGCCATAGGAATGGATGAAAGTTAAATAAGGGATAGAATTAGCATGGATGCTAGAATTAAGCATATGCAAAAATCCACCTCCAACACAAAACTGAAAGCCCTGTTATAGAAGTATAGGTTGCTAAATAAGCTATTAGTGGTATTTTAGACGCACAAAGAATGTTCATTCTTCCACTAAAGAACATTCTTCAGTTACAGAGAGTCTCCTGCCAGGTGGATTATTCGCTCCATAAATCTCAATTGCCAACAAACTCCCTGGCAGCCAGGAAAAGAAAACAATGGGCACTCAACTGCAGGTTAACAGACTATCAAATGTTTTAGTACTTTCTGACTAAAGTGTATGCAAAGACTTCAAAAAGCTGGACAGTGCAGAAAGATCCCAAGGAAACCCAGCAAACCTGGTCTAAGAAAAAAAAAAATCTAAGGGCAAGACAGAGCAGAGATAAGAAAGGAAAGCAGAACCAGGATTACAATGCAGTACTAAAAATACAAGTAGAATGTGAAGAGCTGTATTTTATTTCTGACATTAATATAATCAGCTAGTTTAGAGCTAGAAAGCTCTGCCTCACTGATGGTACTGTCTTGTACCTGGAAGTAAAGGATGAAGATAGAACCTGCAACAAGTATCTGAAGAGATATGGGGAACAAAGGGAATCAACAGAATGCAAAAATTCGAGGTCAGTGATGAATAAAAATAATGTTTTTAAAGAACTACAATGTCAATATAAGCTTGTGTTCACATTTAAAAGTGAGGAAAGACTTCAATACTGGTAAATGAATCTACATGCAAAACAAAGGAATTTGTTTTCTTTCATCCCGCAGTTTCCTTATCATTTGTCTTGCAGCATTTACATACATGCTGTCTGGATGTGTAATCATAAGGGAAATTAACCCTGGATAACCCCATGCTGCAGCACGTTTACAGAAATTGCTCTAGAGAAAACAACCCTAGGAATAAAATGAGGGATGTTCAAGCCATTGGAAATCAAGTGAGTCACAGACACGATAGGTCTGAAGGATGGGAAAAATCTCTTTATGAGAACATGCCATTAAACATTACAATCAAGCATAAAATTGCTCTGCCACAGTATTTTGTTTTATTTGCATTGTTAAATTTCTTCTCCTAACAATAATGGATAGTTTATAGCACTAATGATTTATACAAAAGGAGCTGTGTAAATGCATCCCAAATGGGCGCCTTCTTTCTTAAGAACCACAGACTCAGTTTCCTTCAGCTTGATCGCAGATCGGTGACTCACACAGAATTCACATCTGCCTCAGGATACAATGGCGCAGCTTCTAATGAGGTTTCACGATGGATTAAGCTCCTATGGTGCAAGAGAGGTGTAAAAACTTATGCCAGTTTAAAAAAGCACACTGCATTTCCACAAATTGCCATGGTGCAGGAACTATAGAGGCTCTCTGCCATTAGCAACTGTTCTCACATTGCTAAGTGCATAACTTCTGGCTTCTGCAAGACCACTTAAAATAAAATACATGACTGGAATGCAATTTGTGTATGTCCATGCACAAAAATACAAATTTTCCCCAATAAATCAATGTAATTGATCACATTGTACAAGTATTCATATGTGTCTGGTAAACACATTCACCTCATTTGCAGTGCACCCTCAAAAGAGGTGAGGATTGAGATTTTGGTGGACAAAATGATTTGGATTTTATCTAGTTTATAACCCTCTTTATGACACAACAGAGTAATCTATTCCCAATCCACAGCATTCCAAAACAGTAGTCAATCTCCCTCAAATCAGAATCCAGAAGAGTGACAAAAAACATCCCTATGGGATCCACCTAGATCTTATCTTTCCAGAGTGTCCTTGATCTTTATGTCAAAATTAAGGTATTCATTCATGCATGATTTCAGCAGCTGAAGCATTAAGAAAATAATTTAATTTAAGGCAAAGTCTTGAGAAAGGACAACACTGGGAATAAGAATCAGAATCTAGTCAAGATTTCTTAGGCCAACAAGAATGAGAATAACTGGAGATAAAAAGTACTGAGGTCATGGGGAAGTATCAGGAAGTTTGTAATGTACTTCTTTTCTGACTTAATGGACTAAGTCAGTGTGTGGGAAATAGACCTCAAGCAGAAGATGTGAGGAGGAAATAGGAGAAGTCCACAGACAATGTCAGTTGTCAGATGCTTCCTGCAGGTTTTCCATAACCGCTTATCGGGAGCCAGTTTTAACGCATCATCACAGGCATTCCTCAGCAAGCAGCAGCGTTTCTGTCACTTCCTTCAGACTGGAAAAGGAGTAAGACTTCCCAAAAATACATCTTCTAGAAAAGAGGAAATTAAGAGAGTAAGCTCAGCACTCAATGGGAATGGGATACCTCACTGTTACTTGTGAAAAGCAGACCTCTGAGTAAACCACCAGCGAAACGACAACCACACTGCAGAAGCTACCAGGATATTTTTACCACAGCAGAATATGTTATCTTTTCATTTTGAAGAAAGGCAATAAAAATTCATAAGATTCATGTTCTGCATTTAAAGAGAAAAGCTTGGTAATACAGCATTCAGACCACATGGTTTTTAACATTACCATGAATGGTCTAAGTTCTTCAGTCTTCTGACATGTTCACAGGGATGGTGTTTACGTTGACTTGTTCATAGTACATCATATCACATTTTAATGATTCAGTTCACTCTGACAAAAGGAAACATCTGCCATAAATTTTTTCTTTCGTGAACTTTATCACAATTAAAAATCTGACGTTTCACCAGCCTGTGTGCCAACTGAGAAGAACGCCAAGTTCGGCACTTCCCGATACATACAAATGAGTGCGGCATGAACAGCTAGTACCAACAGCACCAAGCCATCACTGACTTGTCAGCTCTCACCACAAAAGAGAAGAAAGATCACAGTTTGTGGGCAATAGTTTTATAATCTTGATCTGGTTTCCATATGACAGAGTGCAAGAGAGAGAAAGCAAAAAAAAAAAAAAAAGATAAAAAGAACGTTTTGCAGCTCTGTGTGATGACAACATAAAATTTCTATGTCTTGCCCTATTGCAGCCAGAAAAATATTAAAACAGCATGTCAAAACTGGCATCGCTTCTAAAAAAATGATTTCCAAACATTGCTTGATGGACAGCACCCTAGCAACTCGATACAAAGCTTAAATCTGCATCTATTTTACATAAAATGAGACCAATCCTACCCAAGGCAATGACAGAATTCTCATTTTCAGCAGAATTAATGGTATCGTCAAACTCAAGCCACCTCTGAGACACTACAGGTGACAGGAAGGCAGCTTGACCATTTACCATGAGTACCACCAACCTCTTGTAACCTGTGTAAGAGCAGGCTAACTTTTGTATTTTTAAGCAGTTTAAATTACACTGTCATTTCAGGAAGCCAAGAGCCAGGAGCAAAACCAGCAGCCATGCAGTCCTAGCTCATACGTGGAGTAGCAGAAGGAAAGGAAAAATGACCCTGTATACAGAATATACAAGACTGCATACAAAGTATGCCATAGAAGCTTAGGGATCAGAGATGCATCATCTACTAGCTGTGAGATCAGACTGAGACTGAGTTTCTCTCCATAACTCTGTCATAGTCCTATTAGTGACCTAAGGCAAGCCCTTTCAGCTCTTCCTGCCTGTCATCTCTATTCTTCTCTCTCTTGGTATCACAGCAGCACCTAGCAGCGCTTCCACAGAGCATGGCCTCACTCACCTCAGCTTTCACACGTGGTCCACTGCCAGTGCCATATGTCATTTGGGCTGCTAAGCCGCTTTTGAAGATGACATGGGAGCATCAAAATCACAAAGATGCATTTGCAAAATCTGCCCAGTGGTAAGTGGACGGGTGCCTTTTCCCAATTTGCAAAAGGCTGGTCCCAAGGGCCGCAATGGTATTTTCCTGTGTGTGACAGCAAAAAAAAATCCAAAATTTGCTTGAAATCTTACCAGATGCACTGGGAAATGATAGCTAATGCATCTCACAGTTGGTTGGCTGGTATTTTTGGATGGGAGGCTGCATTGCAAACTACTTCATCCTGTATTCCCACTCTGTACAACTGCACATCCGACATTGTACTGACTCACCGGTATCATTTTTGTGCAGCCCACTGAAGAGATAACACTACACCCCATTTGGGTGGGGCAAGGCTTTCTGGGTGAACTGACTTGTTGGAGAGGAAGTTTTGAGAGTAAGATACTTATTTTCAGGGTCACAGAGAAACCATGATGTCCTGTGCGTGCATGCAGAGCAGGAAAAACACATCCACTCCCTCTCACTTCTTCATGTTACCCCATTGGGGCAGCAAAACTACTGATGCTTCACATTTGGTGCAGCCCTAATTTTTAATACAAAATGTGGTTTTTCATTAGGATTAAGGTAAAGGGTTAAAACCAAATAAATCCAAGTTTTTCTGCAGCCTTCAGGGAGAGGGCTAAGCTTTGTGCTTAGCCTAGGAGGGGATGCTGCCCACAAAACACACCTTCCAGACTGCCTCCAGGCAAACCCAGGGCGGACAAAGCCTTCTGGAGAAGCAAAGGGCAGAGAGATCTCTCCATCATCCTTTCCACTCTGGGATCAGGGGTCTCTCCCACACATCTGATCCTCTGAGTTTTAAGTCAAAGCTGCAGAGAATCGGCCTGAGCTAGGCAAGAGTTTTACAGCACTGCTCTGTGATCCCCTGCCACAGGCGCCGCTTCACGCATTCGTGCAATGACTCCAGAAACAGCCTTGACTGCTCACCCATTAACTGTGAGGTGCGAGTCAGGTTTGCCCTGCTGGGAGACAGGCTATTTTTACCACACTTAGGATGTGCTGTCACAACGTTAAATCCCAGTCACAGATTTACCAAAAGCGCTAAGGGGATTTGTCCAGGATTTCAGGATGCCAGTATCCTGATCTGCATAGCAGCTCAGACCAGGCTTTTTGCCATTCATAAGTCCCAGACAAATGACTGGGACTTATGACTGAGAATGTGCAGCTTGCCAGCACAGCGCATGTCCAGCAAGCACGCGGGGTCTGGGATGCGTCTGACACCAGAGGCATGTGCCAGCCGCTTGCACACGGCATCCCAGCCTTCCCCACGCACCGCGTGCCAGACTTCACCCAACACCTGGGTGCAGGTGTGCATCCTCTCTTCCGTGCACCACGCCTGGGCACACCACACCACGAGGACCACACATGTGGCTTGTGGGAAAGGCCTGGCCACACAGCCCCTGCCCTCAGGCAGGGCAGTATTTACTCCCTGTACATCCCATGCCATTCCTGCTTTCTGGTGTCTCAACCAAGTGCAGCTCAAACTTGCAAGTTTACACCCTGCAGCAAGAGCTTCCCAGTTACTTCTGCCCTCAGGGATCCAATCCCCTGGCTGTGGTAGGTACTCAAAAGGGTCTCCTGGGAGAAATCATTGATGGCTCGTGGATAAAGTCTGAGTCTTGGATAAAGTCATGGATAAAGTCTAAGTTGCTGTCTGACACTCAGGATGGTGATGCTGAGGTGCTGCCAATAACTTACCTGCCATATTTCCTGCCTTGAAAGCTGCATGTCATCATATTAGCACAGTTTTGCTAAGTGAATTAGAAAAGGCACACCCTTTCCAGAGTTTATCCTGGATTTTTTTAGACACTCCAAATACCTTGCTGTTAATACATCTGGTCTCTGATTTACACACCGAAGGCAGGAAGAAGGGAATTGCTCAAGCCAAAGCTGTCCATATAAGAAGCATGAATCTGTCATACAACCCAAACTGTCTCTCAGCTTCAATCTATCCTTTTTTGGGCAGAAATAGCTTAGAAATTTTTAATTTAAAAACACTGTGGTGATTTTTTCTTTATTTCCTCTTGTATTTCTTGCTCTGAAAGCTCAGACTAATACTTTTTGTTCGATGTAAGTGCCTTACCCAAAGCCAACTTAAACCTGAACACCTCTAAAAATTTTGAGGAAGGTGGTTTTCTGTTTTACATTGGGGGTTTGGTGGTTTTTTTTTTGTTGTTCTGCTTTTGAGGTCTGGTAATGGGAGGGGAGGGTTTAACTCTTAGATTTAAGAGTTGTGGTTTGCAGTATTAGAGGTTAGAATTGTGGTCCCCAGTGTTAAATCACAAGATTTTGAAGGTCTGGTCCTCTGCTAAAAAAAATTTGTTCTTTTTTTTTTTTTTTAGCACAGTGTGAATTTTTGTCACCTAAAAAACTGCATCCCAGTTTCCGAAATGTTCATGTTTTATCTTTTCTGCTATATTCCGCTGTTTCTCCAGTTAATACTTTAACATCCTGCCTGAAACTAAAGCAGTTTTAGATTCTGCATTGCCTACACATTTTGTCATTTCTAACACGACAGTTCTGTAACCCATTTGTTTTCTCAGTGCGTCTTTGAGCATCGCTTGTACTTCACAGTGCAGATGTCTAATGCAGATCAAGGCGGGCGCTGCAGCATATTCTGTTCCAAAAGACATCCCCACCTCCTCATTTGTTTTGCAACATGGCTATCAAAGCACTAAATAAATAACATAATAGTTAGCATATATCTATTGTCTTACATATTCTGCATGGTTTATATATATTATCTAATATCTTCACTCCTGTGGAATAGGTACAGAAGTGATCTCTTTATATAAACTGTGGATACAAAACAAGTTAATAGCTAAACTAAATAATCAGATCAAAGCTCTCAAATTTCTGAGGCCAAAATAAATCTCATTTACAGTGAAGAACACAAAAAAAAAAAAAAAATTTCAGACCACCTCTTGCAAACAAATGACATGTACGCTAAAGTTTGATCACAGCTTTGTCTCTGTGAGCCTCTAGCCCAAATCTGAAACCTGAGTTCTCTCCGTTAAAGCTCACACCCAGAGGCATGGCTCACTGGTCAATGCAATCTTCAGAATTTCCCATCTTGAACAATTTATTTTCAGGAACAAAGCCTGGAAGAGATCCAAACCCCGCGTGTGGATTGGCAGCAGCTCAGGATGCTGTCTAGGTGTGTCTGGCTTGCCCAACTAACAACTCTTTCCAGTTCCTCCATGCAGAGCATACTTGTGTTTCACCATACTGCAGAAAGCCACCCATAAACTTCTACCCCCTCTTTTCTAAAAAGGACACCAGTTTCTCCCACTAGATCCCCAGCTCTTTGGGCTGTCAGACACTTTGGGGTTTAGCTGGTAGCTTAGAATTCAACAGCGAATGTACGGTTTAGAATTTACAGCTGGGAAAACAATTTCCCAAAATATCTGTATGAATGCAATGCAGAAATATGCCACATTATAACAGTGAGTATTCTTTCTCAAAATGGAAGTGTTAAATTTCAAGCACAGCCCTGTGCCTCAGATGAGCCAAGAAACTTCTGAAATGAGTAGCAGGCCTTGCTCAGCACCCTGTGTGGAAAGCAGCCTCTTCCTTCCTGCTCCTCTTGCACCTCCAGGTAGCCCCAGCACAGCAAAGCAAAATTTCTCAGCTGTGCTGTTAAGCCAAACTCCCCTCAACATTGTTATCAGGCAGTGTTTGCCAGCCGCTACCATCAAACTGTTAAATCCTGAAATGGGTCAGTCTGAAGGTTATTTGTATCATAGAATCATTTAGGTTGGAAAAGACCTTTAAGATTATTGATTCCAAACACAAACTGATTTTTCATGTGCAGAAACACATAGGGAAACAAACAGTAATATTAATCTGTTCAAACAGCAAGAAGTCCCCTCCTCCCCCTCCCCCATGCACAAAGCTGCAAAAATTAAATCCATAAGGACACTTATAAAGCATATCTTATTTTGGGGAGAAAACAAAAGTGACTGACACAGTTATTTGTCAGCGCTGGTAAATAAATTTGCACGGCTTACAATGTTTACCCTGGAGTACAGCTGAAAGATCCATTCGTGCTGCATTAGAAACCCGCCTCAATGACAAACTTCAGCTCCCCGCTCTAGCAAAGCTGATGTATTGACTAGACAGGTAGATATTAGGTGCTCCGACTGTCTGGATGCTATGGAAATCATGCCGCATGCATCTGACCGTTGTCAGAGGCAGAAGACAAGCGCCGGCCTCATTCTTATTCTAGCCAGGAAAAAGGCCTCGTCTGCATTAGCCTTTTTACTGAAAGGCTGCCATATTTGTCAGTTCAGACGCATGTAAGATAAGCTCTTTCCCCGTTATCTAATATTTCACCAGGCAGTGGAAACGAAGGATAAGCAGAACCTAATAGTCTACGTGGGCAGGAGATCTTGAATGCTGTCAAGCTCAGCACAAGGCCTGGATGCCCTAGACAAGGGGAAGTTTACAGCAGGAGTTAATCACTTCATTTTGAAGAAAAACTCACAGGGATTTGGAGAAATGGCTAGGACTTATCCTGGCTTCACAGCAAGCAAGGAGACAAGCATAAAACCCTTAGTGCAGCATTATCCTCAGGGCCTCTCCCCTCTTGTAATGTAGGTACTGCTTGGCTAGAATTCCAGCCCAGTCAAAGGAGATTAAAGAAAGAAGCTGGAAAACCGCTGCTTTTCCTAAGCAGCTGGACAAAACAGAAGGACAGGCAGGGAGAAGCAAAACAAAAAAAAAAAATTCTGCATTCTTGAAATGTGCTGGGCTTATCAGTCCCTTGTACGGCAGCTAGCAGAGATACCAAAAGTACTGCTGCAGTCTGATTTACCTACATTTCTACATTCCAAAAGTGCCCAAATTGCATGCAGAGCTGGTAACAACCTGGCAAAGAGATCAGAAAGGCTCTTGCTCAGTCGCAGGACTCCTTAGCAAGCACATATTTTAACAGGCTTTTCTGCTGCATAATGTGAATACGACAGTGCTAAGTGAATTCCAAATAAAATTAAGATAGCCTGTTTCAGAGCTCATAGAGTAAGTCTGGTTTAACAGCATGTCTTTTTAATAGATACACCATTTCAAATAGTAGTAACTATACGGTCACACCGCTCCCTTTTAATGCACTGACATGAGAATCCAACAATATTTGGTGCAGCCCCAAGTATAAGCTCTACAAGTTGTTCTGGCTCACAATGAATGGTCTAGCTCTGCCCAAACAATTCTGTGGGTTTTTTTTCCATCTGGCAAAAGTGGAGCTTTTGGGCATAACTGTTCAGAGGTGCCCTGCCAAAATGTATGCGACAGCCTTTAAGGGAAGGGTTATAACACACGTGTGGGATGTGTTATCCAGCATCCCTCTGCTGCATGTTCCCAACCCACTGCCCACTCTTTAAACCACCACCTAAGTGACACGGTGAGCTGTGTTCTGTGCATGGACCCGTAACGTCAATGCTGCACTTAATACCTCATGTGGTCACCAATAATAATTTTGACCCTCCCTGGAATCAGCAACGCTTTGGCTGTCAACAGCAACAGTCCCAGGATAGCTGCTGTCAGCAGCAGCACACCACGTGTGCCCGCACGTGACAGCAGCTCTGCCGTGTCGCCCACCTGCTCCCACTGTGTGATGATGGGGACTACACAAAGTCACAAGAAACCTATTCCCAGGGAGTCAAGTGCTCCTTGGCGTCAGCACTCGCCGTCCTCACGGAGTAGGCCAACTGGGGGAAGACGCATGTGGCATGTGAGCCCTGCAAGGAAAACAAAGCCTAGCCTGCGTCTAATTTTAGGCTTGGCAGCCCTAAGGATGTTCTGGGCTGTCTTTATCTTTGGCTTTTCCAACTCCTCTTCCTTTAAGGCCATACCCTTAAAAGCCATTGTGCTGCCTCTTGCCCCAGGTCTCTTTCCTTCCCCACATCAGCCCAGTCAGAAGGTGCAGCAGCTTGAAAGCCCTGACCCCCTGGAAAGCCTCCCTTTCAGCAAGCTGGCAGGACAGCCATCCAGGAAAAATCTTCCAGCCTGCCGGCTCAGCTGGGATAAAGAAGGGACAATCCCTCATGCTTTACTTCATCACCAGCTGGCTGCAAGGCTTTCTGAATCACTCTTCTCTTCGTGTCAGTCCAGAGTTTCTCTGCCTTTTTTCATGCGAACCTTGCAGTGTACTTTTTCTATTTTTTCAGTTATGTACATTAAGTACTTTGTTTAAGGTGAATGAATCCCAGTTTCACATTAATGGGAAAGGAATGGGAAGGTACCAGGAGCTGATGCCACATGGCCAAGCTCTATTTCCCTTTACAGACTCCTTCAAACCCCTGTCCAACAGGACTTAGATTCACCCGTTCCTCACACAGGAGCAAGATGCCATAGAAATTTCAGAAATTGCCAGGAGGTAGAGGCAGGATAACACCAAATATCCTCCTGCTCTAAGCAAGCCACAAGCTCCCTGCTGCAGCATGTTGATGCTAGACCACCATACCCACGTGGGAAAGCTGCTCATTCCCCAGGTATCAGCCCAAGCCTCAGCCCAAGACTGATCCCACCATTTAGGGCCAGCTCCAAATGCCAGCTGCAAGGAGCACATACACAGCAGCAATGCTGCCAAGCCTGCACTTGCAGCCCCAACATCCAGCAAAGCAGTGCTCCATTTTCAGGGAGTCTAGAAACGCAAAACAGAGAGAAAGGCTAAGGTGGCTTTCCAAAGTATTTTTCTTTCACTCTTAATTGCCTGAAATGGTGCAGGGATTTATTTAAAACCTGGAAGAAACATATAACCTAAAGGTACCCCTTCATTCTTTACAGCATTCCGCCTCTGGCAGTGTTTTCCACCCATGCCCAGAGAATGCAGCAGGTTACCCAGCCTGACACCAGCACTGCATCCCAGCCCCAGGGGCACTGCACAACCTCCTGCCCACCTCTGGTAGGGCTGAACAAAAATACCAGCGTCTGGAGGAAAGTGTCTATGGTGCAGCTGTACACCATGACCTCTTACGTCACATACCAGCTGCCACTCTGAAGCTTGCACAGAAATGAATAATCTTATTTTCTCTGATTTTTAAAATATTTTTTTCCAGGGGGGAGGGGGGAACCTTGATTAGATAGATGTGGCTACTTAAAAGCAGTCTCTAGCCAGTCCATTCTCGGCTGAAACAACTGGGGCAGAATGGGTCTCTGCTAATGTTACATTTAGTCATTAAAAATGTGCATTTGTGATTCTAAAAGCTGCTAGAGGCAAAGCACAAGAGAGAGATACATACTCAGATTTACATTCAGTTTTCAGCCAGGGAGACTCAGTGAAACTAAAACTAACATCTCTACCTTGCATATGCATTTCTGGACAATCATATATTGAGTAATAACCACCACTGCTGTACACATTTGAATCCTCTTTCAGCAAAAGCCTAAATGCCTTTTGAAAAACTTAAATAATTTAGCACTGTGATAGTGTGAAGTGTGTTAAGACACTTTTATATACTACTACATCTAGCTCTGGGGTACATACAGGAGATGTCATCTTAAAGGAGCAACACACCATGGCTTTGGGCAGAAAAACAGTTAACAGATAAAAGGAACAAAAGTATTTGCACTGGATGGGAAAATATCACATAGGAATAATAGATAATCAAATCAAAATAGTACAAACTATACAGTGGAATCTTTAATTATGACTCACTACAAAGACTTTGGTTTCACATTTAACCCATGCCAGTGAAAAAACATCTTGGTACAACTAATGCATTTTCACCATTTATTTGTGTTACTGTAACATAAAGATCCTTCAATCAAGGATCACAACTTCAGTGGCCTGAGCACTGCACAATTAAAAAAAGACAGCTCTAGGAATTTGAGGTCTGGAACTATGACAAAGATGACTTGCTTATGAAAAAGGAGGTGAGATTAAGGCGTAAAATGTTCACATCCACTGAAAAAAAATCTGGGTATTCTTAGCTCAACAGCTGCCTAGCCAAAAAAAAAAAAAAAAAAACCCAAACCAAGAAAGGAAAAAAAAAACAACACTCCAAGGAAAGCCTTTTTAGGACTTTGACAGCAAATAGTCATTCCCATGGATCAGTGTAGGGGGCCTTTTACTGAATCACCAAGACAGTTTTCTGTTGCACTGGGACAATCCCCCATGAAGCCACATGCACTAAATGCACAAGCAGACTAAAGGGGTTAGAAGGAGAAATTTGCATTATATTTCTGTATTCCAAATTCTTTCTATTCTCTGTTTTTCTGAGCAGTAAAAGAAACTGTAAAAACAAAGTCCAGACACTACCTGAAATAAAGCTGTTTCTTATTGTCATATTACCTAACTTTTAATAGTATTGGTGTCGCAAAAAACAACACACACACGGAAATAAGTGAAGGTTTAAAAAACCCAAAAATACCAGCTATAAGTAAATTAATTAGATGGACACACACAGTTCAAATTCTGTGCCCATAGGCTGGAAACAAGGCTCTCCTTCATCACCAGCAACTGGAAAAAACAAATCTTAAAGCTGTTCCATTTTTGTTTTATCACCCAAATTTTGCTTCGTTTCTAGGTTATGGGGATCAGAGACAGAAAATTGTTTTTCCTGTAATACCTGGGAAAAATACCTGCTTTTCCTGTAACAGTTTGCAAATTTCACAGCCTATTTCAAATAACTTCTGGCAGATTTTTTTCTCTTCCCAGAGCTCCTTGGAGCAGGGAAGCTTTAATAATGTGCTCATGCAATGCCAAGCAGAATACAATGATGAAAAAAGAAAGGAAAAAAAAAATAATCACCAATAAAATAAGCTTCAATGATAAAAAGTGGAAAAATAAATTAAGGTGAAAGTAAGGGGGTGAGATGAAACAGGCACCCACGCAGGTGCTCAGAAGCGATGATCCAATGGTCTCTCCTCTGATTTCACAGTTCAGGAGCTCCTGGCACACCGCTGCCCTGTCTGCAGCATCTCCATGCTGGAAAGAAAAGTTTCCATCTACAACTCATTTATTAAAAAGTGGCTCTTTAGGCTATCATAATACAATAATTTACAGTGCTTAGGTTTACTCTGTGCTTTGTTGCTGAGGAGAGCAGAAACAAACTTACTGTACTTCTTCTACAGTGGTTTAAAAGCACAACGCAATTTCAAGGGCAGATCAAAGTTAGACTAATTATTTCCTTTCTGTATATCCCATAACTAAATGTAACAGGTCACTAGGGAAGGGGGAAACAAAAGATGAATGTATTTGCATACACTAACAGCAAACACCAAGAAACAAGGACCTTATTTATATAATAAAAAGATGCATTAGGGAAAACATCAAAGCCTATATAAAATATACAAACCCACAAATATATCACCAATGGTGCCTAAATAACTAGGGAAATGAACTATCTGCTCTCTTCTCCACACTTCACATTAAACATAACCGCTGAGGTGGTTATAGCCTTCAAGAGCCTTTAGTACTACTGTTGATAAAGGTATGATAATTCTAGTATTGCCCACTTGATGTTAATCCCAATACTAATAAAATACTTAGCCATTGTTTTCTGCTTTTGAGAAACATTTGAATTTGCTCAGGCCATACCCAAAAGATTTGGGCTGCAGTCAGGAAGGCTAGAAACATGTTTTACTGTATTTTTTTAAATGAGACTTGACATTCTTATGATACAGTTCCAGGAATCAGAGTTTTAAAATATTCCAGCTATCATGAGAACTGAAGAGTGGTCAAGAACATAATTTGCCTGTAGAAACTTGCAGAAGCAAATAGCTTCTGCTCTGCATTAATTCTTCTCTAGGAAGCTTTAACAGGCATATTCCACTTATGTTACTGTTCCTTTGTCTTTTTCTCAGGTTGCTTCATCTGCTAGTTGAGAAACTGCAAGCTTTGAGGTAAAAAAAAAAAAACCCAGTGTGTAACTCCAGTGTTTTGTCTACCTGTCAGCAGCCACACAAGCAGTGTCCTATCCTTAGCATTCCTACTTCCACCACAACTTCAAAGCACCGACAAAAGGTATGATGGCCCCAGCATACAGTGACTCCTCCAGACAGAACACAACGCACAGTGGCATCTCTCAGGGGTCAGGCACTGTCCAGCTTCTGTTAAGACCCATTAAATTTCCTACGATTCAGGACAGCTTTTGCTATAGGAGCAATAATGCTCCTTGTTTTGAGATCTTCCCATGAAAACCATGTTCTTGGACAATACATTTTTCAACGCTCAGTGGGTGAAGAGGACTGGAATAGGAGGAGAAAATGAAAGGGGCCTTTTCAAGGCATGGAACTGGGGCTCTTCAGGGAAAGCTTTTCTGAACCAAAAGGTGGCACACACAGAAGGTCCCTGAGCTGGACAGAGGTATGGTCATAGCTGCACGAAGCACGGGGCCGCAGCCAGCAGCTGGGCCTCCAGGAGTGGCAGAGTGTGCAGTCCTGCAGGAATAATACTTTGATATTTATTGTTCTTTTCTTTCACTCCTGAAGCACCAGGAAGGTTGTTGCCTAGCTCACCTCCAGAGAAGGTCTCATGGATCAGGCCGAATGCAGAGAACTACAGCCTGGCATGCAGAGGTCTGAGTGGCACACCTAACTTTCTACAGTTAAAACCAGGACAAACCCTGGGCTTCATCTCTACACACAAATAAAAGGCCTTTTATTTGCTTGACAGTGCTCTTTATTTTTTCAGTGTGTGCCCTTTACTGTTCTTTGACTAAGAGTACAGATACAGGCATTTCTCACCCACACAGTACTCAAATGACTTTCAAACCTTTGTGTTAGCTTGTCATTTTTTTTGGTAGCTTTCACACCCTTATTGAAACAAAACTTAGACAAACCCTAAAAACTAAGGATCTCTCCAGACATGTCTAGACTCTCAGTTCAACCAGGCACAATATTTCTGAACTCTCTAACCTTTATGGGAGGTGACCAAAGCCAGCTCAGACAGACTAAACTGACACACTGCCAGCTAATACCCTGAACACCTTAAAATGCAAATAGCTCTAATCTTATTAGAAATGATGCAATTCACCCTACCGCAACAGTAAGAGGGGGCAGGGAAGCAAAAACACCACTCTTAGCACAAGCTACAGTTCTCATCAAGGAAACAAAATGGTAAAATTTATGAATTACAGCCATTTAAGGTTAAAGGAGCCAAAGAATTAGGATTTTTTTTTGTTTTAAATCCATAGCGAGCCTGGTAAAAGACTATATCTAGGCTATGCGTGGGAGGTGAAGAACTGCCACCATCTCCCAAAGACATGACTAATACAAGATTTGGTAAGTCAGGATGACAATGCCGTCTTTCCTCATACTATACAACTTGGATGAAAGCAAGTATGTAGGAAGGTAGCTAGAACATGCCAGAGGAGGCTCAAGCTGTACCCAGCCACTATAAGACAGGCATCTCACTAACTCAGATGGGGCAAACAATGTAGAAACAGAAAAAAAGTAGATCTTTGCAAGGCAGAGCTGTCATGCTCTCCTTCCTCCTATCTCCATTGTGGGACAGCAGGAAGCTTGCACCATACAAAAAATGGAGGAGCTGGGCAGCTGTGAGCCAGTTCTACTTGAAGAGAGATTGTGCCACTGATGTGGTGAGCCTTGCACACCACCTGATTCAAATTGCCTAAGCCCTGCTCATTTACAACCTGTTAAAGTACAGTCTTGATTTCTGAACATAAGGTAAATTACAACTGGTGAAAAGTTCCTTTTTCTAACAGGCTACTTGTATCCAGTACCCTGGAAAAGAAATGCTGCCTTGGATTTCTGCATGCTCTTCCGGCAAAGAATTTCCAGATTCCTCCCAAAGACTTCCAAGTCCTGAACCTGTGCCTCAGTGGAAATACCTCAAGTGAGGCTGCCCAACTTGAAACTCATGCTAGATCACATTTCCAGATACTGAATTCACTTCTTTTTCAGGAGCAGAAAGGTATGACCAGCCAGGGTAATTAAAGTACAAAAAAGGACACTGATAATGAACTGGTTTCTGTCATGCCATATCAGCCAACAAGCTGTGCTGCAGTAACACAAAAGCCTTTCAGCCATACTAACAAGCAAAGGCACATGGGAGAAAAGACTGCTGGAGTTTTGGAAGCTATTTGCTGTGGTAATCTGCAACTGGTGTAGAGCAGCATGTACAGAAGGAGTGTGGCAACTTGACAGAAAGCGAGTAGCAAGCTGCTTCTCTTTTATTGCGGCTTTGCTCAGCTGGGTTGCCTTATGCAACCACCACAGGAGCAAATTCACCATGGGAAGCGAGAGAAAAAAGATTGATTTATCTTAAGCCCTGTAGAGCTCCATTCTCAGTTTTGCAAAGAGTGCAGCCCCAAAGCACAGATCCTATCACATGAAAGACCTGCCAAAAATAAAAACTCTAATAGTTCTCTAAACTCTAGGGAATCATCAAACATAGTTTGTCTCCAGATCATGGATTACTGTTAAATTAGGACAAATCTCTTTTCAAGTGACATCTCAAAGTAAAACAAAACCAGACACACCACCAAAACCCAAATGAACCAAAAGAAGCCCTACAGCCTCCTCCTGCAACCAGACGCATATATATCCACGTTTCTGTCTGTTTCGGATCATAAGACCATAAATATAAACCTATTCTCAGGCAAGCATTCCTGTGGCATTAAAAATTTTGTTAACCAGTCTTCCATACTGAAACCCCTGGTTTAAGTCAGGTCACAAAATAAAGGATGGAACCGTCTTTGTAAGCGAGCTGGGTTTTGCTACTCCTTTGATGGATTTGAGATTAGGGATCTGGTGACAGTCTGGCAGTCATCAAATAAAAGACCAGCAGGAATGTCAGCAATTAAGGGAGACCTGTGAGGAACAGGCAGGATCTAGAAAAAAATCCTCAGTAAAGAGAGTAAAGTTTGCCTGTGCCATGCCAGCTGGGAAGCAATTCTCTGCAGTGACTGGTGATCTTATAAAGGGAGTTTCAAAAACTGCAGACAGCCCAATGAGTGCTGTCTCTCAAGTTGCACTGAGTCATAAAATTCATCAGTTCCATTAATAAAAAATGAAATTTTGCCAATGTGGGGCACTTTGAGCAAACCCTACTCCATGGTTTGTTATTCCTGCTTACATAAGGGTCGAGCTGACCAGAGCTGCAGCTCTGCAGAGGAAATTGCATGGCTACTACTAGTTCAAAGCCAGCAATCTCAGATTACTCTGTCTCCAAATTACTGCTGAGTGTCATTAAAGTCCCAAAATAAGCCATTGTTCCTATTACCATGTGGATTGCTTAACTTTTTCCCACAGGATCTGAGCATTGACTTGGAACATTCTGAGTCTTTACGTTGATTTTAGTTCAGAATGAGTTGGGCAAACAAAATGTGAAATCTGAGTGACCAGTGGATCACCAGGACAGCAAGACTGCAGTTTCAGGATTTTCTTCATGGCCTTGCAGACTCCACAGAATACGAAGACTAAAATGGCAACAATGTTGGAACAGGATAGTTTAAAAAACGAGGGGCATGAGGGTTTCCAGTTACAAGCCCCACCTTCAAATTGCTAGAAAGACAGGTCAGTCATTCCAAGTCAATAACTTAGGACCCCTAGTGCAGAGTTTCTCCCAAGGAAAGCATTTTGATCATGTCTTTTGCTCCTGTTCTTTGGCTCTGGCCCCAGTACAGCACTGCTGACTGTCTTAACTCCCATAATCTGGCATGTAGAGACAGGAAATTGGAGAGGCACCACACTATTGGGAACAGAAGTTGTGCCAGCACAGCGACAAAGAAGTAGGAGATGAGAGATCTCTTCTGTAAGGCCCCATGAACACGCTCAGCAAATCCATGTACACTACCACTTCTGTGCCACAGAGAAGGAAAAATATCACCCAAAAAATACAAAAAACAAAACAAAAAACCACCAATCTGAACACTGAAAGAGGAATTGGGAAGTCTTGTATAATTTTCCTTCATGCTGCTAGTTCACTGAGGTTACTGAGTGCAAGGGAGGGATGGTAGATTGACCACAACTGTTCTGCATGGCATGCACTACTGCATGTCAAAGACACAGCATCAGAAAAACAACAGGAACCACAACAACCTTTAAGAGTTTAACAGTGCTTCAACTGCTAAACCTCGACCTTTGAAACCTGCCAGGGATGGCAAAATGCAGAGGAACCATAGTGATCACAACATGAGGCAGAAGAGAGATCCAGGCCCTTAAAAGACATCTGTGATACATAATAAATTTTTTCACCCATTCAGGCCATTTTCTTAGCTCACCTTGCCAGCACCTATGAAAGCTACACAAGTCATTGTGATGCATACAGTACATACTGCAGCATTCACCGCCCATGAACTGGCACAGCCCTGCCCAGAGCCACAGAATCCTTCAGGCTGGAGTGGTCCTGGGAGGTGCCTCATATGATGCTATGCCCAAAGCCAGGTCAGCACTAGAGTCCAGATCAGGTTGCAATTCATATTCTGCTGAGCAGATCGACTGCTAAAAAATACCCTTTAACTCATTACGACAAGAAGGGACCTCCACTAACTTAAATGAATCCACTTCTGAAAAGACATTAAATTGGTATTGTTTGGGTCTAAGTAAGGCTAGCAAGGGTTTCTGAAAACAGGACATCTTGATCACTGAAAATATCTCTAGCATGAGAGCACTTTGACAGAGTTCATGAAGTTATGTGGGTCACTGTCTCTTACCCTTACACAGACTACATGTGCAAAGAAGCCCTCAGACAATACACTTCAGATCTGTCTCTTGGATAAAACAAGCTATACCAGCAGAAGTTTTTTTTTAAATAATTTCATTTATCTTCCAGGTTTTGCTGGCACAGCTGAATACGCTGGGAGAGTGATTTACGCACAGCCCTTGCTGATGTACCATTTTCTAGTGCAAACTAAGCTGCAGTCATTAACTAAGAGAGAACTTCAGGGTACAAGAACTTTAAAGGAGCTTCCCAACCAGTTCAGAAATACATGCCAAGCAATTAATTTTCAGAAGTATAGCAAACAAGTCACTGATAAACACAAAGTGTGGGTATTATGACTATATAAGATGATGTGATACCTTAAAAACTCTCCAGGTAATATAAATTCATGTTTTCAAGTGCACCAGTACTGTAACAGCTCTGCTTACAGCCCACAAGCTTCTAGGGACAAAACAGTAAATAGTCAAATTTTCTCTTTATTTAATTTAAACAGAAAAGTTCTCAGATCAGCCAATGAGTTATGTTTGTGCTACCAAGGTAAGTGACTCTCCAAACACACTGGGTTCAAAGCTGCAGCTTCCTCCTACATGTGGGATTCCTGAAACCTTACTGGAGTACTACATTTTTTTTAGGAAATAATTACATATGCTTTCATTATTTTACTTACTCTGCTCTGTTCTGGTTCCAGAGGGTTTGTTTTCCCTTGCCCCAAATGATCCATTGCCATTTACACAAGCTTAAATTATACATAGCTGGCACATACACTGAGAAATATGAAGAATAATTTTTAAAGTTATTTGCTTTTAAAGGCAAACCAGTAGTTACTAATCGGTTGAGCTATTTCTACTCTAATTTACCACACTTAAAACACACAACCCAAAAAACCCTCTACAGAAATGAAAAAGCACCTCAAAACTTAAATGGGCTAGAGAAAGAGGTAAAGATGCCATTACCTACTAAATTTCCTAGGGGAAAGAAAATTGGTATTTAGAAATAAGATTAACTATAATAAAAAACAAGAAAAGAAAAGCTTAGGGAAATGATCCAGGTCATGAGGATGGTATTTCCAATTTTTTTAAAGCTGCAATGCTACATTCCCAAGTTGAGTAAAACCTGCTCCCTGCCCTCATGGCAACCCCACCACAGAAATGCCAGTGGCCAACTATCTCCTGTTCCAGTTCTTCATGTCCCACACCTTCAAACCCAGGGACTGACTCTTCCAACTAAGCACGAAGCTTCCCACATGTCTGAAGGAAGACTAGCAGGACTAAAGACATTGCTTACAAAACACGTCCCTATGGGTATTAGCAAAAGAGTCTGTTTTACTGGTATCGTTTTTTTGTGCCTTTCTTTCCCTTTTTTTTTTTTTTTTTTTTGTTGTTGTTGTTGTGTTTCGGGTTTTGTTGTTGTTGTTGTTGATGTTGGATTTTGGGTATTTTTGGGGGTTTTTTTTTACTTCTTCCACCTTGAGCAGGCCATAGAAAATGTCTGATCAGTTTTCCTCTTCTTTACTGGCACAGATCCCTGTCCCAGTGCTGGGGCTGGCAAAACGCCTGTTGCTTCCAGTGGGAAGAGGATCAGGCCCAGTCCTGCAGATGTTACTCATGCAAGTAACTCAGCTCCACCCTTCATTTCTCACATCGCTCCATGCTCTCCTGCTTAAAAAACAGGGACAAACTTATGTCACAAAGCTCTCTGTCCTGCTGATAAAATCCAGCATTTCACACCTGGGACTGCCAACCTGAGCCCATTTGCAAGCAGATTTTGGTGGAGCCACACGCCATCATCTTTATTTGTAAAGGACAATTGATCTCCTGGTCTGTGGGAAGGTAGAAAGTCAACAAAATCCATCTTGAATGCCACAACATTTGCTCACGCTTTTAGAAGTCCCAGGCCCTGCGGTCACGTTTCTTCTTGAGAAATCTGGATTTCTTTTAAAAACTGAACTTTCTGGGCTCCCATAATTGGAGAGAATAGCCTGAAAATCTGGCTTCAGAGTTTCCCAAGAGAAAATAAAAAGCCAGTAAACAAATAAAAAGAACTGGAAGTTTCTCTTGGTCAAATGTAATTTGTTGATTTTTCTTAACATCACTATTTTAAGCAATATTCTCGCTCCTTTTTTTTTTTTTTTTAATGTCTTGGCAAATTATTTTTAAATGCTTCAGAATGGCAATTTGCTCTGAGCTAAATCCTGATTCAGACTGTCATCACTAATAGTAAAAAAATGTTTCTTCACCTGTTTGTCAGCATTATCCAACAATAATTAATTATATTTTTATATATTCTTTTATAGTAATGTTTTAAACTGCTTTATTGGATTAGAGACATACTTGGGAAACAAACTCCATTCCCAGTCTAGAAAGTCCTCAAGGGAACTAAGAGACTTGGATCTTATTTTATGCTTATGAAGTTGGTGTAGGAATTGTAAATATATACCTGTGAGAGACTCTAGACTGGGAAAGAAAAGCTGACTGCCGCCCCTTCACAACTGGACAATCTACAAATCACTATGTAATTGGGCTTTAGTTGCTGACCTGTGAAATGTGCATTATTTCAATATTTCCAACTCAAATAGAATGATGCTCATTAGAAAAATGTTCAGCTTGCATTATTTGAATACTCAAAACTGCTCTTCCCTAAGCAGAACTGAAAAAGCAAACAGGGATATATTTTATTTTTGTATGTATACCTACACATACAAGCAGGGTTGTTTTTTTTCTAACCACACTTTGTGCCTTTAGGAGAGCAAGAAGTGCAGCCTGGACAATTGTAGATGTCTAAGAAACTCTTACAACGCTTAAGGAAAGAAAGGAGTCAATTGTATTTGCTTTATGTCTATGCATTTTATGCACGTGGGTGCAAGAACACATTAGCTGTAACCGCCACTTTGCATTGTTGACCTAAAAAAAAAAAAACAGAGAGAAGAATGAGACTTTCAGTGCAGCTGGGTCAGGCCGTACCATGGGACTGGTATCTGGCACTGGCATGGCCCAGCTGCACAAAGCATCTCACGCCAGTGTCGCAGCCCAGCTGCTACAAGCGAGGGATATTGTGCAGTGGTTGCAATTTCCAGCAACAGCCTGTCGGGGCTGGACACATGCAGCCCTGTCCTGCCCCCGCCACCTGGAAGCAAGCCTGTCTGAGGAAAGCTCCTGCTCCCAGACTGGCACTGACTAGGACTTGCATGCTCTCAGAATTTATGGCCCTCTACACTGTGTATGCTCACAGCAGCACAAGAGGGGCTGGCTGGCTGTGCCGGGCTCACCAGGGCAGAAATGCTTCCTTCATCCTTCAAAAGAAACCCTCTGTGTTTTCCCCCGTGCCCAGCCCTGACAGCCATCCTTCTCCATGGCCCATCAGCATAAAACAAGCTGCATTTTGAGAATAAAAGCACAAGGAGCTATTTCATATGATTTTTGGTTTTACCCGAATCTGAGCCTGGGGTTCCCAAAACACACCCATGAAGATCTCTGGAATGGCCTTTTAACAGAGTATATCATCATAGCAAAATTAAAATGCCATTGATTTAAATTTTTTTGATGCCAGAAACAAGAAGCAGGTCGCAGAGAAGATTTCATCAGCAAGTAATTAAACAAACTAATAAAAAGCACTCATAACAACAGTGCAGTACGCTTTGAGAAAACTTAAATATAATACATTTGATTCCAGATCTAGTCCTGCCAGGCAAATAGGAAAACTTGAAGCTATGTTGGGAAAGTCAGGCTTGAAAAACTAAGCTGGACTGTTCTGCCCACCCCACGAAGTCCTCTGGGTTTTTGCTGTACTTTTCTGTATTTTAAGGGAAAAGCTAGGAAGTTGTTATCCTGGACCTTTATGTGATAAGTAGAGATGCCTGAAGAAGACCTACTTTGGCTTTGGCGTACAGACAAGTGAGTAAGACTCAAGGACATATTTCTGATAAAAATAATAGCAATGTATACTGCTCTAGCCCATAAGGTGATGGAAAACACAGCAAGCGAGTTTAAGGAACTGCCACTGCCATGAAAATAATAAGATGTTGCAGACAGTGGAAAAGATGGGACAAGATTAAAGTACCAGGAGAACATGGTATTTTCAGGACTGACTCCAAGTTTCTACACCCAGAAAACATTCTCATGGATTAACACTAACACAGAGACTTTTACTTGGGATTTTAATTCAGAGTCAATAAACTCAAGAGTAAATCATACAGAAATTAAAAATTACCAAGGCAGTTCCTTCTCAACTCTCCCCCAGTGACTTCAGGTGTAATTTAAGTATAAAAGACATTTGATGCATTGAGACAATTTCTTAATGGTGAACTATAATTTGGGGGCAAAACAAAGACATTTCATTCTTATGGAAAACACCTATTCCCTTTTAAAATGGCTGCAAAAAGCACCTGTTTGGAGTGTACACAGACTCAGAATACTGTTTGTGCTTACAACACAAAAAAAGTAACATATCAGTCCATGCTGAGATGTCAGGAACTATCAACTGACCTCACTGTGACTGCACATGGAGGAATTTTCCGAAGAAAAACTTAAAAGAATTTTCAGATACTGAGTGTGAGGTATAGTGGTTTTTTTGTTTTGTTTTTTTTTTTTTTGTTTTTGTTTTTGGTTTTTTTTTTTTCCAGGAAGATTCAAATAATCTTTTTCTGGTTTGTTCCTGAATTTTAAATTAGATCAGGAAAAAAATTAAAATCAGTCATTTTTTCCCTCCCACAAAGGACTTTTTAGTGTGTGTCCTCTCAAAACTGCCTACATTTAATCAAGTATAGCCTTTCAACCAAACACTCCCTAGGATTAGGCCATTATTTACAACTATACAGAGAAAATTCTGCAGAGCATGCGAATCCTTCCTCCACTAAACTGCTCGGCCTTCAGTAGGTTTGAGTAGTAACAGTCTTGAGGACTTCAGGAACTGCAGTTCTGTAAAAACCACCAAAAAGCCCCAACAAAACACATGATAAAATTCTTTATTCCAATTCCCACATTTTGTTTTTCTCCTGTTATATGTGTATGTTTCATATCATCCGGATTTTTTTATGCAGAGAAATCTGTGAGCGTGTTATTCCATATCTTCTTTCAGAATTTTTTTCCACTTCTCTTTGTTTTTCTGGCAATATGGGCTATGGAGAGGAGAACTCTTTACATCCACATGAAAACTGGACTCCAATTTTGGTTTCTACCATAATGGCTGAAATCAACGACAAGCTCAGTGAAAACAACTGAGTTATTTTGGTGGAAACTTCAGGAAAAAAAAACAAAAACAAAAACAAAAACTAGGCTATTACTTCACTACAGAAATAGATCAGTGATGTGTGTTTCTGCAGTGGCATTTTTCAACCATGAACTAATAAGACCATTCAGCTTGAATATTCCACAAATTCCTTAAGATCCTCTTACTGCTGCCTCTTCCTGGCACTAGCTCTTTGTTAAATTTAATGAGTCCTTAAAAGAGAGAAGAGAAAATGTCCATACCACTCATGAAAAGCTACCTTGGTAGACCTGGTCAAAAAAAAATTATACTGGAAACTTCCATGCATTCAGTGGGATAATGAGTATATTCTTGAACACATGAAGGGGAAAAAAAAAACCCAACCTGTTTAAAGACAAATTCCTGTCTTCTCCTTATAATCATCCCAACCCCCACCCCAACCCGAAAATGTGATTTACCAGAAGGAGCTCACAATGCTGCTCTGGCTGAGAAAGTACACTGAGAACTTCACAGGAAGCCCAAAATAGCCTGAAAAGAGGAAATGGGTGGGGGTGAGGTTCTTTCTTCTGCTCACAAAGGACTTCGCCAGCCGATATAGATCAAGTAAAAACAGTCCTGACATGCGGAGCACACTTGGTGACAGTCCTCCCCTCTTTTCCCAGTCTGGTCTATTTTAAGATCACATCACAGGAAACTTGGCAGCTACATGTTTCCGAAAGTTGCCCCTGCCACTTCCACAAGTTCAAATCGTTTGTAAGGGCACAGCTCACAGCACAGAACATTCTGAGGGGACACAAAAGGTACTATCGAGCTACCTACGGAAGGCAGGTCATTCAAAGAAAGAAGACAACAGTTGATAATTAAATGAAGCTGAAATCACCCTCGCTCTTCTGTCCTGTATTTCTGGTTTTTAAAGAAATACAACATTTACATGAGCCATCGGAGTGCTGGCAGTACTTGTGATGGATACTGTCTGTGTGTGTCTGTTCAAAGACAGAAGTCCTCTGCACCAAGACATTTAGTTGTGTGGGCTGTGTCCCTGTCATTTTGTTAAGGACTTTCTCTCACCTTCTTATCGTTTTTCCAGAAAATTTTAACACTGTTGTAAATGTGTGGACACGTGTGTGTATGTGTGCACGATTTACACATGCAGACACAGAACCAGGAACAAAGAACAATGCAGTTACTCTGTGTCAGACTTCAACTCTGATTCCCATTAAGCTTGAGTAGGAGGAATGTTAATGGCATGGTCTGGTTGGAGAAACTGATGATAATTAGAATACTGACAAAAAATGCAAAAGCACATAAACATTGCCAGAGCCTTCACCCTACATTATAAAACCATCCATATGTACAAAAGCAGCAATAGTAGATTTTCTGAAACTAGGAAAACGAACAGCAATTATAACTAATAATAAGCTTCTATGTTTCTATTCTTTTATAACCATATTTTTTACAAATGCCGAAGTTTCCCAGTCTCCATTGTTCAGATAACAAGGTTTCTGAGTAAACAGAGGTAAAAAAATTATTGGGAAAAAATATTCTTCAGAAGAAAGATATACTACTTAAGCTCATTGGGTAAAAAAGAGTCAAATAGATGTTTATCTCCATTTCTCAAAGTAATTTATTTCTGGATATGGGAACAGCATTCTTACGCCCAAAAGTCAATTTTAAGATATCTGTAAATATAAAATACAGGTTCTGAAATTCAGTCTGTACACTAACGTGACTATTGGAGCACCATAAATCTTGAGTGGCAATCTAAATCCATTTAAAAAATCCTCAAATGCTAATACTGTCTATGAAGAAAGAGAGCAAGCCCTTGGTGCTTTATGATGAGTAAACCTACACAAAAGCTTTCAGGGAATTTCATGTGGCTGGTGTTTTGTCTTTCAGTGACATCTGCCTCAAAAGGAAGGCCACCAGAGGACAGGAGTATTAGATCTCTCTTCCAAAGCTCACTCACCGTCCTTTGCTGAATATCACTGCCCCCTCATGCGAGGGCTCTATGCTCAGCTTCCACATGCAGATAGATTATCTTAAATTGCTGTAAATAACTCCTACTTGCTATTCTTGAGCCCTTTATTCCAGGCTACTCTATATTCTTTTACTGTACCTGAGTCGCCTTCATGTGTTATCCTTGTTGCTCTGGGAAGCTTGGGGTTTTGTAAACAGGTTAAGCAAATGAAAAGATTAGTCAGTATCCATTCAAATGGATGCAAGATGAGATTACACTGAAAGCAAGTTTATTAACAAAATTAACAAAGAAAATGTTCTAGAATCTAAATAGCATGCACTGCACAAAAAGAAACCACATGCAAGTTTTATGCTTGAGCTTTCTTGACTTGGTATTGAAGACCATTGCCAAAACTGCCAGCTTACTGGGCAAACTGGGATCTTTGGTTGCCATACAGACTAGACAACATGGATGTTATGAGTTCCCTGTGACTGAAATGAAGTAAGTTGGAAGGAACCAAGATTAAGGTGGCAACTAGCTGATAGTATTATTTATGGAAGATGGAACAGCACAATGTACTTACATTTAGTCCTCACCATGTGTTAATGCGTATTGCTACATCAAACAGCATGAAATTCAATATACTGAAGTACTCTTCACTAAACAAAAGAAGAACTAAGGCAAGTTAAAACAAAGCTCATTTAAGAATAAATACTGACATTTAAAGAAAGGCTTGAGATAACATTTTGTTCCTTTTCAGGTTTCCCTCCCCTCAAACAAACATGCTAGTGACACTAGGGCATGACAAGTCACCACCAGCTCAAACTCAAAGCATACCAGGGACAAAAACAGTAGGTGAGAAGGAGCAGGATCCAACCACTGTGGCAATGAACAGGAAATTTGCAGAGGCATGGAAGCAATCCAGTCTCTTCCATTCTTTCTCTGTATCTCTGTCATGGTAAGTCCAACCCTCACATCTCCACTTTCCACTGGCCAACAGATAGGCCATACTAGTTATTTATCTATTCAAGCACTTTATAGACACTAGAAAATTTCTAAAAAAGAACCTTGTATTCCTATGTCCTAAAAATAACTCTTCACGTGAGCTGATTTTACAGTCTTTGTTTCTCCATGTTATATGGTCTCTCAGCATGAACACGTTCAGGTTCTGGTAATTACGCCACCATCTCTGTAGAAGGATCATCTATCATCTTGAATTGCTAACAAATCAGCATCCTCAAAACTGAGAAGGGCAAAGGAAAGGATAGAATGATTTCTCCCCTGAAAATTATCTGTTCTGAACAACAGAGAAAATACCTTGGATGTAAATCTGATCAAGCAGAACTTAAACTGGCTAAGTTTTCAGACTGAGGAACTGCAAACTGACAGGAAATGTTTGGTGCAAATAACCCAGCCCTCTTAACAGTTTTCTGCTGCAGTCCTTCAGCTGTGAGATAAGGTGACTATTACAATCACTCTTTACACAAGCAGAGCCCACACAGAGCTGAAGAAGGTTTTCCAATTCAGTGAAATCAAAGAAGGAAACCCCCACACTGACACCACTGCATGTAGCAGCACTGCACCCACGAGTTGCTGCGGTACCACACGCAGCCCACGTGCATTGTGCGGCCATAACTAATTAAAGTTTCGGTGGGTGATAAAGGCAAAGGCTGGGCTGAGGAGTAGGCACGGCAAGATGAACCCACTGCCCTGAGTACCAGCTGAAGCCACATGGAAATGTCAAGGGAAAAAACCAGCTCTGTCTACACAGTTGTAAAATCTGACTTGTGGAGAAGCCATAAGCATCACACATTCCTTGCCTTCAATATACAACTCTCACTCCTTGCTTGTCCTTACTCCCATGCCATGCAGAACACCATTTTATGTTCTGAGTTATCTGGACTGCCACTTTTTTTTTTTTTTTTTTTTTTTTTTAATATGATATACAGTATATGACAATTTCATATAGTGGGCCACATTGTCAGAAGTTTTCAGCATCCAGAAATGCTGAGCTTTAACAGAGCTCAGCACAAACATTTTCTGAATATGTAATGACATATCTACAGATGTCTTGTTCAAAAATCTAACCTTGGTAACCTCTCTGGGGATTACATCAATGGACACAGTAAGAAGAGTTGCTGAAATCCCTCCTCCCCAGGCACCCATTAAAAGAGAAAAAAAGAAGCTTTAAATTAGGTTCTAGTTTTTAGTAACAACTAAAAGTTGAACCCCAATTCTCTCCTGGAACTGAAGTGCCCCTTCACTGCAAATGGCAGTGAAATTCTTGCAGGGATGCCACCAGCTCTGTATAATGGTGCTGCTTTTATGGTGGTCTAACCTTTTGAGCCTCTTGGTTAGCTTGAGGCACAGTTACAGCCATGTACCCTCTCAGTCTAGTGTTCACATATGTACACTTATTTTTTTTTTAATAACAATTTTTCTATACCTTTTCAGAGATACTCATCACTCTGTTTCCCGTTAGCTACTCAAGAAACAGTGGATCCTCATAAATCCAAAAACTAGGCCATAGAGACTTCAGCAATGAGCCAGTGATCACTGGGGTGACATCTTCTGCTCATTTACAAAATTCAAAGTCTTCCAGAATCAAAGAATGGATGAGGATGGAACTGTGTACACAGAGGTACTGTGTCTATACACAAACATTAAAAGAAAAAAATCCTGAAAAATCTGGCTATTTTTAATATATTGGCAATCACATTTAAAAATGGGGCCTATCAGAAATATGTCTCAATTAAGTGAAAGATCTATTCTGAAGCTAGGAAGGATTTGTCGAGAAGAAAACAGCTACTGTAGTAAATGCTAAGGAACGTAGCATTCGCCCCACCAGCTCAGCCCCAGGTGTGCTGGCAGGCTGTCAGCTGGGGACAGGTGCCTGGAGCACCACTGCGAGAGAGGCAAAGGCAGGCCCTGGGGGACACCTGCACCCAGAGTTCTTGGAAGGGATGAGAAGGTGCTCCAGGCAACCTGGTGGGCTGGGACCCACTGCACTGAGCAGGGACTGAAATGGGACGTGATGCCAGCAGACAAGGGGTGAAGAAGAAAATCTGGCAAGCTAGGATAGATACCACCGGCATTTCAGATAGGTGATGTCTGTCCACTCCTCTTTAGCCTCCCCTGTTTGGATTACAGAATGCCCGTATCCTGCTGACAGAAAATGGTTGGTGAAATCGTGTCCTCACTGCAGGCTTCACAGCTGGGGGCTTTCTCTACCATTTCCCCTCAAGTTCTCTGGCTGGGGGGGAGCGTGTCGGTTTAGGCAGCTTTGAGGAGCTGGCTGGAAGCCTTCAAATGGGATGGGGCGGGGGGGGGGGGCGGCAGAAAGGAACTAATCAACCGTTTAGTTATGAAATATCTACGTTTCAATGCAATTATTAATTATTAAACAGTACGAGGAATTTGATTTATACTTATTTCTTGCCAATAGTTGACGGTTCAGGCTCGCCCCCACCTCTCCCCCTGAGCCCGGAAAAGTGCTGTACTGCTTCCCGGCTGGATGAGGAGCCCCGCGGTGGCGAGAGCCGCTCCCGACCGGCGCCGGGGACACCTGCCGGGCACGGGCAGCGCCCCGCAGCCCCGGGGCCGGCTTTTTCTGGAAACATGACAGCCGGCCCCGGAGAGCCAGGAAAGGGAGGGGGACGGGGGTGCCCGGCAGGACGCGAGGGCGCGACGTGGCGACGGTCGCTAAGGGAGTGACAACAGAGCGATCAACAGAGGGGCTGTGCGCGGGAGGCGCGGCTCTGCCGCCCCGCTCGGAAATAGCCGTGCCCGGCCGGCAGCCCCCGCGCACCGCCAGTCCGATCGGCCTGCGCAAGACAACACTTGAATCGGGGAAGCGCGGCTGATTTACAGCCGCTTCGAGAGCTGCGTGCTTGGCTGCGGAGGAGCGAGGAGTTTCCCAGCCTGCGCAGGAACATCTCCCCCGACGCCAGTGCCGGCAGAGCGGAGCGCGTCCCGCTGCCCGCCCGCAGAGCAGCCCCGGCCGTGCCCCGAGCTGGCAGCGCTTTTGCCCCAGGGCCACGCCTCTATCCCGTAGCCTGCGTGATCGCTACGGCTTGCCGGTCCTCCTAGGAGAGGAGCAGATAGGTGTCTTGGGCCACAAGCTGTGGAGTTTCCATCCTCCCTCATGCAGTTCAGCGCTGCATCCGCTCCGAAAGCTGCTGTGCCGGTTCGAATCTAAGCCTATGTACCCGGACAGTCTTTAGCTCGTACTGCCACACCGTACCTTAGAAAATAAGGAAGATGTGGAATCCTCTCATGACAAAATTAATGTTCTGAACTGCAGCAAATGCCTTGACAATCAAAGTTATGTTCCAGCAAAGCACTAACAATAATCTCCTACACTGCTGTGGCAAGGCCCTGAGTTGTGTTATATATGCTCTATATACTCTTTTTTTTTTTTCTTGTTGAAAAGGAGAAGAAATAATTAGGCTCATTTACTAAGCTTCCATAACAGCAAAAGATTGGGTACCTTTAAAAAAATAACAGTATTTCGATGCAAATATAAACTTATCACAAGCTTCCTGAGGCACATGCAGCATAAAGGCAGTATCACTGCAGGGAAGGTATCTGCTTTCAAGGGGATTTGCATTCTCATTGAATGCTGGACCAGGTCCAGACCAGCCGGAGGATAACCACCCTCTAACCTCCCTGCGGAGACTTACAGAGACGAGACTGAAGCAGTATCATTTCTGACAGAAATCAAATCCTGGCTACTGCACTGCTGGGAACACTACAGACAGGAAGAAAAAAATAGGGAGGAACTGGGATTAAAACAATTCTGTGAGGCTCATTTAGGTAATAGCTTGTCAAAGGACCTGATATGGCAACACACTGCATATTTACTGAATGAATGCAGAGAGTTAAGTGTCTCCTAGCATAAAATATAATTTTAACAAATGGAACATGCAAATGTTAAATCTGACCATTTATAGAACATGGGCTCAGTTACATGCCTAGGTTAACCAAGCTAAATAATACATCTAGTCAAATCATACATGAAACCACAAAGAGCATTCAAAAACCACAGTTTTGTTCAAATTCTTATCAGTTCATATCACAGCACTAGCGTTTCAGAGGACAAGACAATTCCTAATGATGTGTCTCCAAAGATTCAAAGACAAGTGACATTAATGGAAGCTTATGAATATTAGGATATTGCATTATGGGTGCTGGGCACATATTCAGTACCTCCTTCTTGATGTAATGCACCCAGAGACATAGATAAGAAAATCCCAAGACAGTCTGATGAGCAGCTTCCAGATATTCCCTATCTTGCTGTACTCATTCTGTTGCAGTGGTAGAAACCTTTGAGCAGCCACATGCAACAAACTGGATCATAGAAATTGTAAGCAATTTTGGATGCCAGCAAAGCACAGGAGGCAGCACAAGAATGGGAGCAAAATGACTGCAACAAGGCAGCAACCACTCGGTTCTGCCAATCTGGCCAATAAATGAATAATCCTCATATATTGTGTTCAGGGTCGCTAAACTCTAAGACTGTCCCAAAAGAAGAAGCATCTGGGTTGTATTAAACCTACAAAGACCCTTAGCTGTAGCTGGCCTGTCTGTGAAAATATGTCTAGACTACAAGAAAATGAAATGTTTTAGAATGTCCTAGTTGGCTTGTTTAAGCTGTAACACCGGCAACCAAAATTATAGATATGCCAAACCCAAAAGACAGACAGCTATAAAACCATTACAAAAGCATTATATGAAATTTATTTTTCAACTGATACCTAAATCTGTACTTCTTTAAGTCATAGTTTAAAATACTTCTCGCTATAATTTTTTTTTAGTTTTTTAGCATTTGTAGCAGAAATATTAATATTGGTCTGAAGAATGCATGAACAGAAACAGCCTGTCAGTAAAAGCAAAAGGAAGGGCAATAAAGCAAAGTCACAGGAAAAGCCCTGAAACATTTTGAGAACCATGGACACACTGATAGCAATCAAACAGAGAAGAACTGAGGAATGTGGTTGCACCACCAAAAATTGGTGCCCTAGGAAGCCCACAGCATGGATTAGCGGAAGACCTGTTCTCTGACAGGTAGAGGACAGCAGGGAGGTTGCATCACGCTATCATGCTCTATGTGCCCCTTCTTTTCCTGTTCACCCAAAAGGGAAGATGACTGTAGCCAGGAAGACACCCACAGCAGGCAAACCCTGGAAACAGCCTGCAAGCTGAGATTCACCTAGGATGAGGTAAGCAAGAATAAGAAGTGAAAGGATAATAGTGTGTTGATTGCCAAAGAGCAGAGCAGGCCTACACAAAAAAAACAAGGCATCACAGATGCATAAGTCAAGCAACGTGGTGAGAAGTTGGTGAGTATCCTTCAAGGGACCAAACTGATCCTGGCCAGATCACTTCTTGGGCACACATCCCTTTGCCCCCTTCTTAAAAGCATGGGGGTTGTGAGAGTGGGAATGAAAATTACAAGCGAGTGTGGGACAAACCAGTTTTGTTTAAAACAGATACCACCTTCTCTTTCCATAATGTCTCTCTGAGAGTTTTTTCCATTAATTTTCTTGTGTTAACAAGTAGCATGAGCTTCTCAGATAATCATTAGAACCTCAGAGTTGAAACTTACAGAAAACTGCAGAATATACAGTAAAATCACATGAAGTAGCAGGCAATACTGCAAATAATTTAACACACTAGCACATAGGAAGGCCAAGTGATGGAAACTCCACTGCTGTTTATTTTACCAGTTAATGATTTTTAAAGTACAATTCATTCTTTCAAAGTGTTTAAAGAATATTTGCTTAAAAATACATCACTTTCTTCCCTGTTTTTAAATGTCCTCCTGGCACATTTAAATCGGCTCCATGAAAACCTCCATTAGCACTGCAAGTTAGATAAGGTTTAGGGTCTGATTTTATGTTAATTATTTGCATAGAGACATCTTCTGAAGAAACAGAGGAAGGAATATACAGTAATTGTGGCCTACCTCTAAAAATGGGACAGCTTTACCACAGGGGACAGTACTTATAACATCAAGAGACCTGTCAGTGTTAGTGCTTTGCCATCACATGTCTGTGTGGGTTCCTTCTCTGCCTCCACATCCACAGAAATCTGGGGATGTTTGCCCAGGGAAGCCAGCTCTTCATTTGATACAGAATTCAGGAACTAATGCAGTTATTGCTCAAGCTATTACTTGAGCCAAGTATTAGGAAAGGAAAAAAAAATAGAAAGGAACAGGGCAATCTTGTAGGAAAGAAAACCTGGAGCTATTCTAGATTAACAATTTCCTCACATAATTAAAGCTGAGACTTACCTGAAAATAAATGGACTTTTGTGCTGAAAAGTATTGGTCCCACAGATTTGAGGGGAGAGGGAGGGTATAGAGGATGAGTGTCACATCAATATAGCTACAGCTGGGTAACCACTCTGCAAATGCTGTAGTGCAGATCCTCACAGTACAAACTAGCTGTAAGACCTGTTTCTGCACAAGAACATTTGGTTCATTTACAGGTGTGAGTCCTACCTAAGCAGTTTGCACCAGCACACCTGTAATACAGACACCTCTACAGTTGTATGGAAGTTCTTCTGTGATGCTATACCTTTTCCGATATGGGAATACTCTGACAGTGGACAGAAAGAATCAGTACTGAAATCAAACTGTTTCACAATATTTTCAAAATAATTTGTGCCCGCTTCCGAATGCTGGTTGCTCTTCAAGCACCAGTTGCTGTTTTCTGGGATTTAGGACTGAAAGAATTAAAACCAAAGAAAACTAAAACAGATCTCCAAAGGATACTAATAACTCCTTCAAGCTCTGCAACATTCTAGATCTTATTAATACAGTAAAATATTATTAAGGTAATAGATATGGCTCTCTAAATTTAAACATTTTTTACCAAAATGTAAACTATATTTAATTATACAAATACCCCATATCCCAAACAACGATCCATGCCAATGTTAACTAGGTGATCATTTGCCCCATTTGTGCATATATTTAAAGAGCAGCTGAAAATCTGGGCCTTTGAAAATGTATGTGCATGCCATTGTTTTGGAAACGTAGGACTAATGCCCTGGAAACATTCAAATGTCCAACGGCATCAGTGGGAATTGAGGAATTTCAGCATTTAGCAGAACTGAGCCTTTTCTACATGTGGGTATAAACACATTTGCTTGCACATAGAGATGTTTTGAATAAAACGTAGATGGTCAATAATTTCCTATTCATCCGGACATTCTCAGAGATTACATTCCTGACCACAGTTTTAATGTTATAAATTAAAATTTGGTAGTTCCTTTAAACATGGTTCATTTATTTTCTAAGGATTCTGGATTGTGGTTCTTAGCAAATTAAGAAAACATATTTCCAGCCAGCAGACCAATCATAATATTAACTCTCTCACACTTGCCGATAACCTTTAAGGAAGCTTTACTATTTATATCACAGCCATGTGAAAACATCCAAGAAGAACATTAATTAATAGTGATAATAAAAAATAAAGCCTTCAGTCACGCGTTCCATTCAGTCACTTGTACCCATATATTTTTAAAATGAACAAAATACATTTGCAGTTTCACAGGGAATTATTTTAAGGCCCTGGTATCCCTTAGAATCTCTTCTCACGTCTTTAGATGTCTGCCTTTCGCTTGCGCGGCCTGAAATGTCTAGACATCCAAATTAAGGAGTGACCAATCACTGACAGACTGATCTCTCTGCGTACAAGGTCAGCACTACAGAGGCACACATGCTCGCACACGCACACATGCTGGCAGCAGGCACCATGCAGCAGACCTTTATTTGTGCACAAAAATATTGATGTTGCTAAGTGATACGCAGGCAGCCACTGGCCGTAAGTCTTTGTGTTTGTTTGTTTATCGCTGTGACTTCTTTCCCGAGTAAACAATGCAACGGTGATGCCGAGATGGAAGAACCCGTCTAAATTAAAACAGCTATGGAACCTAATTTATTATGTCTGCGTGGTCTCAACCTATTGCTTTTTTTTTTTTTTCCTGATTTTGTTCTGTTAAGTCAGAAGGAAAAAATTTAGGAGGAACTTCAAAGCACACATGTCCCAAATGGTCCCAATCATCCTATTTTTCTTCAGTTAAACAATAAAAACAATTTATTTGCAAAGGTCCCTCTGCGTCTTAAGCTTGCTGATACCACATTTGAGTAAATAAAATAAAGGCCCTGTATTAAATTCATATGTCTAGTTACTGGAATAAGGGGAAACTTGACAATAGTATCACACCACACCACATAGTAAGTATGGACAGACTTTCCTTATCTAAAAATTCTGTCCAGTTCCATTCAGTTCAATCCCCGCAAAACAAACACACACACACACAACTTTTTTGAGTCATCCCTAATTTGAAAAACTATCTTTTGTGGTATTAAGAGTAGGTTTTCAGAAGCACAGCTGTCCATGACAGGGCTCCTGCTCTGAGTTTTCAAAATAAGTTGGCTTTCTTGACTTCAAGGGAGTCGGAGTATGGAGAAGATGGGTTTCCTTAACCACTGCCCCTGGCTGTCTTTCAAGGCTTCTGGGGCATCCCAGCAGTGCTGCAGGCCCCCAAGCTTGTGAGCCCCTGATCCAACGGAGCTCTCCAGGGCAGGTGTCCAGGTGAGATCCCGGGGAGCTCTGCAAATGAGGGTCCCAGACTCCACTGCACTGTCTGCAAGCATGTTGGGAGGGAATTGGCCCAGTCTCCTCCTGGAAGTTTCCAGATTCCCAGAAATTTTTACAGTCAACATGGTAGACTATTCGACTGCAAATCCTTTTTTTTTCAACAGAAAAATATTTCACAGAGCTTTGGCATAGCAGTGACGCCACTGAAGCCAGGCCTCCTAGAGCAGTGCTACTGACACCTGGAACTAAACAAAACTTAACTATTAGGAAAACCGTGAGTGTATTTTGACTTTAATTTTATTTTAGCAGCAAGTTACAAAGATGACTACCAATGGCAACTGGCTGTGGGAAGCACATCTTGAGGAACACTTCAAAACTTCTTACGTCCTACTGGAACAGCAAAAGCCTGCCCAGCAATATAAAGATGAAAATGAGCTGAGAACTTATGTAAAACACTAATTCAGGTAACGTGGTTTCAGTTTTACTCAAGTCTTGTAATAAATCACAAGACACCCATAAACTTCTGGGTTTAATTGTTGTGCACCTATCAGTTTTTCCCAAACTCTCAGTAAAGCAACAGCCAGTCTACAAACCCAGTATTCTGCTGAGTGACTACATTTTGTATGTCTTGAGACATAACCATAACCAAATCAGTGCTGCTCCAAACCATCTTCCATTCAGCCACCTGAACCATACACGGCAACCATGAGTCCAGCAGGGACAGGACAGCTCGGTCCCTTTCTCCCCACATCAGTAATTTGCTGGATGAGTTACCAGTCCTTCTCTGTCCCAGTTCGTCCATCTGTAGAATGTAAACTTCAACAATACCTTCCAAGCAAAAAGCACTGCTTTAGATTCCATAGATCATGTCCCTGTTCTGGACAAAAGCGTTTTTCCTTTGCCTTATTCCTGAGCTACTTCCATGGCCAGCACTGGGAGCAGACCATTCCTTCAGGAATCACAAGGTAAGTGTACTAATCCTTATTCACCCAATCAATACTTTCCCTTAAAACATTATTTCTGAAGATGTGCCCTCGACAAATATTTCCGTTATGGGGTGACAAAAGAAGAGGGAATTGAGGACATAAATAAAATATGCTTTTGTCAGAAAATATGTATGTTAATTAGAAATGTTCTTTTTTAAGAGACTTCTGCTTGTAGGAAAAACAAGATGCTGCAAAGAACAGGCACTACATCGAAGGACCTGACTTGCCTTAAACTACAATATAACCTTGCAGGCAATCAACACACACTGAAGAGCACATAATCACATTATATTGCTCTTCTTCCTCTTTTCTTAAAAAGCATTTTACATCTTACTGAAATTCTAATTGTCCTACTGAAAGTTCACACTTCTGATTTGGTGCAGAAGAGAAAGCTTATTCACAAATAAACCTTTCAGGATGAAAAAGTGACAAAAGAAAAGATCAAGTCAGACAAGTATAACTGGAAACTCAGATGTAAAGATTTCAAATATTTCAAAAGATGCCTTGATAGGTATATTCCCACCTCATTCCAAGCAAATAAGATTAGCATGTATTACAGAGAATTTCATGCCTCGGTAGAAGGCCCTAATTATATTTCACACTGCTCTGAAGATTCCTGTAATATACACACATCTTTAATGTGGAATTTTATACCCTATTTATAGCATATAGGCTCTTTTTGATATTATTACTTTTCTATGAAAGTTCCTTTGAAGTCAGGTAATTACCTTAAGCGAAATATTTAGCCTGTTGTGAGAACTGAACCATAAGATTTGTGTAGAACAAGTAAGTCATCGTGTTGCTAAATATAAAGGTTTCTCAGCCACAAGTCGGGATGGAAACATTAATTATGAACACAAAGACAAGCATGCATTTTAGAAGTAATTTAAAGTGAAAGCTGATAAATCTGTATGGTGCTACATCATGCTTCATTCATGTCCCTAAAAACTATTTGAGCTAAGCACTAAAGAGAGAAAGCAGTTAATTACTAGTTACTATCCTTAGTAAAGCCACAGATCTGGCCAGAGTCAGGCTGTAACTGTGAAGAGCTCAGAAGGAGTTGCTAAGATGGCTAATAATGATCTGCAGAATATTATCCCTAACTAGAAATGGTGCATCATTAAGACTTGTAAATCTCAATTCCTCCATACTAGATGAACATGTGTCTCTTTCCCTGCAAAGCTATGAATCTCTTTAGTCGGATAAATCATAGAATCAAATTATGTATGGCTACCATATATCCATATGCAAAGTTATGTCACTTTTGTATTGCATTTGATCTAGGACTGAACCATGACCATTTTTATTTGACAGCAGTGTTTTAAAGAGACACCACTTGTAGTGAGAAGTCACCAGCAGATTCCCCTCTTCACCTCCTCAGGCACAGTTCTTTGAAAACACCTAAAAGTACAGGATGTTAAAAAATGATGCCATATGGGTTTGCAATTTGTCATGCAAACGTTGTCCCTCATAAGCAATGCATAGCATAACATATGAAACCAAAAATTCAAGATGTAACAGAGCCATACATACTGTGCATACACTCACACTCACACACACAGACAACACAAAAAGCCAGTCAGGCAATTCAGGACCACAAAACCTATTTATTATCATTTTTTTACAGGGGAAAAAATACACCTAATCTGCATCCAGACAGACTTTCCCAATTGCATGCCCTTCAGTTATCCGAGAATTAAAACCACTGTTTCTCTTAAAATTTTTTGCCAAAGCAAAAGTCTAGCTTCATATTAAGAATACTTAATAAAACCAACACATTAAAAACAGTCAGCAGGGAGTGCTGCAATTAGATGCTTGCACAGTGCTTCCCTCTGTGCCTACATGCAAATAATTTTCATCTTATATGGACTTTCAGCATCTTCATCATGGTTCTGTAGTAAGAGAGATCTCCTCCCTTTTTGTTCATGGGAGATGTAAATGTAAGGCCATTGATTGCTTATCACCATTAGTTTATAGAATGACATTACTTGGAAACTGGCTAAAAATATAAAGCTCCCCACTCCGTGTGGGATCTTGCTATAGTCTAATTGAAGACACTGATACTGTGGTTTCACCCCCAAAACTAAGGGGTGGAGGTCTACAACAAAAAAGGGAGATGAGATATGGGTCCATAAGAATACAAAATGCTGGAAGAAACACTTAAGATGACAGAAGTAGCCACATAGATTATATGAAACATTTTCCTTTATGGAATATAAAAATGCTATTGAGTATGTTCTTTTCAGGAGGGGGTGGGAGGGAAATGTTTGGACTAATAAGGGCAATCATAAGGAAGACAGGTGTAGAATATCCTCTCTATTGAGCTAGTCAGATGCAAAATTCACTCTGATTTCTGTGGGTTTCTCTGTATAAAGCCAGAGTCTATGGAGTCTACAGAATGCGTCGTGTTCTCAGCATAATTCCTTCCATCTGAGTGAACAATGCTAAGCATTTTACAGGAGGCACTCTTCCATCGTGTAAAATTGGCTGCACATAACTTCGTTACAATGTCTGCAATTCTCTGTATCCGTATTCTTCCTTCCCAGAGTAACCTGCTGAAGGGACTGCAGCACGTACATGAAAGAAACTGAACTGTCAGGAGGGAACTTTAGGAGGGAACAGGAGAAAGGCTCTGAACTGCAGGCTTACAGAAGGGTTGAGGGAAGGAGGGACCTCTGGAGGTCATCTCATTCAACTTGCCCCTGCTCAAGCAGGGCCACCCAGAGCCAATTGCTCACAGCTGTGTCTGGCTTCTTCTAGCCTTGCTCTGGCAAATGAGTGGCTCAGTTTGAGGGGAATAATTGCAGTTGTCTCACCTCACCCCAGGGATCTACAGGACACAGTCCTTTCCTGAACCATTTCTACAGTGTATCTTTTATGAAAAGTTCAACATTTCTTTAAAGGCTTCTAGTCAGAGCCTGGTGGCATTTGACGTCAGCTTTTCTGATGCCACAGTCTAACACAGGAGAATTCCATTTTGACGTCAGCTTTTCTGATGCCACAGTCTAACAAAGGAGAATTCCATTTTGACGTCAGCTTTTCTGATGCCACAGTCTAACAAAGGAGAATTCCATTTTGTCAGAGCTTTGTTCCCAACTACTGTATCCTAGCCTGAAAATGTAGCAAAATGTGTCTACTGGGAGTGAGTATGCAAACAAACGAAAAAAATGCTGCAAAAATATTCAGTGTGAAAGAAAGCCACACCCACTGCCTAGGTCTGTCCGAGTCCATCTTTTCAATGTATTTATAGCCTCATGTTGCAGGTTTGTCGCTTTATTAAGTAAAAATTTGTCTGTGAGAGTCTCTTGCACGTTCTTCACAGGCTTTATAAAGACATTCCCTGCAAATGCCTTGAGGTCACACTTAAAACCATGGTGTGAACTATGCCAGACATGGAATTTGTGAAGGAGCTTCTCCCGGGCCCGTGCGTGCCGTCTGCCTCTCCGCGTGGAGCGGTTCCGAGGGGAGCTGCAGCCACAGCAGGGCCTTCCCTGCCGCCCAGCAGCCGCCTCGACTCCTCTTGGTCACGGCAGATTCCCACGAGATGGCACGGCACCGTTTAATCTGAGCTTAATCTGAGCTTAATCTGAGATTTTTAACGATGACTCCTGTACTGACGCAAAAGTCTGCCAGCGCACTGCCTCGCTGCACATCTCTCACGATTCACTTCCCTCACACAGTGTCTGCAATTTTCCCTGGATCAAAACACTCCCGGTCTCTCCCTGCTGACAGCAGAGCACTTGTTTCATTAGAGCTCTTCTGCGAAACAAAGTTGCAGTAACTTGGAAATAAAGAAATAAAATAGTTTTAGGTTGTGTGATCTACCTGAAACACCACTCAGGCAGTGAAACATTGAAATGGTAAGGAGTTGAAAATAAAAGGGAAAAAAAAAAAAAAAAAAAAAAAAAGACAAAAAATGAAGAGTGTGGTTTTGGTTTGCTTTAAGGTTTTCAGCTTTGATTCTTGTCAGTGCTGCTAGTGCTTTGATTTAAATCAGTCTTGAAACAGTCTTGAAAACTTTAGTAATAAATTTAAACTGAAATGGAAAATTAACACTGGCTCATCAGTACAGCCCCTCAGCTACACAAAATCTCCAGTAACAAGTTGGAAAAGAAGAATACAATGACATTTCTTGTAGCCATGCATGAAGTTGGAGAAAAAAAAAACAATCTTTTGCCAAAGATTTCACCTTCTTTTCACTATCTTTATGGTTTCTACCACCTTTTCTGCCTGAGACAATATTTCAGCTGGCTATCTGGGAGCATTCTGCAGAGAAGCTCCCACACTGCTGGATGTGTCCCTGCCTGTCCGTGGCTGGGGAGAAAACAGTTAAGTTCAGCAGCAAAGTGACAAGAGAGGCAGCAGCCTCCAGCAGCCATGGGAACAACATTTTCTACAGACCAGAGGCTGAAATTTCAGAGGGAAATAATTCCAACTGTCATAGCCAGGTCAGAGAGCAAGGCCCCAGTGGCACTGGCTGGAGTTTTAAGGCAAAATGTTACTGGAGACATGTGTGGACCTGACTTTACCATCCTCTGAAGGGCCATAATAATGACATCCACATACCTGAAAGAGGTAATAAAACAAAGCAGGAATTCTGCCTGCACAAAATGTAAACATCAAAACAGATGGCACAGTTATGTTAATCAGTTAATGTTTGCAGAGTGCTTTGAAGATGCAAAGCTCTGTAAAGGTACTAAATACTTACAGTCTTGTCTAGACATCATCAAGCTCATTTTTAGATTGCAACCTTTTCAGGCCAAACAGAACCTCTCTGTATATGGTTGCATTGTTCCTTCTGCAGCAGGCTCCAACCTCAGGATGTATTTGCAAGAGAGGAATAACAAAGAAGCAGCTCCTGGAGATGGAAAGCCCAAGCCAACAGCTCTTGCTAAAGCAGCATGAAGTAGCACAGCAGAGGGTAGGGCTGAGTATCATCAGGGAATCAGATGGAAGTCAAAATGTAGCATACCAGATTTCACCAGAGAAACAGGTAAAGATTGAGGCTGTCACAACAGAAAATCCCCTAAAAACCAGTTTGCCGCGATGGTGAGAACTGTGTATTACAAGCCCTGATGAGGAAAACCCCATTTTTGACAGAATAAAGTATGTATATAGACTTAACAGAGCTGTGAGAAGTGCAGAGGCAATCTTCATCAACTATAGTCCAAGTATGGAATTTAACAAAGTGAGTTATGAACAATGAGATCACAGATTTTTTTGAGGTTTGGGGAAAATCCATCTAAACCATTTCAAAACTCACACTTTTTATTTGCTCTAAGGAATGTGGAATGCAAATAAAATTAAACTCCAGGGGCTTATTCTGCAATAAGTAAGCCTTCTGTGTCAGACTGCCTTGCAACCTAACCCAAACCTTACTATTCTGACATTAAGAAACCACAGATCTCAGAAACCTTTTCCACTCACTTTTCCTCATCAGCTCAGACTTTAAATGGGGAAAGAAGTCTGGCGTTACACAAAAGGTGCAGACAGCTGAAACACGTAATCCTTATTCATACCCTAAAAATAGACCCTAACTGACCACCCAGTGCATAACCAGTGCTACTGAGCATGGAATTGAAGTTGGAGATTTCAGTTCAGCTGCTAGCCTGGGGCTAGTTGAGGAACTGGCATGTGGAGCCAGCTTCCAATCCCTCTGAAACAGCCCCCCTGACCCATTCTGAGGTAAAATGTACAAGATCCATGGAACAATAGCATCCCTTTGCCTTGAACAGAAGCTGAGCTCTGGTCAGGGGGCTTGGAATCAGGACAGAAAAGACTAAAGGAAGAGAGGTGTGTTTTTGTTTAGGAAATTGATCCTACCCCAAAATAAAACTTTTTTAAACTTCTTTTTTTTTTTTTTTTTTTTTTTTTTTTTTTTAATTCCAGATTGCAAATCTACCTCCCTGCTGTAATGGGGAAGTATGCCAGGGGTCTGCAACTAACTCACTATTCCCATGAACAGCTGTATAACAAAGGTCCTGTGCTGTAGACTCACTTGAATCCTAATAATAGGTAAGGTTATTCTTCTGCTTCTGAGGTTTTTGCCTATTTCCCAGCCTCTTCAGTTGTTAAACATTCATTTCTAAGCAGAAGAAAAGCTTTATTATCATTATAGCTCTTGTTTATCAATTTGTTCTCAAATAATTTCTGTTACCTTCCCAAAAAGAAAACTTTAATTGGAACTGGATTAAATTAATAAAGAAACCTCGAGTCTTTTGTACTGGCAGAGCATATTAAAGAGCAATGTCAACACCTTACTGACTTCTTTCTTTCCAGGGAAAGCACTGCCTCTCCCTCTGTGTTTCAAACAGCATGTATATATAATAAGTCAAATTTTCAGTCTCATCTTAACTGGGTTACCAACTTTCCTTGCCCATAGTTTTGCATATGCTCAAACAATTATGTCCTGAAATTTGCAAATACAATTACTTGCTGACACACTTTGTTATCTGAATGATAAAGTATTTGATTGTATCCAATGAAAACAATATTAAGATGGGGAAGCAAATGTGTTTTAGCAAACCTAATGCACCAACTTAAGCTTCTGTTGTTTTATGGAAACATGATCCTCTAACAGCATGTCTACACCCTGTAGAGAAGTATTGTCTGGAGACCTTACATTAAAAGCAAGAAAGCCACATCGCTGCATTACCACGTTTACACTTGCCTAGTAAGAAATGCAGCTACTCATTTTTTTAAAACAGAGAAGTTGGCTTACATAAAAATCATCAAGTTAATAATGGCATATTAATGGAGTCACACAACGACTAACAAAAAGGTGCTGCCAAGTTAAACTAGTTTAAAATTCATGTTGCATCTTGGTATCTGTAGGTTCGCTACATGTAATAAAAAAACTTCTTGATTTCTCTCCATAAGAGAAAATTTGCAAAATGTTTAAGTAAGACCTCCTGATCAGAAGAGCAATTGTCAAGATACTGGACTACAGTTTAGCAGAACAAAGATGTTTTTGACTGAGTTTAGTTAGATTTGTCAGTAACTTCTGAAGCTACATTTATTTCTCATTAGTTCCAATTTACAAAATCTTCTCTTATTAAAATTGAATGGGAAATCCTTAAAACTGCACACTGGGTCTCTGAGAGGGCTGGCCCTCTCTCACCACAGTTTCACAGAGCTCTTGCTGGATTTCCTAGTGCTCACCATAAATGCAAACAAGTAACTGGAAAATCCAGATGTGGTTCAACTGTATTTCAAGAACAGTTATGACATAAGACTTTCTTGATACAGAGCTCAAATGTGATGCTGGGGAGAGTACACTAATAACTCTTTTTGGTTAGCAACTTACAGGAGAGACTGAGAAGTAGGGGCAAGCAGCCTGTCAATTACATTTAAAGACATCATTAATAAAACCCAAATATTTTTTTTAATTACCAGTGTACTTTCAGGCTTTATCAGTAAGATCATTAAGAAAAAAACTTTTAATTAACAATATTATTCTCTGTGCTTGAACATACTGTCATCAATGGAAAAAAACTACTTAGAGCCTGGAGTAATTTGGTTTAGGTCTTGAAAGTGGCACTGAATAAAAACATAGTGAGAGATATTTAACAAATTAATATTATATGGAATCAATCAAGAGAACGTGAGTTACCACTTCAAACTATTCAGAAACCGTGGCAGCACTTCTCTCAGGAGAGCTTAAATATTTTTTTTTCTTTAATTTTATCTAGTTTCAAAGCCTTCATGGATCATATGTTTAAGCTTTTCTTTGCAACTGAGAGAGTTGGAAATTAACCTTTTTACAGTGAGACCAAAATTCTTAAGTATTTTTATAATCAGTAGCCTTGGAAGGCAGGTTTTGGAGAAAATGCAAATCAATGCAAGACTACAGAGGAGGACAGTTAGAGTTGGTAACTATAATCCAGCAATGACAACATACCATAAATTGGATAATAACTTCAGGAAGGATCAAACAGTGAAATTTCAGTGAAGTCTTGAACAGTGGCAGCCTCCAGCTGTAATCCAGAGTGTCAGCACTGTGCTGGCCAGAGAGAGAGCACCACACAAGTGCACAGTCAGAGGACAGGTAGCCACTGTAGGCTGCTCAGCATTTACAGCTGCACTTGACACCAGTGTTAATGTACAAGGGTCAAGACTGCTTTGCCACCACAAGCCCTCGGTGAGCGTACTCAGCCATCCACATCTAAATGCTCCAGCAGCTCAAGAGGAAGCCTACCCTTCATCAGATACCTTCACGGGACACATCCTACCAGCACACAGCCCTTGGCCTCCAGGGACAAGCACAACACTCTTCCCCCTGGGCTGCCAAGTGCTGCTCCTAAAACCAACCTGAACTCATGTTTGTGTTCCAGACTTTTGTTCCCATTGCAGCTATGCAGGATCAAAAGGTGTTTACTCCTTTGCCTTAGTAGGTTCTACACCAAGGAGATTTCAGGAAAATGTGCCAAGACCGCCAATCAGGGCTTTCATGTTGTTGTTAGAGCCTAAGGAGGGATGACACAGTGTGTTTACAGCTCATGCTGCTCTGAAATCTCCAGTTCCCTGGGCAGAAGAAAAGCAGTCATGATCACAGTCCCCTGATTAGGCTTGCCTTTTGTTCAAATGGTTCAAATCTTTCTGTAGTATTCAATGCATTTTGACCAAAAATTGCTCCAGAGTGCAGGCAAAAACACTTGAGAAAACATTAAGCCTCTCCTGATGCAGTGAGAATAAAAATAAGAAAATACAAGCTGCATTAAATATAATAAATGTCTAAGAAATTCTTCTTTGAGTTGATACCTTGACTTTACTAGCTAAATTCACAGGAGACAAATTTTTTTGGCATATAGAGATAAAAAATTATGTCAGCTCAAGATATATTGTACCACAATTATCAGAAAATTCTATTTTGACCTTTAAAAAAATACAGTATTTTCAGCCTTTTACCCACTCTTAATTCTAAATGCTGTACAACAGTTCTTGCAAATTAGACAAATATTTTTATTTTGCAGACAAGGAAAAGGGATAAATTTTTAAAATTACTTCTCCAAACCATTACTAGACCTGAAGAAAATTTTAGAAGACCCCATCCTGTAACTTGCATTATCCATTAATCAACATTCCTGACAGAGTATGTAAGTATTACCTATCACCCCTATAAATGTTTACATTACATCTACAGAATGGGTCCATAAGTTGAATAAATTGTAGTAAACTAATCTCTTACTGAGCTGCTTTCCTGTTGGGTCAGCATTACAGTCTAGGTCACCACACAGCTGTAGGAGAACTGTCACAAGGAAGTGGGCAAGAACATGTGGCCGGAGGTAGAGAGCAAGACCAAGTGCAGACAGAGATAAAATTAGACACGGAGAGCAGACAGTGATCTAACAAAGCCCTCTGGTTTAGCCACAGGGTACTGTAGGGTTTTTTTATTCATGCATAAAAAAATAGAAATATGGGGCTGAAGAATTCACATATTACCTAGGCCGACCCTCCTAGTCTAAGGTAAGAACAAACACATGCACATTGCCCATGGCTGATGGTTGTCTAAGCTGTTCTCTCCTCTTGTGAGGATACTGCATTGAGTAACCCTCAGGTAGCCACTGATGATGTTTTATCATCTCAGTAACGGAAAGATCTAATAGACTTTTAGCTGAAATCAGCTCTGTGGCACATTAAATTGATTTCTTTGCTTCCTCTGGAAATTATGGCAAGCCATTGATTACTGACACTTAAATACTGACATTTCTCATATCAAAGATTTCTGTTCTTTCTGGTCTCCCTTTTTCCCAGTCTTTTTTCTATGGTTACCTATTTGAAATCTCGTATAATTCAGAACTTTTTCCACTTCACTTTTGTCTCTTGAAGGGACGGAACTAAAACCAAACACAGTATCCCACTGATGAGGATCAGTACCAAACATAGCAGCAACAGACTTCCATTGTCTGATAGTTGATTTAATCCTTACATGCAACAATAAATGCTGAGTGAATTACAACAATATATTTTTATGTTGAGAATAAAATTAAACATGATGCAAGGAAAGTCCCTGCTCTACCTTTAAAACAACATAATTACACACACATTCTCGCATGCATTATAACCTGGCTAGCCGCCTATATGACCTACAAATTTCATTTCTTGTTATGTGCTTTTATTTATTCAGAATTTTTCATTGTTCAGAAATGTTGTGTGCCATGACCTTGTCACTACTGTCAGGAGACTGAGTGGGAACATCCTGGATGAGACAAAAGCTGCACCTTTCAATAACTGCAAGGACTGTCCTTTCAGAAGTGGCCTCTCCGGCCACTTCAGTGGAAAGAAATGAAAAAGGAGGGCAAGGCTCCCAGCAGCAAGGCTTCCAGTGAACAGAGAGGATGTGGACCAAGTGTCAAAGGTTCACTGCTGCCATGAGCTAACATAAGGAGGTGTTTGGGAGCAGGTCTTTTTTTTCATAGGGCTTCCCATATTGCACACTGCCAGTGGTCAGAGGGACTTGCATACAGAGGTTTTTTTGCCAACTTCATATCTGTCTTCAAAGATGGATGTGAAAGAACTCAGAACTGCAAGTTGCCAGAAAAACAGGAATGTGGAGAAGTCTCTGCTTAAACTGGGTATGTGGAGTGATCAGCACTGGTCCTAATGGTCTTTGCTTTTTTTCCTAATTATTCCTCTGCCAAATAAGTTCCCGGAAATACTTGACTGTAGTGGAAAACACCTGCATTTGCACAGCTCAGGACAGGAAAGAGTGGCTGGACAGCACAAGCTGAAGTCACCACCACTTACTCAAATGTTGAACCAGACTCTTCAGTCCCTTTGGTCAGGCCTGAGAAATCTCAAAAAAAATCAGGAATTCAGTTCAAACAAAACTATTTTTATATCTTAAGAACCTGCAGATCCATTCATATTTATTATCTGAATGTTGCAAACTACATGTTTTCTCATTACATGCTACATGTGTTTGGCTTCACTCAAACTGCCTCTCATACCTCATCATAGCATGAGCAATCTATAATGTTTTTGCAAATCAAGGCAATGGATTTCCTTTAATTTCAGCCAGCAGCTGTTGAAGCAGACCAATAAACAACAGCACAGTTCTCACTGAGCTGCAGAAAAAGGCTGTAAATACATTGAACAACCTGCAGCATAAACACATCTTCTGCTTTTAACCCCCACTGAATACCTTTCAGAGAGTGTTTTCTTATGTGTTTATTTGAAGAGAAGAAAGGCTTTAAAGGACACAGCTGAAATGCCTCTTTTTCCAACGGACATATCCACACTCCTTGCTGCATTGCATCTCCCAGATGAATCAGCAATCCACAAATACCAGCAGCTAACCAACATTCTGAAAATGAATTCAGTAATCAGTCTGATTAATTTAACATTTACGTATTTTAACGTGGAAACTTTAACTTGGGAAATACGTGACAACTGGTGGAAGTCACAGAAGCCTGTAACTGTGTCTTGGTTGGTTGAAGGTATTTCCATAACACACTCCCACTGTCAGTACTTACACTAACTCAGACGTCTGAGTAGCGTGTGGTGTTTGACACATTGATGGCTATGGCACCGAGCTGAGGTTTCAAGGGTACCACTCACGTGGACTCACACCACAGCTAGCCACCACAACTCTTTGCGCCACCATCCTACAAAACACATCGCTGAGTTGGTCCAGAATAATGATATCCAGCTTGTTTTTTCCTGCGGAGCTGTTTTTCCAGACAGATCTCTCCAGCAATGGCTCAGCAGGTTGGCCTTGCCAGCAGCCGTTCTGCCAACGCCTCGGTGGCGGCAGGCAGATGCAGAGCCAGAAGGCTCTGGCACTGACTTTGCCAAGGAAGCCACCGTCCTACCGAGTTACGCTCTCAGGAGGCAGCAACCTCTAAAACTCCCCTTGAGCTTAGCTAAGAGATGCCACCACAGCAGCACATACAACATGCTGAAGCAACTTCCAACTTACAAAAAATGCACAAATAAAAAAATAAGAGACATAAAAATCAATCTGAAATATTTAAAAAGAATGAAACTTAAATTAAAAATTAAATTGTGTTTCTTTATAGCACTGAGGTACCTGGTGCTTCACCAAATCTGCAATTCACCCAAGAAGCACTGAATCTGTATAAAATTAAACTCATTATACTTTTTGCCATCTTCACTAAAAGTGATGGGCTTCAGGAAGCTATAACCCACTGCTTGGGAGAAGAGTCCTTGAGGAGACATCTCTAAGCAAGAGATGCAAGCCAAGAGAGTTGGTGATGCAAGCCCCAGTGCCTCCTCGCCCCTGAGACCAGTCTATCACAAAGTCTGGTTAAATTAAATCAAATCCAAATGTTCCCTGTTGCTGGTGCAGCATGTCTCACATTCATACCAAGTGAAAACTGTGCCTCAGCTGAAATCTCTGAAAAAACAGGATATGCCAGGGGAGAGCTGGTGTACATCTGCTTGCCATTTAAACTCCACCTCCAGCTGGGGTAAGCAGGAGTCACTGGGAAGGTATTAACACTGTACTTCAGCCAGGACCATCGCACCAAGGAGACATAAAGAATGACTAACAAAGGAGACATCTGTTTACGCAGTGTGGAGTGTCACAGGAAAATCATCATTTTGGCTATGTACAAATCTACTCTTCAGTGTAAGATTGTAGATCTTGGTATGGTGCTGGACTCAGGGCAGGGTGAAAGTCAGTGGTTGGATCAGGTGACAAATTCTGGCATTAATGGTCAGGCAGTTAGTGAGAAAATCACTTTGCTTTCTATCTCTGTTTCCTTCCTTCGCTCTGCTCCTCGTCTTCTCTTTTTGCTTTTGTTTTGTTGGTTTGTTTTTTTGGGTTTTTTTTCATTTCAACACATTGAGGCAAGGATTGAAGACTTCTGTGCAGCTGTTCAGCACTCAGGTTGCCTGGCCATTTTATGACTTGTTTTCTGTTCTACCTTGCTCTGTTTCACAGTTTTTTACTATTGCACAGCACTCCAGTCTCCAGAGAGTTTCTGTCCCTGTTTCTAATTGCAGTGCATGTAAAAGGTGCTAAGTTTTCAGTAAGAACAATAAATTACTAACAAACCCAAAAAGAAGAATTTGAAAATGTTTTTCCTTTAAGCAGAAATTAAATTACTCAAGGGGGAGGTGGGGGAGAAGCAAAGGCTGATCAGAGAAGGCTTACAAAATCCCCTTCCAAAACAGAGAGCACTTACCTGAGCAAGGAAAACTGCCTCTTCTCGCTTTAAAGAAAACACTTGACCTTGGGCCTCTCCAAGCATCCCTGTCAGGATACAAAATGCTCACCTCTGCTGACACCTGTACCTGCTCGAGTGGAAACTTCCACCAAGCAAGAACATGATACGCAATTTCGGGCAAGCAGTGACTTCCCATGTGAGGCTCTGCTAGGGCATGCAGGAGATCCAAGGAACTAGGAATAACCCGATTCATCTCCAGTTCTACCTCCATCTAGAAAAAGATCTTCAGGTAGGCACTGCACTGCAGCTCTTTTGTTCCCTTGGTTTCCCAAAGAGCTTTCTGTAGGCTGAACTACCCTTAACTCCAACCCAATCCACAGAAAGCACATGGTAATGAACATCAGCAGTATACCTTGTTCCACCATGTAAATGTTTAACATAGTCAGAAAACACCATGCACAGAGTAATGAATCATGCAATCACTACTGCTACATTGCAAATGAGGAAAAGAGCTAGAAAGAAAAGATTTTACTACTGTTTGATAAGGGCAATGAGAAGTGCCTTAAAACAGGGCAGCATGATTTGAAATGGTATTTGTACAGTAACTAACAGCATTTTCAATGCAAGTGAGTGGAAACACAACCATGCTCAGCTGCAAAAAAAAAGTGATGTGCTTTGCTGCTGCCAGAAAATCTTCAAGCAAATTCTTTGTACACTGGCAGGGAAGTCCTTTGGTTCTGCTTCAGTCAAAGGAAAAAAGTCAGTTCTACACTATGAAACAGCCCAAATTAATGCTCCTGAAGCACTGACAGAAGGAAACGTGGTGGGGGGGAAAGAGTTTGTGACAGTTTCTTGATTTTATTAGCTTAGGCATTCAGCTTCTGGAAAAGATGCACAAATTACTATCTACTGTGACATTACCTCAGCTACATATCTGCGAGAAAGGCTGAGCAGCGGAGTCTGGGAAAAGTGCGAACTATTTCTCAAAGTAACCTCTTGTCTGTCTGGCACATTTCAGGGGACAGAACGTCTGGGTCACATAGGAAAGAAGCCGGAGTCTCTGCGACCCTTGACAGAGCCATGTCGCAAGCTGCATGAGCTGCTTCAAATGAGGCCACTGTGGGGGGAAGGGGAGTGCCACTCTAGGTGTCTCACAAAAGCAATTAAAATAAATTAAATAAATTAAAATTAAAATACTGTAAAGCTTCTAGAATAAGAGACTCGGCATTGCCAACCCTTGAAATTTTATTGCAAGTCTCATGATCCTCTATTTAAAGTCATTACTTTTGAAAACAAGTGATTACCTTGGAATCAGCTGACATTAAAGAAGGCCTCCAGCAGGGCTTACACAGAAGAGCCTGAAAAGCCCGAGTAGGCTACAAAGACTCAAGAAAATAACCTGTTTATTAAAGGCTCATGATCTTTAAGCTGATCATGCTTTTGACAGACTGGCTCATGACTTTAACAGTTGGCATAAGCCATATCAGAGAGGTGAAAAAGCCCCAATAAACCCTGCCTAAAACTAAGCCTATATGAATTCCTCAACAGCATGAGAAAATTGGCAGCAGGAATGGAAAGCTATCTCCGCATTGGCTTGTCGTTGAAAGTCTCTGGACCGAACAAAAGAACATAAATCTCAAACTATTATAAATCAAAGGGTAGTAATTAAAATCAGCAGAACTCCAGAACTACATTGGGTTTATGGAGCCATTCCCAGAAGGAAAGGTAATAAAAAGTGGAAGAGTATCTCTGACCTGTTGGTTCCAGCACGATAGCTGGAGCCTGGCAGTCAGCTGCAAAATAGGTGCAGCAACTTCAGAAACAGGAGATGTGGGAGCTGGTGGAAAACAGATGGATGGTTTGCCTACTACGCCAGGGAAGGTTATTTTTTGCTGCTTCTACTTCCATCCACACAAATTATAATATACATCCTGTGGATGTTGACTATGAGGGAAGCGGGGCGAGAGGATCAGGCTGCGGCCACAGCAGTGGGAGAGAACCATCAACACTCATCAAAGGAGCCTGGATGGGGAAAAAAAAACAGTCTTCAAGTAGGCCAGATCAAGATAACAGAGATGTAAGGCCATGAATAAACTATCACTTCCACCTTTGCTACATTTATCTCTTCCTTCATCATTATTTCTCCACTCCCCCCCACCACTCCTTCAGATTTCCAAGTAAGACAGAACATTGAGATGTGCACTTTAATTTAAAAGGGAAGGCAAAGAGGAAGACACAAAGAGATAAAAGCAATCAGACTTATTTCTTGCTTGAAAGTTTTGTTTTTACAAAAGGGAGGAGGCTGTTCTGATTTAAGTCAACAGCATTTTGTCAGGGCATCATTGCCACAAGCACCAGAGCACCTCTAGCCAAGAGCAGCTGAGCCTGCTGGTGAAAGCCACACCAGAGACAGGAGCAAACAGGGCAGGGAAGTTCTTCCCATCCAGACCATTTGGCACAACACCATGAAAGAGTAAGAACGGTGCTTTTCCTGCAGGAAAAGGGTCTGTTTATCTCTATTACACAGATAGGTATATCCTTTTCATAGTCCTCATCTCTGTAAAGCTGCTATCATGCCAAAAAACTGTTAACAATGAAAACCAAACATTTTTCTAAGATGGAAATTAAAAATAGTTACAATCATACAATGATTTCCTGGCAACTCTCAATGCCTGTTAGGTCTATCCCTGCTTAACTTGCTTCATGAAAATAATTTAGAGGTAGAAAGCCAGCCAGGCAACTCACACGAGACTTGTAGTCCATATTTTCTAGATTTTGGTCCATGTCTTATTTCCCATTTGTTTTTAATATATCCAGGATTCCTCTCAGACCTGCTAAGCTCTGCATTGCTTTTGTTCATTCAGTTTAAAATCTGTTCCACACATACCAGAAAAAAAACAAACAGAAAAAACCCCGAACCTTTGGGTAATGGAGCACAGCTGCCATTAAAACTGCATTAAGCTTTCCCAAAGCCAATTTCCCTGGCCCAACACACCTCTAGATAATAACCACAAAGCAGAAAGTAAGCAAGCCTTGTCTTCCTCATTTAAGTGACCATACATTTAAATGGCTAAAGGGAAACACAGATGTTGTTCTTAAAATGAGCCCATGGACACATGTCAGCCCCGTGCCCAACAGCAGCTTCAGCAGGGAGAAGGGACTAGGAAGGAGCAGTGGGATCTAGTCCAACCTTTGATCCACCTGTCCAGAAGCAAGCAAAGCAGAGTGGCTCAGTTGAGAAGGGCTTGTGCTCCTACAAAGCCTATGCGAGGCAACTACTGCCTTGTACTGGTGTTGATAACCATTCCTGAAGCTCCTGCAGATGTTTTTACTTTGGGCCATCCTTGTCACAGGTCCTGCCTCATCACCCTCCGAGAGCTGAGCTGGTCAGGGCTGGAGGGAAGGATGCAGTGCTTTCCAAGAGCAGCTTCTGCAGGGCTGACAGTTGCTCTGCCCCAGCTGCAGGAATGAGTCTGCTGCTCAGCTTAGCAAGGCTTTTGAAATATGTTTTTGCTTCTCTAGCAACTGTTTGAATCAGTCGCTGATCAGGCACAGAGAACTTTCCACTGCGGAGACACCAGATAAATTGTTCATTTACAGGACCCTGTAACCATTTGGAAGAACTGGGATGGTGCCAGGCCCAAGCTCCTAAGTCAGGCTGATGTGTTGCTTGCATAGTGTATGTTCATGCAATAACACTGTATAGACTGATAAATCACTGCATGGAATCTATTTATATGTATTTGCTGAGATATGTACTACCAGGTCAAGGTCTTGCATAAATGTAAATATTTAACAGCAAAACAGGGTTAAGATTGTGCCCGTATCAAAATATTTAAACCGAGGCCTTTACATAAAACTTATACCAGACCAAATAAAAGCTACTGTCTGCTTTACAGAATCTGCGTTCTGTTGGTGATTAGTATTTGTTTACTAAAAGACTCCGTGTGGTATTTGAAGCTGGCAGTTACCAACAACTCACCACACACAACAGTCCTGAGAGGAATGTGCTGCCCTCTTTAATATTTCCTGAAAAGTCCCAGTTCTGTCCTGTGCTACAGAAGAGCGAAGACGAGGCAGAGGCAGGACGGAACACGGCACCGTCACACACGGCACATACAGACACGTCATGCCCTACCAGGAACTGATAAGGCCAAAAACAATTTTCATGTAAGCAGCTCAATACTACAGATAAAAGTACACAAACGCCTGTGTTGCATAAAATTTTTCAAAGACTGTGTATAGTTAGATATGAAATCAAATTAATGGACAACATGATATTGTGTAAGCATAATTATCAAGATGATGGGATGTATTAAGATAATTTAAGGAATAGTAACAGGTTCGTAAATCTTGCCAGATATATTTATCAGATTGGAATATTTTGAAAAACTCACCAAACAAGCTCTGACTTTAGAAAGAGGAAGATTAGATTCTGCTGTTGCATATCTCATAGAAAAACAAAACAGAAAGGTCAAAGCAGTGTGTCTAACATAAATTGCACTTGGAAATTTCATTACGGATTGGCACGCACTCTATTCACAGCATCATCTAAAGTTACCTTCAGCCAGGAAACAAAAGATAAAAGCTTCCTCAATATTCAAGAAGTATAAAAAAATGAAAACAGTATCTCAAGTGTAATGCTGTCCAAAATGCTCAGTAAAACATATTCCATCTATGAAAATTAGGCTCTAGTCAAAGGAATATTTAAGGACTATTCTGCTTCCTAGTCTTCCCATAGGACCCAGCCATGCTTCCCAGGCACAGATCATGTCCTAACTCAGCACATAGCTTTAGCTCTAACACAACTGCAACTCCTTTTAGCCTGAGCTACATAGACAAAATTAAGCATGCCATAATTTAAGATTTAACAGTATCAAATTAATTCTTTAGCATAATTGTAACTGTAGTTGATATAAGATTCAATTTTGCCCATAAAGTACAAAATGAATTTTAGCATATCTTGGGCAATGATTCAACCACCTAATAAGAAGAGAGTTTATGTCATATATAGTTTAGGTTAACATCCACACATACCATACCAGGACCGCTCTGATGCAACAGATTTTATTCCATTCCATGCTATGCTGTCAACAGAAATGTTTCAAGGCTTATTGTTTACAACATTTTAAGCCAAAAATAACTAAGTGCATCATAGGTGTTTACAGAACCATGGAAGTTAGGAGGAATATCTACACCAATGCTTTTCTCCTCTAACAAAGCTGAAGAAAGTGTCTTCTTCTGTGTTGATTAATGTGAGACAATAGGATGTCCATAACATCTTAGGTGAAACTTCTGCAGTCAGGGTTAGGGATTTTCTCTTGACTTAAATCTTTGAATCAATTTTACTTCCAACTTTTGTTCATCTAAGATATTCAACAGCTCAGTAGTAAATTTAAATACAATCCTCTGTGCAATAGCTTGAGTCAGGTGTTTCACATGGCTTAAGAGTCGTCTGATTTGAAATCTGGCCACATCATTTAGCAGACCACCAACTCTAGCTGAAAGGTGGAACTCTCTTCCAGGTTCTGCGAATTCTCCCTGCCCTTCCTCAGCTTCACAGATTCTAAACAGATGCCTTTCCATATGTTTTGAGGATTAGTTTTGTTTGCTATTTTGGGCACAAAAAACCCCATAAAGCATGTGTCTTTATTCTAGGTGCACAGAGCCATACCATTCTAGGACTCTGCAATCTCTCCAGCCTGACACTGGGGAATCTGAAACTTGATCAAATCTAAACTAAAACAAGGCTTACCGGGCCTTGAGAAATACTACTGACTTCTTTCATTAAAGGAAACACTTTTCCCTGCAATATGCAGATGATGGTAGAATTGGCTGCTGAAGGCTGTCAAGAGTAAGAATTTCACAAAGTGTGTGATGACATCTGTACAGATCAAAAGGCTGTCCAGAGTTGCAACAGTTAAAAATTCAGCAAGAATATTAAGTGCCTGACTTCTGGGTTTAAGCCAATCATGATGAGAAATCAAGCTGAAGCTCAATATGGAGCTTCCCCTCCCCCCCCCCCCCCCTTAAACATTCCTCTAAAACCATAGTGAATCACTTATGGACAATTAAGGCAGATTTTCATTAGGGGGGATTTCCATTCCCATCCAGCTGTTTTGTTGAGCCAAGAGTGTTCCAGAAAGAACATTCATCTCAGTCTCAGCAATACCGAAGGAAAGTATGGCAAGGGCTCCATCACCTCTCCAGCAACAGGATGAGCTCTCACTGGGAGCATGACACCCTGCGGCTCTGGCACCCAAGAAGGAGGCTCCCACTAAACTCATACTGGGAAAAGGTGGAGCACACTGCATGGATCATGCTGGGCTGTCAGGGCTTATCAGCTCCTGCTCAGCATAAGCTCTTTGGGACACTATGGTGCAATCTGAGGGAAAGGGCCGCCCAGTTCAGGCACAGAGGCAAGGCCTGAGCTATCTACACCTTATGGTACCTAAGGCACCAGAGCTTGAGGAGGTCAGTGCACTAACACCCATGTTGTTCTGCAGGGAGTCAGCCCAATGGCCACCAGGCTGCACATAGCTCAGTGCTGATGACAAATAATAGCATTGCTGAAATAATCTGGAAAAGATGTCACCTAAACAAAGCTTTCAAGCTAGAAGGAGCTCTGCAGGGGGAAAAGGCTCTATTATTCTTGATTCCTCTTAATCTGCCACACAGGTAGTTGAGTTTGACTATCTGAGTGCAGGACTCCAATGTTCCTCATCCATAACCTATTCACCCTGCCTCATTGCATAACATCTCCTCCCGCATCCTCTGACTCTGCTATGTGCTGAAATCTCCATCTTTTGTCTTTCTTTATGCGCTTATGAAAGAGCTGTACACAAGCAGTGCACTAAATTATTTACATGACTCACCAGGGATGAAGAGGGATTTGCAAGTAAAAAAGTATCATCAAGCTAGACAGATGGCTGTACTGCAAGGGTTATGGCCAATGAAGAGACAGCAGAGACTGATCAGAAAAGGGAGGTCCAGACCAACAAATTGTCAAACACAGGTTTGGAAAGGACTGCTTGACTGGGGCAAGATTTATGTAGGAGGCCATCCAGATAATTTTAAGACTGGATCCCTAGGCAAAAATGTAGACACAGGACTGGAGAAGCTGCTTGTTAGATAAGGGTTAAGTATGCCAGTTTTGCCAGTATGCAAAGTCTGATGAATAAGCCTCATTGCAGAGAGGGCTGCTAGCAAAAACTCCTTTCTCCAGCTGTGTAAGCCCCTGTAAGGCCCTTTTGCAGTCTCTGAGAAGACACAAGATGAACACTGAAAGAGAGCAAGAGTGCAAGGAAACCACCCAGTGATATAAGTCAGAAGAATACCCTAACCTCATCACTGCCAAGTTTCTGCAGACACAACAGCAAGGGAGACTTCTGAGAAGGAAGGATCCTGTAGTGCACAGAGGATGTGTCCCTGCAACGGGGCTTCCAAAAAAGAGCACTGGTGCTGAAAGGACAAAGCTAAGAAAAGTTTGCTCATGTCACTCTTCTTCTAATCCTTCCACCAATTCCTCTTCCTCCATAACAAAACTCCAGCATATAAATTGCTTGCTTTTGCTTTCAAGACCTATTCATTTCCTACCTATCACATCTCATTTCTCACTGAAATATCAGCTCCTGTCTCTGATCAACCAGTGATGCCAACATTCATCACCAACTTCAGTGACAAGCTGGGACAACAATCTTTGAAGAAGAATTTGCCATGGATATGAGCAAGACTGTGTTTGTCAGGGCAAGAGAAAGTACACAGCAGTAGTTGAAACATGAAAGTGAATTTTAGTTAGATGAAAAGGTGGATAGAAACAGAAGATGTTTTGAGAAAATTCTAATTTGTCTCAGACTCTTCTCAGACTCTTCCTGCAGCTGTAATTCCACATACTCTCTTACAAAATCAAAACAACATTGTGTTCTGAGATTCTCATTACTTTTGCAGTCTTTCCTTGCTTTTGCCTTAATGCAAAACAATTCCATTTTTTTCTAAAGGAAGACTCAGCTACCCAAACAAGTACAATGAAAGGTAGTAAAACAATCATATAGAAAAAAACAGAGGATCCAAAATCCTAATAGCAGTAAAATTACTGCAGTAAATGCAGGACTGAATGAGCTATGGACACACTGCATGGAAAAAAAAACATCAGAAAACTTGCAACTTTGAACTAAATTTCAGATTTAAGTCCCAGCTTGAGTTGGAACTTGACAAATACTTGAGACATCCCGAGACCATTTAATGTTAAAAAAAGATAGATGTCAAGTACACTGCTGTAGCACTCTGCAAGGACTAAGTATTAATCTATCCTTTTGCCAAAAAGTTCTAATTTACACTAAGAAGTGACAGTGTGAGGAGCAAGCAAAAAAATTATCATTGGCTCAGCACAAACCACACTAGGCTAACAAAAGTATTTCACTTGAAGATGAGAAATTATTTGCTGAATTTCTTAATTTCTTCATACTGTTAGCACTTGACAGGTTTGGGTTTTTTTGTTTGGTTTTTTTTTTTTTTGCCCCCAAAATCAGACACATCCAATGATAATTAATCTGCCAGCAGATCTACCAGAGTGGGCATGACATAGCAGTTATTACTAATGAAGCACAAAGCCTTTTACAAGATGAGAACCAGCAATGCTATCACGTCCTTCAGGACTGGCAAGGGGCCAGGTGATGATGCGTTGCCACCTAAGTACTCCACAGCCCACCAAGACCACATAGGTCCAATCTAACAGGCAGCATTTCAGCAAATCGAGCAAAATAAATTTTTGCAATCCATCTCATTAAAATATCAGTTCTTTGATGGGCAGAGACCCTCAGACAGGCCATGAGGTGCCAAGGATAATGAACACAATGCAAGAATTCAAGTGGACTAATCACTGCAAGAATGATCATCAAATTTTATAACCCAGTCTGTATTTGAGCACAGTGTTGAAGTACAAGAGAAGGCTTTAATACCACATTAACTGCCAGAAAGTAAATAATGTAAATTTAAATGTAAAATAATGTCCTCTTTGGCAGAGGAAGTAAGGGATCTGTTCCACATCATGGAAGAGTTGCTGGTTACCAAAAGGGCTTTTGACTGTGTGGAGTGAATGAACTTTTCAAAACTCCTGAAGGATATACACTGCTATTTAACTGCGAATATGCTTTTCTTGAAGTACTTGAAAATATTGCTCATGCTACTATTCAACTTGAAATTTCTCCTGGAAGCAAAGGAAAAGAACTATTAAAAAAAAAAAAAAAAAAAAAGCAATAATATGAACAATCAGGTCTATAAAAATTATATGATTTCAAAAGAATGTTGCAGCCACTCCAACATTCTCTTATTGATATTTAGAGGTTGGTTTGCTGAACGTTAAGATATTCAAATTAACCAAGTATTTGATGTCCCTATTCTGCATTCTTTGGTTAACCAAATCTGAATAATAATTTAAATTGAACAAAAGAAAGCATGCCCTGAATTAGGTAACGGATGATGAAGTACAATTAACACCACTATTCAAAATAATGGTTCAGGTTCTCTTTGCTATAGAATTTCTGCTTGGTTCAGCAGGAAGAAGGGTTAGAAAAACATTTACAGCTCCCTACTTATTTGTCTAGCCTTGAAACACAAACAAGACAATTTGCTTTAACATGCAGCAGAAAGAAAAACTCAAAACATCCTCTCTCAGCTAAAGAGAGATGAAGTACTTAAACCACAGCTTCTCTCTGTCTCCACCATGCTGCCTGAAAATACCTATGTCCTAGGATTTGGTGAGGATGGCATCGAGAGTAACCACCTTAGAACAAATCTCCAAGATATATCTGAGCAGAGCCCAGTACAGGTAGCTGTGAGAACAGGAAAGATGAACAAATAGAAAAATATAATGCATTACATTGACAAAAATTATATTAACAGAAATAACTGGATTTTGTGGTGCTGCAACGGCATTGCAATGCAACAGCAAAAATCCCTGGAAGAAATACACAGAGATTAATAACACAATAAAAATCCTAGTTTGCATTCAATACAAAGCAAGTAGCTGCCTGAGAAAATATTAAAAGTATTAAAAGCAGGATTAAAAACATGAAAATGCAAGCTTTAATATCTTTTGTCCTTTTTCTAGTTCCAAAACCAGACAGCATTACCCTTACAGAAAAGACAGACACATCAGGATACAAGCATGTATTGCATCCGACACAATACAGCTGTGGCTGCTAAATCAGAGGGATCAACAGCCCATGGACAGGTAACACAGATCTGTGCTGCTTTCCTCCTCAACAGGTCTCCATATATCACCAGAAATAGTTTTATCTGCTGAGCAACCCAAGCCCAAGATGTGGCTTTAATAAAGCTTTTTCTGTTTGTTTGGTGGTTTATTGTTTTGTTTTGTTTTGTTTTCTCTCCAATACCAAACAAGCACTGCCTTGCTTCTCAGTGATCTAATACAATGTACTGGGCACTTCTAATTTGTAAAGACAGCTTGTTTCAATGGAAGAAAAAATAATTAATACACACACACAAAGATACTTTAGACTTCTTTTGGGAGTTTCTATTTGTACAATAGAAAACATACAGGATAAGATCTTGAAAAAAATCAAAAGAAGATTATACAACTTAAATTTGAATAAGGTTTAGACTTTCAAAGCAGAGCATTTTGTAAATTATTTTAATGACATACACACACACACTTTGCCCCTCTTCCTCTCTCTACCATTTAGCTTTCATAATATATACATCAGATGCATTTCTAATACAGCACCATTCTCCAAATAAAAGGAAGACGTTTGACTTAGAGTTATGGTTGAGAAAACATAACTACAGTTAAGGAGAAGGGAAAAAAAAAAGTATTCTAAAGCATTGTAAAAAGAAGCAACTTTAGAAAGCAGAAAAATTCAGAGATCAAGCTTGACATGAAATCTGTATGTTTAAAAGCTGTGAAGATGCATAGATAACAGAATAGAAACACCTTAACTCTGTTCTCTAGGGATGCCATTTATCCCAGCCCTTTCTCCTCTAAAAATCCCTGCAGAAAATGTAATAACCTCAAGAAACTGTTATGGAGGGTGGAAAGTGGTAAAACTACTTCATTCATAGTGAATTCATTTAGTAAATTCTTTATAATGAATTTACTAAAAACAGTAATTTTTTTTTTATTCTGTAAGACTAAAAATTTGCTCTTATAGAAAGAGGGCACATCAAGAAGGAAATCACAAAAGCAGTCAAAAACCTGTGATGCTATTCCACTTCTCTTTCTTTTAAAAAGCTGAGACTGAACAGCATATATAATTAATAGGTGGTAAAGTGTTAACCAGATAAATACTTTGGTCTCTACTGTTTTAGGTGACAGAAAATAAATCATGCCAATTATTCACATTCTCAGTACAGTGCTTCCTCGTCCCAAAGGATCCATCTCAGAATTAAAGGTGGAGGCATAAGATGCTGCAATTGCTCATACTTTCTAAGAGCATCCATTTTTAATATAAATTCTCTGTATGACACTGTATGAAAGCGGCAAGGGTTTTGTTTTTTTTTTAAACAAAGTTTTTTATGCAGGGTGACTGGGTAGAACTGCACTTCAATTACCTTCTTAGGTAGCAGTGGAAAACAAAAACAGGAACTCAACATTCCAAGAAAAGTTTTGCATGCCCCGACTTAATACCAAACATTTAATTCGCTTGCTAACAGGCACCATCTGAACAAAGCTGCAGTGCATAGTTACATGAGAACTTTGATGAAGGTCAGGAGATTACTTGATATTTCACTTCTACTTGGCAATAACTAGAAGCTGCCTGCTACTCCTGGAAAAAGACTGTCCTGGAAGGGAACTCCGTGCTGAACTGCTTTTGAACTTCCCCAGCTAATTTATACCTGAAAGGTCTTAACCAGTAGTTACTGAATTGTTCCTGATGCAATTTACTCAATTTCTCTTTTCTCAGATTTGTTTCTGACATTATAATAAAGAGTTTCAGTCCTTGATCTGATAACAGGAACTTGTATCTTTAAGATTTCAAGTATTAAGAACACTTCCAAAGAAACTCAAAAAATAACGTTTCTAATCATATGTGTATCATATTGTGTATTGATTTGGATTTGCAAGTGCCTGGAACTCAGCAGGAATTTCAAATGCACAGGAACCAAGCGTGTTCCCATCAGCCTGCTGGTACCTACATATGTTGCTTCTGAAGAAGCTGATGGTCCTGAACTGGCATCAAACACTTCCCTGGCAAAGAGATATTATCCACAACATTAGATACCAACCACCAACCATCCAGAGCAGCCTCATCAACACTCCTTACAGGAAATGTCTGGTCTCAGAAAAGACCAGCAAGGCACTGGCACTACCCCTGCAGTGACTCAGGAGGGATTATCAGCTGCTGGCTCCTTTTGAAGGACTTAATACAGTCTGAGCCATTCTTCTGTATATATATAACATTGACGTATATTAGTACCACCATCAGGTGATTTCAAAATTTCATTCTGATTACTGTTTTTACTATCATCTTCTCAGTAAATAAATAATTAACTAAAAATTAAAAAGAAAAATCAAGAACAGACAGACACTTTATTTATGTGGAAAAACATTTCAAGCTAGACAATCTCAGAAGAAATGTTTAGCCTTATCGGCTGTTTATAGACTCACATCTTACCCTCTCTCTCCTGCTTTACTAATCTCCAGTGCATATGCCACACCTCTGGACATGTGGTAGCATGATCCTCACAATGATGTGAACCCCTCTAAAGTCACACGTCTTACTATGACTCAAAACCTCTTAGGACTACAAAATCTGACAATTCTAAGGCATTCTGTTCCCTTTCCTTCTGAGAAGGGCAATGTTTCCAGTCAGTCAGTAACAAAAACTCCTGAAATTGTCTCCAGCATTCCTGCTGCATCTAGCCCTCCTGAATTGCTTTCAGTGGTAAGGTGCTTTTTGCCTAGCATGGAATGATGGCAGAGACTGCATCGTCGTGAACAAAAAGATGCATCATAGATTCCGTGGGGAGCTACAGACTAGTACGTGTGACACTGTGCCCAAATGACGTAATTTTTGTGCAGTATTGCTTTGACAAGCAAATAAAAAAGAAAAGACATAGGATATAAAGGTCTGCTAAACAGCTTCAATCCTTTCCTGGAACTTCAGTAATAAAAATAATTCACCATTTTACTGCTTTAGTCATCAAATTTTATTGCACTTATGCTAGCATGAATGTTTTTTTCTTTCTAACACTCTGGGACTCAGTGATTTGTAAGGTCTCCATGTTCAGCTTAGAGCAAAAAAAAAAAGGTGCAAATGTTAATACCTGTTACAGTCACTCCTCTCTACTCCCTGTTTTCCTGTGCCTGAGACCTTCAGAGCCTAAAATACATTTAACAAACTAAAGAACAGCATTTGCAAGACACGAAGTGCTCTGAAGAGCCACACACTAAAAACATCACGTACATAAACATGGGGCTACAGTCACAACACTTTGCCTCTACAGTAATGGCACCAGTTTTCTGTTTTCAGAAGCAGAGTGTTTGCCTTTCTCTCCCCAACATGAGGCTTCTTCCAATTGCACTTGAGCGGATACTTTCTTTGGGATTTTTTTTTCCAGGAGACTTTTTTCACATCTAGACAGCATCAGAGGAGTCATAAGTTCTGGTATTCAAACCTGAAACTACTGAAGTGAAGGCAGTGTGAACCCAATTGCATATCCAGCCACACATTTTTAATTTCATATGTATGATCACACAACACTGCCTTTGTATAAAGCAGAGAACAGACATTTTGAGAGTAAATTTAAGATGTGGCCCTTCAGTTAAGTGGATGTGCCAAGCCAAAAGTCAGGTTGGAAAGTAGCGGGCCAATGTGATGTGACATTTCACCTTTCCCTTTATGCAATCTTTCCCTGTTCATGCATTAAAGGTTTATGTAACTGGATTTCAACATTACATAACACATATGAATATATAATTCAGCGTTCACAGCTGAATCAAGTAAATGTATGCATTACCAATGGTCTAACAGTAATTTTCTAATGGTTTTAAAGTTAAAAGCTCTGGAGTCCAACTTCAATGATGACTACCTCCAGAACACAACCTCTTTATGTATCACGCCATCTGCCATTTAAAAAAGGGGTATGATATGATGTCAACCCCATTTTAAGTGTTTTCGTGGCAGTTAAATTGGTATTTGTGAATTATACTAAAAGCTTCAAGATAAGATGTTTCAATTAAACTTGTTAAACTGCCACATCCAACACATTATCATTTGTCTGTATATCTGCTCTGTTACTCATTCAAAGAGCAGTGATTTGCACAAGTTCACAGTGCATAAAAGCTTTTGGCATGAGATCCAAAAAACCTCAGAAGGCTGGAAGTGACTCTTATTTAAGATACACCAAGTCTAAGATTTGTATGACCATCAAAATACAAGCACATAGCTGTATCTATTCACAGCTGCCTTTTTACTACATTTACTACATCACACATTTACTACATTTACTACATCACACAAGCTCTCTCACCTACTCTCAAACGCTGCACAATCCAGAAAAAAGTTACTACAGGAAGCAGCTTCATCTTCCACTGATGCAAAATCGCATTAACCTGGTCTTCAGGGAATTCATTAAATCTTTTTGTAAGCAATGTGTTATTTGAGCAAGGGTAGTGGAGGGCATCCCACACACAGCTGTGTGTACATGGGGACAGATACACACTGCGTAGAGTGAGATCTATGAACACTTTTAAGATTCTGAAAATAATTACTTAATAATTTTCCATATATCAGAAAACTTTATGAAAAGTATGTTCTTCTCCTTAACTAACCTCCTACCCAACACTGACATTTTAATTCAATTTATACTATTTTTAAGCCATGGTACCTTCCATGGCATCTTGAAAGATAGAAAATATAGACTAAATAATGTAATGAATCAACAGACTTGAAAAAAGTCAGTGAGAAAAATAAAATCAATATTTTGGGTAGCCCACTAGAAGAGGAAAGTTCCCTAAGGTATTTTCTTTTGTACCATATTTTTACCGCTTTTGAAAAATACTGCCCACCTTTGGTTACGGCCAAGGCTAACTCCTGTTTCAGTAACTAAACTGAGCTTTCAGAATTCTCTACTATGGCAACTGAAAAGAAAAATGGGCCCTAAACCCCTGTAAATTCTTGCTTACAGCACCACCATATTAATGACTAGTAAAAGCTAAGGCATTTAGGACATATTTTTTGTCTCCTCTTTAGAACATCTAAGTACACAGGATATTGCAAAACCATTTCAATTAACCCCTGGTTTCACTACCATAATATAATTTATTTAGCCATCCTTTCTGCCAATCTTTAAAGCTTAAAAAAAACCTCCCAATAATAAAACTTTAGCCTATTGTCCTTCAGCATCTGAGATACTTAAAAATCCAATCTCTGTTTTTAACTACAAGATACAGAAATGTGAACAAAAAGGAAAATCTACAGTAGATGTTGTGAATTGAAAATCAGTTAAATCAGAACTACACCTGAAGCATGTTAGTAAGAAAAAAGAACCCTTAGACTCTCACATTACTCCTTCCACCTTCTGCCCCTAAACCCAAAAGGGCCAGAACACAGTTTTTTTTCTCCTAAATTGCCAATTCAAATCCATCTTTAATTGGTAATAACTGAAATGAATTGTCACCTTGAAGGCTTTTTAGATTATGTTAAAGAAATCTGAGGTCCAAGTCTAGCTCCTGGAGCAAAGGTGACCACAACATGCCCCTTGACAACTGATTCAACTTGGCAAGTTCCTCTCCTGGCTGATTCACAAACACAAGGATGTGGAAGGGGAAGCACCTTTGAGCTTTTGCAGGCAGCAGCAATTGTGCCTTTCTGAAGAGCTCTGATGAAATGGGCAGGCAAGGCATGTAGGCTGTTACTCAAACTCCTTTGCTATCGGAGAACACGCAACTCTGAAAATACAAACATGGCAGTATTCATTCACCCTATGTGTTCTTCAAAGGAGATGTTAAAATCACACATGAGTCTGTGAACAGCTGAACTAATGACATCTGATTTGACCCAGAGCTTTCTGGTTCAGGATGACTCAAGCACTAAACATGAGTTCTTCCTAGCTGAAGCATCCATGTCATCCCCTTCTTGCCCACACTCTGGTGCTGACTGGCATGGGGCTCTTCCTGCGGCTTTTCATTCAATGGGCTCACTACCAAGGACTCTCTTTCACCTGCTTCCCACTTTTGAAGAAACCATTCCATCTTTAAGCCCCGCTTCTCTTTCAGGGAATTCTTGGTTCCAAAATACTTGAGAAGGGTGTGAAGCAGCCAAACAAACAGGTAAATGGTTGTCCTACATATGCATACACACATGTGTGTACATATGAACACAGGGTTCACAGACTGTCACCAAATTATTATTTCTTTGGGAATTTAAAACTATGAAGAAATGTTGTGCAGTGGGTTTAGTACATAATTTTAATTTACTTTTATGTGTCTGGAAAATTATCAGAAGAAAATATCCAGAGCTTAGCAGCATCTGGTAAACACAGCACTGCGTTAAAAAAGCAGTTTGAGCTTTGTGAAGAATGAAAGTTGGCCAGAGCTCCTGGCTCAGTGGAGATGAGTGCTCAGTTTCCCTGTCCCCCAGGAGAGCAGCTGAGCATCTCTCCATGCAGCTGCAGGAGCCTCCTGACACTTGCTCCCTGTCTGTGCTGGACCACAGATAACATTGCTTAGCACAGAGTGCACCCTCCCACCACAAACACCAGGACCACAGCAGCTGGGAATCAGCTGAAAATTTAGGATGTTGAGGATACTCTCTTCCCATGCAGCCCTCCCAGAGATCTGGATGCCACTGATGGAGTATGGTAAACAAAGACTCAACAGGCTCTTCTCAAATCTGAGCTCTGCCTATTCCACTTCTGTCTTCAAAACACATGACAGTATTTAAATTCCTGCTATTCAACCTTATGAAAAAACCTCTTCTCTTACAAAGGCATGAAGGAAACTCTTTAGTTTTGTGTTCTAGTATAATGTGCCAGATGACTTTGTTTATTTGGAGTTGCAGTGTTATCACTAAAACAGTAAGGAATGGGCAAAATCAGATTATCGATATCCAAAGTAGATCTTTGGATCTGAAATGCTGATAAGTGGATGAAAACAATAATCTAAGGAATTGAAGCTACACTGCATATCCATTTGACAGCTGCTAATGATACTGCTATTAAAAAAACCAAGTTCTGTATTTTATTTATTTGTTCCTTATTTATTGTATTGATTGTATAGCTATGTATATATTGATGTATATATTGATTGATTTGCTATTTATGAGGGTAAAACAGGATAGTTGCTGCATTTTAATGGCATAATATCCTGGGGTAAATATCACTATGTAGTATTTGTAAGGAAGTGGTAAAATAAAAGAAAGCATTTAAGTCAAGAAAACAGAGAGATCACAGTTCAGGGAGGGGGTGGAGGCTGATGAGTTTATAATCATCAGGTGAAAGGATATATCTGCTTAATGCAAAGGTGCCACCATTTAGTCAATGAATCTAGGAGACCAAGGCCACAAAGGATATATATTTAAGAGGAAGTAACTTACATAGTGCCAACCCTGTTTTGTCATATTGACACAGGCAGAGATCGCTGATAACCATGCCATGCTGTTGACCACCTACTACATGTCCAATTTAGATGGAGATGTAAATTTTCACGTCAAAAGACAAGCCACAGGACAACTACATGCATCTAATTTTTGAATAGAAGCAAAAGTGCATGCCGAAAAGAACCATCCATGTAAGCAGTGCCTTACACATTTTTTTGTCTGAGCCCTGAAATTGAAAATTTTCATTTGGAGTATACTGAAAAAAAAATTGTTCACTTCTGGACGATCGTTGGCCAAAAAGCAGCACAGGTTGTGCTGGCACTGTACATCACTACTGAAATAACATAATATTTTCTGCCACATCTTAAACAATGCTGTTCTTTCTTTTGCCTTAAGTGAGGAAATATTCTGAAAAAAATTGAAGATTATGTTCCGCCTCTGTTTTCCCCTGAGAAAGATTTAGAGAGCAGTGTCATAACTCAATGTCCATTCTTCTCATCTGCAGATGACAGAATGGAAAATGCCACTTTATTTCAGAAATAAGCTACTTTTTTCGTCTTCTGTTAGTCATTCCTGCCTGCAGGCACAGGGGTTATGGAGATGACGCCTTCAAACTCGTGTTTAGAGTACTAGTGCTTTTCCCATCTGACAAGATAATGCTTGTATACTTTGATAACCTAGGCAGCTCAATCTTCCAACAAACCAGCTGGCCCCAATGCTATGGAAAATTTAATTCTTAAATCAAGAAGCCAAATTGCTTCTATAATTTAGGCACAAACTAACATCCAGAAATATCTTTGCAGTCTACTTGTACTCTCATAGAGAGCACAGTCTGACTTTGTCAGTCTTCTACCTCTTCAATAACCTGTCTGAAACATTTTCGATTGAGGTCTTCTGCCTACATCACACTAGTTCAAATCACTTGTAACAGGAGAGTGCCCTTTGTTTGACTGTGAAGTATTGAAAATACAGGAATGATAACAGACTTTGATTATCTTTTATATTGCAGAGGAAAGAAAAAACAATTAGGTCAGAGACCTCCCCCAGATACTTTGGTGAAATGCAGAGCTTTGACATAATTTACTGAGATCAAGCAAACATCTTTTTCCTTCTCTGCTCCAGAGGGCTATAACCTCCCACTCTTCTCTTGAGGAATGTCAGGGCACAGCTCCCCTTTTGCTGATGGCATGTCTTTTACACTACTGCCTCTTAAACCCTCACTGTAAGATGGTGCTATTGTCTCAAAATATTTAATGAAAATTATAACAAAAACTTCATAACCAAGGTTGAACGTTTGGTTCCATATTCCTTTTGTGAGCTTTAACATTTCTGATGGAAATCTTAAGCGGTGCTTAACCAGAATGATACCATTACAAATGAAAACATTCAGCTCTACCAATAACTGGAGAGTGGAGAACCAAATGTCCACTTCTCTGTTTTTGTGATGTCTTTAACCCTGCAGCTGAAAGACAAGGGATTTTTTTTTTTTCTTTAAAAGGTTTTTCTCCTCCTTTAAGACACTCAGGACACAGCAACTTGCTGCTGTTTACCAACAGAAAATGTCCCTCCTGAAAAATAACTTAGCCATTATATGGGTCATACAGTCCTGGACTGTACATCTCCAGTCTCCACGCCATTTCCAGGAGAGTGATGCATGTTTTGGCATACACTTTCTCAGAATTAGGACCAGTAAATGTGAGGAGAAAAGCTACTTCCAGAATTGGCCATCCAGTAGAGCAGCTCCAGTAGAAGCCACATCTGTCTTGGCAGGACAGAAGAAGGTGAAAGAGGCCAATCAGCCCAAACTGTTTCTCCATTAGGTAAGTTCCTCATAATTTTCAACAGCTGAGCAGACTGACATTTAAAACTACATCAAAACAAACAGGAAATCTACCATATAAATACTACGCTTGTATGGAATGACTTCAGATTTATGAATGTCAAACCAGAAGAACAAGAGGCTTCATTTCAATGTGACTTTGCTGCGTATTTTCTAGATAATAGAAGCAATGGAGCAAGTCAAGAAAAAGCACAAAGGTAGTGGGGTGTCCAGCAGGTTTAAAATGGAAATACATGTATATATGGGAAAATACTGGCATGCCAACACCAAGGGAGAGTGACCTATGGACATCTGCAGCTCTTGAATTCACAAAAGCATTACTGTGAGGACTTTGACAAGTCAGTAACAGTGATACTGTATCCTGGAGTCCTTGAACCTTTCTATGGAAAAAAGAGTAGCAGTAGCCAAGCAGGTGGATGCAAAAGTATGATGCGCTTTTAAAGGTGTTGCAACAAAAGCAACTGTTGTTTTTGCTAGAGGTTTTTTTTCCTCCACTTTGTTTTTTTTCCTATTACTATTTTTATTACTACTTGTCAGACTACTTGTCTGAAATACATTATGAGGCTTAATTTTTTAAGGAATATACAGCATGCTGGGAGTCTGTGATAGAAGACACTCTGCACAGGCCAACTATCATAATTATGCTATGATTTTACACCCAGCAGGAAACTTATGATTTACCACCCAGGAACAAAGCTAAAGAAATTATCTAAGGTAGCCAATTAAAGTTTTCATAAAGAAACCCTCATCTGTTCTCAAAACCCCAAAATCTCCTTTTATAGCACAATCCTCTTAGCACTTATCTCTCCCTTCCTCATTAATCCAGTTTCACCTAGCTGGCACCGACTCATGCAGAGACAGGGAGGCAGATACACATACATACACACACTTTTTTCCTTGTGTTCTTCTTGACCTTTCTGATTTGGTTCAGCATTTATACTAGCCCACCTGTCTGGCCAATCTCCCCTGCAACGTGCCCTTCAAGATGAAGAACATCGCTTGATAAGGCACGATGACAAACCTTGCAGAGAGCAAGCGTGCGAGCAAAAGGGAGAGAAAGCACTGAGGGAAATCACTTCTAACCAGGATCTGCTGCTGCACAGCTAATCAGGCAGGTATTCAGTTGTTCACTCCTGCAGACTTGCTTAGCATAGAAATAGGCTGTCTGCCCAGGAAGATGAGGTAATGTCTAGGTTTAATGCCAATCTCTGTAACTGGCAGGACACATCGGGTAAATATTTCTGCTGCAGGAGACCACATTAATTTGATTTTGCTACCAATTTTCATTATTGTTATTATTTCTATTGATATGAATATGCATGAGTTTACCTGCTAATGCTGAGGGTGGAGGGGGCACAGGGCTCCAGGTGAGGCAGCCTTCACACTGCAGCACTCTTCACCCCCCTCACACTCCTCCCCACACTCACTGCTGAACACTTTGTCCTTTCATCTTCTTTATGAAGGACCAGGCATTTGTCTGTGCAGTTATCTCCTCTAGTCCATTTATGTAGTATTAGATCCCCTTTTCCACTCACAGCACATGTTTTTTCACTCCTTATTGTACCACAGAACCCACCTTCCATTCAGTATGGCAATACTGTGGTCATCCACAAGTGCTTCTGCTCTACCTGCATATTGACACAGCCAGCTCTTCTCTCAGACTGTCAAACATGAACAAAACCTCCATCAAACAAAACTTCTCACAAAACACTGCCCAGCAAACAGGCAGAGAGATCTTTTCACCCTCTTTGCTCTCTTCCCAAGCAAAGATCTTGAAAGGTTAAAGTGAAAACATAAACAAGAAGTGAGGGTCAGTCTGTCTGTCCCAGAGCTTCACAAACACAGCCAGAGCTCTAAAACTTAAAGAGATGTTTAAAGTAAGTCGGGAGCATGAAAGCCTGCAAACAGTAGCAAGAGAGAAGTGGAACAATCCTGCAGGAATAACAACATGAATGAATTCTCCATGACATAGAATTAATTCTCCAGCAAAATGAGCAAAGAATTGTGAGGGAAAGGTTTAATGATAAAAGAGAACATCAACTTCTGGTCTGAGCAGGGGGTTGCAAACTAAGAATTGCTCAAAGTGACTCATTCTTGACCTTAATCATGCTCTCATTTCACTATCAGTTAGACCAAAACCAACTATCTGCACCTTAAAAAAAATAAATTCCCCCAAAGTCTGCCAAATATACCACATTTTCCATTTCTAGTTCATTTGCTTTTGAGCTCTACAGTCTACGTGAAAACAATATCCTGAGGATACAACAATTCTTGTTGTAAGGTCATATTTGCTTTGAAACAGAGACAAGGGCAAAATTTTGGTTTTGGCAACTATAAAAGTTTTCAAAGTCTTAATGTTGCCTTTATTCAGTTGTAAAAGCCTCAAATATAAAGACAAAGAGGTATTTTCCTCCATTTTCATGAGGTCTCTCCAGAGGAGCAGATTCCAACCACCTAAATAATCTCCATATCAATTTTAAATCTGGTTTCTCAGCATAATGGGTACAATCACACTTTTGAAGCTATCACACTCCAAGACAGTTCCATGCAAACTTGTTCCAGTCTGCAGAGACTGAGACAGCTTGGAGTTCAGGTGGAACACCCCCTCTCCTCTAAGGAGGTCTCTCAGCCCCATCTGTGGGACACACTCACATTGTGATCAGTTCCCTGGTCAGAACCCACCTGCAAGTCCCCATTTCAGACCCACCATGCAGATGTTTGCATTCCACCTTTCAAAACACTAATTTATACTTCTATTAATTGCTGTGGACAATTATATGAATTTTGGGTAAAATCAAACGTGGTTATTTTCTTCTGTTCAGAAGTTTACTGTGTTTAAAACAATCTTCTCAGTATTAAAACTGACCAAAATATTTGAAAACTGCTAGCAAACTTTTTGCATTAAAACTACATTTTTTTCCTTGTCCTACCTTTCATGTCTTGAATGTCAGCACATATTTTAAATCATATAACATCAAAGAGGGCAAGGATAAGGGTCTCATTCTTTTACCTTTGATACCTGTATATAGACAAGTATTTCAGATTAAAATCTGTTACCACTTGTGATCAGCATTCACACACTGAAAACAGCACTCCAGTTCTTCCCTCCACTCCATTGTGCTTCAGGACATGTCCTCTTTTCAAACCATGTTGTTCCATTTGTTTCCACCATAACCACTCCTTGCACCAGATTTAATTTAAAATACATGCCCTACCAGATGAAAGTAATATACTTGCTTCTGTGGGGTTCAGCCAAACTAGGGCAGATACAATACAGACTTACTCACTTTTACTATATACATGTATTTCAAACAAGTTCTTTGTAGCTTCTGCTGAAGAAACTGCTCAGGCATCACATTTCTATTACAAATTTGTTTCTGGTTCATCACTACCAGCAATTCAAAAACACAACAGGAACATTTTATGTAAAGGAAGGCTAAAAACTACATGAAGAAGAGAGGCAGAAAGTGTCACCGTTTCCTCCAGACAACTCTTTTTGGCAAACAGCAAGAACTGAAATGGAGGAAACTTATAAAAACTGTCTGACCAAGGCAAGGCATGTGTTCTTTCCTCTCACGTGCACTGGATACCAGAGATGTTTGACAAACCCGAGACAGAGAATGAACCAGGGCCCTTTGTCAGAACTAGAAAGAAATGTGACTCTGTTTGGCAAGAATGTGGTGACTATTCTAAAGCTGACTACAAGCCAGAGCATGAAGAAAGAAGCCCATTTTCAATATTAGGGATGGGCAGGCACAGAAATCTAGCTTGAAAGGGAAAACATCTCCCCTCACTATGAAGCATAAAATAAAATCTGCAGGCTTGGTGGTACTGGAACCAACACTCTTTGCCCACCAAGCCTTAGCTAGTTGAGCTGACAAGACAAAGGTAATACATGTGCCCTGCACACTGCTTTTCCTGATAGGAATATGTTTTCATATCTCATATTCAACTGAGGCCATGCTCTGGCAAAAAAAGACCAGCACAGATTTGACAGGTGACACATTTAAATAAATTTTCAATATTTTGTAGCAGAAGAATGTGTCTGTTTAGAGAAAGGCTGGATGTGCTGGCTGCAAAACAGTAATGGTATTCAAGTTTTGGACATTACCAGATTGCACTGTACACCAAAGTGCTAACACACGTCCTCGCCTGCTTCTATCTGCTGCCAAAAACCCAACAAAACAGGTTCTCATCTCTAGGTCCCTCAAGGTAGCATGTTTATAAGGGACAATTGCATTTTAAAGGCTGGAATTATTTTCAGCAATTCCAGTTTTAAGACATGATGTCACTGATAGACAGTAATCAAGGAAAGCTGCTTTTGAGTGCCAGTACCCTGACAGGTTGATGATACCTCAGTTTTATGCCCTTAAGTCCCTCATTCTCTCCTTCTGTCTGAAAGCTCCCTTGAGAGGTTCTTAGCAGAGACTTACCCACTTTCAGTTCCTACGCTTGAGACAAACTCCCATGACAGGATAAAAAGAAGACACAACTCTGACAAGACTCCTGTTGCAACACTTGGCCTTCCCAAGGATGCCCAGGCTCAATAAATTTTCATAGTTATGCCAACAAGAAGACCATGTTCCTATGAGTGTTTCTGAACTTATTTAATAAAATGATAGCTATGTAAAAAACAGGAGAAAGAGTTGGAAAAAGGAGTGTCCCAGGCAGAACTCAGCTCTGCAGAGAGTTAACACTGCACTGAACAGGCCAAGTTTGAGACAAAACCCTGCTCCAGGGTGTCCTGCCAAGCCAAAGAAAGGGAGCAGGGACAGACTGGTGGGCATGCCCCATTCTCCATGACACTTTGTGGGTGCAAGCAGCCAGAGCAGGAAAGCCACGGCCAGGTCTCTGTGATCACTGGGGCAGCTGTGACAGTCAGATGAGGTGGCAGACAGCAGGGTACCTTTAGGATGTAGGAAAAATAAAAGGTTCTCTTCTTTGGCACTGCATAGGAACTCACAGCAGAGCTCCACAGCTGGAAGATAGGTATCAGGCAACTTTGAGCAAAGGTTTTGATAACTGGAAAAGGAGGTATGACAGATACAACAGGAACATGAGAATTTAGTAAAAAAAAACAAAAAAACAAAAAAAACAAACGCAAAAAAAAAAAACCAAAACACCAAACTAGAAACAAGAGAATTTTGACTACAGGGTGTACACTAAGGGCATCGACCAGCAAAGTCACTCAACAAATCTCACACATACCTCTAGGCTGATGTGAACTTTACACTCTCCCCTCCAATCTGCCTAAGAAATTCTCTCAAACCCCCTAAAAGTGGTGACAAGTACTCTTATTCCTGCTGGCTGCCAAACTTCCTTCCTCCCCCAACCTGTTACAGTAGCAAAGCGGGAAGAAGATAGAAGAAGAGGAAATAAAAGAGCCTCTAACATGGCTTTCCTAAATCAAAATTACTGAAGATCAGGTGGATGGATCTTTCCTGAGAAGCTTTTTATTTGCCATGTTCTAACTGTGCATCATACCCATGAGACTACAAAAAACAAATAGTCAGCTCCCTTCAACTCAAACAGAAATCAGGCAGCTGAAGATAGTGAATTAAGTAAATAACAAACAAAGAAAAGCTCTTTTGTTATTCAGTATTTAAATCTTTTCCAACATATGTTGTCTTGTAAAAAAATATGTGAAATTTAAAACTTTAAAAATTCTGAAATGAAATGTTTTGACAACTTAAAAATTGAAATACTGGAATACTTCCCTAAAAAAATTATTTACCAAGTGTGGCAGAAATTTTTTACAAGATTGAATTAGCTGTAAACTCTTTTTCACAGCACGCTTATGCCTCATCTTTTCTGTGGTTCACACTCCTGTGCAGTTTAGCTTCTCAGTCCATCTTCAAGATCAATTTTGCACCAGTTCAGACTACATAGAAGTCCAGAGATCCATGAAAAAACTTGTATTGAGATTGGCCTGTTGCCTTTCAGAGCATCAATACACCATTCAATTCCCAGTGATAATAGCACAAAAAGTCCAAAATTCAAATTGTTTCTTAATTTGTTAACTAACTTTGCGGCAATACCAAACACAAGATATTTCCTAATTACTTTCTTCACATAAAACCACACATTTTGTTTAATGTTGAGGTTTTGTGAAAGCAATGCAACTAGTTTTCTACCCTTCTTAAAAATCCTACTACACCTGATCTATCACCACATATCTTTGATGAAAAACTTGTGAGGGGATTTCTCTGAGACAGCCCTGAACTAGAGCAAGATTCAAATTTGAGAAGGCTTCTTCACATGTCTCTATCATGTGGATTTCCAGGACTTTCCGAATTACAATTTATCACTTCTTAAAAAAATACCTTGATTGCTTCCTCCCCAGCCCCTCTTTTGTGTTCCTCTGTTGTACCCTCAGGGTAGCAGACAAGCAAGAAAAAGCATTGCAAACATTTTCACATAGCTAATCTTTATGAACCATCAGTGTTTCTGACAAGCCATTACCTACAAACTATGGCTATTACCAGAGGAAAGACATTTTTCAACCACTTACAAGGATACAGCAACAGCTTAAAAGAACCCTGACAAGAACATTGTATGCATCACTCCAAAACTTTACACAAGCCTGTATCATCTCCAAGCAATCTTTAATCTACGGGGAATAATTTTTCTTTTTGTTCTGCTTAAAGGCTTCAGGTTTGCACACACAGGCAGTAAAACCTGGCGGTAAACAGAAGGTGAACAAATTAATTCATGGGAAGTAGCAAACCTAAAGTTGTTCATTAGGCTGATGGAGACAAGACATTTGTTTTCTTAAACCAGTAAAAAAACAAATAGTAATTTTTTGTTAGCATAGAGCTCTAATTTTCAAAAGGCCATTGACAGCTATACCTCAAATTAATTATCTTTCAACTAATGAATTAACTTTAAAGGTGTGATAGAAATGAATACTAGATTATTTTAGCCCTTTCTGCGATTCCTCTTGTCCTTCCACGGATCTGTGTGCTCCCCTTGCCCACTGCCTGCAGGTAGCACATGCAGGAAAGGATGGGCACAGTGACGAGTTACCACCAGGAAAATAATGGCTTCAGTAGAACCATACCGACTGATTTGGCACCATTTCAGCTCAGAGAAGATCATATGGAGAAAAAATGTGAATGATGCTTTCAACCACCCACTCGTGCCCACTCGTGACACTGTTTGCTCACACTACCCACGCCGCAGCGCACGGATCGGCTCCAAATTGCCACCTCTGAGAGAAAGCGCCAAGTGGAAAGTTCCCCAACTGTTCCAGAACAGTGTGGTTTAACATCAAAATACCTTATTGCTGACCACATTTATTTCCTACACGGTTATAGACTATCACATTTTACACTCCTATTTTCCATAACAGCTCATGATACCAGCCCTTCTCTAGAATCTTTAGTGGCACTCAGCGTATGACAGGAGGACCACAGAGATCTGTTGTGCTGAGGTCTAACATAGACTTGTGAAGCTATTGCCGCTGAGCTGAGATGGCTAAAGTGCAGTCAGGCTTTCATCAGGTGGAAATGCACCAAAATTTACTCTTTAAATAGAGCACATTGTAGGCTGCTGCTAAGTCTCAGGTCTTTCACTACTACGATATGTTTGTTAAAACCATTTTTCAACATGGCGAGTTCATCAAAGTTTTAATTTAAAATAAAATGGTTTCCACTGACAACAATCTTCCCTTTATTCTTGACAATCAAACTGCTGTAGCCCTTAGGACTAGAACGGAAGTCTCTTCAGTCTCTCAGATTCTGAAGGCTACACCTGCAACATCCCCAAACAACAGATCACTGTTGTTTGGGGGGTTTATTTCACTTTGTTATATCCAGGAGAACACAGACAGGTGTTTTTATTTCCCATTTTCACCGAGTATACATTCTCATGTTAGCCAAAGTGAAAGCTAACACAGTTGGAATATACTAAATGTCAATATTTAATTTGGCCTTTCCTTTCCATTTTTTTTAAACCACAATGCATCATCTCAGCATGATTAATAACAACTCTTCTGTTGCTTTCCCCAAACCGACCTGAGGCATTTTAGTTGCTAGGTAATGTTTTGTTGCAAGCTGTCCTCCCAACTGTAGGAAAGATTAAGAGATCTCAGATGGAACCAAAGACAGCATGCCAGTAATCACAGCTGAAAGACGCTTGCACTTGACATCTTGAGATGGGAACAACATGTCTATTGTTTGGAGCCATCAGTCCTTTGCTATAATGCATGACAGACAAAACCACTTACCTTGTCAAGAATTGGGAACCTTGTCAAGAAGTCATTTGTACTGATTGGATAAACAAAAAGGGGAATCTGGAGAAGCAGGTTCATAAAAGAAACAGAATGTCCTAGAAATGGCCCATATTCACCGTTATATTCCAGAGAAAAAAGGAGCTCTCCATCTACTTTAACTAGTCCCAGGAGGATCCAATATTCATAACGAAATCTTGCACTGGCCTCAAGCTTCCACAGCAGCTTTTATAAGAATACAATGCATCGCTGCCAAGGGAGTGGGTTTAGCCAGAGAAAAAAGAGTTTTGGCCAAGACATTCCTCCATCTGACTAATCCTTGGCTTTCCAAGAGCCTGTTAGAGCCACTGGCAGCTGATTCAAAAAGCCTAACACCTTCTTAGTCCCAATCTATATGAGATAATATTTCAGCAGCCCCAAATCAGACAAACATGCAGTCATTGCAGTCGTGCTGCATACTTCCTCCAGACTTTAACTATTCCTTTGCCTGACCAGGAATTTTTTTTTTTTTTTTTTTTTTTGCAAGGATCAACATTCTTATTAGCATTTTTACAAAAATATATAGCCATATCTCTGAGTTTCCCAGCAATACCCTTGGCAGAAATAAAGGAAGCCAGACTGATAGAAAAGTTATACTCCAAAATTACCATGCTGTATTCTTTGCCAAAGGGTAATTTGTCAATGCAGTTGACAAACTGAAAAAGGGGAACACTTTTAGTGCCAGCCCCAGAAAACAGCAGAAGTGAAAAACAATGCTCAATCCCTCACTGAAAATATCACCATATAGCCTATAAGATAAGGAGAGGAAATACAAGGGAAGAAAAAGAAATCACTGCACCAAGGAACCTAACTCCCCAATCTTATATTCTTTAAGACTATCCAAATGAAGAGAAACACAGTTTGCTTTTCCCCATTTAACAAGTTATTTGTGCATTCTGGGGACAACAAGGCTCCCATCAGAGATTCTTTTGTACCACACACTGTAAAAACACTTACTAAAAGGACAGATACCCCCAATGGCTTTATTATCTAGAATAAATTATCATGACTTACAAATGAATTCTCTAGTAGGGTGGGTAATTAAAACCTGGAAAGGTTGCCACATGGTACTGACCATCATGTGGAGTCTTGAATATTGTATTTCTCTCTAAAAAATAGGCTTTCCACTAACTTATATGAACAACTAAATGTCTAACAGGGAAGGTCAAGCTGAATAATTACAGTGATCAGTTCTGCCCCTTGAACCCGTGAATCCCCCCCAATTGAACCTCTTACTGTATGAAACCAAAGGCAGATAATTAACAGTACCACAGGCAGCTGCTACTAATACCCACTGCTCTGCATAAGGAAACAGTGACACAGTTCAGACCTTTGGCCACCAGGCAGGAGTCCATCCCAGTTTTATTTTCTTCTGCACATTAGACCAAAGTGCTATGCCACAGCAAGTTACTGGATAGGATGGAACGATATTCCACAGTAACACAGATCATTTTACTTCTCTGGTGCTTAATCTCGCGGGTGTTATGGCTGTACCTGGTTGTGTTGGCAGCACCTCCCAGATCTGGAACGCTACAGGAATTTTCCTGTAGCAGTCTAATGACGCATTTGCTTCCTTTTTAGCCAAGTCTTTGAATCACTCGGTTCAAGCCTGTATCTCAGCTTATCCAGATGGGCATATGAAAGTTTTGATGTGATCTCTGTTCTGACTTCTTTTCTGAATGTGGCATGTGACAATTTATTCCAAGTAACACCTCTGGTGTCTATATTATGAACACCACATACATGGAATTCCACAGCCTCTTACATCCTCAAACTAGTCAATCTAATGTAGTCCTTCAGGCTCTAAACTCTGTGGGTCTGATAAAATGGCTTCTCCATGAGCAAAGGGCACCAAACCCATTCTTTTCTACCATCTATAACTCTTACTTTCCATTTAATTAATACTAAACCTCACTGTGTCTATGCAACTATCTTGGCTACTTTGAAGCACAAAGCTACTTGTCCCCAGTGACTTCTTAATGAACTGCATTCTCCTACTGCATGTCTGAGAGCTTCTCTCCATTTATTCTCTCCTTTTATTATTTACAGACCCACGTGCACAGGTGGTCATAAACAATGTGCTACGTCTATACATTATTCATATGATGACACCATATTAACGAAACTCATAAACGCAGAACAACCTTAAAATAAAATTGATTTCCTCACAACAGTGTTCTCATTAATTAGAAAAAATCTCTGTGAGACATTTCACTCCCTTAGGCCCCCAAAACCTTCCTGGACGACAGCAGAGGAAAAGCTGCAATATGACCTTCAAGATTATACTGGGTTTTGTTATTGCAGCTTTAAGAAAGCTGGCAGACTTGCTTGCCACATCCCACACCCTTCCCACATTCCTGCCAGTTGTCTTGAAGAGTGAAGTCAAATTAACCTTAAAAACCTGAAGTAGCTGGCCAGCAGCTGTGGAAATACTAAAAACAAGGAGTGGTTGGCCAGCCAAATCACTTCATTTCCTCCAGCAACAGCAAAGAGAAAATGGAATAGGTAACAACCCCTTAGGACCCAGGGGACTTTGGGTACATATATATTTTTGCTGGAGGGTGAAGTACTCCCCTCCTGAATCAGAGAAGGGAAATAGGTAAGAGAAGTTGGTGTTTCAGTTTAAAAGAATATCAAAACCCCAAGTAAACCCACCACACTCAAAATTCAGCAGTCCTTTCTTCTTTGCTTGAAAGTCATTGACCTTTTATTATTTTCCTACTCTAGTTTGAATTCCAGACACAATACAAAGCACAGAGAAAACAAACTCACTTGTATCAAAGAAAAACAAAACCCAACAATTCACATAACCACCTCTTTTTAAAACAGCACTGCTTATACAACACTAAGGGAAGAAACATTTGTGTCCAAATGCCATTTGAACTGGCATTGCCACCCAGGAACACTACCCAGTATAATCAATGAGACAGATTCTAACCTTCAGGGGTATTTTAATCATCACAACCATCCATGGTTATCAGCTCAAATTATATGTCCACCCCTAAAACATTCTTCAAAGAGAGTTCAGTGTTCTGGCACTAGTTTTAGGGCATGTATTTTATGACACAACAAATAGATACAAGTCTAAAAGGACCACAGTATTTGCAAAATGGCATAAGCATGCCACCTTCCTATAAAATATAATAAAAATCTACGTCAGATCAGTGCAGGGGCTAAAGTTTTATGCATAGTAGACATCTGCTGGCAATCACCACCATCACAGATTCTGGTTGAACACTGCAGCAGGAACATCTTAGGTGCTATTTGTCCTATAGCGTTTATGCTGGTTTCAAGCCTAAGGAAGCTCCATCAGGGCAAACAGCAGCTTTCCCTCAAAACCAAAAAACCAACCCAAACCAGTCCACCCTACAGTGCTACTCATTACAGCTGCACCAGAGTTATTCAGCCTCTCTTGCTGGTCCAGAGAGGAGCAAGGAGCAAAACCAGACATCTCTAGAGAGGGAACCTTCAGGACAGCCCAGGCACGCTCTAAGGAGTGCAATTATCCAGATCTGACTCATCTCATGTCTGCAGTTCAGCCGCTTGCACTGCACTTTACTGTAACTGCCATCTTAAAAAAACCCACCAAACCAAACCAAACCAAACCCCTTTCAGCTGCAGATAGGCATCATCTGCTTAATATAATCATATCACTCCTTTCCAAACTCGAGAGATGAAAGACTTCTCCTTCCAAAAGCTGTGAGACAGCAAATTAAACATTGTGATAAAAGAAGTTTCCAATCAGCAGGTGCCTCCTGTGCTGGCAGCAGGCAAAGATACTCCTGTCTGTCAGCAAACACGGCAGCCCCCAGACAATGAGGGCTCCCACCTCAGGGCCTCTGCCAGGAGCTCCATCACCGCCAGTATCAAGTAGCTGACAGCGCACAGTGCTGTGTGAGCACAGACTGCCCCAAGGTCACCGAACATTTACCTTACGGTTAAAAGCCAAAATGAGATTATCCCCATGGATGCCACCTAATAAACACACACACCAAGCTGTAAGGGATGCCAGCGTGTCTGCAGTGATAACCACCTGCAGTGCTCACACATGCTGGCAGGAGGGAAGTGTGAAGGAGCCTGCCATGCCTGCTCAGCCCCCTTTGGGAGGAACTCTAGACACCCCCACAGCACACTTCGTGGCCCATGCATTGTGCTTTGCTTTTAAAGCCTTGCCCTGTGCACAGGCCAAGTGGCATCGCCTGAGCTGCCTCAGTGTACCCACAGCAGCGCTGCTTCTTTTCAGCAGGAACTTTATTAGGTGGGTTAGCCGAGGTCGACAGATTGGCACCAGAGTTATTACACAGAAAACCTATGCAGCAGACACCTGAAGTGTGGGCAGTCCTCAGAAAAACAACTCTGCTGTCAGAATGAGCACTGCAGAAAAGCTCACTTTGCACAGACTCCAAAGATATTATTTTTAATAATAAAGAGAAAAGAAAAAAAACCCATCAAAGGAAGAGGAAAAAACATACAGAAACTATGGAGAAAGGGCTGAAACAAGATTGCTTGGTATTCTTTTTTATTTTTCAGTTGCAAATACAATTTCTATGATGATGCTTGTATGTAAATAAGTAAATAACAAGTGAATGCCATGCCAGGAAGAGATATTACTTCACAGCAATTCAGTAAGTTACTGTCATAGACAAAACCATCCAGCATGGACCAGATGCTTGAAAAGTCCAGATCACAAAACCTCCCAATTTCTAAATAAGGTACCGTTTTGTCCTGAAACCTCCTCTGCCATCTCAATGTGTTGACAACTGAAATTTAGAGGTAGCTCCACTGCCAACAAGGAGCAGAGTTTGCAGCTTGTCCTCTGCCAGCTCCTCTCACCGTCCTTTTCCATGCCCTCAGGAATGGCCCTACCATCACCCCCACCTGCTGCATCCCCGTTGGTAGGTGGGACACCAGCAGCACACATCACATACACCTAACAACTTCTACAGCCAGTCTGGGGAAGCACCACCAAAAAAAATAAATAATCCTGCTCTGGCAGCTCAGGATCAGATCAGATAATATGTCTAACTGCCCTTGGGAAACGGTCTCCCTACAAATTATTGAGAAGTAGGTTCTGAGCTGTCTAAATAATTTTAGGTGCAGACTCTCAGGTTCTCAGCAGCAACTAAAGGCAGACAGTACTGGTCCAAAAAAAAAAAGGTTAAAACTTTTTAGGATCATACCCATATTATTAGAAAATGCCTTTTTAAAACAATTGGCAGTTTGAATTTGTTGCCTCACAACATCAGGAAAACAAACGTCACACCTCACCCCAACTAATAATGAGCTGACTTCACCTAGTGAGTGGACAGACGTTTGTGGGGCCCCAAGAATATCCCACTGTTCACCCTACACCAGCAAAAAGCACCATATGGCCTACTATATTGGTGTCATATCTAATTTCTGAAATTATGTAGGGCACTCTTTCAGAGAAGTAGGTCGCTGTGATATTTTGGACGCAAAGGTCTTCCACTCTTGGAGACCTGAATCCAACTTTCATGTAAGCACAGTGCTTGTTGCTATGACATAATTGCAGGCTTGTTTATGTTATGAATACTGTGTAATGAAGTCTGCATGCAGTCTCCTCTATTCTGGGATTGAAAGTACTTTGACTTATGAATTATGGCAAACATTTTCAGTCTGGGTATCTGCTGTCACAGGAACTATTTGGAAGGCAATGGGGCAGAAAGGCGTGCACAAGGGGAAGGTGCTCAAGGACATGATCAAAAGAACAAGAGTACTACTCAAAAAGCAAACTCACCAAAAGAAAAAAGTGCATGAGGTAGAATGTTCCTTACATTCCTCTCTGCTTAAGCCAGGGTTATTCCTAGTAGCCCCCTGCCCCTCTCCAAACGAAACTAACTGTGCCTAGGAGTCACTGATCTGACTCAGTGCAATACATCAGTCTCTGAACACACATTAATTTAATTTAAGACAATACACCAAGTCATCACTATTACTTCCCTTCTCTACGGCTGGCACAGCCCTCTAGTCCTCCCAAAGGAGCGGGGTATTACCAGATCAGGAAACATTGGCATAACCTTTCACAGTTATTTCACTCTTAGACCTCAGTGCAGGAAAGAAATATTTGGGCATGCATCATAACCATAATTTCCCCAGCCAAGGTGGCAAAGGGAGCAGCTCTGCTCTACACATGTGCTTCTGAGCACTAATCTGAAGTTTAGAGACATTGAGATAAGTTAACATTTTCTTTTCCAAATGGTATGCTCCCATTCCCAGAATATATATGTGGAAAAGAGTAATTGTCCTTCTGCAGCTGACTCCCTCACAAGGGCAGTAAATACTTCAAGAAGGTAACTTCACCTGTAGAGTCATGGGTGAGTCTTGGCACAGTTAGTATTCCCCTCTGACCAAGCCAGTAGTTTTACTCTTCACAGAGATGTCTGCAACTTCATTTTAAATAAAGTTTCAAAAACTGTCAACTATTTCAAGTGGTTAATGGAGAAGGGGGAAAAAAAGGAGAGAGAAAAAGAGACACACCAAGATAAAGGCCATTTAAAAATCATTCTGTAGCTTTAAGAAATAATTCTTCAGGAACTTGGAAAGAACATTACTCTGAAGTGGAGTATGCAGCATCATAGAGCAATTAATGCTCTACCTGAGAGCATAAAAATAATTTAGCCAGGCTTCTGCTTTCAGTATGGAGCCAAAAAAAATTATTCAATAAATCTGAGCCACGATACAAATTTCTTTTCGCAAGGAAAAAGTACCCATTTTCTTTTCCTCCAGAAAGTAATATTTTCCTTGAGTTTGTAATAAAAGGAGTGGAACTAAATATCTAGTCTGTCTAGGAAAAAGAGCTAGGTGTCAGAAAGGCCACAAAACTGTATTAAATTGTTTTCAAAATTGAAGTTATGAAGAGATTAACTACATGACATGCTCTAGTAAGGGAAAAAAATGGAGGGACCAAAGCTACATTCAATGAGGAAAGGAAAAAAAGTCATATTATTAAAGGGCAAACCATCACTCAGACCTACTTCAGGGTTTGGAAACCATATTCAAATACTGCTGAAGGACTTTCTCCCAGGTGCAGACAACACTCGTGAACAGCCAAACTCCAGTCACTACTTTCTCTCTCACATTAACACAACCCACACATCCCACCACTGCACGCATCTCCATAAGCCGACCTTCCCAAAGATGCCTTTTCAGGAGAAACCTGTCTGTGCTAATGGGCATTCAAAGTAGGGAGCCAAAATGGTGGGAAGGCTTTGGAGGATCACTGACCCTCAAGTTACTTGGCCTGTGTCCTCACTGCAAGGTGGCTGTAATAACGGCCTCGGTGAACAGAAGGAGCCGAGCTCTTGGCTCTCGATCCTGCCTCCAAGAAATCAGTCTGCCTGAGGACAAAGCACCAACAAGCTACATTGAGAAAATTTAGCGCTTAGATAAGAGCAAAGCTAAGGGCAACACCCGAGAAACCAAGCTAAGCCAGAACATGGAGTGCCGAAAAGGTTGTATCCAAATCAAAAGGAAAAGACATTTCCTCCTGGTATTCACATTTTTATGGCAGAAATAAACACACAGAGCACCTTTAACAATAGCTCCAAAATCAAGAGAGAATTGTTATGAGAGGGTGAGTAAACCAGAAAGCACTCACTGGCAGAGATTTGCATTCAGCTGGAGGAAAATCAAAACAAAATGTAGGTGCAGGGTAAGTTGAGCACTAGAGGGGTGCCAGAGGTCCCAATAAGGTACTGAGATACACTGACTGAAGCATTTAATAGAATACTACAAGCTTAATTTTACATCATACTTTTTCAAAGTCAAACTAGAAAGCTACCTTACGGCAGAATTTATCTTCATGAACAAGACTCCGTGCCGCCTCTGGTGATTTGCATATTGTCTGCATTGTCTGCCAAATGCCATCAACAACCTCTCAAGGCCATTTAAAATTGGTAACTTGCTATATCTGTTTTAAATTAGCTGAGCAGGTGTATATGGGTTCTTTGGAAAAGTGGTTCAGCTTAAGGGGGAAGAGTAAAGCCTTTAGTAAGATTGTAATAATTGGAAGATAGGCATGCATTTGAAAAAAAAACGCCAAAGCAAGGGAACGACCTCCAGCTGCAAGTCCGAGCAAGCTAAGTACAAAAAAGCACCAAATTGCATTTTGCTGTCAGCCTCTATGGGCCAAATCATGAGTGGTACTGTAGGGAGTGTTTATTTGCCAGGGACAGCAGTTACACAAGGCCCCTTCCTCTCCTGCTGCCTTACATAAGCTTCCCTGTCTAGACACAAGCTTGACTTTGACAGAACATGCTGGTCCTACATTTTTCCTGGGACTTTCCTCACCATCTGGAAGCTACAGGGGAACAACAATGCGACTCTGCCTCCCCTCAGCTGCTTATATAAAAAGTCTGGGCTCTTAAAGCACTCAGTGGAGGATGAAGAGAGTAAAAATCTAACTGCTTGGATTTAATTTCTTACTTCAGTGATATTTCCAAGAGGTTGAACTGTCATGCCAACATAGACAAGAATCAATATTCCTCAGTTACTTCTGCAAATAAAAAGCAGAATCTGCCTAAAAAATAAACACAGAGCAAAGGAAAAAAAAGAAAAGAGGGGTAATAAAGGACAAGGAAACTACACGTTAAGCAGGTTATATATAAAACAGTTTTATATAAAACACCTTCTATACCCCATACACTTTTTCAATGCTTCCTGGCAATAACAAATGGCATTTTGTTCTCTGGAAAATAACATAGCCTAAATCAATGACACGTTGAACTCTAATACAAGAATGCACTGGAAGTAACATACGGGTTTGGTTGAGGTCACAATAATACCTTTGCTATACAAGCTAAAATACCATCTTTTACTGGAGTTCCAAGAGAATCTGGCATCTTAATAACTCTTAAGGCAAAACTGGGGTAGAAGAGCATCTGTTAGACATCAGGAATTGGTTGGAGTTCACATCCCAAGTTCTGTTGTCCTTTGACTCAAAACACAGACAGACAAAAACACAAAACACCACAGCCAATATTCCTAGCTACTGCAAATTTGTTCTCTGGTAGAAAGCAAACAAGAAAAAAATATAACAAAGTTGATCTCTTAGTTGAAAACACTTGGGCATCCCTTTGACTTTCGTCTGGGCATTGTTTGACCATCCTGATCCAGTGGTCTGACATGAGCCAGCCTGTGCTCAAACAGGTGCAGCTGGACTACCAACAGAAAATATAATTTTGCATACCTTAACAAATTTATAGATTCTACCCAAAAACTCAAATCTAAATAGGATTCTGAAAAGTATCCTCTGGAGCTTGTGCAAAGCAAGGCAAATATCATTTGAGACAGGCCATAAAATTAAAAAAAAAAAAAAAAAAAAAAAAAAAAAAGCTGTAGTTGTAAGTGCCCTGTTAGTGGAGCTCGGCAGCAATGAGGAATTGATCAAGCTGGCTTGGTCACCAGAGGGAACCGCTATAAAGGTTTTTGGCAGAGGGACTAAGACGGGATGATAAAGTATTTGCTTAACTAAGGAAAAGAAAAAAGGTAATTTTTAATAAAATATATATTAAAAGATATTCACAAACATGTTTCATGGCAACCCGATAAACTCGAGAATTTTCTGCCGTGACACAGGAGGACTGAAGGATGTGATGAAAGGTGGAACAAAAAGTATTTTATTCTTATGCATATATAATAAATAACACCCTTGGCTTTTGTAAGAAGCCAGTTAAAAATTGTTTGGCATCTCCCAAGATTCCTTCTCTTTGATCTCTCTGCCAACATGATCCATACTAAATGAAGAAGCAGAGCTTACACCATATATCTGTCAGTAAGATTTGGGAGAGGCGTTGGGAGAGGCATCAGGAAGGCACATCATGACATTTTCACCTATGTCATTTTTCCAAATTAAGGCAGAGCTAGCTATACAAGGAAGAGGAGGACAAAAAGCCATCATATCTGTGTGCAAGAGCTGTTAAGTAATGGATGAATAATGCAGAACAATATGATTAAACAAAATGCCATTGTTCACTTACATATGTGGAAGAAGAGGGTACATAAACACATGAACACATTTATGCAACTGTCCTGGTCACAAAGCAGAAGAAAAGGGTGCAAGTGTTTTGGCTGCCAACATGAAAATTTTATCATCCTCCCCAAACTGACAGTGCTCATATCAGATGTGATTCTCAGTTCTTATAATCCCTCCATTAAAGACTGATAGTCTCAGCACAGCAGTCTCAGGAGAATAAGGAAATCAAGGAAAGAAGAGTACAAGCGACCCTATAACAGGACTGTAAACCAGCCAGATGTGGACACACTGGCCCATTTATTCTCTCTGGCAACTTCACAGCTGTACAGTGGCCAGGGACAGTCAGTACCTGCAACCATAAGGAAATGTAGAGAAACTTATTTAAAGAACAATAAAGCTGAAGTTAAATAAATGATGGACAGACCTTAATTATTCTGCACACAGCCAAAGAAAATGTCTGGCCATATAGCTGTTAAATAAAAAAAAAAAAAAAGTGATGAACTGAATGTTCATAAGAATTAGGAGAGGGAAATGAAAAGCCAAATATATCCTGTATCAGCATCGGCTTGAACAGTGTTAAAATTGTTGCGAGTGGATAGCTTTTGAACAGCCTGCATGAGATCTCACCTCTCTGTGCATTGTACAAGTGTCCACAGTACAAAGCCATCAGCCCAGCTGGCACTCTGACTGTTACAGCAAAGAAGTCAATAGTTCTACCTGACCCGAGGACCAAAGACATAAAAGGTATTTGCTGCTGAGACACTTATGACAGGCAAGCTCGTAGTAGCAGTGTCCATATGTTCTACCCATTGAAGTACTGCCAACAACAAATACTCAAGAATATGAGTTGGATACCATAAAATTCCACATTTGGCATAAAAACAGACTTTTTTTTTAACAAATAATGGACTCCAACATTTTATTTCCTTCTAATTTCTGAGCACTTACAGCTTCTAACCATTTTTCAGAAATGTTAGGAATGCACTCTTCAAAAGCAAGAGCTGAAATCTTCCTGAAATCTCAGGATGCTAGCAGACAGGCTTCCAATGGATAATAAACATATGCCATGAGAAAATATGAAAATCAGAAAGTTAGCAAGACTTTTGCATAAGCAATGTCAAGATCATCATCCACAGAAAGTCAAGAGGACAAGAGTGCATGCCTTCCCTCACCTGAAGTCCAGAGTTCAGAGACAATAGACCATTTTAACTAAGGCTACTTCAGGCTCTTGTACAGTAAGCGTTTCACTTGCCTTTCTTGAACAATTTGTAATTTTGATACTAAAATTTCACATTGCTATTGTAGGTTTGGAAGGAGGATTGCAGTTCTGAATGCAAGCACACAGCTGAGTTATACTTACCTGCTCTCACTGGGGGAAAAAAAATAAAAACAAGTTTTTATTTTAAAGGGAACTGTAGCTCAAACAGACTTTTAGTTTTGGAAACACATTTCTTATGAAAGCACTAAATTATCAGAAAGCAGCACACCGCACGCAGGCGAACATCATCATTCTGGGAATCACCAGATCTCTCTCTGCCAGCCCCAGTGCACAACCTCAGCTTTCCTTGGTGGACCAAAAGCAGTTCATTCTTCACTCTCACCACTTCTTCAGTCTGACAAACTCAAAACCTGTAAAACTCAGTTAAATATCCTGTTATTGAAGAGAGCTGATGTCTCTCCAGAAGTGAAAATGTGCTATGACTTGGCTACCTTAGATCTCTGTGACTCAGACCTGGGAAATATGCTGTTTCACAGGATAGTGTCCCTTTAAATAACTTTTTCTCAGTTTGATTAAGTCGTGTATTTACTTTAAGGAACACTTCTTCACTTCAAAGTCAACAGAGTACTGTGAATTATTCCTTAGTGATTTCTCATCATACAGACAGAAGTGCTTCCACAAAGAGGCAGTGGGTGGGCAGCAAGTCAGCTGATTATAACCCTCCCATGGGAGCTGCTCTCCTGGAAGCTCCCGGCCCAGCAGAGCGGACACTGAGGACCTCCCAAGCAGTGACGAGGGGTTCTCTGTTGCTCAACAGTTGATGCCACTGACTTAATTCACAAAGAGATCCACTGACACAGAACAATTTGGTTCTCTTCATCCTTGTACAAGCAGCGTTACCACTGTGTAGTGAACAAAAGCCAAACTATGACTACGTCTGATCAGTTATTAGTAAATCCACTTCTCCCCTTCTCTCCTCACCCAACACAAGCTGTTTCCTCTATTATTCATTACCCCCATTCTCTGTGGTCAGGCCCAGGCATAGAAGGGACAGAAGGAGAGAATAAACAAACTTGGGGAAAAGCAATGTAAGAGTGGCCACTCATGGATTATATAAAAGTCTGAGGGACTGGCAGGGTCCAGGTACCCTGTGCTTGCTGCCTCTTACAGAACACCTTGAGGGCACTTCCCACTTGCCTGAGGTTCCCCTCAAGTGCTGCCAACCTCAGCATCCACCAGCTGCAGGAGCTCAGCCATCCCAAGGCTTCTCTGGTGACCAGCTACCCCTGGAAGCTTGGGATCTATGGGGATGGCCGCGGGTGTGACCACAGCACAACCTTGAAAGCTGCAGCCCCATGGATCTGAGCTTTAACATGACTGCAGTCACAGAATCAGGTCTGAGTCTGAGCTGGATTCACATCTTCAAGCAGCTGGGCTGAAGCTCCTCTTCTTCCAGAGCCTCAGCCCACGCAGGTATCTCTGTGCCCGTCGCAATTAGAACTCCAAATTGCCAGGCAGGCATTGCAGTGACAAATCTCTCTCCATGCCTTTACACTCCCCTCAGCCTTTGCCAGATCCAGCAGAGCCTGTGAGATGCAAATGCTTTCACACCTACGTGTTTTGTTTAATCAACCACAGATGCTCAGATTGATTGAGCAGTGATTTGCATAGATTAGCGTGATGTCAGTATTTATAATACAGTAGGAATATTATGCCAAAATCCACCCCTAAGGAGGTATCTACTCACAAACTAAACTAATAATCGGATGCAGTTTATATCAGAAAAAGAGACTAAAATTAAAAACTGGGGATCTTCAAGTCAGATTGATCAGATTTCCTCAATCTTCTTCCCTCTTGTGGGTTTCTTTCTTCTTGTCTGGTGACATTGGAGATTTTCCTCCACACCTTCCCTAGAACAATTACAACAGCTGCCAAGGCTGTCACTGTGACCAGATCTACTTTAAATAAAGAAGATGTACAGTGCAAAGTGTGTGTTTCTACACATTGTAATTATTACCGTCCTTGGAGCTAGTTGTGGGTGAAGATCATAAATGTTCCTCTTAAAATATTTATGTTTTAACAAGAGTGAACAATAAAATGGAAATTATTTCCAAATTCAGTCTAAAATCAGCAAGAGTTGGCCAAAATAGGTCTGAAATCTGTAAGAGTTTTTTGCAAATAAAAACTCAGTGTTTAAACAAGACTTAATTTCAGACAAAAAAGAAATTGTTAACATTTCTAAGCAGCACTAATAATTTTTCTCCTGGCCTAAAATACAGATAGGTACAAGATTCACTTCTGTATTCCAGTAATTTGCATGGTGACTACTTTTATTAAAAAAAGAAAAAAAATCAATATACCCAGAATATATAACTCAAGAAGACGAACAAGAGAATTAGATTAGGTGCTGCATGCTTTTCTGGAATTCAAGTTAAACACTTCTTTGAAATATAGTGATAACAGTGAGTACAGCTTACTCTAGACAAGTGATAATCCCCATTTTGTCATATAAGAAATTAATACCTATGTAACAGCCAGCCCTAGTAAACATCTATCAAAACAGCAGGGTAGAGAACTTCACTTGAAATGTGAAGCAGTTACCGTGACCAAAGGAGGCAAGTACAGTCAGCTGTCAGGACATGCAAGTTGTACAAACAACAACACAAACACCAGGTACTTCAAAGAATAAATCAGATGTATTTTTGCAACATTGCTTCAGAGCAACTCGCAACATTACTACCACTGTACTGACATAGAAAACTAAAGGGTTTTGTTCCCTTCAGAGTTTCAAAATAAGATTTGGCACTGAGTTATCTATTTTACTGTGTGTTGCCAATGACCAATCAATTTTTCCCCTTCTTTCTTTCCCTCCTTTTCAAAAGAACAGCCCAAGAGCACATTTCAAACTTTATCCCACCAGTAGGCACCAAAATCCAGAACCATACAATGTAGCTCAGGCATTACTGCCATGGCACATTATCTACAATTTTCTTTTTCTTTCCATGGTTTACCTCCTCAGAGGATGACAAATGGTTTCCAGAATACTGAAAACTAGCTTGGGGTTGAAAAACCCATGTAACCTGCTTTGAAACCAAAAGGTATTCTGGTAAGACTCTCAATTTTGCATCTGAAGGTTCTTGTAATATTAAGAGTAGTACAGGGACATTTTGTTTTCTAAACTGTTCTTTCTTTTATGTATTTAATAGTAAACATAGTGAATCAGCAATTAATTCAGAGTGTATTTTATCCACACCTATTTAGTGTAAGATGCTGCCCAGTCCAGTGCCCTAGCACTCACCTAGCATAACCATTCCTGGCAGCAACAGTTATTCCTGACTGATTTTACTGCCCTCTTGCAGAGGCTTTGTACCAAGATATATGTTTTTCCCTTGCTTTAACATGAAAGTTGTAGTATTTCTAAGAGTAGCTAATTTTTAAATGGGATTTTAACTGGAAATTTAAATGCACCTTTTCTTCCCATTAATTTTCATTGAGCATCTGCATGCACTGATTAACCTCCCCATGTTTTCACTAGAGAAAGCAAAGCTATTAATAAACCAAAAGTGAAGACTATATGAACAAAAATTTAAATGAAAAAAAGATCCCCAAATACACAATCTTGTCCCCAGACATCAGGATAACACTTAGAAAGTGCACAAATTCTTGAGGAAAACTGGCAGGGTAGGAAAGTACTCTGTGTACAGTGATGCCAGCAGAAAAAGCATGCATTCACTCACTGTTTCTGAAGTACATGAATATGCACTTTTCTGCCTATAAATTGACCAATTTACCATTCGGAAAAGGCAGAGTGATAATTAATGTACAAGGTTAAAGAGAAAGGGAAGAAAAACAAACTCTTTCAAGAATGCAGCAAGAGAATTTTCTGCCTGCGGCTACATTAGCCAAAATAAGAACGTCCACTGTACAAGATCTCATTTCATGCATGAATGCAGCTCTGGGTCACAGCTCTACACTCTCTCCCTCTGAAGCTTCCCCATTCAGCCTCTACCCCAGCCTAAAATACTGCTATTTATAAATGGCTTGGAAAACTGGTATCCCATCAGCCTCACAGGCTTTATAAACAAATGTGTCTGTCTAATCTGATACTGAATTTGTAGCATTTTTCAACCAGGAGCGGTAAACAAGATGATGCAGAAGGCCATTACTCCCAGATTCAGGCAGAATGTTATTGACAGATGAAAAATTCCTCCTATTTTTGCCTGCAGAATTAGGAACTCTGCTGGAACAAAATGAAAACTCCTTCCAATTTCCATTAACAATTTTTTTTTCTTTAATGGCAGAACTCAGGTTCGTTTTTGGGAAATCGTCCTCCTCAAAGCCAATTAAGATATGGTTTATCAAGACAAACAGTGTTACTTCTTCTATTTCATTTTAGGAACAGTAAAATTGTTCAATTATGTCCTACATTATATCCTGTGGAGTTGAAGTCTGTTGAAATAAAATGAGGGCAGATACCAGACTCTGGGACAACAACTGCAGGGCTGACTTACACAGGACAGCGTAGTAACATACATCAGCAATTAATTACGTTGGACGTTATTATCCACATTAGCACAGCATTTTCCTAAATGCAATTATGCTTCTGATAATTAACAAGTTTTGTGAGGTATCTCAGCAATCTTGACTGCATCCACATGGACACATCTTCTGATGTTAGGTTGTATAAACAGACTGATTCACAAGTTTCAGCCATCAGTGGACAGTGTGCATATGCAAATCAGGCACAAGCCAAGAGGGAAGGCAAAATAAATCCAGTATGAACTTGCTCTGTGCACCTGTGGAATTGCTATGACTGCAAGTCAGATAAGCTGCAAATAACAGTTTTATCTGTCTAGACTAAAGGTTTAGATTGGCTTGCAATCAACTGCTTCAAATAAGGCAAATCTTTGGAAAAGAAAGATGAAAAAGAAGAGAGGAAAATCAGTATACGAGAACTCCTTTAAAGACATAGCATAGCTGCATGGAATCACAGAATGGTTGAGAAGAGACCTCTGGAGGTCTTCTGCTCCAAACCACCCTGTTAGGCACAGCCACCCAGAGCAAGTGGCCTGGGCTGTGTCCAGGCAGCTTCTGAATAATACCAGGGACAGAGACTCCCCAGCCTCCCTGAACAGCCTGTGCCAGGGCTCAGTCACAGTGAAAACAAAGCATTTTCTTATGTTCAGGGGGAACCTCCTTTGTTTCAGTTTGTGCCCACTGCTTCTGGTCCTGTCACTGGGAAGCACCTTGCTGCCTCTCCTGTACACCCTTCCTTCAATGTATTAATGATGACACCCCCTGAGTCTTCTCCTCTCCAGGCTGAGCAGTCCCAGCTCTTTCAGCCTTTCCTCAAAGAAGAAATGCCCATCATCATCTTCACAGTCCTTTGCTCGATTCTGCCTGGTAGCTCCACATCTCTCTTCTACTGGGGATCACTAAAAGATACTTTTTCCAAAAGACATTTTTTCAGCCTGAAAGTAGTAGATGTCTCCAAATTCAAACCAGCAAAGATTTACTTGGGATGGTTAATACAATTCACTTTCTCACCCAAAGATATTAAGCTTTTTTGTTTTAAGGGGTCAGTACTACTATTAGACCCACAAAAACCCACAGAAGTCTCAACAAAACTGTTGATGCATACCAGAGACATAATTTATACATGTCTTTTTCACACAATTTATAGCTGTCTTCTAGAAAAGGCTTGAAAACTACTAAAAAGGAAAGTTTATTAAATTGTTTACTGTTCAAATACATTCTGAAGCAAAAATAAATGCCTTGCCAGCTGGCGTTCCTGTGCTCTGTGCAAAGAAACAGTGTTCGACACTTATCTCATAGGACCCAAAATTCTTCTTTCTGACTTTTTTTCCCCCTAAACCATCAGTTGTTTTTTTCCTTACATTTCCTCTTTAAAAAAGCAAGATCAATAAATAAATTCTTGATGTAGCTGTTTGCATAATGTCATCTACACTGTGGGAGAGCACAAAGTGATCCTTGAACTCTCCCTCGCTGCCCAGGGCAGCTCGGGCTGGGAGCGGTGCCACAGAAGGGAGCAGATCCTGTTGTGTTCCAGACCTGAAGTCTTAGGTACCCAAGCTCTTCAAATGGGGAGCTTTCCTAACCCTTTCAAAGTCCTGGTTCCTGAAGCTTGAAAGAAGGAGGAGAGGGGAAGTATGAGGGAAAATACACATCCTTGAGTCCTTTATCTGAAAGGAAGTAACTTGATAAAGGGTTGTTAAAAACCAGCATTTTAATTAAACCAAAGGCAGGATATCAACTTGTAAACTACTCCAGTGCACAAACTTTTCCAATCTGCGCTGGGGAAAAGTAACAGCAAAAACATGCTAATCTTGTTCTGGCTTACTAGGAAGTTATTTATAACACACTTCAAAATTTTGCAAGGTTATATTATGGAGGAGTTGTATTGTCTATTGTTTTACAAGCAGGTGCAGGAAACTCAAGCAGAGCCAACATGCTAACTAAAATACCAAAACAACCAAAAACCAGAAACCTCTGGATTGTTGAACTTGCTTTTTGTACTTAATTCTCACATATTTAGCAAATGTAGATATGTCATAAATTAATATTTACTAAGCAAAAAAATGGAGACACCATGCCGTTGTCCTTATGTTTTTTGGGAAGCTCCAAATTTACCCTAAAATTGTTCCTTCTGGATTACTTAAAATGATTGAAGACATGTAATTTAAAGCAGCTTTGATAGGGAAAGGCAATTTTTTTTGCAATAGTCTGCTCTGTACACCAAAGCAGAGATCAGAAATATTCTTGATTTTCTGAACAACCAATAGAGAATCGTGGGCTTTCTTTCTTTCTCAGGTCTTGCTACCCAGAAACAGGAGTCACCTATTGAACACATCTCATCTCACTGGGGAGGGCATTCCCCACATCCTGTAAAGCAGAGAAATCCAAGCACAAACAATCCAACAGTACAGGCTCTATGAACAAGAAAGGAGTCTGTATTTTAGCCTAGGTGAAAAAACACTTACTTCAAGAAACAGATGTTGAACAACCACAACATAATTATCAGACAGCTGCCAGTTCTGAATGGGATGCTTTTCTGATCTTGCACATTAGCAGCCAGAACTTTTCTTAAATTTAGTGTTAGGTCAGGTAGTTGAACACAAAGGCTGTCTGGGGAAGCTATATTTATGTACAACTTATCTGTTCTTCCCCTCAGAAAAGTCATTACCCAGTCTTCCTTCCTGCTTAACCTTAACCTCGACTTCCAAAAAAGTACTAAATTCTGCTTACACAGCGTTCTTTATAATTAGACACAAATTGTTCAAGATGTTCAATTACAAAGTTTTCTACTCTAGCATCTAAAAATTCTGGATATTAATAAAAGTTTTAATCATCTTGAAAAAATACTATGCCATCACAGCTCTGTCCTATGTTTTAAATTCCTCTGAGCAGACAGAAATATAAAGACTATAATAATTATTACTACTCACATAGCCATCATTCTGTGAATTTTAGAAGCTGGATTACAACAGTCTTACAGTGTTTAGAATACCTCTGTCAACTGAGTTTTCATCTATGGTGTTGGATGCAGTAGAGCTTATTTTATACTACACTATATTTTTATTATTTTATATATTAATTTAAAAATTAAATACCCCATATTACATTATTTTGTGTTGAAATTACTTTTTGTACACATGTATTATTCAACACCATACAATAAACATGCATATGTGAATGCACATCCATGTATGCATGTGAAACAGGCAAAAGAGGCATTCATATCCTTAGTAGCCTTTCACAGGTAATGTACACACCAGTCCAGTGAAATTCCTTAAATTATCCAGCCTAAGTGTTTCAGTACCATGTAAGACCAAAACAACCTACCAAACCATACACTGTGGATAACAGAGATTGTAAGACATGCAAAGTGTCCAAAAACTGTTCTTTAATTTCGGAAGATTTTTTTTCATATTAATATACATTTTTAACCCAATATAAGCATTGAGGGAGTTTGTTGTCTTTAAGTACATATTGCCTTGGTTTTGTCTGTCATGTCTCAAACCTCTCTCCCTTAATTCTGCTGTCTACTAGCAGGTCAGTCTCCCATTCTCATTTCCACATTTTATTTCTTTGGTCACTGGCATTCATCAACGAAATTTATTTCACTGGCACTCGTCAACAAAATTTACCCACTAAACTGCTTGCTGATGTTGACCTTTTCCCGGAATATGTGCGTCACTGTACGAGGAACTTAAATAAAATGAAAAAAATGCAGATTTCCTGGAAGATGCTAAATTAGTTTGTCCCTTATGCAAAGTCCCTTCAGTTACACAAAGACTAGGCACCCAGTGTAAAGTCCTGCCAGATAAACTCAACCTCTGCCCTTTGCTCTTTCTCATCAAGTGGCTTTTTCCCTCACCAGCTTCTGCTTCCACAGGCCTGGGCTTGGGAATTATCTATGGCACTGCAAGTATTCTGGAGGATGTTTTGGTTTGTGTCTTGGTATAGGGTAAATTCTGGGAGGAAACTTTTGAAGGGATTTGGTAAGCAGTTACAATGGGTAAATACAGGAATGGATCTCTGAATGCTGGAGAACCCTCTTTTTTCCCTGTTTAAGGGAAGCCTTGCTCCCTGGTTTTTTACATTTATTTCAGGAGCTTCTGGGCTTTTTCCCTTTTTATTTCTCTGCTGTACAGCTGGGTCTGACCATTAACAAGGGCAGACAGTAGCAGCTATTCAAGGGCCAGCTATGTTTTCTTGCTTTTCAAAATACCTCTCTGTAGTTTTCCTCCTTTAGGTTGCTTTAGGTCGGAGAAAATGGTTTTCATGATGGCTTCCCTAGGAGATTATTCCAAACCTAAACCAGAAGGTTTCTAACTTAACATATGCTCTTTGTTTCCTTTCTATGAAAAAAAAAAAAAAAAAAAAAAAAAGCTGTTAGCTCTACAACTGGACAGTCACTGGTGGATGAGGCATAGGATAGTCACAGATCCAAAAGACTGAGTGCCCCTTTCCCAGGCACCAGGAACATCACACCCAATCTGAAGATACTCAGTGTTTCTGAAAATAGCTGGGACACATGCATGACCCAATGAAAATGAGGGGTGCAGTGACATCATGTGACTGGACACATTTCTATTTCCAGTAAAGAACTTTACATCCCAACTAGCACTGTTGCACTCACTCTATAGATCATAATCACACCTCCAACATGAAAGCATTTTCACTGCTATGTGATGAACATTCACAATTTACCATTTTAGGTAATTTGAATATTTTTATGTCAATACAAGCTTCACAACCCTAAACAAAAAGTTTTCAGTCTTCCGTTTTACTCAGAATACATACAGACTTAAAAAACAACCTATTTTACAAGTTTATATCTTAGGTCACATTTTCTTTTAACAAATGCTTACCCAACCAGAATATTATTTTTTTTTTTTAAACAACAGAGAATTAGGACAAAAAGTCCAAGCCTGAGGACATAACAAAATGATAAAAAACAAGGACCCAAGACAAGCCAACAAGAATTTTGGGGCACTTCACATGGAAGGCTCTTTGGGAGAAGATGAGTTTCATTATAATCATTCTTTGTTCCAGAAGCATTCTTTTTTCCAGTACTCTTGTAGGCAAGTAGTTTTGTTCTAAAGTGTAAATTTGACCTTCTTAAAGTCAGCAATGCAAAACAAACAAGTCCATAGAAGAAAATATAACCTGTAAATACTGAAGTACAGCTACACCAGCAAGAGGTGAAAGATTACACTTTCCTCAAAACTAGTCTGTGCTAAGTTGACTTAGCAAAAAAATACCATGCCATATCTCCTTGTAGTGAGTTGAAGGAAGCAGATCTAAAGAGATAAATGAAATCCAAACAACACAGATCCAATGGAGTTTTCCAGAGGGGAAAAAACCCCAAAAATTCCTAAAAATCCCAAAAACAAACAAAAACAAAAAACAAAACCCACAAAACAAAAAGAAAAAAGAAAAAAAACAAAGGAAGAAATCAGCTGTGCTCAATTTATTGAAAAACATTAAGATGTACTCCAAGAAGCCAGTTTCCAGGTTGGTTTTTTCTGGACTGAATGACTAAAACTACCAAACAGGAACACTATGATGGAGGCATGGTATAGAGAGTACAGACCCACTTCTTCATGAGCAGTGAGGAGGACCTAAATCCAATCACACTTAATCTTAATTAAAATTAGCTTATTCGTTTGTTTATAATAGTATTTAGTTTATCTTAATTGTGTTGTCCCTTTATGTAAATGCTCTTCAGCTGACATGCTCTAAATTTTTTTTATTACTTTTTTTTATTACTCTTTTCCTCTCATGCCCTCATGCCCTTTTCAACTTAGCAGTTTAGTTAATATCTATTATCTTAATATCTAGGAATATATGCTATCTTTGAGATTTTAACTAAACATTCTGAATGAAGCCTGTTTCTGAGACCTTTAACAACACACCAGCTTCAGTGGAGTTTAATTTCCCAGAGTACAAATCTCTCCTTGAGCTTGCTGTAACATCTGACTTATCACTGGGAATGTACAAAGTTTACATTATGTTTTGTGGGAAAAAAAATATAGACGTCAGCTCAAGTTAATACAGACCCAAATGACCTTCTCAAAAAAAAAAAACAAAACCAAAAACAAAACAAAACTTAAGCTTCCAGAAAATAGCTCTTTGTGATGAACTGGGTACTTTTTCTGCAGATTTTAACTCTATAGAGCCTTTCAGTAAACACTGAACACTCTGCACTCCCTTCCAGTACACTGTGGAGACTGCCTCTTACTAAGAAGATAATATAAATAAGTTTAAATAACATAAATATATTGATAAATAAGATATAAATCTTTAAAAGTTGGAACTGCTTATTCCACAGTGGTAAATTCGTGCAAAGCAACCCTGTGACCTGACATGGGTCTATGAAATCCAGACTTTGACCCTGAACTGATTCCTGAAAACTCCTCCTACAGGGGTCATGTGGGATGATTTTAAAGAACAGGAGAGTGGAAAGGGAAGAGAGAAAGGAGAATGGAGAAGGGACCCAAACTTCCAGTTAATCTTCTTCATTAAAATCCACATGGCTCAAAAACCTGGTGTACAACACAGGAACAGGGTTACAATTCAGCAGATACAGTATGAATACTTCTTTGTTCACTTTATTCTTATATATTTTGCCCCAAAGAACAGAAGCCATACTGTTAGACTGGAATATGTCACCAAACTTGATTCTTTCATCTGAAACAGAAGTCTGAATGACTCCTTTTATCTTCCTTGCTGCCTCATTGTCCCTTTCCAAGTGCCTGAATGAAAGCAAGGAAGCTCAAAGCTGTCAGTGGACACTCTAACACCCACACTTTGACCAGAAGGAGTTGGATTGATTTGGCAAAAAGGATTTTAGGAGGCAAAACATCAAAGGATAGCAGGATGAAAGAAGAAAGAGTGAAGATCACTGTCTAGTTCCATCCTTGGCATCAACTGAATCAAAGGGAGACGAAGCCATATTTCATGAGCTCCTTTCACTTCTTTCCTCAGCAATGGGCAGCTGAAAAAAGTAGGTAGGACGCAGTGAAAGGAAGCATTATGCTTAAGTTTAGTACTTTTACCTACAAGCATGAATTCAAGTCCTCACAACCAGTACCAGCATACTACGTACAACCATCCATGTTTTCTACATGTTTGTTTTCAGCACCAGTTCGAGCTGGCAGTGTACCTGCTCACTAAGAGAATTACTGTCCTACAATCAGCAAGTCCTCACACCCTTCTCTTCCAGACCAGAATTTTCTGAAGCTTACCCAAAATATAGATTTACTGTGACATGAATTAATTACACCAAGCAATGCTTTAAGAGAGCCTCCTTTACGCCACCAGGTCCCAGTTTTGCTACTCTGTATGTCCATATTAAATAGGCCTCCCTGGATGTGTTCTGTGTGTCTAGTTCCCAACTTCTTTTGAAATTAAAATGAAACAGTAGTAAGCTCTTCAACCATATTTGCTGAAGTAACTAAAGCCATGAATGGATTTACACCACAAACACAAATACTATATAAAACACAGCTTCCTCCATATTCATGCTGTTTAACTCTACTCACCAGCAATGGTGGCAATCTCTAACTTGTCTTTTTCCTAGTCCTTAGGCCCATCAGTTTGGTCGAAGGAGTTGCAGCTGAACCAGAGCCATGCACACACTGCCAGGTCCCTGGTATTTAATCTGCCAGTCATCCATAAGTCTGAACACTTGAAACTTTTTTTTTCTTTTGTTTTTTATATTTAAGCATAATTACTACATTTAGTACTTATGAAACTAACAGTCAGGGTGAAACATTAGATATCCAGCACAGTTAAATCAACAAACCTTCTTTCAGTGTGAGGTTCTTCCCACCCAGCCCTATCACAGGGACCCAGAGAACTTCAGTTATAGATCTTTTTAATCACTGCCTAATTTAGGAGTGAAAGGAATGATGCCACGTAAGAAAGAACAAGGTCTATTTTCACCAGCCTGAGCTGAGACACTATATATGAGCAATTAGGACCCTAATCCTGCAGCACTTAATTTCCCAATTGCTTTTACAGGGTGTTTAAAACGATGGATTATTGCTTGGTGTTTTCTTCATGGAACACTGACAGTACAATTAGGTGTTCCAAATTCCCCAAATCTGAATAAACGAGGATTTGCAGCGCTCTGCCTGAGAGCATCCTCACTACCAAGATGCTCATGCAGAGTGGCTGACTGCAAACACAGGACCATGAGCCCAGAGCTGCCTGCAAGGGTTCCTGCAGAAGCAGGACCCAAAAACTCAGGGAGTTCCAATAAACTGACTTCCGGACACGCAGCAGGAAGGGCAGCCGGCTCCCATGCGCACGCAGCGAGTTTCGGATGGCAATAGCCCGGCAAGGCAGGGCGATGTCTTTGGGAACTCCAGCAACTTTTTCTTCCCACAACCTGCCACACCTCCTGCTTTCTTCCCACCTACTGACTTGTCAGGCAGCCTCACTCTGCCTACCACAACTTATCCATCTTCCAGTCTCTCCACCAAATCTCACCCAATCTCTTCACTCTCAGACTAGTACTGTCCCGGTTTCTCCATCCTTCATGGACACACCTAGAAAGCCCAGGTGTTTTTTCTGAGGATTGTCACTGTTTAAACAAGTCAATGTAGCATTGTCTCAACTCTTTCAAGGTAATGTACACTGCAGACGTGTAACATAACAAATAAACAGCTCTGTCAGAATACAATTACTCCTATGAGCAGCGGAAATACTGTGCAAAACTGCAGTGCATCTAAGGGCTTCACGTCCATGAAACATGTTTTATCCGTGCTTAACTTCAACACACTGCCAAAGGCCAGCAATTAGCCTGTGAAGGAATCAAATGGAGGCTACAAAGTCAAGATGGGGCTTTAATTCCAGTTGAAAAAATAAAATATTTACAAGATTCAAAGGCCAGCAGGAGGATTTAGAGACCAGGGCTGATGCCTTCAGGAGAGCAAGTGATTCAGTCACATAGAAAACAAACACCCCTGCAAGTGAAAGGATTAGATACTTGCTCTTATTCATATTCAAGAACGTTTAAAAGACCATCTTCTACCCCAGCCCTCTACCAAAGATGTGAAAAAAACCCAAAACACTATTCTACCATCTTCAAACACCCGTGTATTTTGTAGCTGTTTTCATTTTTATTTCCCAGTGTTCGTGCTCAGCCAGCTCTCCTTCACAAACACTGTATTTCAGCAGAGAGCGAGGCACTGCTGGCAAGGAAATATTATACCATGTGAAACAGAAGGGGTTTTTTTAAAGATTAAGAGTTTAGGAACGTAGGTGATGTGGTGTCATCACCTATACCTGCCCATTTGGACATAGCACTTTAAACCCTGGTTTCTAATGCACAGTGCCCTGCCTTCACTGTGTTTTCCACAGAGTAATGTTTTGTCACTGTGAATCATAGATAGACGCAGCTTCATGCATAACACAAGGCAGAAAAACCAAAGTCTTTTTCTGATGTTTTCTTTTGATTTTAACTGAGATAAGTACATCACTAAGAAAATCCCAATAACTGCATTTCTTTTTCAGATTCATGTGATGATCAAAGACTTTTAAACCTCAAAAACCTATTTCACATCTGCAGATTTCTAGAAGTGGCCCCACTCTAGAATCAGATTTTCTCTGGAAAATCACCTCTGGAGTTGTTTTTTTTTTTCCTCCCCCACTGGTAGGCAACTATAATTAATTAGAAGAGAGGTGTGTGTGTGTGTATGTGTCTGTCTGTCTGAATAATGGAATGAGACACAGCTGGTAAAACTAGCAAAGCATAAATGTAATGTCTTGACCACTTGCTGCTATTACAAAATCCTATGGTATTTTTCCCTTGTGTATTAGTCTTGCAATGGGGATAATTACATTCTGTCTGCTTAAATCCTCAGCTTAAATAGCTACTATGGTCACATATAGAACACATTTGTGTGTCTAGCTCCTACTTAAATGACTTAACTGCTGCTGAAATCAGGGACAAATATACCTTTTGACTAGGGCTTATATATGACATAATTAAAGAAAACAATTTCTAGAAAAAGCCTACGCAGTCTATAGTTTACTAACGTAATTTTTCTATTTAGCTGGGAATAGAAAACCAACACATTCTCTATAATAACCAGTTATCCACCTAGTTAAAAATATGCTATAAAGTCTGTGATTACTCTTTTTCAGTCAGAGACCACCAGTGTAATGAAAATGCACTCTGCAAACAAGATTTTTATATTTAAAAAATACTTCGCCTTTTTCACTAGAGAGGTCAAATATTAGAAATATTAAAAACAAAGAAAACCTGATATGCTTCAAAGCATTAAGTTTAGTTAGCCCTGCAGAATGAAGAGAGGATTGTCACCTATTTATTATTACTACTAATATTTAATCCAGCTCAGTATATTGAAAAGCACTGCAAAATTTTGTATCTGTGGGTGCAATTCAAAGGTCTCTGAAATCCATTTTTACTGTGCATAAACATTTTTGTACACAATTATCATGGCAAATGATATCTTTATAGAACCCATACTAGAAAGTATGGCCAAGTATGTAACTGAAGTTCCAGGCAATATGGAGAAACAGTTGTGCTCACATGAAATTCGGCTCTCCAAAAGAGATCTCTAAAGCCCCATTTGTACTTGAAAGGCATGTCTCTTGTTTTGCTTTATTCTTTGCTAGCCAACAAATATCTCATCTGTATTCTGCAAAATACACCTTTCAACTGTGGGAGGAAAAATAATGTTTTAGCATTCTGTGAGGAAGGAAGATAAACAAGGGAAGAAGGGGAGGGGGAAAAGAGGGATTATTTCCCCAGTTACCTGGAAGATAGAAACACTCTTCCAATTCATGAGCTTTTTCATATGGATAAAGAAGGAAGTTGCTCCAGGAAAGCGTGAGAAACATTTTACAAATGCAGAAACTGGATCAGAGAAAAATCATCTCTGTATTTACGTTCTGGCATCACATTCAGAGTCACTCTTTCTGATCTACAGATGTGCCTTTTACCTGGAATACAGCAGAGTATAGAGTAGTAGATAATTTATAACCCCAGTGTGGCAACACTAATTGTGCTGTCTGCTACTGCCTGTTCCTATAATGATGTGCAGGACTGAAACATATCTCAGATCTGGACTTCACAAAAGAAAAAAGTCTGCTCTAAAAATATATGCTCATATGTGTGCATGCATGCATGGTTTTTTTAAGACGTAGCAACTGGAAACACTGATACTTTGCATCAAAATTCTTAAGAGATAATACAGCAAAACACAAACTTAAGATAAATTGCAGTAGTTTTCCTAAGGAGCCGCTTGTCACACAGGTAATATTATCCCATAACTTCCCCAGCTATGGCAGCTCAGAAATTGGCTCCTCTTTGCTGTCTCATCACTGAAAGGGGTACACTGAGAATCACCAAGGGGGTAATTTAAAGTTGAGATGGCACACACTGGGTTCATTAGCATGACAGGAAGCAAAATGGATGAGTCAGGTTTCCCCTCCAGTGTTAACCCAAATGCTAGCTCTTCAAGGGCACAGAAAGCTGATGGCCCTATACTTACAGCAATCTACACCAAGAAATTAATCTGTTGTAACAAGGAAGTTCTAGATACATCACTTTCAAAACAATTTTAATTGAAGCATGTTACTTATGGTACTGTGCAGCGATTGAGACAAGTGTGAAAACCAGATGCAGGACTGCAGTCAAGCAATCACATAAACACCAACGTTATTCAACATTCCAGGCACTAATTAGCAGGCGGATGGTATCTGAGTAATAGCTGGCTGGTGCATATATGACCACACATCTGTTTCCCACCTCTCTGCATCACTCTGCATGTTCATAGCCTACACACATCTCTCTCTGAAAGTCCTAATTAATGGAGAGTTTGTGTTGTAATAGGCAAAGCAACTGTTATCACCTTCTACAAGAAGAGAAGACCTACAAGTGCTGTCCACTAATGTTGGGCATCTACATATGGAGTTCAGTACATCGTGTTTAAGAAGCAGAAATGTCTGAGGGTCTGGTTTACTAACTGCATGAGTTGAATGGACAGAAGGGCTGTAGGAAACTTCAAAGAATCAAATACCAATCCATATTGCAACACATTTAATTCTAAGCCTTGCTTGCTTAAACCTGCTTCCTTCGCAATTCCTAGTAAACTCTTCCTGTCAGCGTGCTCTCCTATGCTGGAGATGTGCTTAACACCCTCCCAGGGCTACAGCATGGTGTGCAGTAGGAATCCAGCACAGGCCAGCAGAGATACCACAGTTTTCTGCTTGATGAGCCACTCAGTGCACCAGCCTCACTAGATAACCACCTTCTATGAAAGATAGATACACAAGACATAGAGATTTCTGTGTTGTAAGGTATGACAGAGGGTTGCTACACACAATATCAGTAATTACTTAAGTCAGGGAAACTGCACGTAAGAATTTTGATCATAGCTGCCCTAAGGAGCATTACAAACTACTAATTATGGACTTCAGTTTCACCCCAAATTTAGGAACCCACACACAGAGACTTCCTGGATAAGGATGTTCAGTTCTCAAAAAAATGAGAAAACATTCTCCCAAGCTCTCAACATGATCTTGTAGCTAGAAATTAACTGAATACCTGAAACTTCAGCCATATACATTTCTTAACAACTACCCCCTGGATAGTTATACACGAGTGGACTCAGTGTTGAGAGGCTTCCTTTCTTTAAGTATTGCTAAATCTTGGCTTCAAAAGCATTGCAGGGTAATGAGGTATACAGCATAAAGACTGTGAAAATATTTCTTTTGTATCAACTTTGAACTGTACTGAATGATCTTCTAATCTTACCACACATAAGTGCCTGAGCACCTCTGTTCCACACCCATAGTTCTCTGTACCTTTTTATTTCCGCACCCTTTACCTAAACTCAAAAGCAAATTATTCCAAAATATTTGTGCTCTATACATATCCAGGTCTGTTCATGGTTTCCTTCTGCTTTTTCTCCTGTGTTTTCTACATCCACAGTTTGTTTCTGTGCTGCAGCAACACAGCATTCTAAATAAAGGTTAAATGTTGATTTATGTAGCAGCATCATAACATTTCACATCCTATTTTTATTGACTCAAAATACTTTATCTGACCACAACTCTTTTCTCTAAAGAGATCTGCATTCAGCCTTTCATAGTGATGCTTTTTAGTGGTCCTTTTCCTTAAATTACACAATTAATTAGGACCTAATAAAATGTATAATACTTTGCCCTCCAGTATGAATTACTTGCATTAATCAAGATTGAATTTCATTCATCATTCTGTTGACTGCTGACCTCATTTGATTAAATTCTTCCAAAGTTCTTTGTCAAACTTCTCCAACACACCACCAAACACCATTATATTGCGTTACAATTTACCATATTTTAGGATATTCTGCTTCAGTTGTGGAATTACAGTTGACTGATGAAACTCTCTCCTCTACTTTTGTTTCTACTCACATTTTAATACAAATTATGTACCCACTTTTTATGTACCTACTTAGAAACTATCTAGCATATCCATTTCCTTGTTGCCATACAAGTGAAAAATTAAATATACATGTATTAATAATGGACAGTATGTGACAATGTTAATGCACAACACAAAACACATACTTCCAATTTTTTTTCATTCTCTCTGTCACCTTATAATTGCACTTTTTTCCAGTACATAATACCCATTTTCTGAGACTATTACAGCTTAACGTCCCTTTTCCTGTTTTTCAACCACATAAAAATTTAATCTTCTTTTATTACTTCTCCAAAGTAGATGAACATCATTATCTCCCCTTTTTAAATAAGGAAATTCAGAAAGAAAACAAAGAATTATTTCATCAGTGTTGCCCAGGAAGTTGGTAGCAGAGATGTCAAGCAAACCTGGAACTGGTGGCAAGCCCTATTCACTAACTGACAAGTCTTCCATTCCTCATATCATTTCAGTCCTTCCTTCAGTTTTCTAACATCAGTGAAATTTATTTTCCTTGCACATTATCTTAGATGCTTGTCAAAAGGGGACATGGTTTGAAACCTGCATTCTATATGCAACAAATTTATTTGCTGGAGGAGCACCAGCAGCCCTGAATACTCAGGGCCAGTTGACTGATCACTTACATTGTAATAGCCTATCAAAAGTGACAGGTATTCACAGTGAGAGATGCACCTTATTACAAACAAAAGCCACGTGCACCTTTCCTGCTGGTAATTAAACAAGCCAGTACTTTTGTTAGGGAGAGGAAAAAAAGAGAAAAACGAGAGGTTTGCAACATAATAATCCCCATCAATGTCTAAAAAAATATTTGACTGGTACAGAAGGTCATTTCTACAGGAATATCCAAATGTGCTGGAAGCAAGTCAAGATCATTTCCTATTGAAAGAGCTGAAAGATTCCACAGGATAACAGTATTATTCTCATTAGCTGCAAAGCACTGAACACAATGAAATGCCATGAGATGGGTGGTGAGGCTGAGGCACTGGGGTGGACTACAGGCCACTGTGACTGTTCTCCAGGAGACTATTGACTCTTCTCTAGGAAAGACTGGGAGTTGAGCTTTATATCAGACTGTAGCTCTACAGCTTCTCAAAGCAAATGGTTTATTCTGGCCAGATGAGCTCGGTTTTGAAACCAGTAAAAATAAAACTATCTGAAATTTAGTAGGAGCTGTGGAACATGAAGTATATAAGAACTGGAACAGCAATCCCCATCACCAAACACAGGGGTACACCAATTCTTACAGAACCCCCTATCTGAATAAAGACGGCCCTAGCCCAACCAGCCTTAGTCATGCCAATTTCTTTATACATTTGTTATCTTAGACCACAAAAAAAGAACATTCTAACTCTTAGTAAAATATCAAAGAAAGGAAGATTGTTTTGGAGGACTGTACTGCCAAGAACACAGTAACATCACCATCAGCCCCCACACATTTGTTATTGCATTCAGCACAAGTGGTGGATTAACATCTGCACTGTAAAAATTAAGCCCATTAGCTCCTTCAGCTTGTTAGCATATTTTAATACTGTGATCACAGCTTTCTATTTCTATCAAGGTGCTACTAGGTGTCAGACTCAGTATTCACATAATGCATCACTATTATCTCTACCCCCTCCCAGATCCCTCATGTTGTCTTGCTTTCATAAAACTATCAGACAGTGATACTGAACAGAAGGAAAGAGAAGGAGGAAACTGAGAAGGAAGGAAGAAGCTATCAGTGTAGCAATACTCCTGGAAAGATAAGTAGACCTGAGATCTTATCATATATGGTTGAATAATGCTGTGTTCAATACATCTCTAACACCTTAGACTGCATTGTTATGTTAGAAAAGTCATCTAACGCACACAAAACACAATTGATTTAACAACTCACTGTCCTGATCTGTTTTCTGTTAGCTCCTAACAGTAACTCAGTATAAAGAATTGGTTCCACTGTCTAATTTATGGTCTAAATAAAATGTGAAATTCTCTTTTAGTCATTATTTTAAGCCTTAACCTGTAATTAAAAGAACAGTTGTTTTTAAACAAAGGTAGGAATACCAATTTGTGTTTTCGTAGAAGCTGATTATAGATATTTCTATGCTGCTGGTATTTTTCTTAACTCTAACCAGTCTGTATTCACTCCTTAGGTTTGCACACAACATGCATGTATAGAAAACAAAAATAAGCCCAAGTCTGCTCTAAGATGCATGTGCACACCCACGGTATCTGATGCCTGTGCGCTACACAGTCACAGGTGACAACTGTGTTTTCTATGTGTAGTAGGATTTGTGAGTGCATTTGTTTTCTTAAACAGCTAAAATAAATTGAAGCCTGCCAGATGAACTTGGTTCACCATTAAGTATAAAGCTGTCACACAGTCCACAAATCCTGACTAAAAACCCCACAACATCACTCAGGAAAAACCAGTAAACTTAAGAGAAACTAGAAGTCCATGTTTCTCACAGAATAAGTGAAAAGACCCAGACAAATAGTCTTTCCAGCTGACATGAATTCAGCACCTTCTAGCTCGTGTCCTACATTCAGAATGTCTTAACATGAAAAGTATGTGCTGCATACAGAAGAAGCCAACGGTGCCCACACATCTACTGGTTAGGGAAGGGTTGGTGGATCTTCGCTTATTCTCACACTTCAGAAATGAGGCGTTTTCTCTTTGCCCCAATTTCTGCCCTTTCTAAATGCTAAATTCTCTCCAGAGGACATAAACCCCATGCTCTTCATGCAAAGCAGTGCAGCATTTCTCCAAGGAATCAGGTTTACTGGGAAAAGCATAAGTGTTTATCTAATTTGCTTTTACTCTTTCACTTTAGCAACTGCAACTGACTAGTGCTAGATTTGATGGTGAGCTAGCTTTGATCTGACCCAGGAGAGCTGTTCCTATGTAGTAATTTAACTAGCTAGTATCATTCCAATAAAGCCCCATGACTTAAGCCAAGCTGGACTTGGTTATCAAAATGGTATTATTACATTGTACTAGCCTGAGTTCAGTCCAAATGAGCCCAAGCCCATGGATAGCCCTGAGAGACCCAGTGTGATGCTTCACTCTTCTGTTTCATTTTTCTATTACAAAAAAGTAACAAACAATGAGATTTTCAGAATTACAGAAAAGTGGGAAAGCAACTATTGTTTCTTTATTCCCAAACTCTTGTGTATTCAGGAAAAGGTCTATTTGCATATACTTTAGAAGGGCAGGGACTAAGGCACAGAAACCTTAAACCAGTCAAGGATAAGCTCCCACTGAACAGAGCCACTCCTACCTCCCTCTGCTTTTGTGCAGGCACAAGAGCCTGCACAGCTAAGCTGAGAACAGAACCAAGGACATGACACCAGCCAGAACAAAGTGGAAGCTTCTCAATGCTCATCAGAACCAGACCAGCCTCCAACCCAACTCCTGTGTGCCTGCACAAACACTTGCACAGGAACAAGTGAGGGAGCAGCCACAAGAGGCAATGGTGGCTTGTGCCACTTTCAAGCACTTGCAAAACTGTGGAGAGCATAAGGGTTTCTCAGGTTTTCCAGTCTGAGAAAAATAGCTACGCACTAATGATCAGAGCAACGTGCTTTGGTTAAACACTACATGATATGGAAAAACATAATTTCACTCACAATACAAACCACTGTAGAGATCACTGAAAAACATGGATTTCTTTGAGCATGAGCTCATGTTAATGAGCTGTATGTTAATTTACATAGAAATTTCAGACAGAAATATTTCAGTGTGCATGTATTCATACCAGAACTTACAAGCAGACTCCCAATTCACCTTGATCTCTAAAGTTGTTACTTTACAGCAGAAGTAGATGAGCCTGCTTAAGAAAAATTAAGGTGGTTCATTTCATCAGGAAGATGATGAGTTTCTGGAGATAAATGGTCAGATGCACATCTGCAGAATGAAAAGCAATCAAACATCACAGTCTGCAACATTCTTAGAGATGGAAGGTGATCTAGTCTGACTTCATGTCCCTTTCTTGTGAGGATTTTTTTAAACATTATTTTTAAATAAACCTTCACAAAACACTTTAAGCTGCAAGAAAATATAAGTTATCTTCATTCTGCCTAAAACACCTGAACAGCTGCCAATGCTGTATAGAAGAAATAGTTCCCAATGGCTCCTCCAGGCTTGTAGTAGCCAAGTGTAAACAGTACAAGTGCAGTGCTCCTCCTAAGGAGTATTTACCACCAATAACCAACGTGACTTGAATGAATGGTGGGGAAAGCTGTGCCTGTAAAATTCACACAGCAAGATTTCAGAAGTGTATCTAAAACTTACAGAGGTTTAGCTAGGTAAATCTAGCTGTCTAGTGCACAGTACAGTGTGTGATCCCTGCAAATGAAAATATAGCAGGGAAGGGCAGCAATGGACAATACTCACTAATGTGGACTGAAAATAAAAGCAGCAAAAGTTGCTCAGTTACAACCTAAATGATTTCTGATGTCGTGTTCAAGCACCTACTAGGTGTACGTGAAATAATGTCTGAAAATAATTGTCTCACAGTTTATTCTCTTTCCAGGGGGAGGATCTTGCCTGTGGTATGAGCCTGCACTGTTGCTTTCATACTTGAGTTTTACACCCGCATTGATAAAATGTTTATGCTACTATGCACTTCTGGTGGAGAACCAGTGAGTAAAAAGGATGCCCTCAGCGCGAGTGGGAGGTCATTTCCCAGCCTCACACAGGTCCAGGAGGAGCTCTGGTGTCTTGAAAAACCAAGTGTATCTGTAAGATAAAAGTCCCATCATGCCTGGCAGTACTGAGATTTCCAACCTGAAGCTTAATCACTTTCTAAGATACATGAAAATCAGTCTTTGAATGAAGACTTTATTACATAGTACACTTTGAGAGCTTACAATCTGCATTTGTAAGAAATCAGTAGCCAAAAAAGGGGACAGGAGAAATCACACTCAACATGATTGTTCTGAGAAGCAACATTTAGTAATAGATGAAGTTTCCTAGAAGTTGACAGAAATTGAAAGAAGGGTGAATGAAATGTGCATGAAGAGCACAATACAAACAACTTTAAAGAACATTTTTTTCTAAATCTTGATTAAGTGTGATACAATTGATTTACATATTTTTAGAATGAACAAAATAGTACTTCAAAGCTAGTGAGATCCCCACATTTTCATCTGCACAGTATTGTGAGTTTTTCTTTCTCTCTTTAACCATAAATATGTAATTAATGTTCAGTTGTAAACTTTGTGAAATGGCAGTTCCTTACCAGGAGCCCAGTTCAGCCCTCTTTGTAAGCAGATGCAAATACCTGATTTTGTACCAGCACATTTCATGGCTGTTATTGGCCACATATGTGTGTGTCTGGCTTGTCCAAATCACTCGTAGTGTGAGGCCTTAGAGGAAGAATAGGTAAACTCTAATTTCACTGCAGTTTTGTTACTGCATTCATGGGACCAGGATTCTATTTCATTTATTAGAAGCCAGGGAATACAATATTTCTTAAAATACATACAAAGTTTTAAGAAAATAATATACAAAAGTCACTTTAATGCTTTCCTCTTTTTCAAATTTTCAATATTAATTGCTAATGTTCCATTATGTGCTTTAAAAATATGCAAGGAGGAATTTATTTCAGAACAAAGCATAGAACCTGATTATACCACTTCAAGGAAGAGGACTGCACTACAGGCTGAAAACCAATTGGATTTTCTAAATTAAAATAGCTGTCTAATATTTAGTGACATACACACAGAACTAAAATCCAAAGTGCTATGATTTATTCTGCAATCTGAACCCCAGAGAACCTCCTGCTTTTTAGATAAGTTAGCATATGCAACAAATTGAGTTTTTGTTAAGACTCTGCTGGTCAAAAAATATTTATCGCTCCATCTACCTTAGAAATTTCCTTATGATTAATTGTGCTTGGTGACAGAGAAGGGACAAGTAACAGCATGAGAGACCACTAGATAGCACAAGATGTGCCCCAGGCTGTGGGTCTCACCTGGTTCCCACAGCTTCTCCTTTCCAAAGGCAGCCTCATGAAACCTCGTCCTCGTAACAGCCGGGGACACTGGGAGCCCCGGCTAGGGGAACAGATGAATCCTTCTGAACAAGTGGCCAAATAAAGCAAACATAAGCAATTAAGTAAGCGTTTTCCAGTGTACACTGTGACTGAAGCAGTTGATAAATACAGGTGACCACGCAGCCTTTTAAAGCGTGTGCTTTGTGGCCAGATGATGACTCTCCCAATGCACCCCCTCCCGAGATCTGTACTCCCAGCTAAATCACCCCGCAGTCCCTGGGCAGATGCAGCTGAAATCAATACAGCCGGAACAGCATCCCTCTCCTTTCCCCCCCAAAGCCCCGGAACAGCCAAGTTTCAGCCGAGCTCGGTATTGAGCGGCTCGGAGCCCCGGCGGGCAGGACCAGCCCGGCTCGCTATCTGCTGAGCGGCGAGCACGTCCTGACTTTCCCCAGTCACTTAAGCCGGCGTCTCACTGCTTGTCCTTAGAGACCACAGCTCCACTCAGGCAGAGAGCGTCTAGACAGTATTCATGATCCATCTGTCTGGCACAGCCAGGCTGATGACAAACTCTATTAGAGCCGAAACAATTTTTTTTTTTTCTGCTCTTCCCTCCTCCCATCTCCCTTTTCCTCCGAGAAGCAGTAATCTGACACTGAAAATTACTATCATTGTTGCAATGCTCAAAATAGCAGTGCTAGACTTTCATTAACATCAACGCTAGACTGCTAAATATTTAAAGAAATGGATAAATTTCACCTGAAGTGGGACAGCCCGGCACACATGAAAGCAGAAGCACAATCAAAATGTAAATCTAAGCAGTTGTTTTTATCTGCACAAATTCGGTGTCACAGTCAGAGGGGGATGCCAAAGGTCTCTTTAAACAAAATATTTTCCTTTGATTGAGCTTTTTGTTTTTAAAACAGAATCATTCTCCAACCCCCTGCAGATCCCTACAAAGCTCAGAGCTGACAGCAGTAGGTGGGGGTGGTGAAAGGGAGAGCTATATATTTGATTTGTTTGGGTTTTTTTACCTTGCAGAGGAAAATGAACTCCTACAGCAAACTCTTCTATGCCAAACAGCCATGACACATCACCTCCATCAATGCTGACAACTTGAAATTTGATGTAGACATAATTTGCACATGACAAGAAGGATTTATCCTCACTTATTTTATTCTTCTGTAAATTCTCAAGCATGTCAATATTTGTGTTTGATATGCCCACGAACACATACAGATCATAGCAAAGACAACTACCTGTACTGTTTTCCACCAAAAAATTAAAAACTTCTCAGTAACACATGACTTGGACACTGCAGTCTGCAGACTACAGACAACACTTCCCATTTCAAAATCTAATTTACTTTTAGCAGGACAAGGCAGGCCAATCATTTGTTGTGAAACAAAGGTAAATGCTCAAACAAATGAACTGTGTCCTAGATGCAGGCACATTGTTTCAGTTCTTTGGAGTCCAAATTCTCCAGGTCACATGGGGTGGCAAGCTGCTGCCAAGGCCAAGTCTGCAATGCTTAAAATACTACTCTTTGCCTCATTTTTCCTATCATGGCTTTGTGCTGTTAAATGCACCCTTGACCTCCAAGTAGTCTTAAAAGAACAGTCATCTCCATTATCTCAATCAATAAGTCTTTACAGCTGATGAAAACAAAAACAAGTAGCCCTACTGAAAGCTGACATGGGCTGTGCACACCACGAGCTGCAGGGAGAGGTGCAGTGGCACTGGGTATCCTCACAGAGGAGGGGAGGTGTGCTTCAACATGCATCGCCAAACCTGCATCCCACTGTAAACCAAGCAAGCTGTTACCTTAATGTGTTCAGCTTAAATGCCTTAACATGTGCTTTGATCAACTTGCTGGACTGCAGCTTTGTGCCATCTAAAATCAGATTCTAACACACCTTGGATTTTCCCAGCTGTCCTCCAATTTCTCTGTGCTATACAGAGTGAATCGCCCACACAGCAGCATAAGGCAGTCCTACCTATAAGTCAGCAACAGAAAATTAAGACAACCAAAGGGTTTCAGAGATACACTTCCTGCTTTCCTTTGCACATGTGAGACACTGAGTTCAGTAGCAACGTTTTTACAAGGGCATGTAGTGATAGGACAAGGGGGAATGGCCTGAATGAGAATAGGAGTCAGATTAGGTAGCAGGAAGAAATCCTGTACTGTGAGAGTGGTAAGACACTGGAAAAGGTTGCCCAGAGAAATTGCCCCATCCTTTGGAGTGTTCAAGACCAGGTTGGATGGGGCTTTAAAGCAACCTGTTCTAGTAGGAGTCCCTGCCTATGGCAGGAGGGTTGGAAATAGCTGATCTTTAGGGTCCCTTCCAACCCCAACCAATCTATGATTTAATAGACTGAATTAACAGCACACTGGAGTCATGTAAGTATGGCAAGGAGAGAGGAACACCAGATCTGAGAGACATGAACTCCTCTAACAGTAAGGAGTAACTCCTATAATCACAAGATCCAGGGAGCAGGTCACCCACAAAAAAAAAAAAAAAAAAAAATCTTCCTATGCCATTGCCTATGCAACTTCACTAAACTGAGCAAGTATCTTCAACACGACATTCTGGATTTGGCTGCTGGCAAGAACACAAATGAGAAATGGTTCAGCAGCTGGGAAATATGGGGTACCACTAACATGGCACATACTGCTTAAATAAACTAAAGCAGAACTTTCATATGAAAATTAATTTATTTAGACATTGTTTGGGGGCAGTCTGTGTATAAATCTGAAATGAGATTAATATTTTTTTCCATCACAGGAGAATAGAAGGTTTGAATACAGCATGACAAAGGGATCTTTGAACAAACAGCAGAGGGGAAGGCATAATGCTTGTAGTGACAAAGTGCTGTAGGTAAAGACAAGGGTAGTTCCAGGGAGAAACAGAATACCCTGCTTGGATGTTAACCAGCACAAACTAATAAGTGGCTCCTTTCAACAGTTTCTTTCCCATTTAAGAACTGCACACAAGCAAGAAGATGCAAGAACAGAGCTTATATGTAACACTGACCAGAAAGAAATACCTGGTTTAACATTCCTCAAGTTATTTTTATTTTTAATACTAATTTTCTTCTTATTGAGCTGTATTGCTATTTTGTTACTAATGAGAGAGCAATGAATGTATGTACTTCTGTGTTGAAAGGCAGCCTGCTCAGCTGGGATATTTCAGGGGCATACACTGGTGCAGTCTGGTAGGGATCCCCATTAAAATCATTGAGCAAAAGCATGCACACATTTCTTAATTCAACATGTCATCCCTCTAAGGCCTGGGGACCTCACTTCAGCAAGTATTCTAAAAACATTTTTTCAAAGCTGGAATAAGCCAACACAATTGACATGTCCATAATAATCTTGTTTCCTATTACCAACTGGCACTGATTTCTACCATGTGGTAGTCTGTTTAATAGCCAGAACATGGTAAATATAATTTGAATACAGTATATGGTTGTATTATTTTTTTCTGTTTGGCTTTGATCTTCTTTTTCTCTTTGTTTCACCATTAGGATCTTTTTTCACTGGGATTTGTTTGGGGTTTTTTTACTTAAAACTGAAGTCCCTTTATTTAACAGCACTTTTCAAACAGTCCCTATTGCAATTAAACAGTACAGTCCCTGTCAATATCCCCAAATGCAACAAATCATGAACTGCTTTGTCTGCCACAAGGTAAGCAAACATTTAAACATTTCCAAATGCTCTTAGCAATGTATCCAGTATTTCCTCTACAAACTCATTTCCAATATTGTTGCAAAACCAGCAAATACAGTTCTTGAAAGACTTAATAATAAGACTGTTTATGTAATTACCCCTCTTCCCTCAGCACTTGGGAGATCTCAAGGAGTAGGCCTACTCCTTGAGACCATATTTTAGAAGCAGTCAGAGAAAATGAACAAGTCCAACAGATTTAAGGAAACATAATTCATATGAACGAAATTGGAGGGTTTTGTTTGCTGGAGATTTTTTAACACCCATGGATGGGTGGTAACAGCCCTCACAGCTGTAAAAGCCTGACTGGAGGAGGAAGTCCACTGTCTCCAAGTCCACTGAAAAGTAAGAAAATTGCTGCCAACTTGCATGATGTTCCAGAGACAGGATCATGAAATGCACCGACTGCAATTCTCAGGAAAGCAGTGGGGAACCTTTTGCTGAAGGTTTTTCAGAGACACATTTTGTTTGGTTTGGTCAGCACAAACTTCATGTTGCTGGAGGCTAGGGGGACAACTCACTAGCTGACCAGGCAGGCCTGTCTTCATGATCTACAGCAAGACCGGAGGGGACATATGTGACTTAGGAGAAGACCAGAAAGTTTGCAGATGCCGGGTCAAGCAAGTAACCATTTATAGGGTCCAAAGGGCTTTTGAGGAGAAGGTGCCAGCATGATACTTCATTACTGCAAGACTGCCACCAGCACAGAGGGGTACTGCAAAACCATCGGCGCCCTCATTGTCAGACCTGACAATGAAGAAGGGTTTGGGAGTTCCACCTAAGAGGCTCCACCAAGGAACTCCCAGGGTGCCACCATCACACTGCAGCTGTGCAGAGCCACCACCTGCAATGCCACAGCTGCTGCTCATCACCAAAGCCCTTCCCTCCATCTGCTACCACTACGGGTAAGTGAAAAGCTGTACAGTATGCCAGTCAAAAAAAAAATCCTCTATTTGAACAGATGTGCTTACAAGTTCTGCATGAATAAATAATAAAATGTAACTTTTTTACAACTCAAAAGCCAACGTTATGGGCAAATGTGACATTTTGATTTGGACGCATCACCAAAGCCTATGTCTTGTCCTGGGACTTGGGAGAGAGTTCCACTCAAAACCAAATAAATTAAAACAAAAATAAAATGAGAGAGCCTAAAAGAATACATAGGTCATTATTATTTCAAAGCCACTGAAATCACTGTGGAGGTACCAAAGTAATACAAAGTACAAGATTTAAATTATTTAGAGTATAGCATTTAGGAACATGTCCACTTAGAGGTTAGAGGGTACAGGAGGACAGCTATCCAACACCTGACTCCATCTTCTGCCCTGCTTACAGCCATATGCATTAATTACAAAAATTACAGATACATGCTGCTCATAATTGCTATTACTGATAACAACATAACAAAACAGATATTTCTAAGATATAGTCACAACCAGAAGTGAAATAGAATACTGAGGGATGTCAGTATGGTCAGAACAAAACCACTCGGAAAGCAGAAGTAACATAAGATACTTCTATTGCACCTGTGTATAAGAAACCTTACTGGAAAATTTATCACCCATCTAGAAAGCTGAATTGTAGTTTAAAAATAAATTATTGCATGAGAAACGAAAGCAAAAGCAAAGTTTGATTTCATTGTACATGACTGAGGTCAAAGCACTAAGAAAGCAATTCCTGTGATAAACTCTGGCACTCTATGTGCAATATTTATGCACTGAAGTATAGCAGCTAAGGATATTTTAAATATATACCTACAAAGGTCAGTAACCTACCAAATGATGCTGGTCTCAGCACCAATAAAACTAATAGGAATTATGAACAGAAAATTATAATTTTCTTGATAGTATAATAGCATTATAAAGATTTTTACACAGACAGAGCATAGAATATTTTGTAGAATCTTGAAAACAAATATTTAATTATGCTTTCTCAGAGGCCACATATGATCCACATGATTATAATTGTCATGTCCATAGCACAAACTCCACTGGAATAACTAAAACTTTACATCCTGGGGAAAGTGTGTCACAAATCCCTGCTAGTTCCGAGAAAAGTATTATTAACTTTCTCTGTCTCATACTCCCTTGATATCACACTGCAGATCAAGTTTCCAAAAAGACTGATTTCTGAGGTAACCAGACATATTTGACATACATGGATGCACACAAGGAGCCAATACTCACAGCTGAAGATGCCTGGAGGTGGATGCTCTGTTACAAGCAGGCAGTTCTCTTCATCACTGTTATCCCCACAGTCATTCTGTTGGTTACAAATCAGTGAACCAAGATACAAGCATTTACCACTGGCGCAGGTGAATTTGCACTCTGAAAGGCAAAGAAGAAACCAAAACAAAAATTTGTGAGAAAATTGATACCTACCCTTCTTCAGTGCTAAAATGACAATCTTTTTCAATTAGATGCTATAATGGTGGGTGGGTCTTCAACATTTCAACATCAAACAAATAGTTTTGTCCTTACAGCATTGCATGTATAAATATATACGTGACAAATTCCCAATCACCAGAATCAAACCACTAGTAAACCAGATTTGCCACTTGGGAAAATTCACCTTTTAATAATAAGCAATATTTTTTGCAGTTAATGTTGATTATAGTTCACTTTGGACAAAGACCGTGTTCTCATATACATTTGTGTGGCACCTTGCATATCTGGGGCAAGACAGCAGTATTAATAAAAATAATAATTGTCCCACATTAAAAAAAAAAAAATCTTGCATCAGCTGTAAGGCAACAGTATAGTTTGTAACCAGGAACAATCCTGTTCAGACACAGACAATTATTCCTTAACTACCTTCCCAAAGCAAATTTGCCAGTCTCCCCCCTAATTACAGTCAAGCACTTGGTGTCTGCACATTAAAATCCCACATGCAAGTGTTCTTTCAAAGTTAGTAAACTTCTAAAATGCCTATAAGATGTCTGAATGCTAAATGCAGGCATGCTGTAGCTTTTACGGTTTGCTTTTACCAAAAAAAATGGAGAACAGTTTCCCCTAAATATGATTCTGTCATGAGAACAATTCCTATGAGACCAAATATACGTTATAGCAAGTACTGGAGATGTAATTAGGAAATGTTCACAAAAATATACACACAATTATGAAAAGCTTTCTCACTAGGATTGTTCCAAAGTAGAATACACATACAGAACAGAGAACACACTATATCTAGACAAACTAAAATTTAATCATTACACTACTAGTACGTTGACAAATTCTGGTGATTGTCATTCACAAGCAGAGGCAAAGCAGGCAGAATTAGAAACTCTCACAAGTAGTTTATTAAAGGAGTGCCATTCCCTGAACCCTGGGCTTCCCTAAGACTACAGTATGAGTTGGCTGATTCTGCTTCAGAGAGATGATTTCTGGTCTTTCCCAGCAAAGAGGTAGAATTTGTTCATCTTCAGCAGTATCAGCAGAAGACTTTGCTTTAATCTTAACTAAGTCTGAACTGAGACAACAGGACCTCCAATGCCAAAAAATCCCTAAATCAGCTACAGAGGTGCAACACTCACTCTATTGCATAATGCAAGCATGGTAATAGCAAAGGAGAGAAAAAAGAAATTGAGAAAGGGAGCGAATTAATTTTCATTTTTCATTTGCTTTATATATAAAAGCAATTTGCAGATTTCACTCTGAACACTTCTCAAGACTATTAATGATGTTTTGGTACATATACCAGCAAGAACCTGCTGCAATAAAAAATTGTATGCACAAATATGTGTAACATATAAAATGATACTTAGGAATATAATTAGAAGGTATGAAGGGCAAGGAAAACAAGCATTTCCTATGGGGGGAAAAAACTGATCTATTTTGCTTGGTGAAAGTGTACTTATAAAATAAGTATTTGCCTAAAATGATGTCCTCAAATTTAAGCTTTTTTTCAGTCCCACCCTGCAGTCCCTGACCTATTAAAATTGTAGAATTAAATACTGTACAAACAAATTATTTTCTTCTGTTTGTTACTCTGTTCTTCTCTGAAACAACAAAGAACTGAAGAGGCATTGAAGTGCTTAAAAATCATAACCAAATGAAGTAAGCCTTTGAAACCCATGGAACTGAAAAGGTCATTAACAATTACTTCTGGAAAGGAGACGTAAAACAACAGGCTCAATATTAGCAATCTGATAATTACAATGCTTTAGGACTCATTTCTGCAATTTCATAAAAATCTGGAACAAGAAATGAACAAAGCTGTCTTGGAAGGTTAGAAAAGTTGTCTTGAAAGGATTCAAGCTTCCCAAGTATCTTAAGTGAAGAATATCACACAGGGTTCAGTTAGAGTGGAAAAGAACACAATGCTTCTATTAGAAAGAATCAATCACCATCCTGTAGTTAGAATATGTGGCATGCTACTTTGGCTAGCTTTTACTGCTTTCCTGTGCCTTTGTGTTGAGTCCTAATGTAATGTTTTTCTTGCTTCCCCCATGGCTGATATAAAATGCTCCAGCAAGATGTCAAGTCAAAAGCAGTTAAAGCTAAGAACTCAAGGTGTCTGTTTGCCACCAGACTTTACAGTTTTCACGCAAAAGACTAGACAAAGCATTGCATTTTTCATAGCTATATTAAAGTCTTAGAAGTTCTGGGGCTTAACTAACATTATCCTAAGAGGACTAACTAGAAGAAAGGATTTGTGATTTAAGGTGAACTGGGGGGGGTGGGGGGGGGTGGCATAGATAACAGAAATAAACAACACAAATTTAGAAACAAAAAGCAGACTTAATCAACTTTTCTTGTAAAATATTAAGGCTATTTCCTCATTCCCTCATACATGTGAAAATAGCCATTGTGACGGTGCATTAAAAAAAAAGAGTCATGAGGCCTCTTGTCCCCTTTTTGATGTGCCCACATGGACTGGAAGATTGCTCACAGTACCACAGGAATTCTGTGTTGATTTGAAAATGGGACGTGTTGTTAAAAATCATGTTGCCTTCTGATCTCCCACCAAATCTATTTGCCAAGGAAGCAGTCATCCTCTACTGGCGCTGGCTGGGATGGAGTCAACTTTGTTCACAACAGCCCCTGTGGTGGCTGTTTGGATTTGTGATCCAAATAGTCAGTGTTGGACAGTGTTTTAGGACAGTGTTGATGTCACAACAATGTTTTGGTTAGTGCTGAGCAGTGCCTGCATATCAATGGGACTTCCTCTTTTTCTCACTCATGCATCTGCAAAAGTAACATCTGTATCTAACAAAATGTAATATCTAGTGGAGGACACAAAATTGCAAAACTTAGTCTGCATACTCACATTCTGTTGACGTGTGAAAGAAATATTTTTAGAAATGTATTACAGGAATAGATAAATTAATTAAACAGATTATTCAATGAAAATTCAGATACTTCTGACCATAGAACATACTTAGGATCTGGTATTTGCAACTTGTGAACAAAAAATTCAGTACATTAAACTAGTTTGCTTAGTGAATGCATTTAAAGAGTGCTTTTTCTAAAACCAGAGAAGAATCCTTCCTTGTAAAGCAAGATGGATCAAAGTCAGGTTGAGGGAGGTAGTACAAAGCAAATATTAGAGTATTTTCAAACTGAAATAAGCCTGCAGAGGAGTGTACCAAAATACAAGGAGAGACCTCAAAACACTCCGACCAGGGAATCCAGACCAGTCCAGACTAAACCACTGTGCCTAATGACACACCAGAGAGCCCTTTTTAGTACAAAGTCTTGTACTTGGCCTGTCTAGACAAGACAGGGGGGAAAGATCCTGTTCTGAAAACATGCCAGCATGATCCTTCTTTCATGAATAATGTTTCAAAGCTAGACAGTTTCCTTTTTCATTTTCAAATGGCAATTAGTGAAACATCAGTAGGTTGGTCAGCAAGGCTCTGACTAGAGCTAAACCTGAAGCAAGATGACAGCTACTGGAGGTTGAAAAATATCAACCCTTCTTATAATTATGTCTTACTATGTTCATAATTATGTTTGGAGCATACTTTAAAAAACCCTATATGATACAGAGATTCTTCAACATAAAATTTTAATAAACGTACTTCCAGGTAGAACTCGACTATCTTGGGGAAAAAAAGGAATTCTGAGAATAATATTATGAACATTCCCTATTTTTAGAAACTGAATGCAAGTAGTATAAATAAGTGTATTTCACACATGTTCAAGGTAGATGCTTGTATGCATAAAACTCTCTACAATTACCAATATATGACTGCATTTCAAATAGTTTCAAATAGTTAATTGAAGGTTATGTTTCTGTTGCTACAGCAAAAGATGGATTTGCCTCATGATACAAAAAACCTACCCTGATGAGATTTTTTTTACTGTGAAATGGAAGATCTGATGTATTGGGTAGGCTTATTTTATCTGTGCCTAGCCAACATGATAATTTTATCCTTGCATTCAGCTTAATTCTTTTAGACTTCATTTACACTTGACTTCATCCATATGAACAGCATTCCCATTGTTCTGTCATCCCACTTACTGTAGGGCATTTTTAATTATAGCTAAGTGATGTTTGTTTTTCTAATGTAAGCCCAACCATGGGGCAAGGAAAAAAAGCAACAAAGTGTCATATTGAAAAAATATGGTGGTTTAAGCCACTGTTATGATGCATGTCACAGCTGCTTATTTAACGGGTCTGAGATGATTATCTGACCCAGGGGCAGAATTCTCTTCCATCCATCCGAATAAAAAATAAAAAACTCTGTATGCAGCCAGTGATTTCAAACTGTTGTGACTAAACTGTAGTAACGCGGTTCAAATGCACAAAGTGAAATCCTAAGTGATGTCTGGGACTCCACCAGAGCGGAAAGGCACTCTCCCAAAATCCAGTGACTGGCAGCTGTCCGGGCAGCTCAGCCAGCAGAGGGTGATCAAATACCCTGCTGAACTCATGTAAATGGAAGAGGCTCTCTTTGCCTCCAGGTGGGTGGACCTAGATCTCCAGAATAAAGGCCTAATTTCTTATTTCTTATGCAAAGACACCATTTTAAGTACATCATCATACTTCTTCATACTCCTGCTCATATTGCAGCATGTAAGAGCCTGAAAGAAAATATGTTTAAAGGGCACCATCACCTGTTATAAGGATAATAAGAGGCAAAAGCAGTAAATTGGGGAGGGCAGGAGGAACCACACTTCACTAGAGATTAAAGAAACATAAACCACAAATACCAGAGTCAGTACAATAAAACCCTGTTCAGCCTCTCATAAACATCTGTCTGTGTATTATTTTTAATATTGTAGATTGTAGCTTTATAATGGGAAGTAAATCATAAATAGGAGACATGCACACAAGGAGCATGTTTATTTGAGAAAAAGCTTGTTTAATAAGGAAGATGGCAGGCTGCCATGCGATCTAATAAACCTCCACTGGTGCAGGGAAGGGAGGGATAAATAGGTCTCTATAAAACAAAAAAGCACTTCACAAAAAGAATGCCAAGCAGAACACCAACAAAAAATGAAAGCGGATCAGCTTAGGCAGGGTAAGAAGCAGAGCTGTAAGTCAGAGGCATGTCCTCAGTGCCCGCGGCCTCACATAGGACCAAGAAACGAGGCTGTTCCCAGAGCCACGGAACGTGGAGACAGAGACCTTCTCTGCCCAGGGAGGATTACAGCCTTAAAACCAGGCTGATTGAAAGAAGATTGTTACTGCTTCACAACCAGTCTCATTTACTCTTACAGTCCCCCATGCTTGCTTGCTTATCCAGCAATTATCTTTTCATCTATTTCTTACGGCAAAGCCTGGAGCTATGCCCTTTAACAAGTTACTATTTATGTCGGTAGCTAAAGGAAGCAAACACAATATTCTTGCTCACAGGTACGAAATCCGCTGCTCAGTTCACCAGTTCAGGGCATTAGGACATTTCACAAAGCTCACCTTAATTAATAGCCTGAATGAAATTACCAGACATCGTGGGGGTAACTAAAAGAGCTCCTTTATTTTGAGATTGATCAGTGAGGCTAGTTTTTGCCTGCGATCCTTCTTCACAGTATATACCTGTCTCTGGCGTGAAAATAAAGAGAAAAATCTCATCCTGATGTCCATTGGGGTGTTAAGAAAAGAGTTTTTATCAACACTGGAAACTAAATTCAGGAGACTCACTGTCACTGAGCCACCATCCTGCCATGCAGCAAGTCTCCACAGCTTCGCACTGGGGACCAGCAGCAACCCTGAGTGTGTCCCCTCAGGAGCGAGACAACAGTTCCCATCACAGCACTTATCATGAATGGACAAAGTCTCTCCAAGGTGATCCCAAAGACTGTCAAGCTCACACAAATTGCCAGTTCTGCCAGCATAAAGAAAAGCCAAAAAAGGAAAGGCTCTTCTATTGCCACCTTCATAAGTGATTTGTTCTATTTATCACTTACCTTCCCATAAAACAGCAAGGCAGTTTAAATATGGGGTTCCATTTTCTGCTCTTCTACCTACTTTCTTTTCCTGGACTGGCAATGTTCGGCCTGCTTATGCCCACAGAGAACTGAAATGCCAGGACTCCTCAACAGAAGTCGAGAACTGTGTCTACTTCTCGTCATTCATGTTAAGATCCTTTATATCCCCACTAAAGCCCCCTGACACCCCCTCTGGCCACAAAACTTCTTCAGAAACATCCTTCCAGCAGTGCATGCCTGGCACTCCCGGCACAGGGAACTGGTGCCAGTGCCAACAGCTCCACCGAGTCACAGTCTGGACACTGCCCCGGGGCCCCGCTTGGTCAGAGCCCACAGAGAGAAGGACCCGGCACCACGGCAAACGCTCACTCCACCTTATGGGAAGAATGGAGGGATGGGTTTCCAGAAGCCATGGGAAGGCCTTGTGTCTGCCCTGTCAGACCCCACAGGAGCCTCTGCTGGCTGTACTTTTCTATACTCACTAGCAAAGTTTTCCAAGTCAAGTATGGGGAAGTGGGGAAGGAGCATTGGTGACTCAACTAATGACACTCTCATTTTCAGTTGAGAAATTACATGAGGAGACTATTAAAGATACATTAAGCATGTACCTTATAATTTTTGTCAAGCAAAATGTCATTATCATGGGCAAGTGCAGGTAAGAAGGGTATATGCAAATGAGATTTTCTTAACATCTCATCCTCAATCATAATTCAAAGAATTCTTGAATTATGGTAAATATTTTAAAATTATCTTAGTTGGTGTTCATCTTAAGAAATCTTTAATAATCACAAGCAGTGCCACTTACCAGGTTTGTAGAGCATGGCATATGTAGAGGAATATAAAATTTAAAAATCATGTTACTGTAGCAGCTTGTTGTTTTTCCTTTGGAATACTGTTTTCTTAACAAACAGCTCAAGACAATATCATTTTATCAGGCAACTTCATAAACTTTGAATCCACAGAATACAGACTAGACCATGTCCCTTCACAGATGCCTTGTGAAGTTTTGACCAAAACCAGGCCCAGATGAAGACACACAACAGTTACTGCAACACAAAAGGATTATCTGGGGCTTGGGAATATGGTAGGAAATTGGTAGGAAAAAGTGTTGTCTTTATGTTTTTTGTTGTTAAGTGATGTCACATTAAGACTGTGACCCCTGTAGGGCAGGAACTGTTTCAAGCCAGCTCTCCTAGGAGGTACTGAAGCACAGAACAAATACTATTCTCATCTGCAATGGTGTGATGGTACTGAATCAAAGAAGGGTCTGAGAACAAACCTGAGAACTGGACTTTTCATAAAAGCAATGCATAATGCAGGCAAGAGTATACTGTGTTTCAGGTGGCTGTTCAGATATCAACCTAATACTGATGACAGTACTTTTTTTTTATATGTCTTCCTGAGCACAGTGTGCAGAAAATATAAGAGAAATTATTGTATTTACTGTGTGTCAAGATGCAGGACAATTATGGAGTTTCCAACGTAACATGAGTTCCAGACTTCAATGGACAACAGTATTCTTCTTTCATTTCTTAATGGCATTTGAATTGTGCAATGCACACTACTGTGAGTAATGAAAAGTCTGTTATCATCTGGATCATGTTCTCTGATCCACACCTGCGAAGATTTGTGTGTTCCTGCAGTAAATACCTTGTCACTGTTAGATTTTGTTCTTTAAAAGCAATTTTAACTAAAGTCCAATTATCTAAGAAGTGTTTAACTCAGTTCACTGTGCCTCAGGGCTCACATAAAAATAATACCTAGATTATGGGGAAACGGATTGCTCTCAGTGGTTTGCACCATATAGCATGGACAAAGTTTTTTACTAACTAGTACTGTCTTGTATCAATTGTTACTAAGCTCTTCCCTCCTTATTCATCTCTATCTAAAAATGAGTCACACATTCTATTCACCTTAGAATTTTTCCCAGAAGTCAGTGATTTTTTGGCTAAGCCTTTTAAAGAAAATAAACAAAATAATTCCTTTCCACCTTTCTTTAATTCTTCCTTTTTACCAATTTCCATGAACACTTCCTCTCATGTATGTATTGTAGTGCAAATGTATACAGACTCCCACATATATGTGTTTCCTTATAGTGGAGCTGGTATTCATTTCATTTGCCTAATATTTTCCACTATAAATACCTTGGAAAATCCCTCCTATGCTCACTGCATGAAGCAGGTCTGTGATGCTGAGCTGGAAGAATATCCCTAGCCTACAGAAGTGCCTCTTCTATGTTCCAAGAAATTCTCCTCTGCTTTTATGGAAAGAAAAACTGTTTTAAAGAAAAAAAAAAAAAGAAAAAAAAGCAGTTATCTTCTTATTGTCTGCATCAGGGGATCTTCTGGCAGCACTCCTAAATAAATAAAAGGCACAGACACTGTGAGGCTCCAGCAACACCACTGGCAGAGCAACAGCCCAAGCCATACTGGGACAGCAGGGGAAGAGGCAGATGAACTGCATGGGGAGGGAAGGTGAGCTCTGCTTCCCCCCAACTTTCACACAAGATTTCCACTTCACTTCCAGGCCAAGTTCAGCCATTACTACAATCACCAGGTGCTCCTCTTCCCTCCTGATCAAGTGCATGAGACAGACAGGCACAAAGAAGAAATGTGAATGAAAGCCAGTATTTTATGCTTTGAGAATGCCTCATTTAGCAACCTGCACAGCATAGTTTTAATAAAGATTATTTCAAACTACAATTATGAGATTTTGTTTAAGCATCAGCAACATATTTGACCACCGAGGTATTTAACTGAGATTATCTAATTATTTCCATGGTCAAAGTGCGTACAAAGCAGACTGTGCAGAAAACACTGATACAGGCATCCCAAAGAAATCTCTACCACTTAGACCATTCTGTTGTTGCAACAGTATAATTTAAAAATGGGCAGTGTGTTTAGGATAGTGCATCTCAGGCTGTGAACGTGAATATACCATTAACATGATGATGGATGGTGCTGAGTCTCTCCTTGCACTATGCATTGTCTTGGGTAACATCGTAGTAGAGAAAACCAAAGCAAATTACCTCCCTTCCCCAATCTGTACTCAACTTTGCAGACACACTGAGTGTTCAAGTGAAAAAGCACCTCATAAGTAGCCCCAAGCTTAACACAATGCAGAACTTGAATATAAACAGAGGCTGTAGCTCACAAGCTCAGGCCATGACTACACTGCATGTGACAACCAACAAAAACAAAAACAAGCTGGAGCACCGTGTCCCCATAACCGAGTGCTCTTGGCCGGCACTGCTGCTCAGTGACAGCTGGGTGGGACATGGCACAGCCTTCCCCTGACATCAGCTCTGGTTCACATCCATGTGCAGCTGCCCCTCTGGAAAGAGACAGAGAAACTAAGGACGTTTCTGACAGGTCTGCTCGAATCAGGGGGACCACCTGACCCAAGCTAAGTGTTGGCATGGTGAGGAGGAAAAGAATACAGTGGGGCACCCAGGGAGGACTTATGTTGCCTGGGTGTCCAGGTGCGATGGTAAGGGCTTGTTTTCACATCTACATATCTGGCTTGGGTGAAGTCACAGAACCTGAAACCCCCTTGACAGAGCTGGCTTTGAGAAGTTAACCATGCTTGTTCCTTCCTAAACACAGTTTAGGAGGTCAGTTTAAAAAGGAGGTCAGTTTAGTGGCCACCTGGTATGCACTGTACCAACACACCTGAGCAGTGCTACCTGCCAGGCACACATCCAGCTCTCACCTGGGCTTGGGGTACCACTGATGATTGAAGCTGGCTTTTCTGACAAAATGTGCTTTGCATCTGAGATCCAAGTAGCACTTGATCTACAAAGCACACCCCAAGCCCTGACACATTACCTCACGCCTACGGCTGTTCTGGACATGATTTCTGTCTGTGGTTTATCTTAATATGCTGGACTGGATACTACTGTGGTTGACATGCAGATCAGTCATGCCAGCCTTGAGACAGCAATGTCTGTCAGAGAGGCAGTGTAGGCAGCCAATAGCAAAAACCATTTCAGACATCTAATTTAAACCTGCCACTGTATATCTGTCAGAAGCCCCACAGAATATTTTGGGTGGGGACAAGAGAGGAGCCTATGATAAATCTCTGGTTACAGCACAAGCTATCAGTGTATCGATGACAAGTTAAAGCATGTTAAAAATTGTACAAATGATGTGCTGAACACAGAGAACCTCCCAGCCATGAAAGAGAGTAAACAGCCAGAGCACTGGAAACTCAAGAGCTACTCATTGTGTTTTAACTCTAGGCAAAGTAGTTTGTAATATTGTACCAGCTCATTATTAATAATCTGTTCAAAGATGGTGATAATTTTCTGTGTTTTTGTAAGTCAAGATAATTGAACTGAGGTCAGTTTCATAGCACTGTTCCCTCCTCAGAATACTTCAAATAAGAAGCTCATAATAAAGTTAATACCACACTGCTCATTTGCTAGCAACAACAAAGGAACAAAGTATTTGTTAGAGCCTCCTAATAACCCTCTAATTTAGGGTCCTTATGCTTAAAAAATTATTGAGACACTAAGAAACACCATCAAAATGAATTAGTCTTTCTTGTCACTAGGGGATATTTCTTTAAAACATAACATGTTTTACTACTGAATGTTACACTAACATATAAAAACTGCTTCTCCAGAGAAGAGCCTTGTCTAAAACCCAGGAAGCAGATTAAGAATATTTTATAATCTGCAGGCACTGCTTTCAGATAGATGAATATAAAAAGAATGATCCTCAAGAAAGAAAAAAGAAGTCCAGCAGCTACTAGTACTAGGTAAAGATTAATTTAGCACACGAATCTTTGGAAATCAATTCAAAGGTGAGTGAAATTCTACAGCAGTGTACTATAGGTGTCCCTGATTTTTTCCTACTCCAGTTCACAGATACTTACTGAGACATAACAAAGGCTACTGTTAAATGAACACGGTGAACACATTAGTACATTCTAATGTTTGTGCATCTAAATCTGTTGTTTTTAAGGTCTGAGCTCAGATGTGGCTTCCAGCGTGCAAATATCATCTGTTCTACACAATATTAAACAAAAAACATTCACCTAAAGTACTTCAGCAAAAGCTTAAACAAACCATTTGTATTTTGTGTTACAGTGGATTAGGAATTACGTAGAAAAGTTGCAATTAACAACAGTGGAGAAATAATAAGTGAAATACCTCTTTTTATACTTCATGAAGTAACTGCCTTTGAGCTGACAGTAAAATATTTAAATATGCTCTACTGCCTAAAAGACAAAAGCATTAATGGCAGGACAACACATCCTGATAAAAGGTCATTTAAAAGGGTAGGAAGTCCCCTCCTTAATGGATTTTGGTTATAAAAAATGTATGAAAAAGTTCCTTAAATGACCTATGCATAAGGAGATTTTGTGAAGTTCACCTATTTTAAACAGCAAACAAACATTTTAAGACCTATTGGTATATAGCATGCAGTCATCAAAGCCTTCAAAGTGGGATTAACTATTTTTAAAACATTATCATGTTTGTAACATATGCACATATAACAGTAATAACTTACAGTCCTCAGAACATATTGCTGTTGTTAAACTCATAGCTGACATGGTAGAACATTTGAGAGAAGAATACAGTTTGGGTTTAAACATGCTTTCTGGAGTTCTAAATATGACCTCACACACCCAGTTAAAGCTTAAAATGCAGAATGAAACAATCTTATTCTGCAAGCACATTCTAAGCAGACCATTAATAAAAGAAAAAATACATTTTCTTGCGAGTAAAACACTAATATTCACTCTTCTTGAAAGGCAGAATTTTGGCAGAGCTGCTGTTAGCTAAGATGGATGCAGTTTGCTTTGAGGAGCACTGTTCCTCAATGTTATTCCTCAGGATGCAATCTTTGATTTCCATGGCAATTGCTTGGGAATACAGCTGTAGGGTGCAGTTCTTTGAAAACCTTAATTAACTACATTAGGGCAAACATCCTAAATGGCAGGTATTTGAGAGACACTCACAAAGGAATAGCTGAAGAAAAGAATTCACTCCATTTCAGATTTCCAAATAGAACATTAGGGTCCTTCAGAGAATCACCAGACTACAGCTTTTTAGAAGCATAATTCCATCAGACAAAAAAACTGGGCAAAAATTAACTCTATTTGATGACATCAATCATGGAAGGAATTCACATATTAAGCATCAAAGAAATGGGCAGTGGGTATGGAAGGCTAGGCATCTTTCTAATAATATGCTGGTGTTTGGTAGGTCTGTCTCATTTTTACATTTTGGGGGCTAATCACATGTATTTTAATGAGAACTCGCTTCACTGAATTCAACCCCTAAACATGTATTTTAAATAACTTGCTCACTATTTTCTTTGACACTAAAGGTGACCTATATATGTTAAGATTGTGGAAAGATACTGTGAATATATATAGAGAGATACAGGAATGTGGAAAAGGAAGACTAAAAAAAGAGAGGAATGTTTTGCCCCTTCTTATTTTTTGAGAACATTAAGTATTTCATTCTCTCATATTACAAGTACCTAGAGATAAGAGAGGACTACTCCTTAAATCACTCTAAAACTCTCTAGATAATATCTTCAACTTTAATGGGGCTTCACATATTTATTTCACTTAAAGCTTATTTATATCACATGCCTAGCAATCAGCAGCCTACATCTTGTCTTTTGCATAAAGATTTCTCCAAGTGTCTTCTAAATATTTTTTCTCTCTCAAGCCATATATCAACAGCAAAACAAGAAAAGAATAACCTGATTTTAAAAAGAATCTTATCAGTGTTCTTTTCTATAAAATAATTTCCTTTTTTACAATATATAGGCAAGTACATTGCAAAGAAATAAAATCAAAGAACAAAAAAAATCCAATCTTTCCATATTCTTTCCTTACAAAGTTCACCTTTGATTCATGTACCATTATATAAAGAGACATATACTTTCACATGAATATATCTAACAGGAAACACAAAGCATAGGCATTGTAGGCCAATATTGAAGCAAAATCTTGCCTAGGATGTATTGACCTGGAGATTCCTTTACAAAGTACTCAGGCTGTAAATTATTTCATGCTTCTTCAATGCAAGGACAATGTAGAGTTCAAAATCTCAATGCAGAACCATCATAAAAAAGCACTGGCTTGCTTTGTATGGAAATTTCGATGAGTCAATAGGAAATACTTTTTTTATTTTAAACACAGTATCAACTGATTTTGAATCCATGTATCAACAACATATTATATAATGTATGATGTGATTAGGCAATGCAGGTTGCAAAAGCACGTTCCAAAAACACACGGAATAGTCCTGCCAGACTGTACTACAATTTCCCAGCTTCCGTTTTAATACTTGATGTCTGCATACAAAACCAGCAGGCCAAACAAGAAGACTGGCCTGAATTATTTTCACATAATATTCAGGAGAAAAGAGATTTGCTGGCTGCTGTACAAGGGAGCTGCCTGCAGCCCTGCACTATTACATTTGCAAAGTGTGCAAGACTCAAGTCCTGTAAAGAACATGGAACAGCAGGAAAGGAATGCATAACACTGTGTACTAAAAGATCCAGGGGAAAAACTATTATGCTGTCTTAACTAATAGTTCCAGAAACTTTTCTTTCAGTAAAGTCACTGAAGGTTTTGTAAGATCTTGAAACAAAAATGTTACGATTCTTTTCTTAGCTGCAGTTTTCCCAGTCTGTATGACACTGGGCAAGCTGCTTGGATCTTCCCAGCATACCTAGAGCTGTAATAACAGGAATAACAATAACAATAATAACCATAGTGGTGATGATGCCACTACTGCTGCTGGAAATGATGTAGACATAAAGCTCATGATGACTGTAGGAAGGAAAATAATGAGGCAAACTGAGCAACATTACCATGTGTCTCAGTGTAAAGGAGAATCTCTATTTATTAATAATTTTAATAATTTTTAGTTCCATTAGGTTTTTTAATCTCATCAACTATTAATAAATGTCTGTTGTCTGTACAGATTTTCTCAATGGAAACTGTTTCAGTTGGGCCACCCAGACAGATATAAGACGAGATATAATGCTCTTGCTTGCTTCCATTTAACCCAAACATTTATCTCTAAAGACAAAGTAAACCAAAACAGTTTTATGTCCCATCTAGCATGACAAGCCACTTTTGTTTTTGTTCATACATAGTTTCAAGCATCTCTTTTCAGCCATCTATAGAGAACAATTAAATCAATACATAACTAGCACTGCTGCAGTGATCAGTGGAGCTTTATCTTGTTTCTCTTTTATTTTCTGAGGCAGATAAAACACCTGATGAAGAAACCCTGAGCAATATACTCTTAGAAGACTAACCCATATTCTTGCTTCCCAGGATCTAATCTCTGTTCTCAGTAAAGGCAACAATAGAGCAGAACTTCACTAGAAGACTACAAAGATCAGGATTTCAGTGAGGAAGAATGAGTAGAAATTTCTTGCACCAATATACAACAATGTCTTTGTCCCCAGTGACATCTTCCCTAAATATTTCAAACTGAAGTAGTCAGAAATATGAAAATGCTTTAGCTCTGTATGAAGGACACAAAAACTAGTAGGGTATATGAGGCATCCTAAGGATGGAAAGCTGCCATAAGCTCTGTCTAAAATACTGTGCATCACAGTCTATGTCAGTTGTCCATGACTCTGTCACCTCTCCACCCTGGAGGCCATGAAATTGGTCCTGTCTGAGACAGCCATCATTTCATGATAGATCTGGGACAGTTCAAAACATAAAAAATTATTGCAATGTTAAATTACTAATTTATGAGAAAGGTGTGAAGGTTTGAAAGAACTGCTCAGAAATTTCTGCTGAACCTGAAAAAGGTTTTGAAGAGGAATAAAAGTAAAAGCACAATTAGTGGACAACTGAATCTAGCTACAGATTGCCTTTGTTTTATTCCTCGCCTTGGTTTATTATTCCACTCCCCAGTATCTAAGGGAAGGATAATTTTAAGAAGAACTACAGATGAACAGAGACCAGTAATTCTTTTCTTAACTGCTACTAAAACCTGAACAGCCATTTTATTTTATTGCCAGTTCAGCCATTAGTACCAATGGGTCAAGGGCTCAAGTTCACTTTCCTTTGACACTGTCTTCAGTCACAAACTCATGATAAAACTTCTCTCAAGAGCCCAATTTCAACTGGACAGCTATAGGATCATAACAGGAATTTCAACAGGATATAGGACTACACCTCAAAACAGGGGCCATACTTTTCTGTGACTGCATGCAGCCCTACACCTATTGATACCCCCCAACTCCAGTGAACAGGGAGTGCCCAGTGCTGATGGAAAGGAGTCTCCTCTGCAGTAGCAGTCGCAATTGTACAGATGTACTTGCAGCACATGACAGATCCAGGTGCTTCTCCCAGGTCTCCTATTCCAGAAAAATGAACAGGATAATTAAGCATGTTGGGATTTACTGAGCTGGCAGATTTAGTACTGAAGGAGAACACCTTGTGCAGTATGCAAAGTCCTGATGCATGCTACATTAGCTGCAGGGCAAAAGGAGACAGCCTCATTTGCATGCCAGCTTCCCCTCCATATTGCATCCAGTGATTTCCCTACTTTCTCCTGCCATGCAGAAAACACCTTTATAATATACAATTTTCAGTCTAATCTAATATTGATACAGCCATAGTTTTGCTGCAAGTGCCAGTTAGCTTCTAAAGTGAGCTTCATGTTTGTGTTTTTCTTCCCTTCTTACCACAGACAACCAACAGACACTCGTCCTTCAGAATTAAAACTAACTCAATCTTTAAAATATTCACAACTGTTTTTTTAAGGAATTACATGCACACACAAATCAGTGCCAAATATAATGAAAAGGCAAAAGTCAGAAGATTTTGTGAGCTGTGGAATTGCCATGGCTGGCTTTTTGGCATGATAGAAATAATGCATATTATATAGAGAGAAACTGTCTCCATGGCACTCTGTGAAAAGCAAAATTTTAAATATTTAAGAAAACCCTATCATTGATATTAGCATATTATTTGACAATGCCATAAATTATTAGATATAAAATTACACAGAAAGGTAAATTTTAGGTTTCTTAGAAGTTCCCAGTCTATCTGCACTTAGGACCTTAGATGTGTCTTCCTTATAATTGATATTTCTAGATTTTTTAGGTATCTCCTTCCTTCTTCATGAAATATAAAATCTATTATATGCTTGCTGTAAAACTCTAGTTTCAGAAAATTTTCCAAGGTTTCAGGCTACTGCTTCAATAATAAAAGTAAAAAGTTACCACAGAAACAAAAAAAAAACCCTATTTTAGCATTAAAACTTCCTTTCTTATAAAAATTTATTTTTATGGGGCAGTTGTAGGAAAATTTTAAATGCCAAATGTGGTAGTTGCAAAAAGCCACCACCAACAAAACCATCTTACATGATGGTTCGTGGCTCTCCGTGTACCCTTTTTTAAAAAATAAAATTAAGCTAAAGAGTAACACATGATGTCAAAGCCCAGAATCCAGTATTTCAAGAACCACAACCCATTTCTGCTCCTAAGTTTTCATCACTCTATGCACATTTGAATCACAAATACTTGCATACCTTGCTGCTGCACAAGGGGAAGTGATAGATAGCATGAGCAGAGCCCTTTAGACAGTCTGATGGCAGAAAGCTTCTAACAAAAGCTTACAAATCCCGATTTTGTAAGAAGGCTCCTTACACATGATCATCTCTCCTAGAGGATGAGAAATAGTGGCCTTAAAAAAAGATTAAAATTTTTCTCTTCCTCAAAATGTGTTGTAACTCAACAGAAACACACCCCCACCAGTCTAGAAGGGATCTTTCAATCACTTACTCCTTAGCATAGCTCATCCACAGAAACTGCTACAGACAGCTTGGCCAGGTCGTGGCAAGACCACTGAAGCCAGCAGAAGTCAATCTCTCAGGCTGTAGCTGGAACAAGAGGGTTGTGACGACTTCCAGTAGAGTCCCCTGTTTGACCGCTGCTCCCTCTCCACGGGGAAGAGGGAAAAACACAGAGTCAGGCTCCCAAGCTACCAGCTGGACCACACACACTCCTGAGAGGAGATGGTGAGTTTTATCCAAAAGCTCTTCTCCTTTGGAACAGTCACCGGGATGAGGTGAGAAATGAGGCACATGCACAGGGCAGCTGCCAGGGAACTTCTGGTCCATGTATTGAATCCCTTGTGTGCCCTTCTATTGGTCCCAAAAAATCTTCCTGAGGCAAAGGAATGTACAAGTGGAATGTAGGCAGAGCTCTGAGAGGAGCCAGGGATCAGAAAGTAGGAGGAACATTCAAACTGACAGAAAACTGCAAATGCTACAAAGAAGAAAGTGACTAACCTGCTCTAGGAAAATTCCCCTTGCAAGGTCGCAAAGCTGTGTGGTGTGTTCCTGAAGCCAAGGTGATTTGACTGAGGAGCATGAAACCAAGCTTTAAATAGACTGCTTGTTATCACATATGACAGGCCACAAAACAAATACTTTGGCTACCAATAAGGTCTGTAGTGAAGTCTGAGGGATGGGAACAACACAAAAAAACTGAAAAGCAAATCACAGGCTCAACTGCTTCATCAGGTTTTTAGCACAACTTGATTTGAGCTTAGGTAAAGAGTCAGCCCTTCTGGCTATACCCAGAGTGAGAAAATGTGAAGGGAGAACAAAGGAAAATGGCTGAAAGTAACTTTAATTCAGGCACTTCAAAGCAAATAAGGATATGTGTCCTGAATGGCAAAGTCTGAAATTACTAAACTGTGGTTTATTGTAGACATAGCAGTTTAATCAAGGTAAGCTTTATAGAGAGACAGATTATCTTTTAATTGATCAACAGATACAAGTGGAAAAAAACAGGCCATGTTTGGAGCTCACAGACCTGTCATTCAGGATCTTCCTCAAAAGACCTGAAGAAGGAGTTGCAATGAACTTAGATTATCTATTTTCTCCAACTAAATCAGATGGTCTAATAAAAGAAACTACCACCTCCTATAATTTATGCCTTGTAGAAAGAACTGATATAGGGATGAATAGCTTCACATAATGTATTTCACAGCAAATGGAACAGCTCTTCTCAGTAACAAGAATACCCATGAGATCATCAGACTTGCAATGTCTTCCAAAGTCAGCCTAAGTCATTATTGGGAAACTGAATCTCTAGATATCTAACAACAAAGTCCAGCAGAATAAATCTAATAATGAACATTTCATTTGACACACTATGCAGCCACACACCTGCTAATATAAATATCTAAACTCTAAATCCATGTGCAATTTACTCTTCATGACACCTACAATAGTCAGTCAGGAGAAGACACACTGCCATTAAGAAAGTAACTACTGCAAATTTCAATTTGCAATTACACCATCTTAGGAAGTAAAACTCTTTTTTTTTCCCCCCAGAGAAATCACACTGAAATAAAGCAACTGTTACTACTGTGAACCAAAATCCAAAGTTATTTCCTATCTCCAGCATGACAATTATCATAGCTTTTCCAATCACCTTTATTTTAGTCTTTGTTCCTTCAATTTTTATTCTTTTAATTTCTTGTTTTAATATAAAACTATTTGCTATTTTAAGGTGCAGTTTGAATTCTCTGTAATTCTCTGTAATTCTTTCTAATATACAAACTCAGACAGCTAAATTTAATTGATTATTACTTGTTCAGAATACAGAAATCTATTAAGTGATGTTATAACCCAAATAACGTCTTGTGGAGTCTGCTTCTGTTGTAAAACTTCACAGAAGAAAGAAAAAAACCTAACAGTATTATTAATTAGTATTATTTCAACTGAGCTGCAGAACAAACTTAAATTAAGGAGGGAAGGATTATTGTCTCACTTCACACTAAACTGTTCAGTCATTCTTAACCAACAATGGTATTAGTGGCAGGTAAGAATATTCTCACTATGTTAGAACATCTGCACAGTGGTGAGACAATACATTTCCACAGTGGACCAGAGCAGTAATGTATCTTCCCCTATATATCTGAATCTTTATAACACTATGAAACTTGAAATACTCTTTTCTAAATTGACATATTATTCAATTTTGTCTCTTCTGGTAGACACATTTAGCAAAACTAAGTGTTCTTAAAAACTGTTCAAGTTTCATTAAAATGGCATCTCTCATACTATTTACACAAAGACTACATTGTTCTTTATTTCATTTCTAAATTCTGAAGAATAGTCTTGAAAGATTCAAGTACAATAAAGGCATAAGGGTCCGCAGATATTCTACGCATCACCCTCACAGTTTAAGTTGCACTTTGGAAACCTCGTAACAGTCAGAAGATATTGACAGTATTACATAATATTAATCAATAAAAAAATTAACTTTGGAATGCCTTTGTAAAATTATTTCTATTTTTGTATCTCAAGGATTATTGCTGCACTCAATTTAACGATTCATTACTAACACAAAAGTAAAATGAACATGTGAGGTTAACAGCTATAGCAATTAGGTGTAACCTAACCAGCATTATACTGCATAATTGATCTACTTTCTTCAAGAATAATATTCAGGAAAAGGGAATTACTACTACCATCTCTATAAATAGTACAGAAAGCCTGGGGCAAGTGTGTGGGATAATAGTAAAGATGAGAGACAGGAAAATGGGAGCGCACCAAGAGTTTATTTATAAATATCTGGGAACTCATTGCTTGGCATCATGTAACGTCTACACAGTCTCACATTGATCTAACTTTTAGACTGTGGCTCTATATTTAAGAACATAAAAACTAAGAATGAACACACTAGACTTCTGACACTCTTCCCAAAAATGAATGCAGCTCTTTCCCAGTTGAAACTGTTTCAAGACTGTCACTACAGGGATAAGATTTCCAGAGATTGTTCGTTGTGCAAGTATTCAAGTATTTAAGTTTGTTCTCTGTACAAGTATTTTTCGAATCCAGTGTTGGCAGAACTTCAGTGTGGTTGAAATGACAGCAATCACTGTTAAAAGAATCACCTTAACCACTGTACACACATCTAATTTTATTGTCAGCTTTACCTTCCGCAGCCATCACAAGTCAGGCTTTGCTGTTGTTCCGCCTCTCCAAGGGCGCTATATCCAGCTACATCCAGCACGTATTTCATTCAGGATGGTATTCCACAAATCCAGTTCAGTTTTAGATATTGTCCCTAGGTCTCACTTCTTTCCTTCTATCCCACATTAACATATCCAGCATCCCATTGCCTCTTCATAAGGTCACAGCTGGAAAAAAGATATTTCACTTTCTCCAACCTCCTGTTAGCAGGAGGCTACCATCTACTCTGGCAACAACAAAGCTGTCTTGTGGGCTGAACCACAGTGCCATGAATGGGGGCAACTGGGGGATTTTGTTCACAATCACAATACTAATTGAAAGCAAAATGCTAATATAGCAACAGCTGATTTTACTTGCATGAGAATATTCTTCTTGTTGCTTGTCCATTTCTCATTTTAATGCTATTTTGTTTATGTAGCAGAAGATGTCCCTTAGCAAACTGAAGAATCTCTTGAAGGCTTATCAAGAGATTTGCTGGAGCTGAAGAGTTCATATGCCTGAATACTTGTGGAGTTTGGCATTTTGTTTGTTTGCCTTTCAAACAGACCACTAGTTGTAGTATGAAACAGAATCTTTCCACAAAGTTTGCCTTTTCGTCCTTCAGATAAAGCAAGTCACATAAAACCCAGGACTTTCTGAGGCTCTTCAAATTATGTCTTAAGATACCACATCAAGTCTGATCTGAAAGTGTATAAAGCAACAAACCGATGAGCCCACCTGCATTACATTAATACATTATATTTTGCATTTTAAAGACCTTTGAAATAGAAGTGACACTAATATGGACATCTTTATTTGTATTCACCTCACTAAATTTTTTTCTCATAATTCAATAATCCTACTCTGTAGCTGGCAATTCAATGACAGGGTTTTTTAAAGCCTTTTAGTAATACCCCATATACTTTGAGCAGTCTGGTATCCCAGCACCCCATTCTTCCCAACGCACAATTAATACTTGCAAATGAGAAGGGTTGTTTGTGTCACATATTTTATGGGCAGCTGTAATTCTTCTTCAGAGAACTTCTTTCCAGTACTACTGGCATAAAGCAGGCCTGCAGTTTCCACAAGAAATCTTACTAGCTTACATTCTTCTCCTCATGGTAGCAGGTAAAAAGTACAAAAATACAACAGAAGAAATAAGATAAAATAGTGCATATGGTACATTAGTACTTTCTGTTATAACCCCACTCTTCATACTGTGTTTAAATTCGGAAGCTGCAGTTTCAGTCTTTGGGTCTGCGGAGCTCCCAATTCACCTCACATCAATACTGCATCAGTGTCTCAGTTGCCTGTCTGCAAACACTGGACAGCAATACTTTTCCTTTCTGCTTCTATCTTGTCTTTTTTAGATGCTGAGGTTTTAAAGAGAGCTGTCCTTCATTTTGGCACAGCAGGGCCCTCATCTCAGCTGAAGGTTCTTTGGTACAACACTAATCCCTACAAGCAGGAGTCATGCCTGAGAGAACATTACCTTGTTTATCTCAAAAAGTGGAATAATATGGCTTTAAAGCAATGACATACTTGAAAGATTGTACAAAAGCCACTAAGTCAATGCTATGGCACTTTCTCCATGCATACACTAGAGAAGGCACTGAATAAAAACATCTTCAAGAACCATACCTGTTGCCTTTCTTGTTTGGGCTTGTCCCTTTTTCTTTTATTAGGCAGAAACTGTCCAAAAAATTATATAAAGAGCAGTAGTTTGGGCACAAAGGTAATGATTGCTACAGAAAAGAAAAAAGTATCTTCAGTTTACAGATGTCACCTACTTCCTGAGTTAAGAAGAGTGAGGCTTTTCTGAACTTTAGCATTGTTGTGGCAGGTCATGTGTCTCTTCAAATTCTTGCTCAGAGCAACTGGAAGCAGACATTTTCCTGAAAGTATTTCTTTTGAGATAAACAAATCAAGAATAATAAAGATCAGAAAGAGAAAAAAATGGAGACTCATGCCCAAATTCCAATTTTTTCGTTTAAATCAAGGACTGACTGAGTGCACAGCCAGGCTGTGAATCCATCTTCAGCCAGTATAAATTACTGGTTTGCATAGTCTAAGCCTCCAGGATAAACAGACAATTCTTGAACAATTCATATGCAAGCCAGTCTTCCAGGCTTTTCTGAAGCCATTACCTTGTCCTGAGTCTACCTACCACCACCTCAGCATATGTACACCTACAACACAGGCATCCAGCACTGTCAGCCATCAAATGGCATTGAATGAAGTTATTTTACCTACTAACAGCAGAGACAAGTTTATCCTCAGAGGCATGGATTGAAGGTGCTGCTTAGATGCTGGCTGTAGAGCAGGATTCTTCTTGGGCGTTTTCATCAAGAAAACTCTTTCACTGTTAACTCCTCACAACTCAAACAAAGCTTCCTCTACTCTTGCCTTTAAATAAGAAGGGAGTGACTTTCTTGTGAAGAAAGTGAGAAAGCTAAGAACACAACAGGATAGAAATTTTTAAGGAAAAAAATCAAACCCCACAATATATGAAAGACATATTGCTCAATCTGTTCTCCATTGCTAACAGTTCGTTAATGCTGGCATGAGAGAGAGCATGGAGACAGACCTGTGGCTGTGAAGAACAGGGAGAGTGCTCTAACTTACCATCCACATTCTGATACATCTCCTTAAACCCCTGGGAAACTCATCTTCATGGCTTTCAAAGTTTAAGGATTCAGCAGACCAAACTACTGGGTAAGTTTCATAGGCAAACAATAGTGGGGTGATCATAATAAATTATAGTGGAAAGGATTCAACTATGATACAGAGGAATTTTTGTTTGCTATCAAACTCTAAGACCCTGGGCTCCAGATACTGTCAAAGCCTTCCTGCTTGAAGCCCCCTTGGCTGAGAAATCAGCACAAGCACTGCCTTGGAAAAGATGGATCTCAGAAATCAGCATTGTTATTACAGCTATATCATGGTGTTGTATTCTCACAGGGAAAAGACTGTCTTTGGGTGTTTGCAAGAGGCTGGAAGGGCTTGAAGGCTACACCATATTATCAAATAATGATCTTACTAGAAACTGAACATTTTGGTTATTCACTGTTGCCGAGGGCCGTGTAGAAATTAAAAAGGGTGTGAGTATCCCTCTAGAAAGGTTTTGGAGCAGAGGTTGGGCAGCCCGCAGGGAGAAAAGCTGGGAGATGCAGAGCGTGGGGTGCTCGCCTGGGTGGACCCATGCTGCTCCCTAATGAAGTGCTTCTGTTAAGAAAGCCAAGGCCCAGGACGAGAGGTGCAGCCGATACAGGCACTGGAACACACACGTTCATGGAAAGACTCAGACTGTGCCCATCCATAAAACCCAAACCAAACAGCAACAAAAAAAGGCCTAGCACAAAGTTAACACCCTGACTCCTGGCTTCTTTAGCTAAAAAGCAAAATAAATAAATAAATTGTAAATATCAGAGAAGTGACTGTAGCATCTAATCTGCATACAGGGTATTACCTTCTCCTCAGTAACTTTTAGGCTTTTCCATCACATTTATCCTGTAATGTCAACTTTCACTTCTCTGTTTAAGCAGACTGTAGTCCCTGATTTGTAAAGGCATTACTACAGCATAGAGCAAATAAACATAACACTAATGTTAGTATTTTTTTTAAGCAGTAAAAGAAAACTGAGAGAATATTAAGTCAAATGGGCCTGCTTGACATTACAGAAAAAACAAACAACAAAACATTACACCAAAACTTCACCTCACCTCAAGACAAGTGCATGGGAATATTCTGCATCATTTTTTCCTGAATAAAATTAGGTTTTTTTCTAACAACATTTATGTTTCCAATTATCTGCTGTACCTCTTCAGCTTCCAATAAGCACTTCAGTACCTTTGCACTGATGTGGGGCTTAGGCTTCCTCTTTTAGCACTTTTAAATCTGTAACAAAATGCATTGCTAGCCTGCCTCACACTGGTGCTCCAAGACAAGGAGGCAGCCCCACTCCCACTGCTGGGGACCACCAGCAGAAGAAGGTAAAAGGCCTTTTCAGCAGTAAAAATACACTCAGCCGCCCATGGGCACAGCCAGACTGTCTCTTTATCCTTAAAAACAACAAAACAAAACAAAAAAAAAAAAACCAACAAAAAAAAACCAGCCCACCTAATTAATTAGAAGGAATTAACAGAAAGCATACACTGCCAATTTAACAATCAATTTTCACCACTTTTTATTTTTTGAATTTACTTGAGGAATGATGCATGAATTTTGTCCTTTCAAAAAGTCTGCCTTTTTATTATGATTAAGCACTGAAACATAGCATATTTACAGCTAAATTTATTGTCATATTCAGTCTGGAATTGGCCATTTGGCTGACTAAGTTGTACCACACAAAGGCATGTACTGTGACATGTACTATTAAGAAATAAGAAATGGCAGATGGGCATTTCCAAAGAACCATCAGCTTTGCAAATGCTACAGCTGAATATAATTTGCTAAAAATGGTTATCGAAGGTAAGGATCCAGGCTTAACATCCTCCCTGAACATGCTGAAGCATTTCCTCCCACTTTGGGAAGAAGTTTGCCATTTCCAGCAATACACTACTTCATAAAATAATTTTAGTAATAGCATTGGCCAAGATATTCTCTCAATTTGAACCTTCTTTTGCTCTGCTGTGCCAAAACCACTGCTTTTCATTTGCCCTGGATTGTCAGAACAAGTGGCCCACACAAATGTACCCAAAACTACACCTAGACTGAAAATTAAAGGACATCTAAATGGAATTTAAATTAAATCAAAAATTAATGAACATTTAATTTAAAATATTTTTTTTAAATATTCCCATATCAAAGTAAGTAGGATGCTGCTTGATATGAATGGTGTTATATCATGGAGTAGTCTGCGATTCCAGGACTGTGGAGAATCCTTTTCCAAGTCAGGGACCCTTAAATTGCTTCACAGGGCACCACACTATTGCACTTCCTCTGGAGTCTCATTGGCTTCTTTTCTGCCTTTTTTTGACTGCTATTCATTGAGCTCCAGGTGGCTTCACATGGCACTACCTTCTGGTAGTGACTGCCACCCAAATTGTCCTCATTAGAAAGTGGAAAAGGATGTAGTACTTCACTGAAACAAGCAAACAGGGAAGGGGGTCTTGTACCCCAGTTAAATATAAATTTGAAAGGAGAAGCATTTGAAATGTGAAATCCTTGGCCTGTGTGACATGTCCCTCTGTTTCAATAAGGACTGCCACATTTCAAGAAGAAAAGGTAGCATCTGGCCAGCTGGAGATTAAGCAGTTCTCCAACCAGACATTTTGAGGAGAATTTTCTTGAGGTGAAAGGAAACAAAGAAGAAAACATTTTCACCTACATAAAGTCTGGAATCAAAACTTAAAAGCCAGCCTTCTAGGCTTGAAGAAAAACCTAAAGCAGAAAGCATTCTTGCTCTTATCACTGATCATGAGGACAAGGGAAGAATTATGTTGTGAGCAAAAGCTATCACTCTCAGGTGGCAACAGTGCTCTCAAATCCATTTTCACAGTTTCACACTCTTCTGTAATTCTAATAAAGTTTTTAATCCTGAAGAGGAGACTTCCAAACAATGCAATGCTATACTTAAAGTACTGCTGAATGCTACTGAATGTAACATATTTAGATGGCAAACTCTTAGAGACCACAGTTATATCTCCTTCCATCTACTTTTGCTGAGAATACTATCTGTACTCCAAAAATTGCTTACCCTAAGTAAAACACCTAAGGAATACAATGGAATGTGATCTGTTACTATCTGTGTGCTGAGTAAGGGACATTGCAAAAAAAGCAATCTGTTTCTCACAAGAACTGAGACAGTCAGAGTTGTCAGTAAGTGACACAGTAACCTTGAAAATTCATAAAATAAGAATGCAATTGTTAATTGTTAAGAAAATTGCAGACATTTTAGTAAAGCCAGACCAGTTTCATGAAGCAGATGAAAACAAAATGGGAATAGAGAGGGGTGAGAATTCTTGCTACATATTCAAGCTGGATTTTTAAATGAAATGTTTATCTGTACTTGAAAATCATGCAAATAATGACAGCAGCAATGTGGGAGATCTGTATTAATGTATAAATTAATTTTCAACTGTTTTCAATATTAATTACACTATGTACTTAATAGAAGACATTTCAAACCTGTTTTTCTATTTTGCATTGAGCCTCAATTATAATTCTGAGGAAGAAGGCTACATTCAGCAGCAGATATACCAGTTACAAAACAGTTTTGCTCAGAATAAAGAAAACAACCTCAGGGGATTGTTGATTTGGCTTTGCCCTATTTTTGGTTATTCTTTAAAATTACCTTTTAAATATGCTAACTATATAAGAGTGGCAAAAGTGTTTCTTAAAATACTTGCATACTGTGAAATGGAAGAATGGATGCAGCATTTCTGTAACATGAAAATATTTCTATACAAGTTGCACAGACACAGAAACATGTCACACCCCCAAAAATAAGACATCTAAACAAGGCCAAGCTATAAGGAAAGCAATGGAGTAATAGTCCAGCAAAAGGAGAGTTAATACTTTAAAACACCCACGACTCCTAATCTATTTTTTATCAATTATTCCAAGAGTTCAACAGAATCTACTTAAACACTGAGATGATAGAGTAGTACAGGTGGGTTACTAACTTTAAAAATGTACATTTATTATCCAGGGAACCAGCAATAAGAGCATCATTTTTACAGAAAAGTAAGGCTGGAAGTGCTCTCATGAAGTCCATTCCCCTGCCCCAGGGCAAAATCAACTATACATAAACCATTTCTGACAGATATTTGTCTAACTTGTTCTTAAAAACCTTCAGTGACAGAGGCTTTGCAACCTCCCTAGGCAATCAGCTGCAGTCCTTAACTATCCTTACCATTAGAAAGATTTTCCTAATGTCTAACCTCAATGTCTCCACTACAGTAAGCTTGACTGTTACTTTGTGCTCTACCCCCACCAGCACTGGAAAACAATTTCTATTTCTTTACTCTTTACATGAGATTTCCATAATTTTTAAATGGTTATTACATCTTCCCTCACTCTCCCATTCCATAAATGCATAATGGCCAATTAGATGATATGCAATCTGCTGGAGCAATTTATCTGGTCTCCCATGTAGTCCTCTCAAGGAGCCTCCCAATTCTGGCACTGCCACCCCTGTACCAGAGACATCTCCACCCAAAATGCAGGCAGTTAAGCAAAACAAGATGCAGTTAGAGAAGCCAAACTGGATGGCAGCCTCTCAGATTGCCTTCCTGCAAAGAAAGGTCCCACACAAACCAGCAGAAGCCACTGTGGAAGAGATGGGAAGGGGAGAAAGGCCAAAGAGACCCAGAGAAGGGCAGATGAACAGAGGAAGGATCGCGTCTAGAAAAGAGGGAGAGAAGCTCTTACACAACCTGGAATTACGTTGCACTTAGTTGTCTGGAAGTGGGAAAGGTCTGGAAACAAAGGTAAAGGAAAGCAGTGAAAAGCAGGAAGATTACCACAAGAGTAGAGAATTTGGAAGGGAAGTAAAATCAAATGTACAAATGGAGAGGGATGAAGAAGCCTCAATACAGAGAGAGGGGATGTTGGCACTGATGGGAGAAGAGGTGAAGAGAGGTTGGGACAGCATGAAACACAGGAAGAAATGCAGTAGAAGTCCTGTGTGCCAGGAAATACAGCACAGAGGTGGGGACACTGGAGAAGTTCCACCAAGTTGTGTTTCTATGAGCATGAGGATCTTCTAACAGATGAATTCTCTTTCTCTCCTAAAGCAGGGCCTGTGGGAGTACCAGTCAAGCTGAGAAGTTGCTCCTTGGGAGTAACCTGGTCTCTCTGGATATGGCCCAAGGTCAACCTTCAGTGACAATGACTTTCAGACATAAGGCTGCGAGGGATTATGGAAAGATTTGAGGGTGCCATCACTTTCACAGGGAAAGGTGTGAGGGAGAAGATATGTGGCTATGACAGAATGGGATCAGGAGATGACAGGAAAAGTCAGTGCTAGATTGAAAGGCAGCAGCCCACTGCACAGAGCAACCTCTTACTATTTATTGTGGTTTCCATAGTGCCAGAACTAATAATCCCTCCAGCAGTGCTGAGGGTCACAGGGCAGGAATGCCTCTGAGTCAGCCCAGGTCTGACAGAGCTTGTGCTGAGATGGAGTTAATAAAATCCTGATGAACCTAGGCTGACCTTGCAAGGTCAGGAGGCTTCATAGACTGATTCCTAATCCATCCCACAGTGTTCCCATTATCCTTTGATCATCCTGGATGTCTCTATGCCACACACTCCCCAGTGATGGAGAGCAGATTTCAGAATCACACTGTTCTCCTAAACAAGCACTCAAAACACACACCAGTGAAGGAAGTGTCTGATTTTAAAAACAGACCTTGGCTGTCCAGAATTGCCACCACTGTTATCACAGCACTGGCACAGCACTAGGAATGGCCAGCACAGAAGGGGCACTCAGAACTTCGTGAGCAGGTGAGAAGGTCCTTCTGACCATCACACCAAAGCAGGGCTGTGTCACAGCCACATCTTGTCAAGCCCCTCAGTGCATCAGACATGCCCTGACACAAATCTGTGCTGCTTCTGGCAATCAAGGGAAAAAATCTTCAGAAAGTTTGAGAGTCACTGCTCTTGTCTGAAAAAGACCCTTTTTGCAGTTCCCAGGAGTCATGTTGTCTAGACCTCTCGCCATTCATTCTGCTCTTCTCTGGATGCTTCCAACAGGCCCACAGAGCACTGCTCAGAGCAGAAATAGTACACCAGCCACAAAAATGCCAAGTAGAGTGGAAAAATTATTTTGCAGGCAGACTCCTGTCAATATATTCTAGCATAATATTCATGGCATAGAATTGTTGATTGATATCCATTTTCTGAACTCTTGCAACTGCCCATCTGTTTTCTGCAGACCTGGTGTCTCACCAGTTATTCTACATTTTGATTTGCACAGCTGATTATTCCTGTTGAACTGCAATTTAGAACTTGTCCTTGATGAACTGCATCATATTTATTTCAGATCAGTTCTCCAATATATCATATTAATTTTGAATTCTAATCCTGTGCTCAGAGGGTTTACATCTTCTCCCTGGTTGGTGTCATCTGGAAATTTTGCATGCAGATTCTATCATCTAAATCATTAATTAAAATATTGAATATTTTCTGGCAATCCAGGGCAGAATCCCACTTGACAGATCTTTCTGGTTTGACTGTGAATCACTAGTAATTATTCTGAGAAGAGCTTTCCAGCCAACTGTGTACCCACCTTGTAGCCCATTGTGCCACCTTGTTTATGAGAAGCTGAAAAGACTTCCAAAAATCAAAATATATTTCTCCACTTACAGGAAAATTAGGCTCCACTGACAAGGTGCCTTCTGGGTAAAAAAAAAAATCCATGCAAATTCATTTATCATATTATTATCTACAGGCTAATTATAAAAAAATTCAGTTGACTATTTGAGTCAAACTTTTTTCTTCAAGAATATAAGATAACTAGCTACTCCAGTGAGGGACAAGGAAGGACCCAGAAGAGTTTATAGGTAGGTGCAGTGTTTGCTCTTTCACAGATTTTTTGAAATTAACTGTCCTCCAAATGTTCTCCAGTGTAGCTACTAATTGTTCAGAGATTGTCTCAGCTATTTCACCCTATGTTGAAGAGAGAATTTAATAAACTCCATCTTGTTCTAAAACATCCATTATCCTATCTCCTTAGTTTATAATCTGTTCTTTTCCTGCTCTAGTTGGAATTCTTACCTTTCTAAAGGTCGCAGTTCTTTTCCTGACACTTGGTTACAGATCACCCTTTTAGGCAAAGAATTATACAGAAAATTACATTAACTACTCTATCTTCTCTGCACCATCAGATTATGAGTTTTTTAACTGACATTTTGTAATTCCCTATCAACTAGGAGCACAGGTCTTCCTCTTATTACTACTGAGAATGTAGTATGTTTCTTTGTTATCATACCCTTTATTAGTAGTACCTTGTTCTGTGAACTGGCCTACCTGATTTGACCCTTGTATTTTTCTCATCTTCTTTTACACTCATCTCCAGTAACATATTGAGTTTCCACTTTCAGTATGAGTCCTCAATTATCAGATCATATAATTTTGTCTCTTCTTACCCTTTTTTACTGGAATGCCTTTCATCTGGGCTTTTCTTACTCTTTATTTTGACTGGGAAAGCAAAAGTTATTTCCTTTAAAAATTGCCAGAATTTCTCAGGTTTGTATCCCAAGAAACATTACCTAGCACTTCTATGAGCTCAATGCAATATATTTTCTTACATACTATTGCTTTTATTCTTGAATTCTCTTTTCTCAGCTTCTGAAGAATGACAGGCTCTCTCTTTCCTGATCGCTACCACTCAAATTGCATTTTAGCATCATTGGCTCAGCCATCTCTTTCCTAATCAAGCCTAGGAGCACTTCCCTTCCACTGCCCTTTCTATATTCTGTAATCCTGAACCTATTATACTCACATGATCTACTGAATTTAGTATTTAGCATGTAAAGTGAAAATATTCTAAATGTTTGCTATTGTTTGGTAATATATAATAAAACTGGGTGATCCCATCTCTTGGGACAAGAGCCATCTGCAAAAAAATGGAATCTTTGGCATCAGTGCCAGTAAAATGAGCATACAGACAGGATCAAAATGTCTCCCAGCCATAACTGCAAATCTTTCCAGGTAACAGCAAATAGCAAAGTGGAAAGGAAGTTTCCACTGACCATGGCTGCAGAGAGGCACTGTCCTCCCAGGCTTCTTTTGCCAGCACTCTGCTCAGCTGTACTTTGAAATTATTAATCTGGCTGTTGCAGCAATCATTTAGCTCGTCTAGACTCAGTGTTGACACCACACAGTCTTCAGATATCAAAGCTTTTTTGTACAAATTAGCTCCCTTCTCATGTGGCCATGCCTTCTCTGCTGCTAGCAGATATTGTTCTCTCCTACAGCTAAACTGGGACTCCAACAAAACAAAAGCAAGAATCAGAGGAGCGACCATACGCAGCTGCCATTTCATTCTTATTGCAACTCTTCAATTAGCATAACACAATCCAGTGAATTTCTCTGAGAAATATGTACCTACCCACTGTTTATTATTGCTGAGTACATAATATAAATTAATAAGGAACAAGAAAGATCTCCAAAAAGTAAATATAGATATTAATTTGATACAAGTTGGAAGATTTCTCCTCATACAAAGGAAATATAATTCAGTCTGTTTCTTTAACAAATCTCCTGAATGTTTGGTGCCCCTTAATGTTTAATAATTCTTTAGTACAGCTGCCAAGATTTGACTATGTTTATTAACATCTTTACCTAAGGGCAATTCCAAAGGAATATAAGAATTTCTTACAGGAGACCAAGCAATCTTCATGCCATTACGTCTCCAGAATAGGTCTGAATCTGCTGGGTTGCATCACTATCTGACTGTTGTCCTGGGCTTCCAGGGACTCCAGTTTCATCTCTCTGAATTTTATGCAGCTCTGCTTGCCAGGTGTTTTCCAGCCAGCAGCAGTCATGAGGTTACCAGCTTTTCGACACACCCTGCCCAAGCACCCTGGTCACAGTGCCAGCTTCTGGGAGCTAAGGGGTAGCAGACACAGTGGCAGAAGAGTGTAAAACTGGACAGAAAATAATATAGTAATGCAAGGGTGTTAGAAGTAATAGGGTTTCCAGCAAAGGAGAGAGTCAGTTTAAGGAAGACAGCAGATATCCTCACAGTTGGGAATTTTGGTGGAAAGTAAAAGAGTGACAAAAACTCCTAGGAAGAGCTGAGGACTGACAGAGAGCAGCAAGGACAAGAACAGCAGTGGGGAGTTTAGGAGTGTGCTCCTGGCTAGACAGAGGAAGGAGAGCCCTGTGGCTGTCCCAGATTTCACATCTCACATCAACACTGGAGCACATGTGGAAGAGAGCTTCCTGCTTCCTCTCCTTCAGGACACGTCTCACTGACACGCACAGAAACCAGGCTGTAAATCAAAGCAAGGCAACAGAGACAGTTCAGAGCTGCACCACCACTCCAAACCACTGTGCTGGTGCAGACAGCTGGACACAGAATCACACTCCACTGCATCCAAAACTCCTTCTAAAGGCAAATATTTTATATTAGAAAACTAAATGTCTTGCACTAGTTTTCACTGTAGCACTAATCCTTTACCTAGACCTACTAAAACAAGAGCAATATACAGTTAAATTTCTATGCATTTTTTGCTGCATCTCAGCTGGCTGGCAGACATGGAAACAAAGCAGCAGGATCTGCTCATCCTCTTTTCCTCCTCCCGCCTCTCAAATCAGAAACCATCCCATACAGGGAAAGCACTAACTGAACTCCAGCAGACTATACACTAGAGGGAGCTTTCCTCAGAAAGTCACACCACCGTGGCATCCTCTTTCTCATTACATTATTTTTAATCCATCTACAGAGAAATACACCGGACTGAGGTGAAACAGTTACCATTTAAACCCTCCAGTTCAGCCAGCTCAAGCACTGCAGCAGGTCAGTGGTGTGGAGGGGGGAAGTACAAAGGGAGGGTGCCTGGCAACTTCTGCCCAGAGATGTGCTCCAGCAGACAAGGTAAGGATCAACACTGACATGTTGCTGAGAAGCCTCCTGACATGAACCATTTCCATCCTGCAGCCTCACTAAACTCCTGTGTTGAGCACAAGAGCAACTTTACAGACTACATTTTATACTGACCCAAGAGACCACTCATGGTTAAGCTGTTAATGACTACTTTAATGAGGAAAACAGAGATAAACTTTCCCCAAGGTTTGTGGCTATCCATTTCTGAAAGCAGAAACATGGATAACTGTGCTCCTCACTGCTAATACAAGTGTTGAACTGGTCTTCAAGTGAATTGTTTTAAAATACTATGTAAGGTCAAAGTACTACAAGATGCTAACGACAGTCAGGACCTATTCATTTTCTGAACTCCAGTAAATTGTCCCAAGACTATGAGTGGAACTAGAACAGAAATCCTTACCTGTGAAAGCATTTGTGGCCTGAAAACCAGCTTCCTGCATACTGCTCTTCCAGAGAAGCTTGAGATTCCCGTCTCAACCTGTCCTTATTGGAGACAACTGCTGAGCTTGTTGCTGTCGAGTCACTTCCATCTTAACTCGTCAGAGTCCATTTCTCTTTCCATTCCTGTATCTGGCACCATCCAGTTCCCACCTGTTCCCAGGTCGTTCGATGTGTAAGCAGAAGGGATCTGCACTGAAACTAAGGAGAAGTGTTGGACAGTCCCATCAACCAGCCAGCCAGAGGATTTGTGCCATGATGAATGTGAAAATGAAGCAAATTGCCTGTCAAGGCTTCCCTTCCCTTTTACAATTAAGTTCTAATCCTCTGTTCATCCAGCACCATTTTTCCAGGTCTCAGCCAATGATGATGTTCAATTGTCTCTCCTCTCTTGTGTTCCTCTCCCCTCAGGCACGCTCACTGAGAAATTAAAAAAGAAGAGATTATGTTTCCTGATGACCTGTAGCAACACTAAAATTAACAGACTCCAGGGAACAAAAACCCAAAATACATTATCAGGGATTGATTGTACACATTAAAGGGGATCTTCAGAAGGCAAATCTTGCGATTTTGCTGAGATGCAAAGTGTGACCACACAGCTCTTTGAAGTGCAAAGAGGAACAGTGCTGAGGGTGTCATATGCATCTCTGAGAACATGATATGATTTACATTTCAAAAGCCATATTTAGCAGAGATGGGGGCAGCAATACAATAACAAAATTGCAGTTAAAAGAGAAAAGGAAAAATACTCAAGGCTCTCAAGTCTAGTCTATTCAAAACCACAGTGAAACTATTAGCATTTCATATAACTGCTTCCCTCCTTTTCTGGAGCAGGAAAAGAGAGAGCTGTGTGCCAACACTATATATGCCATTCTTACAGTCTTCTGCAGTTAAAAACCTCTGCATTTCTTCCTGTTGATTACCAAATTTTGTATGTCTTGCTGTCGATTATCTTTTAAAAATTGCACTTGTAACACAGATGACACAATTCAGATGCCTTCAGATATTCAGTGAGGTTAAAAACACCTACAGGCTACACAGCAGAAAGGTGGTCACATTTTACTTGATACTGTTTTATATAGCATGGATACTTATAGCTCACTGAAAACTACAGCTTGTTCCAGGTCCAGCTTTTAAAAACTTCATTAAAACAATTACTTGAATGGGGTGAAAGACACAGCAGACAGGCACATGTTTAAGTAGAAGATTATTTTAGAAAACAAGGAAGAAAGAAAAGAGGACTTGGAGGAGAACCCACTCACTCCCCAGCCACCCTGTTCCTCACGTCATGATGCTCGGCTCACTATCTCCCGGCTCAGTGGCACAGGCAGGTTGAAAATGTATCTGTGATGATCTTATGACCTACTAATGGATTTTAGATGATGAGTCTAGCCAGGATTTGCAGTACTGGATTGGACCCAAGGTCTACCTGCTAGAGCAGCCCATGTCAGAGTATGGCAGTCCCAGCAGCCGCTGCTTTGCAGAACAGTGCAAATGCCAGCCTAGGGAGCGGGTGGGAATAATGCACTGCTTGCTCCCCAGCCCCACATCACCTTTCACCCTGACCTGCAAGATCTAGAGATGAGCTTATACCTGAAGCACAAGTCTGAATATCCCAGAGAGTCCAAAACTGCAGAGAAGATTCTCATGCTCCTTGGGGTACAGTCAGCCAGCCCTCGAGGGCTTCATTAGGGACCCACCTTGGGTGAGGGACAAAAAGGATCTCTCCTCAAGTGTGCCACTGAAACCAAGTGAGCCTGACACCTGATGAATGGCATTTTCCTTGCAACACATTGAATGAAAGCTAGCTGCTAGCAAAGATGAATCTCAATGGTAGTGCTTTGTCCCCTTGATTTCGTAATGCCACTATTGCTGAAGAACACATGTTTTTGTCTCAACACACAGCACAGGAATGACTGATTAGTTACTTGTATTCAAATCTAGTCATTTGCATTCAGATCAAATAAGGTTACCGAACAGATTTTAAATGTTTTCCCCATTTCTTACCCAAACATCTCAACCTAATAGAGAAGAAAGTGGAAATTAATGGAGAAAGGAAAAAAAAAAGTGTAGTATCTTTTATCAGAAAAAAAATTTAGAATAGTTTTTAAAAAGCCATTATTCCTGAATATTATATAGGTCCTTGAGATACTTTTTCAACCCTTTGAAGAGCTCTATGCAACTAATAACAATTTCATATGAGGCTATTTTATTCTAAAATATATATAACTGAGCAAGTATAGTTCTTTTGGGTCTTAACATTGTGCTAATTATTCTATAATGACTATAGGTGAATGCTGCACTCATTTCCCAAGCTTTTTCTCTAGAGGCCTACACTTCCTCTATATTTATAAGAGGAGGTCCATATTTGCATTGACATTTTCTGTCTTATAACTTTGTATTTTGGTTTATAAATCCAAAATGCCGATGCTTCTATTTTCAACATTTTCATTTCACATCTTAGAAGTGCTCAAGAGATGTGCAATAATGTGTTAGCACCCAGGGAAATTCTTCTATTTTTATTTCTATATTTTAGATATAACAAACTTCTAATTCTTGAAAGAATAAAGTATTTTCACTTTACTGAAAATTAATATTTTATTAACTGAATAATTATTCTCCACATCTTCAACAGTTCTCCTAAACTAGTTAAGAACCCAGTAGTGATGAAGAAGTGCTACAACACAGGCACTTTCAGTAACCACTGCTTCTTCAGATAGAAAGATGTAATTTTAACAACATTACAAGGCACTGAAACATTTCAAGAGTTTATTCAGACCTTAATATTTAAAGGTTTAAGTCCTTCCTTAAGGACTCATGTGAAAGCAGATGCTGGTATCTCTTGATTGCCCTAAGTGAGTGTTTTCTATGACTGCAAAAGTGCTTTTCTCCCATGCCAGATAACAAACTCAAGAGGTGGCTGGCAGGATGGAAGGAACTGGAGCAGGATGTTGGGAATAGCCTGTGCAGTGCTCAGCACTTGCTGGGCCTTGTCACAATTCAAAATCAAGTTCAAGACTTATAAAACACCTCTCTTACAGCTATGTGGCCTATTTGTGATCCTTTTCATTAGGCAGACTTTAATCAGTCACATTTGCACAATTTCAGGTTTCTCAGATTACAAATGCATCCAGGTGAAGATGACAAAGCAGCCCAAATTATACCACAGCAAATAAGAAAAACTGAAAATTCTACTTAAAACAGCATGTAGAGCTGTAACCTTCCTATTGTACTTCACATTATCCAGATATTTTCCACTAAAGATGAGCTTATGTTTAAAGGGTTATGTTTGTTTCCCAACACACTGGCATGTTTGCATGTATGGAAAGGGTCAGGACCTCTGCTGACACATTTCAGTATGGCTCAGCCAACTCCAGTGAAGCCATGTGTTTATGCTTTTATACCAGAGTGGTGCAGAAATGCTGAACCAACCTGCTTGAGGGCCCAAAAAGTGAAGACATATCTCTCAAAAAGAGAGAACAGACAATACTGATAGAACTATACTACGGTGTGATCTTTGATGTATTTTTTTTGCAACCTACAGAGAACCCAGTGGGAACTGATTAGATGGTAAGAGAAAATGTGGACTAGAAAGAATAGTCCATTTGATCCATCTGTTGCCTTCTTTCCAATAGCAACAAGAACTCGGCTTCCACTTCTGTTTTCATTCATCTACTCTGCAGTGTTACATGAGTCTCAGAAGCAAACCAGAGCAAACCATTGTGCTGTATAAATATGTAGCTGTGCTGTAAGGATTTTCAGCTACTGTGCACTTACACAATAGAGTATCTAGAAGAAAAATCAAGTCCATTTGTTTTTTATTCTCTCTGTTCTCAGATTTGGTCCTAAGAAAGACGCCACCATCTGAACTTCATGTAAATTGCAAACAGAAAGTATTTTTACTATTTAGCACCTTATGTGTCTTACATGTTTCCATGGTGTATTTAGCTAGTAAACATATTATTTCCCTTTTCTGAACATTCAAAGATGCAAAAGGGTCACAAGAAAAAAGAATCTGAGGGAGAAAAGTAAGCAAAGAGTATAATTAAATTCTGCATTAATATCTGCATTTTATGAAGTATTATGCAACCATCAGCCAGAACAAGACTGGAGGAACTTGTTCTGAAAGAAGAAGTGAAATATTGCTTTTTCCAAGACTGATATTTCTGTAACATCTTGAAAAACTCAAAAGCACTGGCTGACATGTAAATGCTGCAAATTGTTTTTTTTGTTTGGAGAGGGGATTTTTTCCATTTCCTTTCACTAAATTAAATCTGCCTCTCTAGTCCATGCTTTGGTTCCCACACGGGCTTGAAGAACTCACGCAATGTGTTGCCAGAAGAGCTACATCCATAGGAAGCACTTCCTGTTATAGACCTTGGCATCCCTTGGGATGCTAAAGGACAGCATTTCACTAAGGTGTATAACACATTTCCTAACAGGAATATCTGTACAGGAAGCCCAAGCATTCTCATTTCTAAGAAACTTACTGAACAACTTGTGAGCTGTTCTTTAAATTAAATTAACCAAGGGAGGACTCATGCTTGGATTTCTCGCTCTCAGGTGAACAAGTGTGAAAGGGGAGAGAGCTGAGGCTACCTGTCCTACTCTCACTGGGGTCCCTGCAGAAGGTGGGTGTGAGAGGGGCAGACGCCAGCGGGAGCTGGGATGCTGAGGCACTGCCCCGCTCCATGGGTGAAAGGAGGAGAGGAGCACGGTGGGCTGAGCTGGCAGCATGGCTCCAGCTCAACGAGAGACTGAAGCACATCTCCAAGGAAAAAAGACTGAAACCCACACTATACTTCCCACAGGTTAAGGCAGCATAGACTTGGGTATTTATCTGTTTTTCAAAATATCTTTTAAAGTTTGCAAAAGCCATTTAAAATGAAGCTCTTGTGCACACACCTAGCTCACTTCTCCAGATCCGTTTGGATTTACCAAGTTTTCCAGGCTTTGGTTCTGCTTTTCACACAGATTCTAAACTAGATAAATTAATAGCAACCAATTACACCTAATCTTTTTCAGTGGTAAGGCCTGCATTTTACTGCATGATCCTCATTTATTTTATTTACTTCTATCTATAATTTGTCTTCCTTCCAAGATAGCATTGCACCAGGGCTAAGTAAATCCTGCTTCCTGGGAAATACTGTGCTCCATAACTCAAAGACCACTTAAAAAACTCAAGGCAACTTTCACAGGAGACCATACACAAATCAAGCAGAAAACCAGATGTTCAAAATATGTTTATCTAAGCACATCTTTCTCTCTCTCACATATGCATACACACATATAATTTATTTTTACTTTCATTCTTCAATATTTGCATAGGTCAGTTGGGACTTTTTAAACAGCTGCTGTATTTTACTTTTTTGGTGCATTTCAGCAACATACAAAATGAATTCGTATGTCAAGTTATGTTATACACATTTATATTCCTATAGATATTATCAGATATTCTTAAGTTTGTCAAGGAATTGTGTCCAAGCTTCTTCTTACTTCTTTTTTATTACAGCACTCCCTAAATTGGGGGAAATGAAGAGCAAGCAAAGCAAGGTGGTCTTTTTTTATTAGCTGAAGCAAGGAAAAGGTCTTGAGAAGAGGGCTTATGGCCAAACCCCAGCCTGTTAGGAGAATGTTCTATAAAGCAAAATAAATCCCAAACACCAGCACACACAGCAAAAAACATTGCAGATAAAATCTGGTTAAAAAGGAAAAGGATGACTGTTTCAGTAGAGACACTTCTCCTCTTCCTCCTATTTCTTTCTTTCTGGAGTGAAGCAACAAACTGAAGCAATAGCAAAAAAATTGGTCTGTCTGGTAACTTCATGCTGAAGTAAATAGCCTCTGGTAACCATGCAGAAAGTATTATTTCCCAGAATCACAGAATTGCCAAGTTGGAAGAAGAATTATCAAGTCCAACTCCAGGCCCTGCACAGCACCAACCCCAAGAGCCACACTATGTGTCCAAGAGCACTGTCCAAGCAGTTCTTGACCTCAGGCAGCCTTGGTGCTGTGATCACTTCCTTAGGAAGCCCTTTCACATATGAAGAAATCCTATAAATAACCGATAACTCAAACAAACATGCCACATTCCCTTCAATTCATCTTGTTAAGTGAAATAATTGAATCCTCTATTTTCTATCTCTGCAAACAAACTAAGAAGCCATACATTTTATCATAGCTGTGCTGACAGAATGCAGTCAGTGGAAAACTTTACTAAGATCTCCATGGCAAGCTACTGGGTTTGGATGAGATAATTATTGGGAGAAATTGTACAAGCTGTGCTACGCAGTGCAAGTAAGAAGATTGCATTGTTTATTTTTGCAACTTAATAAAACTATAATTACCAGAATCTGTCACAAGTTATTATTAATCATGCTGTTCTATGAACCTGACCAATCAAAGAAAAACCTGACCTCTGAATTTTATTTGCCAAAATAACAAAAAGGTAGTAAGAGCAGAATCCAGTCTCACTATTTTTCCAGAGGAACAAAGGGTCACTATTTGATTTTGCAGAAGGCTGGTAAAAGCAAAATTTATACTGAACAGATTGAGAAAAAGATGGCAAATTTTTGATTGGTCTTTCTGTGACTTGTTTGGGAAATGAGCGGTAGACAGAAACCATGGGAATTCTGCATATCTCAAGACTTTGAGATCCAACATCCAGCTACAATCCAAAGGGCATTTAGCAACCCTGCACACCACTGGAAAAACTGTGGCTGTTAGTCACAGCTGCAGAACCTGATCACCCTGATAAGCAGCAGTAAGACAGGGAAGTGACTAATTTAACCCTGGCATGCCACAATGGATGTGTGAGCAAGGAGGGGACACCTTAGGAAAACACAACATGGCCACCGCTGATCTGCTGTAAGACCATCATCAATGTGGAGCCAAGCATAAGATGAGACACATTTCTCTCTTTCTCCACTCCCACAGGAACCCATTGCTGCTTCAACAACATCTTTTCTTCTGGCTCCCTTTCACCTCATCCTCAGAACCCGCCACACAGACACACTCACTGTATGTTGTTTACAAGCTCTCCATTTGCCAAGTTCCTGGTTTTTTATCAGCCAACACAAGTTCCTCAAGCTCTTTATTTAGGCTTTTAGTGTAACAGGAGCACATGGATATTTGCCATCTCTGTGCATTTCTGTTGCATAATAAAAGCAAATGGGCTTATTTTCTGGTGCACATTACAGTTATGTCATATATGCCCATCATCCCCAGAAGATCCAATGTCAGGCTTCCCCTCTCTACTGACAACATTTTCTGAGCAAGGGCATCACATCCACCAAAAAAGGTGCACAGATGATAGCAGCTTCTCCCACTGCATTGATTAGAGCAGCCAAAATGCCTATTACACACAATGAAGATACAGACACACATACCTACTTGGCTTTAAAAAGTCAGACTTGTGTGGATCTAGCCAAGCTACATTTTGTTTCTGAAGGCAGAAATATCTGCACATTGTTCTGGAAAGAAAATGTAGAAGACAGTATGTCTCATGTGAAAATCTCAAGCAGAAGGGCAGAGTCCTTCCACAGTATGGGAGACCATGGATGTAAAAATATATGGGAATCTAAAAATTCAGGGGTTAATAAGAGTTACCCACAATTATTCCAATTTCTGTCAAAACACAGGGTACAATTGACAAAGCACAACACTAAGCTCATTAGTTCTAACTAATGAAGAAAAAACTGATGCTGAATAGACACTTTGGAAAATGAAACTACTGTCTTGGAGCATAAAGCTACTACCTGCAGAGCACTGGGGTTTGCTATACACGACTCTGGGAAGTGAATGCGCTCAGCCAGTCTCAAGAAGGACATAGCGTCCTGTGCCCCTGGGCCACGACCAAAGAAAATCCTCTTCTGCTAACGAGTCAAACATGAGTTATACAATTGAAATAGCATAAACTGACACCATATTATTTGAAGAAACACTGATAAGAATGTCCTAACTTTCTAGAACGCTGTATCAGTCAGTGCAATTAATGCCCATCTGCTGTGATCAGCAGCTGTTCAGGAGGGCAAGAAAAGTAAGAGGAAAGTCCACTAGTATTTTATGCACATTACTATACAAAGCTAGTTCTCGCTTCCTGTGAATCAAGCTATGCCACAAAACTTTATTTGGTTTATTGACAGTGTCTCAGGAGCCAACATCATCTGCATGCTGCGTGAAGAAATGCAAATGGAACATTACCCAGACAAGAAAAACCCAATTTGAAGAAAATGTTGACAGCACTGAGCACATCAGCTACAGGGTGTTTCCAGCACTACTTGGAGCAGCACAGCAGACACAGGCAGTCTGTGCAGTGCAGTCTCACAAATATGCCTCTCCTAGCCTAAAGAAGGCGTGCAACTGTTTCTGACTGCACAGATCCACTTTACTTCCAGTACCACAGAAAACTTAAAAAGATGTATGACTGTATCCAAAGGGACCCTTGTTATAACAAATACCCAAAACTTCTTCTAGAGAACCAGATTTTAGATGACTGAATATCTGTGAGGCTTTCTGATGCATACTCTACCAGATTTTTCACACTAAACTACAACCATCTACATGAAGTAATAAGAGTTTTAAATTCCCGTTTACCTCCATTAAGACCATATCTCCATTTTGACCAGTATCTAACCAAGCTGGTATGTTTAAATTGTATCTCCATCATTATATGATGGCTGAACTCTGAACTTAATTGAACTATCCACATGGATCCAAACTATTGCTTCAACGTGGTCTCCTGCTGCTCTGCTTTCCAGAGCATCCACTTGAATGTTTTCCTCTGAATGACACTAGATAACAAGGAGATTAACATGTATCAGAAGCCATATCCAAGCAAAACCTTCTCCTGGGTCCACAGTGGTTTTGTCCATGCCAGACTAAGGAAAATGAACTTTGCCTTATTACTCAGTAACAATGAAGAAAGCGCTCTTTCAGCATTTTAAAGATTGGTACTTTTGAGCCCTAAGTATGGGGCGTAAGTAATTGCCTCAGCAAGTCTTAGCTACAACTAATAACACAATTTTACTCCAACTTCCAACACATAAATGAGAAAAGGAACAAAATAATGGGTTAGCATTTCTTGTCTTTTTCTTGGACTTGGTACATTGGATTTCATATTTCTGGTCATGTTATCTGATCTTTCTGGGCTTCAGATCAAGTCACTAAAGTACATATAGCTTCTACCTGTGGATTAAGGAGCTATAAAAAGCTTAGGGAACAGAAGTGTTACTGGTAAAACAGACAGAAAATGCTAAAGCAGAGCTTTGATTAATTTGATTTTGCTCCCAAGAGAGTATATCATTCTGCCAAAATCCAAACCAACTCACTTAGCACTGTAAAATCATGCCAAAGAAACAGTTTTAACTAAGGTAGGGTCAATGATTCTTTATTTCCAGGTAATACCACCATACATACTCTGCTGTAAGTCTGGCCTTCTTCAAAAAATCTATTGGAAAACTACTCAAAAAAGTCACAGAAATTCACATGAAAAGCACATCTGGGAAGCAGTATCCTGAAGTGATCAGCTAAATCTCATGTCCCAGAAAAACACAGCTCATTCTCTTCAATTCCCCATTACTCAACATACAAAAAGCAAAGAGGTTATTTTCTCCCTGTGCTTGAAGGACAGCATAAACAAACTGCATAAAGACATGGGAAGCAATGCTGTTACCAGTTAAATCTGTGAAATTCCCGAGAAGTTCTTGCTTAGCACAAATAAAAGAGAATCTCACTTCAGCTTTAATTCATGAAGCATTCCTAATCCTAACTGGCAAAAACAAACAACTCATTAAGAACACCATGTTTATGTTTGTATAATCTAGTGCCTTATCTATTTTCTGCCAATGTTTTTTTTAATAATAGATATATCTTAACATGCCCTTGTTGTATTTTAAAATCATTCTTGCTATGCTTATGTACAGTGTCTGGATGCAACTGAGGCCTGTGACTGCATGGAACTGAAGAAGTGTGCTACTGACACAATGCTGACAGCCCCTCCCTGACTATCAGGGAGGGGAGGTTGACCAAACATCTCAACAATTGGTATTCTTATGAAGGAAAATTGGGCTGATTTGGTTTTTTTCAAGCAAACAGCCCATTCAACTGTTCTTTTCTCATACTTTCCATGCATGCTATCCCTTAGCTTTGTTTTGTGTTTTACAACAAAAAATTGGGCTGATTTGTTTTTTTTAAGCAAACAACCCATTCAACTGTTCCTTTCTCATACTTTCCATTCATGCTATCCTGTAGCTTTGTTTTGTGTTTTACAAGCCTTTAAAATACAAACCCACAACTTTTACTTTCAAATGTCCATGAGATTACATGTGCAGTATTTCAAGCCTACCTGTCAGGCCTCTCCTCCACCACTACATCCCTCTGCAATAAAGATAGATTCCTATAAGAAGGGCCTGCATAGTCGTAATTTATAAATAATTGTGAACTATTGTGAATAATTGTAATTAAAGTTTCACAGCCCCAAACAGAAACACTGCAATCTCGTATTAAAAGAAAATAATGATCTCTGCAGATGAACCATCATTATCATCCTTGTTCAGTCATGGAGCTGCAGCTTTGTATTTCCCAGCTGTTAACCTATCATCAGTCTTACCACAAAAAAAAAAAAAAAGAACACTTTTTGCCTTTCAACCCCACCACCTCCCCTTTAAAACAAGTGGAAAATTTAATGAGAGTCTGACTTTGTGCCTTTGATAATTAAGTTTTCAATATCATGGAATTTGTTCTAACAGGAGCATCTGCTTGCTGCATTGCAGCCCTACAGCTAAGAAAGCATTGGACTTATTAATAAAATACAATAAAGAACTGAACATCTGGGTGGGAAAGATTCACAGAAAGGGAGAAGCTTGTTTTCTTCTCAAAATATTTAGGAGACTGCAAAGCTCATCCAAATAAAATGTAGTTTTTGTGTTGAGGAAGCAGCTGGAATCAATGATGCTGATTATTCTTATTGCACTATATCCTGCTCTAAGAAACAAACCTATTTAGAGGAAACAGAGGGGAAAGCAGGAAAATCCCTCCTGTAATAATCTACCACACAGTTAAAAGCTCCTGGTAGTGTAACCCAATCCCATGCCCAAGGAACAGGCAGATGGGTATACATAAGTTCTTTCTGCTAACAGCGCTGGCAGAAAAGGGCTTCGTATCAACACTTCAAATACTGAAAAGAGAAAACAGGACAAAAATAAAACAAGAAACACTAAGATCCCAGAAGAGTTAAATAGCTAGAATTTTGGATCAACAATTTGAGCATCTTATATAACACAGTTCATCATATGGTACCCAGTCACTCATGCATCAAGAGCAGAAACTGGGTTAACTACAAAATTTCTCAGAAACAAACTGAAACCTTGATTTTAAAACACTTCTAAATGTGCCAGATACTTCAGTACACTGTTCAAAGTTAATTACCATCAAATTAAATATCTGTGCCTCACATTCTTTTTAAATGCAAAATCCGTGGGGCTGCATGCAGATCCTGCAAATGGCACTCGCTTTCTGTAAGGCTATGCAGTATTTCTTTGCAGCCCTGAACTAAGAGAACGTGAAGGTGTCAAAAAACCTTTCTAAAGGATGTTGATGACCTGTGGGTCATCCCAGAACCCACAGGTAAACTGGAATCTTCCGTTCAGCAATGATGCACAGACTTGACTGCGTTGTCCCGCCTCTGGCAGAAAGGAATACACCCCCGTGCCCTGGGGACCACTGCCTGCCCTCCTGTCTTCTGGGACATCAGAAAAGGATCAGGGGGACACATTCCCCCTATTGTCACTGAGGGTACAACCCCAGAGGAACTGCATCATGTCTGTCTTCCTATGGAAAATGGAAGAATTACTTTTCTGAGTCCCATTTTTTGGAAGGAGTAGGTTGTTACCCAGTACATGCTTAAGTTAGCAAGACTGATCCTGATTTATCTAGACATTTTTCTGCCTCTTCTTATCTCTTCTAGCTTAAAACTCCTTGTCTGGTGTTAGTTGGTGTTCTTTGTTCTTAAACAAGATGCAAGAAAAAGCAACCAAAATGATGTATAATATCTGCTCCCTACCATGATGACAGAACTAAAACGAATCAACCAACCCCGGTATGTTAATTCAGTGCACATTTTGGATTGGTAATGGGCCATTTTTAGTCACATATATCTTCACAATTTTAAAAGTCAAAGGTTTTGCTACTGTTTGCATCATGTTATACATAAAAATACATCAATGTAAACCCTATTTTTTATCTGTTGAGACTTCATGACATGACTGAAGCTCCAGATTTATTTTAGAGTTCAGAAAAGGCTCTGGGCACTTTTATGAAAATCATACAGAACTCACAAGGAAAAAAAATCAAATATGCATTTGCAGAGAGAGCTATGTGGATTTTTAACAAATAACCAAACCAAATTTACATTGTAGCCACAAGCAAACATCAAAAACTCCAGTTCAGAGGGGTTCTTTTTTAGTAACACAATCACTTCAGGAAACTATTAAAATAGCACAAACTTAAAAGCAGCACTGACAAAAACTGAATGTAGTTCAATTCCAGTTTCCAACTCAATACCTTTTTTGCACACTTACGCTTTGCCTTCCATACTCAGCTGCATAATATAAACCACCAAACTGCACTTATAACAACTCTGAACTGACAATACCAAATTTTAATTGAAACAAATGAGAGAAGTTGGGCAACACACAAGCATTTTATAGGGAAGTTAGCAGCAGACACAGCTGGGATAAACCTCCACCCCTACAAATGAGAAAGTGATCTAGTTTTCTCCTTTTATTTTAATCTTTCAAAAACCCAGACAAATCTGCTAAATTAAAAAAGCAAAAAAACACTGCAAACGAACAGTCTGACAAGTGGTGACTTCTGGAAGAAAGTTATCTTCTCCCTCTTAATTCAGAGCCACTTTCTTGCAGCCTTTTTATATGTCAGCAACTTGCAACAACCTCTTGTCATTTTAACTGCTACGCAAAACATCTCTGAAAATTGTTGGTGTGCTTGTGTGTAAATGTCTTTGTACAAAGCCCTGGATGCAAACCATGCCTGAAGTAAATGCTCTTTTAGAGCACTTCATGGCATCACTGCAGACATTTTTCTGCTGCAATAAAAGACTAATTTACACTAAAAGGAAAAATCACCTCACAAGAATATGAACCAATCCTCCTCCAGGTGCTTTTGCTGCAATTAATAAAGCAATTTTGTCATGAAAGTGAATGGAATAGAGACAAAGGAGACCCTACAAAAATATCAGGAATTAAACACACAGCATTCAAACGGCAATCTATTAGCAATACCTCAAATCCAACTTATAAAATCCAGACTTCTCTCTATTATTCCATTTAGGTGGATAAAAAAATTCCCTACTTCACTATTATACCTGCTCCATGGATGTTAAGGCTGGGTGGGGACAGCAAAAGGTGGCTGTCAGCCATAGCACAGTCAAAAACCATTTGCTTATACTTGGTTTTGGGAAAGCAAAAAAATCATCTGAGATGGAGGAGGGTAAATCTGTCTCTCTTTCCAACTGGTTCTCGACTCCTTGGATGAGCTCATCAATAAAACATCACTGCTTATAATAGTCATGCAGTCCACAGAGAACTACATTACGATTATAGATGTCACTAAAAAGTCACAGCCATAAATTATTTTTCAAATGTATTATGCAAACGTAAGTAAATGTATCTATTTCTGCAACCAGCTGAATCATAGCAGAAGTAAACTTCCAGTTTTGTTTCCTTACTGAATTTTTTAACCTCAAATCTCACATACAATCTATGCAGTACATTATAATACAGCTGCACAGAAAAGCACCTCTATCATGACAGTGAAACCATAAAATGTAACTGCTGCACCTATTCCCCTTGGGAATGCTGAAGATGCTGGGCAAATGCCCTCTGCTCACGTCATTAAAACAAACAAAGCCATTGTCATGAAATCATTCACTGTGCAGAAACTTTATAAGTTCTTCTATTATCTTTTATAGCTTAATTTGAGCACTGAGAATCTCTAGAGTGCTTTGCAGCACATTAATAAGAGATACTTGCTTTATAAAGTTTATCATTATTACTGTACAGCCTATGTCAGCTCATTACACTCAAGTTTGGGGGTTTTATTTTACAAAATTTTCCTCAGCCCAAGACTTGACTTTTTCATTGAATGATAAAGGTGGTGGTGGTTCCCGAGGTCTCTTGCACAGAACTGCTGCTAGTTCATTTTCCATACTGCTTTATACTGCCCATTATATCTAAAACTGCTGAAAGAATCTCCTCTGAAGTCATAAGGCACCAGACCTTGACTGCACTGCTATTTTCCTCACTAAAATCAGGAGCTACTAGAAGCACTACTAGAAATTAAGAAAGCAATACCGGAAGCGGCAGCTGGCAAACAAGAGAATATACCATACTGCCCATTAAATCTAAAACTGCTGAAAGAATCTCCTCTGAAGTCATAAGGCACCAGACCTTGACTGCACTGCTATTTTCCTCACTAAAATCAGGAGCTACTAGAAGCACTACTAGAAATTAAGAAAGCAATACCGGAAGCGGCAGCTGGCAAACAAGAGAATGTTTCAGGTTTTAAACAAATTCCAGTGTTTCATACTACTGGAAATAGTGCTCTGGAAGAGTACTCTCAGAGTACTTCAGTACTCTGGCTACTTAAATACTTTAGGGCTTACATCAATCTTTATCCCGTAAGTAAAGCTGAACCTGATCTAGAGTCAGCCATGAGGGCTTTGAAGACAGACACAGAGGAACACAGAGGCAGCAAGGCCAGACGGACACCAGCAGCTTTCACCAGCCCCACAACAATCCCTCAGGTCCTTTCCTGCTTCTCTGCCAAAATCTCTGTGCAGGTGGATGCCCTGACAGCATAAAAGTCCACAAGTGGGGTGGCTTGGTCCAGCCCCTGAGGGCTAAAGAACCCCTTTCCCCGGAGTCAATCCCGTGCCGGCTTTGCCGAGGCTGGCGCAGCTCAGCCGTACTCGTGAGCCCTTCCTGGCCTCAGTGCCCAGCGGGGAAACACAGGTGAGGCCCAGTGCTGGCTCACCCAACTCCACCCAGCTCCCACTGGGAAGGATCCATGGGGATATCATCAGTGGGGACATCATCCTTCTGGAGCCCTCCCCAAAGATGGAAGCATCCACCTGGATGTGGAGCACAAGCTGTAACTCGGCACAAGGCACTTAGTCAAGCCCTCACGGGATGACTACAGCACATCAGAAGCATCACTGCAATGCTTTTGGCAGAATTCTCCTGATGTCTGATGCTGTGCATGGCTGCTGTATTCCTGTAGGATGCCCAACAGCCAGATCTTGGCCTAAATCTGCAAACAAACTATTTCAAACAAATCAACCACACAAAAGAGTTTTTCAAATCATGCTTCACTTTGTTAACAAATACTGCCTGTCAACATCCTTTCATGTTTTTTTTTCCTCAATGTTGCATCCCAACACATTAGCCATGTTGGATTTATCCCAAAAGGGGTACGAGAAGGGACAGAAAGCACACACAGGTTTGCTGGACGATCAGAGGCATATAAGATTTTTCATTTTTCTTATACAGTAAAAAGCATTATTTAAACTTCCATTTCTTCCTAGAACTTCTTTGAACAGAATTTGTTTACTCAATTAGTTCTATAACCCAACTTCCTAAGCAAATAAATGATTGCTTAAGTATGATGATGTTTAATTCATATTGTCAGAATATTAACTCATTTTTAACTATGAAATCTCACTGAATTATTTTAAAGACATGTAAATGTAAAAAATTTTTCCTCATTTCTACCCAAATCCTTGTATACTCAAGAAAGTGCAGTTAATCAATTCAAAAAAATTAAGAAATCTTAATCTATTTATGATCAAGAAATATAAACAAAAACTTAAAAGGTGGCCTTTTTCTAGTTTGAGTCTGATAAGGCTTGCAAAATTTCTCCATGAGCTCTGATACTTTCAAACAGTGGAGTCACATCAATCTCATGTTGATGAAAGCATCATGAAATATTTCTCTTTCTGATCAAACCCATGAAGGCACAGTACAGAGAACATTATTAAGATGTGCAAATCATGTTCCCAAAAATGATTGTGTTGTCCCCAGTCTCTTTGGGAATATGCACTAAGCAAATCAAACTGACAGGTGTTGCAGCAGAACTCAAGACAACCCAAGTCCTGCTGTTCCTGAAGCCCAGCAGTCCAGAAGCTCAGACCTTTTTGTATTGACTATGTCTTCCCAGTACTCCCCACCACAGTGCTTATTTTACACAATTTGTGCTTTTCTCAGAGTCCAGGACAAGAATGCTTTCAGAAATTAAATACGAATGTCTGATAATGCTTTTTTTCCCTGTCCTCAGAATACTGCCTCAGTATTAGTTAGCAATTCTGTTCAAACCCTGCTTTGACAGGAGACCCATGTACCCCCTCAGGGGTTTTTAACTGAGTTCTTTATTGCATCAGTTTGATGTGGGTACACTTAGGTGAGACAAGGAATGCTTTACTAGTATTTACTGGTAGCACTGGAAAGTTCAGAAGCAAAAACTAAATTTCTGCCCAATTTCTAAATAAGCAAGACCCATAAGCTTCTCAAAAATATTTGCCAGAGTATTTTATTTTTACAAATGCAAAACATGCTTTATATTAATCCCATTATTGTAAACCATGAAGCCATTCTGACTAAAATAAAACACACCGGAATGCAGGCAGCCAGCATGGAAAACTTCAGTCCAAAAGTTAAAGACATGTGAAATAATGTGCAGCTGAAAACAATCATACAATAACAAATATTTAATAAAGAGCAGTAGTTAGATTACACAAAGTTGTTTTACAGTACATGCATGTGTATAATTCACAGACATTCCCTTCTCACTTTGGAACCCTGAAGATTCCTTGGAAAACTTTTACAAGAAGTATTTCTCCTAATAGCAAAAACTTTCATTAATAATACAGAAAAAGGAATGCCAAGAGTATGAGTGTAAATCCTTAGGCAGTAAGCAAGGTAGTAACCAAGACATTAGTCTTATATGAAAACACACAACCCATCCAAACACGCACCAAGAGTCCATGATCTGTTTACAATTAAATCTGATGCATTTCCTTGTATGTGTAAAATATGTATGTGAAAGATTCAGAATCTCTGAGTTTAAAAGCTTGTTCCTGTCTAGTTGGGACATTCAAGGAGATCTTCAAATCTCAGAAGAGGAGGCTTCCCCAAAGATGTTTCCAAGAAGAAAAAAACATACAAGGAAGAACACTAATGTATTGTAACACTAATGTAATCTATTACAAGGCTATGCAAAAGAATTGTTAAAATTAATTTAATGTGATAAGAGGGTAGTTCTTTGTTCCCAAGGGATGCGGATGTAAAACAATCTCCAGAGTACTGTCAGAGCACTTTCAGGAGCTATCACCAAGAGTACCGTGGTTACCAACCACCTTGTAGGCACTCTATCTTCCACTCTCCCAGAACAGGAGTAGGAGATAATGCAGGCTTGACAGCTTCTGCCTGCTTGTAGGGTGAAGGCAGACATAGATGCCGTCATGATTCCATGGTGTCGGCATGACAACAAAATTAATGCAGAGTCCACTAACCAAAGACAACAAATTTTAAAATTTCAACATGTGAATTTGTTCTACTTAGAAGAAGTGGGGGAAACAGGATCCTCCGCAGCTTGTCAAAAGAAAGGGCAAATAGTTTTCTCTCTTCTCGAGCTGTCTTCTCATGAGGTTAGTCATAAGAGAGCTCTGCTACAGCAGAAAGAGTTCCACCTAAAACAGGAAAAACTGACCAAAGCAAATCAACCACAATGACTCTGCCTCATACTGTCCATTCCAGCCAGAGCGGGAGAAGGGAATCTGGGTTGGACATGGCCTGGAGCAAAAGTATTTCTTAAACCTCCTATGGTTTGCCAGAAACAAAAAATAAGAGGACACTAAAATGCAGAAGTCGCCTTGCTAGCCCTCCTTAAGATCAAAAATAAATCTTAGCACACAGAAGAAAAAAAATCCCTACTTTATGAGGCATATTTTTAACAAACTGATTGGTCAGGCTTTTAGCATTCATAGCCAAGCAATTCTGGGCAAATATGACGGATAAAAACTAAAGAATCTCAAACCAATTAATATATCAACCAGGGAAGTCATAACTAAATGTTCAATAGATAACTCTACTAAATGCAGTTGCTTACTACATAATGCTACCACCTAAATTTGACTTGTTAATAAGCCAGAGGCCTGATTAACAGCTTTCAGGTTAGTGTTTAAGCTCATGACATTTAAGTCAAATGCCGTTAACAGAGCAAGTTTCTTCATGTTAAGGAGGATGAAAATATTTTTTTCTTTTAGAAGGTACAGCCTCTGGCTATCTCCAAACTATAGAAAAACTACAAATAAGAACTTAAAATAAAACATACTATTGAGTATGTTACTAAAGATAGAGACCATTTGAAATTGCCTAGAGGCAACTAAAATACTTGCTGAGGTGAAACAAGCCATCTTTGCTCCAAATGTAAAACCACCTCCTGACAGGTCTCCAGGCAGAGTAGGAGAGTTAAGAAATACAATTCAGCTTTGAAGGGTATGATCTCTCAGGGTTTATGGAAAGCTGTTTTAGATAAATTATGAAAGGAGTAGCAGAGATGAAGGTAAGGCAAGAATGGAGAGAAAGAACAAAGCCAAAATGGTCTGTAACAGCCAAGGCAAATACCTTTTGCCAAAAACTACAGGACAACCCCCAAGTAAGAGCTATTTCCCCAAGCAGTGATGAACAACAGAAATTATCATAATAAGCATTGCTTTCTAGCCTTCTAAGATGATCAAGCTGCTTCATTTTCCTCAGGAAACTTCAACCTCTCTAGTTTTTCCTTATGAGAAACGGTTTTAAGCCTTTCATTAAGAAAACAGGGGGAAATCCATGAGGACTTTCTCACCCTGCCCTTACAGCAGCTGTGCACTCAGCAGAGGGGACAGGGAGTCAGGGTCTCCTTCCACCCCCACCATCCACAGAGTGGGTTTGTACCCTTCACTCCTCTTCATGGACTCACACAGGTCTCTCTGTAGATTTGGTTCAAATACCACTGGGACCACTTTTGGGACAGTTGCTCCTTTCCCCAGCATGTGTTCCAGCTACGCTAGTAACTCCATCCCAGCTGGACACAGCACTCCCCACTGCCCTGCCTCCTTAAGAGCGATAAGGATTGATGATTTTCAGGCTCAAAGCACATCTCTCTGAGTAGTGGTGACTGTGAAGGTGAAGGTCCTACAAGCACACTGCTCCTCCCTGCCTCTCCAGGGCCAGCCTGTGGCAGAGCTTGTGTTTTGTCCCAGAGAGTCAGGGAGGTTTTAAGTCCAGGGCTTAGGAAAAAGCTGTAAGGCATTTCTTTTAGTGCTCCAGTCTTCATGATGGGTTGGCTTCCACTCCTCGGTAACCCCTCCATACAAAGTATGAGAGCTGATAGCTCTGCTTTCATCAAAACAAGAAAACAATGAAGGCAGCACCTCCACTTTGGTTTTATAAGTTTTTTTATGAATCATAATACAGCATGAACTAAAACCAAAAATCTGTGTTGCTTAGTCACTTAAAGACTAAACACAAGGAAGGCCTTTGTTTTCAATATGTGGTTACTTGACTAGGGATAATGTGAAGAGCTCCTCTATTTAGGATTAACACTTCTAATACTTTGTGCCAAAAGACTGATTCATTTTAAAGGAAACGTAAATGGACATAAAAAGGTTGTCAAACTGGAGGAGTGTTTCTTAGTGCATCATCAATAAAAACAATTGATATTTGAATACAGTGAGCAATAATTTCTATAAAATTCACTCTGATTTAACTTAGTATTGTCTGGAGAGAGATGTGACTTAGTTTGAAGAAGAGTAAATAATTTTTTTTAATAAGTATGTAAAGTTTATGAGACAGACGTACTATATACTTTTCAAATATGAATTAGGGGTTTGGTTTATTTTTTAACCTTGCACTGGATTTTAAGTGTCCCACGTGTCAGTGAAATTCTGCTCTCACCTCATTCAATGGGAATTATACTAATAACTTCACTCTGAGCAGAATTTTACCTAGGGGACTCATAATGTGTATTCATTTCATAATTTTATAGGTAAACCCAAGAGCATTATGCTTTATACAATGAGGACAGAGCTTGAAGAAATCAGTAGATCTTCCATTTTATGCATTTTCCAAGCACGCCTACTTAAATACACTAAGATTTAGGGTAGCACTGTGTATATTTAGTTTTAGCCAAGGATCACAATGAACTCCTAAGCTTTATTTTCTCATAATCAAATGTAAACCTTTCTAAAACATTTGGCATGTTTCATCTGAGCATAAAAAGGTTTGCACAATTACATTACTTCAAACTCCTATCACAAATTACAACTTCATATTCACTATGGAAACAGACTTTGAGTTCACTTGAGAAATAACAAACTCATAAGGATTTAACTCCCTGTGCTATTCATTAAAAATAATTATTCACTGCAGAAAGGCTTGGTGCTGAGTGGATGAATGGTCAGGCTGGAGAATTCCCTTTAGCCGTGGAACAGACATCTCAGATACACCAAAGGTGCCTTTCCTCATGCAGCCCCCTTTATTGCTCAGCTGGAAAGACTATCTGTAGAATAAGATGAGACATCAGACACCCATTTAGCTCCCCACTCCTATATTGGCTTTTCCAATAGGAGCACTGATTACTGGCAGACAATAATGATTTTTGCAATGCGAACATCTGTGCAACAGAAAACAGACTGAGATCAAATTAATGGCATGTATCTCACTATTAAGCAGGTACCAAATATTAAAGATTTTTTAAATTGCTAATAAACCTGACTTCTTACAGAAAATTTAGTCAATAGAAACACCAAAAGCTTTATAAATCTACAAGTGAGATGCCCTTCAATACCCTTTTGAAATAAAAGAAAATCTTTTTTTTTTTTTTTTTTTTTTTTTTTTTTTTTAGTAAATAATCAAACTACTCTTAGGCAAAGCTCTAACTAAGGTCTGAAGTATAGAAATCCAAATTATGTTAGTTACTGGTCTCACTGTAACAATAACTCAGCCATACTGCCCACAAGCAGCAATTAATTAAATTTAATAAGGAATGCTATGAGTTGTTCCTGTTTTTAAAATCCCAGTCAGAGCCCTAAACAATGCTGCCTTTCTTAATCCAATCTTCAAATGTTTAAAAATCCAATTGAACAAAATCATCTTCAATACTGGAGAAAATCCCAGTGCATAAAAAGTCACTTAAGTGCTCTATTGAACAAACCAACGAAATGTACATGGCAGAGGAAATGTCAGTTTTTAACAGGTTACTGAACACCTCCTTTCAATAATATAAATATCATTTATCTTTAATAACACTCAAGAAGTTTTTCCCCATCGCTAAACTTTGAATCAGGAATTCACTGAGGATTAAAAAGCAAACATTAGAAAATATTAACTTGTCGTGCTGAAAATTCTCTATTCACATCAATGTATGCAGAAGATTTTCCCTTTCTCTTTCCAATGAACAGGAGGGTGATCTTAAAAAACCTGGAATTATTTTCCTCTCTTTACTATTTGAATATGAAACATCATCATACAACATAAAGCCAAGGGGAAAAAAATCAAGCACTATACAAGTCCATACTACCCATCTAATTTCCTGGCAACTACAGCACAAGTGAAAAATGGGAAACCAGCAAAATTTTTCCAACTGCCTTTTAGGAAAGCACATTACCTGAAAAGGCAGTGCGAAAAATAGTGCCAAATGTCCTAAGAAAAAGTGATCAGAGACAGCCTTTAAAGGAGTAACATTACAAATTATTGCCCCCTGAGTAAAAAGTTAAGAAGTAACTGATCACGTAAAACCATAAAACTACGAAGACAGGGACCAGGGTATCCCATCTACATTTGGAAGACAGGTTAATGTAATCAGCACAAAAAGTCCATCACACTGAAAAACCATTTGATTAATCCAGTGTGTTACATGTTTATATTGTGATTTCTATAACCTGATATGTTGTGAGACTCTCATCTGCTTCCTCATTTATGCTCACTATGCCATCAACATCGTGTTAAGACAAAAACGTTTAACTAGCTTTGCAGAATTAGTACAGAAAGCACTACAGCAGCATAAATTCCTTTGGTCTCCTCTAGACTGGGGGGAAAAAAAATCTGAAATAAAAAGGTAAAAATGGCAAACAGTAAGCACTTGAAGAGCTGCATTTATAAATGGCAACAACTATCTCTCCTGATAAATTCCTGGGTTTGCTACAAATTGAGCTCAAATTCTGAGTCTTTTCAACCCATATTCCACCAGGAAATTCTACGTCAGATTCAAAGTCTCTTTTTCAAATTCCAGGTGCAGCTTTTGCACTTTTTACTTGTTCTTTGAGGAAAAATGTCTACAATGCTGGCTAGGACCTATACTTCCAAAATCTGCTTATGAAGGCAATTATTCCTATTCAAGCCTATGGCAGAGTTCCAGATGCTTAGAGTATGAAACAGGAACTCCAGTGAAATGAAAGGTCAACAAGCCCTGCATTCCCACCAAGAACCAAAGACTGGAAGGGCGTTATAGCAGCAAGTACCTCAGAAAGGATGCCCTTGCTGTCAAATGCCCTTGCAGATAGATGGTGAACTTCTCCCAGCATTGTCAAGGGCCACAGGTTCCTTTAGACTCTGAGTTCCCTTGCCATGCCGCCAAATAAGGACACTTATCCTAAAGGAATTACTCATTAAAGAAAGCACCTCATAGACAATCTCTTTCAATCAGGAAGACTAAGAAGAAAAGAAAGAGGAAGAAAGCAAACGAGTATTTTCCGGCCATATTTCCCTTTGTTGGAAGCTTGTGTGCTCCTCTCAGTGCAGACCCCCTCTTGCCTATTCAGCCTGAGGACCAGCATGCCAGCAGCAATCAGTAAATAAAAAACTGACTCCCAACTGCTCATGTTATTTGCAGCTCAATAAAAAATAATGCTGGGTCTTTGACACGTGTTTATATAACACCTAATATAAAAGGCTTGTTTCTCATGAATAAATATGTGGGGCAGGCCGAAGTCTGGAAGCATTTTCTGACTAAGAAAAAAAAAAATCTGTGAAGTCTAAACTCCAATTCAAATTTCTCCTAAGCTTTTTAGACCTAGGGTTCACGTTTGAGACCATATGCAATTAAAACGAAGTAGACTTGCCAAAATAAAGCATATTTTGTGATGCAGTGATCTTGACTGATTGGGTTTGTTTATTTATGCTTACACAGAATTTGGTAAACTGTGACAAGTGTCTCAGTTAATTCATCCACCTGGGAACAAACAGTATTTTAATATATATTAATGAAAATGCTCTAAGAGTAAACAGTAGCCTTTCCTACTGGTTGCACGAGTTATTGTAGAGCTTTATATAGCTTAATCTCACCATGCAGCTTCTTCTTATCATACACTACAGTGCTTACACTTGGAAAATTAATATTATAGCACTTTAATTGTTATTATTCTCTACAGCTTGAAGTGACCTGCCTCTTCAACTTTATAAATAACCCAAATACTCTGCTTAATTTGCTATCACCATAGTAATTTTTTCAAAGGATGACTCAAATTCCTACTTCAAAATTAAACGCATTTTTTCAATCAAGTCTCTTCTTGCAGCATTAAAGCACTGGACAAAATTTTTATTCAAAAAGCCCTTTCCTCTTTATGGAAACATCATTACAGCAATCATAATAATCCCTTCTTTAACATGAAACACTAGGTCTTATATGTGTTTACAACATTTACTACCTTGTTAATTCTTTTGTTCATGGAGCAGGCATTTGCTATGACACAGTCTCTGTCATTCTCAGCAACTCAGTGATTCATCTGCCTTTTCTACACTTACCTTTCAACCTGTCTTTCCTAATTTTTTGTTTCACTTATCACTGTTTTAGTACTGCTCTCCCTCTTTAGGTTCTAAACTAGGCTTTTTCCTTTTCACTATATAAGGTCTAATGTTTGAAAAGCTTTTGAGCTCTGCCATTTGTGGTACTGTGACTCATTTCTGTAACGACTACTGCTTTCTACAAAAGAAAACTAGAGTTTCTTGCCAAATAACCCAAGTTACTTGGGTCACTGCAGTCACTGGAAGTCACACCCACCCAGTAAAAACTAAAACCCACGTCTGGAACAGAGTGAATTCCCTGATACAAGTGAAGGAGCTCTAGAATGTTCAGTTAGGTCTGACCTCATCCTGACCATTTTGGATAAACACAAATACACTGGTTTAATTAATCATCCCATATATAGGTGTTTGCTTTGTTCAGCTGCTAGAGGATCTCTATAATAAATATTCTTTCTTTTCCAGAAATTTGGATTATTTTCATGGCTGTTGTTCTTACATGAGATGAAAATGGAGAGCTGTAGCACCCACATTATTTTTTTTCTTCTCTTCCTCACCGACACTGAACTTCCAACATTCAGAAATTACTGGTATAATGAGATTTCCAGTCTCATATTAATTTTAATATACTAACATAAAATAATACCACACCACTGTTCTCACTCTGCCATTGTATATGGTCCCATTTTTTTTAGTTTTAAACTAAAACATCTCTGAAAGATAACACCCATAACTCTAAGTTTTCAAACCCCGAAAACCTTTAGAAACACTTCCCACATGGCTGGCTGGCACTCATGATCAGTGACAAACTGATGATTGCACAAGAGGTCAGCTGCAGGACACTTAATTTTTTTTCTTTAAAATAATCCTGGCATCATAGAACTTCACACCTTTCTGACATATTTGCCATCCAAAACCCAGTGGACAAGCCTACATTACCTTCAGCTTCATTAGTTCTTCAATCTGAAATGCAGACTCACAGACATACTTAAGTAAAGACACTGCTACAGATCATCTCATTAAAAGTAATACTATACTTATTTTATCTTACCCTTTTTTATTGAGACAATTTATCTATAAGACCATCTTTGCTTTATCAAACAGTATTTTTTAGAAGTTCAGAATCAGTTCAGTGGGATTCTTTCTTGCACTGCATTCACTCAGTTTGTATCTACTCAAAAAACTACTCTCAGAAAACAGAGCAGTTACTTGCAGAGCATCTACTCTGTCAAACACAGAGCAACCCAGGCTCTATCCCAGGAACACAAGCACCTTCCCACAGTTAATTCTTCCACATCCTTCAGACGGTATTAAACCCCCATCTAACACTCATTAAATTCCCAGGGCTAAGGTAAATCAGAGAGAACTACAGATGAACTGAAGTCTCCGGACTTTTAGAGAACATCACAGTGGTTTGCATCACCTTTTGCTAGCCACCATAAAGTCAGAAGAGACTTTCTGCTTTCCACACGGACGAGTACCACTAGATTTTCAGATGGACTGATGATTACAAAGCAATGTATCTTGATGCTTTTGAAGTTTAATTTCAAAGATACACTTAATTTCAAAGATAATTGTTGTCATCTTTGATACTTGCAATAAACATTTTGCAAAGAAAACTGTAAGCACTGAATCCCCTGCACATGTTACTACTTTTTTTCTTTCTAATATTGAAGCTGTTGAAAGGTTGGAGTGAGGAAGAAAACAAAAAATACATTTCTGTTTCATAAATTGCAGATAAAACAGACCATTGGAGGATAGGGTCTTGGCCAATCTGCCTCTCTGATGCTCCAGCAGAATATAAAAATGGTTGGAGAGCTCAGGAAGAAAGTCAAAATTATCCAAATGCCTGAGGCTGTAAGATGCTCTGCAGTAGAAGTAACACCATCAAAAACAACTAACATTACCTTCCCAGCTACAGAAGATTTTTTGCTATTCTTTTGTCTCCTGAACTGACAACTGAGAACCACAACCTTTCTAGCAAGCAACACAAAAGATAGTTAACTGTAACAACATTAGAAGAGCTTTGGAAGACAGATGAAAAGAAGGAACAGATGTAGAGCAGGTATGTACTTTCTGCTTATAAAATGATGGCTTCTTGGGGTCACTACTGAAATAACAGAAACCTGAAGCAGAATGCAAACCCTGACAAGGTTCCCCTCTTGAGCTGTCAGACATCAAATGTAAGATTTCAAGCATTCCCTGTTACTAGGTAAAGTCCAAGGGCCAATGATTTTCTTACTAATTCAGGGAATACCAAAAATAGAAGACAACCTGTGGCATTCTTGTCAGAGCTGACCTATGGAGATCATAAATCCCAAGAAGGGTTGTTGCTTGTTTTCTCACTGAGGATCATCTGACATGACAATTCCATTAAACTCCTACCAGGCACCATGATCCCATATCCTCCCTTCCTGGTAGGCCATGAAAGACCAGCACCAAGCTCTGAGCCACAGGCTGTCCTGTGCTCAGTAACAACTGCACTTATTAGAAACTAATGAGGATTGAGCCACCTGACACATCTTTACCACAAAATCTTGGCTCAACGTCTTCACATGCCCAATAATGATTTGCCTTATATTTGATTTTCTCTAAATCACATCAGGTGCTTTAAGCTGCATGAGAGGACACATGAAGAAGCAGAATGGCCCTTGTTCCCATCAACTCTGCAAAGACATTGCCCTCAGATGAAGTTCATGTCATGAAAACAACTCTTTTGGGGATCTAGGATCTAACTTAAGACATTATGTCAATGACTCTGTCTCTGGTCTGCCCAAGGAAACCGGCAGAGCTGTATCTCCTGAAGAAACAGAGACCATCTACTGGCACACCTGCACCTATCACTAAGTGTTGATGTACCTCTCGACTAGTTACACAATGCACAACACAAAACATCACAGCTGGGGCTGTAATGCTTGCCCCATTGCCCAGGGCCAGGAGATGTTGCAATGTGTTATTAGATGCTGCCTGGTTGAAATGAAAATCCTGGAGCTTACGCAGTCATTGTACACTGACCCACAGAAAGATCCCATGGACCTCCTAGAAACCTTTTTATTTTTTTTTAACTTTATCTTTCTGATAGGTCATCTCCATCCATTTATTCTTCAATTTTCTTCAGCCGATATGCAAGAAGGAAACCTCCAGTGCCCCTGGAAGAAATTGCCTAGCAGAGAATCCCCATAAGCTTTTAGCAGCCTCTTTCACCTGCTGAAAAGACTGTCTCCTCCTTGAACTGACACCAGGCTGCCAGAGGACAAAAATCATTGAAGTCTCCAACAGCTGCTTTTCACTCCAAGTCAACAAATATATAAGCAATGGAGAGAGCTTTCAAAAGAAATGGATACTATTTTGTGATACTTTGCAGTCAGCAGTGATAAGAATGACTAACGGCTTCCCAACACTTAAACAAAACTCATGTTTCATCTCGATTTTCCCCAGCACAAAGTTGTGTTCTTACACACATGGCAGAGGTGCGTGGTGAGATCCTGGGCTCTGATGACTAAGAACAACAATACCCCAATCAAGGAGCAGAGAAGTCGTTTTTGGAGCTGAAAGCTTATGCAGATAATTTTCAGCAGCTCAGCATCTTCCTAGTATCTGGCTGGCCTCACTGAGCAGAGCAAGATGAATCACGATGCTCTGCAGAAGAGATCTTTGTCCCCTCTCCAGACAAGATTAAGTCTTGTCTCTCTCTAAGTCTTTCTTAGAGGAATGTGTTGTGTGGCGATATAGAACTGGCTGCTTGTAACTTTACAAAACTACTATTGGCAAAAAAGGAAAATCACTTGTATCAATGTACAAGTGGCATAGAAACATGTGCATATGATTATATCCACTAGCAAATATGCCTACAGAATCATAGTATCCAAAAACACCCTGAGTTGGAAGAAACCTAAAAGGATCATCCAGTCCAGCTCCTGCACAGGACAGCCCCAAAAATCACACCATGAGCCTGAAAGCATGTTATTTCTTGGCTGTGAAAGGTACTTTTAAAGGCAGTCATAAGGCATTCATCTCTGTGAATATTTCTGCATAATAACTTGTGGATACCTATGGGTGATGTGATTAAAGGGTTTCTAGAGAAGTTGTTTGTGAGCAGAAAACCATCACAGCCACCATCTAACCAGCCAACTGCTTGAATAGTACTGACCTCAAACACTCCTGCTACCACATACAGCAATACCTAAAATAATTTTCCCCATTCCCTCCTGTTATTTTTCTCCCTGCTAAAACATCAGTTCTCTATTCCTGCAGGAAACAGCAAGAGCAAACAACTGGCTTCTTCATCAAAACACAACTGTGCCAGGTAACTAAAAGCACCCACATTTCACATTTTCAGACTACAATAAATAAAAACTACAGGTACTTGACTGTTACCTGCTGTCAGAATCTAAGCTTACAACACAATACACGGTCACATACCCATTAGTTAAAGTATGAAACAGGTTTCTTTCTTCCAATCTTGCTATTTACTTCCTAGCAATGTCCCCAGTTCTCAGGTCACAAAAAAAGCTGCCAGCAAAGAAGTACAAAGATTTCAAAACTAAAACTGACTACAGGGAAGTGAAAGCTTTCTGAAGCTGCTTGATCAAAGGTTTTGTTTCATACTGTAGTCTTAATGGGACACCAGGACACTATCACCTCAACTCTGCTAAATCCAGTAATTTGAAATTAATGTTTTGTACATTTGTTTTTGCTTTTTTTTTTTTCCTGGTCTGTTTGTTTTAATATCCATCCCCAGTCCAAATAATTTTCAGATATAACTTGTCAGGAGCAAAGAATTTAGTCACATGTGAATGGAAAAGCATCTAGCAACGGAAAACAAATTAACCTGTCTCCAACTGTGCCTAAGTTGTATTACTTCATTTTCACAGAAAATCTTTACAACAAGCACAGAAATCCCAGTAACATTTAGGGCAGGGATGGGAGAATAAAACTGGGAAAAGGTTTTGCATCACTTGGCTGCTGTGCTTAGGTAGTTTGACATCAATAATTTCCAGGATGAAAATTGTATGCAGAGGAATCTAGTTTCATACTCTTGGAGGAGTGACATTTGAAATATCAGTAGGCTACCTTTCCTTTGAGAATAACATAGCTGCTTTTTGCTGGCATTGGCAATTCCTTGAGCAATTATCTGATCAGGGATTAACAAAGAAAAAATGTAAAAATTAAGTATGCTGATCAGTCATTGCTGTCCTTTACCTTGCAATGGAAACATTTGCATTTGGCTTCATGAAAATATCATCCACTTAGTGGGGGAATCATGGAAGTCCATCAGTTGTCCTGTGAACTCAGTAGCCCTGATTGAGTTACTCCTCACTTGTGATGGAAACAGTTAATTGATTAGAGACACATTGGCATTAACATGTAATCATGGCTTCAAAATTATCCATGTTTTTTAAGTACTCTGTAATTTACCTCATTTTTTAAATACTAATTTGGGTTGAATAAACAAGACAAGGGAAAAAAAAAAAAAAGGCAGTAATTTTAAGGAACCCATGCATGAGAAACAGCATTTTTAAGATTACTCTTAGTCTGGAAAGCATTAAAAAGGGGGACATAAACATTTAGTTCAGGTCTGGTTAAAAGATTTCCTGACTTGTCATTAAAGAAGAGATTTTCTGAGAGGCCCAAGAAGACAGTCTTGAAAGTTAAGCACAAAACTGGGCATTCACACAAGTCTTTTTCTTGCCTGATTCTGGGTGGGTTCATTTGACCTCTGGCAGCTCACATAAGTCATTTTATCAAAAAGAATAACTAAATTGGGGTACTCGGTCTGAAAGATTTAAAGCCTGACAGAGGTGCTGAATCCTGTAGTTCAAACCTGAGTGAGCACAAGGTAAGAGCACAGGATTTCTCTTTAAGTCAAAGCCTCCCTCTGAAGCTTGGCACCCAGAGCTGATGCCCAAAATAGATTCTGTGAAAAATGTTAGCCTGAATTTCCCTTTCCCTCAGCCTGAGCACTTCAAACTGTCATCTGATGTGAAGTAAAAATGAAAGTATTATAAAGTAATTATAAAGTACATTATTAAATACTTTAGATGTTGCCTGGAAAGAATAACGTTTTATTTTGTGAAAAGCTATAGCTCCTATAACAGTGTGGCTGCAGAGGGTAGAAAGTCAAATGAAGCAAAAAGTAAACTGACTGCTGAAACAGAAGTAGGGGAACATTCTGACCATTTACACTGGATTCCATCTATTCTGTGACAGACAGACAGCTTTTCATGACTGTATGATATGTCAGGCAACTTGAATGCACCAATCTGCTGTGCTTATTATTGGGGTGTCAGGCCACAATGTAGAGACAATTCTAGACCAAGCCTTTTTTTTTTTTTTTGTTTGTTTTTTTTTTGTTTACTTCCCTCTACATTCTTGCTCCAAACAAATTAAGAACAAATTAATGACTCCTACTTTTATTAAGGCATTTTCATTTTTCATTATAGCATGGCAATAGTTTCACTAAATCAGTGGTCATTCAGACATGGTACAAACAGCCCTGGGTACTAAAACATAGCTTAAAAATAACTCCACACAAATTTAAAAAAAACTGCATTGCTATATTCATACATGCTCAAGATAATTCAACTTTACAGTTTTGACATCTGTAGCTTATTAGTCTCTTAAGTATGTAAAAACACCATTGGCATTTTTCATATTGGAAGTGTCTGGAGATAATGGCCGTGCAGATTTTGTACAGAACGGTGCAAATAAACTTGCCAAACTTTCATCATCACTCCTTCGGAAACTCTGAGGGGGCCGATTAAATTGGCATTTTGTTTGACATGTACACAGAATGCGCTTAGCATGCACAAAAAGTATGGCAATAAACCTTGTCTTAACAGCTGTGTTATTTTAGCTAATGATAAACATGTATCCACATATCACCACAACTTAAATTGGTGAGAAAAGCTTAGTCACCCCATGGAAAGAGAGGCCATCACAACAGAGGAAGTTGTGTTTTTTTTTTTTATTCCTTACTATGCAATTAACTGTCTCACCAATAAATACAAATACATAAACAGTTGTTCTAAATTAAGTACAATTTATTATTATTGTAGCTTATATTCTGTCTCTGACCTTGCTGCATCCATTCTTTACCGACTTACTCCTACCCACGGACACATGTGTGCAATTACCACTGAGCTCGGTGGAAGCTGTGATTGTATAACTGAGCAAAGTTTATTTTCCAGAAAGTTTCCTTACAGTCAGAGGGATTTGGAGGGCCAAAAGGCTCTTTTTGCAGTCATTGTAGCTCATTCCACTGTGACTGCATTCAAAATGCAAAATACCTTGACATGTGAAATGCAGATGTTACCAAGCAAGACAGTGTATTGATTTGGTTAAGCCATTTAATTTTGACAAACTGCCAAAACAACAATAAAAGAATCGCAAACCTGAAATATTGGAGATTTCAGCAGCAGCCTATAATGAACAGGGAGACAATGAGTACCCAGCAACCTCTAGGAAGGGATCGATGCTCTCTGTGGAACTGCAGTGACTGGGAACTTCAGACAGTACCCTTCGATTTTCTCTGAAATCTTATCTTTACAAAGTAAACAAACACGAGATAATAACCTTTACACTTTCCACAGCCATTCATAAGGGGATTTGTTACTGCAGAACAGCAGCAGACATTCAATATCAGTCTCTGTTCAATACATGGTACCCCATGTATCAAAAATGTCCCTTTTTTAAAAGGCACAGGTTGCAATTCTCAAAATCATGGCACTGAATAAAATAATCAGGGTGTCTCAGAACAAATTTACAGTCTTTCTTTGGATTAAATTTATCATATAATGCACTGAGTCTGCAATTTGAAGTCTTAAAAAACCACTAAATACTACCAAAAACACTGTAAAAACCAATATTTAAGTTTCAAAATGAAAAAAAAATCTCATTATTTTCATCATTAAAAAAAAAAAAGACAAAACTTGGGTCAGATTTTAAGATACTTACTTTTTCATGTAACTGCAATCAATCTTATTTTGGTTCCTATATTCATAAATACATGAGGCAAACTACCTATGAGAGAGCTTTTAAAGAGTACGTGCTGAAACATTACTGACTCTAAAGATATGTTAACTAAATATTTTAAAACATCCTCAAAATTAGGTTAATAGCTACATAAAAGCAGAATTTTTCAAACCCATCTGTACATATCCATCTTCACTTAATTAAAAAAAAGGTATTTTACTTTAAAGGTTGCCAAACACCTTTTAATTCCTTGGAAAAAACAGCATTTAGACTACATTACTTCCATATCTTCTTCAATCATAATTGTATAATTTTATTACACTGGATATAGAAAAATAATAAGAGGTAAGTGCTGCTACATTACTCCCTGTATTATTTTTTACAGCAATTTGCAGGACATCAAGAATAAATATAGCACTTTACAAACCACATAAGAAAGGTCATTACTCCAGAGAGCTTACAACTACAGCAAACAAATCAAGTACAATAAACCTTCCATTTAAAGGAGATATGAGGACATTCCTCTTTAACATATTAGTGTATCATCATTAAAGGGATCCCTAAGTCAAGCAGCACTAAAACGGCACCAAAAATTGACAAAAAGGGGCATGTTTTTTCTCCTTGCCCTCCCTTACTCACAATGTGTATCTTGGCAACAGCAGGTAGATGCCTATCAACTCACTCCTCCATCACAGGCCTAGAAGAGAAGGCATGGAAACACATTGTGCCAAAGACACAAGTGACTACTGTCAAAAAGAAAGTCCTTTTTTTTTTTTTTTTAATTTCTTTGATTAAAACATCTAGTCCTTAATGCTCACTGCTGAGGTGTGCTGAGGTGTGCCCTCCTTTCAATTTAAAGAATCCATTCCTCCATAACGCAGGAAATTTCCTTTCTGGCTTATGCAGCATCATCAAACTCCTCCTGCTACTTTTGAATGACACTTCATAAATCCTCACCTGCTACTGCCTACATGTTACCAGAATTTCCCCCACACTTAAGAAAGCAAGAAGGCTTGGAAAAAATTGTGAGGGGACAAACACAATGTTCCATAGGCAGGACACATTTAAACCTCTAGGTGTGTGTGGTGGCTCAGAGGTCAGTGGTGAAAGGGTGGCCAGGGAGGTCACCAGAGCGTAGAGCAGAGATATCCATGAAGAAAAAGGATGGGAAAAGTAGGTGTGGCAGCTTAATGTATCAGACAAAATAATCTTCTGTCTAGAAATAAAATACTTCCTCAAAATTATTATTTAATCCTATTTTTCTTTCCACCACCACCCCTAAACTCAATCCTACTTTCCACCCAAACAACCACTGGAAAAGTCTACCATTTAGCTAAGTGCTAAAAAGTGAAAAAAAAAAAAAAATAGGCAGTGCAAACATCGGTAAAGAGAAGGTAAAAATGTTCAATATCTTTAGCATCAGTCAATTCCCAAAGGAAACATTCAGGAAAAAATTATTACGCAAAAAGATATTCCTTTTAAGAAATTATTTCCAGAGATCACTGTCAGACTTACCAAATATTAAGGTTTCATTTATAATTGATTAACATAGATCATCTCTTTCTATACTCACTGCAGACAATTAATTTTATATTATTAATCCTTACAAACAAAAGGTGGCTATCAATTAGCATGGGGTTTTCTTCGAAAGATGCATAGCTGATAATTAATAAGGTATCAATACAAGAAGGTCTCAATTGTAACTGTCAATTGCTTGCCCATTCTTTAAAAAATCATTCATGTGTTACTTGTGCATGACTATAAACCTGAATATAAAGTGGCATATTATTGTCTGACCTCCTGCCAATCCAACTGCCCAGCCTGCACTGCTAGGAGAAAATTACTGAAGATATTTTTTGTAGCTAATTCAGGAAAATGTCTGGAAAATTGAATACTGAGGTTGGCTTTTGTTTAACAAAAGCAAGTAGAGATACATTACATTTCCCTAGTAACCCCCCATCCTAATGCTTAGAGAAGAGGGAAGACAATTTGCCAGATGTACACAAAATCTATGCTGAATTACAAGAACACTGGAATGAAAAGAGAAAGCTGCTGAAATGCAAGGGAACAAAAACAACCCACATGTAGGTAAAGAATCAAATAGCTTAGCTTGATAGTATGAGAGACCAGTTAAGAGCATAGATAAGTCAGTTACTGCAGGGAGTAAAGTTCTCCTGGACTACAATCAAGCTGACCAAATGGCCTATGCCAGGTAGAAGTGTCTTACTTTCAGTACACCCAATTATTCTTTTTTGGACTTGCCATCTAGTCAAGTGTACACCCATCATGGTAACTTCCACCTCATATGTACCCACACTACCTTTGATTTTATTTGCAACTTACTTCTGTAAATTCAAATTATTGTCAGGATTTTTGTCCTGACTGTTATCTAGTCTGTACTACTTTTTACAGGTTTTGGGTTTTAAATCAAATTTATTCCCATTATACAGCATTCTTCAAACATTGCACAAGTGAAACAAAGTGGCATGGTTTATTGAGTTTTCCAACAAAGCATATAACAAGAATTTAGGAAAAAGAATTATATCTAGCCACATGGGATACTGTTAGGAAGATACTTGATTTACTTTTACTATAAACCAACGTCAGGTTTTATTTTGCTGCTGGTCTAAATTTGTAAACATTTTAAAATACCATGTTTAACAAACTGTCATGGGATTAAAAGCTATGGTCCAACATAGTCATGTGTGATACACCATTCTTGGTGTACCAAGCAACAAGTAACATGAATTATCTGTCTTTATGCCCCAGTACACTCAATGAGACATCAAGTCCTAGGAGAAATAGGGGCTTTGGTTCTACTTGACTTTTAAATTGTATTCTTAGACAAAAAGAAAATTTAAAGAGTTGACAAAATCAAGCCTTTCCTTTGCTCTCATAGTCTCAATCTTTCAGAACAGTTGAGGCTGGATGAGGCCCAAGGTATCCATGACCCAGCATTGCTCCCTGCAAATGCCAGAGAACAGATGTTTTAGAGCAGTGGAAAATAAGAGCACTGGAGATACTGGTGACTCTCCCATTGGGTTTTCTAATAACAGAAGACTTCAATGACAGAGCACAAATGCTAAACAAGCACTCAAGAGCATTGGAAGCAGCATTTGGCAGCTGAAGCTAGACAAATATTGTAAGAATGACCTTATGTAGCACAGACCTTATGTAGCACAGACCCAACAGAACTGCAAGGTGCTGCAACTTTAAGAGTTGCACCAGCTAAGGTTTAGATTTGATATAAAGAAAAAATTCTTCACTAAAAGGGTGGTCAGGCACTGGAACAGGCTCCCCAGGGAAGTGGTTGAATCACCATCCCAGGAAGTATTCAAAAAATGTGTAGATGTGTTTCTTAAGGATATGGTTTAGTGGTGCACTTGTCAGTGCTGAGTTAATAGTTGGATTATATGATCTTAGAGGCGTCTCCCAACCTTAACAATTGTCTTCAATAGAGGGAGTGCCCTACATTTACATACACAAAGAAGGACTGTTCTGTAGGAAGCCAGGTACTTTGCAGTTTGCAGAGTACATAAATCATCCAGTACCTACTTTGTGTTTGAGAACAACGTTAATTTCATCAGTGAAGCAGCAGCAGTGACGTCAACCAGAGCTTCAAAGAGAAACAGACAAGAAAATGTAAAGGTAAAATATCAAATTTGGAATTACCCAAGCTATCAGTCTTCAACAGACAGCAGGAGTGGAAAAATCAAAGCCAAATAAAACACTGTGACGCTGGGCAGTGTCTTCCCTTATTTAAATAAACAACAACCATGGTTCATAGAAACAATTAGTGAAGGATTTGCTTGAAAGATGAAGTCTCTATCTTTTAAATGCCTAGCAATGCAAACACTGGTTGAACAGAAGAACGAACATTACTTAAACATATTCCTAAAAGCAGACTTAGAATGCTTTTCCTTTTTAAGCAAACATTTAGAGAACAGACCATTCTGGTGAATCAGAACTTCTAAGCTAACCAAGTGGGGTGAAGAAACAGCTATTCAAGGAGAAATAAAATAGGAAACAAAAGGAGGAAGAGCATTTCCTCTTTGCAGAGCTCTGCTTCAGACTGCAGTCGCATAACTACAGTGAAGTGATAAACCTTTTCCTCACTAATTAGGAAATGTCTCTTCCTCACAATAGAAAAAATGCTAAATCATCTGGAAGTCAGAGATTTAGGTCTGAAATAACACAATCTGCATGATGGACACGTACTTTTGTAAATAATTAAGTCCAGGATGAGAGGTTATCTATGAACACAAATGTCCTGCAAGACACTAGAAATAGCTGACAAGTCTGACAAGTGTTATGGCTAAAAGCTGTTTGAAGATTTTCTTCCTTTTTTTAGAGATATTAACACATTTTAAGTTTTACATATACATTTTTGATGGAAAGTGTTTAAGAATACCCAGTTCCCAAACAAAATTGCAAGAGCATAACTGAAATTGTACTTTAGTTGCACCTATTATTTAATGTTGTGTACACAACACCATGCTCACAATATTTTATGAATTACATTAAATATTAAAAGCCTTAGAGGAAAAAAAGCAAAAAGCTTTAAGTAAGAGGGGAGAGTCAAATGCTACTATAAAATGTAACATCTAAAAAAATTAAAAGGTAGACTTTTTTGTTTTGGTTTGGTTTTTTTTAATGTGTTCATCCAGTGAGAGTAACTACTAACTTTGCTTGGCAAATGGTCATAGGTAACTACCAGGAATCGTTGCAAGAAGTGGAAAAGTTTTCCTCACTAGAAGGTAAAGAAACACAGGAAGCCTGGAAATGAGAATAAGGCAATTCCAGAACACATAACACACTTTGGGGAACACTGCAGAAGGCAAGAGTTGAAATCGGACAACCATCCTAACTCAAAGAGCAGCCAGTTAAGTAAGGCTTTAAAGCATTCAGCGTTTGCTTTTCTTTCCCACTGTCTAATTTAACACACTTTATCAGCCCTGTTGATTCTACCCATTAACTGTGGATTTTGAAATTGCAAAGAACAACAGAACTTTTCAGAGTGGAGTCCAGCCCCATGCAGAAGGATGCAGCAGCTAACTCCAGCAGACTTGACCTTTCCCAAGCAGTATTATTCACTCTCTGCTCGTGGGCGCTTTGACACATTAGCACTTTGCGAGATCTCCAGGCAGTATTTTATCAGCAGGGCCCATCCAGGCATGATGTGTACTTTCACAGTGCATTAACATATCCAGAGGAGGAACACTGCAGTGTTGGTGGAGGAGCACTGCAATGGCCTTTCCTTGTAGGACAGAGCTGAAGTGTAAAACAACATCACTGACATTTTCACTGACATCCACAAGCTCCTCTGCAAATCCAAAATTCATAAGCATGTGAAAACTAGCACTGTATAGGGAAGAGACTAATTTCCAGAGCACCTCACCTGTTCATACATTCATCTTTGACCTGCTTATAGTCTTATATTCTGAAAAGTTAATCATCTTAACTTTTTCCTCCTTAACTTGCATGTTAAGAAAATAATGGTCTATATTCTACATACAAGCTGAATGCTGAAATTCAAAAAGAAATCAAATGTCATTGACAATGTAAACAGAAACCTTGCTTCTCACCTTACATCTGTACTGACCAGAAGTAACCCTGGTGAAATCAGTCAGCACAGGTATACAAAGAGAGGCAATCTGGTCCAAAGAGTAACATAACCCTTTGCACACAGATGCAACCCAGCAAAAGAAAGAGCTGATGAACTGATCTGAGGCCTCACAGAGCAGTCTGTAAGAGATTTCTCCTCCTTAATCAATGACCAGTTTTGCACTCAGTGTCTCTGGTGGCCACTGAATCCTGGTCATCTGAGCAGGGGATTCCCGCAATGCAAAAATTCCCTGCACTGCTCAAATCACAAAGAGCAATCTACAGTTACTCTAAACCAGTTTGTAGCAGGAGCTTCGGGTGTAAAACTAGACTCAGACCTAGCTCATTATTATTAAAAAACATCTCAAGCTGCTTTAAAATATAGCTTTCAAATTTTAGTAACAGAAAATTGTGCTTTCTCTTCCCTGTTTTATTAAACATAGCAAATGAGCAGAAACTGGGACTACAAGCCCTTGGATCTGAGCACTTTTGTCAATGTCTGACTGCCTTCACCACTTTCTGAAGCACACTGAAGGCATTCCTGAGGAAAGATTAGTTTTGGCTTCACTGTCACACTTTGGTTAACTTGAAGACACAACATAGCTCACTGTTTGAAAAGGCAAGACAACAGGCATTCTTTAAAGTATGAGGATAAGGAATTTGGTTTAATGGTTACAATACTGAGACACACTCTTGTGGATCTGGATGTGACTTTTTCAGCATTACTAAGAACCCAGGAGGTTCTTCTTAAATGATAGATGCTAAACAAGGCAGAAGAATTTCGTCTTACAGAGGCAAACTGACTATATCCCAAGTGTACTGTGCTTCCCAAAGAATTTGCACCAAGAATTTACCTACTTAGTTGAACATTTTTATAACCAACCCTCCTATTATAAAATCTAACTTTGCTTAAAAGGCATTTATATCACCATATCACAGTATGATACATTTGACTCAATTCTGCAGTCAGAAAGAATCATGTTTATATTACAAAATTTTGGCCAATGTTACATAGAGAAAGCAACTTTAATTTAATCTATTTAATCTGCATAAATCAATTTCAAAATAAATATTGCAAGCTAATGTTCCATTTTCTTTTTTTCTGTATCTTTGTCTTTAAGCTTGAGCACTAAGTGATGAAGGAGTTTATCTCATACATAAGACACTAACACTAATATACTCCCTCCCCAAAACATCAACAAAAGGAGCTATGGGTCATTGAGCCAAAAAATTAAATGCTGAAATGTACATCCAACAACGTTACCCTTCACTAGCAGATATCCTGTAGAGGAAAAAAAGCCAAACAAATACAATTCTTATGTCTAGCCAAAAGAAAACATTCAGAGAAGAACAGGCTGAAATTCAGTCCCACTCTTCAAGGATGAAAGGTATCTTGTTACAGCTTCAAATCTTCTGTACCGTCTGCTTAAACACAGCTAGAACATGTGGAAAAAAATTTATGGGACTTTATCATGGTTGGCTTGGGGAAGAGGTTTCTCTGTGAGGTCAGGCACAGGAAATTATTTGCTTTTTTCCTTCAGCTTTTCCACACACATTCTCTTCTACAGCTAACAGAGCAGTCATTCTGCCCATAGAAAACTGACTGGCCAAAGCAGTTCTAAATTAACATTAACACCCACTATAAACAGGCTTCCACTCCAGTGAAAGGTATGCTATTTTCCACTCAAATTCCAGTCCATATTTCAGCTGTAGGTGCAAACCTACCTGATGAGCTTCAAGCACCATATATTTGACAAAGTGCTGCAGTCTGAAGAAAAACACAGAAACCTTGTAATTGTACTGTTGCCCCTACTATTACTTTACTTTATAGGCCTTCTCCTTAAGGGGGGGAGGGGACACTAGGACACAGAGGAAAATAAAATAAAAATTAATTACTCTCCCAATCAAATTCATCGTGATTTTATCAATGGGAAAGAGACTGAATTTTAAAAAAATGTATTGTCTAAAAGCTGTCCCTGCAGTGCTCTCAGTTCAGCAGTTATTCATCCAGCAACTCCAGTCAAAGATGAAGGCAGCAAGCTAAGAACAGGCCATCACCAACCTCACAGGAAAACAAAACTGGAAAACATTTTGAGGAAATGTTGGGGAAAAAATAACATTAACTAACTAAAATGAAAACAGAAAGCTCAAACACGGCCACCGTACAGTTCATCCTTTTCTAAGCCCAGTAGGAATTTAAGAAAATTTAAAATAATTTCTTCATATGGAATTGGACAAATCTGTGATCAACTTCATTGTAGTTTGAAGTGGATTTAGGATAATTGCTGTCCAGAAAATTGATAGTTGGAATGGCTCTAAGCACAAAACCAAAAGTGTTCTGTAGTCACAGAAAAGGAAAGAGCTAAAAGACATCATATAACATTTCAGGTAGCTACAGAGAAATAGAAGGAAAAATAGGTACAAATGCTTGTAACTAAAATACATTTACTAAAAAAAATATATCTAGGCCTGGAGTCATTAAAAGGATGAATTAATGAGAATATTTGTAATACATTAAAACAACTTTCAAGTAATGCACTGAAGAAGACCAGAGAACAATAATCAAGGAATGATGAAAGAAAACACACATCTACTCAGCATCACTTAAACAGTTATGATAAATGAAATAAAATTTTGGTAGGCAATACTGCAAGCTATGCTATCAAGCTTACAGTTCTACTGCCCACACTGGAATATTTTTAATCACTAGCAGGATAAATCCTGGGCACAACATAGGAAAAGAGAAAGCAGAAGATTCAAATTCGAAATGAAAAAAAAATTATCATCTGATCTATTTTCCTCATTAGTATTTCAGTATCTTAAGTTCAGGCTGGAGACAAGCAATTCTCATTGCCCGCCCTCCAAAATAATCTGATCTGTACATTTCTTTTTCTTAGAATTCCCTTTTAAATATAAATTCCTTGTGATATATTTCTCCTAGTACATAGCAATATAGTAATGTGCTTTTATATAATCTGTCTTTGATCTACAAGTTTGACATGAATTCTTTAAATTAGAGTAGCATTTTAGGGAAAAAAAAAAAACAGCTTTGAAAGATGCATCATTTTTCCAGAGAATTCCAACGGATAAAAACTTTTGACCTCATGTTTAACAAGACCAAACTTCGTCTGTATTAAGATGAAATCCAAATCTAGTAGATCACATTCCATCAAGAAGATGGAAAGGAAGAAGGACCACAAGAAGCAAACCTCTGCATGCATGAAAGGCACCCCACCACCACTACCAATCTCCTTTGGTCACATTAACTGCCGAGGAGCTGCACCCCACCAAAAAAAATCTCAGCCAGACTGATCTCAGTTTACTAGAATTTTTCAGAGGACAAGATCTTTGGTAGCAGTCTGACATAGCTCATACAAATACTTTAATTTTCCAAAGAAAAGGAAAATGAAAACATCTCTCTGGTAATTAATACACAGTTCAATATAAAATATTAATGTACCTTCAAATGCTGATTATTCAGAATTCTCTTTTGTAAGTGCTTTGAAATGTGAAGTAAATTTTGCACTAGATGTGCTTATTTCAGTTTCACCAAAAAGACTGGTTATAAGCCAGCAAATGAAAAGTTAAATGAAACTAAACCAAAAAGTTGTATTAATTTTTTTAAGTCCTCTATTTTAAGTGTATTTCCCTCTCTCTTTAACTTAATCCTCAAAAATATAATTAGACATCTTAGAACAAAGACCTTATGCTGAAACACAAGTTCTTCATCTTCCAAGGTTGTTCCTTGGTGCCACATTTTTATAAATACTGTTAATATCACACACTGTCAGTGCATGGCAAAGGCTGCTATTATAGCCTGTAACACTTCCCCAGTGAATGCAAGCCCAGTGACCCCCCAAGAACTGCCCGGCAGCTACAGTATAATAAAGCAAGAGTCATGCCCTGATGACGAAGACTTCACTTAAGAAACAGTAAAACACATGAACAAGAGTTTCTCTGAGTTTTGAGTTAAGGGGGAAAAAACAAAACCTTGCTTTTGAAAAGCTAGCAAGCCTAAATCACAAATAAAAACTAGAAACCTGGCAACAGAGTAAGTTTTTATAGCAGAAGTGTAGAATTAAAGCAAGAGCATTCAAATTTGCCTACATCTAAAAGAGCCTCCTCAGAACCATGAAAACTCTATCAAGTGATAATTTGTTGAGTGTGCTTTAGCACTGCAATTTGTATTTAATTACAGTTCCACAGTTATTCCTTATTTAAGCTATAATGCTCTCCAGGCAGAATGCATCTCACAAGCTTTATTGCATGCCAAGGGAAGAAAACCTTGCTTCTTCAATCACCAGAAGGGCAGCAAAAATTCCCATGTAGTCACTACTACATTACAGAAATGGCATCTTTAAATATTACTTTCATATACTTGGACTGAAATTCATACATCACCTGAAATCAATGAAGATCTAATCAAAAGTTCAATTTACATCTAGAGTCTAAGCCTGCAATAATAATTTAATATCACTGAAAATGTAATCAATTTCATAGGTGATAAAAAAGGGGGCAAAGGGTAATATTATCATAAAAACAGGGCAACTGCCATATTCAATCCTTTGGGATTCTTTAGATCCTGCTAAACGAGATACTTATGCTTTATTTAATCAAGAACTTCAGACAACAGCCATAACTGTATGTTTCAGACACAAATCAAGGCCCATCAGTCTGCATATGTATAAAAAAAAAACTTTCCCCACTTCCCTGATCTCTGTCTTAGGCATTTGTTACGCCTTGAAGCACAAGATTTAGTGTCTCTTCCAAAGAAAACTCTCAGCATTTTTGCAGTAATTGGCATTAATGTTAATATTTCCTATTCCAATGATGTCTCTTGTTTTTAGTGAGGAGAACATGATCCACACAACAGCACATATGAGGCACGGAAGATACACAGTGTTCACACAAATGCATTCAAGTGATGAGCTGCCCAAAAATTAAAACAACTATTAACAATGAGGAAAAGTTCCAAGCTCAAAAAATCTCAAATTGCATTTTTCAGTTCTGCAAGACTGCAATTTCTTCCAAATAACAACAAAAAAAAAAATGCCAATGAATTTGCATTGAACTGAATTTAACACAAAACCAACACTCTGAACTTAGGAAGTGAAACACATCTTCAGTAATACAGAGAAAATCACACAGATAAAACCAAGAAAAATTAGGGAACGCATAAGATCTCCTAACAACACAGGAGAAATATTCCCTGCCCCTTCATCACGTTTCCCTTACAGACCACATCAGTCCTTCCTGCTCTAAACCAAACCCCATTTCAAAGCAAACTTTTCTATCATTAGGCTATCTTCAGTCAAGCTGTGCTCTTCTACAGAGAGCACTGTAGCAGAGTACTGTAACAATTTTTTAGTTTAAAAAAAAATTGAAGCCAAAATACCAGGTTCTCTACATCTGCTACTCTCTACAGAGTACTGTAGAGAGTACTGTAGCAGTACACTAACAATTTTTCAATTAAAAAAAAAAAAATATGCCAAAATACCAGGTTCTGTGAATTTTCCTTCGAAGGGAGATCAAACTCATGATGTCTTAACAAAGCCACATCACCAAATAAAATAAAACCTAAAGCAAGTAAAAGAAACAACTAGTTATGAGACAATATAAGTTACTAAAAGCACACTAGGTGCAGATCTATGCCTGGAAATAGTTGCCAGCTACAGGATTTCCATTTTGTACTGAAGTTCAAAACAGAACTTCCCTGATCTGTGTGCCAAGCTGTATAGGAAAACCAAAAAGCGTTGGTTGTCTCTGACATGCATCTGCCATAACTAAAAATTTGTGCTGCTAAAATATCACAGATGCCACAACAAACTTTTTTTCATGTATAGGCAATGAGGGTCTAGTTATGTCAATAGCTCTACCCACCTGCATCTGGGAGACCTCTTAGCATTCCTAGAGGAGATGCCATCATGCCTAACATTCAGGCTTATATGGATGGCCTTGGACAAGTATACTCACTATATTGACTGTATGGATGAGGAGCTGTAAAATGAGGTCAAAATTAAAGGTAAATGGAAAAGATTTACTATTCTTTCATATTTAAAGTTTTTTTTTTTTTAATGAAATCTTCATAAAATTTGCCTGTTAAACCTCAGAAATCTCACTGCTCTACGACACTGCTGACCCACTGTGGACCGCTAGGTATTTATGTAAGAAATCCTTTCTTTTGTCATGTTTTGGATATTGGTTTTCATCACATGTGTGCAAACACATGTTCTTCTGAATTAGCTTCGACAAAAAGGCAGACCAGCTTGCAAGAGTGAAGGAATCTAAGTGGTGCTGACTTTTTCACATTTCAAATGCAAATTATTTATTCAACCACACAATGCCAAGTCATTTTAAAAAACCTCTGTAAAACACATTCCCACAGCTAACCCTTTTGTAAGTACAGAATGAAGCAACTGTATTAAAAAGCTACCTAAAAATCTTATTTTCTTAGTACTTAAGGCAACTAAATTAAGGTTTATATGAGGTCATTTGCATAATGAACATAAAACCAGTATTAAATAGCAATAGCTTCTTCTAAAATGGCTTTTGACACTTCTTCCTCTGATTCAATGAACATGATACAAATAAATGCACATAATTCTAAATCAGCTATAAAGTCCTAAACACCTTTTTCATCAGAATAGTCTCCATAATAACTATAAAGACATTTAAGAAGCAGTAATAATACATGCAGAAACTGTGCTTATATTTTCTAAGCTTTTATATTACATTTGACCTAAAGCGCCAATTAAGATAGTAGATATTCAGATGCTTACTATAAACAATAAAACCACTGTCATGTCCAGAACTGTGGAAAGAAAACAGAAATTATCATTATGTAGGAGAGACAACCTGGTTGCAGTACCCTAACACACACTTTCAATAAAGAAGACTGGAGAGGAGAAGACTGGGACACCCCAAGTTATCACAATATTAAAGAGTCATTGCTTTATAAGCAAATAAACTGCATTTCCAAAGACAGAACAGAAACTACACAAACTTTGTCAGAAATTATTAAATGACAACACAACACTAAGTAAGTTAAGCTTCATGACATTATGAATCTTCAGTATTTTGTTCCTGCTTTTTTCCCCTCTCCCCAGCACCAAACTGAGAAATGTGTGGATATGAATGAATAGTTCACATTTGCATACGTATTTACCTGAGGACCAAATATTCAATAGAGCCTGCAATTTGCTGGGACAACTGCAGGAAATGTGTTTTCCATCCGTGCATATTCAAACCACTGCTTTCTTTATAAACATTAATAGAAGTGTCGATGCATCTAAGACCTTTACACAAGAAGATACAAGCTGGCAGCAGTACAAAAAACACAAGAGGTGTGGCTGGTATTAGAAACGTGGATGTGAATTCAATTTTTCAAGATGATCCTTCATAAAGAGTCAATTTTGGTTTTCCAGTCCAGCAAGGAACATCATGCCTAATACCAAATTCAGGGGATAAGCTCTGCAATACAGCTGAACAACATTTGTCTTCTCTAATCATGATGCCTTGCACTTTTAAGATTTACACTAATTAAACTAGAAAAGGTCACACAACTGAAAATGTTCATGATTTGGGAAAGACTTCATAATAAAATCTTTCCTGTCTATCACTAATCCTCTATACACAATAACTGTCACTTTGATAAAGTGTCTCTGTCAGCCTGCTTGTGATTATACACAAGAAGCTTCAGCCTTTATCTGCTGGAAGAGTTCATGAGCTTTTTCTTGCAAACCTCAGTGAGACTGAGCCACAAAAGAGAGGAAGAGGAAGCAAAACCCAGCACTCCTCAGGATTACTCTGTCATCTGTTCAGGAAGTAATTTCTTTGTATTTTAAGAACTTCAGATTTAACTGAAGGATTTCAGTATTGAAATTCCAGAATAAAAATATGTCTATATTTACACAGGAAAAAGAGGAGACAGAAAATACCACCATGGTTCTAATCTCAATCTTTGAAGATCAGCTGCAGTGTGATCTGCAGTTCTTATGTCTCTCTTTCCTCATGGGTTATCTGATACTATTGTTATTCTTCCAATACTTGAAACCTTAAGACCCTCTATAGAGGATCCACTCCTTCCTCATCCCATATAGCACCTTGAAAAAAATGGGACCAGAAAGCATTAATTATGTTTTAGACTCTGACAACAGCCAGTGAAAATGCCCTTAAAATGTTTCCACATTTACAGATAATTGGTGAGAAATTGATATGTCTTTAGTTTAGTTAGGAATTTGAAAGGATATTGGGGCTGAGCCCTGTGTTCTGAAGTCCTTCTCAAATCTGAATAATCTTCCAGGCCTAACCTAGAAAGCTGCTTCCTCTATGAATCGCTTCTTCTCCAACTTTTCTTATTATGTAGAAAACTTTTTTCCCCAACAGCCTGCTTTTTCTCAGGTATTTAATGGGTCATTTGAAAGAAATAAAAGGATGAAGAGAAAAAGGTTCCTACCCTTCACATCACAGTGACTGCACAAGATCAGGAGGAAAGCCTGCATTGCAGCACAATTCTATCAAACCTTTGGGCCTTTCAAAGGCTGCAGTAATGCCTTCCTATTGCTGAAGGAGGTGGAAAAAAATAAAAATCACACAATCTAACCAGACCAGCCTGAGAACAGTGGGCTTAAGAGTAAGTATTCATTCAGCACAGATGCTGACAGAGCAGATGAAAATAAAATGCTTTCAGAACCTTTCACAATCTATTTCTGGATCAAGTTCCCAGCTTCATATGGTTTCCTGCCACTTTGAACTACACCTTAATGTAGCTACATCTTCGAACAGTATCAGTATAGCAGACACAAAGGAAAACTACAGAGACTACCAAAAAGCCCCCACAACTACATATGAAGCCAAGTACATGTGTTGTTGCCTTTCAGCCCAGACCCAGGAAGTTTTTCCCAGGTAAAAAAACCTTAACTTAAATAACTCTTACCTGCTGCACAACATAAAAAGGAAACCCCAACAATCTAGCACCTTGGGCAAGGAAACCATATCCTTAAGTGGAGGAACTAACATCCACATATAAGGATATACTAGAAATATTCAATAAACTCACTTCCAAGACAGCCATACCATAGCTCTCTTTCAACAAAACCCAACAATCAGACTACAGCTACATTTATTTCCCTTCTCATATGCAGGCTTTCAGGATATATTCTTCTTTTGTCCCAGTCCTCATCTTTTCCTTTTTCAATTAGGACACCACAGATTGCAAAGGCTAAGAGGAAGCATGCCTGAGCCAAAAGAATTTTCATTTTAAAGAAAACTAGTACAAAATGAACTTCAGAACTGCAAGTAAAGAGGAAGTTGGTCAAATTCAGTGTTCAGAAAATAGAGCATAAGCTTTTCTGTGGGAAAGCTTCTCCATAGTAACTAAAACTGCAATCTGAGCATTGACTCCCTGTCAAAAATACCCTCAACATAAAAACAAAGTACAAAAGCCTCTGAAAAGCGAGATATTTCAATGACCCAAAAAAAGAGGAACAGAGGAGGATACTCTAAGCATTTACAATTTCTCTGCTGCTGATCTATTTTACCAGTAAGGAATAACAGAAAAAAATATAATCAAAGATTGAGCAGGTATTTAACATGTTCCAGGTAACATTATTATGGCAATTAGTAAATTGGTGGTAGTGCTTCTCCAGCAAAAGGTAGGATCAATGCAGCTGACCCTCAGAATTACAATTAGGGATCAGAGAACTGTTCATCCCTTAAAACTGCTAAGCTTTAAAAATTGGTCTGTATTTTTTCATGCCAAGTCTCTGCCTTGTCTTAATTTTTAAAGTATTTTAATTTCAGTCAGAACAACTCAGTTGTTTCACAAAACAAGAGAGAAAAATATCTTGTTTAGTCCTTGTGAAAAAGACAGACTTTATAAGAAAAGTTTCAAAGACTGGTGCTTCCAAGAAAGGGTCTGGGGTAGTTTTGGATAATGAAGATTACCTTCAGTGACCCTCAGGATAATTTCTGAATACATCTCACATATCTTTCAAAAGATCCAGATTGCTCATTTCTTTAAAATACAGCTGAGGTCCTAAAAGGGTCTGATCTGACCGACCATTCCTTCTTTCCCACCCCACAAGGAAGATCCCCTGAAGAAACGTACACCACCATGGAGAGTAAAGCAGTCCAAGGAAGCAGTCATTGTCACAACTATGACTGTTTCCCATAAGCATCAGGACAAAGTATCATCAGAACTTAAATTTTTGCGAATATACATAGTAAGGAATCTGCTTTTAAAGAAGAGGGGAATGCTTCTAACACTGGAGACCAAAATTCCAGTTGAACAATATTTCAACATTTATGCATGTGAACTGTTTCAGCCACTAAAGCATTGCACCCTGATAAAGTGTACCTCTATCCAGAGTGATCACATTGTGCTTTGAGGATTTTCTTAGGATTCCCAGCACAAAGGAAACACCACACACACGCCAGTCACCAGGCCACCACAGGAATGAGAGGCACAGCCATTACCATTAACCTGGCACATCCTACAGAACGTTCCCCAGTAACAAGGACAGTAGGGAGAGTAAGCTTGTTGTACCTCCAATGTGCCCTTGCCTCCCTTCTGCAGGGACGCGATGAGCATGAAAAAACTTGTTACTATCATTTTCCCTACCATAAAAAAACATAGTAAAAAGCATAGTAAATGATAGGGACAAATGAACTATGGCCAAGAACACTCCATTAAGTCGGCGCATTGAAAGTCTCACCGTTTCTTTTTGCTTAATATTTTGTACATTACAGCAAGTTTCCCTAATAACATACAGCTCAGATTCCTACATTTCCAAGGCCTTATTAAATTAGCATAGGTAAATATGAACATTTCTATATGGAATTAAAGATAAATATTCAGAATTGCAAGTGAAAATAAAATAACATCTGACCCTGTTCTTAAAATACAAGGAATAATAAACTTGAATTATTAATAACACTGAAAAATAAATTAGATGTTCATAAATTAGGTATCTCCTGAACAATCAGGAATTTTCATCCAAAACACTGGGGGATAATGTAGAGAGAAATTCTTTCCATTTATTATGAAATTGAAAACAAACCAAAAAAAAAACCCCACACCACACGCCACAGTATTTTTCCCAAGATCATTAAATATAATCTTGAAACAACTATCCAGCCTTCAAAGAATTCTCTACCCTAGCTGAAACCAGGACAGAAACTTTGCTATTTTTTCTTGAAGTAATCCTTGCAACTGATTTGAGAACTTCCTAATTGAAAACATTAGCAGAGCCAAGAAGAAAGTGTAATGCAGCATAAAATCATGCAAAATCAATGAAATTGACATAATTGTCAATACATCAATTTTTTGAACAATAAATTGTCCAAAATTTCAAGAAACTGCAAAATAAAATCTTGATGAATTTTCCTTAAAAATCCATTATTTTTTCCTGCTCTGTACAATTTGTAATAAATTACCCTCAGCTTCAAAATAGTTCATTCCTGTGAGACTGGTTTCAGTTTCAGGATTGCAACTGTGTGGTAACCGCTTTTCTTTCTGTTGTTTTCCATTTCCAAACGTAGGCTTTGATCCCCTCGGTCTTGCTGGTAGAGCAGTCGCCTCACACACACAGTCACTCTTTGAAGCCTTCCAACAGTGCCAAGAAAGAAGCAGGCTATGGCAGCAGGCTCAGTATTCTCTGGTTATGCAACAGATTAGATCATTATCAACAAAACTGGGTGCCTCCAGCAGAGAAAAGAAATGGGGAATTCGAGAGCAAGTTTTTCTTTACTTTTTGTATTAAGGGTGGTTGCTTGGTCAGTTTGAAAGGAGGAAAAAGTTACCTGCAATTAGGAGCTGGTCATATCAGATAAGATTACACATCACTGAAAAGCTCCATATTAAATATTGCTGTCACATTTACCACTCAGTTCTGTTCCTTCCTTGGCACCAAAGTTTTCCCATTCGTTGTGCAATGCAAAAGAAATATTTGGCTCAAACTAATAATTTAAGAAGCCCGATTTAGCCACATGGATTCCATTCCCCATAGATGAATGACCAAGTGCCAACAGGATGAAGGAGAAGAGTCTGAATTCTCACATACCTGCAGAGAGACTCTATGCTTCTTATCTATGATATATATTCATTTGCCCACAGTCTGTGCATGTGGATATCCTACACATCTGTCACATTTCTGCCTTCTCTAGTTGTTCCAACAAGTTTTAAATCATCAATTAAAGATATTTCAGTTCAGACTTCCACTTCAGTTAAAGGATAAAGCACCTACTGACTGAGCATGCAGTGAAGATAGGGATTTGGAGTCTTCATATACGGCAGAAAAATAATACTTAGTAATTTCTTAAGGGAATGCCTTGTATAACTTCATCTTACAGATAATTTGGTGAAGTGCTACACTGCATGGAACAAATCCCCCGAGTCAAGTTCTGACAATGAATCTATAGTGAGAAGGAGAGATCAGAGAATATCTAACAGATTAAGCAATTTACTGTTTGTATGTAAGAATTCAGTCACTGAGGCTTACAAATGCGTGCAAATAAAACCAAAATACTTTGAGAATCCTAACTAAAAGCTTTATAGATTCTACAAAAGACATTAAGAGTATTTAGATACTGGTTATAGGAAAAAGTTAAGTATAAAACAGTTTAATATAGAAAAAACTATATGGTTACTCTTAATAAGGAAGAATATTCTTATACTGTTTCAATGTGTTAATTCTAGATCATTATATATTTTTTAACTTAAAAAGCACTACAGAAGTTGAGTTTTGCTTTTCAAGTTCCCACAAAACAAGCACTAAAAGTATTGTGCATCTGGTTATACTACAAGATGAATGTAACACTTAAAATTACATTACCCAATAAAAGAAGCACTATTAAGAATGGCAGAAGTTACATGACCAGTGTAACTTGTTTATAAATGCATATTATCATGAGATTATCAGTATTTTAAAGAAAAACTAGAAATTATAAGCTCTGTGTTTTGGGCTTTGCTTGCAGGAGATGCTTTCCAGACATGAGATTACTTTCTGTTGTTGTTGTTTTGGGGTTTTTTTTTATTATTTCTTATACATCTGGAAAATATTTGGTCAAATAAATTATAAGCATAATAATGAGCTCTTAGGACTCACTTGTTACTGTCCTTGCTTGATATTATAACTGAAGGATCAGAAAGCCATGTCTCCCTTTCTCTCTTAAGCAACCGTACAACACTTTATTGTATGATATGAATCTAAATGTATGACATGTTTCTAAAAACACAGACCTATATAAAATCAGGTGTTTAGCTGGACTGCCCTCATCTCTAGCTTTATATCCCATGGTCAATAATAATTAAAAACTACATATGAAAAAAATAACTGACATTTCCCCCCAAATAATGCCAGAAGAATGATGAGTCAAGCTAGTCTGTAAGTGGGACACAAAGTATGATTCATAAGTCATTGCTTTGGGTTTAATTCTTGAGAGAGAAAAAGCTCCATCAATAAGATCAGACAGAAACTCAAACTCCCATTACAAAAACGTAACATTAAATTCAGTGTGGCGTTTCATTCTGAATATTTCTGTTATATGTGCTCACCACAAGAGTTTGAAGCCACAACCAGTAACCTTCAGCAGCTCCTGCAGGCAGTGAAATCTTGCAGAGGACACTTGAGTGTGCTGGGCCACATTCCTGAGCTGTCTTCTACACAGCTGCAGGGCACAAGCTCTCTGTCCACCACTGGGGCAAAGGGAATGGGACCTTTCTGACTGAAACCACAACAGAACACTAATCATGGTTCAACTCAATCATTGCTAGCATCAAGTTTATCAAAGCAGATGAGATTCACTTAATTTGCCTTTTATTTTTTTTTTCAAATGTAATATTTAGGCAAACTGGACTGCAACACTAAAAAAAGGAGGTGAGTCCAATGAGATGATGGCAGAGGAATCAAGAGGAACAAGGAGTACCACCACTGCTTTCAGAAAACAGAGAAGATACTAAGCACTATGTCAAAATTACCTCTAGGCCACAGCTTTTGTAGCAAATTGGGTTTCCAAGGGCATTCCCCCTACTCTGCACTGCCCAAAAACAGAGGTTTTGTGCAGTAATTCCATAATAGGCCCAAAGAACGTTTATGACAAGAGTATTTTTAATACTGAAAGTATAGTAGAATATATACAGAATTTTTGACCAATAAAGAAACAAAAAATAAAGACCAGGGAGCCTTTTTTCTTTAAGGAGGTAATAATACAGTAAAAGGATCTATAAAAACCTGTTTCAAAACCCTGTATGACCTTGCTATTCACTCGCATCCTTCAAGCTAACCACTGAAAGAAATATAAAGTAATATTCATTTTCCCACATGTTCATGGCAGTCCAAATGACAGCTCTGACACTGGAAACAGACTGGCAAAATATTTTATTTTTCTTTAACCTCAGCTGTGAAAAATGAGAGAACTCAAAAAAAATTTAAAAGCCATGCTGCTATTGGACATTTCACAATTCAATCATACATCATACCTGTACAGCAAAAAACATGCAACAAGACTAAACTTCTAAAATGTAGCTGGATATAAATGCATGCTGCTTTCCCTGTACTGTCAGCTAGCAGGTCTTTAAAGGAAGATTATCAAAGGCACTCCAGTCACCGTGATGTGAAGACAGAATAAGTGAGCACGACCTTGAGTTCTCCCTTTGTATTTCATGGCATTTTTTAAAGTATTTTTAAATCATCCAAACAGTAAGTACTAACATGGCCGCTACTGAATACACATGCTTTTGAATAGGATGATGAAAATTACTTGAATGAATGTCTTTTGGCTTATGTGCTCATTTACATTCCCCTCAGGAATAATATATGAGCAATGTCACTGCTATGAACAAGTAGGTGACATATCAATAACTATCATCTATTAATAAATACTTTACTCATTCCATGAGGTTAATCTTCATATGCACCCATGAGGCAGGAAATTACAGTCAGTATTCCCCCTGGGGATGCTAAAGTCATGTTATAGACTGTCCTAGTCCATGCAGTGATTCAGGTGTCAAAGCCATAAGTAACAAACTGCCAGAGACCCTGCCTCCTAATCCTACATTCTAATCACTGAATTTCGCCCATCTGATGAAAGAAACTATAAGAATCATGCTGCTTTATCATAGTTGAAATTTAAAACTGACATTTATTAAAAGCTGTTAGAAGCTTAAAGATAAACTTGCCATTAAAAGGGGAAACAATGAAACCCCCATGATTTATGAACTGGTCTCTCCTTTGTCTTCCAAGAACGTATGTATGATAACTGCTATAGAGTTACTGCCCCCTCAGATTAACACAGACCTTTACTTGGAATAAATGTCTTTTATAAGGAACTTGAGAATGTTTTCTCTCTCTAAATTTATTGACTTCTCTCTACCTGGCTCCTAGTCCTCAAATACTCCCTGGAATGTGAACAGAACACTTATGATATGAGATACTGCTACTGTTGCCAAGAAAAGCAGGAGAAATACTGAGTTTTTTAAAAAAGAGAGATATGTTTTGCTGCACAACACAAATTCACTGCTCATTTCCCTAGCTTGTTTCTAATAAAATTAATAAAGCAACAAGTTGGTAGGCACTCCTCTACTTCTACAAGAGTTTTGTGATTGCCTTCAGAATGGGAAAACTCTTGTGGTACTCACAAGCTGCAAGAGCATTATAAAAGTAAGATTCTATCCACATGTTAAATTTTTATTTCCAGCATATCTGTCTTAGCTCAGTAAATGTTTTTAAATTTACCAGGACACTGACTTGGAGAACCCCCTTTAAAACTAGTAGGAATTGCATGAACAAATCCCTTAACAAGCTTTCAGATCTCTACCTATGAGCTGAAAGAAAAATTAGGTTGCAATTCTTGCAAGATTTCAAGGAATCCAGAATGTCACTTGTCCAAACCCCCTCCCACCCACGACATCTACCCTTAATGTGCATTTCTGTTATCACCCAGAATCCAGGAGGTGAGAATGTGAGAAATAGTGAAGTTCTAATGAATTTTAAAAAATTGGTTAGGAGCTCAGCATGGAGATTTGAATGGGTTCAGGGGTTTGTGAAGATTCCTTCCATCTCAATCGTCAACTGCCAGCTTGTGCTGAACGTACTGATGAGGAAATCCTCAGAACATGCAGCAGCAGTCCACTGCAGGGACCAATGTCATTGGAAATGTTCCAAAAAAAAACTTCGGTGCCTGAAGAGTTCTTTCCTTTCCATGAGTTCCTTAAGATAGAAGGAAATTAATGTGGCAAGTTCTGGTAAGCACAGACAATGTCACTTTTCTGTATTACCTCACCCAAGAACACCCACTTGCTCATTTTTCAGCTGACTGAAGACCAACTTCTTCTAGTACAGCTATTTCCTCCTACAGGGAACACTCATCTCCACTGTTGCTCTAACAATTAGAAGACAACACTAATCACTGCAAGTACTACAGGCCTATATACCCCATCACACACACACAAAACACTGCTCATTTCTACCATGAATTTCCAGCTTAAAGGGGAGTAGACAAATCAATCTTCATAAGGTCTTGAACACAGCTCTCAAAGCATATTCTTCCATAAGAGCTGGGCCAATACAAATGTTATTAAAAGCAAAGGGAAGGGGCTGGATTACCAATGGAATTATAGAAGTTATGAAAACCATACAAACAAATGTCAGTCTTGAAAGAAAATACCAATTTAACTGTCCTCCGTGTAAGCAAAAAAGCAACCAGTAACATATTCCTTGATGGAAAACACTCTTTCTAAACTGAAAGCAAGACTAATCTGAAAATATAGGATTAAGCACTTCACCTTGTTTTGTGGAGTTTCACTGAGTGTTTACAGGACAAGACTGAACTGCTGAGCCATTATTTTACTTGTGGCTCAGGAATCATTCCAAAGCAAACATGAGAGAGAATACAGCAACATATATTTTTAAAATTAATCAAATGCATAATAAATTTTAAGCAATGAAATTTTGAATCTCGTTAAGGTTGCTGAAGTTCAGCTCTAGCCCTTCAGTTGATCATCAAGATTATTTACTGCCTTGCTACTTGTCAGTACTGACAGACAATTAACTCCAAAGTCACTATCACACAGCTCAAGAGCTAAATACTTCTTCCAAAAGTAAATATTTCCAGAAGGAAAACAAAATCCTGTATATTGCTGAGAGTACAAATAAGCAAACAATACAGGAAGTCCATGTTTTTCTGTTCTAAATACAACATTTTTCCATAAAGGGATATGTTTGCTCATATGTGAGAAAGGAGAATGAAAGTAGAGGTCCCTTACCTTTATTTCCACATGGTGGTAGCTAATCCAGTGTATACAACACAATGGGATCCAACATATCTTACCTACTAAAGTGAATGTTCTGGAATCTTACACTCAATCCCCTATCTCAGGAGTCAAAATTATTTTTATCTTCTAAACAAGAAAAAATATTCTACGCTTTTGAGTGTGCACAACATTTAAGACTGTCTCCTCATCTTTTAAATTCTTGCTTAAAAACTACCTCTTAAAATTTTCCACAGTATTTCTTGCTATGTAGATAAACAATTTGTCTTGTGTCAATGTCAATAGGGCAGTATTTGATATGACTTCCTCCAAAAGCAAGCCAATCACAAAAAAAGTGTAATATTTAGAAGATGCATGTGTTCATGATGCTTTATCTTCTCTTCATTTATGAGAAATTCTGAAATTTAAGCCATCCACTATAAGAAACAACCTTTAACAAAAAGAATTTAATCTACCCAAAATCCTCCTTGAGGGTCTCCAGAGAACCAGGACGACCCAGTGTTTCACGGCACAGACTCCAAACCACTGAGGCAAGCACAAGCCAGATCGGAAGAGTTAAATAAAGCAGCTAAAATTCAGCAGCTATTCCAGACTACGGTAACTGTAACCTACACTGGGTGTCCTCTGCATAAGCACCAGTGTGACTTTGTGGACTGCTGAGACTCAGTCTGTTGCAACTGGCATAAGTTGCCACAGGCGAGTAATCACAAGAAACTGACCTTGGCAAAAGCACATTTTACACTTCACTGCTGTTCAACTGTGTTATACTAAAGAGAGAGCAAGTGAGCACAAGCAGAAGGGGGAGGGAGAGAGAACAAAAGGGGATAGACAGCATAAAAGTGAATGTAGCCATTTTCAGCTTTACCTGCTTTTAAGATTTTAAGAGAGGTACATCACACCTCCAATGCACATCACAACCTACACATAGTTACATCAATTCTGCATGGTATCATTTTTAAGCCATCAGGGTCTGAAGAAATTTTTGGAGGGGGAGGAAAAAGAAAGGAGACTAAGTACTAAATTAGAAATTAATATCTAAAAAAAAATTCTCCCAACAAGGAGGAGGGAAGAATAGAAGACAATTACAACTTCACATTTTCTTACCACTGGATTAATGCATAAATGAGGATTTTTAAATTGTTCCTTCTTCCTGTTGTGCTAAACCTGTTGAAAGTACATTTTTGAATCAGCCATGAGGTGTGCAGCAAGATGTTTTAGTCCTAATTTTTAATATTTCAGCTCAACCTTAACTTCAACTCTCAACAGCCTGGCAGCAATTTGCAGGAATTAGTATGGTAAAATCCCCACTGCTGCACATACAGTTGTGTCTGGCTTTCCTCAACCATCTTTGGTCTCCGATGATTTGAATCAGTTATTTCCTGCAAAATAATTTTCTTAGTTTCTGCATTACTTTTCTTTGGTATTGATTACTGCATCTCCAAAGAAACAGAACCTGGCAAAGCAAGATGGCACATGATCCCATCATTAGTGCTAACCCACATCCTGCCCAAATTTTACAACAAGTTTAACACAAGGATCTAACCTTGAGGGTATGCTGGGTTTCCAGGACATTTGCTGGTTGAAGCAAAACATGCATGAGCTTTGTACGAGTTCCAAAATACCAAATCACTCTCCACTTGGGAAGTGTACAAGGTATGCAAGTCTAGACAAAATAAAATGAGACCACATGCATTTTGTATCTGCTTCCCTACCGCTCTTAGGTCAGTGGCCTAAGAACTCGATGCAGCTTCTCTTCCAGATCTTGAAGTCTGCTTTTCTCCTGTGCAGACAGTTTCTCTATTCCTCATCTGGTTCCATAAATAACTCAAAACCCTGCTACAAAAGCCAGCTTTTGTTCCTCTTAAACTTGCAAACCTTTCACATCTGTCTTCACAAAGTCTCCATTCCTCTACTAAAACTCCCCATCCTCCGTTCTCAGTCCTCTAAACGTCATTACTACCAGTAAGCAGAAGTGACTGCTTTTGGACACAGCCATGTTGTTACCTTGAACCATTCCCATCTGACAGAGTATTGTCATTGTATAATGACCTCCCCTGTCACTGGCCAGGGAGATACAAGACTCAGCCCTGACAGCAGATGGCTGATTCACACACACTGACGCTCAGCGACTCACAATGATACCATCATGCCTAGCCTATAAATTATGAAAACAGCAATTCTATGAAGCATGACCTAAAATTCCAAGGGACTGAAGTATTTCCAAGTCTGAACTTCAGATCTGGGTCAAAAAGGTGTCAGCTGTGGATCTGCAGAATTTTAATCATCTCATCAGACTGTAGCTCTGTCTCTCACAAATACATGATGTCTGTAAGGCCCACAGGCATGCTTCCTGACACTGAGGCAGGACTGTCACAGAGGGCTGGACCAGCCACAAAAATACTCACTCCTTCTGTGAAGTGTGTGAGAAATTCTTGCAGGGTCTAGACAGAGAATAAACTGATGTCTGTCACATTTTTCTGAATGCACTTGGGCACAAAATAGACTTATTAAAATGTTCATTTACTAAGTCCTATAGTAATTAGTTATAGTAGACAGAAAAAGATAAACTAAAAAGGGCACAGTAGTTCTGCAACAATTTCTGTGGTCCCTCAGGCTTGGTTACCCATGGTCAACAATTCTCACAATGACATGCAGCAAAAGAAAAAAAAGGGTGACAAAAAAAAACCCTGATGGGTACTCATATCCAGGAAGAGCAAATCTTTGCTTATACTAGGCCAAAATTTAGCAGATATTTCTATTACACAAGAGCACTCTCACCTGAATGTAAGGATTTGACACTTCTTACTTCTTCAATGCATATCCTAAACAACAGGTTATTGAATTAGTCTCTCTCTTTGCAGCTCCCTCTGGGTCTCCCAAACCACACCATATTTTAAATGTATGTGTCAATCAGTACTGCTTGAGTCATTTGACTTTACAGTTCACTAGCTAGGATCTCATTTTCAAGTAATTTTAGTCATTAGGCAGAACAGAAGCATTAACTGGGTTTTCCCCATCCATACAAGTAATTACCAATAGGCTGGCTACTGTGAGCATCTCCCTCCTCTTTCCTCTTCCTTCGCCACCTCCTCCATATAAAAGAATTGCTTGAAACCAGTACATTTCCTCAAAATATACAAGGGCTGACAAATCAAAATCTTTTAACATCTAAAAATTACTAGGAAGGTTTAGCTATAGAAATACATATATAGGTATGTAGCTATACAAAGTATCCAGAAGATGACGATTCCGTGGTGTACTATTGCTGAAGTGTTACTAGAATGGGATTAATTTGACCAAACTATTTCTCTACTGGAAAAATATCTGTTTGTTTGAATTACACTTACCTTTCTCAAAGTGTTTCAGAAAGGAGTCTTGTCTACTTTAAACTCATCCAATGCAACATAATGATATCCTTGAAGTCCAGAGAATCAGGATAGTCTTGCTTTTCCTTCCAGTTGTGAATATTGAGTGTGATCTAGCAGAAAAAGAAAGTGGAGGGGAAAAAAAAGTTTGGCAGGCAATCCATTATCTTTTCAATGGGTCAGTATTTTCAAAATCCTTACAGAAAATGGACCTGACTCCAGAAGTTCAATCAATCAATCAAACAATCACTACTTGGTTTCCAGAAAGAATTCAAAGCAATTTATTTTTCCATGTCAAATATTCTGTCTCTCTCTCTCTTTACTGTCTTAAACATGAAGATATAGGAGTGAAAGGTGTAATTTCCTCTTCTTATTGAAAAAAAAAAAGAAAAAAAAAACCAACTTGCAATTCCATATTCTGCTATACATTTCAAATTACTATCAGGGAATTTATAACTTTTTTTTAGAACCCATGGAAAAGAAAAGGTACAGTTTCTCTGATGTGAAGCACTAATACACTTCACAAAACTAGAAGCAACTATGAAACAGAACTAAAACTATGAAAAACATAAAATATACTTTTCTCCTACTAGACACTTCAATTAATCAACAGCTATTGGTGAGTAAGTACTCAGCAGCTTTGTTGAATAAGCATGTTTTAGTCTCAAAGCAGCTGTGATAAATTCACCGAATTTATTCTCTGCATTGTCCTGCTGTCTCTGGAGTTTCCACTTTTCTAAGGAACATCACTTTTTCTGGACAGCACATTGAGCCCGTAATTTTGCAGATACTCACTGGGTATAGTACCAGCTCAGTCTTTCTAGTTCTTTCAGTGACAGCAAGCAAACTCGCAAAAGCTTTGCCTCAGATTTCACAGGCATGTGTGTACCTCTCTCTCAGTACCCAGGCCGACGTGCCAATATGTAGGATTAAACTTTTTCCAAGGTTGAATAAGCCACCATCTGTCTATCTTGTGTGGTGCTGTGCGCCATCCGGGAGACTTGTCCCTTAGAGCATGTTTCTACCATATGTCACTCCTGAGTGATCAGTGATGCCAAGACATTTGGGAAAAAATGACTAAGTCGAGCTGGAAAACCCTTTCCGAATTCCAGAGGAGGTTTGCCAAGCCTGTATTTGCAAATAACTTCACATCCACTGGTTTTTACATATAGTGTGCATAACAATAAATAACCTTTACTCAAACAGACACGAGGTAGCTGCCCTCCACCATCCAGAACTCAGGAACTTTTTAATAAGCCAAGGGATTCAAGTATGACACATCTCCAGGAAAAATACAAAAAACTTTTACAGTGACTTTCATGATTGCTAACTTAATAAACGGGAAAAAAAAGCAGATGATAAGAATATATTTCAAGAAAGACTCAATTCATTGTTTAAAAGCCACAAGAAAGCAGTAATTTCTTTCAGAATACTCAACTAAAAATACCTAAGGCAACTGAATATGAGATTTTTTCCTAATAGTAACCATCCAACAATGACCATCTAAAGTGCTCACCTGCATGCAAAGTGATCACTGAAACTAAAAGTTAAACTGCTGATACAGTCCATGCAATTAGAATTTGTCTAATAAAGAATATGACTCTATCCTATTTTAGATTTAAAGAACCATTTTATGTTCCAATTCCTCAATTATTAAATTAAAACTCAGCCAACATCATTCTAACGGCTAGCTCAAGGCTGCTCATTTACATAACTGACTTTCAAGGGCACTTCGTTACACAGCAATTAATACCAGCAAAAAATCCACTGGATCTGCTACCTAATGTTAAGGAAGACATTCTTGAGAACATTAAAAAAAGAAAGAAATTAGTAAGTCATGATTACAGCCTCCCTGAGTAAGATTAACATTGAAAGGAAATCCATTCCTAAGGGCAACAGGAGAAATATTAACTAAGAGAAGACAAATTATTGGAATTATTACATTTAGTGACAAAAGTGAGATGAGGAGCAGTACTAAAGTCCAAGAGAACATCGACCTTTGTGTTTTGCCTTCAGAATTTGGACAATCATTGAAAAAGAGGGAAGATGTGAAACAAGGACTCACTACAGCCCACTGAGATTTGTAGAACAAAACGCATCAAAAAGAAAAAGTTCACATTAAACAATGAAAACCACTACTGAAAAAAGGTTATTATTAAAGGAAAATGAGGTAAATTCTCACCTCAGAATGGATTATGATTTTTTTTAATGTATCTAATTTAAACTGTGTCCTTATACACAAAGAGTGAAACTTGCAAAGGTGAGGATGTTGGTAACAAATTAGACTGCCAAGGAAAGAAAGGCTCCTACTGCAACATGGACTTGCTGAATGGAAAGAGAGGAAAACAAATATAGACCAGCTAGACAAATCTGGACTACTTGCCTACGTAACACACCTAATGATACTGAAGCCAGCATATTTTTTGAAAGGCTCAGCTCCTTCCTGGCCCACTCCGACAGCCTGAGGCATTCACATTGTTGAGCCAAGAGAGACTGGAGAGGCTGGTTCTGCAGCACCAACTTTCTGCTAACAGTTCTTATTCCAACAAGAAACCTTTAGGGTAACATGCACCTGCCCTAATGTCCTCCTTGCTTCTTGCATCCAGCTACAGCTCCAAATAATCTTCCCTTCGGGATGAAACATGATTTGTGCATAAGACTGACCAACTCAGAGGGTTGAAAATGGGGACAAGAGGGGAGGAGGGAAATTCATCAAAGCTGCCAATTAAGAAAATTCTTATTCTGGAAAAAATTTGCTCTATGAAGGCAGTCAACAGCTTCCTTACAGGAGAAGCAGCCATGCAGCTTCTGCACTGTCATCTCTTGCCAGAACTACAGAAGAAACAAGAGTTTCTCTTGAGCTTCTCAACAAGCATTGTGGAGATGCACATACATCAGTAAGGAAAAACTATGGAGCAACATAAAAGGAGAAAATATTGAAATACGGACAAAGATGAAAATTTTTTTCCCTTAATTTTCGGCTTGGAGGGGTCAGGATCCATCACCCATTCGTCCTAGGACAGTGCAGACATCCAAACAGTAATCTTATCATTCTTTGGAAATATGATGTTTTAAAATCTGTTTTAATCACTAGAAGTTCCTTGGAAATTCTTGGCACACAAAGGCTGTTTTCTTTTGTGTTCCACTTCAAGTATGTACTAAGCCTCAACACTCTCTGTTATTCTCACAAACTTTTTAGGAAACTCTCAAGTCTCCTGGAATTCAAAAGCTCAGGATTCCAATAATCACATGTAAACCCATTCCTCTAGAAATAAATTCACTCTATGGCACAGTTAAATGTTTCTGTTGCATAAATCCAAAACTTAACTGAAACATCTGCTGATAAATACAAGACTGTGACACCTCAAAGGTAGCAACAGTGAAATTTATTTCCACAGGAAATTTAGTGGGTATGACTACAAACAGAGTGTTTAAAGACAAGAAGGTCTCTTCAAGCACAAGGCCAAACCCAAAGAGCAGTTATGTCCTCTGAGCCACCCACCTGCAGGGTGTTTCATATATTCCCACAATCATTCATCACAATTCGCTCCCCAGTGGAGACTCTAGCCCCTCCTTGACAAGACTATTTTATTTCAGTGACCATGATGTAAGGAAGAAAATGCAAGTTGATGGGAAACTATGAAATGTCTAAAAACCACCAAGCAGCCAGTCCTCTATCATAAAGTCCATTCTGCAAGGCTGCAAGGGCTATCGTACTGCAACATAAAAATAGTTTGTTTTTCAAAAAAGTTAATGCCATATTAAAACAATACACATTCTCTTTTCTTATGAATAATCAGTACTCATAAAGTAACTCAAAGACAATCTCTACATGCCATGTAAAGTAGCTTAGAGTTACCTTTGCTAGGGGTGCAAAAAGAGGGATTGTTGAGGCAGAGATAAGGCTTACTTTTTCCAATCACAGAGATAAAGCAGTTTTCCTCACATAGCTTTCCTCTTCCTCACTTCCCCCCTCCTCCACACAAAACCCAAGAAAAGCTGCCATTGCTTTAGGTCAAAGGAAAAACAGACCCAGCTGCCGTAAGCCAAACAACGTACAGGTTTGCTATCTCCCCTGCTGTTTTGGCTCCAGTTCTTCAGACTGGAAAATTCAGAAGCACGATCTCCTAAGCTCTATAAATGCCAGAACCATCTAAGAGGAAAATAGGACAAGGCCACCCCCAGGCAAGTTTGTACCAAAATCTGCTGGCTGCAAGGCAAAAATACAGTAAACATTGCATAGGGACAGACTGCTCCTCAGAAAATATTCCACAAGAACAATATAGCTTCCAAAGAAAGGCTGCGCTAAAGGGACTTCTGGAGGGGAAAAAATGCAATGTTTTATAATCCTTGTGAGGAGTTAGCAAGCTAATGGCACACTCAATGACAAATTGTTTGACAGGCAATATGCTTTTGACATTAACCCAAAGAAGAAATGTAAAAGCGACATTGAATGTTCTCTACAAAGTGGTAACAAATTGGGTATCCTAGAATAGTTCTGCAGTTCACTAAGGAAATTTGCTTTTGCCTAAACAACTGATTACATGGAATAAAACACGTAATAAAAGCAATTAATCATCAATATCGCCCCGTCTTTTCAGGAAGGACAATTTTAGTTAAATTTTTGAAGTCCTTGGGAGATGAACTTTGCAACTGATTACAGTATGTTTTAACGTGCTCTATACTGACTCAACCTTGAAAAACAAGCCAAAAACAGAAGTTGAAACATCCTTTTTCCTGTGTAGCTCCAATTTGCAGTAGCAAGAAGCTAAACAACATGCTCTCCACCAGATGGCTGAAATAAAAAGAACACTCCTTCTGATTAATTAGGAAACAAATGAATCTGCTGTTAGCACAACAAGTTACCATCAGGAAACCTGGGTTCCCATTAAACTTTGATATTTGTGCTTTCTCTGCAACCGTGTTCAAGACCATCCTCAGATTTGTCTCTCATTTGAGAAGCAAAGTGTTACACACCAGTCCATCACACACAAGTATCACACCAGCCACTCCACAACCAAAAGGGGTACTGGCCCTTTTCACAGACAAGTAACACCATAGTTTTCCTAAAAGAGAAAAAGCATCTATCACAGTAGAAACAAATTAAGGTCTCCTAGTGCTGTGAGGAGAACTGATGGGTAAAACCACACATCCCTTGTCAGGGTTCAGTGAGCAGTGGAGACTCATGCATCCACACCCCAGCTCTCCAGCAGTCCTGGAAACAGAAATCCCCAGAGCAGGTATAGTACAAGGAGCAAGGATGTGACAGCCCAAGCAGCAGAGGCCAGCCCACGGTTCCCTGCCAAGGGAGGTTGCCAAGGATGACTGTGAACATCCCAAGTGAAGGTTCAGGATCCAGTGCAGGCACTGGGATGGAGAGGGATGATGGCATAAAGCACGTGGAACTTGCAAGTGTGTGCAATTAGAACGTGAATATAATGTTTGCTGCTAGTGAGGCGAGTGACTTTGGGAAGAAGGAAACTGAGCTTACCTGACCCAGGAAGGTGCAGATAAAAGCTCTTGGCATTGTCATTATTCCTTTGGTTTCTTTGCATGAACAACTGCTTTTTTACACCAGACCTTAAAGAAGGACCATTTCAGAAGCTGGCTATGGAAAAGAACCCACCATGTTTCAGCTATAAAGGACAATTTTGCCTTCTTTACTGATAACGTGTGTACCTAAAGAGGCACAATGCCTTAGAGTGACTCCAGGACTGCCAACTAATCCACACCTAAACAATTTAGAGTATTTCTCCTATGTGCACAACTGAAGTTCTCAAACACGTCAAGTGTGTTATTTTCTAAGGCCAAAGGGAATGGTGGAGACATTTAGTACAAACTACATCTAAGTCTCCTTTTTAGAATCCAAGTAAAGGTACTATATCCTATTAAGCAATTGAGAAAGCCAAGAGATTTGTGTAAGAAAACCCAAAAAACACTTACCCACACATTAAAAAAGGGTTTCAATAATTTTATATATAGGAAGGCTGTTGAATTGCACTAAATGACTGTATCTCATTTTTCCTTATAGGCTGGTGATAGTTAGGTACTCTGGGAAATACAAGGATACACAAAAATGCAAAAGAGCATAGAAGACAATCATATTTCTAAGTGTACCTATCCATTACATCACACATACAATTACAGGGGAAAAAAAACTCATCCATGAAGATAAGACTTTATTCAATCTTCTAGCAATTTTTAACCTGAGGATCAAAAAGAAAGTAAATATTTGTTAAAAAATTAAATATTTTCCTGCTGTCTGCCAGATGTATGGGACTGCCAGCAACTGCACAGCAACAGAAAATTTTCTGAGTCAGCAAGTTACAGCTTCTCTCAAGTTTTCTCCTTGATCTTAAGCAAATTGCTACTATTCTTTACTAGAGTAATTGATTAATATTCATCCCCCTAGTGGCCCATTTTTGCTGACCATTAAGCTAATGGTGCAGGGAATAATGCCTTTCCAGCCTCCTAACCTGTCTGTTTCCTACTAGCCTACCACAAAGGGCACCCGAATTCTGAAAATATATGACTATGATTTGTAGGAGTTAGCCATGGGAAACTGATTCCACTTGCTCCCATGTGTTCCTGCATTAACAGTAGCCACAGCCCAACCCTTAAATTATTGTCTGAAACTTGCAATGATTCCTCTCATCAAAATCCTCTCCTAACATTTATCCAAGCACTATTTGTGGCACCCTCAACCTCTCTGGTATCACCAATTCCAGACTCTTTGTACCTGGCTCATTAGTGTGATGAGTGGCCAGAAACTCTGAAGAACGCAAGACACAAGATAGGTGCTGGCATCCTCAATTTACATTACACCTCACAGCAAATAACTATGTTGTCATCAAGCTAAAAAGACCAAGAAAACAGCACAATGGAAAATTTCAACAAAGTGTGGCTTCATCATTAAAATCTCTATTTGAGTTTTTTGTTGGTTTCATTATACAGAGAGGCAGAGAGCTCTGTAAATAGATTTGCTTTGTTTCTGTGTGTGTTGCCAAATTTCCATCCTGTGGAACCAATTTTAAATAGAAAAAAGTGTCTCTTCCCATCCTCTGCTCCTTGGTGTCATTCTTGTTAAGGATACAGAGTGAAAAATGAATGGAAATGAACTAGTCACAGTGGGGTTCAAATCCAAATGTTAACTTTTCTAATTGCCAAAAAAAATTGAGATCACTTCGATCCATAAGTCTGTCTTTCTTGCAGCTATGGAAAGTTTTTAAACGGAAGGCTGCCAACAATGACTTTGTTATAAACTAGAGTTCGCAGTTGTTTTTATGGAATTTTGTCTCAGTAACTTTTAGCTCAGCAGTTCTCATGAACATATTTCCAAACCACCAACTTGGCTAAATATTTCCAGTAAAGCAAAATAATCCCTAACTCCTAAATACAACTCTACTTCTTTATTTAACTTCACTTTATCCTTCAGAAAACTAGTACAGCTTTAAACATGGGAATGACAGAGAGGATAGAAAAGAGACAAAAAAAATCTAAGGACTTCAAGCAGCCTCTCATATCTCTGGGTCATAGCAGATGCAGGACTGGAAATGGAGATAAGATTTGGGAAATAATCTCCCACATATACACAGTTATTAATAGCAATAGCAAATAAAACCAGAATGAACACTACAATTTGAAATAGCGCAGTACTTGCCTAGCAGAAAGCTCTCAAATAGATTTAGTCATTGCTAGCCCATGCTCACTGACAGAACTTCCACACTAACATGAAAAACACCATAAATGAGGAAGAAAATCTGATGGGCTTTGTATTGCCATTTTGTTTAGCTCTTTCAAAGAAGGAGCGTAAAGGAATCATTTATTATAACCCTTTTCGTATCCGTCAGATGTTGCATGTTTTATGTAACTATAACACATTTGACAAACTCTTCCTACCTACCCATATGCTAGGGAAAAGCTCAAACTGTGCAAAAGAAACCTTTCTTCACAAAGTAAATTTCCTCGCAGAGAGGAACTGTGAGTTGGACCTAGGGCTCCAAGATCTCCAGGCCCTCCTCTCTCCATGAGATACTTCCACACAACCTAGAACTCGCACATCTGCCTCCCTGGGAAGCAGAACTATCCCTCCTGTGCTCTACACTTGCCAAAACAGCAGTTGCACTGGGTCATCCCACACACCAGACCACAACACAGATGCAGTACAGCCAAGGCAAGCCCTCACGCATGCCCCTACAATGACTCTTTCAGAATGCAAGTGCCAGATGTGCTGGCCAATGCCCTCCATCACCAGTGACAAGGCCCATTCCCCAAAGCAGAATAAAAGGACCCTGACATCCACAACTCCACCACAGGCCCCAGGGCAGCCAGCTGTGCATGAGAGCTGACCCCAGGGACCAGTCCAGATGGGATGTGCTGTTCTGCATGCAACAACCCTTGATCTTGCAACAACCTCAAGCACAAGAGGTCCCTACCTCTGATCTTGAACTCAAACCTCATTTGTCATATGTATGAGACTAAAATTTGCAAGCTCCATGGGTAGTCCTGAAACTTCTATCTTCCAGCTTTTCCCTACATTACATAGGAAAAATGGCAGCAGCTGTGATGAGTGGGAGCTGCCACCAGAATACCCCAGCAGAGGAAGGAGAGGAGTGTATGGAGAACACGTAGGAAGCTATGGAGAAACAGAAGAGGGTATGCCACAAAGCGCTTACAGCACAACTTGAGAGAAAAACAAACCACCCTCAAACAATGGGGCTAAAAAAGAAGTGGTGGTGAGGAAGAATATGATGATAAGAGCCCAGGTGCAGAAGAATGGGGGAGGCTATTCCAGGCAATCAAAAAGGATCTTTCTTCCTGGTTCATCCTTAAAACACATTTAAAATTTAGAATTTTAGAAATAGATTTGCAGAGCAAACTGATAATGCATTTCACTCACCAGAGCTCTCACCTGCAACCTATCTATGCAATTTTAAAATGTTTCCAACTAAAAACATTTGCTAATTAAATACTTCACATAAATGTCAAACAGTTGAGTTATCTTGGCAAATACATGCCAAAAAAAGCAACCTCACTATAAGATTAATATTTTTTACTAGGTTCTACAGTGAGATAAGCAGGAAACACCCTTTGTCTTCAAACTTGTGTAGGACTTTTCAAACTGCAAGCAGACCAATTGCTTTATCTAGCAGGATCATCCAGTCAAGTTTTGTTGCTGGCTTTGCCTGGAAAGCTTCTTCACTACCCTTTAGAGATTCTTGACTTGCAGAAAAAAATGTCTGTAATTCAAGTATATGGGCACAATTTAAAACTGTGATGCACTCGTGTTAACAAGAACTCAGGCAGCCTTTGATTGCAGCAATCGTGGCAGGGTTTTTGCAAGGGATCAGAGGTCACTGTTCTGAAAAAAGTGAGCGGCCAAGTGACCAAAGAGGGAGGCTGCAACAGGGTTCATTGCATCTGTAGAAAATAGTGCTAGGCTCATCCACGAAACAAGAACAGAAAAGGGATTTAAAAGATTAAAACACACAGCACTTGTTTTTTAATCTAGGAAATGAACCCTGCAAGGAAGCAGGATGGAATCAGGATGGGACAGACGGCAGGATAAGAGTAGGCTGCATGAGAGACCTGCAGGACAGAAGTTGTCCTGAAGAGGTTTTGACCAGTCCTATCAGTACTTTACATTGTGACTGCAAAGAAAATGGGAAGCAAATCCTTGTACTACCCTTCTGGCCCACCTGAATGTAGCTGCAGCACTAGATGTGAACCTGATGGGCAAAAGCAATCTTTTGTGGACAGGACAGGGAGAAATGCATACATTTGTCAGCTAAAAGAGACTGTAACTGCCTATTACCTTGAAGTCGTGCCTGTTGTTTCTAACAAGGCACTGGATATTAATGTTTAGAAACCAAACCAAGTAGACAAGCTCACAGGAAGGAAGATTAAGTTTTCTGAGTGCTAAGTGATGCCATACTAAGTAAAGCACGGGTTTTATTTTATAAAATGTAAATTTACTAATCAAAGTGTTTCAAACAGCTAATAAATGCCTCCAGAATCACAGACTGGTTCATACACCTGAAAATTATGGAAATTAACAGGCACTCCTGGATATCAATTTTTTGAGACTCCTTTTTTTGGCCCAGTGCTCTACAAACAGGATGCACATTGATAGAAATGCACAGATGGCCAAAAATACTCCTGCTTCGCAAATATACCAGTACACTAGATGGATTACATAAAATTCTTAAACTTTCTAGATCTCTCGAGTACACTGTGTGTATTATACTTCCTTAGAATAGTGATAATGCAACAAGTAACTCCAGTGGTGTCTTATACAAGCACAGAAAACAAATCAACTCACCACTGATTTTCAAACAGGCAACTATCTAATCCTTGCTAAAGTAAGTATGAAGAATATAAATTAAGGTACCTTTACACACACACTGAATCTCCAAGCAGTTTATGATCCTGCTCCCAATTACACTTAAAGCTACAGGTGTTTTTTAAGGTCTGTTTTGGATTTCTGTGGCAGGTTTTGGTAGCAGAGGAGATACAGGGGAGGTTCCTCTGAGAAGCTGCCAGAAGCTTCCCTTGTGTCTGACAGAGCCAATGCCAGCTGGCTGCAAGACAGACCCACCACTGGCCAAGGCCAAGCTCAGCAGCGATGGTGTAGCACTTTTGCAGTAGTGTGTTAAAGAAGGGAGGAAACTGTGCAATTTCAGCCAGAGTAGGGAGTGAAAAGATGTGAGAGAAGCATCCCTGCAGACACCAAGGTCAGTGAAGAAGGAGGGGCAGGAGGTGCTCCAGACACGGGAGCTGAGACAACAGCCTGTAGCACAGACCACGGTGAGGGAGCTGTGTCCCTGCAGCCCATGGAGGTCCATAGTGGAGCAAGAGCCACCTGCAACCCATGGTGGAACCTCAGCCCAGAGCAAGTGGATACCCAAAAGAAGAAGGGAAGCTGTGGGAAGCCCACTCTGGAGCAGGCTCCTGGCAGGACCTGTCGATACATGGACAGAGGAGCCTACACTGGAGGAGCAGAAGAGTGTGATAAGTCCTCCTCCTGAGGAGGAAGGAGCAGCAGAAACAACATGGGATGAATGGACCACAACCCCCATTCCATCTTCTCCTGTGCCACTGAGGAGGAGGAGGAGGTACAGAATACAGGAGTGAAGTTGAGCCTAGAAGAAGGGAGGGGTAAGGATGAAAGATTTAGGTTTTTATTTCTCATTATCTTTCTCTTATTTGATGGTAATTAATTACTTCCCCCTAATCAGGTCTGTTTTCCCCATGAGGGTAGTTGCTGAATCATCTCACCCCACTTTTATCTCAACCCACGAGCCTTTCACCGTATTTTCTCTCCCCTCTCCAGCCAAGAAGGGGAGTTGTAAAGCAGCTTTGTGAGCACCTGGCATCCAGCCAAGGTCAATCCACCCTAAAAAGTCCCAAATTATTTCAGAAACAAAGGTCTCAACTCTATAGACTGAGGCCAGCCCTGATGAGAATCACATTCTCCTGTCTCTTGACCAGGCTGGATGGGATTTTGAGCAACCTGATCTAGCAAGAGGCATTCCTGCCCACGGCAGTGGGGTTGGAACTAGATGATCTTCAAGGTCCTTTCCAACCCAAACCACTCTATGATTCTATGACTTAACAAGTTTTTCTTTCAAGAGTCCTCAATGTAGATGTGTAGGAGTCTGTGCTTTGAATGCCTACTAAAAGCAACCAACCTTACCAAAAAGAATTCAGAATATGTCCAAGAGCTACACAGTGCACTCTGGGATAGAAATGCTGACAACAAATCATTTCGCATGTGTATTGTACACTTCTAACTAAATATTGTTAAATAAAAAGGCAAAAGTAAAGAAATCAAAATACTCAACCAAAAATATTTTTTTAAAAATTGGGGGGGAAAAATATATCCTTGCCAAACTGTCTGCAGTAACTCTAGATTTTTCCCACTGCACCTATTATGCAAATTTTAACACAACTGTATCTCAACACATAAAAAATACCCCCATTACACTTGACATACTATATTAATGACTGGATATGCATATATTACCAATATTTTGCATAGTACATCACATATATTGTATGTTTCCTCCTACTCTGCTCCCAAAGACCTTTTTCAATAAGGCTGTCACTGCACCACCTCATGACTTGTACATTTTATTAATCTGTAGTGAAACAAGCTGAATGCAAACACAATAATTTGAACCGACCACATTTCTAAAATTTACACAGTGTGTGTCCTAATTTGGCTCCATGCATCCCTCTAAAACATCTAAAGTGTATTCATGCTTCCATAAAACCTATGTGTCAAATCATTTTGGTTACAGTATTCGGTATCTAGGCAATACTACACATGCATGTAGAATGTCACATACGACTGTCATGTGTTTCATGTTGCAACCTCCAACCTCCAAGGAAAAAAGAAAGATGAATTTACAGCTGCATCCAGAGCTGAACTCTTCTTTGAGACAGAGAAGAAAAACTACACAGTCTACTAAAGAAAGTAAAATAAAAGGAATTTACTAATTATATGCCTAATCTTCCCCTTTGTAGCTGCATTAAGACAGTTTCAGGCGCAGGGAGCACAGTGTGCTCTGACAATCCTATCCACTATGTCACGATACTTTACCACGTTTCTAAGTTCTGCAGCTTATGCAAGCTCCCAAATCTTCCGCATAATACTTACTCATCCAGCTGGAGAAAACACAAATAATCTAAAGAACCAATAATATACACGATTTACATAACACGCCCTGCAAAACAGAACTGTGGGACCAGCCTAATGCACTGCAGCAGGACTGAGGCTGCGAGGGCTCCGAGCGCCCAGCCGGCTGCACCGGGCCCTTTCCATCGCGGCTGCTCCTGGATCAATCGCTCCTCTGAGACATGGACAGAGCATCTGCACAGGCAGTACCTGCTCGACTTGTCAGGGCTCAGATTTAGCTGTGTCATGCCATTTACTCTGTTTTCTAGTATTTGCCTCGCAGGAAAAACCTACCACCTATTGCCACCGACTGCTGGGGGAATGGTAACTCCATTTGACTGAGAGAGAAAGAGTGAACCAACTCAACAGAGCCACCTGTGCCAATGAAGGTGTCAAATCACTAGGACTAGAGGCAATCAAATCACATGAGTGAAAAGAAGTAGTTTTATGTACATGGAGTATCTTCTCATAACTGGCTTCATCTCAAAGAGCTCCACTTTTAAAAACACCTAAACATGAAAAGTGATAACCACATCTGAGTTTTTCAGCATCTTATAAAAATCTAACCCATAGATCTTAAAATGATACCAGCTTCTAGAAGATCAGAGTTCCATCTGAATTGTTTTAACCTACTAGTAAGACTTTATTTTCTCTTATCACATCATTTTCATGTTTGCCTTTTTCTGATTTCATTTAACAACTTGCATTATTCTGATGTTCATTTAACAAACAGGTCCAGACAGCTACTTTCCTTTTCCTGTCACCAGGCTTCTGCTTAAGCAGCAGGGGTAAAATCCTTACAATACAATAAGGAAACAGAAGTTACAAGACAGATTTCAGCAGCTTTAGTATACAGAACTGCTTGCAATTTAGTCAGTAGTTAGGACTGATTATGATAATTTAACTGTTGATGTTATACCAACACAACTCCCAGTGATACAAACATCTATGACATAGAGAATCAAGTGAGGGAGAAGGGGCAAGAACAGAAGAAATGTGAAAATCCCAAGAAAAATGGAAAATAGCAGATTCAAAAAGCTTTGGAAACTGCAAATGCAGGCAGTGAACTGAAAACGTATTTTATAAAAACACAGACTGTTTTTCCAGACAGCTAAATATTTTTGTTAATGGATAACACTTCCTTAATATGTAATTTCTACATGGTAACACTGAAAGAAGGAAATGGGAAAAAAAAAAAAAAAAAAGGCAAGCATCATATACAGAAATTGCCAATTTCTGTCCCTAACCATCTTTTCCTTCCCTGGTGTGCTTTGGAGCAACCACAGCATTAAACAGAAAGAAGGCTGTAACTCTGTAACTAGAAGCTTAAATATGACAGGATACAGACACTTGCCTTCCATGCACACTGTCATTGCAAATTAGGCATGAGTTGACAAGCTAAAGACCTGGCTTGCAGTCTCATCATTCAATCATCCATCCAATATCATCAATTGAGTAAGGCAGTAACACATGTCCCCTCCAGCTTAAGTGACAGCAAAACTGTGGGTTGTAATCACAGGTCATCTTCAAACGACACTTACCATTAAGGATGGGTTTGTTCCGAATCAATTTTTATTGAGAATTACTGTAACACAATACTTCTCTTTGCTTCTTCTAACTCCTGCATTTAACCCTGTTTAGAAGAACGTTTCAAAATGATAATTTCATCATTTTCTAGGAATAAAGTAACAGCAAATGACATTAAGTAGATGTCAAAATCAGCCATTTGCAATCCAGAAACTCTGACAAAAATAAGGTCACCTAGATGAACACTCACAACTGAATCTTTAGCTAGTACTAATCTATAGTGTCTCTAGCTACAGTCTAGACTATTTTAACCATGTAGAAGCTGTCTCAAATTACCTGGACATAAAAATTTGAAAAATAAATCGAAATGTAAATGACAACATTAATTATCCTTAAAAAAACAGTTCCACATTTACATGTAGCCTCTGATGTTTTCCCAACACTTAAAATGCATCCTTTTTCTAAATTTGTCAGACTGATATTTTGTTCTTTATTTCTCTTCTACAGAGGAGTGTTCCTCTCTTTTTTTGAACCTAGAGGAGCAATTGTGGACTAAGTCAGCTGAGTGTGACCTGAAAGGATGCTGAAGGAGCCAGTGGGAAAGCCAATGGGAGAAACAACAGGAAGAAAAGTTTTATTTCTGTATAGGGTATAGAAAGGGTAAAAGTAAAGTGAGAATCACTACTTCAGACAGAGGATAGGCCCATCTGGAACTCATTTACCAGTTTTTAAACACCAAGAATTCCTTAATAAAAAAGGGTCAAATCCAACAGACACCCCAGCAGCATCTCCAATTTTTAACTAGTCAGAGCAATATAATGAAATCTCTATTAACATAATTTGCTTTGTGATAGTTTACAACAGCTGAGGATCTGCCCTGCAGATAACTGGAAATTTATTTGTTTGTTCTCTCACATCATTAGATAGGATGTGCACATTTCCCAGATTTTACCAAGCTTTAATGAAATTCTAACCACCTGGCACAGATACTTCATCACAAGTTTATTTTTCTCTATGGCACCCTCACCACCTTCCCCAGCATATCAATCTCAAACATTTGATTACAGCTGCAGAAAATATGGGAATATACTTCTGTGACAGCATATAAACACTAACAAAAATACACTTTATTATCAGAAAATGTATTTTAAAATTTGCACCTGGTGAACAGTTAAACATACCATTTTTCCATCACTCTGACAAATGTGTTAATCTAAGCCAAAAGTAAGGAACAGCCTTTATGATATAAGAATATATCAAAGGCTCATAGAATAGCTTGTATTGGAAGGGACCTTTAGAGGTCATCTGGTCCCATTCCCCTGCCATGGGCAGGGACATCGTCAGCCAGATCAACTTGCTCAGAATCCCATCCAACCTGGCCTTAGATGTTTTAAGGGCTGGAGCACCCACCACCTCTTTTAGCAACCTCTGCCAGTGTTTTACCACCCTCAGAAGTAAAAAACTTCTTTCTTATATCTGATCTAAACTGTCCCTCCTTCCATTTAAAGCCATTCCCCCTTGTCCTGTCACTACAGACCCTTGTAAAATGTCCCTCTCCAGCTCTCTTGCAGGCCCCCTTCAAGTAGTGGAAGGCTGCTCTAAGGCCTTCCTGGAGTCTTCTCCAAGTGGAACAGCCCCAGCTCTCTCAGCCTGTCTCCATAGGAGAGGAGCTCCAGCCTGCTGAGCATCTTCATGGACTCCTCTGGACTCACTCCAACAGGTCCATGTTCTTATGTTGGGGACCCCAAAGCTGAACCCAGGTGGGGTCTCACAAGACACACACAGAGTTTTCCAAGTAACTGCAATTTCAAACCGATTGCTATTATATTTTAAACAATTTGTATTTTCACTTCAGTGACGTTATAAATGAGCCTGTGTTTCCCAAAAATTAGAACTGATGGAGATCCTGAACTGACCACGCAATCTGGCCTCTGCTAGTTCATCCTGCCTGGATGCATCCCTTGCAGCTGATCTTTAAGCAAAAAAGCCTAAATTTCAAAGGATTTTCAACAAAATACTTCTATTGTTTCCACAACTGAGTGTTGGGAGATGCAACATTCAGGTAATTGTTTACTCTCTCTAGGTTTATGTCAAGTACAATTAGATTCAGTTTGTTCAGAAAGATCAGTGTGACAAATAGTTCAATGAAGGAAGAGTTCTTATACCAAAAATCAAACTAAAAATTGTTTTTAATAATAAAAGTTAGAAGATAAGGAACAGTTTAAAGCTCAACTTGTTTTGTATTAGAAGAGATTTAGTTTGCAACTTGATTATTCCAAATGCTTAAAAAAAAAAAAAGAGGCTAAGTGCAAATAGAACAAATCAAGTATTTTGGGATAAGCACAACAGACTTGACCATTTGTATTTATTTTTCTTCAAACTCTAACTCATACTACATATCCTCGAAGTTATATTTTTATTTAATCTTTGGCCAAATATACTTTCTTTCCTCACAGAGATAACGTATTTTCATTACAGTTTTCATGTTGGGGAAACAGAGTACTAAAATTTGATATTATCAAAAAAGGAAACTCCTAAACAATGATTTACAAAATAACTTAAAATAAAAATAGTAATCTGGAAAAATAATCCAGATGTCCAAAAAGAACAGTAATACTAAGAAAGGGAGTGTCCATAAAAAATGAGCAATCAGAAAAATACTACCTTTGGCATATTCTTGATGAGAACAAACTTCATGAAAGCCCTGAGGAATGGCAGATATTCTGTAATTTCTTTTCAGTCATCACTTCTTTATGATTAACTTTAAATGCAAATGGAAGGCTTTCACTGTCAGAGTTGCACTGCTTCTGCGTAAAGGCCACATATCCAACCAGGGATACCAGGAATGGTTGTGCTCCCCAAAGTTAATATAATCATCACCTCGCTACACTGGTATGGAAGCCCTCACACTGGTGGTCCTTGTGGTGTAACACTTCCTGTAAGCAGCAAAAGATCTGCTGGGTGTCAGATGAAAAGAAGTCACACGTAACAGCTCCAGCCACACATGAAACACGGTCTCCCCATATGACAAAGCAAATCCAAAAGTCAGAAGGCATACAAGGTATGTTACAGGCAGGTCTTTGGATGACCTTCCAACAAGTGAGCATCCTGTAGCGATATTTAAAAAAAAAGGGAATTAAACTTTTGCAACTGACTAAAGAAAGAGTAACCTTGAACCTACATACCACACCCAATAACTTCTTTTTCTGAGACAGTGCTTAGTTAGAACAATTTCATGCTCAAGATGACAGACTGGCAGTAATGAAATTCCACTTCTCTTCAAAATCGCAAGCAACAACACAGGGAACTTCTTACATTGTCCAGTTCAATTTCCTTTTCACTTAATTATAGATCAGGAGTAATTCCACTACAATTAATTAAGTTACATCAGAGGCTGACAAGAGAAGCAGCAGTCTGTCTACAGCATGACACAGGGGAAAGACGGCTGTTCTCCCACCACGGCCATTCAGTTTTAGCCTCAAAGAACATTAGCCCATTGCAGTTGCACTAATGACCAAAGCCATTCAATCAAAGAGCAATTAAAGTTCTGCAAAATTAAAGTCATTAAGTCCAGTCCTACTTTTTAGGAAAGTACCTTAATGAACAATGTAAAGACAAGCCTCTCAAGAGCAGAACTCTCCAGCCTTCCTGTTTAAACTGACACAAGAGCCACAAGCAGAGGAAAGGAGGGACAGCCTGGAAGGACACCGCCGCTGGAGAAGTGTCCACCAGTGTGGCCCTTCTCACCAGTACCTGCTTTTAGCATTCTGTTTGGCAAACACCCAACATTTGCTGGACAAAATGAGAATACCTGTTGTTATTATTATTTGCTCCTCCACAGCCATAGTACTGATTTCATATTTAATTCCTCATTTTCATTGCAGAGGGAACAAAATGCTCTGGTGAACTAAGCCTGGAGTACAACATCCACTCCAGAATCAAGCAACACATCAGACAAAACGTGAGAGCTTTCAGGCCTGTACTGAGTGTGAATAGCTACAAGTGAAAGTCACTATAACCAAGGTTCCTTCATTTCTGAATATTTTTTAACAGCATCTATACTTTTTCAGTCATTCGCCACTGATATCTTCAGGTTTATCCACCAGTTTCTCCACATCCACCTCAGACCTTCAGCATTCTCTCGGTTAATCTCTTCCCCGCTCTGCTCTGTTCATTCTCCTGTCACTGCTTCTCTTTAGTTCTTTACTGCACACAGAGCAGCTCCATGGTCTCTCTCTCTAAAGAGTCACCACCTCACTCACCTTTTACACAGCAGAATGAACCTAACTCTTACCCAGTCGTGGACCAGTCACTGCAGAGTATTTCAGAGACTGATCCCAGATTTACAAGCAGAATGCAGACTGACACTAGGACAACAGACCTGGAGCACGGGAGGGGAAGAGAAGCAAGCCAAGACAAGCAGGGAGGCAGACACAACTTATATTCTTTTGGGGGCTTCCTCTGTACTGCACAGATGTTGCCTTATGCAGCTCATCATGGGAAGGGAAGCAGAGTGTGAACAAGAATCCTGGTGCTTCAGAGACTTCCAGGGAAAGGCTACCCAAGTACTGGAATGCAGCTGAATAAAAAAACAGAATGCACAGGAGAACAATTTGTAATGGAAATACCAATTACATATCAGAGGGCTAAGAAAATGGCATGGGCTCCATTACAGCAGACATAGTTTTATTACTTAAAAATTGGTTTACTGTCATATGGAAAAATAAATTCGAGGCGACTAGCACATGACTGAGTATGATTAAGGACAAAAACGTGCAGGTACACAAATCTGAACAAGCCACCTTTACAGAGTGGTGGCTGCTGCAAACCTGAGCTGCAGACTGGGTTGGCACTTTCCAAGGAAACTCAGGGACAGTCAGTTCCTCCCTGCATTGCATTTACATCAAAAAGTCACAGTCTCAACATGAGACTGTATTTTACGTCAGTACCCAAAAGGCACTCTGGAACCTTCTGTTTGTACTTCAGTGTTCCTTCTCCTTTTGTTACAATCATAGAGACACACCCCTGGATCTGATCCATCCAAAACCTCATGGATCCTCTATATTCCTAACAATGCTTATTGACATTTTGATGGGGCCACCCTTAATAAACACATGAATAAAGACAAATTATTTATTACCCCATATGACAAATGCACAGAAGTCTGCTTTAACCAGCCATTCCAGATCCATTTCCACTTTTTGTATGACAGCATGTGTTCTAGTTATTTACTGGGAGTAATCACACAGGTTACTGGATAACTTTACAGTAACACGTTTGTATTTTTTCTTTCTTGGTCTAACTCTCAGGCAAAGTTTCTTTCTGCATTTATCCTGTTGACTTGAAGTGAAATAATTCTACTAGCCTAGCCATTTCCTTTGTTAAACAGCAGAAATCCAAGTGTTTCTGGATTCAGCAAGTTTGAAAACCACAAAGGCACTGGCAAATCACAGCTCCCTGCAGCATAAGGTTGACAAATAGCATGGGAGGAAGCGTTAGAAGATATGTATCTTTTCAGCTGCATCCCAAGTACCTTTTACATGGAAGCCTGGCCTCACTGAACTCACTGACCAGCATTTTATAGAACAATTCAAACAAAAGGGGGTGTATTTATTTATCTATTTTAAGTCAGTTATAAAAAATGCCATCCATTGCTGTCACACAGTGTGATAGGGAAAATTGTTTTTCCATAGCTATTCACGTCACTCTTCCCTCAACTTATTCCCAAACCCAGGTACTTGCAGTTGTTGACACAATTAAACAACCATTTTTACAGAACTGCTCCCATAGTGGGTAATCTATAAAGGCTCCTTGTTTCTAAATAGGGGTTTTTATTGTTATTTTTCTTATAAATTCCTCCTGCTACCTCCTGCAGGTTTTTTACATGCAGACAGGACCTAGGACCCTTGGAGAGACATTTTCCCCAAACAACTAAGACCTCTGTGCATACATCTGGGGCAGATTGAGATCACAGAACACACACACAGGTGCTCCTCAAGAAACCATCCTTTAAGTACAGTTTATTCTCTTTAACAAGACACTTCCAAGTGAAACATAACATGATAGCCTTGCCGGATCAAAGACTGGCTTCAGCAGCAGAGCTTGTGTGAGAGACTCCCACCCCAGCTGGCCCCTCCATTCCCAGCCCACAGACTGCTGACCATTCCTCTTCTTCCCACACTCCAGTCGTGCCTCCACAACTGCTTGTAGGGCTGCAGTCAAATTGCATGGCTGGAATGATGTGCATTAGCAGTAACTCCCTTCCTATTCCCACTGGGAGGTTTAGTCTAAACCCAGACCCTTTCAGTAACCCACTTTGAAGTGCAGCACTGCAACATCTGTCCTGGCACAGCCCCAGCAATGGTCAACCACCACATGTCAACTCTTCCCTCTAAGACAGTCATGAATGGGTGAGACCTCAACACTGAGACAGCAGTGATCATCTTCTTTCCTAAATTCCTGCTCAGAAATGCTTCCAGCTGGTTCACTGCATTTGAAAAGCTTTCCAGACCAAATAACCAGTCCAAAGCAGATAACCAGCATGGAAAATTTCTAGCCCAATTTCCAGCTCTAACTTGAGAAAGCTACAAACAACTGAAATAATCTTAATTAACAGAAAACAACTGAAAACCTCAACTATGGATATTTGGTCTTTTATCATTTGAGCATATAATACTAATTTTTATTCAATAGCATTTTAATTTTTGGTTTTTTTTTCTCCTGAAGATCATTAAAGTGTTTTCTGCAGGTTAATATTATAGACACGTTTTATCTAGAAAGTATTCTCTCAAACTAATTGATACCAGTCCTAAGAGCACAGAAAGCAAAGTACTAAGCATAACCAGAAGACTCAAGTTCTTTTTCCATACAACCTATTTTTATTAAAGCACAATGGACTGTCACAATGCACAAGACCTAAGAGTGATCTACAAAAATTAAAGAGGAGAAATTCAATGCATGAGACTAACTTGTTCCTCTTGTTGAATGTATATTTTTACATCTGTTCAAACAAAAAGGAAAGCAACCATTCCGATCTTCTTTCCCGATTCATTCAAATCTTTTGCAGGGCAGAAATAAATAACATTATGCTTATCCTCCAGAAATAAAAGAATGGAAACTCAAAACGTCTACCTCTTACCATCAGCTTCATGGTCTTGACTACTGCCTTTCTCTTCATAACATCTCCAGATTTAAAACAGACATTTCAAGAAAATACAAGAAAATCTGTTACCTTTCCACCATGAATTTAACATCTCCAAAGCAACTCCTGCGTTTTGCAGATTTATGCAAAATAATTTCCAGGGATTATTCATGTTGCTGTAGATTAGAACACTGCACTAATATGCTTTTGGACTACTTCTCTGGACAACAGTAGTTTTGCAGAAGAGTCTTCCATTCCAGTTTCAAAAGAACACGCCACCAAAAGAGTGTTTATCAGATTATATTCAAGCTTTCAATCAGCTATTCAGCAAACAGGGGCACACAGCAAGAGGGGGCTGCCAGTCTGAGACAAACACCAATAGTGTCACACCACACCCCAATCACCTCCAGTGTTACATGGTAGATGAATTATGTCTTTCTGAACAAAGGCATTTTGCAATAAAAGGGACTCTCAGAGCTCATCTTTCACAGTTCCAGCAGAATAGTGATGTTTACAGCATATGTGATTTTAAATACAATGTCCTTTCTTTCACAAATAGTTAAAAAAATTAGATCTCACTGTTAAATCTTTCCTTTAAGACCACAGATGGAACCACAAAAATGTGAGCTTGTCCAAACTCATTTACACTAACTCCCACTCCACTCTAAAATGCAGCCCACAGAGGATGTCTTTAATGCTGTGTAACAGCTCTTTCTCTCCACTCCAGAAAAATTCTGCAGGTAACTGAAGAGTCTTCCTGAGATATTGTGCCTTAACTGAACGTGACATTTACATATGATTTCTGCTACAAATTCTTCATGCAACCTCCTCTAAAGCACCCTATATACAGAGGAACAATTTAATGCTGAGCCAGAACCGCTGATCCTCTTCAGAATGAGGATCAGAACTTTAGTTCCATGTTTCAAGGTCTATTCATACCCTGCTGTGGTAGGAAGAATTATTAGCACAGCAGAAATGCTGAGGAACAATCTGGCTCTTCTGGGAAAAGAAAAAATAGAGATAAAAACCTAATATTCTGTATAATAAAAGTTTGTGTACTGTTCATATTGTTGTCACATATTACAGTGCAAATAAAGAGTCATCTTTGCAGCAAACTAGCACAAAAAACCACATTTTATCGCAGAAAAAAAGTAGCATCTAAAACAGATACAGATGAAGCCTACTATAAAGCTGTTATGCCATGTTGCGTGTGCCATGTCTGAGCTCGTCATGCTACAGATCTAAAACAAACATATTTGTGTTTGAGGTCAGCTCTCAAACTCATAAATAAGTTTGAATTTTGTAAGAATTATTATATATTTGGACTTTTGTATTCTTTAGTTATCTATTATTAGGTGAAGCTTAGTTGTCAAGACAACAGTTTCCACTTCTATGAAATGCTTGAACTGTTAGCAAAATGTAACAGTCAATATCAAAAGGTCACCAGATTGGTCATGTCTATAGCCAGGAAATAAGAATATCTCCTGAGGGTAAGGCCAGGCTGACACCAAAACAATGGCAATCAAACACAAGGGGACTGAATATTTCTGAATTATCCACCCAGTAAAAACAGAAGGAATCAAAGAGCAATCTACCCCACACAAGATCTACGGTCCTGTTGGGCTTTTGTGCAGTGCATTACTACAATGGCCACTCCAAAGCTGAGTACAGTGTGTGAAACATAACTGATTTAAGTACGTGTTTCAATAGACAAAAATTGGATTTTACATATCAGAGATATCTTAGGATACAGCAAAAAACACCCCAAAAAACATCATAATGCAACGAAATCCTGTTATCCAAGAACTGACAGTCAGAGGAACACAGCAGTTAGGTACCAAACATATTCCATTGCAGAAATGTAGGGAAGAAGGAACATGCTCCCAAAATTAGGTCAAGCTCAAGAATGTAAATAGACACTTAGAATTTTTTTTTTTACTATGAGATGTAAAAATTATAACAATAAACATATTGCAACATGAGCCACACCTAAAATCTATAACTCAGAATGTTCCTGTACCGGGAGACACTACCAATATGCAGTTTAGTTTTTGTAAAATCAAGTACCTTAGGATCACATCTATTTTCCTTATACTTTATTTTTTTCCCTCACAATAAGTATTTTGTATCAAGGAAAAAAAAAAAAACAAACAACACAATAAAACAATGTGATATCCTCTTAAAAGTCCCTCTTAGAAGTATCCCCTCTTAAAAGACTCAGACTCTTCACTCTTGAGACCACACACTACCCCTTGGCAGACAGGTACAATGTGCTCGCTCTTACTATTCACTTTCAGCTTTACATGAGCCATAGGCTGAGACAAGAGAATCAGCATTTTTCCACCCAACTGGTGTTCATTCAGCACAGGGGAAAAGGACAGAGGGAAGGATACTCAAGGGCAATTGTGCACAGAATACTCTAAAGGACTGAGAGTCAGCTAGCATTAGTCTCTTCTCTTTAAAGATGCACGTGACTGATTTTTTTCTTTATATATAATGTATGTCTCCATGCACACACAGCTCCCCTACGCAGTCATCTCCTGCCTTTTATCTCCTTGTCTCTCTAAATAGACACTTGCTTTAAGAGAAAGCAACTGTACTCTCATCCCAACCTCAGAAGCAATCCTTCCCTTCTGATGGGATGCTTCATAAATACCTGCAGTACTCAGAACATTTATTTTGTTGTACAAACAGCTGAGAATAAACTACCTGAAAGTATCAATATTAGTTCTTGTTAACTCAGTTTGCAGGGAACCAGAATAGCTCACAGGCAGGAAAGCTCAGTGGAGAGGAAAAGGCAGGGAAAGAAAGGAAGAACAGAACATCAATATACAAATAACCTCCTCAGTGTGTCATCCTGAGGGATACGTGGGGAAGCTGTCTGGCAAATCAGAAAACAGTCCTCTTGGACAACAGGCACTTTTGTCAAATTAGCATTTCCCGGGATGTAAGAGTATTGTTGCCTCCATACCTAAGTTAAAACAGCTCCTCAGCTTAGTGAAGGCATCAGACATTCCCATGCCAGATTTAAATCTTCTGATCTTTCTTTTATAGGCACTATGCTTTTATTTTTATTGCACAAGTTATTTTCAACATATGGAAAAGTAACCTCTCTAATTTCTGAACCAATCATATCTTTGCATTAAACTGGACCAGCGATAATCTATTTAGAAATGTTAATTTTCCTTTAGGTTTCTATATTTACTTCCAACCACAGGTTGAAACACCTACACATCATAAGGAAGGTTACAGTGGCCTGGGTTGTTGTCATTCTTAATGATAATTTCATATTAAGACTTACAGGATATATTTTTCTTTTTTATTGTTGTTAATTGTCATTGCTTCTTTCAATATCTTTGATAATACACTGTAAACATCATACAAAAATTCAGCATTTCACTTTTGACATTGCATTGTTTTTGATACCTAACAATAAAGCAAGGTTCTTAGATTGCTCAATATATACCAATTCCTAAGCAATTGGTCTGAGCAATAAACAATATTGTCATGTGATCACATCCCTGTGGTCCTGGTTTTAGAAGATTTTTTCCTTCTGAAAAGTTAATCATCTTGTTTTGTATCTGGCATAACATATAAGAAAATCAACAAGGTCTGTGAACACTGCTAAAATTACACTGCTAACATTTCCCTTTCAAATAGCCATAATCAAAAGACTACCTATATGCTTCAATCCTTCTACTAAACTTAAAGCAGATTTTTTTTTTTCTTACACACACTACCAAGATGAGCATTCCTAAAGCTTTGTACAGCACAAATCTCGATGTGTTCAATAGCTCTCCTCACATCAAGAGGACCTATATTTGCACAGACACAATATGCAGTCACTTAAAACATAAGGACATTTTCCCCCTCACAGACAGGAACAGAAGTTCAAATTTGAATATATCCCACACTTTCAGTTACAAACACAGACTTGGGTATAAAAGGAGAATCCGTATTGAGAGTAGTCAACACGTTTTCTTGGTTATAATCTCACTTGAGAACCATTCTCTTGCCAATGAACACAGCCAGCCATCAATATCAGCACAGGGCTCCTGCAGAGTTAGTACCAGTAAATTTGCTCTCCTGAAAATCATATCTGGGAAGCACTTAATTTAACCTCAGTCATCTGGTAAGCTAGAAAGAACTGGGAAGGGAGGAAAATCATGTTTTATAAAAAAACTAAAATAAAATACATAAAAGTACTGATCAGGGAAAACACTTTACTGTGTATTTGTTGATAATCACATATGCATCTCTTCTACTCTCCCTGTTTTCTTAACAACTCTTAACCTGAAGTTAGGAATAGGAAGAGGCCACTGGAGAGTTTTTTGTTCTCTTTTTAAATGCAGAATTCAAACCACAGGACCAAACTATTCTATTGCAATGAAATAAGCATTGCCTATTACCAATTCATGTCTGACACCCTTCTGCACTTTGTAATGAAAATGAGAGCAAAGTTGGTGGCAAACAAGTGGCAAAGTTTGCCACTTTTCTGCCATCATGGCAAAATTTCTTGCAGTAGGAGGACGACATAAAACCTCCATCCCATACAGAGCCCATAAATTACCTACTCAAGAGGGCTATTTAAATATTCACAAAGTCAAATTCAGACCTGGTACCCAGGAAACACTTACTAAGCTAAGATTCCCAAAGTTCATAGAAATGGACTGAGAAATAGTCTGAACAACAATGACAAGAAGATCTAGAAGTCATCTTTGTGGTTCTGGATGACAGATGATAGTCAAGACCAGCGTGCTGGTTTTCAGCTGGGCTAGAGTTAATCTTCTTCACAGCAGCTGGGACAGGGCTGTGGTTTTCATTTGTGATGAACACAGGGTTGCTAATATAGAGATGTTTTTGCTGCTGCTGAGCAGGGCTTACACAGAGCCAAGCTTTTTCTGCTTTTTGTACTGCCGTGCTGGTGAGGAAACTAGGGGTGCTTGGGAGGTTGGCCACAGCTGGGACAGGTGACCCAAACAGACCAAAGGGATATTCCATGCTCAATACAGAAAGTGGGGGGAAAAGGGGAAGAAGAGGACATTTGCAGTGATGAAGTTTGTCTTCCCCAGTCAGCAATGTACGGGAGGGGGCCCTGCTGTGCTGGAGGTGGCTGATCACCTGCCTGCCCCTGGGAAGCAGCGAAATCATCCCAGGTTTTGCTTTGCTTGTACAGACAGCTTTCGTTTTCCCTATCAAACTCTCTTGATTTCAACCCATGAGTTCTTCAGCTTTTACCCTTCTGATTTTCTCCCCAGTCCCACTGGAGTGAGCAAGGGGCTTTTTGAGGTTAAACCATGACCACCAGTCAGTTTAATTAAATAATAAGGGGCAGGAAATGGAGTCTCATTCCAGCCTTAAACTTTTGAGATAGCATGAATCTAACAGTTACTCATGCAAAAAGAAGAACGGCAAGTAATTTTTTTTTTTGTAAAATTATTAGAAGCCTCTGCAATATATACTTCAGGTTGGGTTGTTTGTTGGGTTTTTTTTAAGTCCTTGCCACACTTCGTAGTGGATTTTAAATAGTCATGAACTTTCACTTCAACTTTTTTATATGCTAATTAACACAATTAATGTATCATAAGCATATTTGGGATTTGCATTACCCATATTTCTCTACCGCATTTTATCAGTAATTTTCAATTATATGGGATATTGTATTTGTACCATTTACCTTTCATAGTCTTTCTAAAAAGAAGATGGAAAACATTAATAAAATGCATAACTTTTTTATTTAACGTTAACAGATAAAATTATGTTTTCAGGCAGGTATCGTCATGAATAATTGCTCAACAATTATTCTTAATTACAAAAAATGCAAAAAAATATTTAATGGCCAACTCTTTGCAGGACTGTTTGACACTACAAAGGGAATACTGTGTTCACAGCATAGCTACAAAACCAGTACAGAGGAGACTGCACAAGGGTACTCATTTCCCTTTAATCAAACTCTAATCTGATGGTTTTACATTCTGACATAGTTTTGGTGAACACAGACATAGCTAATTAAAACATGACTTGTTTATCCAGCAGCACATAAGGTTTTGACTGTAAAAGTGATGTGCACAAAACAAATGCACCCTGTAGTATGTAATTTGCTTTGATATGAAAAACCTTGAACAAAAAAATTATACTGTGCCAGCAATCAGACAGCTAAAATGAAATGTAAAAGGTGGCTAATTGCTTCAGCAATAAATAGCAAGTGCTCAAAAATAAACTCAGTGTTTTGGTATCATCTACCATGTCTAATAGTCAGACTTTGATGTGATAACTCACTACCTACTGAAGTTAGACACTGTGTTCATCCTTAATTGTGTGTTCAAGGTTTAGCCCCTGCTGATCCACGTTGAAATGAGCCTGCTGGATTGAACAGCGTTCAGGTCTGTCACAGGTTCAAGCTCACCAAAGAAACTTTCCAGGCAAAAGTCAAAGTCAGTCTTTTCCATTTATTTCCATTTATTTTCTGAGCCTTGTTTTCTTTGTTTTTTGGGTTTTTTTATTTAAGTAGCATAAAGGCTATACCACAAAATAGTGCCAAACAGAAACCACTCAGCATAAGGACTTTCAGATATTTATGTAGATCCCTTTTTTATTTCCTTATTCTGAGTATCCAAATACAAAGACAGAACTTAAAACTCTACCACTGTGAGATCCAAGAAACAGGCATTCCAGAAGTTATGCCAGAAATATGTACCATCATTCTACATTCCCTTTTTTATCATTATGTGTTAAAACGCTACCTTAGTATACATAAACTAAATTGGGTAAGACAGTCCAATTTTATGTTAATTACTTCAGTAGATGTCAAGCACATAATCTTTTGAAACACAGCACTTCTGTGTCACTGGACAAGAATATTTAAGAACAAGGAAAATATACACATTCACATATATGAAGTGCTGCAAGAAAGAAAACACTTGGCTAACGGGACAATGACCTGACACAGCCGGTGCTATGCCCTTCAGAAGCAAAACCTCATTTGGTTTACTGTTAGTCTCAATTCTAAGTGAATAGAAACATAAAGTGGGTTCAAAATGATTTTGTATAAATCTCCTTCCATTAAGCTACATTGCTTTATTCCATTAAGCTACATAAGCAGCTGGTAAATAGAACTGGGAAATCAGCAGCAGGAGATACAAAAAAAAGTAGTTAAGGTCTTGCACAGTATCTGCACATGCAAGAAATTAAGAAAAGAAGATTAGTATTTCTGGCTATGGAGTCAGACAAAACACATCGAACACACAAAATATATCATGAAGATGCCCTATTATTTCTACACATTCATATATTCTCTTACGTGGTAAAACGAATACAAAGAGGAGTGAGGTAATGAAACAAAATGAAGCTTCAAATCAAATGAGTTTTAGTAATATCCCTAATCAAGTTCCAAATTTCCAGCGGAAATGCAAAGAAAGTTAAAGCACTTAAAGAAATTCAAACCCAAAACAAATAAATGTAACTAAGATAAAGAAGTTCTTTCCAAACAAGAAGTTATCAGTTCTTGTCAGAAATATTCCTGATCTGTTTTCTATCAGAAATCAGAAAATCCAATGCATCAAAACATAAATACTTCCTGCAAAGTACCCTTTGATGACACCAATAACAAAATAAAAACCGAACCAGGCACTTTTAAAGACAGAAATTCATAAAACTTCATCATTTTATGACTTCTAATTATTTCTTAAATTTTATTATGCGTGGTATCATACAAGACTAAAGAATGCATCAATCCAATGCAAATGTAATTTTTGTGGAAAACTACAAAAATGCTTTTTTCATTCTTTTTTAATCAAGTTTTGATCCTGTAAGCTTTACAGCAAGATGTAAATTCCCCTTCTCCAAAAGTTTAATCAAAGTTACTCTAATCAATCAGTTATCTCTAAGAGGATTTCTATGTTTTTATATGGTAATATGGAAAAGACACTTTTATTTTATTTAACAATGGATAGTAGCCCTGTGACTAAAGGAATACAAATAAAATATCTTTAAGTTCATATCAGTGAAGAACTGTCAGCTGTTTCCCTTCTCAGAAGCAAAACTATAACATTCTTTAATTATTTAGAACATCTGAAAGAAATAAAACTTTCCTACTTTAAATACATGCAACAGTTTTCAGATACTCTTAACATGGTCACTCCCTTCCATTTGCAGCTAGAGTTGTGTCAACTTCACTGGTTTTGGCACATACTTTCCATCTTTAGAAGTAAGATACTCTTTTCTCACACTTTTTTTTCTTCCACTTGACCTTTACTGCACTTCTGCCCAAACACAGGCAATTCAAAACATATGAAAAAACATCAAGTTTTGAAAACACAGATCTAAATAACAACTTCTAGATTCAAAATTCCTGCTACTGCAGATCAGACTAGAACTCCAGAAGGTTCCTTCTTACCTTAATTATTCTATAATTCTCTTTGTAGAATTAGAGGATGAAGCAAAAGTGAGTACAGTTCACCCTGTCAATCTCTACACTCCTCCATGGAATTGTCCTGATTTCACTTTTTCACTTTCACCTACTTTTTCAGCTTAGAACTGCTAATATGCTCACACATGCACCAAAAAAAATTAAAAAAAAAAAAAAAGAAAAAGGAAAAAAAAAAAGGAAAACAAAAAAAGAAAAAGAAAAAAAAAGGCCTCTAGTGTACAAGAAAGCACTTTTTTTTTTTTTTTCTGTGCCTTTCATATTATCTGTTTCTTACTGGCATTGACTACTGATTATTTTTTCCTTGAAGTTTACTATGTATTTGTATCCATTTAAACAACATCTGTCAGGTAAGATTTATCAAACTCAGTAGACAGCCCCGTGTTGGCTTCAGTCCATTGAATCCACTGAAATCCATGTGAAGCTGCACATAAACTCCCTTGCAAGACATGGACGAAGATTTAGTGGATCCAATTGTACAGTGGTCTGAATATGCATCTGCATCTTTCCACATTAAATTCACTAGCTTGCCACAACACAGATTAATGTAATTTCCATTAACACAAAACATTCTTTTCATGTAAATTTGCATTTCTCCTGTTGTTTTGCCTTCTTCTCAACTTAAGTCTGACTCACAGTCAGATTAGAAATTAGATCAAAGTAGAATTTGCAACAGTGACTTGGCCTCTTTGGACTACAGAAAAGACCAAAACAGAGGGATAGAGTGACTGGAAAGTTAAGAAATCAATGACAGTCAGTCCCAATGTGCTCTATTTTACTTCAGTATGAATGTGGAGTTTCTGAAGTTTACAGAGCTGGTCTTCCCACAGTGTATTTCCAGCACAATTCCTGGAACTCTGACTTTTTGTAGGGCCATCTGAGATTACAAAATACTTAGAACATGTATGTGAAGACTGTGAACCCCTTAGTCCCAACCAAGCATTTCCATGAAAGCCACCAAGTGCAATAATCACCTGGTTTATTCCATGTAGCCAGGTAAAATATTTACTGTGACAATTCCTGCTCTGCCCACAGCAGGAGGAAATCCTCCCACAGCCCCTGTGCTAAAATAATACCCTAAAGCAGCAGCAGCATGATTGGATTTCCCCATGCAGCTCAGGTCACCCGAGCGGGCAGGCTTTTCTCCTCCAGAGCAGGGAGGTTTTGGTATTAATTTGAACAGGGAGGAAAGCTGGATTCTGCTCTGCAGAAACATCGAGTCAAATAAATACGTCATTAAGCTAACTAGCTACAGGATTGTCTAGCAGATGGATGACATCTTGGTTGCTAGTGGAACACTTTTCTATAGCCTTGTTTGAGGCAGACACATATGGCTCTCCCAAGCATTGATGCAAGCTCCCAGATGGACTAGATCATTGCTGACACCTTATTATAAATCCTAGAGATGAAAGAAGGGAGCACAATTTTTGAATCACAACACAGGACTCTAAAATATTCAGGCTTCCTAAAAATCAAATTTACAACAGAATATCTTAACTTCTTTATGCTGAAAGAAGCTATTTCTAACCAGGAACAGAAAATAGGGCAAAATGCTGTATCAAGAAAGACCAGAAGAGACTTAAGGAAGCTTAAAAGACCAGAAGATCCTTAATGTGAATGTATATCATAGCTACATATACAGAGTTACAAATATTACAGTTCTAAGGACGGAAAAAATTATCTGCTGTGCAGCTGTTACTGACACCAAAGAGCTTCCATCTGGAATTTCTTGACTGGGGTGGAAGGGGAAAGGAAAGAAGAGGAAGCCACTTAGATATTATAGATGTATCTCTGAAATATCTCTACCCTAAAGGGAAAAAAAAAAAGAGTGAGAGAGATGTCTAGATGGCCGCAGGAGCAACAGGAGAACTACCAGAACTATGTGGGAGATTGAGAGATAACAGAACCAGTTGCACACAGCATTTGGCTTTTTGTAGGTGTCAGGGATACCTGAGAACATCTCAAGTACACAAGGGTACAACAGTATATTTTATGCATAAAGGTCAGAGGCAGGAAAAAATATTCTTTTGACACTTTTACACTGTGAAAAGAGACTATCCTTGGCATTCATCAGAATTTGATCCTTCAAATTACCCAAATGGGAGACTCAAAGCGTGGGGAAGACGACTTGCTACATATTTTCTCTCTAATGTCTCCTATACTATGTACACTAAGAAAGTTACATCTTGAGAATGTTATAATTCTGTGACAAAACTTTTCCCTTTCAAAAGCCAATCAACTTGCTGGCTCTGGGAATAGGTCAAGAACTCTGTATATTCATAAAAGAGATTCTTAAGGTGCTAAAATTTATCTGCCTCTACTGCAGTGGCCATAATCTTAATTAGCATGCAAACATCTTGGAACAATGAGCTAAATGTGGGACAGCTAATATAGCATAACAATGCCTCTTATTTTTTCAGACACACAACTGTACTTTCGGTATCTTCAACCATAAAAGAATTCCAATGTATTGAATTCAGAGTGGCTCCCAAGTTTTCCTTCACAGCTTTTAATGTGACTGTTTTCTTCTTGACCAACTGAAAGGTCAGAAGATTTTTTTTTTTACAGCAATCCTTGAATTACCTTATACATCCTTCTGGGAGGAAGTTCAGCTCCCCTTCTTTCTCAGATCCCTGAAGAATATATGCTTCACTGTTCATTTTAATATTTTGGAATATGGAAGCTTCAGGATATTCTTTCCTGTACAGAAGTCTTCGTATGCAAGACTCAGGGAACTGCAACTTGCAAACCTCCATGGGAAATGCTGACATGAAAAGGGGTAAATTAAAGACTTTAGGCAACAGAGGTTTGGGTTCTCCTGAGGTGCTCTATCAGATGAACTCCAGATTGAAAAGAAAGGGGAAGAGAGATATTAACTGGCATCCACAAAAGCATGTTTTATCAAGCTCCAACTAGAACCAGACAGTTTCTGGGCTCTCAAAGCAGACAAACCCCATAAAACTCAAAATTTCCCACCAGCTGAAGGCTTCAGTTTTAAAACTGTCAAATAGATTTTTTTTTTCCATAGTTTTAATGTTTAAAAGACTAACAGTTTAAAAAGATAGATACAGAGGATTACTGTAGGTCCCCAGATATGAGGCGAGTCCATGAAGGATTTCTTCAGCCTCTGACTTTGCAGCAGACTTCTCTTGCAGGCTATCCAATGAAACCACATGTTCCTAGAAACACAGCACCCCTGGTCACAAGGTGGGATCATTGGTAGTTTATCTCTGTGACAAGGACCATGAAAACACCAGGCCTCTGGCCAAAACAAGTTCACCAGGAATCAAAGAGAGGTCATGTCTTATTTTGATTTCAAAGTCTGTCAGGTCTAAAATATTTGCAATGAAACATCCCAATTTCGATGAACTGCCATTTTGTGTGTAAATTACATCCACTTGAATGTTTGTAAGGAGGCCCAAGATACCTCTAAATAGCAGCATCAATAACAAGCAACATGGAGGAAAGTTGAGATAAATGAAGTATAGTGTAAAACACGGAAGTTGCAGCATAGTAAACATCTATGTCAAGAGCTTCTCAGGCATACACAGATCAGTATAATTTAACTTATGTTGTGAATTACATTCTCCATCAGATGAGAATGTCAAATGACCTTTGATTGATTCAAGTTAAATATATAAAGCTGTTCTGTATTCAACAGAGCATTCACACACAAGTTTAACATGCTCTAACATACACATCCTGACTCAACACTTCAAGTGATTTGCTCTGGTATCTCCATGTAGACATGATTACAGGCTTTTATCTCCAGTTGCTAACTATACCCAGGGGAGAACAGGGAATGGGAAAAGGCAGAGTCTGTTGCTGGTTGCATATTCAACTGAAGAGAGAACTCAACATTTCAAAAGCCACTTCCAGAATACCTTGCACACCTAACTCCCACTCTACAAACTAAAGAGGTCTACTTATTCCTCTCTGTACTTCTTTTAATTCCTTTCACTTTGCTCAGCTTTTAGGTAAATTCAAAATTACGACTCATTAATCAAATGCTTTTTTTAATCATTACTGTGCATTATAAGCACTAATACATCAGCAGTGTGATATTTGTTTCTTGAAATTTACCTATTTGCCCAGCCACTCCCTATGAGAAAAAGGAGACCAGGCTACATAGGCTGTTGGAGCTTTCTGCTGTAGAAACTTTAGATTATTCCAGCTGTTTTCTTAAAAAGACTGTAAAGATCATTAGAACAGAACCGTGATTTTCACCTACAGCTGCAAGTTAGAATCATCATCTCTGTAGCCACTGCAGGTGACTTCTTCTTGCAACTGAAGAAAGATTTATCTCCCTAATCCTTGGTAAATGAAACCCTACACTAAAAAGTTAGACTACTGTTATTACCAATCTAACAAGGCACTGTAAGAATAAAAATATTTATAAAATGCTTTGATGAGAAAGTTTTGCCATAAGGTGCTAAGTAGAACAGGTCAGATAAAGCACACATTTGACAAACACTGGCAGTATTTCTGTTCATCAACAGATGGTTGCTTTAAAAAAAAAAATTATTATAAGCTATGTGAAAGTAGCCACCAAAGAGTACCTGTATTCTACATTATCCAAGCAGCTTTAATTGGACAGATGGATCACATGTTAGAGGCTTCCCAATTAAATAAAGATAACTCATACTTTAAGACATTTAACTGAAAATAGGGTACTTGCAACAACCTAATCTCAAATGTGCTGTTTCTAAAAGCCTGCTAGAAAGGTTATTACAACAGCAAGAGGAACGTGAGAGGGTCACAAAACCTGAAAATATCTGTGTTGGAAATATCCACAGGACTCTCTTCTACCTCACTCATGCCTAATATCTATATAAGTTTGATGAGGGATAAAAGTCAACACAAACCTTTTGTAAAACAAAACATCTACACATTAACTGCACTGGCCAACAGATGTCATTAGTCAGCCCAAGTCTGACTTTTATATGACCAGGTGCAATCTCTAATTAGGAGTATTGAACCTTATCTACATGCATTTCTACAAACATTCAATTTGATTTTGCTTAGCACTAGTTAAGGAAAACCTACAAAACCAGTCATCCATTGAGGTGAAATTGTAAGGGAAGAACACACACCAATGTAGTATCTCACCAAAAGCACCAGTCCAACAGCTATGGAGATTAAGTTGGATTATTTATGAGTTCCTTGCATTTTCTCTCTCACATCTTCTCAACTCTGACCCATGGGGCAGAAACCAGAGAACTCACTTTTGTTTTTTGAAAGACCCCAAGAAACCAAGGCAGCCATCCAGCTGACATTCTGTATAATACAGACCCAAAGAGGCTCTAGGGATTAGCATCACTTCACTCAGTAATTAAGGGTTGAGCAAAGCAGAAAGTGAAGCAACACCATTTACACCCAACAGTTTAATAAATACTGTTACATCCAGGCAATTACATATACTAAGTACATCCCAACTAGATAAAGGACTAAGATCCGTATTTCTTGCTTCATGTGTCGTTAACACCTAATGGATTGTTCAGAGATGTTTACAAGTCCAAGGTAATAATGGATCATTTTTAATTAATGCACAGGAAAAACTTCATGAAAGTCTCAGTGGAAGAAGGCAGCTGTTAAAGAGATTGCTTCATATCTCAGTCACAGACTGCCCCCTCCTTTCCCTCTATAAAATGGAGAACAAGCAGGTTACAGGTGTGAGAAACCAAAATAATAGGCTCAGACACACAACACAAAGAGAAAATTATGAAAATGTCACACATTTTCTTTCCTATAATTCTTTGAAAAGTTGAAGAGTGAAACTTGTGTTTAAAAAACAGAGTACTGTACTGTTTGAAGATGCATCAAGTACTGGTGCTGAAAACTGAAGACAAAACACAGTATCCTTATAATGGCATATGCTAGATAATATGAGTCAGTGCTCAACACTTAATTTAGAACTCTAAGTACATTTCAGAGTTTATCCAGAAGAAAACATTATTTTCCAGTCTCTTCTCAATATGAGAGAGATTCTAGATCTTATTTTATTAAGTATTAACATTTGTTTTAACAGAAACCCTAGGAGAATTCCATACTGTCCTCTAAAATCACAACTTAAATACACAGTGGGTCCAAGGTTATGACAGAATCATTCAAACCTCAAGGTATTTCTCATACAAATATGTAAAAAAAGCACATCTTCCCCAAAGGTCAGTACATCTTTTACAATTTCAGAACATAGAATCAAAATGAAATACTGAGTTTAAAAATAATTGAAATCTCCAAACTCATTTTTTACAAGCAATACAAATTCGCTATCATGACTACATTTTTTCAGAAGCAGATTTATTACCAGTTTTTAACCAAAAGGATACCCGGGTGGTTAGCTTGGAAGAAATTAAGAACACCAGCAGATGGAAAGACAAGGACATTCCAACAGACACTTCATCAACCTGCTCCATTCTCATGTGCAGCACTGTACTTTTCTAGGCAGTGCCTTTTAGAACTAATCCTAAAAACATAGGATTAAAAACATGGGTACAATGTCCAACACTCTCTTGTTGTTTTCCCTATCCTATAGACAGCTAGGAGACAATGTCAACACAGAGAAAACTTTGCAAAGATCCCCACACAACTGGCAAAATACACTTGTCCTTTTATCCACTGCAACCAGCATTGAAGTCCAATGAAGTCCAGTATTTCCATTTCTCAACTCACCTTAGTGAAACCAAACAAAATGAAACAGGAGCATCTGGATTTCAATTTAGTCCTACCCAACCATACTCATCAAGTAGGTGCCACTATTCTAAAGAGACACAGTTCTCCAAAATGGTGAAATACACAACTGAAACCTGCACTGAAAAACAGGTAACAAGCATACATATTTCCAAATTCAGCCATGCGCAAAAAAAATAATCATATTAGAATTATTTTGGATTAAAAAAATATTTTAAGTCATGCCTACCAACCAAATGTCTATTTATCTATTTATAAATTTGTCTATAGAGGACGAATGCTTTTTTGGGTAGATAAGGGAGAGACTAAACCCTAGGAAAAAATGCTGAAAATTTTCACACTTTTAATGTCTGAAATAATGTTCAGTTCAGAATATAACTAAGTTTGCTCAGCCAACCTTTAAGACTAAATATCTGATTCAACACAAACAAATACATTCTGGTTTTAATGGCATTCTTATGGAAAAATACCTCATCTGGGTGAATGCCTGATTCTTTTAACAGTTATTTAACCATCAGAGAATCTATTACACATGCAATTCCACCTAACATGTAGCAAATCCTAAGCTCAGCAGAATCAGGCAGAGCCCCCACCACAGGTTTACACTGAGCAGAGGTGTCCCAGCAGCAGTAATTTATCTATCCTTGTCATGTAACTTTAACAGCTTTTCTGTGTGGACACTGGCAATCACTGACTTCCATTGTCACCCAAATTGTCCAACATTTTCAAATGCTTTTCAGTTTTAGCATATAATATAGCATATAATTAGCATATAATAAAACATAAAATCACTATCATATCCATCCTCTTTTGGTGCTCTCCTCAAAAAACTAACCCCCCTAACTCATAAACTGCTTTCCTAATAAAACTGTATTTCTGTGAGAACACAGCTCTCCCAATTTGAGGGATCCAGACTCCTGCTCCCAGTAAGTTTTCAAAATCCTGTGGTAAGGATTTCTGATCAGTTTCTCTGCAAATTGCAGACATTAAAAATAAATTATGGGTATGTATGTGTCGCCTTCCCAGCCCTCTCCCCACCACATGCATTTCCACCCCCAGCTCCTTTGCTGGTTTTCATGCAGATTTGTGCCAGACATTCGGCATCCTCATTAAGTGGTGTCTGGCAACCTGCCTAAGCTTTAGTGGGTTCTGGGAATGCCAATATATTAACCAGAGGACTTTTTGCATACCCTGGAGGGATTTTTATTCTAGAAAAGTCAACCACTTGGCACTAAGAAAACTTACTTCAAACCTAGGAAAGCTCTCCATTGGCAATAAGAAGAAAAAATGCATTTACACTCCTCTTAATTTCTGTCTCCTACCTGAAAGAAAAGTTTGATGTAGAGCAAGATCATTCAAACACAGTTTAAAAGGTCAGTGTGTTCTCTGTAGTAGGATTTTAGAGAAATGAACAACAGATACAAACAACACAGACACAGCATAGCATCATGAAAATTACTCATTTTCAGCCCCTTGTCTCTTGTGACCAAAACAATCTTAATCAGGAAGATTAAATTTACCAGTCATTATGCTGAGTGATAATGAATGGTGATATTGGTGTTTGAAACTTTCCATTGCTTAACTAAACAATAAGAAAAAGACTTTAGTAAAATGCATCTACATTTGGTATACTGCAAATATGCTAAATCAAAGCATACACTACAGAAATGCATATATTAAATAAATATGGATGATGAATACTGAGACATTCTACCAGCATGAAATACAGGACACACTGTAATGTCATGCTCTTATTCACCTGCAAGCATTCTTTCTACTGCTGTCCCCTTAGAGTTACTATTATTCAACTGACAGTCTCAGAACAAAGCAAATAAAACTCTCTAAGAGAAAAAAAAAAATCACATTTCTTTTTCAAATATGAGGTTCAAAAGAACACAACAGAAAAAAGGAAGGCCCATGGCTTTCCTTCACTTGAATATTCTGCCCATGCAGCACATAGAGAGTTTTAAAGTACACTGGACAAACGTGTCATTTCAAGATCATTTCTTCAGGCTTGTGTACGCAGAGAATCCAATTCATTTCAAGAAGTCAAGTAATCTGCTACCATATAGATATCACTACCCATTATTATTATAAGTTTCTTCAAACTGACATCTACTTCAAACTCATCATCTTTCTTTATGCAAAAAATTGCCAACTTCCTGACATCAGCTCCAAAACACCATGGTCCCTTTATAATGGCCAATTAGAACCAGAGATTCAGCAAGAATCAATTAAAATCAATTCCATTTAAATGTTTTAGTGTACTAAGATTATGTTTGGTGTGAAAGAAATTTTTAGCTATCTAGGCTGCCTTTGCTTAGATATCAACCTTCTAGGCAAGACAGCTATTCTTAAAAATAGCTGTCAACTGAGAAAAGAAAATGTATATGCATGAATCATTTCACTACAGGGTTGGATTCCCAGCAATGATGCACCACTGTTCTGGCACCAGTGCCTTGAACGAGCAGCTGATACTAGATTGGTGCCATTGAAGAATTTCACGGTTACCACAGAACCAATCTGCAGAAAAATTCATCTCCAAACTCCTAGAAGTATTTGCATTCTGTAACTGGCAATGCATTTGCAGGGAGCTGTTTTGAACCATGAAAAACCAGACAGGGAAAAAAAAAAAAAAAAAACAAAAAAAACTTTTCCAAGACCACTCACAAGTTAAATGCAATAACCTTGGCTCCTGATGCAAGAGTTGTTGGACAGGCACACACTTTTTAACACTTCATTTCTCTTAGAGTCTATGCTAAGTTAAAATACTTTTAAGGTATTTCTCTATTATTTCAATAATTATTTACTTCTTTCTGGCACATCATATCCACATTTGGAAAGTATTCCAAATTATTTCAGACAGTGTCATTGACATAAAACTAGTTTTTGGTGGAAGGGCAGCACTAGACAGGTACTGCAGGGCAGCTGAAAAAGAACTAAATTTTGGTCAAGATAATCAGAGAGAAAACTTTCAATTCCCTCTTCTCCACAATCCTCTCTTGCAAAAATGTTCCTTCAATGCAGGGAAAACCAACAATTCCTCATTTCAAGTCTCACTTTGATGTTCTGTGCAAAGAAAACAGCATTTTATCCATTTAAAAATAACAAAAAGTGAGGTTAGTTCTAAATTCCTAGGTTAAGCTACTGCCCCATGGCTGTAATCTTACAACATTTAATACAATGTGTCTAAATCTTGAATCTCAATTTACTTCTACTTCCACAAGTTTTCTTGTAACAAGTCTAAGGTCCTGAAGACTAAAAACTGCATCAAACGCTGCCTAGTGCCTATAATGTTTCAGTTAATAAAAAACAATGATCTGCAATATTGTGTCTCACACTGTTAACTCATTCTGCGTTACACATTGATCGCCATTTAGGCCCACTATGGCATCTGAATTCCCTGGCGAATATTAATATGCCTTATGTGTATGCAACAATGGTCTTCACATACCTGAGTTGGAACTAACTGTGCTGCTGTAAACACTGATTATACAAAAAGATGTGTTTCTACTTCTGTAGATAACTGTAGAGAGTTGACACATTCCAATTTGAGTTCTCCTCATGCTGGCCACTTTGTGTGTCACAGTAACTTAATACCTGGTGCTAAAACTCCAGTACAGATATAGATGTTCAGATTATCATCTCTATCTCAGCTAATATGGACAAGGGGATGTTGATTAGGCTGCTTCCCACCAGTGCACTGGTTTTCCAGCAAAACTTCCCCTTTCATTTACAGCCACTAAGTCATAATATTTATATATTCATTAGTGGAATCAAACACATGTGCACCGTGCACAGTAATTTAATTCTATTCAAGGATGCATCATATGTTAGACAGCTCTGGATCATTCCAAAGAATAGGTTTCCCAAAACATTTTCCTAGCAAAGAAATTAGAAAGCAGAATTGAAGTTCTGTCTAACCAAGATTCCCAGGTGTTGAAGGACCTGTAAGAACACTGCCCCCACACAAGCAGCATTTATCTTCTTACCTCATCTATGACTACTGGTAATTGTCCCTTGGGCTTTCTTACTGGCAAAAACTCTCTCCTCTTTTGGCCAGCTTCAGATTTATGATGCTGGAGAACTTCACTCTTCATGCTACATGATGCACCTTTCCTGTCCACAAATATTTTAATGTTTTTGGTTTGGAAGCACAGACAAATCTCTTAAAGGAGCTTTCCATCTTGACAAGGAGATGTCTGTGGTTTTAGATGAACAAACTTTTATAATACCAAACAGTATTTTTAACACCACATAAAATTATTCACCTGATTTTTGTTCCCTGCACAACCACCATTTGCTATTCAGAAAAGGTTCTGAATCACACTAAAATCTGTACCATTCTAGGTGTTAAGATCACCCGAGAAAACAAAAGTTACTTTTGCATTTTGCCTGCTTCCTGCTTGTTCTTTACTGAACTCAAACATACACACAACGGTGTGTTTGCCTCTTCAGCAAGCATCGAACCACAGCCTACGCAAAACTACCTACCCACCTACATGACAGAAAACCTGGCACACCATTCAGAAATTTGGGATGCACATATTCACTGCAAACAATGCGGGCAGGCATCTAATGCAGGGAGGCAAAGCTAGACTTCTGCTAATAAACTTTTTAAGGAAAAAAAAAAAAAGGCACTTCATCAAATATAGGTCACTGGTGCGTGAGCCCGGCAGCCGCACTGCCGCTTTGCCTCCCTGCCAAAGTTGCCCGCCCGGCGCTGGGGGCCGGGCATCCCCGGGAGGGTCTCCCCGCGGCGCCGGGCACGTCGCCGGCAGCCGGGCTGTGACACCGGCCCCGACCGGGCGGCACGGACCTCCGGCACTTACTCCGGAGCAGCCGGAGAGGACGTGCCGCGCACTCCGCGCTCCCCAGCGCCCTGCCCGCCGCCGCGGCTCCGCAGCCCCGCTCGCCTCCGCCCCTCCTGCGGAGCCCCGGGGATCGCCCGTCCGGGCTGCCGCTCCGGCTGACCCCGGGCCAGCCGGGGCAGGACGGCAGCGGGGTGTCCTGGAGCCCCGGCCGGCCCCCGCTATCAGCGGTACCTGTCACGCTGCCCTCGCCCCGGCCGGGCCCCCACCTGCCCCCAGGTGCCGCGGAGGGTGGCGCTCAGCCCGGCCCGCCGGGGCCAGGCAGTGCCCCCGCCGCGGCAGGCTGGGTGGGCGAGCGCCGCCGGAGCCCCACGGCAGCCGCCGCCTCGTCTCCCGCACGCTCACAGACCTTCAGCTCGGGCCTCCCGCACTTTCTCCGGCACTTTCCGACGCGGCGCCCCCCGGCCCCGCCGCCGCGGGCAGCACTCACCTCCCGCCGGCCCCCGCCGCTCGCCCCCGCGCCGCGCCGGCCTCCTCCGGAGCGCCTCGCCTCCTCCCCCTGCCCGTCTCCGGCAGCCGCTCTCCCTGCGCTGAGGCTGTGCCTGCCTCCAACTCATCCCCAGCCTCTCCTCCTCCCCCCGCCCTGCCCGCCCCGCTGGCTGCCGCCTGTCTGCAGCGAGTCTGGCTCCGGCGGGCGGGCGGGCGCGGGGGCCGCCGGCGGGGGGGCGGGCGGAGCGGGGGAGGGGAGGCGGCGCTCCCGCCCGGCCCCGCAGCCCACACTGACACCTGCCGGGTGGATGTGCGCGGCTCCGGCTCCGCGGCACCGGCCCCGACAGCGGCGGGGGGCGCCCGAAATGCCGCCCGTGACTCGCCTTCGAGGAGAGAAGCCGAATGAGGTTCCGCAAAGGCAAGTGCAGGGTCCTGCACCTGGGGAGGAACAGCCCCAAGTGCCAGCACAGGTTGGGGCACACCTTCTAGAGGGCAGCATTGTGGACAAGGAGCTGAGAGTTGTGGTGGATGACAAGTTGACCATGAGCCGACAGTGCCCTTGCAGCTAAGAGAGCCAGTGGAATTCTGTGCTGCATGGGGAAAAGTGGCCTGCAGGTGGAAAGAGGTTATCCTCCCCCACTACTTGCCCTAGTGAGGCCACATCTGCAGTGCTGTGTCCAGTTCTGGGCTCCTCCATACAAGAAAGACAAGGAGCTACTTACTGCAAGGGGTCCAGCAGAGGCCACAAAGACCGAGCATCTCTTCTATGACAAGAGGCTGAGGGAGCTGGGCCTGTTCAGTCCAGAGAAGAGAAGACTGAGGGGGGATCTCATTAATGGAGGTAAATATCTCAAAATTGGGTACCAAGAACATGGTGCCAGGTTCTTTTCACTGGTGCCCAGCACCAGTGGACACATAAGAAGCAATAGCCATAACCTAAAAAAAATGTTTCACTTCAACATGAGGAACATCTTTACACTGACGGTGGCAGAGCACTGGAACAGGCTGCCCAGGGAAGTCATAGAGTCTCCCTCTGGAGACATTCAAAACCCACCTGGATTTGTTCCTCTGTCACCTGCTCTAGGTGACCCTGCCTTGGCAGGGGGGTTGTTCTAGGTGGTCTCCAGAGGTCGCTTCCAACCCTAACGATTCTGTGAGCTGCTCCATAGTGTGGGAATGGCCCTGCTCAGAGACTCGTGGCAAGAGGCAGCTCCAGTACCCACGGGGCAGCCCCACCACACACCCATCAGCCCTCAGGCAGCCCCTGCACCTCTGTAGAGGTCAGGACAGGCACAGGGTACGGGAAACAAAAAAAAAAAAGTACACTTAGTCCCATGCAGAATGAGAAATTTTTAAACTTTCCAAAAATGTTGCAAGACAGGAAAACCCAGTTCACGTCACAGCCCAGCAGGCACGACCCCAAGGCAGCTTCTGTCTTGCCTGTGTTCACTTGCAGGTACTGTCCATTCCAGGCTCAGGATGCAGTCCCACACAGAACTGTCAAACATTCACTAGCCCTTGGCCTCCCCTTATCCCTGTTAATATCCTTTGGGATGCAGGCCTGTGGTATGGATTAACTGGTAAAAATGCCATCTTAATCTTAACTATGCTCAAACCACTTGGGTACAAGTATAGCAACCAAAGTTGCTATTACATGTTTAAGTGCAGGAATATTTACGCATACCATTCTCACAGAAATAAAGAAATCCCTGTTTCTGGGAGCACCAGAACAGGTTACCCAGAGAGATGTCTGGGTATCTCTGGAGATATTTGAGAACCATCTGGACACAATCCTGTGCAATGTGCTCTGGGATGACCCTGCTTGAGCAGGGAGGATGGACCAGATGACCCACTATGATCCCTTCCAACCTGATCCATTATGTGATTTCTGTTAATGTAGAAACTCTGTCTCAGCTCACATTCCCATCCACAATGTACTCTGCAGACTTTTCCCTTCCCAGTTATACCTGTGAGCCTAAGAATGAAGAGGATAAATAGCAGGGGTGAGGTAAAGAAGTGTAAACATTGCTGACTTTAAGCATGTGCGTGTTTGATTCAAATGTGCTTGTTTCACTTTTTGCCTCACCTCTCCCAAACTGCGTGTTGGAGGAAGATGTAAATCTGCTTGAAGGAGCCAGGAATCTGCCAACCCAGAACCCAGAGCACCAAGCTATGAAGATTGTGGAGGTGATGGCCTCAAGTTGGTGCTGTGGGTCACCATATGACTGGAAAAGGGGAAACTACCAGATAACTTCCAAAACAAAGAAACAGTCAGAACAGCAATGAAAGATTATTTTAGCAAACATAGTTTGGATTAAGCCACAAAGAACCAAAGGAATATCAAAAACTACAGAAAGGAAGCGGTTCCAATAATTATTGGGGCTGCTTGTCCTGAAAGTTGCAAAAATCATCAAGAGGTCGCAGGGTTAATCCATAACTTGGTATTTATAATTAATTTATTTATAATCTAACAAATTGGAAGAAACTTGATTTTAAGTTTGCTCTGTAGTTAGCCACCAAGACTCAAGTCCTGCAATTTCCAAAATGCCCTGTTAATCTGTACATACTTCATAACAAATTAGTCTGGTACACTTCAGCTGTATTCCCTTCAATGACTTCTCAAGGAATGCCAGTCATTCACTTCCATCAAGAAGAGTCTCATCATGTGCAGAGGAATATCCTACCCATGGAAAACCTTGCATAACAATGTTATGCTTGGAAAACCAAGCATAACAAAATCACCTACCAAGTAATAAATTATTCCTATACAATACCTTTTGAGTGAAAAGATTCACCTGAGAGCAACTGCGGATATTTTGGGCACATAGGAGGAGGAGGACAGCAAGATCTGATGAAAATGTATAGACATGCTCAAAAAGCATTATGATGGATGCTTTTCTGGAAAGTGAAATGCCAAGAACACTCTATGCTGCTGATACTCTTGTTCCTATCCAAGATACCTCTGGAAAAGAGAACCTGCAGCCTAACATATTGGCACCTACCAGGGGACAACATTTCCTCAGATATACAAATTTCTTCACCTTTTAATGATCAAGATTTCCATTTAAAGCTTTGTTCAGTGTCTTGCTCCACTTAAATATGTCTGAAGAATGTCAATATTTCTGAAGCTTAGAGACACAGTTAAAGGGGAATGTTAACATTTTTTCCCTGTCAAAGTTATAAATCATAGGAGAACTTGGAGTTGTGTATAGTTTTCACTACAAAGAGAACTCCACAGAGAGTTTGGTTATACAAAAAATTTAATCTTAAAAAAATAATTTTAAAAAAATCTCACATGAAAGCCATATTCACAGTATCATGATATTGGGTTCTCATATCCATAAGGCTGTACAGACATCCTGACTTAGTTTCCTGGATAAAAAAGTGAACATTCTTGTAACTGATTTAAGATGTAGGCAGATCTGTGTGTGATTTTTTTTTTTTTCTTTATCTACCTCTCTAAACATAGCATTAGTATAGTTAATATTTTGACTGTTGGGGGTTTTGTTTGGGTTTTTTACTACTTTATTGTTAATCTGATAGTAAAAGTGACTTCAATGTTACTAGCAGACAGCAAGGTGCTGTGTTCCTAAGGGTGTAGCTAAACAACAGAAGCACCACTTACTCCTGCCGTGTCCAGAACCCCAGTGCAAGAACCAAGGAAACCTGGCAGACAGAATCTCTGCTATCCTATAATAAATGCTTGGCCCAATCATGCTATTAGATATGGTAGGAGATACACAGTCTGGTGAAGCACTTAGGTCTGAGTGTCCATATCCATCCCTGGTGGGCCCCTTTTCTGAGCTTGTTAGACATGCTGTAACTGCTATCACTTCTTCCTTCCCAGTCTGGCAGTCTGCTGCACTGCTAGGGAGGAAGTCAGTGGGGAAACCAAGTATTTGAACAATTATACTGAGAAGAACAAATTTGAATCCAGGGACATAAAGGCTGTTGGTTTTAGTTACTGGTGACTCATCTTGTTTCCCACCAGGAAGCCACAGATCAGTGTATTTCAAGTATTGCTGATTCCTATTATCTGTTACGCTCAGGGAACAAGGAGGAAGAAATTAAAAACATTCAGACCACAGTAAGAACACAGCTAAATAACATATGGGTACATCATAAACTAGCCTTGATAAACTAAAAAGCATAAAAGCATGCTACAAATAAAATACCTAAACTAGTCAGAAGAGTATTTGGTAGGGTTTGTTGGAGGACATCCAGATTCCTCTCCCAGTTGTCCACGATGAGCAGATAAGCACTGCTTAAAATTCTAAACCTGGGGCTGTTTTGGAAAAAAAAAAAAAAAGAAAGAAAGACTGCAGCCTTACTGGAACCTTGCAGTACACAAGACAGAAACACCTTCAATATGCTGTCCTCTAAAAATCCCCATTCAATCTAGCCTCTGGAGTGGGGGGGGCAGGGCTTGGTTTTGGTGGTTTTTTGGTGGTTTATTATCATGGCAGAGTCTAGTGAGAGAAGCATTACAACAGGGAAAAACATGACATTTCTCTCACACTAAAGCCAGGAAGTTATATTCTCTCTCTTGTATGATTCCCAAAAGGTCATTCATTCTAAGGGCTTCCACTCACCTTCCTGATTAGAGTAACCATAGTACATCAGGGAAGAAAATTTCTATATTAGGCAATTTATGGAACTAATGGCAAGCAATGAAATCTCTTCAGAATTTAAAAAATCGGTAACATGCAAAAAACCACCTGCTTGCAATTATGATTTTGGTCATTTTTAAGGAAAAAGGTCTGTTAAATATTTTAGGAAAGTACTCTGAAATTTTCCAAAATGGTTCAAGACCTTAATTCAAATTCTGATGTTTCAGTTGTAGAGGGATGGAGGCCTCAGTCTGCACTGGGCTCCAGTGAGGTGCAAGGCCTCGACACACACCTCAGTAACCCAGCAGATGTGTGCAGATAGGCTTAATGTAGAGCCCCTTGACCAGACACAGGACCCAGACTGTGGTGTGAAAAATGTGAGTGCACCCATCCAACCTTGTATGCCTTGTTAAGTAGGTGCTAAGTAGGAAAGCAATGACAGGGGGAAAATGGATGCAAGGGTGTGAGGATGGCAGCACAAGAAAGATTACTTATAATATTTTCCTGTTATAGAAAATTATCTCCCTGTTCTAGTCATCCACTGAAGTTAAGACTCCAGCTCATTTGTTGTTCCTGGGTGCACACACACACACACACACACACACAAGTTTATTCTGCAATGTGTTGTTCATCTGCCAATTCGACCCACACACCTGCAGACCCCATCACTACATGTCAATCTCAGGTTTGGATACTCCCACATATTTTAAGAGATGTTTTGGTTTTCTGATCATGATGAACATAAGTAAAAAAGGTTTTTATGCTAAGTAAAATGTAATGTCAGATTGTAAATTTAGTGAATACTATCAATATCAGAAGCACCCCAGGACTCTCCAAAGTGTAACAGCAGCAACACTACCCCATTTTTCCTAAAAGGCGGCCTAAAATAAAAAAGTTCACGAGTGAGCACAGATCAGGTTGCCAGGTCTACCTTCAGCTTTTGAAAAATCAGCCAAGAAAGCTATGATACCAAAACTCTGTGCAAGGAACCAAGAAAAAAGGGCTGGAATCAAATTGTGTCTCATAAGATAATACCATATACATTACCATAATAAACAGAGAAATGACATGCTTTGTGTAAGAGGGGCTGGGCTACATCTTATTACACAGAATCAATAATGTATGTAGCAATTAGGCAATATTTGATCATCAAATAATAAACAAATTCTTGTCTTAACCTGGATGTTCTACTCTGTTGTCATGAATTTACAAACAATTTTACATAGGTATGTTTTCAGCTTTGCAAAATAAAGTCTTTGCCACATGAAAGGTACAAGATTGTTGTGTATAATACCATTTCCCAAATATATTTTTAATATGCTTTTGAAGTCTCAGACTGATTTGTGTTGGAGGATAAGTCTCAATTTTCAATTATATAGATACACAATGTAAGTTATAAAAGAAATATGATTTGCTTTAAGAATGTGCTGTGAGAACAGGGATAATCGGGAACTGATGCAAATTCTCCTGGCTTATTCTATGGTGTTCTATCTACCATATCACAAAGCAGCTATTCACTGCTTGTTATTCTACACTTTTTGATTTAATGTATTACCAAAATTCCCCCTTTTCTCCAAAAACATTTTCAAAATTACTTTCTTAGCTACTAGTCCTACTGTATGTGAGGTAAGAAATTAGTTTGCAAAGCACATGTAAATGAAAGAATTGACAAATATTGTTGGAAAATATCCTCTTTTCAGGTTCCCACCAGAAATCCCACTGATTTCAGTAGAACAGAAATTATCAGATTTATTTTACACTCACACACAAAACCTACAGAAAAAGTATTCAATAAACCATGTGTTGTCCACCTACTACATCAAATGAAGCTATGAGGCAAAAACTCCAAAGCCTTGAAAAGTCTGAAATTAAGAAAGAGATGTCGTATAACAGGAATTTATATCAGAACTGATAACCAAGAACAGCATCATCATCTTATGTTAAACTGTAATGGTAAAATCAGTACTACAAACTATAACCTTCTGGTTTTATATTCACTAATATCATAACTCCTATTCAGCTGCCCTTCTTCCTACCTTCCCAATAACTGGACACTTTCACATGTGTTTAAAAGCCACCCCAATCTTCTTCTTCAGGTCACCTTAGAATATTTCTATCTTTCTATTTAAGCACTACAAAAAAATGGCACATTTTTGGAAATAGGGACTATTTTCACTGTTTCTCTGGTACAGGACAGAGGCATCTGTTCAACACTTAATCTTTAAAATACGACTTTTTAAGACCATAATTTTAAGAACTTTTCCCTTCCAGTAAAGTACTTCTGGTTCTGCCCTTCAACTCTCCCAAAAGATAATGCTGCAGAGCTCTGAGAACTTCCCAGTATCCACTTACTGCAACTCCTCCTTTTCTCTTTCTTGGGTTTGGGGTTTTTTTGCTTCTGCTTTTGGACTTCTTTTCAGTTAATGCATCATTGAAAAATCTGAAGTTTTTTACCATCAGAGAGGACAACTAAATTAAGGCAAATAGGTTGGACAGAGGACACTAATAAAATTGCATATATTGTCATCTAGTACAGTAGATGAGTGTTTTTAATGCCTAATAGGAACATCACCTTCAGGGACCCCAGGCTAATACTGACCACTAAATCAGATATCCATATTGTCCGTAATAAGCACAGATGGACTCTGCTGCTGACCTGCTTTGCTTCATCTGCTGCTCTAAGCAAATGCATTTTTTCATGTCTGGAAAAATGTTTTCACAACTGATTACAGAAATATTGGAAATTAGAATGTTACATTATTCCCTTCTAGGTAACTCCTACCAAAGGGATCTTAGGAACTGTTCTCTATGCTCTTTCTTCTAAATGAATCCCAGTGACTTTTTTTTATATTGTCCCTACTGTTTTTGCATATCACCTATATTTTTAATATTGAAAATCTGCATAGCATGCAGTTGTTTAATGCCTTCCATTAAAGGCTCTCAAAGTATTTTGTTGTCATTAATCAGTTCAATCTCACCAAGCCAGGCATACACAAGCATTATTCCTATTCTGCAGACAAGAAAACAACTACAGAGAGGGCTGAGTGGCAGAATTCATTCCTGCATTTAAATTCTAACCTCTAGATCACAAACTACTTGCAAAAGACAAACTGTTCTCTAATGCTCAGATCTATAGGACTTCATTAACAGGAGTTCCTCCAATAACTTGCTGTGTCTTCTCTCAGATAGTTCCTTAGCAACTCATTTATTGGTAGGTTACCTACAGATGCTAACATACCATACAGACACCAAGAACAGAAGCCAATACAAAATAAGCTATTAAAAGGCACTTTCACAATTACTTTAGCATCAGTTTAACAAGTTGCAAAAGTGCAAAATACATAAAAGCTACAGATTTTTACATGTTTTTCCTTTAACACACTGTTTACTCCTTGGGCCACCATCTTCAGCATTCTTCACTGTCAGCTGAATTACTTTAAACAAGACACTAATGGAAAAAAATATTCAGAACATGTGAAAGGAAAAAAGAGTTCATACATCTCAAAATCTTAACTTCAAAGCTCTGTTTTATCTTTACAGGTACCATCCTAACAGGTCATACATACATCTCTCAAGTGAGTGTTACAAGTGCTGAGATGTGCCCTCCCATGGTGTGAAAATAATACCTCAATTCAGATGTTTAACATAATGAGATGCACAAACCCCCCGTTTTTCTCTCAAATCTTTGGAGAGGGAAACTACTATGTTCCAGGATAGTCTTCTGCAACTGATTAGAAATGGTACAGATTATATACTGTGTAATACAGACTTTCACAAGTGAACCAGTTTTCCTAGGTTAGGAATTCACACAATAGGCAGTGAAGACATAGAGTTTTGTAGGTTTTTAAATGTTAAGTGACATGATGGATTGTAATCCCAACACTGAAAAATAAAAATCCCTTTCCAGAGTAGTGCAACTTTGGAAATTCTTCTGATATAAAATTAACATTTGCAGAAATATGAGTCAAATTACACTGTGAAATTAACCTCTACTTTACTTTATTTTCTATTGTTACATTACTATTTCTAGAGTAGTTTGACCTTCATTGCATAGAATGGAAGTTGCTTAAAGGATGAATCAGCAATACATATGGAAAGAAGTTCCCCTTGGTAGAAACTTTGCCTCACTTGTGCAGATTAACATCTTGCTCTTGTTCAGTAGCATATTGACTACACCACGCTCTAACAGTAGGAATTCATGAAGGAATTGTCACAAGTTAAGCTAGGATGTCAAATTTACTATAAATCAGTTCATCTTCAGTTGTTTTCTATAAAATGTATACTGTGCCCCAGCAGCTCATGCAAAAGAAGTTGGTCCTTAACCAAGAAAATAAACGGCTCGGAATTGGCTCATACTGACCTGACAATAACAATTTGCATGCAGGCAGTTAATGCAAAACAGCTGACTTGGAGTAATTTCCTTAGTAGTTAGAGACTGAGCAGGTTATTCGTGTATGTGTTCTCTCGATATACATGCACTTACATTGTGTCAGACAGCCTGGCAACATTTTGATAAAATACAGCTACACCTGGAACTTATGCCAGTCTAAGTTACCTTGTTTCCAGAAAATTTCACTTCTTCAAGCCAGGTCTTTCTGGCAAGGTGAAAACGTGTGAAATAATGTCCTTGCTCCTCAAACTTGACAATTTTCACCATTGTGCAAACAAGGGCACATAAATACCTGCTTAGGTTTATTTGTGGCTATGCTATTCACAGTCTTTTAGCACATAACTATCCCAAACTTCAAAACTCAACAACTCTAAGACAATAAAGCCCGTTCCTGCTCTCAGCTTTTAGAACTAATTTCTTAAGGTTTATTTGATTATTCTTTATAGATTTTACAGTGCTATGTATTTATTTCTCTGCTGAACTCCATTTGTTACTCTGAAAGCATTAAACACAACACAACTCGAATTACAACCCATGCAGCGAGGCCAGGCAGAGACCTCAGAGCCTCCCCAGGCAAACAGGCACAATGTTATCTCCAAGTCCTTTCTCCCTCCAAATATCTGCCCTTCTGATGGGGGCAAGGCAGCAGAGCAAAGAAGATATTGTTCTGTTCCACCCCATTCCTGGCACCGCAGCCCAACAGCAGCATGGAAATCTTGGCAGGGAACACCGGTGCCTGCGCCGCTTGAACAGTTGCGTGGGGAACGCAGCCAGAGGCTGCCCAGCTGCTGCTGGATGGGGCTCTAAGTCACCCTCTCACCTACTGGGCCTCTCTGGTTCCACAAACCACTCACTAAAATGCTGAAAACTGGAGCAATATCAAGGAGATTTCTCCCCATCCACAAGGCCTTCTATTAACTGGTATAGGCTCTGCTTGGTAGGTAACTGCAATGATCCAGGCACAAGCTAGATGCTGAATTCATTTAAAGAGGCCTCAGAATCACATCTGCTACCAGAAATAAAACAAAAACTACTTTGGAGTCAGTATAGCTGTGATTTGTCTGTTCCTAAAGCGAATTACATGAGCATAGGAATTTATTTGTCAGTGGGCAGTCTCAGCTTTGTACAAGACATATGATTTTATATGAAATCAAGATGTCATTTAGAACAGTGTCAAAAGTCAGACTAAAATTAGTATTCATTGAATGAGTTTTTAAAAGAAAAAATATGCCTTGCAGCTTAAAGAAAGAACTGTAAAAATATCTCAGATTCATGTATTTTTCTTAGCAATGTCAATGGGGTTTCTCTTCTACAAATATACAAGTCCAATGAATCAAGAATGAAAATAGTTTCCACGTTGCTGTTCAGATATGGCTCATAACTTGGGATTAAATAAGGAGTCACAGTAGCTCCCCAAGAGTACAGAACTGTCCACTGCTACTCTTTGATTTACACACACAAAATCTACCTACATGAAAAGTCTTGAAAAGACCAAGATAGGTTCTCTACGTTTATTTAGCAAACAAATGAAATAACTTCCAACAGTCTTAGGTTTACCTAGGCAATACCAGAACTCTCTGCACACTAGTCTACTGGTCAGTGTAAGCAGGGAAAAAAGCCCAAAATACTGCTTATTTTGTTTTGAGAAAGCCACACCAAAGCTCTATGTACCACTCTACAGAGTGAGTTCACCTTCATGCCATGCTGTGCCTACCCAAATTGTAAAAGTCACCCACTTTCACTGAATAAAATGGTGCTTTATTTGTAAAGATGTAAATAAAGCTCTCTTTGTTCATGAAAGATCCCTATTCTTTTCAGAAAAAGGCATGATCTCATCATTCTGATATAATTGTCCCATTAGTTGCATGAAAAGAAACTGCATTGCCACAGCTGAGACAGATCACTCTAGCAGGTGAATTTGAGAGTCTAGAGGGATGTTTACAATTTACCTCATCAGCAGGAAGAAGAATATATGTCATTTAGCTGTTCCCTAAGAGTGAGAAAGAAAGCAAAATCAGCATGGGGCTAGGCTGACATGGAGATGCCATTCAAAGAGTATCCAGACCCAACAATGTCTCAGCCTCATAATAAGCCTTTTACGATCAGTTGGCCCTCAGCTGCATAGCAAACTTCCATTTCAGAAAGGGATTAAAGATATCTTTTAGTCAGGAACATTCCATTGCACCTTCAGGAACACCCATTTACATTAATGATTGGTGTAGATATTTCCTGTTGCATGGTCCTCTTTAAGTTTTGCAAAGACATACTTCATGTAGCTTTTTGAATAATTGCAGGTTTCTGGTTAAAAAATGTTTAGATTTGTGAGTCACCTCAAGGACAATTTCAGAAAGGAAATATTTTTATAGTTCGGGGTTTTTTTTTTAAGAAGAAGAAAACATTATGATCATAAAATAAATAAATTTCTCTGTTGTAACAGGGAGTACCATTCAATACAAATATTGAGCTACAGATTTTTTTCACATCACTCTTACTTCCAGAGTTCTAAGCAAAGTGAATAAAAGGTGATCAGACACAATAGTTGTATGAAAGAAAAATCCTCTCTTTCAGATGCATCTCAGTAAGTTGTCTCAGCAACTTAACACTCACTCTTGAACTGACACAGTACTGGAGTAGTTTCTCAAACAAACATTGTGAGAGTCAGCTACAATAGACATGGTGTTACCCTTCAGGGCTTTGAGAGTTTCAATTTATTGAGACTGACAATTACAGAACCTTGATGCTGAAATAGCAGTACCGATCTGGGGAGGTGGTGGAGTCACCATCCATGGATGTGTCTAAAAAAAGACTGGATGTGGCACTTGGTGCCATGGTTTAGTTGAGGTGTTTAAGACCATGGTTTGGACTCGATGATCATGAAGATCTTTTCCAACCTAGTGATTCTGTGATCTGGATGCAAGAATGCTGCATTAAACAGCCAGCATGTTCCCTAAGTCCCTCTAGGAAGACCAAAAGTCTTCATAAGAATACGGTGTTCTTGGTGATTAAAGCCAGAAATTCAGGAATGTGGAGTTACAAGATTAGACCTGTACACTAAGCACTACAGAAGGCAAGATCAAGTCAAACTACCTCCACTAGAGGTCCTTCTACTTCTCCCAGCTGGATATAGTGGTGCACGTTGGCACCATGCCAGAACAGGTCAACAGACTTCACCTTTCCTCCAGCTAATCCTCTCATGGCCCTATGATTGTAGTCCACCCTTGCACTTACATCACTGCTACTTGTATTTCACTTCAAATATCCTGTTTGCCTTTTTTGTTTCAGAGTTTGTATCTGACTTCACTGTTTTATCTGCTTAAGACCATGACCTCTTGGATTTTGGGACTGAGGACAAATACATCTTCATCTTCAACAGGAAGCTCCATTTGAGAGACCATATATCAGTCTGACTTGCTAGTGATTAGGTCTATCATATTAACATGGAAAATGGACCTTATCCTATCCCCAGATAAACAAGTAAGGCAAATTCTTGGTAAGAGGAACCATGAAGTGCCTCCTTTAGATATTATTTATAAAGTTTCATATCCTGAGATATATTAACTAGACTGAGCACTGTGGAGTTCTTCCTCTGCAGAGAGGAAGTTTGGCCTCCCACACTAATAAGTCCTCAACTCATGCATCTCAATGAACAAATGCTTTAGCAACTCCCACATTACCACATTAACTCAAAAGCATCTCAGGACAACCTTCATGTTAGCATTTCAGCATATATGAATGGAATTCCTGAGAAAGCAGGTTTTCAAGAACTGCAGTGTGCTCCAGGGCATTGACAGACCCCCACAGTCTCTGCTGTTGCTCCTGCAGCATTTGTTTCCCATTTTGTTGCAGTTATAGGATGAGAGCATCTGGATTTCAACCCAATTTCATCAAAGAATGGCACCACCCCTGTAGGTGGGCTGATCCTTAGTCAAGCTGACAAAGGCATCCTCATAGTCGGCATCACTGTTCCAAGCAGGCCTGCTTTCCACTCCAGCATGTCTTTTTGACTCAAACAGGCTCTAAATACTGACACCCTACTCTAAGTCACATGCCTGTAGAAGGGAGCAGATCAGCAGCATGGGTGGCTCCTGGCTGTGGAAGTGTCAGAAGCAGCTTTTGCAGGGTGAGGGGGATCTACAAGACCCCCACCCCTGCAGCAGATAAGCTTGCTTCCACCCAAGTTTTGGAATAACTAATTTATCTCAAGAAACTCCTCCAGCTCAGAAGAGGTTACAACCTCCAGCCGCCTGTCATCACCCTTCTGCTTGAGATTATCTGCTGGAGGGGCTCTTATTACAAATGTTCCACAATCTGTTGCCTTCAAAGAGAACCAAGTTAACTTAAAAAAAATAGTCTTTTCAGCCTAACTCATTTTGACAGACAAGTTAGAAAATGACAACATGCACAATGAACGGATCTGAGATGATGATAATCACCAGCTGAAAGATGGTGACAAGCAGCTGAAGGGCAGTTACCTCTTCTGAGAACATAGCAAGATCCAGGCAGTAACTTCTGCCCAAGACTTCATTAAACTACAGTTTTGTCTTCTAAAACACAGCTTATTTTCTATACATTGCTGGAATAAAGACAAATTAGTCCTTATCTGTGTAGCTAAAGCTAACATCTACTTAATCTACCAACAACACTCCTTTTGCAAAGCCAAGTGTTAAAGTATACAAAGTCTTTAAGTGTTAAAGTATACGAAGTCTCTTCCCAAAATCTTTTTTTAATGACCTGTCAACTTCCTTACCTTCAATGAATCAACATTTTTCTGTCTCATTCTATACCCCACCAAATAAAAAGCTGTTACATTTTTCATATTCAAATGCAAGTTCTGTGTTAGTATACAATTTTCTCTTTGATTCTATACTCATATATGCTTTTGCAATGACACAAAATAAATTTCATCTTTCTACAAAAGAGTAGATAAGGAACTCCATGCCATTAAAACCCCCACAATAACCTCCTTGCTGAAGCAGTGCAGGAGAACCTCACCTAGACCCTTCCTAAGGGGGTAACATCATACTACAGCATAGCTGCTTTCATGTCTGGTGATACTAGTGATTATTCTTCTTATGAGTAATCCTGTAGTGCTATAGCAGTTCTGGGAAGCCTCAGTTCTTCTGGGGAAGGGACCTGTTTATTTGGAGTTTGGAGGGGATTTTTTTTTTAATTCAAACATCTTTTCATGTTGGCAGCAGTAATGACAAGCCTAACAGACTGGTTCCATACAGGCCACACAGGGATGCCTGGAGCTTTGGAGTAATTCCTCTGAGGACTCCAGGGGTGATCACAGTGGAGAGGGGTACACAGAAACTATAGAGCCTATGCAAGAAATAGGTAGCATATGCAAGAGGCTTTGAAATAACTTCCTAACACACACCAGCTGCCTAACATGGATTGACTGACCCCAGAAAAAGTTATGCAGTTGTGAAGGAGCAGCAAATGAGTTTTGGGGGATCAAAAATTTGCCTGCATTAAATGATTTATACATGCAAATGGTGAGATTAAGCACCAACTGTTGCTCCAGGTATGCAAGTGCTTTCAAAATTTCATTCCATCATTTAATTTACTTGATTTCTAAAAATGCCAAACCCCTTCAATTAGCACTCAACTACACAATGGGTTCCTAGTCTGTAAGTCAGCATTATTTCCAGATGTAAGTTTTAGGCTCACGGTTGTGCTTTCATAGTTAAAATCAGGTAAGAATCTTTATCTCATGATCTCAGGTTATGCTTACATCCTGTTCACACGTATCTTGCTTTCTGTTTTGTCACTAGGACAATACAACTCAGATACTTTTACTACTACTTCTGTACTTTCATTTAATTATTTTAGTTATTTAATTCTTGTAATATTTATTCATTTTTCAGCTATTGTCAACAACCAAGGGCATTAAAATTTTCCTTTCTTCTTTTTGACTCCCTAGAGAAAAAGCTAAGGTGCTGGTGGAGACATAGTTTTAAAATTTAAAACTAAAACCATTAAAAGTTGATGCTGTTAGAACTTTTCCTCTATGGTTATTCACAGCAAATATGCCACATTTACCAGACCATGAGGTACCTAAGGTAAGCCTTCAAAAGTCATACCTTTGTGAGAGCTTCTTAGAGGTAACATCTGTTTAAACCATTAAAAATCAACTTAAATAGTTCATTAAAGTTTGTTTTGTAACATAATCTCTAGATTTCATTAAATAATCTTTCCTAACAATTTTGTTCCCTGACATTCAGCAATACAATTTAGAAAGGAAACTGTATTTGTTCAAGAGAAGCTTGGAACAGAACACAAGGTCCAAATATTCTTGAATTTTGGGAAGTCTACTCCACACTGTTGTCTTTATTTACACTGGAAGAGAGAGAAAGCTGTGAGAAGCTGTAGCAATATCAAAATGAGGAGGACATTTTAATACTTTGCCTTTGTGCCCAGCATTTCCCACAGAGGAAATAAATCAAGAAACCACTCCAGTACCATACACTGCAATGAAAATGTAAAACCCACAATGCAATACTAAAATTTCCTAAAACCTACCGTACAGACTGTCAGACAATCCACAGGATGACACATGATTTACTGGAAAGGTGGGTTAAATTACAATTGTTCACTGTTTCGGCATTGTCGTTCCTTTCTGTGGAGGCCCTGGTCTCCAAACATTGATAGATAGCATCCACAGGAACAAACTGAAGCTCTGAGCTGATTTTCACACAATTGCTGAAAACCTGTAAGACAAAGGTGAAGAACCACTGAAGAACAGATTACTGAGACAGAAAAAAAATTCTGCAATATGAGGCCACAAGATATTTCTTTCTGAATACAGAAATTCCACTTGCCTATCTATCATCCCTTACTATGAACCAACGTTCAAAGACTATTTTTCTCTAGTACTCATGAGTCATTTTCTAGCATCACGTCTTTGGCAGCTTGAAGCATTTTGAAAGTGAAAGCAAATAAAATTGCTTTTAATGCACTCATAAGAGGGCACTTCAGGTTTTTTAAAAGCCATTTTTTCTCTATCTTTTAGCTGCTAGGAGGCTTTAAATGGGACCCCTGTAGGTTTTTGTCTGTAAACCATACGAGAGCATAAAAGCTTGGAAAACTTGCAGAGATTCTGAAGCAGGTTCACACAGCTTCATTGAAACTGTGTGTGGTTTTGAAGCTCACCAGGACTCTACTCACCAGGAACCATTTAAAATTGCCAACTTATGAAGTAGATTTAAAACTCAAAAGATTATGCTGAAAACCTAAGACTTATTTTGTAGGTTTCCAGCTTGAAAGAAAAAAAAAAAAACTTTCTGTAAATAGGGAGGAATAGGTTTTCATTCTCTAAAGGTTTTAGGGTATTGTTTCTTTGAAAACACATACAGGAGCTTGAAAAAGGGATCAGAATAACCTCTGTAAACACTGCCTGAATTAACCTGCATCAAAATGATTTACCTGTATCAAAAGAATCAAACTGACCAATCCATTATACCAACACACAGTGGCTCAACTATCCTAACAGCACTTTCAGGACAGTTACAATTGAAATGCATCAAATCTTTCTATCTTTGGAGATGACTCTTCTCAACCCACTTTACTATCAATCAGAACAGCCAGCAAGAAAAGAAGGCTTGGAAAACCACCATAAATACCATGAGAAATGAGAAACTACTTTCATTTATATGAAGAATCAGTCAAAGAAGATTTCATGACTCATACCATTCTCTCTCTATTTTGTATTGTAAGGTTTATTAGGACTTGGTGCTGCAAAAGAAAATGGAAAAATGGTTTGAATGGCAAGGAAGGCATGAAAATTTATCACATTAGAGTCTAATATAGTATTTTCTTCTTTCTGTATATATATTGTCATCTTTGAAGGCTCTGAAAGTTCTGTGAACGAAGATTGGCTTTTTACTTCAGTCAACCCAGAAACTCTAGCAAGATCCCAAGAAGTTAATGGACAGAAATGAAACTACTTTTCATGATTTCTGATGGCAAGTAGTACAGTGGAGGATGTTTGATACTATTTAAATTTGTTGTGGGACTGATTTTTCCACTAGTGGTTGCTTTTGGCTTTTATACTCATTACTTATAAATTTTATATTCATTGATAATAAAGAATACTCAACAGTCCTGTTGATTTCAGATTACACATTCAACACAACAGCAGCTGTGCAGTGCCAGGAAATCAATGTCACTGTTCACTAGGGTCATAAAGAACATGGGGTCATAGAAACTTATTTTCCCACAGTCACAACTAGCCATGGAATTAATTCCTAACTTGGGATGGTCTATGTAACAACTCTTCTGCTAATAAATAATACACCAAAAGCTGTTGACATTTTTTTCCTATTTGGATTGGAATCCACTGGCCCGCACCAAATGACAGAAATCTGTAATATATGAGCCCTTGCACAAGAGCAGGAGGAAGTAAAGATCAGCAGTTTGCCAAGTCCTTACACTAGATGAGGTTTTTAAGAGTTTCCAGAGGTACAAAGGAAAATAGTCAAACTTTGAAGAGGATGCCAAAACATTTATCCCTGCCTATTTGGAGGGGACAAAGGTCCTGACCTCAAATGTAGGGACAGTAAACAAAACACACTGACTAGGTGCTTTAAAGATTGGTGCCAAAGGAAGTTTCAGTACCCACCTTATGCGTACACTTGTAGCAACCTTCAGTGCTTCAAAAGAAGTTAGAGGGGGAAACAAAGAGGAGAAGGGGAGGGGAGGGGAGGGGAGGGGAGGGGAGGGGAAGGGAAGGGAAGGGAAGGGAAGGGAAGGGAAGGGAAGGGAAGGGAAGGGAAGGGAAGGGAAGGGAAGGGAAGGGAAGGGAAGGGAAGGGAAGGGAAGGGAAGGGAAGGGAAGGGAAGGGAAGGGAAGGGAAGGGAAGGGAAGGGAAGGGAAGGGAAGGGAAGGGAAGGGAAGGGAAGGGAAGGGAAGGGAAGGGAAGGGAAGGGAAGGGAAGGGAAGGGAAGGGAAGGGAAGGGAAGGGAAGGGAAGGGAAGGGAAGGGAAGGGAAGGGAAGGGAAGGGAAGGGAAGGGAAGGGAAGGGAAGGGAAGGGAAGGGAAGGGAAGGGAAGGGAAGGGAAGGGAAGGGAAGGGAAGGGAAGGGAAGGGAAGGGAAGGGAAGGGAAGGGAAGGGAAGGGAAGGGAAGGGAAATTTCTTTCTGAAGCTTAAGGGTAAGTAGCAATTCTGAAGCATGCCATCAATACAGCAAAAGTGTAATGTAAACAGATACTCAAGTAGTCTGATTTTAAAAAAGTGAGAGAGAGAGGAGGGGTAGAGGTACTATTCAAGTACTACTCAAAGAAAGCAAAGTCTGGAAGAGCACAGCCCATGGCTGGCATCTCAGCATTTCTTTTCCACTAGACCAATTTGAAGAAAATCCTTGCAAAGAAGCTTTCATAAGATGGCATTTTTGTGATTCAGTATAGCACCAATATTCCTTTTGAGTTTTATAACTGTTCCTAGAACATTCTTGGCAATGAATTTAAACTTTTTGAAAGAGGTTGCATTTCACTGTAAATGGTTATCTGGTATTCACAACACAAAATAAGCATTTGAATATTTATTGTGAGCACATTGCATTTTAGGGAGAACACACAAAGATTCTTACCACAATTATCTTGTTCCAGCTTTAATATATTAGCTGTCACCTCTTTAATGGATCTTGTGAGAAAGGAAAGTTTCTTTCTTTAACTCTCTTTTCCCCCGAACGCAATTACCACCTCATTCAGAGCTCTTTGTGTCCACCTAATCTCTCTGATTATGTCTCTGACACCACCACAATACTCCATGACTGACATACCTGACAGCTGTGACTAGTGACAGAACACTCACAATGCAAACCAGCTCTATGCAGGATGAGTATTACCTACCGCCAGCCTCCCAGAACAAACATGGAAGGAAGGTAAAAGAGGTGGGGGCATTTCACGACCAGCCTAACCCCTACCGATTTTGCCTCCTTTTAGAGCCAAACAGCATTGACAAGCAGAGCCTCTTTGTACATACCTACCTAATGAACCAATTGTTGCATGAATACAAAAGCACACCCATTAGTATTTTAATTTTTAATTTATAGAGTGGAAAATGCATGTTTGGAGACCTGACTTACAAGCAGGACTTGATGGATCATTTTGTCTCGCTCCAGCCCTTTTATGCTTCTCTGGGTCATAACTCCCAGCTGGTGCTGAAGTGTCAGATTTAGGCAGGTGGCTATAGATGAGAGTCTGTGAGGAAAGACATACCTGAAAACGTCATTCCCAGACAACAAACTGCCCCTGGAATCAAGGACAAACTGTCTCAGAATTCAGCATTTTGAGCCATAAAGACATGAATTTGTGTTACAAATAGTTGCCAAGTACAATGGCAGTAATGAATACACTAATCAGGAAAAATATTAGAGTGCTTTATAAAGAGTCTTATACTTTAAAATTCCATGGTTTTAAGTAGTATTTATACTTTAAAAGCTTCAGCTTGTCAGCGCTGACTACCTTTTTTTCCCCTATGGAAAAAAAAAAAAAAAAACAACTATGAGAATTTTGAGAATAGGGATAAAGATGATTACTCATAACAAACAATTTAGTTGCATCTTTCAGAGCTTTTGAGCAGCTCTAGAAATTACATATTCCTAGAATCAGGAAGAAGGTGCAAAAATCAAAAAAGCATTTTCATGTAGGAAATGTCTAGAGAAGTACCACCCAAGCATCCAGTTTTCAAAGATGATCAGATAATATTTAGAGAAAATTAATCCCAGTGCCTTATATCCATCTAATGTTACATTAAAAACTGCTCATGTAAGACTGTCCTCCAACAATCATACAGCAAAACTAAAACATCCAGGATGAGGGATATGCTTAGGTAAGCTTTGTGGTCAAACAGTTATCGAAAGCAGAATTTTCATTGTCTGTCTTAACTTCTTAAGCTGCAAGTTAGGTGTTTATCCTATTAGTTCAGATTGCATTGCATTAAATTTGAAAATATTTCAGGAGTAGTTTTAGCAAATTAATACAACGTCTAAAGAAAATTTTTAATCCACTGTGGTCCAGCCTGCAATACCTCTTTATTCTGTACTTGAAGTTACCACTCCATAGGAACCTGTAAGGCAGATTCCACATTACTTGATGTATCAGTGAACTAATGCAGTGCTCAAAAGCACTGTTATAAGAACATTGAGGAAAATATTTTCTACTGTTAATGCCAACTCAAATTTTCAAATGAGAAGCTAGAAACAATATTCTACTTAACTGGAAATTTGGGGAGAAAATTGGTATGATGCAAATACTATCACTTAAAAAATTATTAACAGTCACTTTTCTTACTGAATATGAGGCATCATGACAGGCAGGTGGATCCTTCACCCAAATATTTGATGCTCGTCATTCTGATAAAAAGATGCATATTCTTCATTTATGCTATACAATGAAAGCAGTAAGGCATGAACTTCTGTTACCTGGAGGTTTTTTTGAAACAAGGTAGACCAAGATAACTTCACATACGTAAGATACATAACCTACTAACATCACAGTGAACTTTGTTACCCCACAACTCCTCCACAAGTCACAGGAGCAAGAATATATCAGCATCTTACCTATCAGGCATTCCTACAACAGAAGTACCCAGAGTATTTAGAATTCTATTTCAAAAGGCCAGCACGGCCCCCAGTAATTTACTTTATGTATCAAAAAACACTCATAAAATTTTCTTTACCATCTTAAGCTTTTATGTAACCAAAATAATCTTCTAGACAGCCAGACCGTGATATGCACCTATACAAGGTTTTCTGAACGCTAATTAGTTTCAGATTCCAGGGCAACCATCTCCAAAACACACTGAAGCACGTGTATGGAATGTATTACAACTCCATTTGTAGCCAATGATGTGAAAACTTTACAAAGCTCTTGAATAATTATGATTACTAATATCCCAATTAGGTTGAACAGGTACACAGACATCCTCAGTGCTAGACACTTAATGCATTTTAAAAAATCATTTATTTCTCAATTTCCTCTCTGATTGGTCTTAAAATCAACAAGATGACTGTAATTAAAAAGACAGTTTCAGTTTTGTTTGGGATATTTTTAAGTTTGCTGCTTGGGGTGTCTGAGTCAATCTTGCCAGTCCGAGATAAAAGATTGCAGCCAGCAACATGAGAAAATTGAAAAAATGTTTCAAAGCTGTCAAAGATAAAATGAGAAAAGAATTATACCTAAAGTAAATTCTGCTTACTTTATTAAAATGTTACAGATTAAAATATTAATCAAATCAAATTCTGGACAGAATTGTTCTACTTTTCTGTATCCCTAAAAGAAGTATACAGAAATCAGGACTTCTTCACAGTAAGCACTGGACAAATCAAAGCAATATTGCCTTGCCTACAGAAGTTTATAATATAAATAAAGCAACCATGGGGAAAGGAAGCAATCTCATTTTGTGAAGTAGGAATGGAACCAGTTTGAAGTGACTGCAAAGAAAGTGAAAGTCATTATTAGGAGTGAAACAAGCACAGTGGGCTGCAAAGAGGTACCAAAATAATTCACATCACCTACAAATCAGGATTCCCCTGCATTATGAGGACAGGTCATTTGCTCATACTTAGATGTGTTTCACCTGTATATATTTACATATTTATGCACACAAGCATAGTTCACCAGAGTATCCACAGCAGCACATTCTGCACCCTTTTCCTTGCTTACATCCAAACCAGGAGAAAACATAGGAAAAAACACATAACCATTCTTCCCAATTCTTCTCGGCTCAAGAACTCAAGAAAAGTCTATAGCAGAAGAGTGAACAGAGTCACAGATAGCAGGCCTAACACAGGAACAGAACACAAAGACAATTCTGAATTTACACCAAATACTTAATTATCCAAAGTCAGGGCTTCTTACTGTAATTCAAAGGCAGCTTAAATCTTTTTTCCAGCTCTAGAAGAGACTTCCAATTGTGCTTCTAAAACTGATCAGACGTAGGCTTTTGTACACTAAGGTCTTTCTCAAATGAAGCAGCCAAGCCTGTCGAGCTAAGGCAGGAGACAGAAGATTCCCTCTATTCCAATTGTGTATTCAGAAGTACACAGGCATCACATCAATTAAGGAAACATGAAACATCTGGCAGAAAGAGGGCAAAAGGAGCATGGTCACAGTATCTCACAGACAGGAACTTTCATACTGGGAGAATAAAGAGGTGACAAGACCTCTCATTTCTAGTTTAATTTATTTTAATAAATCTGCCCTTCCTGGTTTTCAGAGTTGAGAAACAGCAGCCTTACTATACTTTTACTTAACATTGATGGTATGTACCAAAGGCAACGCAGAGGGTACTCCAAGTTTTTCCACCCTGCATTTTCACATTTCAGTTATTTAAAATGCTGCTAAACCAACAACCTCCTACTAAAACAAATTTCATTCACACTCCTACCAACCTGAAGAAGGGAATAATGTACATATGCTATAATGGAACAATGCTGTCAAAAACCTGCACTTCTATCTTAAAGCAACTTTGGCCATGCATGCTACAAAAATAAAATAGAAGACAGAGCCAAAGGCTACAAACAATATGATATTTGAAAAGTCAACATGGTGAAGTCCCAGGTGACTGAAAAAAGGCAAACATTACACCCATTTTTTAAAGGGTGGAAAGGAGGAGACCATGAAGTACTGACACATCAGCCTCACATCTGTGCCTGCAAAAATCATGGAACAGCTCCTTCTAGAAGCTATGCTAAAAACATGGAGGACAGGGAGGCAACTTGAAACAGGCAGCACCCTTCACCAAAGGGAAATCCTGTCTAACCAACCTGATGGCCTTCTATATGGAGTGACTACATCAGTGAAAAAGGGAAGGGTTACAAATGTTATCTCAACTTTTTAAAGCCTTTGACAGCATCCTTTTCTCTAAATTGGAGAGAGATGGGTTTGATTGGTGGACTGTCAACTGGCTAAGAAATTGGGTGGATGGTGACATCCAGAGGGTAGTGATCAACGGCTCAGAGTCCCAATGGGCACCAGTGACAAGTGCTGTCCCTCAAAGGTCCATATTAGGACTAGTGTTACTCAGTATCTTCATTAATGATACAGAAGGGATCAAGTGCACCCTCAGTAAGTTTGCAGACACCAAGCTGAGCAGGGAAGTTGACACACCTGAAGGATGGGATAGGATCTAGAGAAACCTGGACAAGCTCAACAAGTGGGCACATGGCAGTGCCTTGAGGTTTAACAAGACCAAGTGCAAGGGGCTGGGATAACCCCCAGCATCATTCATGGGAATGAACAGACCAAGAGCAGCCCTGCCTAGCACAGCCTGGGGGTACTGGTGAGCAAGAGGCTGCACATGAGCTGGCAATGTGCACTTGGAGCACAGAAAGCCAATTATATCCTGGCAACAGGTTGCCCAGAGCAGTGGAAGATGTCCTATCCATAGAAACAAAATTTCTGGTCAGATTGAATTGCATTCCAAACAACCTGGTCTAGTTAATGTTGTTCCTGTCCGTGGCAGGGGTGCTGGACAAGATGACCTTTAAAGTTCCCTTCCAACCCAGACTACTCCATGATTCTACAACATGGCAAAAATGGGTAAGGGGATGATGGAACTGTTGTTCAATGACTCCTATAATATAAGAATTTGAGACTCCTCAATTAAATCAGAAATAGTCCAGTTTAACACAGAAAAAAACCAAAATTTGTTAGAGCATACAGTAAACTTTTAGAGTCTGCTACCACATGAAGCTGTGGAAATAATGTCAAAAGGGTTAAAAAATTGGAACAGGTGAATTCACAAACAGGCCAATAAATGCAAAGAAAAGGCATAGGTGGAATTCTGCTTCCCATCCTTATTCATCTGGTGGCAGATACTGAGTAAATGGAATTGAACCAGTAAGCAGCCAGACTTACATAATTTCTCAAAGTAACATCATCTTTGTGTGACTTTCAGAGACAGAATACTGGGTAAGATGCATAATTCTGGAGGGCTGAAGGCACTATTGGTCATGTTAAAATTTACATTGTTTTCACTCTGTTAAGAGTTAAAAACAATGCTTATGCCTGCCCCAGTGAACTATGTACAAAGTTAGGGGCTGATTGTCAGATCCCAGCATTACCTCATGGAAACGTGATATTAACAGGTCAGCTTCTGGACTGCAATATGCCCACCTGTTCCCTCATAGCCCCCCAGAAATTTAGCGTTTCCTAAGAGAAGGCAGCTTGATCCCTTACGTACATCTAAGAATCCTCTAAAACAGACAGAAATCAGGTAGAATCAACTGTTTACAAATAGATTTTATTTCTGAATTTACAATGTTTAAAATAAATCAGTATTTAGCTATTTCTAATAAATGCAAAAATACAAAACTTCCATTTGCTTTAAAAGTGCAGAAACATAAATTATAAAATTATAATTTTACAACATACAGTGTTATTTCTCAATGTTTTTACTATCAAAACAGATTTGTGAAACAAGCACCATAATTTATCTTACAGAAGACTTTTCATCAAAGCAGCATCACAGGGCAAAACAAGTAGGACATTAGTATGGAAAATGTCATAGCAAATCTTTGAATATTTTAAATTATACGAACAGTTATAAATTTTTATAAACAGTTAAAACTGTTCTATTTTTTTGCAATAGCTTTACCATATAGCCGAACAGTAATTGGGTCATATTTGCTTGTCAACACAAGGAAGACATCTTCAAACATTCCTTCTGCCTTTGGCTTGAACTGGACTGGCACAGAGATGTAATGAGAGGATCTAAAAAGGCAATTGTGGGCATAATCATTGTTAATGAACAAGTAAATACTACCTGATAGACAAATTCTTGTCTAGTTTGTATTTTCACCAAAATAATACACTGGATGTACACCAGATCATCAAGTTCAGTTATATAGATTTGATTATCGATTTCTACTCTGAAGGACTTTGATCTTCAAGGTAATTTTTTCTTTCTGATTATACAAAGTAATACAGTCTTTATTGCTGCTAGTTTACCTTGGTAAGCTTGGTCTGCCTCTTGGCAATACTGACAGTGCATAAAATTTCTTCCCTTCAAATATCACGCAAGTAGACAAAAATTTCCAACTCTTTTCTGAAATCCATGCATTTGAAGCTACTAAATTCTAATACTACTAATTGCCTCCACATTAAGAAATATTTTGCTGAATTATTGTAAATCAGTACACCCATCCTCAAACAGCATTTTAGAAATTTTGTGCGGTTTTTACATAATTCCTCTTCTATTGGATTACATAAAAACATACGAAATGTAATGGGTGTCTATGTTAACTGCCAGAAGCCTGGACTGAATTACTTAAAAATATAAGCTGTAAAAGCAATAGCTGAAAATCCTGAGTGGCAGTCTATTGGATTCCATGGCATCCAATAGAAACATCCAGCACTGAAACAGGTAGCAGTAACAGGCACAAACTGAAATAAGGAATTATGAACATTGTCACTTAGTAAAAACAGAAAAGACAGTTTTGTTTGCTTTAACTATACCTTCAATTTTCTTTCCTGAACAGTGTATAGTATTATCCAAAGTCCTCTGGAATGTACTTATTTCTCCTTCTTTTTCTTACATTCTTCCTACATTTTCATACTCCTTTTCAATACACTAATCCAAGCTATCATAATCAGTCTGTGATTTCACCCTTCAACTCTATCCCTTACCTACATCTGAAATCATACTATCTGCCCTACACACAATTCTCATTTGTTAGTATCATCCTTAGTGCTGAAGTAACCACACCACCACTCTTTTTTTTTTTTTTAACAACACCCTGGTCAATCAAATAAGAGTACACACATTTAGAATAAAGACTGGGATGGTACTGTATTTTTTTTTTTTTCATCAGGTGAATACAAAAATAAAGTACTAATTGTACCATAGTGAACTACAATCAACAGTGCATCAAAAGAATACAACCTAATCAGTTTTGTATCTCATACTCGACTGCCAAGTGTTGTATAACAAATCTGGCAGTGTCTGTCTTTTTAACCATCTATGGTATACAGGCTGAAGATATTTACTCAGCTCATTTAAAAAAAAATCAACTTTTTAAAGTGAAGGACATAAGTATGACTATTTAATCTGTAACATGGATTATGCTAGAAAACATAAATTTTAGTAGGAATAGACTGTGAAGCTGCATATAACTAGGCCATCTGAGAATTTGCAGAAGTAAAAGTAAATTCAGTAGAAAGCCAGAAGAGATGCAGAAGTCTGTATCATCTCCGAAATAATATATGTATGCTCCCTGATACATTATATAACACTTACTCAAAAAAGAACAATATGACCACACTCAAATTCATACTATATCAAAATCTTAACAGTAAGTTAGGTATTACTGTTTCAAAAAGATGGCCACATCTGGCTGGCAAATTTTAATTTCCGGAATATGTACCATATGACCTCAATGGTAGTGAGGCAGAGCAGTTTCTCAGCAAATGACAGCCCTATTAAATTCCTCTTGATCTCTAAATTCAGGTGTCCATTGGGTGGGTGCTAAACACATTACTGTTCTTCCCTAAAAGCAGCCTAAGTCAGTAATACATTATGTATTCTGTTTTGTAACAGTCAGTTGATTCTCACAATCAGGATAAGACTCATCACACTTGCTTCCTAACCCAAAGGGAAAGATGCTATTTTCATTTTCTCAGCTAACAAGACTTGAAAGTTCAGACTCCAGATATTACAGTTCTTTGGGCTACTCCATAACATAACCATTCTCAGAAATTACACAACCTGGAAGATTTTTCTCAAGTACAGTAATCAAAAACTATAGTTTCAGGACAAGTAGAATTCTGCTGCAGTTAACTCTCTTTTCTCTTAAAAAACCCCTCTTATTTCAAACTTTCCACTATGCCTGCACCTCAGTTAGTCTCTGAATAATGTATGGCCTTTACAGGTTGTTGCACCAGTTTCAAGTGGTATTTCTGAAAAGTCAGGCATGTCTGAAGCCTGCTTCAGAGATAAACCAATCCTCGAATCCTCAAAACATAACAGTGCAATAAGTTGAAAAAGAAGAGTATGGGCAGTTAGCTCAGTTTAAGCCACAGTAACCAGATGGTTCATCAATGAACAGTGACCACTGACACCCAGAAGGGTGGCTACTGAAAACAAAAATAATTAGTGAAGGGAACAACTTAACAAAGAGCTTTACATTTTAGTAGTATCTAGAACATACACTACCTTGTAATCAGATGGCTTCTGAAAGCAATAAAATTGGGACACTTTTGTTTTCAAGCTTTAAGTAGGCATAGCAACCTGGTAGTGCTTCTAGAAACAGAAATTTGCCACTTTCTTAATGGCAAATTCATATTTTTGTATCATTTAAGAGTCATATTGTTAAAAGTATTCTCCTTGCAGTAAAAAAATTTCTAGTCTGCCAACAAATGGAATTCTTTTGGGCATAAATTGCAAACAGAATTCCACAGCAGTGCTATGCAATGGTACTTGGAATTGCCTAACCAATTGAAGAACTGATAAAACCACTACACCAAATTCTGAAAGACAAGACTCTTAATATTAGATACTGAATTTCATTTTCTTTATCTAGATTTAAAACTTGATTACACAGGATTAATTTTGGCCCTCAAAATTAAGAGCAGGGAATAGACCATGTTTACTATATTACATTTTTTGGCAAAAAACATAAAGGTAGATGGTACTTGCTACTCTTATACTCTTATTTACAGACTAATATTCCAAGTTCCTGCAAAGAGTCGTCTCATCCAATTAGTTTTGAACATTACTTCCTAAGATGCCCAAGTTTAAAAGGAAACAGTTACCAGTGGCTTTACTGATATTGATACCTGATGGTATTCTCAAATAAAAGCCATTTAAAACACTGTTAACATTTTTTAAAAGGCATCTCTCCAAGTCAAGCAAATCTTTTCTGCTTTATACTTATAAATGGGAGAGCACTATGTTGATTTCAGAGAAATTATTTTTTTAAAAGATAGGAAAAGCTGGTGTTTACAACCAAAGGAAAAACTGCCAAAGCTATTAGGAAAGAAAAAGTAGACTGACTTTTAAACTTGTTAAGTCTACTTTAGATGAATGCAGTAGTAGTTCATAATCTCATGCAGAAAAAAAATATTCCAAATAGTTTTTACAGCATTCCTCAAAAAGGTTTTGAAATATCAAAGTGTCTTCTAGTGAAGTCACTATTTTTTTGTCAAGGATGACTAAATCAAGTCATCCTGTCCTTTGTCTGCTGCTGTACAGCCTCAGGTCTAGCTAGTTGTCTTTATTTGGATAGATGTTATCCTGGTCATTACCTCCAAAAAAACCCTTCTGTGCCATCTCATATGAAATATTTAACAAAATGACATTTAAATTGAAGTACTAACACAAGCCTAAGATGAGTTACAACACTTGGCACTGAAAAGTGCCCTTAAGAATACCTTGAATACCTCTGGCTAACACCACTACAGCCCTGTCTTTGTGATAAATGCGGAGCAGATTAGGAGGCAGAATATCTAATTCCATTTACAATTTGCTCACAATTTCTGCTCTCTATAGCCCTAGCTTTCCTGTGTTTAAAATGGGAACCTGTTTAAACACTGAGAATGTATGCTGTACCACTTCTAATGAAACAGTTGCATTTCTGCTTCCTGACAATCCCACTGTTGCAGATGAGCATGTGAGATGCTGCACTTCTTGAAGAGATGACTAATACTACTGTCACATACTTGATGTAATGAACTCCACAGATGACTGGGTTTATTTTCAGGGATTGCTATCACTAACTTAAAAATTTCTTTTATGCAGGTAAAATGCTGAAATAGTTGGTATGACCAGACAATTCCAGTGGCTGCTGAAACCTGGTGTTTGCAGAGAATCTTTGATGAAGCTCTGCAGGTTTGTCAAATTAGAAGCATGATGAAGGCAATTTGCTTGATCTGTTGTGCAGAAAGTATAAATGGAAGGAACGACTTGATTGTGCACAGCATGCCAAATGGTTACATGAAGCATTAGGCTTAACATTAAAAGCAGCAGCACTGTTAGAAACAATTTGCAGGGAAGAAATTGGCAGATGCAGAAATAACTGTGTGGGCTCATTCTGTTTCGAACAGAGATTAGAGAGTTCAGTTTAACAAGAAAAAAAAACCAACCACCAAAAAAGCCTCACAAACTGCCCCCCACCTCCCCCCCAACTGGTAACCATAAACAAAAGCATCCAGAATATTTCTATGTATATTTTAGCAGTGTACTTATAAAGAAAATATTTATCTTACCAAATTACTTGGTTAATTTTTTTGTTATGAGAAAACATTAGCATATGCATTACTCACCTTATAGAGTATTTCAAGTGCTTGATGTAGAAAGGCTCCCTGGGCTTTACAAATTTCAGCTGTAATTTAATACAAAATGCTTAAAAGTGTACTATATTTAAGTGCATCCTATTCAATTTATGACATGTGTAAGATAAATCAGGTGACTTACAAATACAGCTTTACACAGACCCAAGGTTTAAAAATACAAAATGCCCACATTTGTGAACAGTAAATAAAACAAACTTAGTTCAATATTTGAATGAATTAAAAAATTAAAATCAGTAGATCAGAATAATAACAAACCTATGCAAACTATGATCTACCATACTTTCCTATTAATATATTACAAATTTACTCAATTACTCAGTCAGACAAAAAAGAAAAATCACACATCAAAATTCTTCAAACATTGATTTTTGGAACTAGCAAAATAAGATATGTACTACTGCAATCTTTGTCAAGAGAAAAAGAAAAAAACCAGTGCAGTTGAGCAATTGAAAGGACTTAGAAGTATCTATTTAAGATGAAGTCTGTCAGACTTACCATGTGTGTTGCATCGGAGTTATTCCGCAAGCGGACCTTTAATGTGCATGTTTCCCCAACTCTGGTTAGAGGAAACACGTAGATGTCTTCTGACGCATATACTCCTTGAATGACTTCTTTTTGTCTGATTTGAAAAAGGGATTTAAGATATTAACATTTCTGACCTGTATGATCAGTGTATATTGATTGCATACTTGAAGTAACAAGTGTATTTTCTGAGAATAAATCAGTAAAAATGGAAAGATCCAGAAAACATCAACTGTCTCGCCTTAAGTTTTGTAGGCAATATATTTTAGCCAGAAAGAATAACTAAAACATCACTATGGCATAAATATACAGGAATTTACTAATATGCACTTTCACAGTCTGAATTTTTCCCCCATATGTTTTACCAGAGACCTGCAGTCTTATCAAAGATTGCAGGTTTGACCAGACATTTTACTCTCCTGCCATATTCTCAATCATCCCACAGCAAAAGAACTGACAATTAACTTACGACTGAACAGCAAGGTTAAGACATGCAGTACTGTGGTTTTCTCAGAATTTACTTTATAAATCAACTGGGGTGCCCAAAAGGCAAGAAGCAGAAAAAGTATACACAGAATTCTACTGCCAATACTAGTTCATCCACCACAGCATATCATAGTTAGACAACTTAGAAATCAACTGAAAAGAAAAGGCATGGAAATTGAACAATACAAAGCCACTAAGAGGTTTTGGCAAGTCTGTTTTTTACAGCTGCTTACTCTAACATAGAATCATAGGATCATTCAGGTCAGAAGATACTCAGATGGTCTCTAGCTCAACCTCTTGCTCCAGTCAGGGTCAGATGTGAGGTCAGAGCAAGCTGACCAATTAAATCACAAAAATATTTGAGGACATAGACTACACACACTCTCAGTGAAGCCTGTTCTACCACACAGATGTCCCAATAGTAAAAAAAGGTTTTGGTTGTTGAGCTGGGTTCTACTCCCGCACCCTTTTAGCCAGCTGCAGACACACTCTTGCCAGGTTTTGTCCATACATACCGTATTGTTTTTGGTTGTCCTTCAGAGCAAGCTTTCCTTTCTGGTGTAACTGGAAGCTCAGTTTTTTTAAGGACACTTGGAGAAGATTTCACAACTTGTGTTTCATTTTCTGCTTCAGTACTCTATTGGCAAAACCAGAGAAGATTGTAAACTCCAAGTTCGAAAGTACTTAAGTATTCAGGAATGTAAGTAATTCCCCTTACCCAATCCAAATCTTTTTATTTAAGGAATAATCTTCAAGAAGCATGAGAGTCTGGATCATTGAGATGGAAGCAATTATTTAGGAGGATTATGTCAACAGGCTTCTGTTCTTTATGAATACTTATTTATTACAAGACAGTTCACAACAAACTAGCAGCGCAGGTGGAATCTCAAAAAGACTGCAGGCAACCAAGATTTTACTTAAAGCCAAAAAACCCCTCACTTCCTCTGCAGATATTATGCCCATATGCCTCAAGAACAACCAAGTTGGTTAAACAAGTGCTCAGAAAGAAGGAACACATAAGTCAGCATCATAATCTGAATTCTCAAAACAGCAAAAAGCTTGGTAATAATTTTGTACCACAAACAATACATCCTTCTCAAATAAAGGCCTTTTTAGAGAAGCAGAAGCAGATAATGCACTAAATGGTATTTTCTGAATTCAGAAATTAGGCAAAAATATTTATCATCACCAAGATCCCCATTTAGGGTATTCTAACACAAGGAGACAAGATCAGCCAATGGGAATAATTAGACAAATAACCAATTTCAAATTCTGCGTTGCTTAGTGAATCTTGCCAGATATTCTTTGGAGTCCCCTTGGGTCACAACATCTTAAACAAAGTTAAAGAACCTCCTACACTTTTGGTTGTACAACATTATGTCAATTTTTGAAATGGTGCTGACGTTTTAGACAAGCAGTTGATTCCCTGACGCAGGGAAGATGAAAAAAATAGATTCATCTTCAATAGAGCTGCTATGACAAACTTGTCTTTTAGACATTCATTTCTTCTATTGAAAGAGCTGCTAATCAGTCTGTCAGAAATAGCAGCAGCCATAAAAAAAATCTTCCATGAACCCCAGTAGAACCTAATAAAGACAATAAGTATTTGCACATATGTCTTGTTTCAAGAGATTTTATTTTTCTACATAGTGAAAAACAATGGGCATCATGCCTCTGTTTTCATTCAAATTCTAATTTATCAAAAAGCAAGTTGACTGCATGAGAATAGGTACATTATGGAAAATGATCAGAAGTTACCCCAACCTTTATAAGGGCATCTTGGAATACTGCTTTCATTACCACAGCCTGTACTGACTTCTGCTGTTTCAAATGAGAGCAGTACATTAACACTCCAAATGTTTACAATTGAGTGCAACAGTTCCAAAGACAGGAACTGCTCAGAACACAGAAATTTGTATCGCTTGAAAATTGGAATTATTTTGCTCACAGAGTTTAAAAACGTTTTCCTTCCTCTCACTTCTGAGATACACAAAGATGATGAAGCTTTGTGCTGCAGATACTTTCAAATGTATTTAATGTTACTTACGTAAGGTACTTAACTTTTTAAAGTATATAAACCATGTAAATTAACAAATGGCATGCATTCAACATTTGTAGTCTCTTCAAAAAGTAGCAGGAACTCTTTACAAAGTCCTCAACTTTCTACATGCTAAAGGAGCAGTCAGGACTTTGATGCTGCCTCAACCTTGTGGCAGGTGCTTGCTAGTTCATACAGAAGGGACAAATAGTTAGACCCAAATACCAGTACAAGACTTCTGTGCACAATACTCATTCTCAGCTCAGTGATCTTCAAAGAGCCTCCAGCAGCAGCTCCCAACAGCAGGAACAAATGTTCCTCAGGAAAAGAAAAAACTAAGTTTGAATGACCAGCACTGAGAGGCTGGGGCTGCCGAGCACAGAGAATCCCTCCTTCCTCTGTCTCTCAGACTGGTTTTGGAGACATGATGATCTGGACTCCTGACTACAGTTTCCAATGGTGAGGACTGCAAACACATGTAGAGCATAACCAAAATTACAGTCAATCAATTTGTTAGGAAAAAGATTAAAGTGGTATATGCCACTGATTTTCCTAATTTAATGTTGTTCTTTTAGTTCCTTCCTGAGCTCTTTCAAACTTTTCATTTGTTCTGAAGTAGTGCTATAAAGAAACATCACTCAGCCACTCCGAATGACAGTCAGTCACTCTCCTCACTTCATTCTATCAAAAGTCACATTAACCACAGCTGTAGCTGCCTGCCTCAGCAAAGCCACCAGATTCCAAGTACTTTTCAAGTTTGAGTAACACTGTCTGAACTCTCGATCCCGAGAAGGTAACAGATTATAATTCACTTGTCTTGCCTTCTCAACTAAAAGTTGCAACACTCTAAATGTTCTGTATTGATCCCTCCTCTGACCAGATGTATGGCTCCCTACCTAGTTGATAAAGACAGTACTTCCTTTTAAAATCTTTCTGAAAATGATCATGACATGCATTTCAAGTATTTTCTACGAACTTTTTTCCCATGTGCAGAGATGCTATCAAGATCTAATTGTTAACAGCTCTGAAAAAAATCAAGAACAAATCTGACACAGTAGATCAAAAACATTAATATCAAGTCATGCTGCTCAAAGATTTACACAACTCTGACAACTAGTCACGTTTTAAGAAGAGACTTCTTTAAAACTCTAGAGTTCTGTTAAAGAAATAATCTTCTCCACATTTCAACTAGCTTTAAAAAGACATTATTTAGATGTTTTCCTCATTTTCAGAAAAATTACGACCAATGAATTTGATGAAAGCTTAATAAAAAGCCCTCTAAAACCAAACATTATACAGAACAAAAATCAGAAGTTATTTAATATTAAACCTTTTTACAAGTACTCTTTCAACACAATTAATTTGGAAAGAACAAGGAACCTACAAAACAAATGTAAGGTACCTCAACAAGAAGGTTAAGTAAGGTTCTTACTACTGAAGCATGCTTAGTACTCCAAAGAATGATCCCAAATATTTGAGTGGACTTCTTAGAAAAATCAAGTCAAACTTTCTGAAGAGGATAGTAAAGCATATATAGCAATCATGCCATACTGAATGTACAAAGCTCTTCACATTCAGCTTATTTAACTAATAATTATAATTAATTCTTCCTTATGATAATAAATCCTCTGTCCTATGCAAATTCCTATTGTATAGATGGGATAAAAAGCAAGGTAAGGAGAGAGAGCACAGAAAAACAGTTGCAACTCCCAACCATTTCTTCCAAGCCTTACCATAAAGTTTGAGCTTAGAAACAATAGTGGAGCAAAGGGGAGCCCAAACCCAATTGTTCCCATGTATAAATTTCACAATTATCCCCACTTACATTGTTACTCTGAAAAAAATACTGAAGCGGGTTTTATTAGAGACACTAATACTCATCTCCAAGATGGATATTTGAAAAGTCCAAAACTGCACTGAGTTATGTATTATAGAAAATGTTAGTTACTTTGCTAGTAGTAACCTAATGAAGGTTACTTCACTATTTATTTACAAAAATAAAACCGGCAAGCAGAAAAACAAGCAAAACTGATAGAAATACATTTGTCTACTGAAACAATTCCCCTAGAATGTAAATTTGTCTCTACTCTCTTTGAGGTAAATAAAATTTTATATAATAAATGGCAAAAGAGAATGCATTATCTCATAAGGAAGAGGAACATAAGAACAAAAACACAATTTAACCCAGCAAAAATACAGCTGGGTTGAGTTTTCTTCCAGAATATACTAACGTATATATGAAAGAGCAGTGTATAGTAAAACGAAAATGTTATCAAAAAATTGTGCTCAAGGCAGTGTTTATAGCTTTTATATACTCACATTTCCAGAAAGGTAAAATTTTAATTTTTGTTTCCTACTTGTATTTCCAACTGAGTAATACTCAAAGTCCCAGAACTGGGAGTAATCTCCTTTATCTCTAGGTGAAAAAATTACAGCAACCTACAAAAAAAAACAAACAAAAAAAAAACCACCCAAATTTTGTAGAGCACTAATAATCTTCAGAATCTTCACATCTTCACTATTTTACCTGTACAAAGTTATGGTTCAGTCACCACAAAATTTACACACTACAGAACACACATGGCATACACAGGTGATCTTGCAGAAAACTATACAACTAGCTGGTCCTCCTCTGCCAGCAAGTGGAAAAAAATGGATGAAATATGTTGTGCAAGGAATTTTGAACAAAACTTGAGTTCAGATAATCTGCTTTAAGCAAAGCCAGCAAGTGATGGCACAATTACTTCTGTTAGTAAAATGGAGAGAAAGGGGATGAGGAAGGGAAATATGCGCACCTGAAAAAACTTCCTTCATCTGGCAACTAAGTTGTGAACAACTCAGCTCCTCCAGCTCCAAATCTATAAGTACACCATGCTATAATTATTAGAAAGACTAAAATTTAAACCAAGTTGCAACCTATGAATTGATCTTTCTTAAACGTCACCTATGTAACCCATATAGTGCTGTACCAGGTTAATTCAAGAATAAACTTCAGAACTAAGGTTGAGGGAAGAAGAGAAAGAGAGCAGCAGATTAGAATAGACCACTACGACTATATCTAATTAGCCAATCATAATATCCACTGCAAAAAAATAGCCAGCCATGATAGCAGTGTACTTTATCAGTTCCCCCCGCCACAGCCTGGCATGCCAAGGATGTAAATGTTATTTAGATAGGCCTGAACTAGGATTGCTAAGGCAAATACAATTGTTTAAATTCAAATAGTGGCCTGCAATATTATGACATTGCTATGAAACTAGACAGGAGTAAGTTTTTATTCTTGTAAATAGATTACGAATTGCATCTCTATGGAAACAATGTCATAATTACCCATAACAATTAAAAGATAGGTGTTAGTGAAGATGTAAAGATAAAACTCAAGTAGCATTGTGAGAGAAGATGAGGGAAGAAAGACCCTTACTAACCTGTTCAGTCTATCATTGGATGGGCTTTATAACTGTGGTTATGAAACCCTCTACTGGCCAGAAGGTAAAAATGCAAGTCAAATTAAACTACTGCTCCTGTACAAGTATAGCAAGAATGCTTCAAGTAAAGAAATCAGGTGCTTACACCAGTTTTGAAAGAACCCAGGATTATTTGCCATTTTCTTCCAGAATTTTACAAAACATTTAAAATAATTTTCTCTTCTGAAATACTTTGTCCCTAAAAACCCCCAAACAGTAACGCAAACACACTTTGAAATCAAACTACTTTGATTGCCTGAATTCTTAGAATCAACTCTGCTGAATTAAGCTGATACAGAATATCTGGCACACACCAGAACCCAATACTGAAAGGCCAATATTTTATCATTATCAAATAAAATTTATTTCTCATTTAAGATCTTATTTTGCAATTGAGATACACTAATATGCCTGAAATATTTATAAATGTTTACCTTCTCTTGTCCATGACCTTCGAGAGTACCAGAAACTTTGGAAAATCTGAAAACAGCGTAAGGAACCCTAGAAACAGTGTCACTTCCATCCACACCCTGCAAATAAATTTATGAGTCAGATTCAAAGGGAAAGAAAAAAAATAGCCTGAAACCACACAATACACCCCCCCCACACACACACCCCTTGTAGAAGACTGAGGAAAATACACCCAATTAAGCTGCTTTTAAGTAAAGAATTTATATTGACTCCCTAAAAGCAAATTAATAAAGACTGACACTACTAAATCCAGACACCAGTACTACTGACTTACAGTTCAGAGGTGATGCCCTGGCTGGAACATGACATACTCAGTCCCATGGATACTGGTAAGAGTGCTACATAACCATTTTTCATCATATCACAACAACAGACCATAATAATAATTATAGCATAAAATCAAAAATCATCACAGCATTTCAGACTATCAAAAAATAGGGAAGCACTTACAAATATTAATAGCTAGGCATAGGCAACAGCACTGTAATTAAAATATCCATGACCTAACTCAAATTTCTACACAGATACCACGTACAGTGCAATTTCAGCAGCACAAGTTTGGAACAAGACAAGTCTGGCATTCTGGAGTCAAAAAGAGACACCTATCTTTCATTTATGCTTGATCACTTAATGCAACCTGGATGATGATACTGAATGAGCACAAGCAAACTCTGTAAAGCAGTAAGTGAAGCAGAAACTGTACCACGGGGTACTGATTGATTCATAGTCAGTAAGCACATTAGGGATGAAAAAATGGAGCAAAACATTTCCCTGATATGGACAGAGGAAAAAAATCTTTGTAACTGAGGTCATGCTCAAATATATATTCTTTCTTGAGAGGCAACAGGGAGAGAGAGAGCACAGCAGGAAGAGAGAAGTTAAAAATAAAACCCAGGGATTTGCATAAAACTTCCAATGCAAGCATTCACTTACTTTAATATAGGGTGGTGCAAAAGACGACAATTTCCACTTTAGATTTTCATTCCCTTTATTCTCCATTTCCAGGTAATTCTCTAAAAGAGAAATATCAGACCAGTATACTAAACATCTCTGTTCAAGTATCACTGATGTAAAGAGTTAAGCAAAAACGATGTTTCTTGATGAACACAAGTTTAGTGGAAACAGTTTTCATTACAGCAAATCTCAAGGGCAGACTCAACAAAGCACACTGTAATGAAGTTTGTAAAAGCTTATACACAAAAAAATTAGACTCCACCGAAAAAGATATCCAACTCCTTCCCAATATATTATTTGAACCTTCAGAGACAAAACACAGATTATTCCAGTCTAGGACCAAATAAACTTGCATCAAAAATGTTTTGTTACTCAGCACATATATAAATACATGTCTCTTGGCAAGAATAGGACAAGATCATCTCAGTCTAGAATAGCACTTAAAGTTTAGCTGCAGACATACATTATATGGGAAATTTATAAACACCAAAGTATTATATTACAATCCTTTCATAATTTTAGCAAAAATCCCCAGATATAATTGATAAATTAAGTCTTAAAAGTCCTCAAGTCTGCTGGGAAAAAAAAAATTAATGGCAATAGATAATTCAAAAAAATAAGTACTGCCAAAAAAAAAATGGTATCTAGATAACAGAATGAGAGTTCCATACAGTTACTTTGAGAATTTTAAGCATTACTGGAACTAAAAGTATTTCAAGACTCCATTATCTACCCTGTCCTCCTCAATTGCTATATACCAAGACAAGGACAGCCAGCCTTATAGCTGACACTCCTATTGTCTTTAAGAAGAGCATTTATTTCTCCGCTAAAGAGACAGATTGGTCTCCTCTCCTATGGGCATAAGCACAGATGAGAACAGATCTACTGCAAAGGCGCCTTGAGCCAGGAGAGTTTCTAGCAGACACAGTCACCCCCCAACACTCTTTTCCCAGGGCACAGAGTAGCTGCATTCATCATAGTGGCAACTGATTTGCCGGTATGCAAACCTAACTGTGGAAAAAAGGTGTGACTGTACAGTATAAGGAGAACTGGGGCGGGGGGGGGGGGGGGGTAAGCCTCTGAACACAAGATGCTATATTTAATAACTATATTTTATATATATATATATATATATATATATAATAACTAATTCCTCTTACCTGAGCTTTGACCAGGTCTTGTTTTAGGAAAAACAATGTTTCTGTTCTTTATGTCGATTTCTGTTAGAGGGAGCCTGGGGAGAGGCTTTGGCACATCAACAGTAGGATTTTCAGACTGTGGAGTAATTATATCACATCTTCTACATGGAAAGTCTGATCCAGAGACATTCTCTGTGACAGCCTCTTGAATAAGCACTTTAATAAACTTTTGCATAATTTGGAGAAAAGTAAAGTTTTAAACAGTAAATATTGATATATCAACAAGTCAAACAGTTTAGCTTACACATAAGAGCTTATGTTCAGCTTCACATTTCAACAAAGGAAAGCTCTCATACATTACATCACCACATCTTCTCCAACCTCTAAAGTTTAAAGATTCTATGACAAGTCTAATTTAGGACAAAAGGAACATATCCCTGAATTTTTTCTATCTAGGCATTTTAATTCAACAGGAATAACAATTTCAACTAGTTCAACTGGCAATTCCTACAGCATTCTCTATTGCAGATAATGGAAACAGAGCTGCCTCATTCATAAGGAGCTTTGTGTTCACTTTTGCTATATAATTAAGAAATTTTAAAAGTTTCAGGTAATGCTAGCAGAATCTTAGCATACTTTTTGCTGATTTGGAGAGGTAGCAAATAAATGACAAAAGCATTACCAACTATCAGATTTCTTATAATTTGATGGGTTTTGCTACATTCTCTACACTTGTCCTAGTAGATTTTTTAAATCCTTTTCTCATATTGTAGAGCATAACATAGTTAACTACATGCAGTTATCATCTCCTTCTCAACAACTTCCCTGTTTATTTTGGTTTTTTGGAGGCAGTTTCCAATTCTGTATCATACCTCACACTTCCCTTCATGCAAAAGGGAAGTAGATACAGTTTTAGCCTTTCAGTGTCTATTTCTCTCTCTGTGCATTGTTACAAATAATCCAAAACATACACTGAATGTAAAAATAAGAAAAAAAAGAAATAATTCTCTTTCTTTAGGAGAGCTTACCAAAGAGTCCTTCTGCTCTTGCACAGTAAAAAGAAAAACTTTTGGCTTCATAAATTTTATTTCTATGCCTTAATTTTATCAGGGAAATATCTTGGATTAAAATCCATGAAGAGGCACAACCTGTTCTAGACATTCTTTATCACAGACCTGTCATCCAGAAGGTCAAGTTTACCATAAGGGAGCTCAAAAGGAGCTATGACTTGTCCAATACCCTCTACCCAATACCATCATATTTTACAATATGATACTAACTACTTTTATTTGTGCACATCTACATATATATTAGTGTTTTAGAAAACAATGCATAAGGCAGTGGTGGGTGCAGTTTTGTTGGAAATTCAGTTAGTGTTCACATCACGGTATTTCTTCAGAGATGTATGAACCAAAAATCTCAGTTTACAAAATGGCATCTTGACTACTTTTCTTTGAGAACTTTACAAATTAAAAAGAATAATGGAAGTTGACAGAGCTGCTGACTCAAATCTAAAAGGTTTAGCAACTTTATTCAAACTGACAAAGTAAAATAAAAAGTTGCAATCTGAAGTCTCAAGCAAATCACATACCTTTAGTCCATTATCACAATGGATATAGATTAGGCCACTCCAAGGAATTAATGCGGACCTTGTGGCAAGTGATGGATTAGGACTCACCAGAATTACTGTACTGCCCCTAAAAAAAAAAATTTAAAAGATCAATCAACTAGCATGACTCTCATACTAGAATCAGTATCTACAACATCTGTCACTAGCCCACCCAAAAAAAAAGGATGTGCTTTTAAGACAGCAGGTAACTGAAGATGCTCAACAGATAGTAAAATCTAAGGTATTCAGATATGCCATATATTAAGCTTTAATAGCCACGATCCCAGGATCTTCTTTCACCATCACTGAGAAATCAGATCACCTCTTTTCATGGCCTAACTCAGTTCAAGAATTCTACAGGCTCCAGCCCAGACAGTGCAGAGTATAAAATATTCTGGCTGGCTCCTATTCTGACAGGTTGACTACCCTTAGCACTGCGAGGAGATGGTCATGAAAAATAGAAAACTGGGCAAGTGTAGCTTGCTGTGCTTAAGTCAGCTGTTCCCACGGGTCTGCTTCCTACTTGCAAACTTCTGTTCTTGATCCAGACTACTTACTTGGACCCAAAATGTGAGGATTCTGCCCACTCTTTTCCAGTGAACACATTTTAAAATTCTAAACTGTAGAAAATTGCATGCAGAAGGCCTTCAATATCCTCTTTTCAATAAATAATCCAGACAATCTTGAATTTGGTGTATGAGACACTCAGTATGTCCTTACTTTCACAGATACTGGAAAGTCGTTCATTCTTACTGCTTTTTGAGACGATTTTTCTTGGCACTGACTGAATCTGCAATAAGTGGCAGATATCCTATCCCTTCCATGGAACTCTATGTTGTTCTCAGGAATGATGAAAGTTTCCCAGAAATTTACATCTACATGAATATGAAATCAAGTGTTGAAAATGCAACCAGAAAGGCAGGACTGAAGAGAAAGTATATTTGGGTAAACATCTTCAAAGTTAAAGCAACTACTGCAATATAATCCTGAAAGGAAAACCTATTTTTTGGTGGGAGACTTTTTTTTTGTAAGATGAGAATAGTTTAATAACAAGGTTTTAAAGCTGTTCTGAACTAAACCTTAAAAAACACCAGAAATTTAGAAGGGAGAGGTGCACAGACCATTCAAGCATAAATTGTGGAAATATCTGCTGCCATATGTGAAAAGTCCCATATACATATGCAATGATATTATGACTACTTTTCCAAGAATACCCTAATTAAGGCATGGGCAAGCTGACACTGGCTTGTATTTATTCTCATACCTACAGATACAGAGAAGGCAAAGGTTAAATGGCAAAACCCATTTTTCTCAAAATAAAAAGTATCCCAAGATCAAGTTGTAAGGAATATCAACACATTTGCTAAAGAAAATGCTAAGTCTCCAGAAGAGAAGCCTTCTATAAGAACTGCTATTTTGGGGGTTGTTTCTTGGTTGTGGAAGGCAGGAAGCATCTTTTGTTTTTAAACGCACATCTAAATTTTAAACAAAAAACTACGGCAAAAATAGATTTTTAAAGCTTCAGCTTCCCTGGCCATTCAGCTCCTTGAAAATTATGAAATAATAATAGTACTTCCAGGAACAGAAAATTCCTGGCACCAAGGTAATTATACTCGTGACAGAAGAATACTTCCATTAATACATAACTGTAAAAGGATAAGGTCCTAAAAAAAAACCTAGATTTGCATGTTAGTTGATAAAATATCTATACCCTGGAACTAAAATAGTTTCAGGGTGCAATCTAAGCAAACTAAAGTAAATTCCTAAAAACAAACTAAAATTCCTAAACTTAAGTTACACACTTAAACTAAATTCCTCCGAAACCTCACCACACTTTCACACGTAAAGGAACTTATGGAAATATACTTACCCTGGTTCAACATCTCCATGTTGTGGGGTTACAGTAAGGCAGTGAGCTGGCCATGAAAGTTCAAACGTCAACATTTGATTGGAATTGTTGAGAATTTCTACATGTCTAATATCTGCTGTTTCACCTGTAACACACAAAAAAACCTAACACACACAAAATTCACAAAAATGCCGAAGATACAGAGATGCATCAATGAAAATAAAGTATTTTCTGTCTTAATTTTATCTTTATATTACTTTAAAATCTTCATGGGTATGCATTCTGTATGTATACACAGAGCACAATACCTCTGATGATTTATTCAAAACTGTGTTCAAATCAAGTCTGCATAAAGACTACTGGCCAATCCACACTTAAAAACATCTTATGCAGTACAGTTATCTTAATACTTAAGTGGCTATTTCATTAACTTAAAAAAATACTTACCAAGAGAAGGAGGTGTCAAAGTCAAATACTCAGGTGTAACAGCCCAAGTCTGTTGAGCATCTGATTTATTCTGAACTAGATCATTAGTTTTCGCAGATAAAGAAGTACCCTGAGGTCCTTTAACAGGAAGAACGTCCAAAGGTGAAGTGGTATGTCTGACAAAGTTCTCCAATCTGAAAATAAGACTGCATTAAGCAAATGCAGTAAAAAAATACCTCATGACCTACTCTTAGTATATCTCAAAATTACTCATAGCCTACTCTTAGTATTTCTCAAAATTTTATTACTAAAGTACAATACATGGGCCCTCAATTTGATTCAATTCTCTATAAAGTATGAAACAATCCAGCAGCTATATCAGGACACAGCTTTTCCACAGAATGTTTGGAAGTGGAAGGTACCATTTAGAATGAGAGGAACTAAAATAAATAATTATCTTCAGAAGATAATAATATAAAATAATTTGAAAACATATACAGAGAAAACAAGTACTGCCTAGAGAAATAAGGCAATGCAAGTTGAGTTTCACAGCATGTTGTGCAACACATTCTGAAGATCAGGAAGGCCCTGTGGAGATCACCCAGTCCAACACCCCTGCACAAAGGAGGGTCAGCTATAGCAGGTAATTCAGGATATTGCTCAGCCAAATTTTTAATTTCTTCACAGATGAAAACTTCACAGCCACTCTGGGCAACCTGTTCAGTGCCTAACCACCCTCACAAGAAAAAAACATTACATACATATAATTATTTATTATGATTCCAGTACCTGTCCAATTCCAATTGGGGTCCAGGAGACTGATGAAAGCCATCCTGATCACAAGTGGAATATCCAACCACAGAAAGGAGAATCTTTTGCATATTTGCATAGAAAAGATGGATATCATTTGTCTCTCGTGGGACATCACATACTAAAAATGAGAGTAATAAGAGCAATTCTAGTAAGAAAAATTCTGTAATACTCAGAAATTACACCACAGAGATTTAAGACATAGACCTAGTTAATTATCCACCAGCTAAGAAATCCCAGATCATTCCAAAACTACTTCCTACAAGTTTAGTTATCATGTGTAGCTCAACACTAACATCAAATACAATATATAACTCTCAATACAGACCAATTTTAAACTTTTTACTATAAGATACAGTAAATATTACATATAAAAATAAATAAATATAAAAACATTATCATATAGTTTCCACCTTTAAACAAATGCTATATACCAATTTGATTCTATGACAAATTAGAGTTAGCTTTTACTTTTTTCTCCAATAATGGCTTAACAACTTCAAAGGATAGTCCAGAATGCAAGAATCCAATGTTACTAGCATTTCACCTCAACTAAGATGAATGATAAAAAAAAAAATCTTTACTTTTCCAAGTAAAGACAATATACAATTCATAGGGAAAGAAACAGACCACATTTATTCAGGTGTAGTAGTCTTAGGACAGTAAGTCATTCCATATGTGAATATAACTAGCTCCAGAATAGGGTTTGACACTAAATTTCTTCATGACACTTATGGGATTGAACACTTGGGGGTGCTTTAAGGAACCTTTACAATATGCTGTATTCTTATTAATGTATTTCTTACTAACAAGCAGAAGAAAAAGCTATTTAATTTATGAAGGAAAATAAATACATATTTTGGTGTCAGCCACATTGCCTGCATTTCAATTTTAAAATATATACGTATACAGCAAACTGAATCTTTTCCAATGGTTATTAAGCCAAACACTTTCCAAATAAACTCAGCATTTTTAATGCTATAATATTTACAGACTGGAGGTTCGTATTACTAGGAGAAAAGTACAGAAAATCATTTAAATAAAAATATACTGAATGAAAAAATTCTGTTGTAGTGAGTTGACCCTGGCTGGATGCCAGGGGCCCACCAAAGCCATTCTATCACACTCCTCCTCAGCTAGACTGGGGAAAGAAAATACAACAAAACTTTGCCAGTATAACTGTCCAAATTCAGGATTTTTCTTCTACATTTATAAAAAAAATAGCGAAAAAATAACTAGGATTCAAGCCAAAAGCACATTTGCCACACAGAAACAAGTATTATATTTTTCTTTTAAGAAGTCATAGTCTTACCTTCTGTCACAAGCTGCTCCCCTTGAAATTCTTCATCAAATACAGCGTTTCTCACTAAGTTGTTTTCTGGGATTATGCGTTTTTCTACCTCAGGTTTATACATCACAGCTCTGTTAGAGGTAAACAGGAGTCATTAAATTAAACAAAGTACTAGAAACAACAACTTGAAAAGATTGATACAAATCATAAGAATCCAACAGGATTTTCACTTCATCATTTCTCGACTACACCAAGCTCAAATCTGGGAGCATCCATTTAAAACTAAAGCCTTTTCACAGTCTTAAAATGGTTAAAGAAATACCTACTCTATTGCTGCAGAGTAAAAGGAAACACTGAAATAATGGTTACCATATGTTTGTCTTTCCATACTTGTTCTGTGCTGTCAGTCACACCTACTAGATTTTTGATAAGTACATCAGGCATCTGAGTGATGTTTCAATCACCAAAGGAAGAAGGAAAACGCTATTTTGGTTACAAGTGGAAGTTTTTTGAGAGGAAAAATTGACTAGTCAATGTCAGAGTGGCAGCAGGTGCCAGCCAACAGCAGGAACACAGAGCCAAGGAGCATGACTGCCAACAGAATAGAAAAGACTGGGAGGCAGAGATATAAATAGTCCTGGGAAAAATGGGAAGCTACAGGTCAGCAAGAGGAAATCTGGCACTTAGATAAGGTCAGGGCCATGGAGGAGGAAAGAATACCTAGCATTACTAACTCTCGGGTCTAAGCTACTTCCTGGGCTGCTGACTATATATAATTTTGGAGTAAGGAATTTGAGGCACAAGCTGGCAGATGAGGCGAAGTACTCATTTCACATTCCTGCCCCTAAGTCCCAAATCATGCTCTCATTCTAGTGCATTATTACAGAATGAGGCTGGACTGGCTTAGAGAACTCTCATTGCAAGATATACTCTTTCAAGTTATCAAGGGAGATTTCAGAAAAACTCCCACCAAGAAACAACCAGCTAGACCACTACTTCGAGAAGAATGTCAGCCTGCTGACTAATAGAATCAACAAGTCATTTTGCATACCTAACAACATCCAGAATCTGAATTGAAAGTTTCCAGTAATAGCTATGCAGTTGTATTCAGCTTCTAGATGGGTTTTCTGTAATCTGTAGACCAAAACTGTCTGTTTTCTGTTATCTGTAGACCAACTGATTCTAAGATAGTGAGCATTGCCTCACACAAAACAATTCATACAAAAAATCAGGAACAAGCATCTTCTAAGATATCTAAAATAAGCCAGTTTCCTATCAAGGTGAAAAACTCAGCTATTCTATGAGCTTTTTATTCAAAGTCATGCAGTTAAATTCAGCTGTGTTTAACACTTCATTTGGATAAGAATATACACAATGCTTTTCACACATTGTCAGGCAATGACATTTAAATGCAATAATGCAATAAAGCTGTTTTGAAGTTTTGCACTGAATTATGATTATCAGCACCTTAGTGCTCTACCTAGTCTTAAGATTCTGCATTACACTATACCCCATGGACAGCACAAGTCACAAATGCTACTTATATAACTGAAAACAGAATATGACATTTCAGTGTGTTTCAGTTATACAAACTGAAATGCAGAACAACATGGCCACTATTTAAGATCAGCAAGGTATTCTCAACAAGTTTCCTTAGGGTGTCATGAGCATATGTGGATGTTATTTTTCTCATATACACATCTACTCAAACACACTCTTTGTCAACAGAATTCAACAAACCAAGACATGAACTTTGTTTGAAACCAAATACTCCTGGATTTCAGTACTATTCTTTTGATGAGCCTTTTCTTTAAAAATGAAAGTTGCATACACATTAGAGAGATACCAAGACAGAACACAGATCTCTTTCAATATAAAAAAGAAAACATTTCCCCAAAACCCAACACACTCGAATTATAAGTTAAAATAAAATAAAATCCTTAACTAGGATTCTAGCTACAGTATGTAAGCAAAGCAATAAATGAACAAACTCCCATCAACAATTTACATGTGCAAGGCTTAATAGATCTCTACATATGATCATCACCCTTTAGCTTGCTCTTGCTCATTTTGGAAACATGTTAAAACCATACTTCTGGCAGCACATAACCCTAGCTTTAAGTTCTTTTTAAACTTCTTATTAAACATCTGTCTGTTACAACAGCAAAGCACATCTTACCTGCGATACTGCTGCCTATAAACTTCATCTCCCCAAAAAAGACATAGTGTCGATACCAACGTGTTTGGATGGAAGTTCTCTTCCATTGGATTCCATATTACAGTAATCACCTGATAAAATAAGTAGACAACATACTGAGGAAAAAATATCTTATTTGTTTGTATTAATGTTCGGAATATGAGACAACAGATTATTACAATACAAGTGAAACAGGACATAAAGAATAGGTGAAATTTTAACAAAGAACTAGTCAGACATTTTCACTGATGACAATTAATTTAAATTCATTAAATTTGCTCAGAACAAAGCACTGTACTTACTTCATGTGTTCCTTCTCTTAGTACAAACTTCTCTGGAGACACTGTCATAACCTGAGGATCCATCACTGTTTTTGTCTGCAGGTTTTCTAAGCACAGTGCTTTAACATAGGCAGCCCGGGAACCTGTGTTTCTCACGTGGAAGGAAGTTTTCTGTAATCTTGCAGACAATGATCCTTCCAGTGTAACCATGAAGCTATCTGACAACTTTTTAACGTTTTCTAAAATTATATTGCTTGTTCCTCCATATCCAGATAACGGTATCTGGAAGAGAAAAAAAACCCCACCACCAAAAAAACAGTACTTAAATGAAAAAAGCTGCTTAGTAAAAATCATTTATGTACAACTATGGTAAACTATATAGTTACAGAAAAACAAATAAAAATGTTAAAAATGTGACCTGAAAAGCCCTTGCAAGAAATAGAAAAGCCTAAATTTACTCAATCATTATCAAGTTCTACTTCCAAGTTTGTATAAGACCTACCTATAGAACAGGACAAGTTCAGATTTTTTAACACTTCTAGAGTTAAAATCTTAGGCTACTTTTAATACAGTACATAAAATATTTAATTATTCCCAAAGGATAGAACTACATGCAAAATTGATATTAACATTCAAAGCACAAAATTTAGTGTCATATGACTTTAACAAGTATACCGATATCCATAATATGTATCTTGCATTTTCAAATTTTTGATAGAAACACCTATTCGGTGCTAGATTTTTAATAATTACAAAAAAAGCACATTTAAAATTATTAGAAGTTATCTTCGGACTCTTACAGTAAACTTAATTCCTGGCTTTGATCGAACCCCCAGCTGTTTGATTTCCAGCTTTGCAAAGCAGCAAGTTACTCGAGTGGGTGTAAACATCAGGTATATGTTAGTATCATCTTTGGGACGCATTCTGAGCTCCCAGTTACTGGTTAAGCGTTGTTCTGACCCGAATATACTCCGCAGCTATAAAAACAAAGACATAGGAACTGAGTGACTACAAGAAAAAAAACATAGCAGTAAAACTTACTACTTGGAAGGAAGAATTAACTTCTTTGAACTCCACATTAACTTCTTTGACAATGGCATATTTAAAGATGCAATGCTTAACATGCAATGAAACAGACAAAGTTCCAGATACTTTATATTCCCATAAATAACATTTCAATGCCTCTCAGTTTAGACACTTTTTTGTCCTCAGTCCCCAACCAATCAAGGCTGAACTTTACCAGCACTACATTAATTTTCTGTCAGTATAAGATTTTAGATTTAAGAAATCTGAACATTTGAGGGGGAAAGGGGATATATATCAATGCAGGTTACATAACAAAAAGACCCCTAAAGGCTAAGGCAAGTTTTTCTACCCTTGTCTAGACACCCTCCTGCAAGAAGGGCCACTGATGGATCACTGCACCAAGTAGGGGTAGGGACTCTGTTGTGAAACAGCAGCTTAGAGAGCTGTAAAGTGAGCTCCAGTTTGCTGCAGCACTCCTATTTCAGCAGCTCCCAAGGATACCAGCGTAGCTTAAGCTCTGCTACTACATTCATCTTGGCAGTCTCAAAACAGATACACAGCCTGCTAACACTTCAGGGCAAAAGCATTTTCATTAAAAAACACAGCCTGGTAACTGTCATAAACATTAAAGAGAAATGTTAATGGCAGCCACCTGAAAGGAGTCTTGATCCTGGCCTCTTATCAACAGTCTTAAATGCTGGGTCACACATGGAGAGTCATTTCTTAGAATTAACATCTTCTGTCTGAAAAATATGTTTGGTTAGATTTTAGAGCAAATACAAATTAACTATATGTATTAATTAATGGAACCAATGGAACTAGGACAGTCAATTTTGAAGTAATTTAATAGGAAAAATTCACCTCTTGGAACAATAGAACATGTTAAATAGAAAGTTATTTGTATATTATCAAACTTACACACCCTAGACTGTTATACACTACAACACAAAAATACTCATAGCAAAACAATCCCCAAATATACACATGGATGTTTAAAAAAAAGCACAGCTTTTCTGAAGTTCAAGTACTGTACTTAACAGCCTAAACTTTCAAAGAAACCAGCAATTGTATCAATATAAAAACTCCTTAAAAATCCCCACTTCAGGACACAGTTATGATGAGGTTATCCAGAGAGACTTAGTTATGCACAGACAAAGTCTTATGAGTAGTCTGGCCCAGATTCACAGAAACAGTTGTAAATAACTAAATTCAGGATAACTTTTCCTCTTCGTGTACTTCGCAATGTAATAGCAACACAGAAAGCTACGGCTTTCTGGTTGACTGAAATCAGGTTGACTGATTTTTTTTTTTTTCTCTGTGATACATCATAGCACTGACCAGGCTTCTGGTACTCAGAGCTTCAGCAGAGGTAGGAAACATCTCCAGCAAGAGCAAGTGCCTTTGTCATTTTAACAAGTCAAAAAACATTGAGAGATGAATTCGACAAGCCCTAAAACTGCTACAACATAAGAGAATAGATCATGCAGTTGGAATCAAAGAGGGGGACAGACAGAGCAAAACCCCTCTCCATCAACATTGGCAGACATTCTTTTGTACTCTGTTGAAACAAAATAACAGAAATAATTTCAGCTTTCTAAAACCAAGGGTTCATTAACACTGTTTTACAGGAGGAACAGAAAATAAAGATAGCAGCATACAGGAAACAAGGAGTAATTCCCAAACACCAAAACTACTGTTAGAAGCACACCACACCTTAACAAACCAGAAAAACAGAAATGCAGCTATCAGAAACAGTTCTTGGATACAAACATGGATTGATTTTAAACTGCCAGGAACATCATTAGAGTCCTCAAAATGTTCAGTATAAACAAACAGTGGATTAGTCCTTCAAGTAATAATTACCAGAAGTTCAGAGATCTGCAAAACTTGCAGACTTTACATATAAAAGAAGCAAAGAATAACCTAACAATTATGAACAGTTTCACTAAAGCATAGAATACTGAACCTGTAAACTTGAAACTAAACAAGTGTGGACAAGAAGTAGTCTGAAGGATAAAGTAATTCATAACTGGGGGCAAAACAGATTCTCCATCACTAGAAGTTTTAACACTGAAACCCATTCAAATCAGTTAAGGGATGTTCAACAGTTTATGCTATTCAGATGGCTAAATTACATCACACAGACTGAATTCTGTTCCTTGCAATGGATAAGAGGAAGCATAGTTAATTCTAGCAAGAGATAGGTATGAAAAGAACCAACAGAATTTTTCTATCAACTTAATTGAAAAATACTTTTCTCCTCATTTCTACTTACATGACATACTACATTTACAGAACCAGATATTCTAATCATAACTAAAGATAATACAAAGGTCAAACAAGATCAATTTGTTTCCAAAACTTTCTTGCACAAGAAAAATAACTGCAATATACTGCTTCTTTCACTTGAGGCACAGAATAAATCACTGTGAATTATCAATGTAAATAAAAAATTTTACTTAATCTAAGTGCAATATAAAATACTTAACTTGATATTATATATGAACAGCTGCCCAACTTATACTTACACTGATGATCCAAGTGATACTGCTCCCCAGGTAATGAACTGCTTGTTGGAGAGGATGGGTGGAATGTCTAAGAACCCAGCAGCTGTAGACACAGGTCTGTTTTTCCCAAATTCTACCTCACCTTTTATCATCACTTCAAACTGAGGCCCAGATGGCAGGACAAGGATTTTCAAGATACTTTAAAAATAAATACATAAATTTAAATCCCACAATAGAACAAGATTAGCTGATAAAATCAAAACATAAATGAAAAAATATTACAGATAGGCATTTTTAAAACTACCTTTTTAAGGCAAAAATACAAATACTTCTTTTTAATTTATGATAAAGGCTAGCTTTAGGCATAGCCCTACATTTAAACCCTCTGTGCTGTAAGTACACATGCCACATGTACCTCACACAGTCTTCTGAAGTATTTCATCTGGAAATGGTTCAGATAAATATTTCAGAAACTACAGCTCGAAGTATTTTTTGTCCACACTAATTTCTAATTATTTTGAAAGACTAATTTTAGAAAGAAACAAAGTCTGGCTGTAGATTAAAGAGATGCCTTTTGAATGCCATGAAAAACTTCACTGAACTTGTACAGCTGTGAGATATCCAGGAGCACCAAGGAAGGAAATCCAGCTTTTAACTAATAGCCTGAATCATTTGTTATAGCACAGAGAGACTTCAAGTCTTCAAGAAAAAAACTCAAGAACCTCCATTCTAGCTGTCAGTGAATCCCTGTGATGCCTACTTGACAAAAGCCCTGAATCCCATCAGCAGGGAACATGAACATGACTGAGGTTACTGCCTCAGTCAGTTTATTACTCTTCTGGCAGCAGCACTTTGATGTAGGTTACAAAGTTTCCAATCCTCCCAAGTACCTCAAGCCTATAAAAATTCAACCTATCCAATAGGATCATACTGTCACTAGCACAGAACTTCTCATTGTTTAATTTAAATGCACTGGGGAGGCTTGGTCATCCTAGCTAGTGAAGTTGAATATATTTTGAAGATACTCCTTTGTCCACTCTTGCAGAAACTGGAAATCATGTAACAAGAGAGGAAAAGCTACTCTGGAAAAACCAGTCAGATCCCTGTCATTGCCAAAAACTCTCACATGACATTCTAATTGTCACTTGAACCAATCAAGTTTGTTTTGCAGAATAAAGTTCAACAGGTGCTAATGAGCAAAACTATGAATGCTTCATCCATCTGCAAAAGAAATACGCACATTTAGTGTTCGACAGAACAAACTTTTATCTATGTGATTACAGCAGACAAATAAATACTTATGACTCTGATCTGTTCTTGACTTTTTTCACATGTAAAGCAGAAATATCATTTCCCTTGCCTCAGCAGAAAGAGAAAGAGGGAAGCAACTGAAGGGGCTGCTGAAGTTAAGTATTTTGAAGCTTTGCCGTACTTTAAAAATAACTACCATATAAAGGGACTCAGGGATTTACTAGTTATTTACACTAAACAAGTCTTAGAATATTACTTGATAGGAAATATTATCTATTCATTCTGCTATACAACTGAAGAGGCAGATATTCTATAGAAAAGGTGAACCTTAACAAAATACCTTTTGTAATGGATGAGAACTCTCATGAAAATAACTGAAGTCAAAAACTGGGTGAAACTTTCAATTTGTATATTACCTTAAGGTAAAAAGTAGTTCAGTTTAACACATGCAGCACAGAATCAGTTATATTACCTTCCTGTGGCTGTTGTGCTTTTTGGAAAAAATTGGACAGTCACTACTTGTTTTTCTCCGGGAAAAAGGAAAAGGTCCTCAGGTTCAACAGCAAAGCAGCTGTCCTGATCGGATGTCTGAAAGCAGGCCAAGGGTAAAAGGGACGGTTAGTTACCTATTTTAAGGGATTAAGCACTCCTACAAAATGTAATATAACTTGGTTGTGCACTTGTGGTACATGCAGTTCAGACAATTTCAACAGACCCGGAGTCTTCAACAATTTATCAATTAGCACTCAGCATCATCACCTAATGTGGCATTTATGATAGTGGTCATAGATCCTATTTCCATGACCTCTGTTCTTAGAAATGATGGACTAACAAATCTCTTTTTGTAAAACGGTTGACTTTGAAATGCAGGTTTTCAATGTGGTTAGTTATCTTTCAGACTGGAACCATACTTTCCATGGATTCTCAAAAAGTCAAGTAAAGACACTGCATATCTAAAAAGAACTCACTTTGAGTTGTCAAGATGTACAGTAAAAACTAATGCAGTTTTATTAGAAACTGTCCCATGCTAATATTCATGCTAATATTCATCTTAGCCTCAAGCAGGCTTTACACTACCAGCTAACACCTGCTGTGCAGCACAGGCTTCACTACTTTTACATATATCAAATATATTAGTTAAAATTTAGTGAAAGTCATAACAGTATGTTTGTTATAACAAATAAAACTGAAGTCGAGTAAAGAACACCCATATGCATTTTCCAAAAAAAGTAAACTAATCTCTTTGCCATCTTTCATTTCCTGTACATAAACTTGTTAAGCTTTTATCAAGCCACAGAGCTGAGCTACAATCTCAAGGCTCAGCTCTAGCTTCAGCACAATATGAACAGCACAAAAATAATGATTTCAAGAGAGAAAAGCCAACCTACCTTAACTTTCAAATGTACACTAATGTTTCCAGCATTTACCAACGGCAGCTGCTGCTTGACTGTTGAACCCACACTAGTAGACAGATGTATTTTCTGTAAAAATAAATAAGTGTATGTTTGTATATATACATATATAATAAAACCAAACATCACAAAGGTAGGAGGCTAAGAGAGGCAAAATGTTCTTGAAATACAGTTTGTAAATATACACAAACCTCTAAGTGCTTTGGAATATGTATCCTTGCTGTTCCAGCTCTTGCTCTGAGAGAAATACTTTTAATCATAGTGCTAGGTCCTGGACTATCCACTTCGACATCCACTCTTGCCAGGAACTCCTCTGCTGGACCCAAGGAATCTAGGAATAATTTCATGAGTAGCAAAAGCAAGCAAGTCTGCCAACAGCAAAGGCCATTCCTATGGATGCATGTCTCTCTTCAGCTACTCTTCAGTATTTACATATTCATGGAGTGATAATAACAGCTCTCCCATTACTCCTGCAACACTTTTTTCCTCATTTAAGTAAAGTCTCACAGGACCTTATTTATGTTGCTAATGCAAACAAAAAACCCCATCCTACCACACCAACCAAACTAGTTGATATGTGTACTAATTTCTTCTCAGGAAGTCAGAACAATTCAGAGGTTTCTTCAAATTTATTATCTATTTTGCAATTAATGCAATGTGTTCTTAAGTGATGGTTTAATTCCCTCAGTAAAAGGAGTTAACACAAATTTAAGGCATCTTGCAGTACAAACTTTGTACAGCTTCATACTTAAGTAAAAATGTCCCTAGTAATATATAAAGGATTAAGACAGAGACATTCTGCCTCCATACTAAAAATTAGTATGATACCTGAAATATTAGCAGACAAAAACCAAACATGGTTTGGTTTGCAGCCTGTTCCTGCAATTCTAACACACGTATACATTAAAAGTCAAATCTGGTTCAGCTGAAATGAAAATCAAGTTGATTTACCTGAAGAAGAAATTTGTTTCTTAGGTGCATGGAACAGAACCCAAACTGTTAAAGCTTCAGGATCCTGAAAAAGAAATTGGTTGACTTACCTTATAGAAGGGAGAAAATTATTGAGAGGAGAAAACAAAACACCTACAAAACTTAAACATGCAAAAGGTGTGCTGCCCAAAAATCATTACTGTGAACTCAAATATTTAGCACTGTCATTTTAGACAGCAAGTAAAAAGAAGAATTGACCAACTACAAACTACTCACTTGCCCATCATAGCTTGCATGTATCACATGATTTACAACTGATGGAGCTGCTGTATGAGAAACTGCATCCATTTGTTCATTAGAAGTATTAACAGGTTCCTTGGAAAAGGTGAAGCACCTCCAGGCTACTGCATTCTGTCAAAAAAGAAAATTATTACCAATACTAAATCTCTTATTGTCAGTAGCAGCAATGCTGACAAAGCTGAGGAATGCAAGACAAGTTTTGAATAATTCAGTTAGTTTGAAAAAAAATAATTAAAAATTAGGCTGTAGTTTTGGTAAGTATATGATAGTCCAGCAAAGACTCTAAAAACATTATGAAACACTTTTGCAGCAAAAGGGGACAAGCAGAGTCTGATTAGCTTAAGCTTTCAAGAAGTTTGGCTGTTCAAGACCAAACATCACTAGTTCCCAAGACAACCTGATCCATCTCAGTATAAGGCCAGTCCTTTCTTGTTCCGCTGCATAAGGAAGCAAGGCCAGTTCTCCCCATAGCACAAATCAGCAGTCAGCCCAGCCTATCCAAAAACTGAAAACTGCATTGCCAGAGATGCAGAGGCCCACACTGTAGCTTCTCGGACAGGCTACTATATAATGGGAGACAATGCAGATAGAGAGGAGTCCTGCCTTGCTCCTGCAGAGGGCCTGTTAAACTTGCTAGCAGCAAGCTTGGCTGCTTGTTTGAACAGTCAGCCATTCCATTTGAATAGTGGAGTATGTATTCACCTTCTCAGAGAGAAGAGGGAAGCTTCCTCAGCTTCTCAAAGGGAAGGCTGGGGAAGGCTTAGGCAACAACCCTTTTCCTATCTGTTGCCCTGTGCTATCAAAGCAAGCGCCAGAGGCAGAATCCCATGGCTAAGCTACAAAAAGTAACCAACAGACATGAAACAAACCACACATCTATCCCAGAAGCATTTTTGTTGGTACCATTTCAGCAGAATCAAATTACCACCCTAAAAAACCTATTTATTTCCTAACTAACAAAAGAACTTCTTGGAAAGTCTTACATGAGTGTCCAAGATACATTTCTTAATGAGATGTAACAAAGTGTTTGGGTACTAAAATTCAGTATCACAAGATGTTAACTCTCACATACAGAAGTTTACTGTACTTACTGCGTTAATAATAAGTCTAATTGGCATAAAAGCATGGGTTTTGTTGATAAGTTTTAGGGGAAGAGCCTTCAAACTGCCAAAAGACAAGTCACCAAAATCCAGGCAATCTCCTTTTCCTGCTTCCACCTGGTTTTAAGACAAAGCAGAACTTAGAAGAAACGAAAACCTTCAAAACACACTACCTTACAAAAGTACCACAGAAGAAAGGCTATTGCTCATCTATTCCATCCTCTTACCCCTATATCCACATATAATACAAACCTCCTACCAGGGGTAGGAGGAGCCTAAGAATTATGTTTTCTTTGATATTAGAAGGGGTTACAGCCAATTGGTTATCTCCCATGCATTTTGCCTCAATTAAGCCAACCTTAGTGCAATGTTTATCCACCAAAATCCAGCACACAATCAAGTTATTTTGGATAATTCAAATGAAAAGTAAGTTTAAACCATGATTATTGCTAGCAAGTAAGAAATGTCAGTCTTAGATAGTTAAAAAACTCATTTCATCAAGTTAAAAGTTAAGAAAATATGGAACAGTTAGTTTTTGCTAGCTTAAAAACACTTAAGTGTAGTGATTTGCAGCAAAACGCAGCTTTTATTTGGTACTTTTTTTTCCAATCTCAAGAATGTAACAACATGCAGAGATTGAACACAGGGTTTAAATTTTATTTGAACATGACACAAGTTTGAACTATACACTATGAAGAACATTGAGAAGGAACTACATGTGAAAGAATAAAAAATGCCTTAAAAATAAATAAAAATCTATGCAAGAAGCATTAAAATTTATATCTATTCCTGTGCATTCAATACTTCAAAACACATAATTAGCTCACAGCAAGTTAAAAGATCACCATAAATTAAAAAATAATGTTTGCTGTTGCTAATGGATAAAAATGTTACTTTCCTCAACCATGTCACAGACTACCATGTACGTTGTTCAGGCACATCCTGAAGCATCATCAAGCCTTTTTATGTCTGTCCATACTCTTAAGTCTAGAGATATATGAAGTCAGATTTAATTATTAATGTCACACTATCTCCCATCTGGTTGTTCTTCATGATAAGACACAAGACAAAAGCACTTTACACATGCACTTGCTTTTAGTTTTTAATTAGTCCAAAATAAGAAAATATTCTCGACAATCATAAGTTAGAGTAGTGAGAAACCAAGACAAAGCCTACTTGATGCAAAAATTAAAGAAATCCTTACAATTGGAAATAAATGCTTTTTGTTGCATTAAATTCCCAATCCAACAGAGCAGATAGCTAGTAAGCATCAGATGGTTAAGGTCTTAACAACGAAAAAGTAATGCCCAGTCTTTCAACAACAAAAAAGTAAATTTTAATTAATTCTTTCCACACAGAATGCTTCATTTCCAGCTAGGTGCTTTTCCACAACTGGAACTTCCCAGATAGCAATATACTTCTTAAAATTTTTCTTCTATTCCCACTCAAAACATATGAAATTCCCGGTTTCTTTGAGGAGCAACCTTGCAATCCTATTATTTTCCAGTGTCATTAAATTATTCATAAAATTGCAACAACGAAAGACCCACAATAAACAGCAACTTACTTCTAAATTAGGATTTTCAGCGACTGCTGTCAGAACTACCCTGCTGGCCAAAGCTTCTGACTGAACAATTGTCTCGGCATCTGCAGAAACTGGCCAAGATGAAACATTGAGGATACACTGGAAGATCCCCGAACGGGAAGGCAAGAAAAGTATTTTCAGGTCGTTGGTAGAGTAGGGTCCTACAATGGTTTTGTTCTTGAAAACCAGACATTGATATTTCATAGGATCCATCTGAAAAACAAAGTACCTGTCATTTTCAAACAGGCCTTTTACCAGAAGACATTTCCTTTCCAAACACCACATTTATCTGGCACCACTGCTTAACACAGACATTTCATATATAGTTCTCCTCCATTTAATTCAAACACCTTCATATTCATAGTCCCATTGCATCCTGCTCAACTGCAGGCCTTTTCTTTTAATTGAAACAGAGAAGTCAGCCTGAAAATTGCTGAGGTTTCTTTCTACCATCAGTGAAAGATTGACACTGGGAAAATTATTAAGTAAAATCCTGATTTTTGAGAAAGAACAGCAGTGTATCTCAAAGTTGACTGAAAAAACATTGGTTTTAATCACACTGTGCAAACAATTCCATATATTTATTCATGGAAACAACTGTAAAGCAATTTAATTTAAAAAAATCACCTCTTGATACAACAGACTCACTGGTAACAGGAGCTGCATAAAAGCCCTATGAAGCTGATTAGAAAGTTATGCAACAAATCCTTATTCTCATATACACACACACACACATATGTATACACACACGAACACACAGAATTGTGGTCGGATGTTGTTTAAAGAGGAAGTATTCTAAGAAAACAAGATCAAAACCAGAAATCATAGTCCTGGAAAGACACATGCTACATCTGCTGGAAAAATATACCTGAGGGATGTGAACTGAATTTCTAAGACTTATAAGCTGCAATATTTAAAGCAAATAATTGTCTGCTATTCTTCAATAATATGGATCATATAAAAAGAGCAAGAGCCATATTTAAAAAAAGAAAAAACCAATACTTTATACAATCTACAGCTGAACTGAACTGTTGACAGTATTGCATAGTTTCAACAGATTAGCTAGATAGTCTATCAAAAACTAATAAGAACAGAAATAACATCTAACTGAAGTTACCAGGTATCAAACTGCCAGAAGCTCAAAGCATCCTATGCTTGTTCTGTTGTTATATTCTTCTTTATTAAGTGTATTCATCAATAAAAGAAATTAAATCATTCTGACAGACCTTGAATCTAACTCATTCTCAAGTTCTTAATATATTTTACTTCTGGAACTATTAGTATGAAAACAGAAGTATATAGAATTTAACAAAATTGAAGTGCCAGACACCCTATTTATGGCCTACAAGCTACCTAATAACCAACAGAACAACACATCTAGCTTGAAGCATGCTCTAAATATTTCTCATTTTCCATCATTCAAGATCTCCTGATCTCAAGAAAAAGAGGAGCAAACTGCCAAAAATGTTTCAGCAATAACAGTCCTCAGCATGAATGTTTTCTGGCCTAGGGCTGACTTTTCTTGCATACACAGAGGTGGGAATGAATAACTCAAACCTTCCAACACTTCATGCACACAATACAATTCTACAGATCAATCACCTCTGTGTGGCTTTTATCTCACAAAATCTACTTGTTGGAGGAAGTCTGGTAGCCTGGCCAAAAAAAGTACCATTGCTTTTGGGCATATTAACTATAAAACAGGGAAAAAAATCATAGATCTGTAAAGAGGGCCTTGATTTTACATATGATATCTGGTAAGATTACATTATTAGTCAGTTTTATGAAAAAAAAAACAAACAAACAAAAAATACCAAAACTCTTACCTTTTCCCCATTAACTGAAACACTGCGTATTCCAATGTTGACCTGCAACCACCGGTCAGCTGGATTATAAACACTAAGAACTGTCTGCGATGCAATTCCCACACAACAGGCATTAGGGAACTTCAGTTCTTCTGGTACTTTTATATGTCCTTCGGAAGAAAATATGCTCCTGTTACAAGTACTCAGAAGCAAATCAGCACTCAGGCTGCCACTAAGTTTATGAACTCATCTGATAAATGCTTCATTATGGCAAGGAAATATTTGACTCCTACAATTCTCATAAGAATGTTTTCCACAAACATGAATTTGAAATTTCGATCATTTCTAATTTGTATATTAAAGTTCTACTGTCACAAGAACAAATACTTATGGAAATAGCACATTCCATACAGACCCGCAAAGTGTATATATGTATGTATATATATATATATATATATATATATATATATATATATATATATATATATATATATATACACACCTGATATAAAACACTCAGTGGCCACAATTTAATTAGCACTAGCCCATCTCAGAAAATGTGAATATTACTATTACAAAATATTGTTAGTATAAAAATAGGTAAGGAGTATTTCACTATTTTAAAATGCACTAAGATAAATGCTTTGGAACAATCAATAAACAAGTTCTAAACTGTCACCGTTTCAACTCTTCAACCCCATTAGCTTGTCATTTAGGCTGAAAGAATTAGCCAGAAAAAAAAGTATGGCATAAAACAACTAACAAGATTCTAGGTTAAAAGAAGTTTTTAAAATTAAATTGTAATTTGTGTTACTTAGGTTTAGTGCTAAGTCTAGATACCAAGTAATAAGCAGAAAGGACAGAGGACACTTGGCAACTTGTCTTTTCCTTCAAAACCAGCTTCAATCCCTCCATGGGGTTCAACCTTCTTACGAGTTTTGGCCACTGACTGCTAACATCAAATTAGGCTGGAAATAGAAATGTCCTCTACTTTCCAGATAAAACACAATGGAATTTCAAGAACATCACTTGTCTTGCCTAGTGTGAACTGCAGCTAGGATTTTTTTTCCTCCTGTGAAAGGTAGTGCTAGATCCTTTACACAAACACAAAGCTACTTAATATTGATGAATGCTGAAATTCTTCTAAATTATGAGAAAAGTTTTTTAAGACCATTAGGGGAGCTGTAAGAATAGACACTGAAGTCAGAGAACAACATTAAATAAGGAAAACTAGTAATAAGGTTTGCATAAACAATAATTGCAGTCACACTTAGCGCCATCTTAATTTACTATAACATAAGCAACATCACTATCAGCAGTCCTATCCACAGCTGTATTTCAAACACACTGTAAAAATCATGCTCACCAATACCAGGTGACTTCGACAACTCCCAATCCCTTCCACCAGCTCCAAGAGGTTGTCCAGTACATGGTTTTATATTTAAGATATTATTATTCCATGAAGTACTGTGTGGATTATAAAGTGAAGCTGCACCCAAAAAGCCAGGACCAATATTTGGACCTAAAGGAATTCCTAACATAAGTGGATTCTCAATGTGTCCTGCTGGGATACCAGAACAAGGAAGCCCAGCTGGAAGGCCAAAACCTGCAGAGCTGCAGCCATGAAACTGAGACAGAACTGCATTTCCTGTAGGTTGTTTAGTTCCCAGATGCTGTTGTGCAAAAGGAGTTGTTGCAAGACAATGTCCTGTAAGCAAAGTGGGGACAGAAGAAGAAATTGCTTGACTCTCAGAGGTAGTGACATGGGATTTAACAGTGGATATATGAACATGCTGTTCACCAGATGAGTTTTGATTGCATGGCAAACAGGTGTTTAATCCAGAATAAAGAGGTAATACATTCCGAGATGGCAATCCTTGTCTCTGTGCTTTGTTTGTTTGATCCTGACACACTTCCTGTGCATCAACGTTGACAGAAAGTGGCGGAAAGGTGCAGAGTTTACTTGGTAAAGCTGATTTAACATGGTGTAGGTCCTCATGATTTGCTGGTCCACTTGAAGGAATAAAGGGAAGCTGATTCATCTTCAGAAAACCTTCTTTGAGCACTTCTTGGTCCAGTATATTATGAGGTTTTCTTTGAAAACCAGCAAGCTCATTTTCTTCTCGTTTCTGGTCAATATTAAGTACTGCTTCTTTTCTGTTTCTTTGGCATGAGCGGTCTTCTAGATTTTCTTTTCTATGTTCCTGAGGAGGAATTGGGCTGGCCTGTATTATTGTTGTGCTCAGTTCAGCAGCATCTTCACCCTAGTAAACAAATATAACATGCAGTATTACATATTTTAGAAAAGCAATAGGGTACATAAGACACACCTAATTCTGGTACTGCCTGTTCAGGAAACTTTCCTGTCTGATCATTATTAGGACTGCCATCCAATATAATCAAGTTTGTCTTGTCTGAAGTTTTGCTTTTTTAACTGCAACTCTTCACCCTGAAAAAGAAAACCTGTAGCTTCAACCTGTCTGCTACCCTTAAGACACATTCTACTGCATCTGGCTGAGATGGAGCTGATTTTCTTCACAGCAGTCTCTGTGGTGCTGTATTTTTATATTTGTGTTCAAAACAACATTAATAACACATCAGACATACTAGCCAGATTAAAAAAAAAAAAACAAACAAGAAACTGAATGGCCTTGAACCAAATCAGTAACCGAAAAGGATTTGAGATGCATGAAAATGCACTGATACAAACATTTTCTTTGTGTGCTCACACCAAGAAATCATTGAAGCCCAGAGATCTGTCATTTTGACAGGTATGGTATAGCTGGAATGAGCTATATTTATATTTACACAGACATGCATGTAAGTCAGTAAGGCTCTTCAGGTTTCATACGTCTGGCTTTTAAAGTTCCATCCATGATTACACACACTTTGGAAGGGGGGAGACATAACAGATTCCAGATTCTAAGGAATACACAAATTCAGATAAAAGATTGCCAATTATTTTAATCAGTCTAAGATTGCAAGTCTGAACACAAATTTAACTCTCAGTGTACATTCTTTTCTAAACCAGTAAAAACAGTCAGAATGACTGTCAGAGGTAGAAAATTATAGTTTCAGTCCCGAAAAAGTAGTACAAGCTACATTATGTGTTTATTAAAATTTCTCCAGAATAAAAACAAACCAGAAAAATTATTCTCCTAACAGCTGAAGCTGAACAGCAAGGGAGCCTCAGGTGTGACGAAAACAATCAAAATACTACTGGAATACTGCAGCACATTCCAAGAACAGAATGACTTAATGAGAACCTATCAAAAAAAATTAAAGGAAAAAATAGATCAACTCAAACTTTTTCAGAAGTTTCTAGTTCTTTGACTTTTCTTCTATGTTTGTATTTATTAGTGTGCGTGCATTTAGCACAGGTGATACCAAAACTCAAATTTCTGAATAACGCAGAAGCTGGAGCTATGCACAGCATAACTGTCCCTATGCACAGCATATCCTAAACTGTTTGAAAACTCTTAAGGCTTTTCTAATTTAGAATTACTTTGACCTATAATTTAGGGGCAAAGGTGAGGTGCTGTTTTGTTCTTCTTACCCAGTATGTCCCTGGACTATGTATCACTGCTGAGTTCTTACAGGTACTGCCAGATGCAGAGACATAGGTTAACCTGCTCATGCTTGGACTCGAATAAACAGACTGAGGTACCACATTCTCTTTGCACGGAGATTCCTGACAATGTGATGGGCAAGTAAAGTCCACTTCAGACCTGAAAAAGAGATTCAAAATATGCCAATATTAAAATAGATATTTTTAATGCCATCAAGAAAATCAATGTTACCCATTATCTATATTATTCTAAGTCAACTTAATTAGCTGCTCTGTTAAATGCTAGCCAGTAGAAATGAGAAATCAGCTCTCAATTAACCTTTACAAGCTCTGCCTTTGATGTACATAAAACACATTTTCATTCTATATAAATCCATATAGGTAAAGCATTAGAATTCCACAGCTGAACTCAGATGCTAAGACCACAGAAGCAACACAACTTATTAAAAGAGGTGAATTGATAGACTTGTATCTAACTAGATTAAGAAGTCAAACAAAATCATTTAACCTCCCAGGCATCACACATTAGTTCCCTATTCACTGTTGAGATTCTCTTCATTTCAAATAGCTGAAAACTCAGGATCTCTCAGCACTTTGTTCAGTAAGAAAAGCTAACATGACAACAGTTAAAATAATTGACAATTTTAACTGGAAAGCCTGCAAAAATACATCTTCTCCTGCACATATTAATTTCTGAGAAATGCCAGACAGCCTGTAATTCTAATAACACATACCAACACAAACAGCAGTTATAACAAACAATGAAGTTGAAAGTTAAGTCAGGGAAATCAGTTGCCTCATTTTATGAGATTGCACACAACCATTAGCTACTGACCATGTTTGTGTTTAAGACTACAGAATTAATTTAGTTGTAATCTTATGACACTTACTGTTATGGGAGTTCATTTAAGAAACACTGTTCTTTCAGTTGCTAAGGAAATCTTAAAACTTGGACACAAGTATGTATCAAAATACAAAATAGTCAAAAGCAATACAAATATTTCTACCCACCCTCTCCCACAACAAGCAATGCTACAAATCAGAGAAGCAAATGGAGCAAAATACATCTAAGTTTAAAAATACATCTTCATCGGTCTACACAATGTCCAGCTTAGTGTATAATGTAGTCTTAGCCTAATAAAGATCACAGTCACCATTCAAACTAACACATGATCCCCCAACAATCCTCATGAAGCACTAATTCTTATAACCTGCACCAAGAACTTTACCCGGAAAACGCTGTTCCAGAAGTCTCACTAGGAGAAGAGTGAATGAGAGGTGAAGTTGAAGGTCTGAAGCTACACTGCTCACCCTCCCGAGTTAAGTCACATTCAGGTAGAATGGATTTATGCTCTGGCAAATGAACAAAAAATTAAACACTATATTTATTTATGGACGGGAAACAAGTTTACTGACAAAAAAAAAAAGCTTTTTCAACAACTAATTGTATTTATATAGGTTTACTTACCAGTACTATTCTGGAAAGTTGGGGAGAGCTTCTCAAAAGTTACATGTTTTGCATTCCCCCTACCAGGAGTACTGGCATCCTTGCTTCTCTTCTCTGTATTTTGCTTCCTCTCATCATTGTTCAATTTCTGCACAGGCTTGGTTGTTGTAGGACTTACTGAGACATATTTACTAGATTGCTTGGCAGGTCTTAAGTTGCTGAGGGACAGAGTATTTCCTGCACTTCCCTCCACCAAATCATTACACGGTTCAGGAACAGCATTTGCTGCTTGATCTACTACTGTTTCTCTATCTGCTCCTATACTACGTGTATTAGTGAGATTGCTGTTCTGGTATGCAAGCAGATTTTGCTGTTCCACTTCCATTTTTGCTGCTGAGAGAATTCCATATGTGTGGGCTTTGTTTTGATTAAGTGTCTCTGATCTAATATCAGCATCCATTGACTGTAAATGTTTACTATTTACCAAATCTGACAACTTCTCTGAACATTGAACATTATCTGCAATTACATCTCCGTGGCTGGGAATACCAGACAGACTAGAAAAATTCTGACTGTCACTTTCTTCATTAAGATAATCAAGCAATCGCTTCTCTATTCCCTGCTCTTTGCTATGATGATTCATCCAGTCTTCTGCAAGAGCATCCTTATGTTTATCTTTACCCAGTAAAAAGGTATCAGATGTAAGGTTCTGGACAGATGCTTCATGTTTCATGACACTCTCGTATTCACTTTCATATCTGTTCTCGTTTGTTTTTTTGAGATATTTTTCCATATCAAATGCACTATTTTCCTCATTTCTGGATAATATCTCATTAGCAGAGAGTTCAGCCTCTTTAACAACTCCAGGTAGGACATGTGTTCTTTTACTTTTATTGGAGAGTGCCATCATCATAGCAGCTAGCTGGGAAGGTTCAGCACTGGAGGAAGCATTAGCAATAGCATTTGCAATTGTGCTGATACTCAAGACAGAGTCAGAATTATTAGACAAGCTATCCTCGAACTTGCCTTTATGAAGTCCATCCTACAATTAAAAAAACAAAAAAACTTAAGCACCACGGTAAGAATTGTTTTGTTTCATGTTTGCATTTCAGGTTATGGCAATATATTAACATTCTTCATTGATGCATTTTTAAACACCTGCCTAGAAGGAACACTGCAACAGATATTCTCATTCTCCTGATTTTTCAAGTCTAATTCACAAAGGCTTCTCTAGATTAAGTAAGTATTGCTTACTAGGAGGCCTTAATTCCTGTGAAAGTTTTCAAATCCTAAAATGCTTTATTTAGTTCAGTTGAAATAACTGGGAGTAAAATCCTATCAGGGACAAACAGCACAGAAGTTACAATAACCAAACATACAGTAACTTTCCAATTAACTTGAAATCATCTGCCTCTACAGAGAGAAGACACAGCTATTCCTACAGATTTTTCTATTACTCAAGTCTAATTTCTTTAGTTTTCACATTGGCTGCTCTTAGCAAAGGGCACAGAGTAGGTAGACAGTTATGTCCAGAGCCCAGTTTCTTTCTGTCGCTCTCAGATGGACATGGACTCACGAAGAATTGAAAACACCTGTCCTCCTGTAGATATGCATGCATGAACTTGACAACATCCTCATCAAAAGACAGAGAATGCATGGAGCAGACACATACACCTTGACTGGACTGGAAAACAAGCTGAACTGCCAGGCTCAAAGGGTAGATCAGCAGCACCAAGTCTATGAGGAGGCCAGTCACTCTCTGGTACAGTACCCCGGAGATACTCTAGACAGGGGCAGTACTGTTCAACAACTTCATTCATCATGTGGATGATTAAGCAGAGGGCACCTACAGCAAGTTCCATCATCATACAAAATTGGGAGATGCGGCTGATACACCAGGAGAATCAGCTGTCATTCAGAGGGACCTCAACAGGATGGAAAGATGGGCTGAGAAGTTCAAAGGGAAATGCCAAGACCAGCACCTAAGGAGGAATAGCCCCAGGCCCCTGTACAGGCTCTGAGCCAACCAGCTGGAAAGCAGCCTGGCAGAAAAGGACTTGAGGGTCCTGGCAGACAGGAAGTTGACGACAAGCCAGGCAAAGAAGCTCAACAACATCCTGGCCTCCATTAGTAGGAGTGTTGACAGGAGGCTTAGGGAGGTGACACAGGCAGGGAAGGTAGGTATCAAGGACTACCAAACTAAAAAGACACTTTTTTCAGACTTGAACCACATTTATGTTCTTAAATTCTATCAACTAAAAGATTTTATTCCAATGCTAAAGATAAGCTCTAGCATTGAAAAAATAGAAGGGGAAGACGCAGCTGAAATTCAGAAACTTGATCACAGAACATCAACAACCTACAAGCTGACAGACTGAAAAATTCCAAAAGTGAAGTTGGAAGAAAAAGGAAAATGAGATGGTGATAGTAACACCTGACTTACTACAGGATCATGCCATTCCAATGAAACTGTCCTAAGAAACAGTGAACCTACTAGGATTCAAGTGGTCAATATAAAAAGCAGTGAGCTGATGTGAAAGTATAAATTTAGCTGTATTCAAAGAAACAATAATAACTGGAGTAATTTTGTTTCAGTTCATAGTTGCACTTTAAAGAAAAATACGAGAGCAGTACCTTTGCTTTACTTTTGGTGGCAGCTTCTGTATTAATATTTTCATGTATTCCAGCAGCTTTATCCGCCCTATGCCCTGAACCTTCAGAGTTGGTAAAATTTGCATATTCTCTTGTTTGTGCTTCTAAGCCACCTAACAACATCAAAAAAAAGGAATTAATTTACAGTAAGGAAATTGTCTAAAAACCTGCATTCTTAGATGCACATGCTCCCTTAATGCCCCATAGAAAAAAAGAGCTGTTCCATAACTACCTGAAAACACCTCAGACAACTGTGAAATCTCTTGGCCGATGTCACCTCCTGATGAACCAGACCGCATTAGCAAAGGAACAGGCTGCCTTTTCTTCGGGGACATAATATAGTAACCAAAAGATGGCTACAAAAAATATCCCAGAATACAGCATGAGTAAATTTAATAATTAACAAATAGGTTCAATGCACTTGCAAAGCAGTTTTGGCCCACAGTGCTTGCTCGGTATAGCTCTCATACCACTAAGAAATAACGTGTGCCTCCGAGCATCGCAAATGCCCAGTCTAACACATACACTGCACCTCTCATTCACACGTAAAATAAACTAAAAACTGGCATGGCTGAACCCCAGCTAGTGACTAAGTACCACACAGCTGTTTGCTCATTCCCCACCTCCTCCCAACGAAAAAGAATTGGAAAGCATAGGCAAACCTCGTAGGCTGAGATAAAGACAGTTTAATAACTGACATAAGAATAAATTGTAACTATTATACTGGTAATGAAAACGAAGGAGAGGGGAATAATATCCAAGAGAGACAAGTGGTGCACAACACAACTGCTCACTGGCCACAGACCAATACCCAGCCTGTCCCTGAACAATGATCCATGGCTGTGAGCCAACTCCCCCCAGTTTATAGACTGAGCAGGATGTTCTAGGATACAAAATATCCCTTTGGTCAATTTGGGTCAGCTGTCCTGGCCATGCTCCCTCTGAGCTTCTTGTGCACCTGCTTCACTGGCAGAGCATGAGATACTCCCAAGTCCTTGGTTTAGACTAAGCACTACTTAGCAACAACCAAAACATCAGTGTGTTATCAACATTATTCTCATACTAAATCCAAAACTAAGCACTGTACTAACTGCTACAAAGAAAACTTCACTCTATCCCATTTGAAACCAGGACACAACTTACTTATACTAGTTACTCAAAATAAAGAAATAAAGTACATATGCTCACATCATCTCTGCTGAAGGCATGGTCTGCCACTAAGGCTTGGAATGCTTAGGACAGACTCTAACTCTGCCAACTCCAAAAATTCCTCATGAGACAAGTGAATTATAACAAGCATGTGTGATTACTTCTTGCCATTGTACACACTTCTCCACCTTTTTTTTTTTTTTTTTTTTGGCATGAAACACAGATGAGACCCTGTCTACCAACAGCAGAAGAGAGAAGGGCCAGGTATCCACCACATGCAAGAAGCATACAGATGTTGGTAAGTCAGAATCTAGATGATTACATTTTTACTGAAGTTGGGCATTGCTCAGATAGCACATCAACTATCAATAGCCACTCAGAGATGCCCTCATTGTGTAAATACCCTTGTCTGACCAGCATTTCACTCAACAGTGTGGGTAATTTGCTGGACCTCCAACATGCCTCCTGTATATGGTGTACAATTTTCCCTCTAATCCTACACATAATTAGTTCCTGACCAAAAGGTGAAGATCAACATTCAACAAGAACACCAGGCAGCACTTCACACCAGAAATTCCAGTAGGAAACCAGTCAACTCACACCTGTAACACACAGAATTTCCTTCCTTAATCAACTTAAAAGATTAGACCCGATAAAGAACTGGTTACAAAATAACAAAACTAGTTCTAGCTATTGTTTGTCTTGTCTTTTCCTTGTTTCTCAATATGAACATTTAGATACATACCCGTTTCACATCACTGCCTCCCCCGAGACATCCAAGAGCTTCGGATCTCTGACCAAAGAATTCCCCCAAAGACAAACGTAAATAGCTGGCATCTTTATGAAGATCAGATGTTCTTGACAAAATGAAGCTATTAGCAGATCTCCATGAAGTATTTGCTAGTTCATTTGCATTTGGACTGCCCACCTTTCCTGCCTGCAGACATAGAGATTTCAGAAGCTGCAAATTGTAAATAAATTAGGAAACTATTTTGTTTACATCGAGGTCATTAGTTACCTGAATAAGCCTGTGTGCTTTCTCAAATTCTTCCTGGTCTTGTGCAATCATAGCTGCTGCTTCAGCTTGAAACCAAAGAGAACATTTATTAAAATAAGACAAAAGTTGCTAAGTACTGTCATTACTATTTGTCATCATTAAACTCAATTTGATGGAAAGTTGTTGCACATACAGTTCTAGACCTGAGACAGTCTGGGGCACACTAGGAGTTGTTCAATCCCAGTTTGGTAAGAAAAGTTATAAGAAATTAGCTTTAAAGGAGTACTTTCTGGATCTTTAGAAACCAAAGTAAAATCAGCATTTAGCTAATTAACTTAGCGGTGAATAAAGAAAGTTTCTAACAGCCCTAGGCCCAAGCTAAACTGTAACTTTTTACAGGTTACAATATCCATACTAGCTAGAACCAAACATCATATGGCTAACTCAGATCAAACCTTTACTGTATTTGGGGCTGCAAATTTTTTCCATCAAGGAGGTACCTTTGAACTGGAGCAAAAGAAAAATACTGTCTTGAAAAACCCACGCAAATTAACAGGACAAATTACTCAGTCTTACTTTTGAATTCAAATGCCTGTACTATTTTCACAATTACCATCTATGGAACAACTAACATTTAAGAATCCCTTCACCAAAATGTTGTGAAAAACTGATCAAGAGATACTACTCTACCACTTGATTGCAATGTTAACGCATCATTAAGTTCATCAAAACTTCAAAAATACATGGCCGGGTACACAGAGCAACCTTAGGCACAGAGGGCACAGGGCAGAAGCTGAGAATGGATTCAAACTTGTGAGGTGAATACAGCTGTTGCCCATAAAATTACTCATGGGAAGTCACAATACATACTCTGAGGAAAAAACAAAGTGGAAGTACATCTTTATTGAGCAATCCAAACTCACCTCCTAAAAGCAACCTGGCACTATCAATGACACATTGTTATAGCCAATTGAACTTTCAGTCTGCAGCAGTTCTTTACCTTCTATATGAGCCCTACAACCTCCAGTCTTTCTGAAGCACCCAACACTGTCAAGTGAGCACTCCTGCACTATTCCACACAGGAACACACTGTGTGCAAAGTTTGCTGACAGAGAGACATGTCATAAATGAGACCCCCAAAGAATGAGATGTAACATGTCCTTTCTGTACTTAAAAATAAAATTTCTTCAGCTGTCAAACCCTGCAGACAGACAAGCAGACTAGCAGCCAGAAAAATGCCAACCACATGGAATCTGTCAGTGTGTCATCATCTACCAAGCAAAGAGGTAAGCTCATTGACTTGAAAGCAGAAGTGTTTCAAAATCTATCGGGGGAAAAAACTAAGCAGCCTTGGAAAAATTTACAACAGTCAAATATTCTCATCACTTGACAATTCAAGTCTAACATTCAGAAGGTGTCTGAAATATAAGGGCTTTTGAAAAATCATGGAAGAGTTCTATGTTACTGACATAGTGGATGGGAAAGTATTTCCCAAATGATATGATATAAACTTGAACCATTAGAAAACCACTACAGTGTTAAAAACATTATTTCAACCAGTCAACCCTCCTTGATCACTCATTCAAAATAAAGTCTGAGAACAGCATTTGCTTTGAAAGAAAGAAGAACCTTGAGTGGACCATGGACATCTTGAGAATACATTAGCCGATCTACATGTCAGCTTTAGAAACTAGAAGAGATTAGGAGAAATGCTGTTGCACATATTGCTTGAATTTCTTATGAAACAGATGAGTAGATGACATTTTGGTGCTAAGGAATGAATTAGTCCATGGCACTGAATGTGTATTACCCAAGCCTGTATGACAAATACATAGACTCTCATGAAGATCAGTCTGACACAGCTTAAGGATAATAAACCATTTTTTAAGTAAACAGAGGTGCAAAAAGCTTGGAATTCAATGGAAAATAAGAATCCCAAAGTCCCTCAAAAAGCTCCAACATTTTTTCAGTGCCATTTTTCAGCATCAAGACATTCCCAAAAAAATCGGCAGTTAACCAATTCAACACTTTCAAGTCTCTCAAATTTTGACACTGTATTGACATTGTATTTGATTTTGTAGTAATTCCTCATTGATAATTATTTCCTCTCTTATAAGTCTCATGCAACACAAAATTACTCTTCTCCTTTTCTTGCAAGAAAGAAAACAATCACTGAAGTCCACAGGAAGAACTGCGGAAGTGAGAGGAGTTGCTTTATCTCACACAATAGGTACCAATGGCAAATGTTAGGATGCTTTTTGTTTTAAAACACTCTTCATGGAAAAAGTAGGAAACACAGAAAGAAACCATGAACTATATATAATCATATAATATCACTACAGACTACTATCAGCATCAGCTTTCAAATAATTTGTAGGATCTAAAACCTGGAGGCTTTGCAACACCAAATACTGATTTGTTGAAGGGAAAAAAAAAAGGGAAGAAAGCTTATTTAACATTACTACAGACAACAAAAGTTAACTGAAAAAAATATGATTACATACAGCCAGTAACGAACTCCTCATTTATTTTATCATCTTCAGACATATTTAAATGTTGTTCTTCATCAAATGCAGTATAATATGCAAGATCAGTCACCCATTTGCCCTCCTCATTTTGATAGACAATGCTGTGTGGTAAATCACCTGAAAGATACATCAAATGCTACATTACAGATTAAATTAAAAAAGGGATATGGCAGAAGTTGCTGCAAGCTGAAGTTGCTGCAACTGCAAGCTTAAACTCGTTTCATCAGCAAATAAGTAACAGTTACGTGCAATATACGACAATCAGTGTTTCTGAAAACAAAAGCAAGTCAGAATTAATTCATGCTACACTGTTTTTTATTAACAACTCCTACAACTAAATAAAAATACCTAGCTTACAATTTTATTTATTTTTCCATGCAATGGAATATGGTCACAATTGACAGGTTTAATGTAAAGATATGTTGTATGTAAAGCATCCTACCTTTGTCTGTTGTAGCTAAACTTAAGTTCTCACAGCTGTCCCCAGCTGGAGACAGGTAAGTATCAGGAAGACCACCTTTACATTGAGTTGCATCTGCCTGTGGTGCATTTGCACTAAGAACCTCAGGAGTGGTGTCATGTCCCAAAAATCCTCTTGCTGTGTGTAGCACTTCTGCATCAGAAGAAGCAGCCTGACAGACAGAGGACTCTACTTCTTGTTTTGGAAGGACATCTGAGACATCAGCTTTATGGCTGTCCATGCACTGGGAATGCAGGGAATCTAATGGCAATGCCGCAGCTATGCAGGAATCCAGCACATCCCCAGCAGTCATGGAATTCTTTGAAAACAATAATCATTTGAAAAGTGTCAGAAGCACAGATATTAACTGCATGTACTAGAAGTCTAGATACAAAACAGTCCAAGCTGACTATGTTTGAAAAACAGGCCTAGAACCAAAGTGGTATTAATAATTTCCTGTAAAGGAAGGTTGAGTGGTTAGCTAGAGATCTAACAAGTTTTCAATCACACTGCCATCTTCTACTACAGTCTTACTCTATATGAATAATAGGAATTTAAATTGCAATTCTATACCATTTGCTGCACTGCTCTGGGCAGCACTTCTCTTTGCACAGGACATCCAGTTATTCCTTCATTTTGTGAATCTTCATCACTAGCACTTCCAGAGTCTGCTCCAGTCACAGCCCCATAACTGGTAGAATCCTGAAACTTCTCCTTTAGATAAAAAATATAAAATATTTAGGTTCCACTAGAATAAAGAAAATAACACTACAGGGCCTTTTAGAATGTTAAAAAATTCTCTAGTAGAAAAGAGATTAATGATACTTTTTTCACTCATATGATATTGCCATAGCCAGCACCTCTAGTTAGCCTCTACCACCAAGAACAATAGTTCCTAGCTATGCCAATCCATAGTTGTGCCTGTGCAAGGGCATACACAGCAAGAAGATGGGAAGATCTCTTCTTCCTACTATATCTTCTCATTCCCTTTAACATGGGTCCTGTGTTATTCCCCTTCCCCTCCTGGCTGACCCACTGTTGGATGAGGGCTCCAGATCAGGCTCCAAATAGACTACCCTACTGCCTATCTACAAGGCAGTGAAGCAGGGACATCTTGCACAGAGAAGCCCTGAGAGCAGAATTCTGTTATTCTCACTCTTAAAACCTCTTATCCCTTCCTTCATGCACTGCTGTAATAAATTGCAGCCTATCTAGTCTACTTGTACAGGGATAACATCAATTCCCACACAGCTTGGAAACTCTGATGTCAGTTGGGAAATTTCTGAAATTTCAGAAGCTGCAGTTTAACTGTTTAAATTACACTTTTCCACTCTGGTCAAGCATGAGACTGCCAGGATCACATTGATTGTTGCAAAGCCAAGAAAATGGAAAGGCACTTAATCCCTGGCAACCTGTTTGGAATGGAGCTAACTGTTGCTCAAAAGCAAACTACAAGCCAGCCCATTGCTGCCCTACATTTAACTTCCGCATATTTACCAATTATTTAAGAGAACTATTGACTCTCCTGGAAAGACAAGTCTCTATGTGTTGCTATACACTTAACACCTTGGACATTGCCACGCAAGAGGAAAAAAAAAAGTGATTAAAACGATTATATATAAACTCGTTGTATGATAAAAAAAGAAGTGCCAGCACGTTGCCTTAATACCTATAGATACAAAAAGATGAAACAAAAAAAAAATGTTAAAACTAACTCTGTTTAGGAATACCAACAAATATAATCACTGAAAGTTTAACATGTTTAAGAGCCATTAGGCATGCTGAGCTTTGAACTTCAAACCTACTTGTAGTAAGACATTTTCAGAAAGCTTTAGTGCCGCACAGCATTCTGAGAGTTTTTGTAGATTGGAATCTCTTCTTATTTCTGGTTGTATCAGCTGCTCAAAATACGCTTCTAGTTGGTTGTCAAATTCTTCATCATCAATCTCATCACCTATGAAAAGAAGAAAATATCTTTTTCACTTTTAATAGACATTTTATATCACCTGACATACTACTAAAACAATTCCATAATTTACATTGAATACTGAATTGCATGATAGAAATAAAAAGATCAGTTAGCTTCATTAGAACTGGAACCCTGAATAGGCAAATATTTCCAGCTAACAGCTACCAACTCCTCAAAGGGCAATTAAAAGTAAATTCATCCTCTTGAGTGGTGAAAAAAAAACCCAACAGTATTTCTACTCAGCAAACTATTGACTTAGTTCTTAGATGCTTAACTCTCAAGTGAAGTTATGCAACAAGAAAGAACAAAACAACTTCAAAAGACAGTCATGACATATGTAGATGCCATGGGAGAAATGCAGTAACCCTGCTTTACTGCAAGGGTACCTCATCTCAAAACAGTAAACCTACTGATCACTCTGCCTTCCCCATTGGTACATCCAAGAACATGCCCTGTCATCCTTCATGTCATGGGCAAAGTCAGCTGCATTAATGAAGAAGAGCATGTGTGTCCTTCTGCTGCAGCCACTGGAAGGGCACAAAAAGCTCAAAGCCCGTAGTGATACAGAACTCATGCTCACTTTCATGCCTGCAGGTAAATGAGACTTAAAACTCGGATGTCACCCCACACATGCAGCATCTAAAGAGAGCTGAACTCAAGTGAAAGTCCTTTTTAACTGCATGGGTGTGTACTACTTTTATCTCTACTAACCTAAACTGAAAATGTTGGTAGAGTTAACACTTCATTAAATCAATGCCAACGTTGCCACTTATATCTTTGATTCACAGTAACTGAGGACTGTTGTTTAATTTTTTTAGATTGAAATTCCAATTGTGATCTTCTCTGACAAATTCCATAGCCACCTACTCCTATTACAATTTTAAAGTAGTCAGTTTTCCAAAGAACAGTTTTCTTTAATATTGTTATATTACTATTTGATCAAGCACAATCTGATATTAAATACTTAGGTTAAACAGAATCTTTCTTCTCAAGAATGCCATAAACTTTGAGTCAGAATTAAATTCAGCTACCAAGAGTTATAAACACACCTACCAGTGGAATCTTCGTCTGTGCTTAGAAAAGATGAGAGTTTCTCATTCTCCAAAAAACTTGAAAGGCTATTGCTAAGCTGAACACTTGAGATAGCACCTTCTACCAGCTTTTCAGAAGGTTCAGATGGACCAACCTGTGAAAAGCACCCATAAAGAAATGTTTCTAGAAATTACTAACTATTGTATGAATTCAGTTAATAAAAAACAATTAATGAGGTTAATAATATTGCAAAACTTCGTATGCACGTATTTTACTTATCCCAGAAAACACTCTAGTTCCAATGGACCTCACCTGCTAGCTTCCAGAATGGATGCATGCAAGAAACACGGGAAGCATAAAAGGGGAATAGTAAAAAAGCATCTGATAGACACCAAACTTAAAAGATCTCAAAATAAAGAACTGAACCATTGCACTAAAGTGTTTGCATTTGAAAAAACTGCCCTCCATCGTTCACTGAGCTGCAATCCCAAATTAAATGTAGACAAAGACATCTCTCAGTAGTTTCCTGCGCTGTTAAAACAGAGCCTCTTCAGAAACAGAACATACAAATCCAACCTTTGTTGGAAATTTCTCCAAATGAGCACACTGAATTACTCAAAAAGTAGTATTTCAGCTGAATCTAACTAACAGCAAATACTCTATCTTTTCTATAGCTGAATGATTTTTAAAACCAACATGATGTAATGTCTGCTATGGATTTAGTCTCATATTCTTTGTGATGAACAGATCATCTTTGACACACAGCAAAAAAACTCCAAGTTCAAAAAGGAAAGAATTTGAAAGGAAAATAAATTATGGTTTTCAGAAGACAGCCTACAAGCATTCAACTGCAACTCACTGACCACTATGGCCCCTACAAAATTCAAATTACAGAAAATTAAATCAAAATACTAGCTGACACATTAAGGAGTATGTATTGGACAGGATTTGGTTGCAGCCCAATGTGTGTTTTCTACAAGGAACAGGAGACCTCCCATTCCTGTCGCATCGGATCTCTGTGACCAAAACTCTTAGCATCTCTAACACAGTAAATAAAAACAGGTGAAGCATAACCCTACCTGTCAATACTAGCAGCTATTTGTTAGCTCTGGATTGTCTACTTCAATTTCCAAAAGCACTACCAAAAAATTCCTCAAAAGATGCTTCACAAGGATAGACCATGACTGGGATAAAATGCAAGGTCCTTACAGTGACAAAGAACTACAAGACAGTGGAAGCTCAGAACAAACAACAATTTTCACAACTGAGGAATATTAGATGGAGTCATGCTCACACGGTACTAATTAAGTGATCTGCAAAATGAAGGTAAAGCGAGTCATGACAGCACCTTTATAAACTTAAGGTATACACAACATAAGACAATAAACACAGTTCCAGTTCCTTCGTCCTCGTCTCACAGAATTAAATCTATTAAAAGATTAATATTAGAAAACATTTAATTTCACTGTATTCAGAAAAGCTTTTACCTTGCTGTTCTTAATGCCTGAGAGAAAACGTATTCCAGTTGGCAAATCTGAAACATAAGAAAGTGGCATAAGCTGTATTTTAGTAGTAAAACATGAGAACATAACAAGTGCTAACTATTCTCTAAGGTTAAACTGAGCCTCTGGAAGGTCTTGGCATACACCATAGAAATAACCCAAACATACAGATTACCACAGCACTACAACCTTATATGTTCTTATGACAATTACCTAAAGGATCTTGTTAAAAAGGCAGACTTTCACCAGAGATAGAACTCTAAAAATTATGAAAGATATTTACTGCCTTAGGGATTTCCACAAGGCAGCACAAGAAAGTAAGGACTCCCAGTTTGTGCTAGCAGAAGGATGAACAAGGGTTCTGTTCCACTGCTGCATTTTACCTACTGGACCAATTCTTGTTTTGAATCATTTTAAGCAGCTTCCACTTGTCTGTTATACCCACACGTAATCCAGCTGGAAGTCCCACATGACAGAGAACAGTTTATATTTGCACACACAGATTTTAGCAAAAAAGGCTTGTAATCCTTCAGTAATAGGTGTGAATAGAAGACAATTTTCAAACAACAATTTCCAAGTTAAAATCAAGTAATTGAATCTGACTGGCCACTATCAAGTCCAAACACTGGGCAGTCTCAACTTTCCAAAGCATCGCTGTTTTGTTGCCAGTTATTGCCACTTCCTCAAGACTACAGTAACAAATGGCTGGAGCAAACACTTCCCTGTTAGAAGTGGTTTTTTATAAGGGTCTATTTATGTTACAGTTCACAATACTTTCTAATTGAACATGTTATCTGTCAAAATTAGTAATACTTCACAAAATCCTGTACAAATACTCAAAGCTTGGAAAAGGATAATGTCTATATATTTACTAACTGTATTTACTCAATTTTAAGAGACAAGTAGAATTTATTCACAGAACTGGCATTAGCAAAAACCCCAGACAAGCTTAATAGCAGCCCTGCTATTAAAATAAGTTTGGAAATATTCTTTTGTTTCCAGTACTCCACCCAGACTTCAGAAATACTTTTCACAGCAAGTTTTCAAAGCTATTTTTTCATGCATAGCCTCACTAGAAGTGTATGCTTCCAACACCTCCAGCAGCAATTAAAAGACATCTCTTACATGTTGGAATAGGGCAAGAGAAGAGATGCTACTTAAAACATAACCTTGCAGCTTTACACTTACTGAAATAGAAGGGGTAGAGAACAAGCTACATACACTTCTTCCATAAAGTTCCTGGAACTAAGTGTCAGATTTCTACTGCATTCTGTTTAATGGTATTACTTAAGGTACTTAAGTTACTATACAGCAAACACTGTTTTCACCCAACCACAAGTTTCTCTTGTTCTCAGTTTGCTCAAATCCAAGAGATTTTTTTTTCAAAACCAGTTTATAATCTGCCATAAAACACGTGAAAGGGTCAAAAGAAGATATCTGTAGCATAAAAAGCTAATTGCAGTGATAATAAGTACACAATTTTTATGCAAATTTAATACCTTCCAATTGCTCAAGAGGCAAAACTTCACGTAAGGTACTTTGACCATGATTTGAATGTTCAGTGACATTCTGAGGTTGCTTTCCATATATTGAGTGGAATTCTTTCAAATTAACACAAGGCGGCTGAGGCTCTTCAATTTGTGTAGCAATTTCCCTAGAAAGAGAATTATTTAAATGAAAAATCAGTTAGCTACACAGACCATCATCTCTTGTAATGAAGATTTGATAAATTCTTCAATTGCTTTGTCTCAGTCTGTTGTTTTCAATGTAGGATAGATTCTAGAGACCTGTTATATTACAATAAAAGAAACCATATCAAAATTACAAGAACTTCAGTTTCACAGTCTGAACCGTGAAACAAATAGTGAAATTTCATGCAAAATATGCATCTCTACCTATTTGTTCCTCTCTTTCACTTCCATAAAAAGAGGGAAAAGTATAAGGACAAAAGCATCTACTCTGGCCAAGTTTCATGATCCATTTCACTCGAGACCAAGTCAAACACTAGAAAATATTTCACCAAGTCCACAATATCACCAACCTTTTGTTACATTAAATAAGGGACCAAATTATAAAGAACATGAGGTACTAAAATTGCAAGCAGTTAAATTACAGTTTTTGCAATAATGCAGGAAATTTATCCTTCACTTCTAGTTTTACAGAACATCCACGCAGGCTTATAAACTAATCATGCCAGATGGTAAAATTTCATACTTTTGCTTCAATATTTTAAAGAAATAAATGAAACTAACATTTGAAAGTCTTAATCATAGCTATCCTATGTTCTGTGTTTTGTTTTCTTACTTGAGAGTAATCAAGACACTGACTCCCTCTCAATCTTACGTTTTTTGTTTTGATAGGGACACACATAAAATTGATAGGGCTCAATTTTATCAGTGAGAAAGGCACACAGCGCAGTTTCTGTCACAATAGGAGCACATCTGGCCTTGGTTAGAATAACCTATGCAACAGCTTCCACCACTTCCACCACTCAGCAATGCCTTCTCGAGTGTGTATCACTAACAACTATTTCCTAAGAAATACCAATCACTGAGGCTACAAGGAAGGCAAATTTAATAGAAACTGTTGTTCCTTTCTGTATGCAAGCTGCTTGATACTTACTCAAAACATATCTGTATCAGTGCAAAATGCTACTCACACATATGACATGAACCAGAAACAATAGCTTAATTCCAGATAATGTAAAGTGAACTAGATAAATACAGGCCAAATTCAGGTAAGTCAATTAAATAATCATGTTTATGACATTTTAAATTAGTATGACAACAAAACAAAACCTCACAGTTTAGGAAACATCCCTTCAGAAGATTTTGTTCCTGTCACATATATGAAGTCAAATTAATCAAACAGCAGAATGCTGCTCATGTAGGGCTGCACAGGCTAAGTGGCATCAATCACTGAGTGGAAGGCCACTGAGTGCTTCCACGTGGCCTAGCACTATCCCCTTTCAAAAGCCACGGAGGAGCCGGGTTTGTAGGAAAAGCTGCCCAGGCTGCCAAACACTGTAAGCTAAGAGGCCAATGCAAGCTGAGCTCTCCTGTTACTGCAGGCCAGTAGTAAAAGCTGGTGTTTTCAACTCTGCAACTCAGTTCTGAAGTAGCCCACCATTAGCCATATAGAACATATAAATCTACATACCAATTTACTGGTATCTTCATTTTAGGACAGAATTAGATTTTAACTACCTCACTTACACGTCATCATGAAAGCAGAGGGAAAATCTTTCCACTGGCTCAGGATGTGACTGACTGCTGCGAGAAGATCCTGATAGAGGTGAATGTTTTCCTTCCAAATAGGATGCACAATCATCAGGAAGCCTGTAAATGTGGGGTGGAAAAACACACATCAGTGTCATTCTAACATGCACTGCTCCTGTTTTCCAAAGAACTGGGGGAAAATCTCATATTTGTGACTACTTATTTCCTGTAAATTAAGTTATTTCAATATTTTAGCTAATCTGTAGTTACAGATACACATACATATCTTGAATATTCCTCTCCAGTCTTCTGTAGCTCTTTAGAGAAATACCATGTTACAGTTTTTAGTGCCTAATAGTGTCCTTCTGGAACACACACTTCTGGAAAGACAGGGTATTAAAGTCTCATCTTACTTGCTGTTAAGTAACAGGACAGCAGTTAAGTACAAAGGCTTCAAGTTGTTACTCTTTGCTCTATTCCTTGTTGAGCAAGTTTTAATTCTTATATATAACATTAGCTCTTACAGATTCTAAAAGGAGCTAAATTCAGGTAAGTTCAGCGAACAGTTAACAGAGAATACACATGTAAAAAATACATTATTCTCTACACAACTTCAAACTCAAGTCAAGTAAGCTGAAGAGATGAGTTAAAAGAGACTTGACTGTTACAGTTTAAAAATTAAATTACTTTTGAAGAGCAGTTTTTGTAAATGTTAAGTATAGTACTAGTAACAAATTAAATGCAAATTTTACACCGGTAATACAGACAGTCCTATGTTTGCTGATTGCTGAGACAGTGATTGGTAAATAGTTTTATCACCAACCAAGTAATCTGTGGAATTAATTTTTGCTGTCCAGAGTTAAATACTTCAAGTGGTTTTTTTATATAAACGGATGGCACTGACTGAGACCTCACCTGTTGTCACCGCCCTCTTGGCTCCTGGCAACAGTGGAGGCCGCCACAGGTAACCCCGGGTTGGAAGAGACGGTGACATTCTCAAAGACGACACTCGCGCTGCTGTTCAAGGAATGGCCCAAGTAGCTCGGGAACGTCTCGTCGGCGATATTCCTGAAGTCTTCCATCATCCTGCACACACTGCCTGGAACAGCACTCGGCCCGGCAACACCATCAGCGCCGGTCGGGCAGCATCTGCAAGCAGGATCCAAACAGCTTCACACTTACACAAGGCAACGCACTTCATTCACACATCACTGCCAGTATTCATGGGCAACCCACAATCGTGCTCAAGAACCACTCCCGGTCCTCTCCCACCACGGCTTTTGGGGGACACGCTTTCACAGCCCTCTCGGAGCGCCTGAGAAGAGAGGTGCTCCTGCGAGCCACAGAAGCGCCGCTGCCAGACGTGCCAGCCTATATTTAGCCTGTAAAGCCGCCCGGGCCGAGGCAGTCCCGGCCTGCCTTCCTCCCTCCGCGCCCTCCGGGGAGCACCTGAGGCGACACCAACTCGGTGTGACCGCGGGCCGCGGCGGGAAGGCTCCCGCTGCTCACCGGCCACGTTCCGCCGCGCAGCTCGGCGACGGGGGAGCGCCTGAAGCCGGTGACCGCCTTTTTGTCCAAACAGGAGGGGGGGAGATGGGCTCTGTCCTTCCCCAGGGTCCCAGGCGCAGCAGGAGCGCCGGCGGACAGACGGATCGACCGCCAAAACTCGGGATCCGCCCCCCGCCGCCGCCGCAGCGCCCCCCAGCGGCCGGGCGGGCACCGCTCGCTCCCCTGGCGCGCGGCGGAAACGGCCGCGCGACCGACCCGCCCCCCGCGCGGCCGGCGGCGCGTGCGCAGCGGCGTCGCGCGCGCCTCCCGAACTTTGGCGCTCCCTCCCGCGCAGCCAATGGCAGCGCCCCGAGCCGAGCCGGCCATTGGCGGGCGCGGCCCGCGGGGAGCGAGCGCGTTCGGGCGGCGGAGCCGGGCACGCTGATTGGGCGCTGCGCGCGCGACCCCGCCCGGCCCCGCCCCCGGCGGCGTCACGGCGGCCGTTAGGCGGGAACGGGGGTGGCTGTGCCCTGAGGGGACAGGCGGCCGGGCGCGCTGTGGGGAAGAGGATGATCAAATCGGTGTATTTTGTCTCAGGTCTTTGCTTTCAGGCCGGCCAGCCTTGGATCCCGTACCAGTGAGTAGCTCGGGGTCTTCAGGGAAAGGGCCGCTGAACATCCCACCCTGCTGTCCCCCTTCTTACCTAAAAATAAGGGGAAAAAAAGTTCTATTCGGATTAATTTATGCGACGTAGTTTATATTCTCGGCTTTGTTTTCTGACCCGTTTTTGCCATCGGAATCAGTTAGATGAGGCGGAGAAAGAGACTCGTTGGGGGTGGAAGGACCCTCTGGAGATGGTCCAGTCCCACCCCACGCAAGGCAGGGTCACTGCTCAGGTGCCTCACTCCGGCTGGGGTTTGAATGGCTCCAGAGAGGGAGACTCCACCAGCTCCATGGGCAGCTTGTCCCAGCACTCTACCACCGTCAGCATAAAGAAGTTCCTTGTCATGTTGAGGTGGAACTCCTTGTGTTCTAGTTCACGTACAGAACGTGGAAAATTTGATTTCCATGCTGAAGCGTACATGTCACTTTTTTTTTTTTTTTTAAGTAGAGGATGTGAGCAGGTCCCTTCCAAATGTATGCGTGTGTGTGTCTGCACATGAAAACTTCAACAGAGCTACATCAAATTCACTGTTGTCCAGGATGTTTTCACAACGCATTTCTACAGTTGCATTCCTGGTATGGAGAGTGCAAAAATCTACAAGAGTGAAAATCCACATTTGTCATAATCAGAAATTCATACTGATTCAAATATGTTCAAAACAAAACCAAACAACAACAAAAGCAAAACCACCACAGACACAAGCCACACACACACAAAACCAAAGAAAAACAAAACCACCAATGCTATCTCATGGCCTCTACAAGACCCAAAAACTCCTAATCCTGGCAGTTCAAACTAAGATGTGCTCGAAGCACAGAAGTAGTAGAAGAGCTATTGCAGGTATTCTTTCAAAAGAAGAAAAAGGAGCACAGCCTTAAAAAAGTGCTGCATAAATTTAAAATATTTTGAGTACCTGGTGTAATTATCACGTTCAAACTTTCAAAGCCCTTCTATAATCATCTCTCCTAGAGTTCTGCTGCCTATGTCTAAGGGTCCATATCCTGCACAGAAGGATGGTTCACAGGCTTGAGTCAAGAGAAGAGAGGGAAGCATGAGTTTGAGGAAGTAGAGGTGAAAAATCAGGGATGTGGATCCAAGGCTCCTGGTTTGGAGAGAGGTCAACACAAAATAGTAGGCAGGGCAAGGCAGGCATTGGCCACAAAACCAGCCTGAGTTCATTTGCTGAGATTAAAGTATGTGGCCACTGTTTTCTAACATGACTTATTTGCACTGAAACTTACTGCATGTTTCCACTAGTAAGAAGTGTGGCTGGAATTAGGATTGCTAATAATAACACATATTCATCACACAGAAAAATAACGTGACCATGCTGAATAAACTATTAACAATGCACTACTAGAAGCTGCAAAAAAAATTGTCATTACTCTAACTGGTTAATATGTGACCTCTTTGAGGGTTAAGGCGTGAATTCTACAAATGGTTTAACACTTCAAAAATATGTTCTGTTGCTTGCATACTGAGAAACAGTTTATTCTGGTGTAGGAATATATCCCAGTGTAATAGTGTTGATTTTTTTTTTTCAACTATTCATTCTCCCTCAAAAGAATAGTTACTTTTTACCCACCATTTAAGCATTATCTTTTAATCATGTAACATTTCTGATTACCATGCAAAGGTGGCATGGTCTTGTGTTAACTCTTTCTAGTAAATGTGTAAAACTTTTTTTCCTTCTGTTCACTTCTGTTCCTGTTGGCTGGAAAGTATCAGCAGCCTCCCTCCACACATGTTCAGCAAGCACATTCTAATACCAGTGTACCTCATGGGTTTTTAAATTAAAACTTGATTCCTCAGAGAGAAATAAAGAAACAAATGTGGTGGATCTGAGCAAATGAAGTTTTCAGAATACAAGTAAAGCTCATAGGAACTTGTCATTTTGGAAAAATACAAGTTGCCCTCTCTCTTACCTCACAGTAGTGGACTAGTCCATTAGGAAACAGGGCAAGCACACTGAAATATAGAATTACACGTCGGGTTTCTGCAGCACAAAGGCCTCTTTCCTACCTTCCCCCATAATCTGCCCAATAAACTCAGCAATCCCATGCTGTGCAGTAATGCTACTCCTGGGCAATACCATGCATTCTTTGTCCAGCATTATCTCCCTGCCTGTCTCGCACCAGTCTGAGTCAGTGCCAACACACTGATCCACAGCAGTGATGTTCCTGTGCAGACACAGCAGAAAACACATTGACATTTTTCAAGCCAGCGCTTTCTTCAAAAGGTCCTGATTGAATTCAATCACTGGAAAAGAACTGAGAGGTAATGTGAAACCCAACAGCTCTAGCAGTCTCCACAGATCTCCAGCACTGCTATAGAAAAAGTCTGTGCCACCTCGTGGCACAGACCAAGAATATGCAGCTGCACATCAAGAGTGGCACAAAAGCACAGCTAGGAGAGTGGATACCTGAATCAAAAAACCTACCTTCGTCAGGAATCTACTAAAAATTATTCCAAGGAAAAACATACAAATACAGACCTTTCAGAACAAGTTTATTAGTCAACCACAATTATAAAATTTAAATATTTATATAACAAGATGGAAAAATCTTAAGTAACCAAACACTTCAAGTTATTTTGCTGCAGTATACACAGGAATGGTTTTGTTAACAAGCTGGCCAAACATAATTCTTCACTCACAAGTGTCTTGATGGCATGTCTAATTTTGAATGCATTTCACACGTAAATGCAGGATACCAAAAGAAAAAATTAAAGACCATACTAAACTGATTCAAAAAGGAGAAAAAAAAAAAGAAAAAAAACAGGCACATTGAAGTCATCTACTCCATAAAGAGCTCGTGGCTAATACTGTTTATGGTACCAAAATTCAAAGGGTACAAATTAATATGGTCTTTGATACATAAATAACACATTCTAAATGTTTTTTGTTTTGCAAAACATGCATAAAATTCCCACATTTTTTAAAAAGTCTTCTGTACCAGAGAAGGAATACAAAGGCAGCCAGAAATGGAAGCATTCACAAACACCAGAATAAGGCCCTTCAGAATTCATTTAAAGTAACACCTTAAACCCCTTCATTCTCAGGTAAAAGATTAAGAGGCCGAGATACACATCGTCTGCGAGGGTGAGGATACTGCAGGTTGGCAGTGTCAGCATCACAAGACTGCTCTATCAGAGGAGGAGGAGGAAGGAGCTGGGCATGACTGGACCATCTCGATCCAGCCCGTGGGGAATCCAGAGGGGGAAAGAAATACCTGAAACAATTAAGAAAGGAACAAAACACCAAAACAAAACAAACAAAAAACAAACAAACAAAAATAAACCAACAAAACAAGAAAAGAAGAGAAAGGTAGTAAATACAAGGAGAACCAAAGGGGAGAAAAGACATGCTGGAAAAAAAAAGGCTTTAGTATATCCATGCCAAAACCAATAGAACATAATAGCAGAAATCAAGACTTGTAATTCAAAACAAGACAAATCTGGAAACTCTTCTTTAAAGTAAAACAATAATCTTTTCCACTGAAATTCACTGAAAATAATACCATAGTCATAGTCCTAGCATACATTTTTAAAAAGAATGGATTGCTTTGGAAGTCAAAAGGGTGGTGGAGTACAGCTATTAACAGGCTTTCATTCTTCCAGAATTTCTGTGATTTGTTAACAGCTTTCAGTAATGCTTTGTTTTTGACACAAAATATACATTAAATATTACCAAAGTACATTTGCTGCATATGCATCTAATTCAGATTAACTTTACAGCATTTCTAGAATAGATGTAAATCATCACTCTTTACATTAATGATTAACATTTACAGAGAATAACTACTTTGAATGAAATACAGTCTTTGTGTCTATTTACATATTTCTGCAAAATCCTCAGTGTAAATTCAAGATTCCTGGTGAAAGCAAGATTCAGAATTATGCCATTCCATGTCATCCTGCTGCTGTTTTTATTAGAACTTACCCGTAACACTTGTGCATTTTAGTATAACTATATTGTTTTCTGTCTTGTTTACAATTCTGTGGACTTACATCAAAGAACAGCTAACAGTTTATTAATGAAATTATGGGACAATTAACAACAAGCTGCATTTTGGTTTATATCTCTGTATGGCTAAAGTGTTTGCATTTTTCAAGAATACTGCATTTAGAGAATTTAAGTACTCCATGTAATTACAACTATTACCATAGGAATGTACAAATATGTAACAGAAAAAGTACTTCTTTTAGAATGAAGTATGACAGTACTTAGAAAACATTTATTTGAAGTCATACTAAAGAATAAAAATTAAGCAATACCAAACAATTAAAAGCCATAATCACAATTGTCCAAACAGTTTTCTTACTCCTTCAGAACTAACAGTTGCGTATATTACAAAGCAGTTACAACCTTGTAATGTTTAGGAATCTTAATCAAATGCTGAACACTCTGAAATGCAAAACAAATTGGTTCTCAAAACAACTTTAATGAAAGTTATTGTAATGGTCGTTTCCCTCCTCCCATCCCAATCAAGGACAAAAATTCTTGGTTTTAATCATGATCTATCTTTTAATTTTACAAGCTTTCAAAAATATGTTCTGATGGAAGTTTTGGGTTTTGGGTGGGTTGTTTATAGTTTTTTCCAAACAAGATGCCTCTCCAAATATTTTTCTATCGGGCGTTCCATCAGTATCAAACTGTGCAGGCAAAAAACGCACACAACGTGTTTTAAAAAGGCTTTGTGAACAGTATTTAGTAGTTAGCAGGCTGCTGGTGTCTTGGGAGAGGTCAAACGGCGCTGGGGAAGGGGAAAAAGGAGATCGTTTTCCATTCCTGTGTGCATGCAACAAGCAGCAAAACACCAAAGTTACTCCAGTTAGCTTGGTATCAGCTCTGCTTTCTGTTAAAAAGGACACAGTACAAATGGAGAATGGAAATTGTATCATAAATCTAGACACACAATTATATCAACATAATAATACAGCCCTACTCGTTTATTTCCTAACAATCTACATCACATGTTCTGAAATTTGTTTTGAGTATAAATCCAGTTTGGTCATAGTGCTTTTATAGCCTTTTCCAGATCTGCCTGTTCTATAGCTGTTTTAAGTGTTTAAATGTATAGACATGAAACATAGCATGTACAGACAGAGACAAAATAAGTTATGTGTAGGATACCTATTTAGTCAAATGCCAATGCATAAATCTTTATCAGCATGTTAACACTAACACAGAAGTTAGCGACTGTGCTTACACAACTCAGGCCAATATCACTACAAAAGAAAGCATGTAGTAAAGTGTGCAGCTTTTATTATAAGACTCAATCCTAGGACAAGACACCATATGTCCTAAAATTTCACAGCCACTGACTTGATTCTGGAAATAACATTGTCTTACAATTTGCAGGCAAGAATAATTTATTAAAAAACAAAACACCTTCCAAAATACAGAGCAATTAAGGGAATAGAAATAATGCTAGAAGTTTCAGTTGCACAATGACTTAGCACCAAGTTCAGGGACAAGAGAAGAGACACCAGTGGGGTGGGGATGGTTAGACTCGGTGGCAGCAGAGTCTTAGATAAGGAGATTGTGAAACCACACCCTATGCTGAAGAGCTGTAAAACAGCCTGCCTTTCCTCACAGGAGCTCAAGCAAATACAACCACACAGCTCTGCACATACCAATTCCAAGGCAGGGCTGCATTTCATTTGCTACACTGCAAGAGGAACCTGGAACCATGACCAACATCATTTTGCTGCCCTTTCTTGTAGGGAGCAGGTCCATTACCACCTCTTGTGTTCACATTTATCTTGTGAGGAAAATGTGAAACCTGTTCTCTGCTCAGCAGGGTTAGGGATCTTGAACTGCCGTTCAGGACTGACTACTCAAAGGGCAAGAGGGGCTGGTGCTACTCTCTAAGAGTAAACTTTACTGATAAGCATTCCAAACTGAAAAAAACCACCTCCCATGAGTAGCTGTACATGGATGGAAAGGGAAACTATCTCATGGCATTTGAAACAAAGATGGCCACAAAACTTGAAAACTGCTGCTGGCCACATCTCATCCTTGTATAGGACTTAGAATTCTGTAAAGCTTATTGTACACACTGCACCATACAGATGCAAGACTCAGCGTATTTCTACATTTCAGGGTGCACAAATGAAAATGTTTTTTCAGAAGAGGCAGTAAAATTTACCCACTAAACAGCAACTATTACAGAATAAAAACCTAACAGATTAAGGGAAATTATCTACGATGTGAATGCCATATAAGGAAAGTCACAAAACTTTTATTCAATTGATGCTACACACCTGCAAAACCCAAGTAAACTAACACTAATATTTGATTGTTGAAACCGTATGTTTTGAAGTAGCTTTTCTTCCTTTCCTTCTGCTACATTATCCCAGAGAAAAACACAATTTGTTGCTGGTATTTTTGCTTTACTTTTAAACATGTATCTAAAACAAAAGGGCAGTTACCCACCAGTAGGATGAAGCTTCTCCTTCAAAACTATTTCAGAAAAGTTGTTTTTAATAATATGAAAGTACTAAAAATGAAAATAGTTATTTACACTGCTTATTTATACAGACTGATTCGGTATGACTTACTGTTTTGTTCATTTTCCCCTTAACACTGGCATAATAGACAAACCACAGAGCAAAACCAGAGGAGCTTATAGAAGTAAGTACTCATGCAATAAATGACATTGCACTTTAAAAATATGAGATAAATGAAATGAAGATTCAGAGAAAAGACTATTTACTAAAAATCAGTTTACTACTTAACCTACCTGCTGGCAGATGATCCATTTAGTGAATTCTGCAGACTTGTATTGGCTGAACCTAGAGAGGCATTAAAAATTCCCTGCTGAGAACTACCATTCACCGGACTCCCATTACCTTTCAGTATACCAGTACACTTCCAGTTGTCCATGTAATTGGCTGCAAACACAGATATATAGAAACTGTTAGTTTCTCTTCTGAAGCTCCACTTTCCCTATAAGTATGTTTCCACTGCCCCACATCTGGTGTGAATCAGAACTGAATTTCAATACCAATATATAAATTCCAAAAAGCTGAGGATCTAGCCCTTTAGCTCATATTCTCTGCCTGTCCATGTTTTTTTTTTTTGTTTTTGTTTGTTTGTTTTGGTTTTGTTTTTTTGTTTGCTTGGTTGATGAAAGGGGTGCATGTATTTTTTTGTTTTCTCTTAAAAAGGTAAACAGAAAAAAGCCATTTGCCTGGACATTGTGACTGAATGTAGATTTTCTAGGTTTAGCAGCAGGAAAAGATCTATCTTACTTTTTAACATGAAAACTTTATGTTGCTCTAGTCTGGTGAAACAATTTCAGGGTACAGTAACAACTATTCACAGCAGCCTAAATCATGCAAGTATTTCAGCACAGGAAGTTATTTCTGAATTCTGTTTTTCTTAAACAGAAAAATAGAAAAAATATCTCTCTTTCACAAATCTAAAATTAACACTCAGTCCAAAATTGTGTTTTGAGTAGAATTTCTCAAGTATATTCAGCAGATACAAAGTTGATGTGTTTCAAGTGGGTAACCTTACCCTTCCAGAGCCTAACACAGCCATCATCACCAGAGGAGGCAAGCACCGTGCCTGTAATATTCCAGCTCACTCGCCACACCTGGGAGTTGTGATTATCAAACTGTGCCACAATATGAATTTCAAATTTTGTTAATCCTCCTGATGAAGTCAATTCTTTCCTGTTTAAGACAAAAGTGACAGTTCTGCACACAACTGTTCAAAGGTCTGGGCTTGAACATGATGAACTACATCTTTCTAATAACAACTGTTATTAGATAAGGTATTCAGACAAAATCATAGACTTGCTCACAATCTTATCACCTTAAAAATCAAGTTGTTAAAAACAATCCTGCATACATTATTACTTTTGCTTTGCACAGACAATTTGAACAAGATTGTACAGTATGCATCAGATCACACAAAATCATCTTCCTATTAAGCTCACCTTAGAGGTTTTAGGGTGAATATTCGTACATCTTTGGTTGCTACAGCTAAGATGTGGAAGGATCTTCCCAGATTTGGAGCAAATGCAATGTCATGTACAGGATCTGAGACTGTCATCAGAGCTTCTGCTTTTGCGTATTTCCTGTACAGTGCAAGAAATTAACCTTTAATGCCATGAAAATTGCCAGTGATGCAAATTATATAAACCAGATATAGTGGAAACGGGAAAAAGGGTTAAGTATATACAATAAGACTTCCAAAACTAAATATCTTTTTAACATAAATTTAGGCAATAATTTCAAGCACATTTCTTCAGAAATTGAATCTATCAGATACAGTAGCCACTAAGTACAATATACTACAATATTGTAAGTCACACAACAAAGCAAGAATTGCAGTACAAAGAATATTTTTGTCTGCAATTGGAAAAGGGAAATAAAAAGAAATATTCCATTCACAAATCTAAAGAGAATTTGCATCTCAGTGACTCACTAAATTTTCCATGCTTTCAAGCACACCACTGTCTGCCTCCTCTGCTGTATGACAAACACATATTCCATTTTCTCAGTAAGTTACAGTAACTTTATTGTTACTGCATGGAGAGCATTGCCTGAAGCTGGGCATAAAATCCACAGAACACTCTGGCTCCTTTCCCACATAAGTCACTCCCAATCAAACAATTCCTCTGTTATCATTTAACTGGAAGTGGCGGTGCACAAACTTACTAGCCTCTTCTGGTTTTGTGAACTCTTGACTATACAACCTGAACTTTAACAGACCATGAACAATTCACAGCACTTTCTGTCATTCTAATCAAACATTTAAAATCATTGTAAGGTGGCTTTGAACAAAACAGTGCCTGGTGCAACACAATTCAAATTTCAACTGTTAACTCCTTGTGCAAAATTAAACATATAATTTAGTAGACACAGAAACAACAACTCTCCCTTTAAAATGCTGGTAAGAACACTGACATTTCTGAACTGACAGAGAATAAAATTATCAATATAATTTCTGTTAACACCAGTTACCATTCTGAGGTCTTCCTCTCTTCTCCTACCCAATGGATCAGAGACAAAATTAAGGTATTATTATTTACTACTCCACATCTAATGATAGGAATAAAAGGAATAAATACTATAAACAACTTCATGATCCCACATTGTTATTTAGCATACCTGGTATTTTCATTATATTCATAAATTTGAACCTTAGCCAGTATATTTGGACTGTTGTCATCACTTCCTACAGCAATCATTGGAGAATGTGCTCGAGAGCTAAAAGGTGAAAACAAATATTGTTATATTTACATATTATATCTAGATAGATATATAGATATATAATATTTATATATAGTATTTCCCACATAAAGTACACCAAGACATTTGTTAAATTTCAAGAATTATCTATAGAGAAAACAAAACAACACCACAAAACATTACAAGGAAAAAATCACAATGAAACAGGAGTTAAATGCTATTCACAGTTATCTTCACTCTGTTGCTTTGAAAGCCCACTTTATACACTCATAAAGGTGAAATCATTAGACAACATTACTTAGCAATTCAAGATGATGTTCTCAGAGAGTAGAATGGGCTTTCTATAATAGACTGCATCTGCAGCCTAGTATTTGCCAGAAGTTTAATAGCAGAGTCTGCATTCTTTGCAGTGCTTTTAATTATTGATTTAGTGATATTTCATTCAGGTTTTGGAAGATACAGTACATAAGCTAAATGTAGAAGAATTCTAGTTTTTAAATAAACTTTTGTCCTGTCCCATGCATTAAAATGAATTCCTGTATGCCGAACCTTCAGCACAGACTAGTGCTAATGAATAGAAAGAAGAGTAACTGGATCAGCAGGACACAACACTGTGTCCACAGGGAAAGCCATTAAGTGCTTCTGGACAAACAGAAATTAAAGCAGTTCAGCTTTGAATGGTTTTTCCCTTCCTCTTACAGACACAAAGCAAGTGTTTTAGTAACATACCTCGAAGGATTCCATGAAATACAACTGCAGCTGAGCTTACAAGAGATTTCATGCTGCAGTGACCACTGGCTGAGATTCATCACATCTGGAGCTTCATAGATCCTTACAACTCCATCTGCTGAACAGGTTGCTAACATAAGACCCATGTGCTTGGGAGCAAACTTCACATCTGTAACAGATGTTCTACTGTCTACTAGAGTGGTCCTCTTGACCTGCAAAGAAATTTCCATCAAAAATTTATTCCCTAAGGAAGACTAATCAAACTCTGACAACACCATTTTATAGGATTGCTTACGTTTTCCACCAAAAAAATTCCCCCCCTCAGCTTTTCTATTGTCTGAAAGATGAGCAAGAACAGCCAGCGTTGTTTCAAATTACCTCTTGTCAAAGAAAAACCCAACTCTAACTCTACTAAGTGGGAATTCATGTCAGCAAGTTGTTTGCCAGGGAACATCTTTTAATAGCGACACAAACTGGCCTGAATGTAGCCACTTAACTGTTTTCCTCAAATGTTTTAAAAATACTTAATTTGTGTTGGAATGTGGCCACAAATGAACAAAACATAGCCAAAATCATAAACTTTATAGCTAGAGAAAAGAAGTCTCACCCAGTGACTCTGGCCTCGGAGTTTATCATTTGATTCTCCCACTATTTCTTCCCATACAGCTGCTGTTCTATCAAACGAGCAGGAAGCCAGGACCTGCCCAAATTCAGGATGGGCCCATGTCACACGCCACACTGATCCACTATGTGTCTGCAAGATAACATCAGAACACTGCAGAGAAGCAAACTTACTGTGTTAGGCCAAGGAACCATATACTTTCATGACTTTCTGAAGAAGAGAATCCTAGGAAGTACTAACACTGTTCCTCTGAAACCTGTGTTCTTTTATACAAAGTTACACAGCAGCTGTCACTGTTCTTTATTCCAACCAGCACTGCAAAGTTGTTGCTCTTAGTGTTTAGAATGCAATTATTACACACGTATTTCAAGGCATTATTAATATATTAAGTTCCAAACTATGATTCTGCTTTGATGCAAAAAGTACAGTTTTGTTCTCAATCAAATTTCAGCCATTACCATGTTCACTTATAGCTTGCCTGTACTTTTCAAAAGCACTTGCAAAGCATTTTTAATCTTCTTTTTATTATGAAGTTCCTTTCTGCCTAGTCAACATTCCTGAGTTAGAGAAGGGGAATTCAAAAGCCTTCCTTGCATTGCCATTTGCAGGAATTAATGCAATGTGGTCCTATTAAACTTAAGTTTAGGAGCAACTCAGAAGCTGAATGCACTAATTATCCTGATGAAGCAGAGCCTCTATATGACACAATTCTCAGAAAGGTTTTGGAGAACAAAAAGCAGAGGTCAGATGTTGTAACATTTAATAGCCAGACATCTTCCTTTTAATTTTTCCCCCCTTTTATTTTTTTAAGTGTTACTATATGTAAAAGGAAATACTGAATTAAAAATTAAGGTACTGTTTTCTACTCCTTGAACACCAGTCACCGATAATCTTTACTAATACTAACCTGCCAGCATAACTAGGTACTAACAAGAGCAGACTGCATGTTAGCGCCTGCTTTAAGTGAGAGGCACTAGTAATGTTTCATCAAGCAAAAAAAGAGTATTTTACACAAGACATACAGAATCTACATCAAACCAAAAGCATTTCTGCTCTAAAATTCAGCATAAATGAAGCATTTTTCTCTAAAAACAAAGGAGAAATAATGATTAGGTCTGTGTAAATTTTGTAAGTACAAACCTTCCAGCTGGCAGTGCAATGCCAATCTCCATTTTCACTTTTGTCCCAGACCTATTGAGAAATCAAAATACAATAATACAATTTGTAAACAATCCGTACTGACTAGTACTTTAAAGACACAACCATTCATATATATATATATAAAACAAAAACATACACACACACCCCCACTAAACATTTTTATCCAGGACACTGTATCTGGTTCAGTACAAAATTGCACTTTACTCCACCATGAAGCTATCCCTATTACAAGTAGGGAGAAGAGGTACTGCCTGCAAAACCCACTATTATATCTCTTTTTGAACAGTAAATTATATAGAAGAGAAATTATTAAAATTCCCAATAGTTTTTTCCCAGAGTACACCATTCAGTTTAATTATAGAGCCCCCAATTTCCTCACATGCTCAGCTCTGGTTGCTAAAAACCAAACGCAGCTCCCAGCACTCATCCCAAAAGCAGAGTAGGACAGTAAAATATACATCAGGGTAGTGGGGGAACAGATCTTATTTCTTTTCATGAGATTTCTGCCTTGATTTTTAACCACATGCAAGTCACTGAACCTTCCCTTCTCTTGATTTCCCATACACCTTTATACTTAGGAGTTTTTTACTGAAAAATTATGTAGAAAGTCATGAACATAACCAAATAAAAGACACCACCTGACACTTACTCCTATTTGTCACTCATTCACGCTAAGGCTGTACTGAAAGTCACCTCAAGCCTACCACTCTGGCTCTCTAACACAACCTGGGTCATGTTGTCCCTCTGGTTGGAGGAAAACTTCTGAACAGTCTCATAAAAGATTCAGTTATGACTGGAAAGTAACATTACACTGCTAAAGAACAGTTTCTGTGTTCATCCTACCTCCTGGCATCTGGCATCTTTTTTAAGAACTGCACACCCTAGGTAGTCAGTCCAAATCAAAGATCCCCATGGCTTTGGCTTACTTTCCGGGGGGGACCATCTTGTCATTATTTGTTATTTGCTTTTTAGTCTGTGGTCAGGAAGAAGGGGCTGCTTCCTTGTTTTTAAGCCTAATCTACATATAACACAGCTTTCTACAAAAAAAAAAAAAATCACTTTCTCAATCATTTATCTGGATTTAATAACAAACATGTCTGCTCTCTGCAAAATAAATTTCTTAAATCTATCCACGCGACTCCCGAATATTGGCCCATCTTCTCACTATACACAAAAAAAAGGAAAAAAACAATCACATTTTCGTTTAAGTAAGTATAAAACGCTATTTTATTTAGTCTAAAGGACCGTAAAAATTAAGACTTCTAGTGTTCTACAGTTTCCCCAGTCGGCCAGGGAACACACGGAACACTCCGGCTTGTTGCTTGCCGGCACTTCACTTTCTTCCCATAATAAATACAGATTACTGGCACTACATTACGCAACAATGGGTTTTTTTGGTAAGCATTCTTTAATAAACACGGATTTTCAGCTGAATAAACTCAACAAGCGGCACGGCTGCAGGCACAGCAGTCGGGAATGTTTTCCCTGCCGCAGCACTGGGTCGGAAGCGGGGCTCCCGTGTTTACACGCGTTAGCGTACACACGAGCACAACGGGTACCGCGTGCTAAAGCCTCCCGCCCCCACGGCCCGACACCGCACCGGGACCTCCCGCGGACCGAGCCCCGGCTGCGCCCGAGCCCGGCCCCACCCGCAGCCCGGTAGGCCGCGCACGCCCCGTGCCGCGACACAGCTCGGCACCAGGCCCGGAGGCTCCCCGCTCACCTTGACGCTCTGGTCGCTGGAGCAGGTGGCCATGCGGCGCCCGTGGAAGTCGAAGGACACATCGTGGATGAGGTCGCGGTGATCCGCGGCGATGCTGCGCGCCACGAACATCCCGCCGCGGCCGCCACGCGCGCGCGCCCCTCACGCGGCGGGGCGGGGCGGGGCGGGGCTGCGGCCGCGCGCGCAGCCGCCAGAGCCCCTCGCGTGCGCAGGAGGCTGCTCCGCGCGTGCGCGCTCCTTCCCACCGCCGGGAAGGGCGGGGAAGGGCGGGGAGCCGAGCCTCCCGCTGAGGGTCGGGGCGGTGCGGGAAATTACCCTCTGCCGTGCCTGACTGCGACTTGTACCCTCGCGGAGCGACAGGAGAGAAGATGTAACCTCAAGCTGCCTAAACCGGGGGAGGTTTAGGTTGGACATTAGGAGGAATTTCTTCTCGGGAAAGATGGTTAGATGTTCAAGTGGGCTGGCCATAGGGATGGTGGAGTCACCGTCCCTGGAGGTGTTTAAGGAAGGACTGGACGTGACACTTGGTGACGTGGTGATGTTCGATCTCGATGATCCCGGAGGTCTTTTCCGACCGAACGGGTTCTGGGATTCTGTGGGCTGCTGTGCCCGCGGCGCGGTGTTCGCGGCGCCCTTGGAGCGCGCCGAAATCGCGCTCCATAGCGGGTCCGAAAAGCTGCGGAGGTCGCTGTGGTAGTGCAGATCAACCAACAAACACTCAGCGCGGCGCTGTACTGCATTTGCTCCCTGTGATGTACTGCATTTGCTTCGTTAATGATTTACTGTATTAATGAGCCCTGTCCGATGAGCCTTGCGGTGCGAAAGAATGTGTCTCGGGGAAAGATTTGGGAGGATGAAGTGCATGACCGACAGCGCAGGCAGGGGAGGAATCCGCGGACAGGTTGAGAAACTCCTATGAGGAAAGACTAAGAAAATTAAGGTTGTTCAGTTTGGGAAAGAGATGGCTTAGGGGTGACCTAACTGTGGCCTTCTAGTACCTGAATGGGAGCCTACAAGAAAGAGAGACATTTTTCACAAGGGTAAGTAGTAACAAAACAGGAGGGAATGGCTTCAAACTCAGAATAGGTTCAGATTAGATATTAGGAATAAATTCTTTACTGTGAGGGTGGTAAAGCACCGGAACAGGTTGCCCAGGGAAGCTGTAGATTCCCCATCCCTGGAAATGTTCAAGACCAGGCTGGATGGGGCATTGGGCAAGCGGGTCTAGGAAACATGTCCCTGTCTGTGGCAGGGGCATTGGAAGTAGATGGTCTTTAAGGTCCTTTCCAACCCAAGCTATCCAATGATTCAAAGTGAGAAGCAATGTGTGTTGGAAAAGATCCAGACTATGAAGTAGAAGAAGCAGAATAGAGCCTGGCATGCGGTAGAAAACACATCACGAGTGACTGAGCTCTGGGCGGGAGCTATAGACCAGTAATGACTGGTCTGTAGTCAGAGGGCTGTGCAAAATAAATGAACCACAGCAGATGGAGACTCTTGAGGGCTCAATAGTTTCACCCATGACCTACAGCCTTTCAAGGAGCTCCTCACTAGAAGAAGCACTTTCTTCCAGTTTGTGTCCTGCAGTGTCCTCTCACAAACTGGGTCATGCAGCTCACATGCCAATACCTTTTAAATACCATTCGTTTGCTCTATCACTGAGCACAAGACTGTGACAGCATCTTGTTTTTAAGGAATGTTTCATCTGCAAGCTGTGTTATTTACTGACTATTCTGAAGATGACTACAACAGTGGACAAATATTAGCAAAGAGAAAATAATTCATGCACTGTATTCCAAACAGCAATAATGCAGTCAGTAGATTGAAAAAAATTATTATTGTGGCAATAAACACAAAAAGCAAATACCTTTGTATTTAACTGGTTTATATTTCAGGACCAAAACAGTACTGAAGTCATCAGAACACTTCCAATGCCTTAAAGCTATGCTCCAGTTTTCCAATCATATAGTAAGTGGAAAAAGGAAAGGCTGAAACTCCCTGATACCAGATATATTCAAATTCTCTGGATTCAAGTCAGATTCAGACCTTTTCTAGAAGACTTTGGTAACTGCAGCTTTAACAGAAAATTTGTTTTGACCTTTTCAAAAAGACTATTGCTACTCACTACCTCATTTAAATTTTCAAGTTCATAGCAATGAGAAGTCAATTTCTGTTCATTCAGTGAATACAATTTGTTCAGAGATGTCCAAATTCTTCACAGAATTATAAAGAAACTGTTACGTGCTTGTGAAATAAACCTGACAGTTTGGTATTTAATGTATTTAGTTTTACAAACTGCAAACTACATTCAGTAGGGACTGATGGAGGTGGTGTTATCACATGCCAGAGGGATCCTTTCACTCTTTCTGCATAACCTGCATGTAAAATATGCAAGTGTTTAGCACCCTAATGCGGGAGTTTCATTGGTAGGCCTTATATGAAGAGTAGATATGGTGGTACCCAAATGTGATAAGGAATTATAATAGATAGAGAATAATAAATTAAGATAAATTACAATAAATTTGGACTTAGAGGTACACCATGGCTTTAAAATGCTAGAACTCAATTATTTTAGTAATACTTGGTAAGGAAAACTTAACATGTTGAAAAATATATTCTTGCCCAAGTACAGCAAATATGATAAAAAATGCTTTCAGTTACAGAGGGTCAAAAATGTGGACGAATTTGGAAGGAAAATCACCATCTGGTTTTACATTATTGTCCAAGCTGGCCAGTGATAGTTTTAAAATTATATTTTTAAAATACTGCAGAACTAAATCTCAACGGATAACAACAGCTGGTGCTGAAAAGAGGAACTTGTAAGAAAATTGTCAAGAAAATTTAGCTATGTAAGCTTTACCTGTGGATAAATTTTGTTGGCATTTATAAATAAGAGAAAACTTGTAAAGCATTTAAAAAAATGAGAAGTCAATGAAAGGAAGAGGTTAATACTTTCTCATTTCTGAAGATGAGCTGGTATTACACAATTCCTCTCCTAGAGGGAACCTCATTCTGGGCTCTAGGGCTATAGTACAAATACCCTTTTTTTTTTTCCCTGCAATCACATGTAATCACTTTGGAAGCTGAAATTTCAGTATTTTCTAAACAATGGCTAAATTTTAAGTAATGCAATAGAAGAAGCAAGCAAATGTGTTTGTGACTGTTTCAGTGCTGTAATTAGAGAGGTAGTAAATTTTTCATGCTATTCTCATAAGTAAAACAAACAAACAAACAAACAAACAAATAAAGGCAAAGATCCCCAAAACAAATAGTAGTAATGCATGTATTTAGATTGCTAAGGAGAAAGATTTTTTTTTTTTTTTTAAATCTTTCAGCATAATTGAGACGTGTACTTTGAAACTTCAGTTATTGCTTCATTCAAGCAGCTGGAGCGACAGTGCCTAATAAAAACATCAAAGCTGACTTATAAATTCTTTAGTCTGTGACAGTGTATCTGAACGGTCGATTTTTTTAGTAATTTGGGGAAATGTCTTTTACTGTAAACCACTGACTATGTTTATAAAAAACTGCATTTTTTTCAGAACAATTGTTTCCTGTCAGTGATTCAGCTGTTGAAACCAAATTCTTTTGCAATTTTCGTAATGTAATGGTTTTGTTGAGATTTGAATATGTTTCTACTAGTGAATGAATATCTTTCACCTGCTCAAATCAGCCAATAATAACAGTATAGTTGCAGCAGGGCAAAACTGTCAGATTCACAAATAATTAGCCTCAATAATTTTCATTTGAACAATATATAAATAGGTAATGGTATTGCAAAGGCACATTTTGACCTAAAATATTTGTTTTCTCTGACAAGACACAAAAATTGTACACTACAATTCAAGATAAGGCTTTATTTCTAACATTTTAGTTTGGTTGGTAAGCAAAAAAAAAAAAAAAAAAGAAAACCAAACCCAAACAACCATTTTTTTTTAAATAAATATACACATACACAAATATTTGTTCATTTTTAAATATAACCAGCCCCTGACCTCATTCTCTAGATTCAAAGCAAGTTATGTCAGTTTAGATTTATTTAGAAACTGGGTCCAAAATCACCACTTACTTTAAAAAACCCAGGAAATGTGGGTGATTGTCATCCCAGAACCTTAGTTTACTGGGGTGTCTGGTTTTAATCAGTACGAGGAATGAGATAAATACATTTACCTAAAGTAGCCAAATGTATCAGATGTTTTCAGTTAGTAGAAAGACTGACACAGAATGCAGATTCAATAGAGGAAACACTTCATAGTGAAACATCAGAATCAGCAAAGGGATGAGGGGACAAGATACAGCCTTTGTTAAGGCAAGCAGTCATTAAATAGACAGCCAATTAGGATGGAAAGCATCCAGTCTAATGAAGAGGCACTCACATTTTCTGGGGAAGTGAAACAACATTTGATTAAATTCTTTTAAATGGCCAGAGTATCTCTCGCATTAAAAGTAAAACAGTATTTGTTGATCTCTCTGGACCTCTTCAGGAAGATTTCAAATGTTATCAAAAATTGGCTGTAAAAGCTAACATGCTACATCAAAAGAGGGTTCTTCCAATGATGTAACATGAACACAAGTTATCTTGGACCACAGAAGCCTTGACATCTGGGGTAGTATGGTAAATCAGATGGAAAAACAGTATGTGAGCATTTTCCTTTTGCTTCCTCACCCAGGTCTAACATAAATCTTTCTTATGAATAAATACTTCAATTTCCTTTTATCTTAATCTAGGCGAAATTAATAACAAATTGAATACTACTGCCTAGTGAGACATTCCCCTTTGAATGATCTAACAAATCCAGAGAGCAAGACACTTAGTGCTGGAAAGTTGCAGCAGTTCCCTGCTGCATTTCCAGAGTATCCAGAGGGTTGTAAAGTTGGTGCACAAAGGGACAGTCCCCACTGCACAGCAGTGGTTGGCAGCTACCATTGCCAGGTCAGAGGGGCACAAGCATCTGCTACTGATGGTAACTAGAAAACTTCCTGCCACATAGCAAGATAATGGGAAGCATGCTGGAACTCGGGGAAACCACAGGGAGTTTGCAGGTTCCAGTTAGCTGAGGCATGAATCAGGATTCAGCTACCAGCTAACCTTGAAGACTTCCTCTTATAGTGGAATAGTAAGGAAAGACACTCTGTTTGTGGTGATGGTGTGCATGATGTGGAAAAGTATTTTAACATTATTATTTGCATATTATGTGCAGAGGAAGATCACAAAACTATGACAATTCTGGTACATAATTCTTAACATTTTGATTAGATATTATACCTTGATTAAATTAAATTGAACCACAGCACAGAAGAAGAAGTAAAAGCATCTATAATAAGGTTAATTTTTCACTTTTGACACAGTAGGCCAATTTTGTTCTCAATTTGACTTTCTAAAACCACATAACTTAATTTATTTCTGCTGGAAGTCCAGTGTAAGTGTATTAGCATTGGTAGAGATATTCTCATTCAAAATTACTTTAACTGGCATTGCTTTGAATTAAAAAAAAAAAATACAGTTAGTACTTTCCTTTTCTCCCTTTTGACTACCTTCTTCAAGTAAAAGATGCTTTTGCTTCTAGAGAGAGGTCTTATAAAATGCAAAGGCTTACCAAAATGAAAGTAAATAATGAACTGTACTCAATAAGAATGTTTGTATCAGCATGGGATAGAAGGTGAGGAAGCCTGCTTGAAATGGCTACCATGGTTACATGTTTCAGTCATGTCTGCACTAGAAGCCAGTCTGTTACAGGCAGTCATGGATTATCATGCCAACAGCAAACAGCTTTCAGCAGAGTTAAAGGTTCCATTCCTGACAACTTTTAAAAATATTATTTTTGGCAAGGAAGACCTGCCTGACCCTGTGAAATCCACACTGGTTTTTGTACCATTTTTTCCTTAACTTAAAAACTGGATTCACAACAACTAATAATATTTCACAGAGTAAAATGATAGCTATTATTATATGTTCTGGATTAAGGCAAGGTAGAAATACAAAACAGGTGTTATAGAACAATCAGATTTGGGGAAAAAAATCTGGTAAACCAAAACATTTAGGAGTTTGCTTATCTTCGAGAAAAAGTTTGAAAATGTTAGCAAGTGGTCTTGTATGTGTAACAAAAGTGTCATACAAACTGGAAATCTAAAGGTGGATGTTTCAGAGGAAAGCACTGCATAATCACAGCAGTGTGTGAAAGATGTGGGTTGAATTCCTGTTCAGAAAAAAAGAATACCAGCAATTACTGATATGAAGAGTAAGACAAATTAAGGGGATCACTTACGAGGCATGACTGGCCTATCATGGCAAGAAATTAATAGCAAAATATTATTCTGTGGGTAAAGTACCCAAGCCTTTATGTGAGTAACTTGAAAGTAAAACAGGCACTTAAAGCAGAATAGTATGTATCACCCTGCTTTGTTGCTGCTGCAGAGTTCCACTTTAAACCTGTTACTTGCTAGGAACTCAATAGAATGTCCCAAAATGAATTTAAAACTTACTTTTTTATCTAAATAAAAAGGACTATTAGAAAAATGCAAGAAAAAAAGATAAGCTCCAACTCTATAAAATTATGTTTTACCACTTAATGTAAAACAAATTACAGGAAGACAAAGTAAGCAACATAATTATTAGAAATTATGGTCAAGGAAAGCAGTCATGATCAAGTATAGCTGTGGCAGCACACGAAGTTGAGTAAAGGAGAAACAGAAGTGGTGTTATATGTAAGTAAGTGGCTTATGGATGGGAAACTATTCTGAGTCATATGAATGTGCAAAGAAATGTAAGGGAAAATTGGAACGACAAGTTGACAAGCAACATAACTGACAGCTAGGAAGGGAATACTGATGGCTTCATAACAGTTGAATATGAAGGTTGATCTCAGATGGTATAATTACATCAGAGCTATCTTTAAACTAGTGATCTTAAGTTGGGAAATAGAAACAGCTTGTAGGAGAAAAAGTAGAAAATAGCTGGCCCTGAGAGTTTTCACAGTAAGAACAGACAGAAAAGTCTAAACTTAGCAGTGGCAGCTTTCCTCCGTCTGTTCCAGAGTGTGGAAAGAAACATCAGAAGTAGAAAACAGGGTATAAATACTGACAAAGTTACTAGTTAAATCATTTTTGCAGACTAGAATTATGATAAAATATCAAATTCATTATTATAGCTGTTGCTTACAGAATGGTTGTGTATGCTTTTTTATGGGCTGAGGAAGCCTTTAATGCCTTTACTGTTGGGTGCTAACACAAATCTTTCACTACCTTATAAAAAGATTTCCCAGCACCAGTTACCACAGTAATATTTAATGATTTGGACAGTGAGATCAGGCAGAGTTTGGTGAACTGAGTTTGAAGGACTTCTGCCTTCTAGATTCCATAGCCTCTCAGTGACCTCAGAGATGAGCCAACTCTCATTTCCTTCAGCAGTTTGCTCATGAAAGGGTAGAGCAGTGCTGAGGGAAGGAGCATGTGCTGCAGCCTTTCCTCTTCAGCCTCTCACTGTGGATGGAGCTGCAGGATGGCAGTCCTCCTGCTCTGTGGGGACAGGGGCAGAGGCACAGCTGTGGTGGGCCACAGAAAGCAGGGTTGCACCACAGTACACATAGTGTTTGATGCCAGACACACATCATGATGCCATCCATTTTGAATGTGACAATTTCTTTTACTACAGGTATTCTTTAGAATATTTTTTCCTTTATTTAGAATTTTTCATTCTCACATATTTGAAGTGAGCATACAACTTAATGTAATCTGCTTAATAGATTGAAAAATTTTAAGTAGCTGATTCCGGTAGCTGACTCAAGGCTTCTCCAGCTTTCTCAAGGAAAATTTGAATTTTGCAGCAGTACTTGACTCCACAGAAAAGAACATGAAGGTTGTAGAAGGTGGATGTGCATAAAGAAGAGCATGGAGGAAAGAGGAGAGGAAGGTGTAGGGAGAGCCATTGTCAAGACCATTCAGAAAGGTTTTGGATGACCAGGAATAGAATTAAGACACCTACTTCATCGGTCACTGGATCCCAGCTCTCCAGTCTCTAGTTTCAGGAGATTGTTCCTCTCCTTGCCCACACTCCTTACCTCTCAAGCAGCAAACATCTCATCATTTACACCTCCTCCACTGCTTCCAGGGCTCAGCTGCTCTGGCAAAGGAAGGGGCAGAAATAGGATTGGCTCAGAAAGTCAGGTTTCCTACTGCTGCTGATGCATACTCAGTCTTTCAGTATAAAACACACACGCATACAATGTAACACATATATTCTCATAATGTAAAAGTATAAATTACCTAGGCGGAGCCAGTTTGCTGTCAGAAGGTAGAGATCAGTGGCTTACATGATATGAACAGCTCAAGTGCACGGTCTTCCACGGGAGAAAGGCCTTGGCAGAGGAAAGAGCAGAACTTGACTACTCTTTATTGGGGCCCTTGTGCCCACCTGAACAGCTGCACCCATAGGCAACCTGCCTACATTGCCTATTCCTGCAGCTGGCCCTGCTGTTTTCCATTAAAATAAAATAAAAACTCTATATTTAAAATGGAAATCTCAGTAGTAATTTTCTTTAAGAATTTATTTTCCATTTGGAAAAAAAGAAGAAGAAATATTTATATTAGGGCATAATATCCAAATATTTGTCTGACACCAGTCTGCATTGATAGTGCAACAGAGATAGTACAATGCAGTTTGAAGGATGATAACAACACAGTAAAGTATTTACTGTGGAAGTTAGTTGCTTATTACTCATTACATGATTGATACTTTTGTTGTTGGTGAGTGTAACAAACATACTTCATTAAAATGCTATTTAGCTATAATAGGCTAAAGAGCTTTTGAAATCAGTGTTTTAGGAAAACCACATATTCCCCAAACACAACAGGATTACCCATTCTAAAAAAAAAAATTACTTAAGCAGCTGTACTGAACATTAACATATCTTTGCATCTACAAGCACAGCAGCTTAAGAAACTCAGGGTCCATCCCAAAAACAGCCTTATACTTCTGTCATCCAGCAAAATAATAATTCTTGGAACCATTTTCGTGTATCTAAAAGAAGATACATAAGAAATAAGGACCTATTATGTGCTCTGGGGGTAACAGGAGTCTCAGCTAGGGCAAGTGTCAGTACCTACAGGCAGCTTCAGACTTCAAGGAATATTTCTGAAAGAGCATAGCCAAGATTTTCAAACTGTTAGATGATACTTCAGTCTCTTCTTATGGAGAATAGACCCTGTCTCTCTATCTCAGATTTCAAATTAAACTTCTGCAAGGTGTATGAGGAGACTATGTTATAGGTATGGAATCACATATTTAGGGATGTCATATGCTAGATATAGCTTATATATAATCATGAGGCATAACAAGACAGAGTAAATTTAACTAAGGAACAGTCTGGGGATATTGTCCAAATAAGCTATATTAGCAAATTTTAAATGGGCAGTGCTAGAGTAATTTTCTGCTTTGACCACCATTAGAAGAAGGTAAACATATTTGTCTAGGGAGGTTTCAGACTCCAGTAGAGAGAACACCAAAAGGCTCCCTAGAGAAGAGCTAAGTACTCCTCCTCCCTCTGACATTTCTAAAAGGAAATGTGATTAATTTATTCTGACAATAATAATAGTTCATTGTTTCCAAAGCATTTGAAACATCTGGATTAGGAACATGTAATGAAATCCCAGACGAAATTTCAGGGGAAGCATACTTCAATTTCTGGAAGACACATGACTACAAAAGCTAATTTCCCATTCACTGGAAATTTTGAAAATATTTTGTTGTTCTCAATTGTGCTCTCCTCTGCCCATGGAATTCTCACTAGCAAAAACACTGCCTTACTGTCAGATGTGAGGGTGCACTCCCTTTTAGGAGAAAACATACTGTGACTTCATACTAACCACTAGCTACTTCATTCATCTTATGTCTTAACTCAGCAATGCTGTTAGCTCAGAATCAACAAGGAGATCTTCCCAACAGGAATTGCTATGAGGACAGATTATTCAAGGGAATCACTAGAAGCAGCAAATAATTTATATAATTTTTAAATGTTATTGTGCAAACTGTGTGGTCATAGTTTACGTTAACATGTTTTTAATTAAGTTATTTCTAAATCTTGAAGTTTCACTGTTGCAAGAGAAGAATCAAGTCTGCATGTTGTTAAGTCTCTTTTCTACACATTGTACAGTCTTGTAAAAATTAGCATGGTAAGTTTGCCTTACAGGAATAAGAGATTTTTGTGTTGTGACAGAAATTTAAACTTAAGACTCAAGGTGCATACCAAAGCAAACAGAGCCCAAATCTGAGAGGACAGCCACCATACAAACATGCTGAAAAAAAAAACCCTTGAGTATTTTAAGAAATGTTCACATCGTGAGGTAGGATTAATGGTGCTTTGAACATTCCCAAACAGCTCTATTGTGGAGGCGTACTAGCAATTGCTGTACAGGGGATGCTCCTTTCAACCAAGGTCAAGTAAGTGACATCAATTGCCAGCAACTGCTTTCTGCCCAAGGTAACCCATTGCTACATTGTGGAGGAAACAGTGTATGCCTAAAAGACAGAATTTTTACCCACACAGCTTTTTCAGTATTTCCCCCACCATTATGCTTTTGAGCAAGATGAAACACAACTATTTCAGATGTATTCAGATGTATGTATAATAGGTGAGTGGCTTATGTACCATCCCTAAGTGCTGAGCATCTCTTCTAAGCCCCTGCCCTTGAGATATCTGAAATACAAAGAAAATACCCAGTACATTGAAGCGCTCTGGGGGAGGACAGCAGCAGCAGATGATATTTATATACACAAGTATTATGCACAAAGTATAAGCATACAAATGGAACACTGAACAGTGTACAGAGACTGCTTAACCACCATCTGCTGACTTGCACAGATTCATGAAAGCAAAAATATTATTTCAAATTTTCCCCCAATAATGCTATATTCTGATGAAAGAAGTAAACTTCCAAGAGTTAATCATATGGTTATCTGCATGATGATTAAAAGTATCTGCCTTACTTCTTATAGAAATATTTTTAAATTATCAAGAAAAATATAATTCAGCACTTGATAATTTTAGTTAATTTAATTTCTATCACATTGTGTTAGAATGGTAGATTTAAATATATACATCTATGAAATTCCCATTAGAAAAACAATTGTATAAAAGGCTGTTCATATAAGTTTCCAGTTAGAGTAATCAGAGGGCTATAACTTGCAGCATAGATTTCATTAATCAGATTAATTATCAAACCAATTAATGACCCACTCCTCTGTGTGAACAAAGCACCCCTACTTCTTCCTCTCTCAGGAAAGTGAGAGGTAAAAGAAAGAGAAGGGAAATTTTTAATGTCACTCTGAAAAGCATATATATTTATGTTTTAGAAATGTAATCCTTGCATTGGAAGGATGAAGGAGGTTTCATTGGAACCTCCTGTCCAAATATATTCAGGATTTATTCCACTTTCGGTGACAGAATTGTGTAAATTCAATAGTAATATTGCACACTGTTGATGCATATTTTACAGCAGAATTAGCTGTAATGATTGATGCAGTCACCTCCTTCAGTTGTCTGCCTCATCCCGCTTTGCAAGGTTGCTGAAACTCTGGAAATTAGGTGAGAGTTAGCCTTAGCACTTTTTCTGAGACAAAGAAATACTGTCATTATGTGATTTGTGATATTCCCCGGAGAAAACCCCAGGACAAAAACCGTGCATGTGGCAGTTTCACAAATAATACATCCCACTTCTCATTCACCATTGCTGCTGGCGTATTGTTCCTTGTATGGCATTTACCAGCCAAAATATATTCTGAATCTAGAAATTAGATTGTGCAATTATATCTTCTGATAACAGTATCCATAAGGTATTACCAATATGTTGAGAAGCAATGGGAAATCTGGACTGTTCTGATTATGACATACATGGTAATGTAACAACTTAGGGATGCAGGTATAGGCTTATGGCAGTTGTATCTCCTATTCCCCTCCCCACAGTATCATTTTCAGGAATCTACTCACCAGATTCAATTAAATGTTCTTTCTTAAGTAAGAAAAACAAAATGGAAAACTGAGATGGTCTTTGATGAGCACAAAACAAATAAAAAACTCCAAATATCATTGTTTTTACTCTGCACCTTACCTTTCCTCCTCAGTGCCTCAGAGGAGGCTGGTATGAAGAAAGCAGCCATCTTGGACAATGAAAATTAATTTCAAGTCAATAGAGCTTCCAAGAGAATGGGAGCTAGAAGCTACCTAAGATGTTGAAGTGACCATGTAGGATATTTCTTGATGAATCCAATCTTTATAACATACTTTGTTTCTTTATCTCTTTGTAACATTTTTTCCTTACTGCAAATCTGTGTTAGAAAGTCTGCCACTGAAGAACGTGCAGAGGTCTGCTTAAGGAGGGTTACCATACAGTTTTTAAAAAGAAAAATACTGTCTTTTAGTGATGTCTCTCTGTACGCCGTGAGAGAGTAGGAGAAAAAAAAAATTTAAATGCATAACATGTAAAAGACCCAGAGAGTTTCATATACCCATTTTGATACTGGACACGTTCTGCACAAGGGCACTTTTCTTCCTGGGTTGTTAATTCCAGTAAGTAGTCATGTCATGACTTGAACTGCTGGAACTGCTCCACTGGCTAAAATAAGATGTTAAAGACCTTGACAACATTCCAATTGCAAAACGTGTGTTATGGATCCTTCTTTGAGTACATTACATTCAGTTTTTATTTTCTTTGAGAAAACAAACAAATTGGCTTAGCAGTTTGTATGCCACAATGAATTAGAGGTTTGAAATGTCTGGACCAAAGGAAACATAGCATACATTCAAAAGCTCTATTATACTGGCTATGCAAAACAGATTTTTAAGACTCCTTACTTTTGTAGATTAATTTCAAAGACTTTTTTATAAGAGACATTATCAAATTAAAAAAGGAAAGGTAAATTTTACATGCACTACTAATTTGTTTTCATTAGGAAATCATACTGCCTGAAAAATTAACAATTTTTTCATGGCTCTTTGCCACCTACAGGCAAAATCTATTTTCCTCCTTGCTTTTTGATTTACTTCGGAGTTAAAAAGAAAGGTGCATTGATTATTGCAGTCCTGCCTTGCCAAGTAAGTGCAGCAGCAATGCAAATTTTGCTGTAGTGTTCCCTGGCCCTTAGAAGATCCAGTGCCCAAGTTTCCACAGTGACACAAGTGTGAACACCTTGTTCTCTATAACATAACAAAGGACATCTCAGCAGGCGAAACGAGCCACACACTCATGGAACTCTGCCATCAAAACAGTGACTCAGAGAATGTGGCTCCTACAGGGCTGCTCATTATCTCAAGAGGACAAGCTTCTACGGGAAACTGTATGAAATTCGATATATTAACATCAACTTAAAAACAGGCAAAGATATCACAAATCCTGTACAGACCTACCTCTGCTATCACAGGAAAGACAGAAGTAATTATTGTAATAAATGCTAAAGGCTCAGCACCACATGGTAAATTTTAGTATCTATGAAGCTGGTAACAATAAGATATTTTAAATCCCTATTACAGCGAGTAGTACAAGAAAATCCTTTCCTGTTATTGGCACATGAGGTTGTCTAATGCAGAAGCATAAATTACAAATACAGATTACAATCTGAAGACTCTTATTTTGAACAACTGGGGCAAAAAAAAAATCAAAAACAATTCAGAGATTGTTAGACCCATGAAAATAGTCACAATTGCTTTGTTCTGATGCTGGGAAACCCAAAGGAAAACCAGAACATAAAACTGAGAATACAAATTTATAATAGAAACATTTACTGTTACTCCTCAGGAGAAAGTCTTCTTCTGCTAAATCAGTATTTTCTTACCAGAAATTCTCCTAGCAAACAACAGTAGTCTGGTGCATCACAATCTTTCCTGCAGTAATTCAGAAAATTACCTTAATTTTGTAATTTGGAAGATAAGCTTGAATATAGATGAAGATACGTATAATCAAGCATGGAAACCACTAAAATACATAATCTGTGCTAAAAACAAGTTACAAGATCATGATACTATGACTTCACAATTGTAAGAGAACTTGAGTGAAAGACTCACTGGTCAGCGCGAAGAACTTCTTCAGAACTGTTTCAGAACTGCTCGTTAACCATTATGAGATCATATAAAGTAATGCTTTGAAATAATAATTGTGAGATTAGAAATGGTCTAAGCAAGGAACAGCCCTATTCAGTCTGTAAGGCAATTTTAAAGTCTAATAAATCCATGATCTTCAAACAAACTTTCAATGTGAAAACTATGTCAGCTATAAGCAGTTACTATAGACACCATTTCTAGAAAAAATTGACCTTCTAACAAGGACCATGGAATGACACTAAGCCATATTCACTGAAATAAGAGTTTCTCACTTGCAAATAATGATTTCAATAAATGTCTCTGCAGCTAGGGGCGAAAAGGAGGGAGAGATAGAAAGTCAAGTAATGTACACAAACTATCCCCAGCAAGAAAGATCCGCTCTATAAGTGAGAAAAATAATAACTCGGAGTCGTCTTTCTCTTGGCAACTGGTTCTTTTCTTCTTCCCGTAGCTGTACCCAACACCCCCTGCATTGACTCATAGGCATTAGGCTTTGTGGCTGACTGCACATCCCAGCTTAGGTTGCTGGAAGGGCTGTTTCACAAAGCCACAGCAGAGCCTAAAGTTGTTCTATCCCTCAGACATTCTGGCTGGCTGCCTTTTCTGCCAGCTGGTGTGTCCATTCACTTGTGACAGCATTTCTGCCAGTTACCCTTTTCTTTTCATACTCCACAATTATTTCAGCTTCACCCTAGGAGTCCAGTGCCATGCAGACTGGCACAAATCTCTAGACTGAAACAGACTTTCTCAATAGTTCTTAATATTTCCTGTCTTCCTTGGCCATGAATTTCTTCTACATAGAACTCCAGACAACAGTTTGGGCAATTGTATAGTCTGGGCACAGCTGTATTGTCCTTCTCTTCCACAATCCCATCACCTTTACTACAGAGCTGTTTTTTATCAGACACTGGACACTAGGATCTCACTGTTGTGGATTTCTGACTAATGTGAAACACCCTCAGCTGAAGGAGAAGGCCTTGCACTTGTGCTTTTGTTGCTGCTTAAAGGATTTGCATTTTGCTACATACATTTTGAAGGGTTTGCTATGGGGTTTTGGGTGTTTTCTCTCTTTTTTTTTTCCCTTTCTTGTTGTATGCTAGAATACAATTTTGGGCAGGGGAAGGAAAGCAATAATATAGTTGAGGAAAAGTATTTGCACCAACACCCACTTTCAGTAATGGGAATTTTAACATTCACTTGAGAAAGGAATACAGCTTCCAAAAGTCTGAAATATGAGTGCACTGTAAATGCACAAAAAAAAAAAAAAAAAAAAAAAAGAAACCTGTTTTATCCTGACCACTGGACCTTTTCATTCAGCTTCTCCTACTCCCTACCAGATGCCAGAGGAGTGGCCAGCCCTTCTGGGTTTCAAGTCCTATCCCGTTCATCAGGGAAGGGAGGATCCTCTTCTCCTTTGGGCCTTGGGCTATAAGACTTAAATCAGGAATTATATGTTCTCCTCCTTTCACATTGTTGCAAGCTTAAGCACATTACAGCTCTCTTCCTTAACAATTAAAATTGATGTGGAGTGTATTTGTGAATAAAACTACCTCAGGGAAGAATTTGTTCTTCATCTACCAATATCTAAAATGGTTCTCAGAAAAGCAGCACAAACCAGATAATTTCCAATAAATGGTGCTTAAGTAGTTCCAGTGAATGACCCAAAAAAGTACACACAGAGGAACAAACACTTAGTCTGTTCCAGACTGGTACTAAAATAATTGTTCAGCCAAGGTCACTGGACAAAAACATTTAAAATTAACTCGATTGGTCTTCATGGGCACCAAAGTCAATTTTGAAATCAAAACTGCTGTGGACACCAATTATTTTGGGGTGACTGCTTTGTCAGCACAGCAGTGGGCTTCTCAAATTATCAGAGATTTTAATTAAAAAGCATTGCTTGCTTGTGTTTATACTAAGACAGAAAATACTACAATATACTAGACTTTCCAGCAACTATGTTGTCCCTCTTTGCATGTCTCACATGGTCCCGAGGGCATAAGACTTTATGTAATAGTCCATCTGGGCTTGGCTGCATATCTAATACAGAATGGGAGGTTACTATTGGCTGAATAAAGTTTTCTAATGAGCGTACTTGGTTTATGTTGTATATACAGTTCTCCTTCACAGATCATTAGAAATGTAATCTTGGGCCTATCCTGGGCTCAGATCCCAAAAGCCAGAGAACTGGTGCTGCATTTTTAGCGTATTTGCAGTAAAAATAAAGCAATCCAAATCTGGACAATAGCAATTTCTTCAGAAAACCCTGGTTTACATGTTATTGCCCAAAATTACCTCCAAACGGTTCTTGAATGTCTCCAGTGAGGGAAACTCCACAACCTCTCTGGGCAATCTGTTCCAGTGGGCGGGCACCCGCACAATAAAGAAGTTCTTCCTCATATCCAGGTGAAACTTCCTGTGCATCACTTTCTGCCATGGCCTCTTGTCCTATTGCTGGGCACCACCTGACTCTTGGCACCCTCCCTTCAGACACACACACACTGATGGTACACAGTTCCCCTTTGTGGCACTAATTCACACTTTTTTAGGGCGCCGGACGTTACCCAGTGACCTGTCCTGAGACACGAGGCGTCTCCCGCCTGCCCGGGGGCCCCAGGCTGGTGTCCCCCAGCAGCCGCGCAACGCAGCCCTCTCTGACTTGGCCTGACCCTTGGTTTGCCCAGCGTCTGCCGGAGCCGCCCCTTAAGGGGTTTTCTGTCCCAGTGAGGCAATCGCTGCGAGACGCGGCGTTTCTGCTTTCGGGACGGCGAGCCCCGCCGTGATTTGTCCGTGCGACATGCCCGTGTCTCCGCACTTCTGCTTTTCGGAACCAGCGGCTGCCGGCGGGGCACATCGCCGGGGGTGCGACGCTGAGCCGGGCTGGGGGACTCGCCGACGGCTGGAAGAGTCCATGCACACTTCGGGGCCCCTGTCCCCGCAGTGACATCGGCACAGCCATGCAGCACTACAGGCTGAGGGCGGAGTGGCTGCAAAGTGGCCCAGTGGAAAAGGACCAGAGTTCAACAGCAGCTGAACGAGAGCCAGCAGAGCATGAAGGTGGCCAAGAAGCAATGGCATCCTGGCTTGTACCAGCAGTAGTGTGGCCAGCAGGACCAGGGCAGTGATTGTCCCCCTGCATGCACTTTGGTGAGGCTGCACCTCTAATACTGAAGTCAGTTCTAGGCCCCTCAGTTCAGAAGAACATTGAGGCTCTGTAGCGTCTTCCGAGCAGGGCAATGAAGCTGGTGAAGGGTCTGGAGCACATGTGCTGTGAGGAGCAGCTGAGGGAGCTGAGAGTGTTTAGCCTGGAGGAGAGGCGGCTCGGGGGTGACCGCATCGCTCTCTACAGCAGCCTGAAAGGAGGTGTTGGCCAGGCGGGGGTCGGTCCTTCTCCCGGGCAAGCAGCGACAGGACAAGAGGACGTGGCCTCAGGCTGCGCCAGGGGAGGTTCAGGTTGGAAATTAGGAAGAAATTCTTCGCAGAAAGGGCGATTAAATATTGGGACGGACTGCCCAGGGAGGAGGCGGAGTCTCCTTGCCTGGAGGTGTTTAAATCAGGATGTGGCACTTAGTGCCATTGTCTAGTTGACGCGGTGATGTTCGGCCACAGGCTGGACTCGACGATCTCGGAGAACTTTTCTAAGCGAACTGAGTCCGTGATTTCTGTGACAACAAACCCTCGGCGGCCGTCTGGCGACCGAAGCCCCCGGCCCTGCCGAGCCGCCGCGACACCTGCGCGCGGCCCCGCCCCCGCCGGGCCAGTGACGTCACCGCAGGTGCTTCCCGCCTCCTGGTCCCGGGGAGGCGGGATCGCCACGGCTCTCGGTGGGCGGGGCGAAAGCCGCGCATGCGCCCGACGCCGGCTGCGGGACACCCGATCGCGAGCGTATGTGCGCGCCCGCCGCAGGCGCGAGGCGGGGGGCTGCGCGCGGGCGGTTGCGGGCTCGCCGCTCGGCCTCCTGCGGACCGGCTCGCGCGCCCTGGCGGCCGCCGCCATCGCCATGTCCGCCGCCATCGAGCAGGAGTTCCAGGAGATCGACGCCACGAACGACTGGCAGGCGCGTTATCTGGTGAGCTGAGCGGCGTGGTCGGCTGGAGCCGGAGCGCAACAGGGAGGGAGGAAGGGCAGCGGGGAGAGAGACTCGCGGGCCGGCAGCGGCCGTGCCTGGCGAGCGGCTCCGCCGCCGCCTCAGCGGCGGGGAGAGCGGAAGTCGCTGGGCCAACACGGCTCTCCCCCTCAGGTGCGAGCAGCGGAGCCGTGGGCAAGCGCTGGGCATGCGCACTCGGGGCGGGCGCGGAGGGGGGCGGTGGCGCGCAGGCGCGGGGCGAGGTGCGTGCGCGGCCGCGGCGGCGGCGCTGGTTCCGCGCTGCCCCCGGGGCTGAGCGGAGCGGGGCCGGGCCGGGCCGGGCCAGCCCAGCCCAGCCCAGCCCAGCCGCCGTGCGACTCCCGCCGCTTGCGGGCGGCGTGGGAAGCTGAGCCCGATAGTACGGATTCAGCCAAGGCTTGGGTACCCCCCCCCTCCGCCTCCGCTGGTTCGTGCGGCTGCTCCGGCACTGTGCTCCCTCCTCAGCGCCCGCTCCCTCTGCCTTTGGCCAGCTCGGCATCCACTGCGGGGGTTCTGCGCGAGTGCTACTTAATAAAATGCAGTATTTGCATTATTTTTTTTTTTAACGAGATTAAGAACTTCCAAGAACAGTCAGTTCCGTAAAACAGGCATTACGTATCAGCTGGTGTCACTAGAGCAGTTTTTTAAGCCCCCAGTGTTTTAAAGCACTATTTCACAAATGAGGAAAGAGAACCAAGCCCCAAGGTTTTCTTTACTGACTTCAAGTTATGCTTTTTCTCTGTTAAATTAGTAATTTATTTGATTTGTACGTGATTCAAATACAGTATCTCTACTGCAGTGTTTCAGATGTTGCATTTTTGGATATAGATGTATTACAAATAAGTAGGATCTAGCACCAAGCCTGACAGAGTTCAGGAAGGGTTTAGACAATTTAGACAAAGCTTTCAGGCACATGGTGTGGTTCTTTGGTTTATTCTGTGCAGAGTCAGGAGTTGGACTTGATGGTCTTTGTGGGTCCCTTCCAGGTCAGGATGTGCTGTGATTCGGTGTGATGGCTGGATATTATGTGGGAAAACTGATTTCTGAATTAGTCATTACATTTCTTTAAGTTTATTTCTTTTTAGCAAACCTACCCTCCCACACCATCACTGTAGAAGTGTTCTCCTTATTTTAATGTTTCTTTACCAAAGCAAGGGTCTGTTTCTTTGCACTGATGGTGCAAGTGCTTTAAGAAACAAAGTATGTTGCATCCTGTTACTGAGTAATAAAAAATTTACCTTTCATGCAGAGCTGGGTGTGAGTGCCTGCCAGATCCATTGGTTCCATGAGCAAGCTATCAAAGCTTGTCAACCATGTAAACAAGCAATTCCAGTGTACTGTATCAAAATAGATAACCTAATAGATCAGGAGGTTTTTACACAAATATGTGGAGTATTGGTGCTTGGCAGTTGCTGCTCCACATTGTGATTTATATTCTTTGCTGATTGGCAATACATTTTAAAGAAAGGTCACGCAACCAATGCTAAAAATTGGAGCTTTCTTTTATACATTACATTTCCGCTGATGCCCTTTCTGGCTGTGTTCATTGTCTGGGAATAGACTAGGCTATTTAGGAAGTTTGAAGACAAAGATAGTGGGAACATTGAGAAGACCAAAGAATGCTCAGTTGTAATAAGAAGTCTAAATGCCCTTTGGGACATAATGATCAAATGTAGCAACCTAATCTAAAAATGGAAGGAGAATTCAAAGTAAAATATTGTTAATTCTGTACTGAGCAACATTTCTGCTGAGATGGCATCAGTACAGGGATATAAATACAGAGTAGAATACACTGAAGGCTGTTTTCAGTTTTCTACATAGGGTAATTCTGTATATCTTAGGGAAGTTGTAGAAAAGGTGCACTCAGGGAATAAATCAGTAAAACAGAACGTTCAGACTGTGTAAACAGTAGGGTCCTTAAAACAGTGTGTGGGTCTGAATATCTCAGACATTATTAGAAGGTTTGTGCAAATGTGTGGGGAGACCAGGCTTTGATTCACATTGATATTTCTGACTCTAGAATTCTTCGTATTGGCTTGTGTTTAACTACAGTTGTATGGGATGAGCCATCAAACCACCAAGAATAATCCTATGGCCCTTAATATTAACTGGTTCACTTAAGTTTGTGGGGTTTTACACTGCTAGTCGCTTTAAAGGAGCCAGCAGAATACTGCTGTTGCATCTGAGTCCCTTACTGCTTTGAGAGATAATGTGCAGTTCTGAGGTAAACTGTAAATGTAATAAATATCTGGGATTAGGGCTATTTTACCCTTTGATTCTGATCCATAGGTTGCTTGTCAAATGGTGCTTACATATGGTACTTTTAGCCAAATGTAGGAAGATCTAAATGGTGGCAATTTGGCCATGAATGAAATATGTCTTCTGAGCGAAAATGATACTAGGGGCAGTAAAACTTGGTTTAAAAAATGTTAGTTATTAGTAATGCTGCTTAATTAATAGTGTGTGTAGAACATTAATCTTAATCGGGTTGCTGGCTATTAGTCAATTATTTATTTTGTCTTTTTAAGGAAATCCGACATAAATCCAGTGACTACCCTCACAGAGTTGCAAAATATCCAGAAAACAGAAATCGAAACAGATACAGAGATGTTAGTCCATGTGAGTATCTTTTCTGCAATCATTGCAGTAAACTTACTAGACCTTCTCTTACCCTGTTGACACTGGAGGTGATAAATCATGGTCATTGCAAATTTTGCATTTTGTTTATTTCTGTAGGCATGTATTGTGATAAATGTGAGATTTTTGGTAATGCATACACAAATGTGTATAACAGGAGGAAGATGAGTCTGCATGTTAAGCTCATTGTACTGAATGCTGAATGAGAGATGGTTGAAAATCACAGGTATTAGTGTATCGGTAAATTTATGTGAGCTACAGAGTAATGTTCTATAGGTACTTTTCTAATAGGGAAATTATTGGTTTACTAGTTCTTTATATGTTGTAAAAAACGAGTATAGAGGTTAAGTTAATACACCTTGACTTAAAGAAACGTTTTCTTTTTGGACTGAGTGATTCTGTGCATTTTTAAGGTGGTGTGGATAAATGCCACTCAATTTCTACTGTTGCTTTAAAAAATGCTTGAGATTTTGTTGGTTTTGCCCATATAGTAATTAAGATATGGAGTGCTTCGTACTTCTACTAATTGCAATAAAATGGTCGTTTTGACATAATGATCTTATGTCTCATGTGAAAAAAAAAAAATTTAGACCAGCTTCTTTGCTACAGAGATGCTGTGGGCTTCTTTTCATCAGCATTTTACTTCAGAAGTTGTAAGCCAAAATTATTGCAAAAAGATATGTGAGCTAGAGATAGGGGAAAAATGATATAGCTTTAATTTTTTTTTGCCATATATTAAAACTGGGACGGATAACATGTTTATGTATTCCTTACGAAGTTTCCCAGAATACTGAAGGGTCCTGAAAACCACCTTGTTACTGGATCTAGAGTTTTTGGAGAGTTGCTGGTATATCGGGGCTTTTCATTTACGAGCCTGATCTGAATACCTATTCTAAGATTTGGAGAAGTGCTGAGCTCCTTGTTTCCAGTTGAAAGTTGTGGTGACAGCATGTGCATAGCACTTCTCAAAATGGCACAGAAGGGGTCTTGGATTGAGTCGCACTGGTCAGATGCAGTGCTGCTCCTTAGGCTGCTGCCGGGATGCTCTGCTGACACAGTGAACTCATACCAAATGGGTCCAGTCTGGCGTGGTGCTGAACCCCTGTGCTGCACGCTGATGAAACGGAACTCAGGAATTCAGTGCATGGCCTCCTTGCTGTGTCTGTGTGGCATTCCACTGGAGGAGTGTCCAGTGCTGAGGAAGATACCTCACATACGCAAGCCTGACTGACTTTCACCGTAGGCTCAGGAAATGGAGCCAAGCCTCTGGTGGACACGTGTTGGTCTGTGCAGAGGCACTTGGGTGTCCCAGCTTTGCTGTTCTGCTGCAGCACAGCATTAGCATCTTACCAGTGCTGAAAGAGATGTTTTGTTTAATTTGTTTCATACCTAAGTTGCAATGGGGGTTGTAAGATGAGAAGGCAGGAAATTAGATTTGAGCTCAGAAGTCCCAGATTCTAGTCCTGGATCTAACATCCTATGCAATTTCCATGTCAGACACTATCCATGCATTTATCTACTGTTTCTCCCGTACATAAATATAATTTATGTGAGTGAAAATTTGCTTTCAAACTGTTTGTGCTTTTTTTCTTTTTAAAAATAGTGTTTCTGAAAGAAATAAAAATACATATTATTATTTAAGTAGTATCTAATAATGCCTCCAGGAATACATTTTGGATGTGACTTGTATTCATCTCCTGCAGTTATGTGGAGCTCAGTATTTTCCTTAATCATGGCATGCCTTTTAAAGTATTGAAGAGCATCAAACGCCTTACTTTAGTCATGGCAAAACCTGCTTCTGAAGTGCATGTTTAGCTAGTAGAAAAAAAATATGAATGATTGTATTAATTCTTGAACCCAGTGCAAAAGCAGAGAGACAGATAAAATCTAGTATTGAAGTAGTGGTTGTGCTTAGGAAAAGGCTAGAGCTTTTCTGTTACACTCTGACATAGATTATTACATGATGAATGAATGAACCGAATAAGATGATGAATTTTATGAAGAATGTGCCAGTTTCTAGCATTTATGAAAGAAGGATGGTTTGAATTGGTCCATCTAGATAGCTTTGCAGAAGTGGGCACTAGGAACAAAGCTTTATCAGGATTACAGAGCAAAACACTGTATTTGAACTGGCTCATTCCTCCTGAATTTTACTTCTGTATTTTTAAATATGACTCAGTTACTTCAGTGAGGATGAGAGTTGGGAGCAGAAAGAGGCCTGGAAGGGGAGTGTATGATAAATAAGATTTCAAGGTAGCAGTGCCTAAATTTCAAAGCAGCTAGGATAAAAGCTGCATGGTTTGCTCACTATGGTGAACACATCTAATTGTGGTGCATGTATGGAAGGACATGGTGTTGCAGAAATGCAAGACAACTCAGTCTCACACAATCTTGATGCCTCAGTCCTTCACTTTGCAAATTTTGCTGCTTTTTAACAGTGTTTAGGTGAAAAACAGGTGATCTAATATATCAGATAGTTAAAGGCCTTCAGAGCCAGCTGTTGGACTTTTATCATCATACTGGAAGACATAATTTAAAGAAAGAGTTTTATTTCTCCAAAAGCAACGAAAAAATAGTTTGTTAACCATCGTAGCTGCCGAGCCAGTGTCAAATCTGAGGTGGTGTGTCTGCAAGAGGAAGTGCAAAGGTTCTTCAGTTTTACGGGAAATATGGCAATTACGAGTCCAGGAAAAAATATTTTGGGTTGGTTTACCCCATTTCAACTGTGATACCTGCGACAAGTACACTGAAACTTGTGTCTGTTACATACATTTCTAGATAAAAATTTATTTGTTTGCTGGGAAAGGCTAAGCATCTCTGCCCATTACAGTTGAGTTTCACAGTATTTCCTGTTTAATAAGTATTTTTGTTAGTGTCCATTTTTGTTGGCTAAAGATCTGTAGCATAGATAAGTTTGGTTTGGTAGAAGCCCTCAAGAATTACTGCCTTGCTGAAAAAAATAGCAGTCTAATAGTTTGGTATTAGTCTAAAATAGGCAGAGAAGTATTTTGGCTGCATAGTACTGAAACAGGAAGTTAATCCGAGATAGGTTTGGTTTGACAGCCAGTCATTTCCGGACAGATGAAACCATTTCTCAGAAAACGTTTTTGACAGAGGAAAGTAACTTGTGAGGTTTTTATTCTTTATTAATAATTTTAATGAAACTCCAAAGATTTCTGTAATTAACTTTCCTTCTAAATCTTATCCTTAGTTGTTATCAGAGGAGTCTAGTGTCTCGGATTGACTGTAAACACCTTTAGAGCTGAGTCCCAGATTTACAGGCAAGAATGAAATCCCCTCAGCAAAATTGGCAAGATTTGTTTTTTGCCTTTTGCTTTTGAAGGGTAGATGAGGGTTTACACAATTTTCTCTTCAGCCTTCCTTTGTAATATGGTGTGTTGCTCAAGAACCTGTGTCATCTGAGCATTTTTGCTGAAAGATCATGTTGCTTTTGGAAGATCTTGCAAGGTAGTGATTTCTCATGTTTTCTTCCTATGGCCTTGAGTAGGTTTTGTGTCAGATCTTTCAACCATAGGCTTAAAGTTGGCATAGAGTACAGGAGAGGAACACAAAGAGAATTGTGCTTTACAGTGAATAGAGTTGGAGCTGATTTGAATAGTTTTACACATGGTGCTGATTAATTATCATTGCAGGAATGTTTATTCCCTTTCTGTCCTGTGCTTCAAGTGTATGTGCTGAGAACAGGAAGATGTTCAGTCCAGAATAAGCCTACTTCATTTCTTGTCCATATTAGAAGGTGACATTGGTGATTTTTATTGCATTATCTAATGATTCTCTAAAACATCTTACCATGTGAAATATTGTAAAATAAACTCAAGATGCTGTTGAATTTGGAGATACTTCTTCCTTTGGAGTTGGGGAAGAGGGGAATTTTATAGCACATGCTGATCTAAACTTTAATGTGCCTTAAGATGTTTGCCTGTAATCCTGCTTACAATTGTAAGGATGCTATGCAGTAGTGACATGTGTATTTTGGTGTGAATACATTTCGGTGGTGAGCGAGGCCATGGCTGATATGATGGCATTCATTCTATACAACCAGTGCCACGGTGGTGAGGAAAAGTCATTTTGTCTTTCCTTTGCCTTGGGCTACCTCTGAAACTCGGGATTGTAAGTCTAGTGACAGTATTGCAATTTGAATAATTTAGCAGTTCAGATAGACTAGATTTAGATTAGTGAAATTGGAGGGATTTGTTGGTAGGTGGGAAACGTTAGGCAGGGTCACTGGGATGGCTTGTGGCTGCATGTTTTATTTATGACTTTTTTAATCCACTAAGTAGCATTTCTCCTTCCTCTATTGTTAATAGCTCTATATTTGGGGGACCAGAGACATCTCTTAGATAAAAGATAATTTTGAAGTTATACAGTGTTGTAGAAACACAGTTGTTTTATAATGAAAACCTTTCATTAACTGCAAGAACTGCATGATGTAAAATGCCAAACATTTTGTATCTTGATTTTACCTGGATCTGTCATTTTCTGTTAAGCAGGAGGTGAGCAGATTGATGAGTGTTGTGAAGATTTGGCATTATTTGATGCATGGGAAGTATTTTCAGTGGGACAGGGTTCCACTGGAAATGGGTAATCAGAGTTTGCTTATCTCAGACAGGGTCATTCTGGGAGTGTTTTTGCTCAGTGCAGGAGCCAGAATGAGAATAATTTTAAGGTTTCCACTTCCTTTTCAGGCTGCATAGTTTGAAATAGGGGAATTAGCACTTCAGAAAAGCAGTACTGTATTTTAGCTGCTGTGGGCATGGCAGCACATAAGCTAAATCTTATCTTAAAGATGGGTTTATCATTCATATAAATCTAAGTACTTCGTAACTGGAAATGCGGGAAATGCATTACAGCTAACTCACTGTCAAAAGTTGGCTTGCTTCAGTTAATTCAGAAGAGCAAGCCAGGGTTTGAATGAGGTTTCTAGGTCATTGTGTCCTTTAAGAACCTCATCCCTTGAAAGAAGAGAAATCAATATATTCTAGTGGGCTTTTTTTTTGTACTGTGGACTGTCTGCCAGAGTACTTGCAGGATCTCTGTTTTAACTGGGGAGGGAGAGGGAGGTTATCTGTGCATAGAATTAGTTATTAAAGGGACTTTAAAAAAAGCAACTTGCAAAACTTTATTAGTCATGTTTACAAAGCAAAATTTATAAGAAGGGAAAAATGAATCTGAGAATGTAAGGATGAAAGTAGGAAACCTCCGTAGAGGCTGCAGTTATTTGCCCCTGGCAGCAGTACAGCAGCTGCCGCTGGGTCATTAAACTGTTAACAGCGCTTGCTTGCGTCACCTTTCCGAGAACACTGGTACCGGTATGTGTGATTTACTATAACAAGATCTTAAGTTTTTCCTGTTGGCAAATGACATGTAATATTTACAGAGGTCTTGGTTTCTTTCCAGTAGAAACATTTCAGATAAAGTGATACATGAAAGGAAAAAGTAATGCTTTCCTATCCTGGCAAAATAATACAAAGAGATATATTTTACTTTAAAATGCACATGTGTCTTAATTTTGCTGTGTCTTGGCTTTGATAATATTTTTTTTTTTCTTCACACAGGGGTATCATAAATCTTTTAAGACTCCTGAAAGTTAAGATGGTGTTGCCTTACAACTGGAATGCTAACGAAAACAGACTAACCCAGTATATTTCTCATGCTTTTATATAAAAAATAAATTTTCAGCATTTTTCTATTCTCTGCACATTAGTATATGACTGCATATAAAAGCTAGGAGCTAAGGGAGATGGGGCAACAACCCCAAATCTGAGCGCTTCAGCAGCAGAAAAACAGTTCTACTTTACTGTTGATTTCTTTACTTGACTCCAACAAGATCATGTTTGGCAGTTGCCAATAGCAGATAGATGAGAGAGAATGTAAAGGCAGATTAAGACCTAGTAAATGTTCTTTTCCCAGGTTTCCAAACACATGGAAAGTATTAATATTAAATCATACAAGCAGTCTGTAGAACAAGAGTCTAATTCACTAACTGTTTTCTGATTGCCATCAGCTTTTTGCCTATCCAGGTTTATATTTATGGATTTCTGAGATAAGCCTTCTGCTTCACAGGCTGGCTGTGAGTTCATCTATTGTAGTTGTGCTGAATTTGATACTTGGTAGTTGCTCATGTCCTTTTGTGTTTCCCAAAGTGTTTGTCTAAAGGAAGTGAACCTTTTGGTGCAAGGATGGGTGGGCTGGCATTTTAACAGCAGTCTAGGCCCTAATTGAGTTTTCTATGTTAGACTAGATGAATTTAGTTTAAAAAACTGGTATTGTATTGTAATTAACTCTACTGTCAATTTCCTTATGGAATCTCTTCCATCTCTTCCTGAGATACGTTGAAGTTTCTTAAATTAATTTTAGTTTTGCTGGTTTTAATTTACTCTTCTTATTTTGCTAGGTGTTGAGCTTCAGGAGGTTTACAGTCAGTTGAATCTCATTTTCTGGCATGTAGTTGTATACAAATTTTAAACTGAAAGCACTGTTTATTTAATACAGTGACCAATAAATGGCTGAAGGATTATTTACTGTTAACAAGTCTGATTACCTAAATGTCTCCTAGAGGTTCATAAACCTCCTAGAGATTCATAATTCAGATACTAGAAGGTTCTAGAACAACCACAATGACTTTCTATTATGCAGTTGTTTAGTTTGACATTATGATAATCTTTCTCATATTAATGGTAGAATTTTAAACAGAATCCTTTGCTTGCCTCAAGGGGAATTGTCAGTCTTGCTTGTGTAATTTTGAGATGAAATCATGTTGTTAGATTAGGCTTCATTTAATTGGATGATTTGTTGACTATTTTTGGTTTTGCATGTGCTTTTTTTAGTTTTTTATGTTGTATAATATTAGACAATAGTTTACAGGGAAAATGAAATTGATGAAATTCAAGCCTGGCTTGAATTAATGCCAGTAGATTTTACTGGGATTTTTTAAGCTGTGTGAGCTTAACTTTATGATTCTACACCATCCTTTGAAACTTCAGTTCACCAGAAATCTTTGAATTTTGAACTTAGGAAATAATGCTGTGGAGTGATCTGGTGTGATAGAATGGTGTTGTCTGGTGCGAGTTGTGGTGCTGTTGTAATAAGGAAATGCACCTGTTGAGGGATGACTGTGAGGAGTTCTAGGCTTGTGTGGGAGAGATATTTTGTTTGCTTAGGGTTTTTTTTTTTTTTAAAGAAAAATAGGTATTCCAGTTTTCTGAGTAGTTTCTATGAATAGCTGCCTGAAATGACTCTGATGGAATGCTGATGGGAGAATGGGGACTGTTATCAAAGTTAACATGAGAAATTACTTTCACTTACTTGTAGTTTGCTGTTTGGGTCATACAGCACAATTTAGTTCTAGTCGCTTGTGGACTAGACCTAAACTTGCCTGTTAGAGTATTCATCGAGATGGATGCATCGTTAATTCTTAATTTTCTTTGAATTTTAGATGATCACAGTCGTGTAAAACTCCAGAACACCGAGAATGACTATATCAATGCCAGCCTAGTGGTCATAGAAGAAGCCCAGAGATACTATATTTTAACACAGGTAAGCAGTACAATTACTGGCTTATTACAGGGATTGAGCATCTAGGGAGGGGGATTTGTACAGTTGTAATTTGTATTTGGATTGTTTCTTGTCTCCATGAATTGCAAGTATGTCATTATTGCATGAATTACAATATCTCATTGTGACATAGTTGCTAACAGATTATTTTATATTTTAAGAAAAGCTAAAGAGGATATTGAAGTATGAGTAATTTACTGCATATTAAGCTTCTCAAATACTTCCTGCTCTTTTCTTTAGTTCTTTTCTAAATAGGTTACAACAATACTTCTACCCCTTAAGCCATCTTGTATCTTTTGAGCATGCCTGCAGTAGCTTTTTTTCTAACAGCACAATAGCAGTGATGATTAAACCAAAATATCCCTTCCCTGAGTTCTTACTATTTTGTTGGTTGCTTTTGTTTGCTATTTTTTTTCTTAAAAAAACCCAGCCTTTCTAAGTCCTGGAATTATCTGTGCAGTGTGGCTACTTTCTTGCCTGCCATTTCTATAATTCTCTTAATAATTAGTTTAAACTTAATAGGAAGACTCTTTCCTGTTTCCCCCAGTGAACTATTAACTGGTGCTCAAACACTGATTTGCCTATACAGTCTCATGCCTATTTTTGTATTTTTTACTACGTAGGGTCCACTACCTAATACATGTTGTCATTTTTGGCTAATGGTATGGCAACAACAAACCAAAGCAGTGGTCATGTTGAACAGGATTGTTGAAAAAGAATCGGTAAGTGACATTAGGCCTAAAGTTGTAAAATAAGCCCCACAATTTTGATACAGTTGAGCAATGTTTGATTGTTACGTTAGAAGAACTAACAAACGTTCTCAGTGGTGTGCAGTTAACGTAACAGTGTAAATGTGTAGTTAATGTAACAGTGAAGTGAGGGAGCCAAGACCTACAGTTCAGTTTGGTGAAAATAGCATCTAACAAACATACATCCAGAAAGGTGAAAGTAACATTCTGAGAAAGGATGTACAGTTAGAACTGATGAGGAGTAGAGGCAATGTACGATGTTCCCAGAACGAAATGGAAGGTGGGAAAACAAGTATCTTTAGATGAATTCTTCTAAATGTAGTGGAGTAGTGTATCTGTTACATAGAGATGTTAGCTGTAACAATGAAGGCAGACTGCTGCCCAAGAACTGTTGAATTGATCTAGTTATTTTTGATTCTTTAGAACCAGTGGTGTATGTGCAGAATACACAAATCTTCGGTTATGATGTAGTTCTCTGCTACAGTGCCTAAAGGCATTGCGGATTTTTGTTATCAATGCATGTCATTTGAGGTTTATTTAACAGGTTTGTGAAAAAAAATTTGACTGGTGGGTTAAAAAGTCACCTGTTTTCTTGTGCAAAAATTTTCCTACAGAAAGTTTGAGTGCAGAGCAAGAAGAATACAAGACAAAGAATAGTTTTGCATTGGTTTGTTAGTTAATTCTTTTGTTTCACTAGTACCTTCCAGTATTCAGCAAGCCTGGGTAGAACTGGGTGTGGTAGATGAGTTCGGTAAATGTGCAGGTGTGCAAGTCAGAAACAAAGGGGGGAACTACTGAAATAGCTGAGCAGAGATCTCAGTTCCCTGTAGAGAACGAGAGGGAAAGCTTAAGATGTATCTCAAAGCTTGTTAGCCATGTGATGGAAGAAAGCATAAACATGTAAAACTGGAACACATCATAGCCACTGAAACAGTTGTAGCAACTTGTCTGTAAACATTATGGACTTCAGGAATTCCTCAAAGTGGGAGCAGGTACTTGAGTCTACTGTACTGAACAATGTGGACTCTGAATCTGCACATGCAAAGCCTAAGATACTAAGATATTTAACAAGGTTTTTCTTTTTTTCTTTTCCCTTCTCTTTAAAAAAAATCCACTAGGTGAAGTGTGCACAGTACTGGCCAACAAAAGAAGAGGAAGTTATGACATTCAGTGAAACAGGCTTCCGTGTGAGACTAGTGTCTGAAGACATCAAATCCTATTACACAGTACATCTTCTGCAATTAGAAAATATCAATGTAAGCTTTTCTCAGTTGGTTCAGCTCCTATTCATGAGCTTAAGTGTATCATGTGGACAACTTAGCATGATGTCACTTCAGGTTTGAGTGAGCTTTTACACTGGAAATTTTAATGCACTTTGTTTCTGAGAATGTTGAAGATGCTTGTGTGGAAATAAGTAAGTGATTTAGACCTCAGTCTATACATTAGGAGAGATAACATCTTTGGCATTTGTATACTTGTATTTTCCATTTGGCAGTACATTAACATGCTGAATTCTAAATGGCGGTAGTGGTGATTCTAAGAGGAGCTGTAAGAATTAACTTAAGGGAGGAACACAAGAGTGGAAAATTCTGATTTCCTTTGACTATCAGATACCTGACAGAGTAATTACTGATTTTGTACTGGAACTTGAGTTTTCTATGTAATTTAGTCCAGCTGTCTTTTAAGTTTTTTGGGGGAGGAGTGATTACCACCTGTAGGTAGGTAGGTAACTTTATCTCGTCTTGCTTACCTCCCGTTTTGCTCCACAGGACCAACCATCCCTTTCTCTTAAAAAAATAAGCACTTTGACAGTTTAACCAAGTTAAGCTCAAAAAAAATTGTTCCTGGCCTGAGCTTGGCTTGGAATTGATTGCTTCTGTTTCAGAGTGGAAGACAGGATTGAAGAGCTTGTCTGTTTGTTCCAGCTATGTCTTGTAAGATACTCTCTCTCCCTATAAATCTTGCCTTATTTTAATTGAAAGTGCTAGTATGGCAAGTTTTCAAGGTCATCTTTGTCAGAGAACTTGGGAAAGGAAAGCTTGAAGATGTTCTGCATGTTGTTTTGTACAACTATTGATATATTTGTTCCCAAATAATTGAATTTATAATAATTATTGATGGTAGTACTATGAGATAATATTTAATTCATAACTTCCCTCATGCGATTAACATGATAAAACTTGGCATGTTGTTGGTTGGTCTTCTCCATGTTAGAAGAGCTCTATGAAATCCTTTTCCTGCTGACCTGAAGAATTTCTCTTGAGTAGTTTGTTTATTAACAGCAAAGGCAAAAAAAAAAGATGAGTAATGTTGGCTAGCTAGTGCCTGAAAAAGACAACTCTGCCTTTTGGAAAGCTGAGGCAAGTTTTCCTTACTACCAAAAAGGCTTCTTCATGGAATTGTTTGGCTAATGTTGGCTCTTACTTTTACACTTCCTATTTTCAAAGGATGCCATTTTCTTTATGTGTTTACGGTTGAATATAACATTAACTGGAAAATGCAGAAATGCCTTAATGAACAGCACAATGTATATATACTGTAGGAGACTTTTGAGTTGGAGCTATTGAGCACTTAAATTTCCAGGTTTGTTTTGGACCAGCAGTGCAGGCCTGTCAGCACTGTACAGAGTTTCTTGTGTGTCATTGTCCTGGTTTAAGACGGCAAACCCAGGACAGTCATATAAATCAGTTTCACAAATACCAATCTTTCTGTAATTAATTTTTATTTTATATCTCTAGCACTCTGGTAAGGCTTCATGAATATTAACTTCAATGCATAATATTTATAGAAGAAGCAGAACATACTTGGTTACTCAAGCGAAAAAAGCTCCATAGTTTCTAGTCTAACACTGTCAGTGTTATATGCAGCCTTTTGTGAGAATTCGATAATTATACCATAAAACTTCTGGGAACTGAGTATTTGCAGTAACTTGAAATGTGAGCTTAACTGTGTTTATGTAAGTTATTCTGCAGGGGCCTTTGGTGGAGGCAGAGCGTAAGACATTTAGCCACTCAATGCCTGGCATATAGGATGACTCATGAACAAAATATACTCTGAATGCCAAGAATACTTAAAATTTAGTATTTCCTTGAAAACAGAGAGAACCAAGGCTATCTTTATAATGCAAGCATTCTGAGCTCAATTTAGTTTGTATTACTGCAGCAAATGTCTTTAAGACATAAACAAAATGCAAGTATATGAAGAAGTATATATAGGTATATATAAAATACGGTCATAAGGTGTTTATGCTGTTACCAGTGAAACAACCTCTGAGTATTTGGTTGGTTCATTTTGTTGTTGTGTTAAAGATTATTTAGAAATACAGGTGGGATTTTTGAGCATTTTGGTAGTGTTTTATTCAAGTTCAAACTCTCAGGTGACTGAACAACCTGAATTTGCTCTTAAGATTTTTTTTTCCTTTTTGTTTTGTGTGATTGGATAGTCACTGTTAAAAGGTTATGGCAAGGCTTGTTTTGCTGAAAGTTAACCTAATGGGCTATTCCTTTTCTGCTCAAGTCCTCATGTGGATCTCTTAACTTGGAGCTTCTGCTTTGATCATCCTTTGATTATACTGTTGATGTTTCCAGCAGTCAATGCAGAGCTGTGCAGTGTGGTGTCTGCTTTGCAAGTTCATCAGGTTTAGATATCTTGGTTATTTATAGAAAGCTTATTCCAGTAGTTCGTAAAACTTCCACAGTTTGAGTAATTTAAAAACAAAATAGTCAAAATATTGTTTAAGTATTTATATATAATATTATATATATATATATATAATACTTTGTTAAGTCAAAGTATTGTTTAAGTGTTGTCCCATGGTCATTCAAGGATTTTTTCTTTTTTTTTTTTGGTAGCTAGTTTTAGGGAATAAATCTTTGAAAATTGCAATGTGGTTACCACACAACTAGCTGGTTTTCTGCTACCATGCAGAAATATATAATATTTCTGTGTTATATCTCTTGTATATTACATATAAAATTTTATAGTACCTGAGTCTTGAAGTCCAGGGTTTTTTTATTTTAAAAGATTAGCTAGTTTCCTGGTAACACTTCAAATTAAATTAGTTGTTATTTAACTTTGAATTTTTGTCCATCGACAGTTGTGAATCAAAAAGCCAGACCTCTTCTCGTAACAGTCCCACGTCACTTCATGTAAGTGCTGCATGGCTCAGTGACTGGGAGTTGTTTAAGGGAATGTGGTAGAGATCCTCACAAAGGCAGTGTTTCAGCTGTGCAGCTTGACTGCCAAGCACCACTTGAAAGAGCCATTCTGTTTAAGAGAGCAGTGTGGGAGGTTTGAAATACTCAAATGGGATTTGGCTGTAGGATTAGAGACTGTGAATTCAAAGATGACCAGCTGGTTCTAGTGCCTCGCAATGGGACTCTTGTAGAGAGAAGAGACTAGGTATTTCTATAATGAGCTGAAGGGATGGAAAAACATGGGATGGATAAAGCCTTCATACAAGAAAGGAAAGAAAAATGTAGTTTTGTGGGTTAGAGCAGAGTGACATGTACAACAGCACTGTTTCATCTTTCTTTTAGAAATAACTATTTCAGATTAGTGTATATAATAGGGTGACACTTAGCCATACTTTGTTCTTTTTCTTAGGGAAGTAGAGTGATTGTTATGGATGGGATTGGGGTAAAAAACCCACACAAAAGAACCCCCCACCAAACAAAAGCCCACACAAACAAGCCCCACAGGTCACCTTGTTTGAGGTGACAGAAAAAGGCATTTTTACCTTTTTGAGGTGTAAAGGATGCTTTTATCTGGAATGCTCTTTCAGAATGTTGAAGTAGGGAGTATCAATTACTACCTGCATCTAGATTCTTCTTCATTACTACCATCTAGATTCACAAGAAACTATTTCAGCCATTACTTGGCATGTGCGTTTAGCTCACCTCTCCAGTTTTCTTCCTAATTTTGTTTCTAAAGTGTTGACTTCTCTTAGTTTTTCGTAGAAATAGAGAAATTACTCAAGTGTTACTTACAGATTTCTTATGAAAAATGTCTCCTTCATGATTTTTAAACAAACAGGTCATTTGGTTCATTTGTCAGTTAACTTGCTAATTGAAAAAATGAGAAGAGCAGTAGGAGAGCAAATGCAAACTCTTTAATGCTTTGCTCCAGACAAAGGGAAGTCCCAGTATATTTATACAGTTTTGAGTTTGATACTCCTTTTTTCCCCTATGAAATCTTAACGTAAATTCATTTTCCCAATATCGTAGATCACGTTTTGTGTTGTCCTTGTTGAGCACCTAGCCAAAAGACAAAATATTTCGGGAAGATAACTGTGCATCTGAGAATGACTGGACTCATGTTAATATCCACTGCTTTCTGTGAAAGTATTGGCTGTCTTGCAGTACTGAGCATTGAAGGCACAAGACAAATTGGGAGACTTATTTTTGTCACTGCAGAAACCAGGAAATGTATTATTTTAGTTTCACAATGGAATTTTGTAAGTTGTCTCTCATAAGAAGCAGAAACAGACTGAACAGATGAAGAACAGTGGAATTTATTTTATCTCATGGCTATATTTTACTGTTGCTGAAGAATAGGTTTTCTGGAATACATTGATTTTAAATCCTTTTGTGTTCAGACTTTGACAAGGTTTATGTAGGTGTCAGTCTATGTGGAAAATTTAATAACTGAATTAATTAAAAATTAAAGAACTGAATTAATAAATTATTAAAAAATAACTAAAGATTTATAAAATTATTGAGCTAAAATTAGAATCACCATGGCAAGGAGTAGCATTTAACAGCAGGTCTGAAGTGAGTTCTATAAAAATGTGATCAACATTTCATTTACATACTCTCTTGCTGTTATTTCAGTACTTGCAGTTAGTTGGTTGTGTTAGGAGAGGAACTCTAAAAGAGCAGTTCTAGAGCAGCTGTATGATTTTGGAATCCTCCTTTTTTACTTAAAAAAGATAGAAGATGTTCCGCAGAAGTCTTGCTAGACATCCTGCTGTATGGGTTTTATAGCCTTTTCCAGGAAGGTACGCTTCCTGCTCCTCTCAGTAATGTGGTTAGTATAAACGAGATGTAATACCTCTTGGCATTAAAACTTGCTTGAAGCAAGAATGCAGAGTGTGTACAATGCTGACATGGGTTTTTTCCAGTCATGTTAATTCTAGCTATCTAATAACTGCTGTCAGACATTGAACTGCATTACAAAGAAAGACATTTGGGAGTAAGTAGTAAAGCAAACCAAACATAATACTGGAAGTTTGAGAAGAAGAAGAAAAAAAACCCCACATGTGGTAATAATTGCAAAGGAGAAAATTACCAACTCAGATAACTGCTTCTGCGTGCACTGTTGGTTTTCATCCAGCTTGAAGCAAGTTACTGAGTTGTTTGTCTTAATGGGAGGTTAAAAATAGAAAAGAGCTGTTGATTGAGATTGCAGAAATGTGCACTAACTAAGCCAAAGAGGAATGCTTTCTAGTTCTAGTGTTTATTTGTTTTCACTTCTAGAGTGGTGAGTCCAGGATTATCTCTCATTTTCATTATACTACATGGCCAGACTTCGGAGTTCCTGAATCCCCAGCTTCATTCCTGAACTTCCTCTTTAAAGTCAGAGAATCTGGTTCACTGAGTCCCGAACACGGACCTGCAGTAGTTCACTGCAGTGCGGGAATAGGACGTTCCGGCACGTTTTCATTAGTAGATACTTGTCTTGTTCTGGTAAGTGTTTGTATTTTCTCTGTCACCCCTTCCCTTGTCCTGACACCCTGCCAACCTTCCCAATATGGGCTTTTTGGTCAGAAGGCTTTACAAACATTGAAATTTGTAAAACTTGAATGTTTGAACATTGAAGTAATGACATTCCAGTGGAAACTTAAATTAAGACATCATGCTTTTTTTTCCCTTCACATATTTTGATGGCAAAAACACAGCTCTTGAAATACATTTACAAATTCCTCTTGAAGTACCCCAGGACAATTACATATTCTCAAAGCTTCCTGGAAAGTAAATTGTAAACATTCTTTTCCTTTTATGTAAGATGTGCTTAGAAAAGGTTGTGGATTGGTTGTTTTTTCCATATGAAAAAAGCTTGTGACTATATATTGAGATGATTGAATCTGTATTTTTTTTCTCCAGAGCCCTTTTCTTAAGCATGCAGAAAATTGTTATCTGAACTAGGATGAGAACTCAGGCATGCCCCTAATTCTTCTGCAGTGTGTATTGGAGGGTGGTGCAGAATTTCTCCTGCTGTGCAGCCCTCTGGGTAGTAGGCTTGGCAGCCAGTTTCAGTGCCACGTGAATGTATAGATTGTTTGCTTATAGTGAACTGCATCATCTGTAATTGCTCATGACATGAGTGTACCTTGAATGTTAAATAATACTTTAAATAAATCAACATTTTTTTTGGACTTGAAAGTCCAGGCACAGAGTTTTCTCTTTGTGCTTGGTAGTAGTAAAAAGGACAGCACAGGTTTAACTGAAGAAGAATTTCAATTGAATTACAAGAGACACATGTTCTGGTTTGGTTAGATCCTCTTAACTTTTTTTTTTAAAACTTATTTTTCTTTGTTTGGTTGGGTTTTTTTTTTGTTTGTTTTAGGCATTTTGAAAAGCATAGGGGTATATTTTGATGCAAATGTCCTTCAGAAACACCCTGTGAATGTCATGTGGGGACAAGCATGTGCATTGCTTGGGTTCAGGGTTCTCTTTAAATAAGGAAAATTCTGCTATAGACTGAATTGCTGTTCTATTCAGAAGCAGTAGGAAATATTACTGTACAGCTCTGATTCTTATAGTCCTATTTCAAAGTCCAAATACAAGCCTAAATAAAATTGAGCATATCTATATATCTTAATTTTAGGAGTTAATATTAAAGGGTACTAATTTATTTGTTTAATACATAATCCTTGATTTGTTTGTAGTAAGTTTTCATTAGATGGTTTGCATTTTTCTTTCAAAAACAAATTAGAAATAATTTGATATGTTAATCTTCCATGTAACTAATAGAAGCAAAATATGGAGAAATTAATTTTTAGATTGAATTTTATTACTGATTTTTACTTGTAATTATTTTGTATATACTGTTAACACTTTCAATGTAACTTGCTTTACAGATGGAGAAAAAAGACCCATTTTCTGTAGATATTAAGAAGGTTTTACTGGATATGAGAAAATATCGAATGGGACTTATTCAGACTCCTGATCAACTAAGATTTTCATATATGGCTGTAATAGAAGGAGCAAAATTTATAATGGGGGATTCAACTATACAGGTAAATATTCTGCTCCATGTATTTGAACAGCAGATTGCAACAGTAGTAAAACATAAGCTCCAGATTATTTTAAAACATGTAATTTTGTGGGATTTAAATAATTAGCCTTTTTCAGTAGATGCCTAAGACGTATCAAAGGGTATCTCTTCAGTGCCTTCTATCAAACTAAACTTTTAACCATGTGTATATGTCCCCTCTTAGTAAAAATATGAAAATGCTTTGTCTGTCCAAATGTTTAAAAAGAAAAAAAAAGGTTGTTGATGTTTTCAATACTAAAACGAGAAAGTAATGTCCAGGATCACTTTGAAGATAGCAAGGATATTTTTTAGACTTTCTTGATCTTTGCTATTTTTCTAGCAGGTAAGTTGCCTGATGCTACAGATAATATTTATTAGTAAAGTTGCTTTGTTTCTTCATAGCCTTTAAAATTTGTGTTACAGTTAGTACGATTTAGCCAAATTTGGGTGCAAAGAAATTACCAAATCTCACTGTTTTATTAGTGTGGCTTGCAGACACTTAACAGCTTTGTTAAGTAGCTGGGCCTAGGTGGGAGGGAGAACTGGGAAAAAAGGCTTTGAAAAACATTTAATTCTGCTTTCATATACTAGGGCTCTTTTATTTTGTTGATTTCTTGAAATTACAAATAGAGCAGATAAGCTAAAATGCATTTCCTTTCTTTGTGGTATTGCTAGTGGTCTGATTCTTCCCTTAAGAAATGTGTTCTCCTTGTTTTTAGAAACGCTGGAAGGAGCTCTCTAAGGAGGACCAAGCGCCAAGTTCAGAGCAGTCTCCTCCACACCCAACCAAAATAACCACAGAGAAGTACAATGGGAACAGCATAGGCCTGGAGAACAATGATCAGATGGAGAAAATAAACACTGACCTGTCCACTAAGGTTCAAGATATCACAGATGGGAACATTGAAAAGTAGGCAAGATAAAGAAACTTTAAAAAGGCAGATAGACTCTCTCAAAAGACTTAATTATTAGGCTGCTTTTCTTACTGTAAAAACATTCAAGATCGTTCTGCAGTAGCAAGGGAGAACAGGTGGTATTTGACAGTCTTATTTAATGATTTAGTGAAACTACCACCTCAATGATTCCTTGTGATTTGGTTTTACTGTTCAGAAGTCAAGAGAAAAAAAGCAAGTGTCTCTAACTGAAGCAGCTAGATCTCACACTTTTCTTAACAGATTGTCAGTGAACTCCACTGTGAAGTGTGAATGAGGTCCTAAAGTTGTCCAGCATAATTTCATACTGATTTTTAAATACAATGCTAACTTTTGTTTCAAAAATTACATGGTTCCTCAGAAACACAAAGGTTTTATCACATACCACTTTCTGTGTCATGGTTGAAATTGTATTATTGGAGCCATGTATTACCCTCTGTTCGTGTTAAATCTACCTGCTGTGAGTAGTTTCCTGTGGTTTAGCTGTGAAATTGCCTTTCTTTTAGGAGAAATGATGCCTCAGCTAGGAGGCACAGTGTCATTTGGACCTTCCCATATGTGGATTGCCAAATGTTGATCCATAGCCAGAGATCCAGAAACTGGGTCAGGGCTGTGCCAAGCTGAGCCATGTGGTGCACAGGAGGCAGGATGTGTCCCAAACGGCTGCAGCCCGAGATGAGACACAGCAGTTCAATGTAGATAGGCTGGAATTGCAAAATAACTGCTGGCTCACCAAATGCCCCAGTGAGTTTCTTTCTGTGTCTTCATGTGTGCTTTGAGAGAGAATGACAGCAATTCTGTAGTTGTTTGAAGGAGCCCTTCACTAGAAGGAGTGAGGCTATGGGTGTATGTGTTAGAAGTCAATCTAAGTTGGTTTTTGTGTCAGAGTTATGCTGTCTTAGAGATTTCGAGGGCACTTTTGGAGACCTGAATTACAAAGTTGTCCTGCTAGTGTGACACACAGAACTTGGCCTTATTGTGTGTCCTTTATCAAGATCTGGTTTGCATCTTGAGATGACTACTATTAAACTTACATGCAGTCCTGAGTAGGGGTTAGGGGCTGGAGTCAGTGTATCATTGAGGCTGCTGTGAACTCTGCATTGGAGGTGCCCGTGTAAATACAGTGGCGCTTGCATGTGGCACCTGGCACTACATATAAAGGCAGCCTCCGCACAAAACATCTCAGCCACTAAATGGGGCACAGACAGGGGTGAAAGACTCGGCTCAGATAATTAACTAATTCTGTTCTCTCTCAAACTCATAGATGAAGTACCGTGTACATCTTTACATCTGTCATTTACTTCTTTGTGGGGCTTCACTATCTGAAACTCTACATCAAGGTGGTTTAAACATAATAAAAGATTGTTTGGTTTGAATTTTATATACTGCTGCCATATGCTGCTGGTGGGTTAACTATTGGGAGTGTTGGAAAGAGGTTTGTTTTAATATTATAGTAGCCTTTTTTCCTTTTCTTCAGTGTAAGATTCACCTTTTTTTCTTTTTAAGTTCTGTCCGAAAACGACTGCGGGAGGATAGAAGAGCAAACACAGCACAGAAGCTGCAGCAGATGAAGCAGAAGCTAAATGAGACTGAAAGAAAAAGAAAAAGGTGGTTATACTGGAAACCTATTCTCACTAAGATTGGGTTTGGTGCACTGATTTTAGTTGCTTTTTTTTGCTGGAAAATGTATTCTCAAGAACATTCCTTGTAAGTGAACAGTAAGTGTGACTGCTCCAATAGCTGATTTTGCTGGAAGGTAATGAGTAGGGGTGTGACTTTAAGCATAAACTCCTTATTCCTGGAATGGGTACAGACTGTTACATACAATAGAGAAGTGATGTAAACTTGATCTCATGTCGACATCTCAGGACTTTCCGCTGCAGGTACTTAGAAAAATGAACTGCTGCCCCCCACAGAATTGATGGATTTTGTTTAATATGAGCAGGTCCAAAGTTGCTGCAATTGTTTATACACTTTTTAGCATGGTGTTCTACCAGATCTTGAACAAATGCTGAACCATGGAGGTTTAGCTACTGAAGGCTGTCTGGATTTAAATTTACATGCCTGACATAAGCAATAAACAGTGTTGTATCATTTACATTATTAATGCAAAGAAGTTATACTTAAATTGTAATGTGTAATGTACTAGTGACATGAACATAAACATTTTATATTCTTATGACCTAGGATAAATATATTTTATAATTGCATATTTAATCTTTTTGTAGTTCACTGTACTTTTAAAAGATCAGTTTGTACAAATTTCTGACCAAAAGAATTTAATTTTGAAACTAAATGTAATTATAATTTGTGCATGAAAAGAATAGTGCAGCCATTCCCCATATTCGACTCTCCAGTTTGAAATGAGCAGCTAGGGGTCTGATGAAGCACTTGCCAATTTCTACTATGTTAATTTGCATTCCTTATTTATTTTTTGTAGTTTTCATTATTTAAGACGTGGAATTTTTTTTAAGGTTTTGAGAACTTAGCCCCCACTGAAAGTCATACTGTTGATTAATGTATTCAGACTTCAGCTACTGTTTGAAGGCCAACATTGTTCAAGTTCTGACATTCCATTAAATGTAAAACATATTTTGTGTGTCTACAGATTTTAATTGCTAGAAAGAATAAAATTAATCAGTAATAGTTGTAGAAAGCACATCAAAGGAAACGGTAGTTGAACTTCCAAGGGTGGCTCTAATAGAAAAGAAATGTTGGTAGTGTTCTGCCATACCCAGTGTTTTCAGCTGTATGAGCCACTTTGGTAGCTTCACAAAGTCTAGAGCTGCTTTTCAGGTTCCCCAGCACTGTATTAGACATGCTAGTAAAACACATAAAGACTAATATTTTGGGAGTATCTATGCTAAAGCCCCTTTAAAATGGAGCACTCCCTTTCCATTACTTGAATAGTTACACTTTCTACATAGTAATTCAACACAAACCACTTTCTGCCCTTTAAATTACCTTTGAATACAGAGATGTATAGCTGAATGTAGCTTGTTGTTCAAGCTAGGATCTAGTAGTTTGTAGGATTGGATTGTACTTTGAAATGGGAATTTTATTTATTCAAGCATTGCCTTGTTGGGTAACTTCAAAGAAGTTATGTTTTCTCCTTCCGTTTTCTAAGCTTGGTTGTTTTCTGTTGGGCGTGGGGTCTAAGGGGTTTTCTTCCACTCCCCTCCCCCATTTTGTAAAGCACTTCTTGGATTTACTGCTGAAAAATACTCAAAGAGCTGGATGATTATTTGCTCCTTATTCAAAAGAATTTACTTCAAAGTTTTCCAGTATGTCCAAGCTTGGTAGTAACATACAAGGCATGGGGCCCAATTACTCTGACATTTACTACACGAAGCTAAGTGCAGTTTACTCTTTAAAATTCTCATTTCGCAATAGCTAATACTATTCTGGACTACGGTCTTTGTATAGTAAACAAACGGTGAAGGGTCCAGATGAGGAAAACAAGTGTAGTTTCATGGAGTACTGGATTTGGGAAGTTGTATGTCAGTAGAATAAGACAGTTTGCTCCATGGCATTGCTGACCAACTGTGCAGCTTGAATAGCAAAATGACTGCTGGGACACAGCACAGGCAGGCAGCTCATTTATTTTAAGACATTTCACAATTTTTACAACCACAGTAACTTTTAGCCAGCAAGAAGACTGTCAGAAGATTTTTTTTTTTCCTCCTTTAAATTGAGGATAGGTTTTTCAGTATCAGCTGTAATTGCTAGTAGGTGTAAATGTATGTGCCTTATAAAGATATTTTGGTTATGGAAAAATACATGGAATGTAATTTAAATGCTTTTGTAACAGAAATATTCCAGATTTTATTCTAGATACTTAAAAGCAGCTAAGGAAAAAGTGCAGGCGAAACTTGGACTGATACCACACTGTTATTTATTGCCCTTCTTTTGGCATGAGGACGATTTCCTGGGCTGCCAGTATCCTACAGGCACTGAGCTCTAACCACAGCTTGTCAAGTTGTCACTTGATTTTTTTTTTTTTTTCCTGATTCCATCTTCTAAATTCTAGCTTTTCAATTTTCTTGATCCTGAGTAAGCATTCCTCAGTTCAGGGTGGGGCAGGGCAGGGGGCAGCCAATTCAGATCACCTCATACTCTGTTACCTTCTTGATGCAATAAAGCAGGACTTGCACATTCAGCAGTTGTTCTGTAAAAGTTTGGTTTTGTAATTGCAAGTACCTTGGGAGTCTTAAATGTTAATAATTTAAGGAGGATGAACCAGTACAAGCCTTGGACAAAACTATTTTGAACAGTGAATTGTTTATGATAGTCTGAGAATAGTAAGGAAAATCAAATTATTGGTCTCTTTTTACATTCCAGGAAATAATTTGGATAAAAATCTTCTTTCTGGTCCATCAATAATCCTTAAAACCCAAAATCTGGAGGATTGTTTTCCTTGCTGCACACTAAGCCCTTGTGATACTTTGTTATTCTGGAGGATTTAAATTTTGCAGCATTTTTGCACATCTTGGATGTTTAATAGGAACAAATATGGGCCAAAAGGAAAAACTGTCAATCCCAGTCATCTCTATCATAGGAAATGCTTAAAGGGTGAAATTGAAGGACATGCCTTCTGATCCCTCTCCTCTTCCCCTCTCCAGTTTCTGGCAAACTGGTGCCTGGTCTCATGCTAATTTTAAAATGTCGTTGGGCTTGATTCAAAATTGGTTTTGGTTTGGTTCATGTTAGTTTTCCCCCTTCTCTGGAAATGCATCATTCAAAATATTTGATGCATAGTGATTAAATGTTTGACTCTCAGATGAACACTTGTGTACAAATCACGCACGTTTTCATAAATAAATACCTAGCAAACATTTGCACCTCCACTGCAAGGGGTTTGCAAGATTGGAACTAATCCTCTAGGTTTCCTATTTGGGTTCTTGGTGCAGGGACAGTCCACTTAGTGACGGTACATCTGTATTTTTTTTGAAATGTATTAAGTAAAATAATTCAGTGTGAAATAGCAATTTGGAAAAAACCTCTGGATTTGTTATGCAAGTGAGATGTTGCCAGTGAAATGTGGCTTATTCTGTTAAACCTTGAGTAATATGGTTTACTGACATCAGTTTATGTCCCCCTGAAAAGGGAAGAGGCATAAATGTGTATGCATGTATGTGTGACTGGATCATGCAGGCGATGAAAAAGCCTGGTTAGCTTTATGTTTATTGAATGTAAACCAAATTATTTAGTTTGCTGTTTGGCATTATAGTAAAACCTGAGACACTTGAGGACTGCACGAGAAACTAAATTAACAGTGACAAAAGAGGAAGTCTTCTGCAGGGCTGAGTGGCTTAAGCCAGAGGATGGTATTTGCAAAGGTGATGTGACACACAGTAGTCTTCCTGGGCCTTTTTGTTTGCCCCCAAAGTTTTAAGTCAGTCTTTCATTTTTATGTACAAAAAATAAACGTGTTCAAAATTGCATCTCTGTCTGAGTCTTTATTTAAATTGGAAGGATAAAAACTTGGAAGCCCTCTTTCAATGTGTCATAACTGGTGGAGAAAAGCTGCTTTATGAATCAGTGTAGTGCTTGCAGAACTCAGACTCATTTTACCTGTAGTAGCTCAGGGATGTGGTGCTGTAAACACCAAGGTCTCTTTCTGTAGATTCGAGTAGAGCCTTCCCTTGCCTAAAAAGAAAATATCCAGTGCTGGGGTGTCTTTCTCACTACAGGAAATCTTTGCCTAGAAACAGTTACTTTCGAGCTGCTGTAGCTGGATTGGCCTCCTGTAGCATCACCTCTATGAGAGGTGATGAGTTTTGAGATGCAGCCTGCCATAGTCCCTCTGAGGCCTAAGGAGACTTCTGCAGTGCTTTTGGTTACATGTGTGAGGAAGTGGTTTGCTGGACTGAGACCTGTACTTGAAACTCTCCAGCAAGGATGTGCCTTATACTGTAACATGGAAATACCTTCTGGAAAAGCAACGGCTTTCCTAGAGTACTTGCTCAGAGGCAGTAGTTGCTCCAGGGAACACATGAGAAGCTGTTTGGTGTTGCCAGTGAGCTTCAAACCTGCTGTCAGTTCTTAGCTCTTTTTTTTTTTTGTTGTTGTTTTTTATCCCCGTATTCTGTACTGAATCGGTGACTTTCTTTTGGTTGTATGTCGCAGGCCGAGACTGACTGACACCTAAGCCTTCGAGACTTGTGAATATTCTGCAGCTATAAACTGCAAATTATTGACATGCAAAGCGAGACATGACCCCCCCCCCTCTTCGGGAACAAAAAGTGAGGTCTGTTAAGTACCAAGAAGACCTCAGTTATCTGTTTACAGCGTAAACTGCACCGAGGGGATGAAGACCACCAGCAGCGTGTGCTACTTTGCAAAACGAAATAATTTGCCATCTTGTGTTTTTATAATGCCTGTATTAATGTAGAAAGATGTAAAAGAAATAAATTAGGAGGTATTTTGTTTTGTACTGCCATTCTTATTGTATTTTTATACTTTTTGGCAGCATTAAATATTTTTTTAAATTGCTGATGTGCTGTTGTGTGCGCATTATGTTAGGGAAAACCTGTTAAGAGTGTGTGTTGTGGAAAAAGAAGGGTTTTGCCTTAAGGTTTCCTGATACCTGTCTTAACTGGAAAGTGGCAAAATTATTAGAGTGTGCTTTATGCAGGTATTTTCATTAATGCTAAGTATTGTAGTTTGATTTAGGAGGAACTCTTGCACATTTCTTTTGTAATACACCAATAAGAATATTATTTTAATAATCTGACCAGTTAGTTTGGTAATTCTTTTTATGTTTGCTATAAAATATGCACAAAATGTTCAGAGTAACTTTGTGACGGGAAAGTGTTCTGTTGGTGATGCTTTAAAGGGAAGAAAGAGGTTGAACCTGACCTCTCTTGACCCACAGTTCTGTGTAGTTAATGGGAGCTGAGGAACAAAAAGTGCAGAAAAGTCAATGGTATCTGTAATTAAACAGGTTTTGGATTGTGCCATCACTGTGTGTTCTAAGGTATTTTCCTTCACATCTCCTACCTTCTGTCAGCGTTGTCCTTGACATAGTCAGGATGGATTGGAAATGGGTAAGCCAGAGTGCTCTTTAAAGGAGTTCTTCCAACATGGTCAGCAGGGTTTCCAGCCTTGTGCCTTCTGCAATAGAGCTGATCTCAATTCTAGCACTTGTTCTCTGGTGATTTCAGATAAACCTTAACTCACAAAACAATGTATTTACACTGACTGTCTAAACAGGCATGTGGTGGGGTTTTACATGGCAGCATCCTGAAATCTTATCAGAACTTGGTCTTTTGGCCCATTCATGAAAGCAGTGATATTCAGAGTTGTGTTGAACTTGAAAGGGAAGCTGAAGCAGGGGAGTACTTAATGCTGTTACTTGAGCTAAAGACACACTTGACACCATCCTGAAATAGTCTAAATTTCCTGTCTGGTTTGTCCAAATTCTTTTTCTTTACATGATTACCATTGTTCTGAGCCTATGCTGGAGGAGAAAACAACATTGAGACTTGATTCAGTTTTCAAGTTGGTGCAGCTGTGAAACCAGGAGTATTTATAGCAAGAGATTAAGCTCTGCCAAAACCAGTGCAACAAACCCTGCTATTGTTGATTACAGGAACAGGGCCTGTTAATACCACTTGGGACATCTTTGGATAAGGCTTTCAGCAGTTCATGCCTTTTACCTTTAGCTAGCTCTGGTTTAGGTTTTCATTATTCTCCTCCTCTTGGAGTTGCAAGTAAGCGTGCAGCACATGACTACTGGAAGTGTGTATGTGCTGCCTTATTCTACCTCCTGCTATCACATGCAACTAGTTTATCTTGTGGGGCATAAACAGCTGAATATCCTAATAAAAATGCTGATTGCCCTCAGTTTTTAAATGGTTTTCAGCTGGAATAAAGTTGATGTTAGCCAAGTTGATGAATCGGCAAAGCAGATCAAGATAGAGTAGTTCCAAAACCAGGGCTTTGTTGTGTTTTGTTGAATGCTGTCTCGTGACAGAAGAAGTCTCGCTTTCTGACCTCTATACTTGTTTGGTTATTTCTACACAGGCCCCAGTTCTTGACTACTGTTGAAAAAGTGTATTTAAAAACATGAAGGAAGAGGAGAGAGGACTAAGTGAGTGTGTAATTGTAGCTTTTAAAGAAATGGCATTAAAACGATGAGACTTGTGAAAGACATTTCTTTGCAAATGAAGAAGCTGTGATTTACTGACTGCCATTTCTTTTCTCCATGCTCAAGGGTGGTGTTGCAGAGGTGTTTTTATTTTTCCTGCACAGCCTTTGTCCTACAGGAACAGCCTTTGTCCTGCAGGAAGGTTTTGGCGCGTGCAGGGGCTGTGCTCGCCTGTCCCGGGCATTTGGAGGCAGGAGTGGCTTCGGACCAAGGGCAGTGCTGCCCACAGAACTGCTGGCCTTAGAGAAGCTGTGTCCTTGTTCCTCCCACAAGGATCTGACTGCCCTCTACCTTCTTCACAGGGAACAGGAAAGCCCTGAGGATTTTGTCTTTCAGAAAGTACTCTCGGTGTTCTTCCTTCTCAAGGTTTTGCTCAGCCATGCCTCTTGAGGAGGTAGTGAACATCTTTGGCTCACTTAAGAAAAATATGTGAAGGAAGTAACACCCCTTTAATCACTTCTGTGTGGTCCTTCAGTCCCTCAAGAGTTCATTTTCTCTCCTGCTCTATATACACCTTCTAGTTACCTGGCTCAATACGAATATAGTTATTTTTCCAACTAGCTTTAGGCTTATTAGACTTGACTTGTGCTGCACTTGGCCTTTTGTCTGCATTCCCTGACTGCATCTGCATTTTGACTCACCAGCTTACCAGTCTGGATACCTGTGGGAGCTCCTAAAAATATATTTTGGTTAATTCTCACTTTTCAACTCTAGAACTGACCATCTTGCATCCATGATTTAAAGTTGTTTTAAAATCAGCTAATGTCACCAAGCACTTCCAAAATGCCAAAATTGAACACATAGCTAAATACTATAGCAACAGGTACCATGACAAACATGGAACACGTGAACAGTCCATCACACAGCTGCTCTCTCAGACTAAGCCTGTAGAATACAGAGATACAAGACTGCCTGATATTAGAGAAGGCTTCCTGATTCCTTTATATTTCAGGGCACTGAATTAATGTTCGGTCTAAGAAGGCTCATAGGCCTAGAAAGCTTTAGTTTCAGCCTCTGTAAATGGAAGGGAAGCCTGGAAAAGAGAAGGCTTAGGGGTAACCCAATTGTGGCCTCCCAGTTCCCAGAGGGACTCTACAAGAGCGCTTGAGAGGGACATTTTACAAGGGCAGGTAGTGAAAAGATAAAGGGAAATGGCTTTAAACTAAGAGTAGATTTAGGTTGGGTATTAGGAAGAATTATTTTAATTTCAGGCTGGGGAGGCACAGGTTCAAGTTGCCCAGAAAAGTTGTAGATGCCTCATCCCTGGAAGTGTTTAAGACCAGGCTAGCTGGGGCTCTGAGCAACCCGGTCTAGTGGAGGGTGTCCCTGCCTACAGCAGTGGGGTTGGAACTAGAAGATCTCTAGGATCAGGACCCCTTCCAATCCACGCTGTTTACAACTATATAGACAGAAAAGACAGAACAGGCTGTTACACTGTTTGCAGTCTACCCTGTTGAAGCTACCACAAAAGCACTGGGAAAAGAAGGCAAAACCAGATCACTTCTGACCTTCACTTACCTCAGCAGGAAGTCTTGAAAAAAGGTTAAGATCCACAGTTGACGTGGAAGTGGAAGGTTTTATCTCCCAAGAAAATCCATGCCTACACATCACTTTCAGTTCTCAGCTGCATTAAAAAGAAGCACCTTAAGCTTGTCCATGGCAGTAACACATAACCAGGAAAAAAAGTTTCTTAAAAAATATTTTATTAGAAAAAACTTCCAACCAAACTTACTCAATAAACAACTGTACAAAAGATATTTCTTTGGTGAGTTTGTGAAAGTTACCTTAATTTCTTTAGCTACCCACATACACAAAAGGAATTTTTCTTAAATAAAGCATTTATGTAGACACCAAAGCAAGCTGCTGCTCCTTGACAATTATTGTGTAATCACCACCTCAAGGGACATCTGTGACTGTACACGTGACTCACAGCGAGTTCAGAGCTGATCAGAAGAGGGCAGGTGGGAGACCATTGCCAAAAAGTAGGCGCCAAGAACTCGGTATCTTCCACTGTGAAGAAGGATCTATGGAATTTTTGATCTGCAACAAACCCAGAATATTTAAGTATTAAGCAGTAATGATGTAACTGGGTGTTAAAATAATGGGCAGCAGTACAAGTGTCAGTGTCATTGTGGGTTGCTTTAGAGAAGAGCACTGGAAGAGAGAACTCAATCAAACCTTTACACAATTTTTGCCCACCCTGTCAAACAAAAGAACTAGTGTTCAGATTTGTTTTTTCAGGTGAGGAAACTCCCAGTGAGATTTTAATACAAATATGTATTTTACTTGGCATATTCTTGATGACCAAGAGGCAAAATTAACCCATCTGGACTGAAGAAAAATGAAAATAATGGATATAGAATATGACAGCAAGAACTTTAGATGAAACAGTACTTACTTCACTTTTAATTAGCTGGAGCCATTCATTAAGATAGTTAACAAGAACAAATGCATCAGGGATGTTATCTCCTTCTGAGCAAAATTTCAGAAGAACTGCCATTTGGATTCCCTCTGAACAGCTGCAATAAAAATGACCATGCATTTATATTTAATTTTTAGATCCAGAATAAATATACTTATGTTTTAAGAGCAGCAGCAAAATGCATGTATCTCGTGAAAAGCCAAAACCAAAAAGGAAAAATGAATGTATACATATATATTCTTTTTCCTCCAGATTTCCTAGATCACATTTTCACGCTTCAGGCTTTTTGCTTAGTCTTGAATTTGTTCTTTACTTTGCAAGGCACAAATCCTACATCTTGCAAAAGTATTCAGGCCTTTTACATACTTAAGTTTGCATTTTTGTGCTGGTGAGGTGCATATACACATCCCTTGATACAATATCTCCTTATCTTTCTGTGTATTTGAAACCAGCAGTTTTGCAGGCTGCATATCTCACTACTTCACTTGGAATATTCTTATTTTTTAATTTAGATATTAAGATGGCTATTTTTAATTTTTTTACCTCAAGTCCTGGCAGGTTTTTTTCATTTGCAATTGTGTAACATTTCCATTCTGAAGTCAGTATAAATGTAAGCATGGTATTAGTAACTTTGTTGCTGTTGAATGCAACAGTGTGGTCAGGTGTCAAAACTAATAATTAAAAAATAGAAGTCAATTTTCCACCGAACACACATCTTTTGCAGAAACACACAGTTGTACTATAAGTATTAGTTTCTAAAATTAAAAAACTCAGCTTTCAGCACAACTTCTAATGCACACAGCTTTTAACAAAACCTCCACATCTCATTTTTTTGCTGGCCCTGAAATCTTAACTCATTCATAGAGCTCAGAATTGTTTGTGGATTTTTGGGGTTTTTTATATAACTGATGTTGGAACCATTTGCCTCAGGAAACAGTTTTAGTCAAAGTAGCAAAGGTACAGGAATTCTACAATTTACAAATTGTTGTTTGGATAATATCAGATACCAGATTGATTGTGATCATAACTGTCAAGACTTTATTATTTTCCTTTAGCCTATTCCCTCATATTTTTATCTTATTCTAACTTTATGAACCGGGACTCTACTTCTCTTCCTCTTAATTATGGGCCTGACCTGAATGAAATTCTATTCCTGTAAAGCCCTGTTCTATAAACAGGACTTTGCTTTCCCTATAACATAGCAGTTTATAAGATAATTTCACCCAAGTACTGAAAACAAGACTTCTGAGACCTTTCTGTGCTTATCTTTAGGCAACTCACCTCTCAGTAAACAATAGTTTTGTGATTCCACCTCCAGGTATATGCAGAACTTTGTCTGTATTATTTATTCCAGGATAAGCTGCTGCTTTTTCCATTTCTTTCCAGTTTAGCTCCTTCATGCAGCCTCCAACTGCTTTCTCCAGATCAGGTGTGAGCAGGTAGCGCAGTGGTGTCCTAGAAACAAGTCAAGGATGCATTCAGTCTGCCAAGGAAGGACAGTGCCCCAATTATCACTTGTGGCAGACAGAAGGTGCCAGCACTGAGGGCCTCACACCTGCAGGGAAGAAATGCTCTGACATTCTCTCCCTCTTCAGATCAAAGTTAGAAAGTAAGTCTGTGGCCTCAAAACTGTACAGCTATTCAACTTTATGCCACAAATAGAATTTAGGTACCCTCTCAGGGGCTCAAATAACTGGCAAGTGCCAAATACTTAAGCACCTAAATAGGGAAACTGCTTATGGTTTTTAAAATAATTTACTCATAAAATGTGTTTTTTCTTCCTTCAGATAGGAGGTGATTAATTCGAAATCTGTTAGGGTAAACTTGGACTTCACCATGATACAGTATTTTTAGTAAGCTCACATTATTAATAGATTCAGACTTTAGTCAAGTTAAAAGTATTTTCTGGATGCACTACCCTCACTCTTTAGTAAATCTGCTATAAGGGATTTGTTCTGTGGTGCTGAGGGAGCTGGGAGGGTTTAAATCACAACTTATGAATTAGACCTCATCAAATAACCATCAGTCCCTCTCATTTCATTCCATGTTAGCTGGCATCCTGCAATTGTATGGATCTACTGCTATATCTGAGACATGCATAGATCTAAACCTCTCTCGAGGCCCTACACACTTATAAAACCTGAGGATAACAACTGCAGAAATGCTGGTCTTATTTCTAGAAGTACTGATTTTATTTACTTCTCATTAAATCACCAATTAGGATGCTTTCAATCATCAGGAAATGCCTGGTTTTTGGATGGGTAATATCTAGTAAAAAAATACTGCAATTGCATCCTTGCAGTTGCCTCCCAATAAATAACTTCCTATTACGATAAAAAAAAAAAAAAAAGAATGACAACTTACTGTATCAAAGAAAACCTTTCAAATGCAGAATGATAACAAAGAGGTCAGAAACAAACTAATAATGCCATCAACTATTAAAAATCGAACCTGTGACCTGTATGTCAGCAGTTCATCCCTGACATTGCCTGCAGCCACAGAAGTTGAAACTGAGGCAATGCAGGCTAAGTGCAATTTGCTTTCAGCTTTTCATTTGATCAGTACTTCTGACAGTAGTAACCCAGAAAATTCAGTGACTTATGCTGTAATACGTCATGTTTTAACAGTATACTAAGCATTTTATGACCAATGCACACATGCAAGTAAAAGCACCTGCCAAAAGTACTCAGGACATGGAAGTAGAGGGAAATATATCAGTCAAAAAAACACAGAAACATCAATTAGATCTTTTAAGGACACAAACATACCCCAAAAGCTGCTCATCATCACGCTGGTATGCGTGGCTGCTGGACAGGAGGACAACCCTGGCAAATTTGCTGCTCTTCACCCAAGAAAGCAGAGTTTCACAGAATGGCCTGTACTTGTTCTTCATGCAAAGACACAGACAAAAAAGTGAAAAACTTAATGTGTCCTTAACAATACTAGGTGTTACGTATAGTGTTTAGCAGTGATGTAAATTATTCTTCATATCCACTTAGTTTTCAGCCCCAGATATATTAGAACGCAGAGAACTGCCCTGGCTGTTTACTTAAGCAAAACTACACGTAGAATTACAAGAATTATCACTAAGACCATGTCAAGAACAACAGTACTACCTGTTTTGTGTGCCGTTAATACCAAACGAAAAAGATTTGGAGCAAGATGGGATGGCAGGATCACACAGTATTTTTCCACACTTTGAACTGCTAAAATACTGAACCACAATTTTCTTTTCTGTGATGGCATTCTGCTTATTTTAAATTACAGCCACTGCCCCATTGATGAGTAATACTAAATTCCTCATTTTTCCCAAATGAACATTGTTTAAATGAATACAGAATACTATGAAATAATTAAATTGGCATAACACAAAAAAGAATAAAGCTATTACAAAGAATACAGAAAAATTACAAATGCAAAAGAAAAAAATAAACAAACAAAACCCAGACCATTTTTTATTTTCATGACTCTTAATAACTAAGGAGATAGTAACACTAAAATCTACCAACACGGGCAGCTGTTGTGGGGCTTGGAAAAACAAAATGCCCAAAGTGATGATGCAAAATGCCTCAGGAAATGCAGAAAACAGTAAAACTTTACCAACTGCAGAAGGTGTTACAGCATGAAGTAGAAAAATACTTTTGCCAGGCCACTTAGTATTTGCCAACAGAACTATTCAAACCAAATAGTGAAGTAAAAACAATCGATGAACATACATACCTTTATAAAAGGTGATCTGATCTGCAGAACTACAAGTTTCTTTGAAGGTAAGGAGTACACTACATGAAGAAATCATTGTCTTATTAAGCAGAAACTGAGAAAGAGATCTGGGTTTAAATATATCAAAATTATCCCACTTACAAACTTTAGGATAGTAAAGTAAACCTTTCAGTTATCAATTCATACGGGAAAGCCTGACAACATCCACTGTGTTAAAAACACATATTTCTGTGCATTATACTTTCAGTTGTACTAATTTAAGGACTGAATTATGAAACATATATGAGGATTTGCCTCCTGTAATGATTCAGATTATGTATGCATCTTTGCAAAGATTGCCATATTATTCTGAGATTTCTGTGATTTAAGAGGGTAAAAAAAAGGAGATACAATGATCAATGTAGGGAAAGAAATTAAGAATTTGTAGGGGGAGTGGGAGAAACATTACACAGGGAAAAAGGCAGAGGTATATAGGAAAGAAGAAGAGTGGATAAGTATCCTTCTAAATGAGAAATTCAACTTGTATTCCAATAATTTATTTTAAGTATGTGCACACTTCATATTGCCTTGGATTAACACCACTGAGAGTTCTGATTGCACTACAATATGGCTCAAATTAAACGTTCTAAATGTCAAATTGGTTTTCCAAAATAACAACAGGAACAGTTTCATTTGTGAAGTGTGAATACATTCCTATCTGTAGGTTTCTGCGGCTGTTATTACTGCCCTTAATTTAAGCACATCAGCAAAATTTAACAACAATGAAAAAGAAAATGTGATGTTCTTGCATCTTATGCCCCTTGCAAATGCTTTCAGCATTCAATACACACCTTCAGCATTTATACTCAGCTCCATTGAGTTTTCCTCTGCTGTTGCATATGGGTTATTTCCAACCATTGGCACCAGGCAATCGGTGTAGAAGTAACCAACTTTAGTCATGTCAAGCGTGGAAATCACCAGATCTATTGCCAACTGACCGACATTCCCCACGGACACTGCTGGCTGAAGTAACAGAATGAACCAAATTACAGCATACTTCATGGATGGCATAAGGTGCTCTTCAAATAGCAAAACCTTAAAATCTGGTCAAACATCATTTCTGAAAGTGGCTGCCCATCTTCTGGCAAAGGTGACTATTTCCTACCAGAAGAATTGGTAAATACAGGATTTGGTCGCTGTCTGACAAAAAACATCCTGGCCACTTCTGTGAATAATCCTGTCTCATTGTAAACTAAAAGAACAGCTTGGAAACTTACCTCCTTCCCCACATTTTTGGATTGAGAGTAGGTAAAAGTCACTCAAGCGACTGATGTGAGACTGGCAAAGCTCACATGCCGCCCAAAGGCAGCTCTGGTATTACATATTAAGCCTCTAAATCTCAGACTGACTCATAGACAAGAGTAGGTTATTTTACATATTTTTTAAGGATGAAAATTATAAGGGTGCCCTTAAATTAATTTCATAATAATTGCTGCGGGTTATCATCAATCGGGGCAGTTACTGACCTAATATGATGGCACGGAAAGAGAAAGTAAAGAGTCAGTGTGCTTTCAAAGAAATTGTTACAGGAAGACGACGTTCGGTTGCTTTCCTCTAATTTATAATCAAATCTAAGAATTGCTGCTGCTGCTGCCTATTGGGGAAAGACAGCGGATTTGAGGCGGACAGAAGAAGAAAGAGGCCGCGGCAGCACTGATGTTCCCCCGCCCTGGCTGGCACCCAGCAGCGGGGCAGGGATGCGTTTCCTGCCGCTTGTCAGCTGACCGGGAATGACTTCCCGCGCAGCCGTGCCGGTCCGTGCAGCTGCCCGGGAGGCGGTGTGGCTCCTGCAGCCGGCCCAGCAAGGACAGAGTGACGGCGTTTGTCCCGCCGCAGCTGCGCTGCGCCTCCCGTCCCACGCCGGCATCGTCACCCCGGGCACATGACCTGGCACTGATGTCACGCCATGTGTGCAGGCAATAAAAACACTTCCGAAAACAATCTTAATCCGAGATTTAAATATAGCAGAATGTGGTTTTTTTTTAACATTTGAAGCATTTATATAGCACATCTAAATGAAAAAAAAAAAAAACCCTCAAGATTTTATTGCAGTGACAACCCACGGGTGCTGCAAATCCAGTAAAAGCACATAGGGCGCATTAATTTTTAGAGCAACAGCGTATAACTATAGCTCCGAAATAGCATATAAAATATAGCTGTTGCAGCTCAGCACGGATCGTCTTGACAGGGGCAAACCCGGGGTTCTGAGGAGGGAGAAGCTGGCAGAAACGGAGAAGCTGGCAGAAACAGAGAAGACCGCGCTAAGCTCTGCCGCAGACAGAGCCCTCCAAACCCTCTTTTCCCCGGCAGAACACCCCACAGATTCCACACACACCGCCTGCCCTGAGCTTTCTCCGCTTATCCCGCAGCCAAGTACCCAGGGACGACCCTCGGGCAGGGCAGGGAGAGACCCCCCCGTGTCCCGTCCCACAGGAGCGGAGCGGAGCCCTCAGCACAGGGACCGCGGGCAGCGACCCCTCAAACCCACTGAGGGGGAGGGCGGGGACAGGGGAAGCAGGAGCGTGACTCACCATCAGCAGAGTGAAGCCTTTAAAGTCGGGGGCGGCGGAGCCCCCGCCGCGGCCGCACGGAATGAACATGCCGGCCGGGAAGGGAGGAGAAGGCAGGCAGTGAACAGAAAGGAAGGAAGGAAGGAAAGAAGGAGGGAGGGAAGGAGGGAGGGAAGGAAGGAAGGAAGGAAGGAAGGAAGCAGGGCGCGGACGCCGCACCCACACGCTGCCGCCAGGGGGCGGTGGCGGCGCTGCCCGCGCTGTCGGCGAGGCGGTTGGGCTCGCTGGGTGGCGGTGCCGCCATGTCGCTGCCGCCGGAGAAAGTCTCGGAGCTGAAGCAGATCATCCACCAGCAGCTGCTCAAGGTGGGCCCGGCGCCGGAGAGACTTCCCTGGCCCTCAGGGAGCTGTGCTGACCTCCGTGCCGGTGTCACCCGGCCGCGGGTGGCGGCAGCGCCCGCTCCGGCGCCCCGCTTTGTTTTCCCAGTTGGGTCGCTGCAGGTGGTTTCCAGGCGCCGCTTGGTCGCTTTCTTATTGCTTTTTGAGCGAGGGTCTTGAACTGGCCGGGGAGTAAGTAAGGAGGCTGTAACTCCTATAGCGCTTGTTAGTGCAGTGCTGAATATTCCTGCCCGTCACACAGGAGAACAGGGATCTTGGAGTGAGTCCAGAGGAGGCCAGCACGATGATTAGAGGGAGGCAGCGCCTCTGCTTGGAGGAAAGGCTGAGAGAGAGCTGGGACTGTGCAGCCTGGAGAGGAGAAGGCTCGGTGGAAACTTCATAGCAGCCTTCCAGGACCTGAAGGGAGCCAGCAGGAAAGGAGACAGACTTTTTACCAGAGCGTGTAGTGACAGGACAAGGGGAGATGGATTCAAATTGAAAGACATATTAGGAAGAGCTTTTCACTATGATGGGTGTTGAGGAACTGGAGCAGGTTGCCCAGACAAGTTGTGGATGTCCCATCCCTGCAAGTGTTTAAGGCCAGGCTGGTTGGGGTTCTGAGTGACTGGATCTAGTGGAAAGTGTCCCTGCCCATGACCAGGGTTTTGGAATGAGATGATCTTTGAGGTGTTTTCCGTTCTGTGATTCCGTTTCAGGTCCCGGTGACTGTGTCCTTAACAGCCTTCCAGTGTGAGAGTCAGCTCTATAAATCCATCTGCTTTCACAGCTCAGATGATGGGCATTCTCAGACATCCCTTTGAGTATAGGGAAAGCTTGCAAGGGAGATCTACTACTTTTGTGCCCAACCTATATAAAAGCATATTTTTCCCCTTAAAAAATAAGGAAGTATTATATTAAGGTTGAATTTTGAGGGAGACAAGAAATTGGAACAGTGACCATTTTGTAATTTATGGATTTGCAGACCTTTTTGTAAGGAGGGAAGTTCAAGATGAGCTGCTGTCAAAGAGCAGTGAAAATGCCAAGGTTTTGTATGCTTGTAATTTTTTTTTTTTTTACTGGGAGAGTTGCTTTTGTAAGATAGTGGCTCATTTGATTAGTTCTGCAAGGATCAGTATTTTGATATCGTTATTTCTGTGTTCTTAGGAAAACACCATTAGCCTTACAGACTTAATTGGTAAGTTGTACCTGCTGCCATACAGAGGACTGGTGTTTGTAACACATAATGAATTTTCTTTCAGATGGATGTCCATGGGAGGATACGAGAAGTTCTTGCTGAGACTGTACGAGAAGAGCTGGCGCCTGAGCAGCAGCAGTTGTCCACAGAAGATCTGATAAGAGCCCTAAGACAGCGGGGAATCATTGATGATGTTATGAAGGAACTTAAATTTGTAATTGTAAGTAGCTTTTTAAGAGGGGAAGTATTTCTGCTTATTCCTCTTAGTGCCGTGGTGTTTTGACAAAGTGAAACCGCTGCTTCTGGAGGTTTGTAAGGACCTTACTGATTTGAGACATTATAGGAGCAGAGAAGATTAATGCATATGCTGAAATCGGTTTCGTGATAATACTGCACTGAAAATATTTGTTCAGTTTTAGAAGGGAGTATACCTAAGGAATGGCATTCAGACAAAATGGAAGATCCTTTAATTTTTATAAGACTGTGGTAAGAGCACTGTTGCATCCCTTGAGTCCTTAAAAAGTCTTAATTGTAATTCCAGGATGTGAATGAAACGGAGAGGACTTTGGCTCCAAAACCATCAACACACTTTGTTGACAGAGAACCACCAGTTTTGAAGAAAAGTATGTTTCTTGTTTATTTAAATGTTTAGATCATGGTTTTAAAGCAAATTTGAAGTCTATGATTTTGGCACTCTGAATTAGTAATCCAGTATGAACTGGAATAAAGGTGGATGTTTCCTCTTCTTATCCACAGGGAGTAAACTCATGTAAGCAGCAGCAATCAGTGTTGCATTAAACATTATTTATTATTAATTCATTTACTTTACACAAAGATAAATTTCATGTATTTTAAAATCACTTTCTCCTAAGCATGTTTCAAAGAAGTTTCATTTTTTGCTAGTCTCCTGTTAGTTACCTGATATTTAACAAATTAAGCTTTCTAAGATCTGTTTGTAGTCTCTTCATTTTTATTGCTACGCTTTGCAGCTAACATTGACCCAACACGGAGGTATCTTTACCTTCAGGTTTTGGGTGGAAAAGCTTTTCTGGAACATCTTCAGGAACCAGAGCCTCTGCCTGGCCAGATCTGTTCTACCTTCACTCTGTGTTTACATTTTCGAAACCAGCGCTTCCGTTCCAAACCTGTACCCTGTGCCTGTGAGCCAGATTTTCAGGATGGTTTTCTACTTGAAATACACAAGGATAGCCTAGGTAAGGAATATTGTGGGTTTAAAGCTGATGCTGTTGGGATTTCTTCTGACCTGAGAGTTATTGTGAAATACGTTTGATATTATTTAGTGAATTTTTTTCCTGTTTTTTGTCATGTTTTCCTGAGAAAACTGATTACTGTATTGGATTATACCCCTTGTAGATCTTTCTCTGCTCTTGCTCTTTTCCTTCTTTTTCACTGTAAAATAACTTGAAATTGACCAGCTTTACAAATTCTTAAATGTTAATTCCATTTTTATTTTTTTGTGTATCTGAACTAGTTGCACTGCAGTATTCGAACTACAAAATAATTTTATCTTCTCTGTAATCTCTTTGTAGCTCTGTCCTAAAGTGAGTATGGCTTTAGAGATAGGATCATTGTTTACACTTCTGGACTCAAGATCTTTCTTTAAACTTATTACAGACATTGCATTTTGTTGCATACTGTTTTAAAATTCTGAGGAGAACTTGGGATGATAATATTCTTGCTGTCTTATTTTGGTTTAATAATGGCAGGTGACGGAAGCAAGATGGTGGATGCAACCACTATGTTATCTATATGTGACCCAGTACATATGGTTCTGATCAAAACAGACACATTTGGTGAGACCACATTGGTAGCATCCTATTTCTTGGAGTGGAGGTCTGTCTTGGCTGCAGAGAATGGCGTAACAAATGTTGCTGTGGAACTCCTGGGTGTAGGTAAGGATGAAAAATAAGCATGTTGTGATGACTTAAAATATTGGGTACTGGGCTCGCTTACAAGCTTAAAGCAGTATTTTTGATCTAGTTAATTATTTTTCTTCAATTCAGAAGTAACTGTAAATTATCCTGAGAAATTCCCTAGAAGACTTAATGGTCAGATTTTTCTGTTATCAAGCTGCTAAAAATTAGTATTCCAGATCCCATATAAAAATGGTTCTCATGCCTGGGAATTCCCACTATGGATTATCTGCAAAATCTGGTTAAGTTATCAGAATCAAACTGACCAACCAAAAATCCAATTCATCTCCAGGAATATATCTGGTCAGTGCACTGGGGAGTAAAATCCAGCTTGTGTGCCCTTTCATAGCAAATTAACAATTGCTGGAAAAAAGGATCTCTGCTCTGCTCCCATTTATCCCAGTAGCTGGAAGTGTGGTTCTGAACGGCTTGATTCAGGTGCTTAGCAGTTAGTACACGTGTGTATTTTTGTGTGTCACTTGTCCCCAATCCTCTTCTCAGGACTTCCAACCCAAGATTTAGGATGTGATTTAGTGAATAAAGACTAGGTCTCTCATGACTTCCTACAAGACTTTTTATGAGAGCAGGTAATGAGAGGACAAGATCAGAATAAATTTAGATTTTAAGAAGAAATTCTTTCCTGGAACAAGTTGCCCAGAGAAGCTGTGGATGCCACATCCTGAGAAGTGTTTAAGGTCAGGTTGGATGGAACTCTGAGCAACATGATTTTGTGGAAGGTGTCAGGGGGACTGGAAATAGGTGATCTCTAAGATCCCATCCAACCCAGGCCATTCTGATTTTAATATTCTATAATGACTTGGACATGCATAACAAATAAGTAGGGTTTAATTCTTGGATGGGTTATGGAGCAAGTTAAATTTAATTCTCATTAGCTTTATTCCAAGTAATAAAGTATCAATCCAATAAATCAAGTGCTTTTTCTCCTCTTCATTGTACAAAATGCATCAAGAACATCAAAGGATGTTGCCATCTCAGATAAACAGATAAACTATTATGTGAGGTTGCCATTGCTTGTATTGCTTATGAACCCATCTGTGATCTGTTTTGTAATGCTCATTGTTGTTTATGTAATTTAAAATTTTCAGCATTAGGCAACAATATTTAGTCCAGGGGGGTTGTTGTTCATTTGTTTGTTGTTTCGGGGAGTTTTTTCTAAGTTGATAAATTTCTTTGTATGACAGCTAGAGTCCTTCATAATGAACTGTATCCTGGAGGAAAATGAGCTTCACTTATTTCTACCTATTTAAATTTAATCTACTTGTGTAATCAGTAGAAATAGGCACATTTACAGTGTGTGATTCTCTGACTTGATTTTAGATGCCTATTCCAGACATTTCTAGGATTCATCTCATATGTCCCAGTACTGGCTGCAAATAGGGTCTTGGAACATTTTCTTGGATGCAGACACCTGTGCTTTTGTATATTATGCTTTCTTATAGCCTCATTTGAGTTTGAAATTTCAATTAAAATTCCTACTTTGCCTATGTTGAATGAAGTTTAGTTACTTTTTGTGATTATTTAAGGCTAACATACATATTTTAATGGTTTGCCCCTACCTGGCTGAAATAATCTAAGCAAAATGAATATGAGAGAACTGATGAAAATTTATTTTGTTTCAAAGGTACAGAATCAAAGGTTTCTGTTGGTGTTTTAAGCATCAGACTGGAAATGTATCCACAGCTTAGTAAGACACTTTCTTCAGAAATAACTAGTACTCAAGTAAGTAATTTTGGGGAGGGCTAACTTACTGTTTTATCGGTGGTGGGGGAAGCTCAGTATAGAATTGTAAATGTTGAGGACTGTGGGGTTTTTGAATGTTTAATGATACTTCCTTTTTCTATTCAATTTAAATAGAATTACCTTTTTAAAGTATTTTGTCTATACTGAACAGTACTCAAAATATTGCTGTCATAGGTTTTTCTAATTACATGTATTAAAAGCTCTGAAGAAAAAAGAAGGATGCAATATATCTCATTTTCTTCAAGTAGTATATATGTTTTCTTGCTCTTTCCCATGTGAAACAGTAAATTCAAGTTAGCTATTCTGCTTGGAAGGCCAGTAAATGTTGGCCTGAAGGTGCATGCAGATATTTTTCTGCACATTAAAATCCAAGCAGTCCTTCTCTGCAGAAATGCATTACTTAAAATGAACAGTACTTCGGTCAAGCCTGATATATGAAACTACAAACAAGAAATACAGCTTGAAGTTTTTCTTAATTGGATTTCCATTTTATTCACATGACACACTTAAAATGTTAAGCTTTATTTTACATATGCCAGGATGTGGTGTTAATGTATTTACTGGTTATGATGCCTTGAGAGGCTGCCTAGAACAAAGGCTAGACAGTGTTAAAGGAGTAAAGTAGGTATTTATTAAAAGGCCTTCAAAGGTTGCACCTTGGGCAGTAGAAGAACCCAGCCATGGCTACACCCAGGATGGACACCAGGCCACGAGTTCTCACACTTTTGTAAGTTCTGGTCCATTTACATATTGGGGTCAGTTGTCCAATTACAGCTTCACGTTATGAAGTCCCATCTTCTCGGATTGCTTTCCCCAATTCGCTGTTGTTTATATTTTTTGGGCCTGAAGCTGCAACAATGACCTTGGCTCTCAGGCTGGAAAAGGATTGTTTTGTCCAACTAAACTGTGAAGAGAACTTGCTAACACTTTATATGAAGTTCAGCATTATATACTAATGCAGTACAGAATCTGGAAAATATAAAAGCTAAAACTTAAGGCATCATTCATGGGTTTTTTTTCTCCTGTTTGGAATTAGTATGTGTAGGATTGATTTTGGTTTTCCTACTGACAGTTCACTTTGGAACGTCAGAAAACAGCAGAAAAAGAACGTTTATTTCTTGTGTATGCTAAGCAGTGGTGGAGAGAATACCTGCAGATCAGGCCTACCCACAATGCAAGGCTGGTAAAGATCTTTGCACAGGTTCGTAAATTTTACAAATAGATCAATCCTTTCTTTAAGTTATCTTTTTATTTTATTTTGAACTTTATGTGTATGTGGAATCTGTATAGATTATGATGTGATTATGTTCAGGTCAGGGCTAAATGTGGTGCAAAAAAATGTAATTTGTAAGGACTGAACTTCTGTTTATCTATTGAAGCTTAAGAGAACGATGCAGACAGGAAGATAGCTCTGACTACCTCTGATGTACCAAGTGAAAAAGCCTGCTCAGTCTTGTCCTTGAGTACTCACAAATGGCAGAGACTTAGGTGGTCTGTACAGACTATTTCAGATAAGTTTTGTACCAGGTAAAACAGTTGCAAAAAATTGACTTCCTGTATTAGAACAGATCCTCAAAATATTTGAACTCTGTGTCATCTGCAGTGCGTTCTCTCTGGTTTATGTCACACAACAACTACAGTTAAAATTACTTGAGTCTGATAAATTACTTTATCAGTTACTCCTCAGTTACTGTTCTTCAGTAAAAGGAATGGTACGATCCTTGCATTTTTCACGCTATGAGTTTACCTTACATAGTAGCAATTTTCTTACCACAGTAACTTATCTCAAAGCAGTGTCCTGAAGCAGTCTGTGCCTCCTCTTTGGTGAGGCAACAGCGTCCCTCCTGGCTTTGCCCTGAGTGCACAGGAGTGACGGGAACTTCAAATCCCAGCCAGCAGATGAGCCCCCACTCCATCAGTCTTACACTCCTTGACAGCGGGATGGGGGCAAGAATAAAAACTGCAAAAGCGAGGAAAAGTTCATGGGTTGGGATAAAGGTGGTTTAATAACAGAAAGCAAACAAGCAAGGAAGGAAGGAAGGGAAAGCAGTGATGCAAAGACAGGCACTCCCCTCCTCCCAGAGCAGACAGACGCCCAGATAATCTCCAAGCAGGAGCAAGTTTAGAAAAAGTCTGTTGCCCACCCTCACTGTTTTTATTGTGAGCATAACACTATATGGCATAGAATATCTCTTTGGTTAGATCAGGTCAGCTGTCCTGGCTGTGTCTTCTTCCAGCTTTTTGTCAACCCTGAACCTACACCTGTGTGGTGGCAGAATGATCCTATACAAGCCCTGCTCAACAGCAGCTAAAACACTGGTGTGTTCACAGCACTGTTCTGGTCACAATTCTAAAACACAGCACTATGAGGGCTGCTGTGAAAAAAAAACAAACTCCCTTCCAAATAGACCAAATACAAAGGCTTAAGGGTTTCAGGGCAGGGTATAAAGAGAAACAAGTCTATAATTAAATAGGATAAGAACTTGGCCCCTGCTAGATTAGTACCTATATAGAGCTTATCTTGAGTTTCCCATTGGCCATAGCAAATCTTAGTAAAACTTTCTGGGAACAGAAATTAGTTTATTAGATTAGTTTGATAATTTAGTTGCCATCAAGTTTCAGATGAGTAATGCAGAAACAGGCATTATATATGTATGAGACAAAATTTTAAAATAAATCCTGCCTGTGGGTTTTTAAAAATTGCTTTTGAACTGTGAAATAGTTTTCAACAGGATTCCAGTCAGCCTCAAATAAATGCTGCTTTTTTTCTGCCAGCTTGCTGGAAAAGCATGACAAAACCTTAACAAGGACAATATGTGCCTACAGTAAAAATATGAGACCATAATCTCTTGAAGCTGTAGAGATTCAAAAGGCTTTGATCCCTTTTAAAACATGTATGAGCATAAAAGTACCAATTTAGCCCAGTGAGGAGTAGAAGACCTCTATGTTCCTTGAAATAGTTTTAATAGATGATAATCATAGTATTAATGCCTGCAGCATGTATGAGAACAGACTTTTAAAAGTAATCTTATTTTTTCATTTTTACAAGAACTTAGAAATTCTTAGTGTTAGTGCTTAGTTTAGATCCAGTTACTAGATCTAGTTGCTTAATAGATGTAGTTACTTCATTTTTAGTATTTTTTATTGTTTGCTGTTATAAAAAAAGGTATGCAAATTTAGAAGCAGATAGACACCTTTTAAACTCTAGAATCAGTTCCTGAATGTTTAATGGTTTTTGGGGAGGGTTTTTTTGGAATTTGGTGTGTGAGATTTGTTTTGGCTTGTTTTAATACTTGATGATAATGTGGAAATTGATAGTAGGTAGAGCATAAACAGTTCCTTACTCATTTGAGAAAATTAATTGCAGCCTGTGCTGTTCCCGGTGTTCAGGTATTTAGTCCAGAATGCCCTGTGAGTGACAGAGCCAGATTGAAATCTGTGATGTCTCTAAATGAGTGATCTTAATGGTTTTGTGTCCTGATTCTGGGGGTGATTTCATGTCTTACTGTTTCTGAGTGATACTTATTCCAGGGAGGATATATCCCAGAGGAAAAAAGTCTAAGCTAAGACTAACATTTTGCGACACTTGCGCGGCCGGCAGATAACCAGGTTTGTCACGTTCAGGATGAGAATGGGGTGAACCGGCCGGTGTGTTCCTACGTGAGACCCCTGCGGGCCGGGCGGCTGCTGGACACGCCAAGGCAGGCAGCGCGCTTCGTCAGCGTCCTGGGCTACGAGAGAGCCGCGGTCATCGGCGGCGGCAGCGGCAAGCAGGAGCAGTGGTGCACCCTCCTCGCCTTCCTGTGCAGGAACAAGGTGCGTGACACGGCCCCTGGGGTGCCACTGCGGGGTAGTGGCCTGCTCTAACCCATCAGGAATTTAAAGCAAGCTGCAAATACATGCATTAAAACCAGATTTGGAAGGTTCAGTTACAGTCGTGCTTGAGGTCTTTTATATAAACAGAAACAGGTGCTAAAATAGTAGGCAAGAAAGCTTTGGAGCAGGCTTCCTTTACTACTATTCTTGGGGTCCATTTGTCAATGTGTATCTTTGACACTGAAATTGCTTCTCTTCTGTTGCATTTCTGAGAACACTTATTGTCATCCAATGAATACTTGCTACTGTGCAGGACACTAGTTAAAATTCTGGACTAATCCAGGAAGAGTAGAAAACATCTCTTTAGTCTCTTGTCTCCTTTGCTGATTTGATGGGGATTTTTTTGCTGGATTTTGTTTTGTTTTGGGTTTGTGGGGTTTTTTTTTTCAATAGATGGGCTGAAATACACTGATGGCTTTTGTGTTCCATTTTTGCAAGATAGGAATTTTCCATTAGAAGTTTCAGCTTAGTTCTTGGTGGTCTGACATTCGTGTCATATGACTCTAATAAGCAAAAGAAATTTTAACTGATTCTGGTTTATAGCTCTTCCGTTTTATGAGCAGAAGTAACAGTGATCACTTCTGATACCTCTTTGGAGTGGTCAGTGCTTTTCATTGCCATGGAGATACTTCTGCCTTCAAAAATAATGTCACTGGTGTGTTTGCATTTAAAACGTGTTCAGGGCAGCAGGAACTGTATCCCTGAGTTTAGATCTGCCTCCAAGACCACATAGAACAGGCATTGGCTGTTGTCTCTGAATATCAGATGCTGCATAAAGGCAGCTCTGGTGGCCCACTGCCTTTCAGACGGAGATGGCAATAGGGACTTTGAGGACCACTGTGTTTGGAGGCATAGAGAAAGGTGTTCTTTCAAGCAGAAATTAAAAGCTGCATGGAAAATAACTGAATTTAGCCCCTGAGCCACCAGCTGGATCGTTTTTTTTTTTTGTGGAAAGTGGTGTAGTATTATTAAAATAACACAGGTTCACTACAAACTTAAATCTACCTTTCTGTATAGTTCCCTTTTATGCTGTGGTAGGGCAAGATTGTGTTGTTTTGATACATCTAAGAACTCAGAATTTTACATTTTCAACGTTCTGAATAGTTACTTGTCTAAAGAGCCTTACTGTTCTTCTTCTGAATGCTGTACTTTGTGTTATGAAGCCTTCATTGTTTGAGCAATTTTTGATCTTACTTTAAAGCTAACATTTGTAAAGAACCCAAGAGACAAAGGATATTAGACATTGCATTTGGAAATTGTTTTCCGTGAATTATCAGTGGTAGTAATGTGTTTATGAGATAGATGTTTTTCTGGCTGAAGGAAAAAAAACAGCTGCACATGATTCCCAGCTATTTTACAGTTAGATCTGTGGAGGTCCTTGTTTTATCTTTGTCTAGTTACTGAAGACTGACAGCACATTCAAGAAAATGAAATACCAGTAGAATTACATTTTATTAAGTGAAAAAATTCCTGACTGTGTGAAAATACTGTGTGATTTCTAGTCTTGCCTCAAGTGTTTGACTTATATATATTTTTACATTTAATTAGAACATTGGTTTTGTTGTCATGCTCAATAGATTATGGTTTTGGGTTTCTTGAAAGTATCTCTATAATGATAAGAAATGTTTCCCAATGTTAATCATACACTATACTTCAACAAACAATATCAACAGTCTATCATTAGAACATGCATTTTGAACTAATTTATTCTATTACAGAAAACTAAAACTTGTCTAGTTTAAATGGTCAAATCCTGACTTTTGATACATGATTTGGATAAATAAGAGAGTAACATAACTTGTTAAATGGTGGTTTAAGAAATAGCACTATTTTCTTTCTTTAGGGTTTTATTATTATTAATAATATATATTAATATTTACTGTCTAGGGTGACTGTGAAGACCATGCTAATCTTCTATGCAGTCTTCTTCTTGGGTTTGGATTGGAAGCCTTTGTGTGTGTTGGAACAAAAGCAAAAGGAGTCCCCCATACTTGGGTAATGACTTGTGGATCTGATGGAACAATTACTTTTTGGGAGAGCTTAACAGGACATAGGTGAGTAAAAAGAATATTAGAAAGCAGAACAGTGTATCTTGAGGTTTGTGTAGTACATTTCTGCTCTTGTGTGTTTTTTTTAATCTTCATACCCTGTCATATAATCCAGGTGATGTTTGTCTTTGAATCTTTTTTCCATCTACTGCTTTTGCTTGGGAAATAACTGATTCAGTGAGAGGGGAAGTATTTCATCAGTTTGTAATATATCACTGTCTTTAATACTGTATGGTAATTGTCTTTTGTCTTATGGCAGCTGATTGCCATCGATGTTACCGCTGGCATTATTTGTAAAGGAGATGAAATCTGACATGACTGTTTAGGAACCCTTTTTTTTTTGTTTGATTTCACCAGTGAAATCAGTGTTGCATCACTTTTTTTTCCCCTTGAAGAAATCTCTCTTAAGTTCTCCGAGATTTTCTCTTGTCTTGAGTCATTTGAGAAGGGCACAGGTAGTTGTTTGGTGTACTAAAGCTTCTGGAACATGTTCTTTCCAGTGTTCAAAACAAACAATTCTCTTTTGCCACTGTTTGTGTATCCTGTGATTAGCATTTGTAGATGTATTTCTCTAAAGTTGATCAATAGCAGGGAAACTGTATGAGCATGTTCTTATAGTTGTAAAGTTTAACTGCTTCATTAAACAGCTTATTTTTCTAGATTTAAAGACTAAAAATTATGTTTATTTGATTGTATATTATGACTCCAAAGCATGTACAATTACATTTCAGTAAACAAATTAATGCCATTTTGGGGGGCGAAAGTTGATAGCAAACTTGGCTTGTATTTTTAAAGGAAAAATGGCTACATCTGTCCCATCTAAATATTTTTACCTTGCCTTGAAAGAAGTTGTATTAATAAAAAATTGAATCTTTTTGGCTAGGTACGTCCACAGACCTATCAACCCTGATGACCCTCCCCTAGTTGAGCAACCCAAGCCTCTGTATCCATATCGCACAATAGGTTGTATCTTCAACCATGAAAAGTTCTTTGGAAACTGTCAGCCCTCTGATGCTGTGGAGGTGTGTGTGTTTGACCTGCATGATGAATCCAAATGGAAACCCATGAGTGGAGAAGCAATAAAATCTGTATGTGCTCCTGGAGCAATGTCTTCAGTTCCCCCTTTTCCTCCTCTGTGTGCTTCTACAATAGATGCTGCTGTAACAAGCAACGAGATAGAAGTGCAGCTGAGGATACTGGTCTCTGAACACAGAAAGGTGAGAAAGATTGGCAGTGATATGTCATGGTAATAGAAGTTTGTGTGTTAATTGTATACTTGTTTTAGATAGCGATTTGTTAGTGCAATGTGTTTTCCATCAGCTTTTGCAGAAATGTGATATGGGAAAGGTGAAACAACTGAAAAAAAATGTTTGGGAAGACCGCATTGAGCTGTTGTAGACTATTATTTGCAGTGGTAGTCCACAGACTCATATGTGGGCTTTTCCCCCCACCCTGCCTTTGCCCCTTGTTTCTAAATCTGTGACTTTTAGCTTACTGGCACCTGCAGACCACCCGTGAGGGGTCTCTAAAAGCACCAGGAGGATGAAATCTGGATGTTAGTGGGCTTTGCCAATCCAGCAAAAAAGTTTCTGGGTCCTAGATAAAATCAGGCTTTCAGCATTCGTGATCTTACTCTGACTGCTTTACAAAATCAGAGAAATTTTTAGAAGTTAGTTTTGGCCTTCACCAGGATTTTTACAGGGCATAATGTGTCAGAAATTGTACTTCCTGTGTTGGACATGAAAATGATGTTTTAAGTCCCTGTTAGCTTATGTCTGTTTTTAATGAGGTTTTTTGATTAATTCTGTTTTATCTCCCCACACAATACTCAGCCTTTAGGGTGGCAAAGTAATTTTCAAGAGTATGAGTCTTATGCAGTGTTGAATACATACACAGAAGATTTTTCTACTTCTTTGCATTTGGGATGCTGGGAGGAAGGTTCATGTACATGGTGGGAAGATAGATGGTAGAAAGAAGGTGCCTTTGTGTTTCAGGGAGCTGTTGTGCATAATTTTTTCAGAAAGGGTTTTCCATAAGACATTTGAAAAAATGTCAGGTGGATCTTAGTTGATCTTTTCCATATTTTTTGCTGTGTGTTTATGCATATCTTCTTACATTTTGTGCAGAGATACTGTAGCTATCTCAGTTGAAACATCTGGTTTCAACTCTGCTGGCCTTATGTTTTAGTCTAATAGTTGAACTTCATTCCTTGATAAATGTTTGATACTTGTGGTGTCACTTGCTTCTGGTGGTGGTGTTTGCTTCTCCCAATTGGCGTATGAGTTAATACACAATTCTCACTGCTTTGTGAGTACACTGCCATTAACTTCCAATATAAAGATTCTTGGATTTATTTGAATCTATACAGTAGGTGAGTTTAGGCATATCCTGATGTACCTTCTGCACAGTTGTCATCATTCTGTGACTTGCCTCCCAGGATCTTGGCCTTTCCACTGTTTGGGATGACCAGCTCTCCTATCTGTTGTCACCAGCATTAGCAGCCTATGAGCTGGAACGCACAACAGGTGTTTGTGCAGGAAATGAAGAGTTTCAGGATGCTGTAAGGAGAGCAGTACCTGATGGTCACACCTTCAAAGGGTTTCCCATCCATTTTGTGCACAGAAATGCCAGGAGAGCATTTGCCACATGTCTTCGGTAAGTCTTAAGTGTAAAGATACAGGTATATGTTGAAACGAAATAGTAATCCTTAATTGCTAATTGCAACTCATTTTTTTAATAATGAATTTTAAAGAAAATGAATTTCCTTGGGTTAGAACTGGAGGAAGAGTGGTGTAGTGTGTGTAATGGATCGTGAGGTACAGAGCATTTTGGTTACATTGGTGATTCAGTGGTGATAGACTTCTTGTGTATTAAATTGAAGAACAAGGAGTTAATTTCATTTCTCTGTACTTGTTAAAAATGATAGTGGTCGTGTCATTTTCCTCCAAGGCAACCGCCCTTGCACTATAGAGCAATATTATTTGTAATGACAGACTCACGATATTAATTTTTACTTAAATGCTAATCACACTTTAAAAAAATTGCACTATGTAATTAAAAGCTTAAACAATATCTTAGGATTGTCTGTTACTCCTGTGTTTCTTTTTGTGATATAGGTCTCCTTTTTGTGAAGAAATAATCTGTTGTAGGGGAGACCAAGTGCGACTTGCAGTTCGTGTACGAGTGTTTGCATACCCTGAATCTGCGTGTGCTGTTTGGATCATGTTTGCTTGTAAATATCGCTCTGTCCTTTGAAAAAAGTCCCAAATTGTTCATACCTTTTTAGCCCTGCAAAATAATGTATGTGGGTGTAAAATGATTCAATTAAAAATGAATATAGTATTTTATATAAATGCCACTGATTTTGAACACCAGTGTGTGTATTGAAGGGGATTGTGTACACAGTAATGATTGTATTTATAAAGAGAATTTATTCTTTGTAATAAAAGTTACTTTTTATATTTATAGAAGTGTGAATCAAGTTACTAAAATGTGTCAAAAAATATTTTCTGAATCGGTTCAAGAGTTTGTTTAGGTCTGCTTTACCTCTGCAGGGTAAGAGACTCTTTTCTACCTCACCTTTCCCTGTAGTGTACAGGGTGTACTTTGTGAGTGACTGAGATCCAGAAATACTGGTGTTTAGGCATGTGTCCTTCAGACAACAAAATTTATTTCTGCCTCTTGTGGCTCTAACAGTAACTTCTGCATTCAACTTCTGAGAACGGTTCAATCGGATAAAGGTAAACTTGTTCATCTGTGAATTTAGTAATACATGGATTTATTTCAAAAATACACATTAAGACTTGCATACCTGAAGATGTGAATAGCTGTGATGGGTTAGATAAAGTAGTTAAACTTGGTGCCTTTTGCCTCTTGTTACCTTAAGAAGTTTCTGAGGTAGAAGTTGTAGCCAGGCTATTTTCCTTGACAGCCATTGTGTAATTCTGTTGCTCAGATCTGTACTTAATTAGCCATCTGTGATTTTGTCTGTCTTAAACCTGCGGGTGATGATTTTGCTGAGTATCTTTAAGTCTTTATGTTATGCAAAATGGCAAGCTGTTGGGCTTACTGAACTTTTCTGTACCATACTTCTCAGGTTTTTCCCTATGTGGACTCCAGGCATCTCTTCTTGTGCCTGGAAAAATCTGAAACTGTTTGATTTCTTCTGTAGAAGCCATTCTGTGTCAGTGATAGCCCACTGTGTCAGTGATAGACCACCTCCTTTGGTTGTCCTAGTAAGAAGGAGGCAACTCTTTCTGCTGGTGCTGGACCAAAAAAAGTACCTGATCCTAGAGAATCTTGCAACACGTACAGCAGGAGTGAATGTTGGCATTTTGCATGTACATTTAATCAGCAGTGTAGCAGTGTGACACCATTTTTAACTTTTTACTTCAAGAAATGTTAAATACTTTCTATGGCAGCACTGAGGTTTTTTAAATTTAGGACTCTAATAGTACACTATGTACTTACTGGCCCTACTGCTAACTTTACAAGTCTGGTTTTTTTATACCTGAAAGATCAAAATGCATTCATTTGCTTGTTATACAGCATATAGGATGCTGATAAAAGCTTCACAAGTACAATTTCTCCCCCAGTTTCCTTGAATCTAAATGTAGCCTGAAAGGCTAAATCATATTGCATGGTGATTATTGCCACATTCAACAGCATTAAGTACAACTTGCATGTTGTATGCACTGCTGTATGTTACACAAGAGAAAAGAGGAAAAAAGCAGCGGCGTTCAGAGCAGCTGGAAGCGGAATGGGAAGAGAGGAGCTGGAAGCGGAATGGGAAGAGAGGAGCTGGAAGCGGAATGGGAAGAGAGGAGCTGGAAGCGGAATGGGAAGAGAGGAGCTGGAAGTGGAATGGGAAGAGAGGAGCGGAAGTGGAATGGGAAGAGAGGAGCTGGAAGTGGAATGGGAAGAGAGGAGCTGGAAGCGGAATGGGAAGAGAGGAGCTGGAAGCGGAATGGGAAGAGAGGAGCTGGAAGTGGAATGGGAAGAGAGGAGCGGAAGTGGAATGGGAAGAGAGGAGCTGGAAGTGGAATGGGAAGAGAGGAGCTGGCTGGTGGAAGGCGGTGGCGGGGACCTTGTCCAGTTGCAGTACCTCTCCTGTACGGCAGGGGGCGCTCCCGGCGCCGTCCCTCACGCCCTCCCGGCTCCCAGTGGATCGGGTGCGAACGGGAGATTTTTAGTTTCCTTTCACGTGTGAGAGGTACAACGCTAAAGAGAGAAACACCGAGTGTTCGGTGTAAGCTCCAGCTTATTTAGTCTGATGGTGTTCTGCGTGAAAGTGCTCGTTTGCCTGGGGCGAAGCTGGCATGAAGGGCTGTGCCCTTCTGGTGCCCAGGTGTGTCCAGAGGCAGGGACGTCAGTTCCCAGCGGCTTGGAGGACGATTCCCTTGTTGTTCCCCTTCCCGACTGGGCTGGTTTAACTCTGCTAGCCTCTCTATGTACCGTGGACGTTTCCAGCCTTGATGCTGCCGAGGATGGGGCTTTCCCGGAGGAAGTGTTTGCTTTGGGAGGGCAGACCCTGTAATGCAAAGGCACTCACCCTCCCGCTATGAAAGCGGGGCCCTGCTATGTTTCGCTATATCCGTGATGGCGCGGGTTGGTGTCAAGTGTTCAACACTTGGGGGTGCAGGGAGTGTCATCCCACGTCCCGCCGGGAGCTGCTTGTTTCTGGGGGTGGTGGTTACGAACGCCCGGCGCAGAAACAGCGGCCGAGGGCTGTGGGCTGAGTGCGGCGCGTCCGTCGGTGTCTCCGGCGGGGCCGGGAGCCGCGCGGCTCGGCCGCCGGTGCGGCGCCGGTTGCCGTGGCAGCCCCGAGTGAGTCCTCCCCGCGCCGGCAGGGGGCGCTGCGGCGGCGGGCGGCGCCGCGCGGCGGGGGCGGGCGAGGACGAGGACGCCATTGCGTTGCTATGAGCTGTCGCTCCCCCTGCGGCGGCGGCGGCGGCAGCGGGCGGACCGGGCGCCGATCCTGTGCCTGCCTTCCTCCTGACTCCTGCCTGTTTCCTGGCTCCTGCTGCCTGCCGCGCGGGCCGGGCTGTCCGTCCGGCGGCCTGGTGGTACTAGCGGGGCGGAGAGGATGAGCACGGCGGGACCGGCCGGCAGCAGCAGCACAAGCAGCAGCGGCAGCATCAGCGCAAGCAGCAGCATCAGCAGCCGCTGCCGCGGCGGCGGGGCCGGTCACTGAGCGAGGAGCACCGCGGCGGACGCAGGGCATGGAGCCCCAGCCCGGCTCCTCCCGCCCGGCCGCCGAGGAGGAGGAGGACGGCGGCGGCGGGTCCGGCGGGCAGCCGGAGGCGCTGTCGCTGGAGGAGATCCTCCGGCTCTACAACCAGCCCATCAACGAGGAGCAGGCGTGGGCCGTGTGTTACCAATGCTGCGCCTCGCTGCGCGCCCGCGCCCGCCGCGGAGAGACCCCCGCCGCCAGGCTGGGGGCGGCGGCCGCGCACCTCCGCGTCTGGCGGGACGGCGCCGTCACCCTGGAGCAGGACGAGCCCGACCGGCCGCCCCCGCCCGCCGCAGGTAAGGCCGGGGGCCGCCGCCGGCGCCGACCCCGCGCACCCACCGGCAGCAGCAGCAGCCGGGGGTCGGCGCGGGCGGCTGCCCGTCTCCATCAGCCTTTGTCCGGGACGTGACGGTCCTTCCCGCCCGAGGGTCGCGGTGGGCGAGCGCTCGGCTCCTCAGTCCTGCCGGGGGCTGTGGCGGGGCTGCGTGCGTGTGTGTGTGTGTGTGTGTGTGTGTGTGTGTGTGTGTGTGTGTCCCTGCGGCATCTCGGTGTCGTGCGTGGAAAGGCAGAACCCCTCTCCTGGGATGCGATCGCCTGCGTGCGGGCACGGGCACCGAATGCGGGTCCAGTGTTTTATAATTGCGTCGTCTCTCCTGGTGCGTAATCAATCCCGTGTCATCCGCACACCGGGAGCGCCTCTCTTGCGGGCTCCCTGCTCTTTGGGTTCCTCCGGCCGGGCCGTGCATCCCGCAGGAGCTCCCGGAACAGTTTGGCATCAAAAGGCACCTATTAGAAATATATCAATTTCGATGTGTGCTGACACTAAGTGAGTGAGAAAGCCGTGTATAGGGGCTTAGCACCTACCATCTGTTTCGTTAAAATGCCCAGGAAAGCGTATTTTGCATTGGAAAGGAAAATGAGGGCGCATGTCTGTTTCTCAGCCCTTCAAAGCTTCTGATTTTAAATGTGGAAAGCAGTATTTTTTTTTGGCAAGTAAAGCTCAATTTCTGAAAAGAAATCAAAGATGGATAGCAGAAGGATGTGACCAATACATGATGGTATTCCCCAGTATCAGCCTAGTCTACATTCCACATCACAGAATTTTCCAAGAAGACTTGGGTTTCAGCATTTTAAAGCTGTGTTAATCAGAAGGCAATGGTAAATGCACAAAATGGGATTAATGGAGCCCTCAGCATTTAGAGCACTAATATTATGCCTGGTGTTACAATTTAATGAAGCCTTTTGATACAGTGCCTGTCTGAAAAGTCTTTTGGCAGAGACATACAGTAATCCAGTTTGGAGCTAGTGGTACATGCAAATATCAAAATATATTTAGCGGAAGAAAGGACATAATTTAGTTCTGCAATTGTAATGAGTCTAATAATGACTTTCATTTAAATATGATCTGGTGTGCTTTTAAAATAGTTTTAAAAAATAGGTCTTTGTTAATTAATGTTAATTAAATGCCAGACCAACACCCAGAAATTCCAGGAAAATGCTCTCCTGACCAAGGCATCTGCATGTCACAAGCGCATTGAAGAGTTTTGTGTTGCATGTTGTGTGCTGGTTTTGCTTACAGTCTTTTCAGATGACATCAAGACTTTTTCTTTTCTCTTTCCTATTGCAGGAAATACATTAGTTTACTATGTATTTCTTTCTTTTGTGGCTTTTTTCCTTGCTACTGGTGGACTTACCCTATTTCCTCTTACCATTACTGGCTTATTTACCTTTGCTCTTATCATTATTGGCTGTAGGATGGTGTTGAATATACTTGTATATAAAGTTCAGGCCCCTCACTGATATCCAGGATATTTACTGTGAAAATGTTTTAGTCAACATGTGCTAACCAGTGTATGTTGCTATCACATCTAAATTTTTGAATGGATGAGATTTTTTCAAATATTCCAGCCTTATTTTTCTTTTTTTTTCACCTTATTAGTGTATGTATTATTTTGTATAACACCACATGTGTGTCCTTATATCTTGAGAATCTTAAGAGAGTGTGTATATGTACCTAAACAAAGATAACCACTATTTGAAGACCTCCCAGGAAAGCAGGAGGCAGGAGCTATCCCAGGGAGAGTACCCCCTTCAGGGCGTCTAATAGAAAAGGGGAGGCAGGGATTTTTCTGCCAGCTGTCCATTCCTAAAGCATCCTCCGTGAACTCGCTTTTCCATCGGCTGCAGGCTGGTAGGTGCCTGGATTTGGAAAGAGGCAGAATTCCTCCTGGGGTCCTCTCCCTGCCCCTGGCCTTCTTCATCTACCTAACTTTGAACAGATTTAGGAAACAGCTTTCACAAGCTTTCACAAGGGATTTTGTGTGTTCTTTGATTTGTGAAACCTGGAGCAGGTTTTCACTGGAAATTGTTATATATATGTGATACATGTTGGGAGTTCACTATACTGAATATTGAGGAACTGACAGAAGGCTTGCTTGTCGTTGGTATCTTTTGAACTATCCCTATTCTTTTCCTTTTTGCTTACTGCATTCTCTTTGGGTGATGATTAATGTGCTTCCTCAGCCAGTTACAGCTTGAGCCTCTGGAATGGGTGTTTGTTTGTAGGCTCCTGTATTCTCTTTGCACCAGTGAAATCTTAAGAACCAGTGCCCTGGCTCTTTGGCCTGGGAAGCAGTACAGTGTAACAGGCTCTGAAGCTGTATGGTCACAGTAATTTTACTTTCAAGATACAAATTAAAGATCTCTTAGAAGAAGTACTGATTATACAGAAACTGATGGTATTTTTCCAAAGCAGTTTCTTGTGAAACAGTTTACCAGTTCATGCTCAATACTTGAAATTCCAAGTAACAATACATACAAATTGAAGAAAAATGTCCTTGCGATAAGAAAGAGATGAGTTTCGCTGATAGTGGGGCAGAAAAATGCCCTTGGAGTTGAATCCCATCCTTAAATAAAACCAGAGACTGATTTTTCTGATCTTTCCAGTTTTATCGGTGTGATCTATTAATATTTCATTATCTTAAAAAAATATAATGTTTTGGTTAAAAAGAAGTAAAAAGATGAAGGATGAGAATGCTGCCTAATTGTTAATTTTCATGTCACCATTGATATCACCTGAATCCCTGACAAGAGGAGGATCAGGAAGGATTCCTGCCTTTGTATTTCAGACAATTTAGATTTAAATGCCTGTGTCAGGAGGTTTATTAGAGCAATAGGGGTTCTGTGGGTTAATGCTCTGAGTTGTAAAGCTGCTTTGTTCTAGCAATACATAAAAAATGTATAGGTGTAGGTTGGTGCATAGGTTTGGATAATTCACAGGAACAAATATTGGCTGTTAGTTTCTATTTTAGTGAACAACAGAATCCTGTGTGGGCAAATAGAGGAATCCCTGAAGAATGGTGTCTTTGGGTAGTGAACATTCAGGCTTTGTCCAGGATGGTGGCGAACGATGTGATCAGTCATGCCTGTCAGTGGGGCTCGAGCAACGTCAGGAGCAAATGCAGTTCTGTCACAAAGTTTGTTCTAGAGATGCACATGAAGGCATATTTTTACAGAGCAGTGTGAACCTTTTTATTTTTCCAGAACCAAAGTAAGAAAGAAAGAAGATTTTGCATGAATATGCAAAATAAACATAAAGCTCACTGTGGTTGTCTTAGTGACATCTAAATACCACAGAAGTTTGGATTGCTTCAAAATACCCATGGTGAAATTGGAGATACAGTGTAGAATTTATTTTAAGTAATGGGTGCTTTAGCAGTCTTTGTCACTTGCAATTTATATGAAAAGAGCTAACAGTGCATCCAGTAAATTATTATTACTATTATTTATTGCCAGATGCAATAAAAAAATAACTTCTGAATGAGCTAAAACATTTGAGGTAAACATGTGGTTTGACTCCTCCAAGCTCTCTTCTTACAGAACTGCCTTTTTTGCACATGTTTTTATAAACTTGAAGCAATAATGAAATGATAGCTAGAGGAACAGAAAACCCGCACAAGAGCTGGCAGTCGACATCATGTCCAGGATCTATGGGCACCAGGATACTGTAGGGTGTGGAGGAGGCTGTTTCACTGGGGTTGTGTCATTGCTGCAACTGGATAAAGAGCTCTTGCTTTTCAGCACAGAGGCTGTGCCACCTCCTTCTCAGAGGTGGGAAAACTGAATGGTTTTGGGGGTGAGTCGGTTTGGTAAAATGAGAGTTTTCCCTGCTTGTTTTGTAAGTGCCAGATCCCTGGCTTAGCAGAGGTGGCCACTGACTTTGGGCATTGCACTGAGCTCCTGAAGAGGAACAGCCATGAGGATCTCAGGAAGTGGCAAAGAAGGATATTTTGACCATAGAGTGGGGCTCACTTCCAGCTGTTGGCTATTCAGGACTGGTATGAATGTGGTGCTCCTTGGCCTTCATCTCCCACCTGAGACCCTGAACTGTGAGTAGTGTCAGTGGCCCTTTTTCCTCATCCTCCAGCCCTAACAGAGAAAGCACGCAGGGAAATTACTGCTGGTCTTACTAGAAGCGAGTACTATGCAGTTTTTTCTCTTGGAAATCTGCCAGGCGTTCAGCAGGAGGTCATAATGCATGGAGTATTCTGGCTTTGAATCAAAAAGATCACAGAAAAGTTGACTGCATGGTGGCTTTCATGGGACTTGGAGGGCTCAGGGTGAGACACGCTGGAGAAGAATAGTTTGTGTTGTCTTGGCAGTTTTGATGACTTCCATGTCCCTCTTACATCCTTGTGTGCCTAGGTTTTGGAAGGCAAGAATGGAGAAACAGGATGAATAAATGCAAATTCAACTTGTGTGCATGAAGATATTCTTATCTTTCAGTCCCTGGTGGATTATTGAAAAAAACATATGCATGATTTTTACTGGAAAATGAATATACTACCATTTTTCTTCTAATTTTCTTGACCCTTTTTCAAGATGATGGGTGGGAGTAGCCTTTTTTGATGTTGAAGTTTTGAAAGAAGTGTTGCTATGAATAGTGCTAAAATAAATAATACCTGTAGGATGAAGACTTAATTATGTTCGGAATTCAAATAAAATTCAAAAGTATTCAGAAACATCTGCATTTAAGAATAGTAAGGCCTGATGTATTGAGCCTGACTTTCTTGTGCAAGAGTTTTAAGATAGATGCCTATGTAGGTATTTTAATATTGAATGTCAAGTAGGAAGAAAATAGTACTAGACAGCAGAGAGGAGCCTCGTTGCATTGCTGCTTTTATCTCTTCTTGCTCTACTGATCTGTGGAAGAGAGAAATCTTTGACCTTATTTATGTAGGCTTTCTGTCATCAGTGTGGTTCCCAGAACGTAAGCATGAACTGGAAGGCTTCCAGTCATGGCTTATATGAATGCATCCCATGCACTGGGGGTTAAGTGGGCTCTCTGTGAATATCAGCAGATGCTGGGCGTCCTATTGTAGGCAGTTCTGGTAGGGGAGGACAAAATAAGCAAAGAAAAGATCTCAGCATAACAAAATAACGTATTTGGCTTAAAAAAACCTGCAGATTTCAAATGCCTGCACAAAAGAAATGGAAGGAAATTGCCAACAAGGATAAGTGACCGTAGTTGCCAATATTTGTATGGAGAAATATTGAAGATGGTAGGTATGCAGTGAATGAATGAACTCTGATTTGGTGTTGTTTGAAAACTGCATTTATTCCTAAGGAAAACATTGACATTTGAACATAGAAAGAAGAACTTTGAGGAAGTGTGGGTCCCTAGCATTAATAATGACTTAAAGTAAAAGATAAGATTTAACAGAGATTTTCTTGTTAAAAATGTTGCTTTAGATGGGAAAATGAAATTTTAGTTGTCATTGTTAACGGCAGTTGAAGAGAAGAGTGAAAAATGAGACATCTGCCACGTTGCTGTGGAGAGTTAATATCATGTCCCTATGGGGCATTGCTGGAGAAAGAACAAAGATGCTTTTTTGGGGGGGAGGGGGGTGCAGAATAGGTAACGGATAATGGAGTCCAGCTTCAGGGCTGGCTGGAGGTGATAGTTTACCCCACAGTGCCCAGTGAGACATCAAGGGTGGGACTGGGGGAGCACAAGCAGAGCTTTGAAAATGAAGACAGTAGCTGTGTATGATGTGACAGAGGGGAAGAGAGAAGGAGAGAGAGAGCATTGAACAGGATGATTCAGAGCAGGACAGGATCAGAGTTACAGGCAGTGCAAATGACCTGCATGGCAGCAGAGCTGTGGATGAGTCTTACCCAAGCTGAATGTGACTGCCAAGTGTGCAGTAGGAATGTTGTAGGTAACAAGAGGATTAATGGTATGTAACATCCTGCATCCAAGTTGGCAATGAACATATCTTCGTGAAAGTGGAGAAGCTTTTTCATAATATCTGTTAAAAGGAAACTGAGGAGTGTTTGCTCTTTGTTTCTGAATTAGTTTATCACATTACAGCATCAGATCCAATAAGGAGACAATATTGTTTTATTCCTGATAAAACTTTAAAACAGCTTGCATGACACATGCAACTATGATTACATTACTGTATTTTATTACTGTGCACTTTAAGAGGAACAAAAGGAGATTAGTCACTTTGTATAGTGCAAAGACATAGCTGAGGTAGAGAAGAATTAAAAGAACTCCTTTTTCATTGACTTGAGAGAGTTTATTAGCAGCTAGTGACAGTTTTTAACAGATCCAGTATTGCTGAGTTATCAGTTTAGAAAAGCTGTAACCTACAATAGACAAAAAGTGCTTATGACTGTTCAAAATTAGGAGTAACTTCCATGAAGTGTTGAATGGAGAAAAAAGAAGGCATGATAAAAGTTTCACACAGGTAAGGAAAGTCCTGATTGCCATTAGTCTAGAAACATCTCTAATAATTTTCCTTGTGTTCTCTTAAAATTTTTACAGTTTTCTCTTTCTTTTCCTGAGCAGAAAAATGAGGCATATAATAACTAAGTGATCAGCTGTAGTCTGATACAGAAATCATGAGTCATATCCAAAAAGCCACACGCTCTAAAACGTCATCCCATTTCTTATTATCTTCTAATTACAGTGTAAAGGAAAGATTTGTTGATCCTCAAAGCCTAAGTATTTTTCTTAAGAAATTGGGTCTCTGTGTTTCCTGCTCTGAGGGGTTCTCTACCTCTCCTAATCCAGTCTGTGTCTTTCCAATTCCTCATGTTCTCCCTGTTTTTGTGTCTTCCTCTCCCTTCATTTAATAACAAATCCCATTCTTTGCTCATTTATCTCTTTTTCTTCTGTGGCATCTTTTCCTTCTGGGGCCTTATTCTTTCATTCCCTTTCTTTTTATTGGTGCTCATCTTGACTCTTGTATTGATGAACTTGTCATTTTTGGTAACTAATCTGACCAGTTTCAGATTAGGTAACAAATCTCCAGTTTTTGGTAATTCCAAAGTTACCTAAGCTCCATTTTCTGGATGTTTAAATGTGAGTCTGAACTTCTTTTTATTTTCTTACTTGAGGAATCCTCATTCTCTTAAAGGCAAAGAAAAGCTCACTATTGTAGCTACAGTGCCTCTTGAAGATGTAAAAGCTAGAAAGCAAATACAAATTCAGTTTATTGTTAATTTGGGGGGCATAAGTAAAGACTGCTCAACTCAAGGAACTTGAGTTAGTGACACTCCTGTTCTTCCTTGCTCCCTTTCCCTAGGCTAGCCCTTATGTTCTTTCTTCATCCTCTTCTTCCACTGTCTTCCAATACATACAGGCAGTATCTGTTACTCCTGAGGGCAACTTGAGTTCTGTTGTTGTAGCAATGGCAGCTTGATTTCACTCCAAACCTGCAGAAGTGGGCTGTGACATTTAATGGTAACAGTAATCTTTAATACAAAATGAGTTTCAGGTTTATTGGCAATATGTGCATCAGCCACAATGTTGCCAGAAAAATCAGTGCTTATCATTGCAATTCTGGAAGGAGGTGTCTCGAAGGAACTGCCTGTGGATGTGAGCAGAGGAGTCTGAGACACTAGAGGAAGGCTAGGGAGATGCTCTGAGCTGCCAGGCTCCTAGACCAGCTGATTATAGCCAAAATGGTGGCTGTGTGATTGTGGTGTCACATCACTAAAGTCAACTCAGTAGCTTGGTTTTTCTTTGTATAGAGGAGTGCAGATGGGTTGGCACATTCCACACACAGTCCTACAGATACCCTGGGTCAGTCCATTCTAACATACTGAGTTATCTGCATTGCTTTTAAAACTCAGTCTTAAATGTGTGCTTCTTACCATTGGTAGGAGTACAGGGAGCTCCTGCCTGAAGGGATGAGACTGTCTTCCCTAGTGCTTGAGGAAAGTTTGTCATGACTCCTCTTGCTCAGAGTTTGACAGAAGAATACTTTTCAAATAGAAATTTTGAAGAATAAAAAATGAATGTGAAAGTTTTAAAGTTTTTTTCTGTCAAATGTGTCTCTCTGAAGACTGTTTTTAGAAATACAGGGATCAGTGACAATGTAAGTTGCTTTCCTTCTTTCAAAAACTCTTCAGTTTTTCCATTTCAACATACTGAGAGTGAAAAATGATCTAATTTTCCGAACTGTAGTTTGTTTATAAACTGCAGTTGACAGTTAAAGTTGTGCTGTTTGCTAGTAATGAATGCATTAGCTTTTATTTGAAAACTGTAATGGAAAATTACTGTTGAATATTTTTTGGCAGTAAGAGTGGTAAAAATGCTGCACAGATGAATATCTAGTTGAATGGTTCTGAAGTCTGGAAAAGTCTGCATTTATGTTAAGAATCAGCAGCTGAAATATTTTTTTAAGGCTTCACCTGTTTACCAGAAAAGCACTTCATCCTGCATGGAGACAGAGACTGTTCTATGACTTATAGGGAGTGCTAATGAAGGGAGTGTGACCCTTAGGCTATATTTATGAGTTACTGCTTTTTCAGTCATGTCAGCTGAAGAGAGAAGAAATTTCTACTCCCAGCCACTATAGATAAAGCCAGTATAAATAAATTGGCTTGCAGGGGCCATATAAAAGCAAATTAATTTCAGTCTTGATAGATGCATGTGAGTGCATCAACACTATTGTTAATGATCTCTTCAGAAATGTAGTAAATTCCCAATGGAGGGAGTCCACAAGTGACTGTGAACAGCTTTGGGAAATCTGCTAAGTGTGTAGCTGGTCTCAGGGTACAGAGGCATATAGAATGGTTAATAATTACCATAATGCAGTGTATATTAAAATGTTGTCAGTCACTTGCAGTATCTAGCTAGGATACTGTCTGGGTGCATGAAAGACTTGTTATTCCCCCTTCCTGCCCCAGCACGTGCACTCATGACAATACTATTGGGGTTTAAAATACTGGTGTAAATAGGAATAGATAGTTGAGTTTAATTATAAAAAAAAAATCACTCCAGAGTTTGAGTGCTTTTCCTTGAGGAACAGCTTTCATGGAAGCTTGTCAAAGGAGCTGCATAATAAGCTTCTTGCTGCTACTTTCAGAAATTAAAATTTTATCTTTCTTGTTTTCAGCTGGGCTGATTTATTTGTTTCCTTTGCTTCAGGACTTGTTTAGGACTTCTGCTAAAAGGATGTTCATAGGATCTCAGCTCTGCTGGGAGGTGCAGCAATGAGTGCTTGGTGCTACTCAGAGGATCTAGTGGACAGCTTGGCTCCTGTTCCCTTAGACAGTAGGAGGTGCAAATATGAATATTTTAAACTATCAGTGATTGCAAACATCGGTGGCCTAGTTTTTGCAATGCATAGCTATAGGTTTAAAATTAATACTTTTTAATGAAGTAGTAATTTTTTTTTTTAAGTAATGTCTTTTTAAAGAGAGCATGTGCTTTTTTTCTTCCCGTCTTGACTACATTTCTCTGAATTAATCTTGTATCATCTTGTATCATAAAGCTACATTGTTTTGGTCACCTGTCATATGACTTCACAAAAGTAGCCTCTAATATTAGTAAGTCTGCTAACAATCCTAGCAGTTAAAAAACATTCTCAGCAAATTTTCTCTGTTTATAGTTTGTAGCAATCACATGAATGTTAAAATTTTAAACACAAAAAAATGTATTATGTGGCGGTTCCAGTCCTTTTGAAAAGACAATATGCGATGCAAAAGCCCTTTAAAGTCACTCCTTGGTCTTGGTTTTGAAGTCAGACACCAGTGCTAAGCATTAGCTTGCTTTGGCAACAGTTCAAAAGGAAAGTAAACAACTTTCACTCTGTTAGGTAGGTGTTCCCCATTAATTCAGGATGTGATTAACCTGTAGTTTCAAAGGGAAGGTGACCAGTTCAGTATGAAAACTTAGGTTTTTCTGTGCAGGTGACTCTTCCCAGAGCTGAGTGTTTTTCCTGCCATTCACATTTGTCATATGAAGTCAGTGGAAGCATTGTGCCAGCCAGTTGGTTGAGCTTCCTTGGGCTTGTCAGCCAGTCTGATAAAATAGTCCTTCCAGTTATAGGTACAAATCACAGACTTTTCCAAACTACTGCAGTAAATCCTTACTAATTATCACCTGAACATGTGCTCGTAGAATACGCATGCACAGTCAAGCAAATGCATCCTGTTCTAGTTTTTGAGTACATGACATCTCAGAATTATGCCATGCATTTTGTAGGCTCTATGCTATTGGGTCCAAAGCTGCAAATTCTAAAGCAGCAGTGTGAATGCAATGAAGCTGAAAAGCTAAGACAAAAAATGTTAAATTTTATATCCATGTGTTTTGAAATTAAATTTTTGTGTAGATCCCATTTCAAATGGATAGATTTCTGTGGAACAGTCAAATTCCTTGAATAATTTTTTTCCAGCAGGAAATGATCCTGTCAGGATTCCCTGACCCTACTTTGATAAGGATTATTAATACAAAATTATAAACTTGCTGCTTTTAGTGACATGATGCTTTCTTAATGCACTGTGAAATTTCAGTCTTCTTTTTGCTTAGCTGTCACACCACTTTGGTATAAAACTGTTTTGTGTTTAAGAAGACTGAGATTTCAATTTAATGAAACAGTTCAGAAACTTATTTTTTCTTTATTATGCAAATTCCAAAGTGATGATTCTGAACTCAGAGGAAATGCAAAAATTGACAAGTGGGACTTACAAAAATAGTAATGCTTTAACTTTAATTTACTTGAACTTCATATTTCTGTTGAACTCTTTGAAATCCCAGAAGTATCAGATGAAACAGTGTCTTTTCCCTAGTTTATGAATTAATGCTGTTTATTCTCTTGAAATAACTATTTGCTACTGCTTAATTTAAGCCAACATGTTTTCATGCTCCCTCCATGGCTGAACATCAATCATACTATTTAAATAATGAAGCCAGGCATTAAAGACACATCTTTTAAAAAGCCAGTATTGTAAAGGATCCAGATAAAAAGGGTAGGGCCTTCTTGTTAATACCAGGATGCATATATAATAAAAACATTATTGAAATGTGTGATTCAGGTAAGACAAGGAATATTTGGCAATTACTCAAAAAAGAGAAGTAACTCAACTTTTTAGTTTTGTTCTTCCATCATCTCTTTATCTGAAAACATTTTTTTTTCTCTTACAGATAAATCAGGCCGCTTACACTGCACAGAAATGGAGGTAAGAGAAGTATTTTGTGTTCTCTCTTAGTGGTGATTTAGCTCAGCTTTTTCTCATTAACTTATAACATAGATGTAGTATACTTACAGTGTGGAGTTGTCATTGCTAAGCGTTTATTGCATTTATGACTTTCACTGGCAGCTGGTAAGTGTGTCTTAATGTGGGATATTTTGCCTCATGTTCAAAAATACAGGAAAAAAGGTCTGTGTGATTTTTCAAAACCAAGATTAAAGATTTGTGATGCAGCCAGTGTAATCTCATTTGATATTAATCTCTTAAAAACATATGTGTATTTTAAACAATATTTAATGTAGGTAATTTCTGTTGGATAAATTATTCTGTTGTACTTACTTTAGAAAGGACTAATTCATCATGGAATAAATACTTAGTGTTTATGGAATGTCTTGGTGATTTTTCACAACCTGAGAATTTGGGTGGAAGCAGAGAATACAAGTGATGTCAGGGTTGCTTGTTCATTTAAAAGCATCCTGATTTCAGATACTTTTGTTATGACCTTTAATTTATCACTTGGCAAAGTTTTGGGGTCCAACAAATATTGTTGTGTGACTTGCTGGGGTAACAACAGAAACACAAATCCACTTAAATCGGCTTGATTTATATCTTGATCGTTATTTAAATCTGTATATTTGTTACTAAACTGTGATCAGTGTTGTAATTGTTTTATACATCAGATTCATAGATTTAATCCAGAACTAAATGCAAAACTAAGTAGAACATATAGTTGAACAAGATGTGGACTCACAGTCTAATTTTTATTATCATACAAAGTAAATAATACAGTCTACTCAAATAAACTTTTCCAGCAATAAATACAATTTCTGTGTCCTTTACAGAGCAGCCTTTTCTCACTTGCCTTTGAACTTTCTTTGAAATGTAAAACTGAGTTTTCACTGCAACTGTTCCATCCGTACCTCAGGCTGAGCCTAGAGAGGGGACAAGCAGTGGAGCATCTTAATTGGTGGCTTGTCAGCTTTCTCATCAATAATATATGTGAAGGTGACAAAGTACTGTTATCAAGTGGTTTATTCATAGATAAACTGTGCAGGATGATGACTGGCTATAAAGACAAAATGAAAGGCCAGCTAATTCAACTACAGATTGTAAATGCAAAGGCTATCCAGGTTTTTTCAATTTTTATTAATAATAATAAACCAGAAATGTTCTTTCTGCAGGATACAGTGTAAGGAGTAATTCATAACAGATGGAAGTACAGAAAGAAGTAGGCATGTTTTATTGCTTTGTGCAAAATCTCAGTTCACAAATCTAGTGCCTTATTTACAAATTATAATCTAGTTTGTCATATGCTTTGCATAGTAAATATATTTGCAATTTTGTATTGTGGTTTTTAAAAGGAAAGTAATCAAAGGCCCTAACACTAAAAATACAGATAACAAAGTACTGTTAAAATGTTTTTAACAAAACATAAAGTACTTCATTTTGGGAAAGTAGAAGTGTTGTTGCTTCAAATGAAAATGTCTAGTATGTGTCAGTTCAATATGCTATAGTTCATCTTCCATGGGAAAAGAGTTTTCTAATTTTGATCTTCGGAAAGTGTATTTTGTTGATAGTTGAAAAGCAGATTGGAGCTTCCCATGAGACAGGGGTTTCACTTTAGGATGTCTCTAATAAGCAGCACTGTGACCATTGTCATATTGACTCTTTTCTTTATCGTTGTCATTTTGAAGGAGGCTGTTAAGGAGTCAGTAACTTTTTTTCTCCTTCAAAATTCCTTTGGGGTTGCAGCATTAGATTTGAAGTTGATGATGTTTGTGTTTTTCAGAACTAGGATTTCAGCAGAGGCAGCTCATCTCACTTTTTTTGATTCCTGTGAAAGAGAGAGTGGCCTAAATGAACATACTAGGATATGTGGGAAATGTCTTAAAATCTTAACGAATAGCAATCATAATTTTTTTTTTACAAAATATGTAAAATATCCAGAACTGGGACATCTTTTATTTCAAGCCAGCAATATGAGTGGTGTGTTAAGTTCAGAGTCTAGGTGCCACAGCCATAATAGGAGGATGGGAGTAAGGAATGAGGTGACCTTGTTTAATCTGCACCTGCCTATAACTCTGTTATGTACATAATGATAGCGCTCCTTAGTCATCTCAGCCGAGGTGGTGAAATTATATAAAATATGCCAGCCTCATTTGTAAATATTTAGTGCTCACATAGAAAATATTCTGTGAATGCAAAGTGATTCATATGTAGGAGGGTTTAATTGCCATCTATTTGAAAAGACCCACCTAAGTGAGCACAGGCCTGTTGTGTGTGATTAGTGCAGTTAACCAGGACGTGCGCTAACACAGAGACACACGCAGCCTCTCACACTGTTTGAGAGTCAGAAGGGAATTAAATAGCCTGTCCCAAACAATGGTGAATAACATTCAGTCCAAGTCAAATCACAGAAGGAATCAATTGTAGAAATGTTTTGAGGAGACTGTCTATGCAAATTCTATTCATGAGCTCTCAGTAGCACTATTAAAAATCTTAACATATATTGAAAATCACAGTACTTGTCTATGGAGCTATTTTTTTTAACCTTTTCATTGGAAACTTGAAGCATTGACTGTATTTTAGATAATAATTATGGGGAATAAATATGCAGCTTATAAGAATACAGTGTTCATGGTCATCCAAATGAGAATATACCTGTTAGTTCAGTGTATTGATGCAAATAAAATTAACCACCTCTGTCATGCAGATGAAAATGAGAACAGGTATTTAATAGCACAGAATGTTAGGATTTCAAAAGAGGTGCCATAATTTTGCATTAAAAGCCATGCCACACCTGTATTAAAGTGTGTTGCCTGCTCATAATTCAAGCAGTGTGAAATGTGTATTTAGCATATGGTAATATCTAGGGTTCATACTTTTATTCTTGTTGAGTGTAAACAAAAGTAACATTCTGATTGAAGAGTAATTGCTGCAGCAAACAATCTTTGTGCACAGTAATAGTCACCTTGTTCTCCTTCCTGAGCATTAACCTTATGGTGACAAGGGAGAAGAAATGTCACTGCACAGAGGACAGGCAAAAATGTTTGAGAATTATTTCTTTTAGTGAAATATGAATGTGTGTGACTTCCATCAAGATAATTTTTCATTTTGTACTGAAAAAATAAATTTCTCTCTGAATGCTTGGTTACAAATCTAGTAACTCTATGAAAGCTTTTGATTCCTTGTGCTTTTAAGAGGAAAATTAACAAGAGCTCTGAATTGCCTTGTAGAGAACAGAGTAGAATCATGTGTCTTTTCTTGCAGGCATTAATTTGTGCTTAAGCATTATGTGGCAGTTCTGATAAGTGAAGCACTCATCCCTTGCTGATGGAATTATCTCGCAGAGAAGCTGCACTCTAGCCTTTGAGGGACCTGTTATTTTAGATACCTGAAAGTCCATTATGCTTGTTCACTGATGTGGGTGTTCTCTGGCCTCCACATTTTCCTGAAATACTCCATAGTGGCAAAGAAGCAGCTTTAACAGACAAATAGCAAATACACAAAGAAGTAGAGCTTAGGTTTTGATCTTTAGTGTTTTGTAATGAGCTGCTTTTTCAAGAGGAGTTTTGTTATTTTGTAATTTGTATAAATTTCTAGCACATCAGGAGGAGATTGATTTGGAGAAAAATGAAAAATGGATTTCTGATGTTTACTTGCTATAAGCTTGACACATTGCGTTTTTCATTCCGCAGTTTCACTGGGAATACACAGCAAATATTGGGCTGGAGAACTAATAATGTATATGACTAAGCTGATTTAGTGATAATCCTGCCATCTGTCCAGAGTTCTCAAAGAGAATTTGGCTGTTCCTTGTAAAGACTTTGTAATTTTGCAGTATATGATGTGCCTTTATTAATCTACACGCCCTGAAGTCACACAGGATTTATGATGAAATCTCCATTCCAGTGATACCACTGATAAACCTTTCAATCAACTGGCGAAGAATCCACAGGCAGTTTCAACCTTTGGTCTTCTGACAATTTCAGATAATGACTGGTGGAAAACTAGATCTTACAGTACCTTGGGCCCTTCCAGGGAACATTTTGCCTGCAAAAAACACAAATAATAGAGCATAGAGCATGAAGTTAAGTGGTGTTGGTCTTTATTTGATGTTTTGGGTGTTTTCTTGGGGTTTTTTTTCCTGTTTTTTTTGGTGGGTTTTTTGTTTTTTTTTTTTTTTTTTTTTTGCTTTTGGTAACTACAGAATTCCCTTTTTTTTTTTCATGGAATGAGATGAAAAGTCTGTAGCTACAGATTATATGAATATGAAAAAGGGCTCAGAGTTTTGGAAGAGTAAGATAATTTTTACAGCTCTTTAGTTTTTGCAGAAGCCTTTCTATATAAATTCTATTAAATTGTGCCTAGGAAGATACCCATCTAATCAGAAGCATGCTAGCATACCTATGGCAGCAATCATATGTACTGGTCAATAGCTATCATATCAATTAACTTTAAGGTGTTACTTTTTGAGTAAACCAGTGCTGCTGGACATGTTTGGCTGTCTGTTTAGACCAAAAGACTAACTTGATTGCTCATTCCAACTGGAAGAAAAAATTAATCTTTAGATGTTTGCATATCAACAATTTAACAGCCCTTTTTGTTGTCCTTTTTTGTTGTTCTGTGTAATAAAATACAAGTTTAGAGTATCAGTATGAAATAAGAATGCTGTGTCTCATACTTTTTTTTCCTGCTAAATCTCTTGAAGCCTTCTGAGATTATATGACATTTTTCTATGAACTCTGCTACATAGGAATTTTCTGTTAGAGATGCTGTGTTTTCCTACCTATTTGCTAATTTCCAAAAAGTTAATAGTCAAAGCACAGTAACATAAGGACTATGCATTCTGTGGATGAATAAAAGAGGATAACAGTGTGGTTGCATGGTGGGAGGTGGGAGTTCTTTGTTATTGCTTGAAGGACTTTGCCTAGGGCAGTGCTGAAACTGAAGTAAAATACACCCTGGGGTTCAGTAAGTTCAGTTTCAGTGATAAGGTGATAAGTTTGACCTGATACCATTAGCTTTTGGATCTGTAGGGAACAAACTCCCACTCAACCCCTATTCCTGAATGTCTCTATTCACTCAGAAGTTCAACATCCACCATACAAGAAGTGCAGGAGATACGCAGGTGATGAGAATAAAATACATAAAATGTAGGTTAAATGACAGATGAAAAGCAAACAAAGCTGTTCAGTCTCTGAAGATTTCCTGTTGTTTACAGCTCTTCTTTCCCTGCACCACTTGAGTCCATACAGTGCTTTCTTGCAGTGATGAATTTTGGAGTACTGAATAGGTTGCGCTTGGTATTTGATTTTTGGAAAACCAAGAAAAACGAGACTTTAGTACATTTTTGGCTTTTTTCAGATGAACAAGGAGCACTTTAGTGGGCTGATTAAGTACCTTAATATAATATTGCATTCATTTTGTGCTACATTTTTTGCTTCCATATTTTACTTTTGATGAGTAACTTATTTTGACTGAAGTAGATATTCATGGTGTTAATGAAGAACACTAGATTTTTTTGCTTTTGTAAAATGTTACAGTCTTACTGGATTATTAAATCATCTTAAGATAGAAAGTTGTTCAAATAGACCTTTTGTGTCTGTGTGTTTCTAACTAACGTCTAATATTTTTACATTTCTACGTGACTGCTTTTAGAGGCTCTCTCACATAAAGTTCCTTGAAAATCTAAGCTAATCTAAGCAGCATTATTTCAACAATAACATGTATTACTGGCCATGGCTAATTTTAACATAGCTAAGGTAGCCTAATTGCTTGTTAATCAGTTTTGAATTTGGTCAGTGGTCAAAGAAGAAGGAACTCAAAGGAGCTAAACACTTTGTTTCACTTCAGCAGTTCAGTTACCGGGCACTGGTTTCTCAATTTAAAAGCAAATGTTTTAAATTTAGCCATTAAGAATATGAGGTAAGGATTGAAAAGACAGTATCAGTAAGTTTGTTTTCAAAATATGAAGAGATTTAAAGTGAGAAAAATAGTTGTTTATGAACAAGGTGAATTCAGAGTGCTCCAACCTGCTTTGTTTAATACACCTGTGCTCTTCTTTCAAGTGATAACTTATTAACATTGAGTCATTCTAACATTCCTTCTTTGAATGCTCTTAGAAATATTGATCTAGTTAATCTAAACAATTCTTGTATGAAGTAGATAATCTTTAAACATTTAAATTCTTTTTAGTTACTTTATACTTTACATGTATCAGACCCCTAGCAATTTATACTTGGGAAAATGACAAATCCTTATGAAAGGCTTATTTTTAAATGCAGCTTTAGCTGACCTAATGCAGATGAACACATGGAATTTTTAATGAACAAATAGACAGTGCTGTTAATCTTCATTTGGTCTTCATTCTCTCTTGTACATTCTGTTATTTTGTCTCTTTGCTGGAAGCAAGAACTGCTGTCCTGTGCCTGTGAACCTGAAGAAGCTTCATTTATTGCAAGAGAAGGGAGGAGGAATGTGGTGTCCCTCGCAGGCTTTCTAAAGCTTACTTAGGGAAAAGCTTAGGGAAAGGTTATTAAGAGTAAAGCTTAATTGGAATTTTAGTAAGATATGCATTTTCAGTAGGTCAATAACAGGATAGGTCATGATGGTTGCTTCAGAAATTCACTGTTACACTGTCTTCCAGGAAGCAAATACCATAAGGCTTATCCTTGTATGCAGTGAGATCAACAGAAAGCAATCTGTTGAAAGTAACATGGGTTTTTTTTTATTATTTTCTAGGTTTTAGTTAATACATATCCAAATAACTGTATTTTTTTCTTTGCACTTTTATGACTAAATGTTCTTCACACAAATATTTATCATATAGCTTTTTATCTAAATCTCTTGACCTCAGAAGTTGAGGCATTGAACAAAGCAAGATTTGCAGTCGAGTCATGAGAGTGTGCAGCATTGCATGCTTCCTTTGGCAGAGAGGATCCTGAGTTGGTCCTGAGGCTCACTGAGGCAAAAGGGGGTTTTGTTAGTTTTGTGCTTTCTTTTGTTTGACTCTTCACAGTGCAATTCATTTGAGCTTTTGTTCCTGAGTGAACCTTATAGCAACTGGTAAGTTTCTGTGCTCCCCATGACCTACCAGTGTGAACATTTTAGTCTTAAGCTGTTTGATTTTGTCTGCCAGTTACATGTCTGTAATGTCAATCATGGGAAGACAAAGCAAGCTCCAAGATTTCTTCTTAATAGCATGAAGGAAAGAAAGATGTTCCATGCTGAACTGTTGGATTAGCCTTTAGTGTTGCTGTGAGCTGTAGCAGGTGAAGCAAAATACTTTTATTTACCAAAAGGAAATGCAGAGGGTAAATTAAACACACAGATAAAATTAGACTAAATTCTAAATATGTGTTTCATCACATCCCTTTCTTCTATTAACCAGTGGCAATTATGAAGCACCTGTAATGCTGTTAGTACTTCACTCTCAGCAAGAAGTAAAGGTTAAATAATTAACTAGGACAGGACAAGCTGTTCACACTTAGTAGATTTACTCCTGCTTCATTTAAGAAAGTAAAGGTACTCTTTTAAATTGACAAGTTTTTCTCCTTCACCTCTTAGTCCCTGAGCCTGAAACATCCTTGTCCAAGTCTCCCGTCACTGTTTCTCACCTGTATTGTACCTTTACTTCCAAGTGTCCCTTTCCTGCTTTCTTCCAAAATCTTCTATAATTCATTCATTAACTTCCTTTATTTCTGTTTCTCCTTAACCAAAAAGTTAATCATCTGGTTTTGCAGGTGTGTTTTACTGCCTCTGCACAATATTTGATGATTGCCAATGTTTCTGAGATGAGTCTCTGCTCCAAATGTGTGCTTTCACAGATCTCTGCTCTTCTGCTTGTTTCTTCTCTTGGTCCTAGTGGATGATGTACTGCTATCTGAATTCATGATTTTCCTGCTGCATGTTTCTCATTGTGTCTTTATCTTCCTCTGTTATCTGGACCTATGATACTGGCGTTCTCTTCAGCTCGCACCCTTTCCTTTCCTCCAGATGCTAGCCAAATCCTTAATTGCTGTCTGCTAAAAGCACCCCTCTCTTCTCTGTTGCCAAGATGGTAATTCAGGCTTTGTGGTTTTTGTATTGGGTTGTCTTGGCTAATGCAAAATGCCTGCCGCCTACTGCTTTCTTAGCAATGATAGGAATTATTTCTTCAAAGTTTTTTGAAAGACTCTCCTCTAGCTGTGTTGTGGCTTTGGGATTGCCATATGTTGCTTTTTGCTTCACCTGTGACCTACACATTCAGGCTGTCTTGTTTCTGCTGTTATAGATCTGAAGCAAACGCTCACTGCATAGTAAACAAGTTGCTCCATCTGGTCTGTTTGTTAGGAAGATGTGCCATGCATTGTTTGCTTTGAAGGGAAGCTCTTACAAATGGTTCAGGGAACATAGATGAGAAAAACATGCATGTATCCTTCGACTACATATCTCAAACTCCTTCACTATTTGATGCTTGTGAATCAACACTGTCTTTTGAATATACTTTGCAGCATCTCAAATGACCTTGTTTTTCTGAGCATGTTGCCTGTCCTTGAATATTCGAGTATTCCACCTATTTTCTCAGAGTGAAATCTCCATGCAATTCCTAAATCTTCCTGAAGTGTTTCATGTCACTGGGCATGGAGAAAATAATTATGGTTGAAACTGCATGAAAACAGTCAAGTAATTGTGGTCTCTGGTCCTTGGCCACGTTTTTGCCTTGTAATTTTCCAAAGAGCTGTTCTTTATAATTTTGTGTTGCTTGGTGTTAGAGTTTACTTTAAATCTACAACTAGGAAGGCATGTAGAAAAATAGTTATTTTCCCTTTTCTTCTTTCTTTTATTATCTGTCTGTATAATGACAGAAACAATGTCCTTAATGAACTTTGTTGGCCAGAATAATAACATCCAGCATTGCTTTATCATAGTAGTTTTAGCTTTCATTGACCAACTGAATATACTCAAGGACTTCTGATTTTATTTAATACACAATTTTTTTTTGTTATAGTGATTTTTTCTTCAAAATTCTGCCAGTTTCAAGATTTTGTGAGCTGTCATTTTGATCTGATAGAGAACCAGTGCTGAACCTAAACCTGGCTTTCTTTATGCAGAGTCTGGTGCTTCCATTGCACAGCATAAAGGGCATTTCAACAGTAACACTGCATGTTTATGGAGAATCACCTGCATGGTTATACCTGTAACATTTAAACCATTGGCACTCGGAAAAATGTGTTGGAATACTATTTGTTTTTCATGTTTTGGACTTATTGCTGAATGAGAAATAAAAAGTTAGTCTGAAAAATATTGGTAAGGGTTGTTATATGAGACAAAAGAAAAATATCCCATTGTAACAGGGAGAGTTTTGCCACTTAGTTAGAGACATTATAGCAAAATTATTTTTCAATTTAAAGTACTTCATTCTCTTACAGAAGGAACATGTTTGTTTAAAAGTTAAGATCTCTTATCCCTGGACTCCTAGCTTTCTGGTATGTTGCCTGCCTGCAGCTCTCAGGTCCTTCAGATAATTTCTATGTCTTGTTATGCTATTTATATATGCAGATGTAGTAGCAGACTTCACAGTTTAAAACCCAGACCAGGAATAAATGAGTATGTGATAAATTTTTGGTTCTATGAGTTGCTCCAGTGACTTAATTATGTGGGCACTAAAGTAGACTAGATGAATATTTAGCCGGGAGAAAATAAACATTCTCATTTTAGAGAAAGAGAATTTAAGTTTGAAGGCATCAGGCAGATTGCCTGGTGTGACATTTGGAGTACATGATGGAGCAGCATAGAATCTAGATTGTTTAAGCCTTAATCACAAACCCCAAGATCTTTCTTCAGATTTAAAAAACTACCCAAAATAACAAGCTCATTACTTAAACTGCCAAGGAATTACTAATTCCCTGGAGAGACATTTCATCAAGATAACTAGGAATTTACTTTCAGGCTAGACTATTCTTTATTTCTTGTATCAACTTCTTAAATACTTTAAAATTCTATGGAAGTAGTAGCCCATTCTCTTTAAAAATAAATTTCTTATCTTTCAGGTTTATACATGTAGATGTTACCATCTAGTACAAAATCTTTCTATTGTTCCCTTTCTGGAAATAGATAAACTGAGCTTTGTTCCTGCACAGAAGACAAGCTTACCTCTAAATTTCTTGTATACATTTCAGTCAGAAAAAGCATTTCAAAAGAGAAATAGAGTGTTTGGAAACGATAAAAATGAACAGTTTCTTAGAAGGAAAGAAGCGAATGTGGGGAATTTGAATTAGGAGTGATATTTGTGTGAATAAAGGGAAATTAGTCCAGTAATTAAGGATAAAAGCATGAAGAACTAATACAAAATAAGGAAACGTTTTTACTGCAGCATTTGGAAAGGTAGTGAAACAAATTAGCCCTATTGTCATTTAAATGTGGATTAAATAATATTTGGCTTTGCTGTGTGGTATTACTATAATATTAAGTAGTAGGACAAAGAACTTGAACAAAATATTCTGTTAGAAGTGAGCTAGCTCAGGGTCCTAAAAACAGAATTTCATTTCACAAAATCTGTTAAAGGACTGGTATCATTTTTTTCTTGCACTTGTATAATGTGAACAAAGATATGATCATTAAATCTAGCTTGAACCTCACTGTGAATTTATAGTGTATAACAGTATTTTTGTGTTGTTCTAGCATTTAAAATGTCATATGGAAACACAAAGTGTCAGACTAATAAGATTCCATGCACTTTCCTGTCAGTGGCTTGACCTTTTGTTTTTGGAAAAGATGGCTTGTATATGTATGGAGATCTTGTTTCTTCAGTCTTACGTCTATGTGAATATCTAGATAAATGGATTTTAGCAGACAGTGGACACTGCAGCAGATATACATATATGGTGCCTTGCATTTCCTGGCATGGAAATTTGAACATGGATAACAGACAACTGCCTTTGTATTTTTGTTGTGTGGTTGTTTACCACTCATTGAATTTGTGTGACATTGGGGTTTTTGTTTGACATGGCCTATTACAGTTTTATAAAGTGACTGTGAAAGCAAGTTTTCAAAAAGCTTTCTGAATAGAAGTGTTGGTTGCTGTGCTTTTCCCCTGTTTAATGGCTGCAGGAGCAAAGATCTAGTTAAGATCTTGCTAATGTCTTGTTAGGAGCATGCCTGCCCCTCTCAGTCACCAGTAAAACAGGAACTATATATTACTTTTTTATGATTCATTTTGTTGAAATTATCTTCACTCACTTCCACTCTTTTACATCCCTTTCTCCCTTAAAATAATTATTTTCTAATTACTTTTCTTGTCACCTCTTAGTGCTAGCTCCTCCATGAATGACAATCCCAGTCTGCCCCTTTTTATTTTGATTTTTTTAAAATTTCTTTTAAATTGCTGCAACCTGCCTCCAGAGAACAGTCTCCTCACAGCATTCTTTTTGTCATCCACCCACACATGGAGTAGCTCTGCTGCTCCAGAGAGTTCCAGTAACTAAGTGTAGAGCTGTCAGTGGATTCAAATCCTACAAACAGAGGAAGCAAAGCCCACATCTGCAGAATCCTTCCTTGTAAAAGTGATGGGTGGCTATTTAAAGCATGTTGGTCCTGTTTGTGTTCCAGGCTAGTTTCATTGTTGTCTCTGTCTTAACCCAGTTCTGCCATGGCCCCAGGGGCTACAAATGGCAGGAGTGCTGAGCATCGTAGTGCAGGATTTCATCTGCAGATCTTATGAGGTATCCTGAGCTAAAAAACTCTGAGCAAAAGAATCAGATATTAATAGATACAGCAAATAACTGTCCTCAGCTACAAATCCTTCTAAATTCTGGTTGCCCTAAGCCTCACAAGTGCTGCCACAGTGCCTTCTGACAGCACCTGCAGCTGCAGAAAGTCAGGATTCTGGATGTGCAGCCGACTCTTACAGGTGCTCTTGTCTCCCTTACCACCTTGGGCCTGTCACTTGTTCCTGGCCTCTGACCTCCAGGACTGGAGGGCTGTGTCCTGGACTGTGGCCACTGTGTCCTCTTGACACTGAAGTGGAGGAATAACTCATGCTGCCACAGTGCATTTTAGAGATGTAACTACTGCCAAAAGTCTCTGATTCCCACAGCTTCTTCCATTACAGTGGCTGATTTAATAATGTCTTGCAGAACTCTTAGGGTCAAGAAAAACAGGCATTGTCCTTTTCCAGCCTGCAGAGAATACGCTTAGGTCATGAGATGCTAAACAATCTGATTCCTGTATCATGAGACTGAACGATGTAACATCTTGCTGAATTTGTACCTTTGGCAATATTCACTAGTCTTTCAATGAAGTTGCTTTTCCTGTTAATCACAATATTATTTATGAGAAGACATTGAAGATCCTATGACAACTGTTCCTATACAGACAATTTGTGTTTTTCTTGTGGATACATAAAATTTATGAGTTTTATAACTTGCTCTGAATGTGAAAATTTGTCTTTTAACGTTCATGGGTCTGAGCCCTTCATATTATCTCTCAGATTTTTTGTCTCTGCTGTGTAGTGAGTAACTGTGGGGGTTGCCCATCCTTACTCAAATCTTTTTCACATGGCTAGTGAGTTGTGCCAAGACAGATTCAATTAGCTGTGGTCATGTTGGCATTGCTGATTGCCATTTATTTAGTGAGCGTTAGCTGCATTAGAGATGATGTTGGGAAGGTTTCCAGCACTGACTTCTTCAGCACTGGCACCAGCAGCACCAGGAGCTCTGCAGCTTCATTAACTGTGGCATTGCTGACGACCCAGGCAGCAGTGATGTTTGCCAGGGGCTGTGCAGGTCTCTGGGTCCGTGCATCCATGAAGATCTCTGCATTTTAATGCCTGTGTATTGTTTGTGAGTCAGGGCTTGAAATCAGCCACAGTTACAATGTTATGGAATCACAGAATAATATATTCAGAAGGGACATTTGAAATTACCTCTGGTCATCTAGGATAGATGAATGAACATGCTGAAGACAATACAAAATGTGGTTGATATGGACCTTGCCTAGCTACATTCAGGGTTGGACATCCCACAACCTCTTCAGGAAATCTGCTCCTCTTTCACCACCCTCCTTGTGGAGAACACACATGCAGACAGCCACCCACCCAAACATAGAAAAATAACTTCTTAGTAGTAGCTGTATTTACTTGAAAATGTAATTTATGGGTATGAGTACATTCTTTCTGTCTTGTCTTTAATCTACCACCAGTTATTTTGAATTGCAGGTTGAAAAATACTGAGGGCATGGAGGTTAGTGCTCAGAGCAAAGCATTAATGTGACAGCACAACATAAGAGACAAAGGCATGAGATACTCCATCTTGGAGTACTGTTGAAGCTAGAGACAATGAGTGATCTTATTTAAACTTTGCATTATTGTTATTATTTTTCTGGATACAAAGATCATATTTTATCATGCATAGCAAGAAAAAACACACAGGAGTATTTGTATGTATTTATTTATATTGATTTTTGTCATAGTGAAATAGCATACAAAAGAAAGCAGAGCAGAGACATTGGTGTTTCCTGTGAGGAGCAGTATGGTACTGCTTGCTTTGCAGGCGTGTAAAACAACATCAGGAATTACTGTGGGTTGCACAAGGAGAAAATGAAGTGAGGCTTGGTAGCTTTTTGTTAAGTAGGTATGGTAAGCAGATATGTGCTCATTTTGAATATGTAAATATATGGGGTGGGATGAAACAATTCCCCTTTAAGTGAAATGATGATTTCAAGAGTCATAGAACCTTGTGACTGATCACAAGTTTTAGAAGAAACTTCAGTTCACTGAACCTAATGTTACTTACATAAAGTTTATTGTTACTTAATGAGTCTTATGGATTGTAATATTTAAAATACCCAACACGTTACCATAATGTAGCCATTTTCAAATGTTGTTAAACGATCTTAAAAAGGCGGTTAGGCTGTCATTGTTATTAGGCAGCTGGAAAGATTTCATTTTCTGATTTAGATTGTATCACTGTTTGCCTGCAGTGAGGCCAGTGATGAAATGTTTTCCAAACATATGAGCCTAGACAGTTTCTACATAAACTAAGAGCTCTTTGTATATCCTGGATCTTTCTCCCTGTGTTGGGTACATCATTTTTTTCTTCCCATTTGGATGTCTCAACTTTAGATAGATCTTTGACAGGGATTATTTGTGCAGATTTTATATACCTGAGATTATTTTATGTTTCTTATGCAGCTGCCTAACAATAAGTAACGTGCTATAAATATTTTGCTCATACATATGCCTATACAAATAATTCAGTTTTAAAATAAGAAAGCTTCAGGATAAGCAAGTATTTCCCAGATATTAGTAATGTTTTCTTAGCTGCTCATTTTGTTAAACCAGCCTAAACATATGCTGTTTGAAACACTGGTGGTTTGTTTGCTCATTTGTCATAATGAAATAATTTATGTAAAGAAGACTAAATCCCCGTGTGTAAAACAATCCTTTTTATTGCCCCTTAAATGATCTGAGTCAGGGTTATTTTAACTGTGCATTAACCTCTTCGTGTGTTTGATGGAAAGAAAGTTTGGTTGTTTTCCAGATTCAGAGGGGAGAGAAAGGGAGTCTAACACACGGGAGTCCTAAAATATTTAAATAATTTGGAACACCCATGCTGACCTTGCGTAGGGAGATGAGGTGTCAGAGACAGCACAGGGAGGTTTCAGGGAGGAGGTGGAATTGTTGCCCTGGCCTCAGAGCTGACTCACAGAGTGTCACTGGGTGTGTAGGATGGTCAGATGGCTAGGAGGAATGAACCATCATGTTGGCTAAACCAGGTTAGTGTCTCTCAAGAGAGCCAGAGGTCCTTACAAAGGACAAATGGGAGGAGGATCCTACTGCTGAAGCCTCCCTGCATGCACTGGGGAGGATTGTGCCACCCAAAATGAGTCTGCCAGTGTAGGAATCACAGTCACATGATAACCAAGACTGGTTTGTGGATGTGAAAATCACATGCATGTTCATGTTCAGTATTTTCTGCAATAATTGGTGTAATTTCCTTTAAAGGAAGGTCTTGTTTATTTGTTACTGTTGATAGACCTAATTGGTGTTAGTTTCATAAACAGTCTTGGATTAAAAAGGCTATTGTTTGCTCCCACAAACCCATCAATGACTTGATCGCAAACATTTTCCAGGATATTCCCAAATACAATAGACTACATTTAATTAAAAAATTAACAGAACAAAAAAGAACAATGTGGGCTTGTGAGTAGTCTCAGGGACAGCTGTGAAACAAGTGTAGTGAGCAAATTGCCAAGTCTTTATTCTGTAGGATGAAGTTTCTCTTTTCCTGAAGAACATGAGTATTATTTTTTCTCATAGGTCAGAAAAACTCAAGATTAATTAAGAATCTGATGCAGCTTTCTCACAAGTGAACTTTCCAAGTCCATATATATTTCAATTATGTCTTATATATCCTAGGTTATGTCTGAACACTAGATTGTTCTTTTTCTTGACTTCAGACATCTGATTTTTCAGTAATATTTTCTTTTCTGATACTTGCCACATATGTTTAATAGAATAACTCACGCTTTTTGCCCATGTTTCAGTATTTCCTGGTAGCAAAGCATAGAGCCCTGTGCCAGGATGCTCTGCACACACCTCTGGTACAGGGATGGGTTTCCCATGCCCAAAGCTGGTTCTGTTGTGGTATGGTAGCCTTGGATCTGGTGGCTGTGGAAATAGCCATGTCACAGCTGTGAAGAAGCCTTGTTGCAGACATTCCACCTCCTTTCTAGGAGGAACATTTAAGCTGAGCCTTTGCATTTTGTCTCTTGAACTGTGCCGCAGCTTGTTCTGTGCCCAGCCACATCCCTTGCTGGACCTGACCCACTGGCTTGCCTTCCTGGCCAAGCCTCAGAATTGCCTTGGCACTGTGGGATGACTTTGGTCATCATGGACTGTGGCTGACCCTGGCTTCTCTGAGCAGACCTGCTCTGCTCTTCCTGTTTGAGGATCTGTGCCTGGTCACTGGGGGCACTGCCCCTGCCTCTGTTGTGGTCACCCTCTGCTCCTGACTCGCCTCCTCTTGCGGAGGTGGCTGCCCTTAAACGCTTCCTCACATGAGTTCCTTTACTCATTCAGGAACAGGGAAGTGTGTTTCCTTTCCCTGATCACAGCATGGAAAACCAGTACAGAAAATACAGACTCACACAAATGCTGAACTTTGGAGGTGGGTATGCATGCACTTCTTTTCTCTCCCTGTAGCAGTGGCTGCCAACACATCATGTGAGTACAGGTTTACACAGAATACAGAAGTTTTTTAGGTAAACTTATGAATGATCTAGAAAACGTATACTTCTACTGCCTCACCGTTTTTGAGAGTATCATAGTGGGGTATCAAAGTAAATACTGAGGAGTTGTCCCGTGTTTGTCCCAGTGATTACCAACCCTAACTGCTGGCAGGAATCAGCATGCCCCAATGCCTGAGAAATTAATTCCAGGTTTGTTTCAGTATTTTACATCTGCATCCCCTCCCAGGCCAGTGAAGATGCCATGATGAAAGGGACAATATCCATAGAAGAGCCACCAACCAGCCAGTTGGGTGGCTGTGGCCTATCCATTTTGTTGATCTTCCCACCCTTGATGTGTGATTTATGTGGCCATTGTGAGCTAGTCAAAGTATAAATTTAGATTGTTACTGGGATCATTGTGCCTGTTTGCTTGAAGGTCAAAGACTTGTTTGTGATTGAGAGACATTCCTGTGTGGAAAGTCAAGCATCTCAATTGTTTCATAGCAAATTATATTTAGAAAGAAATATTTTTACTGTAACTTATGGGGAGAGAAATTATGACTTACTTTAAATAAATCATCTTACTTCATGACTCAGAAATGGCTTAAACTTTCAGGCCAACAAAAAATAATATAATAAATACCAGACAAATACTAAATAAATACTAAATACTAGATATCCTGTGATACTGTAAGTGCCCTCCACTTGCTTTCATTAGCGGTGTTACTACCACACACTGCTGTAAAAACAGTTTTAAAGCAAGCTAACACATTTCGTGTCACTTCTCTCTCAAAGATGTTGCATGCAAAGAGGGAGCTTCACTTGCTTTAAAGAGGAACAGTAAAAGCCTGACCTTTCCAAAGATGGATAACAAAGTCAATCCTATGTCCTTTCTCCTCTTGCAGCATCTAAACTGAGAGCTGTTTTCAAGAAACCTCAGTTTTGTAACTTCCATAGTGTTTATATAGTGTTTAGTTAAAACTAGGTGTGCTTTAATAGCAGAGTTGACTTTGGACCCTACAGAACACACAAAGTAATTCTTTGCCAATTTTCATTGCTTCCCAAAGAGGAATGATTACATGTTTCACGTATCTGTGGAGCTCTTCAGTTAGGAATATTTGTCAGATAGCTTTGCTTATGATACTGTTGTTAAAGTGGTAAGGGAACAGAGCACATCAGAAATCTTCCTTTTCTAAATTACTAAGAGAGTATTTCAGAAACGCCCAGCAAGGGCAGTGTCTGTCTGAGCTATGCTGCTCTATGAATAAAAGAATCGTATTGAATGAATATGAAAAATGAAGAATCTGTTACTTAGTCAACTGGTTATATTTAAGAAATCCTACAAAGTGAACATCCCATAATTATATGATGCCAGCTTTTTCACATTTCTGTGACATTCTGGCTTCTCTGACTAGATGCTGCTATATTGCAAATACATAAATTTCATTAAAAACAAGAACCTAATATATTCATTTATTACGTAAAAATTTTTTTTGGACCAAAGTATTTGCAGGTTATACACTGACTGAAGCAGTGAACCAGGGAGATTGGGTAGGGTATGAATTAACATACAGACATTTTTTCAGCATCCATTTTACAAGGGGTACCTCTCTTTACTATAACTGAATAATTTCCTAATTGATTTGGAGTGGGCAGAAGTTCCCCAACCAATGAGTCATAGCTGAGATTCTTCCATCCTGAGCTGATGGATGTATTTGGGCTGCCTTCAAGGTAGTGAAGCAGAGATTGCAATGCTTTGGATTTGAGCATGCAGTTTTTCCAAAAAGGAGGTTCTTTTTACTTAGAAAAACCTCAAATATACATATATTTATTTAAATTCAATTCTATGTATCTGATGCTACAATATAATGTGTATATATATGTGTGTGTGTATACAGTAATATCTAGTTGTATAAATGCTTGATATCTCAGTCTGGAACATAACTAACTCTTGATTCTGTGGTGTCTTGCAGTGTGTTTCAGTGTTTGAGCAGGAGTTCTGCCTTGCTGAAAGAATACAGCTGCCACAGTTTCCATCAGAAAACACAAAACTTAGGACTTGTAACCACAGGGAATACCTGGCTCTCTGTTTCAGCCTGCTGGAGCTGACATTCATGCCCAAAACTAATGGTGTATCTTAAAAGTCAAAAATTGTCACACCAAGCATGAAGGAAGCTTCTTTTTCTTCTGTTAGCAGCAGAATGTGAAAGTGAGAAATTTCACCACACTGCTGGCCTTGCCTGAAATTCTGCAAGATAAATGAACTTTTAAAAGTATTATGGCCTTTAAAATAAACTTTTAAGAGAATTATAATGAATTATTAATTATTATAAATAAATTTTGTCTGCCTTTTAGGAGGACTGGCAGAAATACTTTTTAGAATATTGCTGTCTCGTCAGAACAATAGAAACATTCTATTTCTTAGGTCTCATGACATCTTGCATACTCAGTGTGGAGACTTTGGTTATTATAACTTCTTGAAGCTCTACTAAGCACAGAATTATAAACATATAGATAGAAGGGATTTTAAAAAATCTTCTATAATTCTCCCTTGTACATAGAAGCAGAAAAAAGGTCCATGTAATTTTTGCCATCATCTTTCACCTACTAGAGGGTTTCTTCCTAGGAAAGTAGTTGTTTTACTTGTTTATTCCTGTCGACTCGCTTGTTTATTCTTGTGCTGCTCCTCTTTGTTCTTGCTCTTCCTACCAAGGAAGAAGATTAATGCCTGTAGTTAAAAAAAAAAAAAAAAAAAAAAAAAAAAAAAAGACCAGTAATAAGGAATATGAATCCTTATCTCTTGCTTTCTAGGTGGTGCCTTTCATGCCTTTGGGTAAACGTAATGCAGTAGCTCAACCACCTCAGCTGTAAATAGTCTATCCTATTGATAATATTTTCTAGTTCTTGAAATCCTTTGGATGCAATAAAGAGCTAGCTGGTCTCTGAGGAAACGATGAAATGAAAACTAAGATTAGGTTTAGGAGAGGTTTAATGTAAAAACTGGAATGATTAATGGTTTTGGAAGAATAGTGTATTTCTTTTTCTATTTCTGCTTTTATTTTGTATGCTGCATTAGGTAAATTGCTTGCAAGTTTGTGAATTTACTGGTGTGATTAGAACACAGGGTGCAGCAAGCCTGGTTTTTGTAATACTGCATGTTTTGGCCTTGCTTAGTTGATTACTGGGAAAGTATTATAGTGGTAATGGCTATTAAATCTGCTCATTTTGGGTAGGATTTCATGGCTATTTAAAACTGGCTTAATGTTTCTAGGAGTGAGAATGTTGATACTGGGATAATGTGAGTTTGGCTTTTTACTTCTTTTTTATTTTCCTCCTTCACACTTATAATGCTGGTGTAAAATGTACATAGAGCCTGTGTATCCTAAGCATCCCTAGAAAATCTGCAGCTGTTAAAGTAGAAGTTGCATAATGATTACTATGGGAAAAATAAATCTGAAATGAAGCAAAGGAGTTGTATAAAAGCAAAGCATTTAAAATTGGGTCAGGCCTTAGAAAACTATTTTTCCCCCTCAGAAATTCTTGAGTTTGAATTCTTTAATTTCTTCCCTAAAACCCCAAGCCTTTCAGAATTCCTAGGTTTGGGTTTTGGTTTTTATTTACTGGAATTTCAAGGCCAAGAAACTCCCATGTTAAAATGAACAAGCAAAAACCCTTAAACTTTGTTGCACAACTCGGGAATTGTAATTGTAAGGAACAGACTAAATTGCATGAGTCTTTTGCTGAAATCATAAAAACTGCTAGCTAATATTTCAAGTGCAATTACAAATATGTCTCAAGACAGAACAGGTTTTAGTAGAAATATGACCAGATAGTTTTCTACCTGCTTTGCTACAGTCCTCGTCATTTGTCTTAAACCACTATCAGTGTATTTTAAGGGTTTGTCTTTAGATTTACACTAAAAACTTTTCAGTGCAAGTTTTGTTGAAGTCCCATGGAATGCCTAGAACATATATTCATCTGCTACAACTTAAATATACCATATATAATAAGTAAACATAATATTTTGGGAGAAAAAAGGGAGAAGAGGTCGCTTTTTATGTTACAAAAATTGGCATAAAGAACAGCAAAATAATGTATTTGTGATGAAGCCTCATCTTCTTGAGGGCACAAAAATCAAGGGTTTTTTTATTAACCACATCTGGGTCATATCCAGAAACTCAATCTTCATCTGGTGAAGTCAGAATATACTGGCATAATTTCTGCTTTTAACAAATAGTATTTTTGTGATGCTGGTACAGTCTGGCTGTTCTAGTGGGAAAATCTAATGCATTCCTTAATTACTGAGAAGAGAGGGTGACCTGGATTTTACAATTTGAATTTATGTATTTCAGAGAGTCAGCTCTGTCAAACAGCAGCACTTATGTTAGTCAATTAAAGTATTTTAATTGTTCAGATGAGGAAAACCTTACCAAATTAGTAAATTCTAATATTTTTGTTAAAGTGAGGAATTCTGAATATACCAGAGACTCCCTAGCTTTGTTTCTCTATATATCTAGTTTATTTCTAGTTGCTGTCCTTCAAAAATGATAACAGTGCCATCCCATCTCCCATTGAAGTTGAATGTTTTCAACTTGGTCTTCTCCCTTTGGGATCAAGAAGGATGCATTTGTGTTTGGTCCTGCCCAGCAGGAATCAGGCAGCTGAATCAGATGGGATAAAAAGAGTTACTGTGTCAGGAGTGGGTTCTGGATCTTACAGATTTTCAGTGACTTTTAGTTCTTTGGTATGTTTGGTCTTTCCAAAGACCAAATTATAACTTAGCACAGTGTCTGCATAGTGCGTTGCTGTCATCTGGACAACTGAAATACTAGCAGAAAATTATACAGGGATTAGCTTCTTATATTCATTATGAAAAAAAAAAATAGAGGGAGGCTTCTTATAGGTGATCATTTTCACACTATTTGATATAAAATGTACTTTTAAGACTGTATAAATTATCAATTTATAAATTATGAATGGTCATGTTTAAACTTTAAATCACCTTGCCAGGAGAATTCTTTATTCTCTGTTAGCCAGACCAAACACCAATCCCATAAACAGCTGTATTCGAAAATATCCATACATAAATATGTAATGACTTCTATATTTTCATTAAAATAACACATAACAATAGCACCAATGCCATAAAAGAGATAATAATACTGCATACATGTGCATGAACTTGTGCCCATGGCAAGATTCCATCTTAAAAGATAAAACTGAATAAATAGTCTCGCATAAATAAAGCCTCTAAGACTTGGGTTTTAAGTGACAGGCTTTATTTTCTTTTAATCATGAATGTGTGACAATTAATCACTGTATTTCTAGAAAAAGGGAATTCTTGATTTCTGTACTTGCTGCTGTTGAGGTTGTGGCCATCAGTATGACTGCTTTATGCAAACTGCTGCGTCCTTTGCAACTGCAACATGAAAATTTAAAGAGAAATGCTTGCTTAAAAAATTTCCAAACAGAACCATTAGGTTGGAAGGGACCTCTGTTCAGCTTTCAGTGCAGACTAAGTTACTCAAGGCTTTTTGTCTAGTTGGGTTTTAAAAACCTCCAAGGACAGTGGTTCCGTAACATCTCTGGATAGCCAGTTCCAGGGCTTCATTGTCCTCCAGGTGGGTTTTTTTTGTGTTTTTTTTTTTTTTTTATTATATCTAATCTGAACTTGTCCTGTTTCACTTTATTTTCATGGTCATTTGCTCCCACACTATGCAGTGCAATGAAGGCTCTGTCTCCATGGCTTTGCAGGTATCAGCAGGCTGTGCTTCACTCCCACAGCAAAATTACCTCTTTCCCAACCTTGAAGAAGGCCAGGCCCTTCTGCCTGCTTTTCAATAAACTGTGTTTTAAGGGATTGTCAAATAACCCTAAAGGGCTAATTAGAGCAGAGGATGTGGGAGAAGCATTGGAAAGGAACACCTCAGAACTTTGTGAAGTTGAGCAGAAAGGAAACAGCCTATTCACAGCTAAACCCCATCTAAGGAACAAACTGCTCTGAAATGTGGCCTTACAGAGGCATAAGAACCTTATTATGATACAGATACAGGGTATTTTAATGATTAAAAGTGAAATCAGAATGAGGAGGTGTTTTAAGCTTTTGAACCATTCAGTATGGCTGTCCCATATTATCTGATTATCTGTTGTAATCAGGCATGTAATTTTTTTTTTCCTGTAGACTTTCTTGGGTTGCTTTGTCAAGGTTTTGTTTAAATGAGCTCTGAGAAGTGGAGACATCTGAGATACATCAATAGTTTTGAATTAATGCTCATGGAAACAGTATGTCATGTTGTGAAAGCAAAATGTTTGAAAGGAACATATTCTACAGGAAGGTCTGTGTGCTTTTAAAAATGAAAGCTCTTTGTAATTCATTTTGCTGGCAGTTATTCTGATATTGTGTTCAATCTTTGTTTTGAATTCTTTAAACTGATAATGTTCAAGATGTTCTTGGGATCTCCCGTTTTTTTAGTATAGAGGCATAATAGTAGAGGTACTTATGATACCAAAAATTCTCCTTTACATTAACAAAAAATCTTGATGCTGGTTAAAAGTTAATGAAGCTTTTCACTGATCCTTTATTTTTTTGAAAGCAAGGAGGGTGAAAAAATCCTTTTGTGATGCTTTCTTTAACTTTCTTTATTCCTGACTGTAAAAATGGAGTTTTGTATTCTTGACCTTTCTGCCCTTGCAGGCACAGAACAAAATTCTGGTGCTGCTGCTCAGTGTGTTTACTAACAAACTGCTTCATTGAAAGCCTCCAAGGAATCCTCTTTGGTGCTGTCTGTTCTGTATACTCATAACATTAATGTTCAAGTGATATTATTTTTTTATCAGGCAGAAGTTTTGGGCATATATATAAATATATATATATATATACACATATAATTACTTTTTCCTACTATCGTGCACTCTAATTGTACAAAATTCTGTAGTATTTTAAATATTTTAAACAGCTCTGAATGGAAAAGGACATGCCAAATAATCCCTGCCTTTTTTCCCTAGCAATTGCTGGCAAAAGTCTTGGAAATGATGTTGAAATGGAATTCTGCAGAATATTTTGACCTGATGCAAAAGCATGTGCAAAAAGAAAAGCCATTCTGCTGTAACAAATATAATTTCGGCTTGCTGGTAATGCTTGTATTGACTCAAATGCGTATTTTTCTCCTCATATATCTACAGAGAGGTGTTGAAGTTCATGTTCATCCATGATCTTATTAAGAGCTGATTTAAAAAGAAATTACTCCTCTTAAGTCCTTAGAAATAATTGCACCTTTGTTCCCTCTATGACATCATTAACTTGAAAGAGCAATAGAATTTTAAAGGTTCATATTTTAACAGACCTTATGACTGTTCCTTTTAAAAACCCAAACAAAAAAAAGCACGAAGAACAGCAGTATATTAGATATATTAGCTATGAACTCCCTAATTCTAGAGACCTATGAATTGGCTAAGGGTTTCATTTCTAAAATGTAATTACTGTGTCTAGGTGATTATTTTTTCCCAATTAATTTCATGTAATACCTTTGCAAGTCACATTTCATAAATGGAACTTCTTTATGTTCAAACTATGGTTGAACTTAAAATTTGCGTAATGACACTGTAAAACACTTGTAAAGAAGACTTACTATAATTAAGCATTAAAAAAGCTTAAGCTGATTTTCACAAGCTCTGTGCAACTGACCTAATGCTTGAAATTTGTAGGTGGTACGAGCAGTTGGTAGTCAAGAAAAGCTTGCATAATTTCTTTATATTAATTAGTTTTAATTTAAAGCAAGCTGCTAATAAGTGGTGATGGCTAACAGCTGATACCTTGTACTGCTGGGGCTCCCAACCCCTTCCTCTTTACTGCTCCTGTGGCTGCTCTGGATAATGGTCTTGGTGAGGAGGACTGAAGCATGGTGCCTGCTGCATGGCTGAGAGGCCCCATGAAGGGGACAAAAGCCAGTTGTCCTCTGTGGAAGGACACGTAGTGCCACTGTGCTGGCCTCCGGTGGCATCCTGGGTGCAGCTCCAAATGGGGCTCCTGTTTTCAAAGCCCTAAATGGGCTCAGGCAGCCCATTTATCACATTTATCAGTTATCTCAAAGGCTGCCTGTCTCCTCCACAGCAGCTTCTCCCAAAGAAGTAAAACTACTGAAGTACACCTTTGGTCTCTACTTTGTGAAATACCCAGGCACTAGATGGAAGGTTGAACATCTTGTGGTCTTCAGAAAAAGACAAACCTATTTTATATCTGGGTTTGTTTCTTAAAGCAATTATTCCCCTAACAGTTACGGTGTTAAATTGCTTCTTGTAATAAGCTTCCAGAGTAAATAGAATAGGTTCAACTCTTCTAAAATAAGCAGCTTAGCTTCAAAGCCATAGGAGGGGATAGACAGGAAAGTGGTTTACTGCTGTAGGTTGTTGTGAAGACTTGTGTGTGCCTGTGTGCATGTGCTCTCCCACACGTGCACAATGTGTGGGCACAGTAGAAACATCAGTGAAATGGGCTATGCACTCATATATTTTAAATATAATTTTGGAGAAATCTTAGTGTGCTAGTATTTCTTCACAAACACGTTTAAGAAAGGAAAAGCTTATTAAGGATGTACATTCAGGAGTTCACAACCTGAGAATGCCCATAATTGACAGTGATGGCTTTGCAAGAGCAGTTTGGTTCCTTTCAGTATTTGCATCATCCTGCAGATTTTCCCCAGCATTTTTTACAGAGTCATCCTATGTTATAATTGCAGCATTCAAATAAATTTCAAAGAAGGGATGGCTCTGTCATGGGCTTTGCCATTATATTAATTACTGTAATTTAAAAAGGTTTTACAAATGCATTTTCATAATATGCTTTCATTTTATTGTACAGATAATCTAATTTTAGATGTCCCATTTTGAATACCTAGAGCCCAATTTTCAGAGTACTTAACACTAAACAGCACTTGAAGTTCTGAGCATGCGGCTTTCACTGATTTCCTTTCATTTCAGCTCTGAGGGTTCAGTGCCTCTGTCGTTCTGACCTAAGTGAAACTGAGGCTTGTTGGAAAAGAGAAGTATAAAATCTGGGGATTAACTGTACTAAGTATGTGCAGCAGGTCTTGTGGATACTTATAAAGGTCTACTGTGACTAAATGGTAGAAGATTTTATTAAAGCTAAGAGAAGTAGTTTCTGAAACCAGAGCCATGGACACCCAGATGTATTTTAAGCCAGTTTTCCAATCAGTGAAGACTGAAGTTTTACCAGCAAAAAGTTGCCTGAGTTTAACACAATACATTTTTGTTCTTCTCTTTAGGGGATGAAACAGGGTGAGGAATGGGTTGAAAAGCACAGGGGTGGATGAAAGACAGGCCATACACTTCTGAAGCATTTTTGGGTAGAAATATCAGGGAGACTGCTAAGGATAAACCAGTCCATGTGGAAAGAAGCAGCCTCATATTGGATTAGGGCTTCAACCTTTTTTTAGGGTTGAAGCTTGCAATTTTACAGGTGTCATAGTAACGCTTTGACAGAGGTCATTTTTGTTAGCACCCAAACCATCCTTTCTTACTTCTTGCTTTGCCAGAATAAAACCTATGATCTCATGCATGTGACAATTGGGAAATGGCAAAATTAGTGTTGCCCCTTCCATCACAACAGGAAATCTCTTTTGCTAGTATAACAAGATTTTCATGTGTCATGACAAGGCATTCTGCTGTTTGAAAACTTAGCCTTCATAACAATGAGTTGTATCAGTTACTAGAAATACCCTTGCTGAATCTTGAGCTGTGCATTCTTTTTAAAATAAAAATAATTAAAGTGTCCTGGCAGGGGGTTACTTCATTGCCGCTTGCCTGGTTCACGTTATGCCAAAGGCATATGCAAAAAACATATGTTTTTATGTTTGGTTGGTTCTAATTAAATCTATTCAGTGACTATAATTAACAGCAACAGCAAGAGATTCAACAGACTTTCGAAATTTTCTGTCCTTAAAATTTTCAGAAGCCCTCTTTTATTATTTAATTTTTCTGGGAATAGCTATGAAAAAGACATCTGCTATCTGAAACTAAAATTAGAGATCTAACAATGCCTGTGGGAACCCGAGAGGGAAGGAAAAAAGACAGAGACAAGCCTGTGTAGCCAACACAAACTTTCTTTCTGTTTCCCTTTGCTCTTTGTTGGAATAGGATACTTTAGAGACACTAAAGCTTTCTCTTCTCTTTAACTGCATTTATCTGAACTCTGCCAGAGTTCAAGTTACAACCAGCTCGAGATATCTGACCTTGACAGCCCCAAGCCCTGCAGAACAGGTGTAGACCACCTGAGATTGCATCTCACAGTCTGGGCATTGTGAAATAACGACAATAACTACTTGTAATGTAGATTTGTACATCAATGCTGCTTTGTGAGTCGTCCTCATTAGAAGTCTTTATAGTCTCTTGTAATGTAGATTCAGCCTGGCAAACTATTCAAGGTGATGCTGGCCAAATGCTGATCTGTTCACAAGTTATCTCCCCTTTGGAATAAATGCTCATTTGAGAAGGGGTCTACTTAGTACAGATCTGTGTGATAAGATGGCTTAAGGTACTACATCCACCTGTGTTCCCAATGCCATTTGTTTTAGGGACCATGTATCACAATTAACAGCTGTATTTTCAGGTGCATTTCACACAAGTTATCAGTTTTTGCTTGGCTTTTTGATCCTTTCTTGTCCCACAGAGACTCAACAGTGCAGTTTCACATAGGTGTGAGTGGTTGTATGAGGTGTAAGTTAGTCTTAAGCATCTTCAGCATCCTTTTTCTTTGCAGTTCCCCCTCCCCTTTCCCACCCCTGATTCTGATCCCTCCAAAGCTCCCTTAGTCGTTACCACATGTGCAGGTTTTTTGAGATGACACATCTCCTATAGGATGCAGGTTATTTCAGGTGAGGGTCATACAGGTAAAAATGTGGGTGTTTTGTCTCTATGGGATTTTAACCTATTGCAACATCTGTGGTATAAAGCAGAGAACTTTTGAAAAGCAGAGTGATCAAACACTGTGAGATGACATAGAAAAATATTATCTCATGTCCAGATTAATCTGGTATTTGTTGTTGTGAATCAAGTGCTTATTATTGTTTGAATATTTTTGCCCCACTATCACATATCAGATCATATTATATCATATAATAACGAATGTGTTTTAAGCAAGCATGTCACTTCATCTTAATAGCTCTTTCCGTATGCCTCCTTTCCTACCTTTATAAGGCTGTGAGTACCATGGTTTCATTTTGCAGAGGACAAATGAAAAACTTTGAGAATTTTATTGCAGTCCTTTTTTTGGCTTTCCTTGAGAAGCTGCCATTCTCTCAGTTGCCAGTTACAAAGTGTTAAGTAATTTATCCTTGGGGTAGATGGAGTAATCTTTCCTTGGGAAAGATGGACTAGATTTGGTGAGTTCAGAGAATCTAGAATCCCTCTGGCTTTCCCAAATCCCTCTTTTGAGGTACTAGAAGATGTAAGTGCCTTCTGGTTGTAGAAATGGCCAAGTCACAGTGAATCCATTCTCCTATTTCGCTCTCATCTCACAGTCCCTGCCCAGCAGACAGGAACTAAGCAGAGAGGACATCCCTGACTGGCAAGCTGGGTACTACATAGGTGAAAAGAATGTTATATGGCGATGGTGTGACTTGGGAGATTATAATTTTAGTACCTTATTCACAGGATGTTGTAAATGTTGAGCATTTAACTACAGCTTTTTTACATCCATATTTCATTATCTGTAGTCCCATTGAAATTGGACTTGAAGTAAGAAACATAGATGTCCTAAAAGAAGACAGAGTGCGGAGCAATGTGTTTATGTACTAGTATTTATTTTAAAAATCCCACAACATTTCTCATGAGTTTTAGACTACCCATTAGGTTTTAGTTTCTTTTATTTAACTTACATTGATGTATCCACGTTAATGTATCCATAATCTATCCTATGTAGACTAATGGCCTAGTCTACATAGGATTTTTTTCACAAAGAGTAAAGAAAAGTGGGTAGCAGGTGTATGTTTGAACTGCAGTATAGATGTATTATTTCACATTTTAATATCCAAAGCTACAAATTATATTTTAGATCTGTTACATTATGGTGGTTATTACATTCCCCTGGTAATTATACTGATGGTAATTACTAGCAATTTCACAATATTGTAGCAGCAAGAAAAAAAAATCTAAGTGTGTCTGAGCTGCCCAACTAAAACCACAGATTTTGTTACAGAATTTGGCCCAAGAAAATGGCTGCTGTTATTCTTTCTGTACTGGCTTAATAGTTTTCCAGTTATTTTACAACTTTTCAGTTGTTTTTTAGTCTTGCATTCAGGGTATTTATGACATTTCAGTCTCAACTCAGTCTTTTGCTTTTAACAAATAGCATTTTGCAAGTCTGTAGAGCAACAAAGTTTGTGTCAAGTACCCCGTGTCCATGGAATACATATCCCAGTTGTTTTATTTCAGCTGAGCTCTCTTCTGAGGGCCTTAGGCTGAGTGTGCCATCAGCAAAATAAGTACCTCAGGTGAGCTTTTGGATTTCATCTGATGTTTTAGCTTCATCCAAAAGGAGCCCCATTCTGCATAGCACCCCATGCTGCAAGCCAGAAGCTTAGGGAGGGATGATGGGGAGGTTCACTTCAAAAGGTCTATTCTGATCAGTCAGCATAAACATTAGGGTGAGATTCCCAAGGGATAAGGTCAGTCACAAATCTGTTTTATTAAGGTTAACAAAAACCCATTTTGCTTGAGAAATGAAGTGCTGCATTACCCTCTAGCAACTGTGGCTGCTTTATCCAAGCATGTGCTTCCTCATTTTAGCAACCCACAGTAAGCCTGAAAGCATCATTTGGCTTGGTAGCACATTCATCACAAGATGAATGATGAATGCAGAAACAGGGTGGTTTCTATGCAGTCACAATTTGTATGCAGTTACTTCTTAGTTACAGAAGAGAAAGTTTTTTTTTTTAACAGATTTTAATGCTAATTTTAATTCTTTTAATGCTATAGTCCAAAAATGTGACTGAGCAAGACACATAAAAATGAGCAAATATTGCAAAAGTGGTAAATTCTTGGTAGATCTGGTAGTCATCACAAGTTTCTTTTCCTAGGTGTAATGGCTGCTGTTCCTTGGAAAACAGTGGCAAGTGATCTGTTGTGAACAGCTTAATGGTAACATTCAATCATCTTTTTAAAAAAAACACTTCAGAAAAGAGTAAAATACTCCAATAGAGATTTAACTGGAAATATCATAGCAGGATGAGGTATGTTTGGAGGAAGCATCTGTAAATCAGTCCAGAAAAATCAGCCACAGTCAAATTACTAGAGAGATGTGGACAAATATCACATATGCTCTAAGAATATTAAGACTTGCCTTCAGCTAAAAATTCCTCCAGAATTGTAACTGTCTGTATCTATGATGGCTGCTGGCAATTCTGCCTAACACAGATTTCATATAGTGTTCCCATAAGAGCAGCAGTCTCTGCTCACTGCAGAAAGTTTCTCCCTGAGGCCATGCTTTCAAGTGATCAGTAATCCACAGTTTGAGATGCATTTTATGCATAAGGGGAAAAAAAAAATAATTTTTTTTGGTATAAGTTTCTAGGTCAGATACACAGTCCCACTGGTTGGTCAGTTCATGGTGTTTAGCTGGGAGATGTGTTTAAAATTATTATAAGCATTATTCATTCCCATCTAAAAATAGAGAGCTTTCTAGGACAGAGAAAGGCTTAATTTCTTCTGGTAGAATACTTTTATTGGCTTAATTAGATAACTGCAGTGAGCAGGGAACGTTATCTTTGTAGTCTGCTTGTTCCTTTGCACCTGGGCCTTGCTGGAATGTTGCATATTACTCCATAAAAACTCCTTTAAGTGTAATGGGAAAATCCTTAGAAACTTGATTTTAAGGGGTTTTATTTAATTCAATTCAAAGAAAAATCTAAAAGAGATTGTTTTTGGGGTGTTTTACTGCACTTTGAAATTTCTTTAACATTATTAGAGCTCTCTGACTAATAAATCTTATTTTAAAATATTATTATTTGAGTTAGACATTTTTATTTTATTGTATTTGGCTTTTAGGTGACTTGATTCATCTTAATATAATATTTTTAAGAGAACCAAGTGTTTCTTCTTTTAATTTTTCTTCTTTTTTTTTTTTAAATATTTTTAATCTTTAATCTTTTTAATCTGTTTTAACTTTACAAAGCAAACCCTCCTACTTTTTCCTAGGTAGTTCAACCTACCCATCCTATCTATACCTATCATAAAAAGTATTTGGTAAAAATTATTGTACATGGGTTAAAAATGGAGATTAGGGAAGACTACAAACATTGGAAAAACATAGAAAAATTGTTAGAGGAATGATTGCATTATACTGAGCATTTTATCAAAATTTATTAAAGTGTTATGGCAAACAATCATGTAGTCACTCCTTTTTAAGGCTAATTGTAGCTCTTCCAGTTAAAGCCGACATTTATTTCTTTCATGGGTAGGAACAGATCTGAGGTTTCTGCTGTGCTGTGCTTTCTTTTGCCCTAAAGCCAGCACTGATGTCTGGTAGCACAGGATGCATCTGTGCAAGCACAGAGAGTGGGGGTTTGGGTCTGTTGGGCTTTTCGGTTGTTCTTTTTCCCTAAGCTGCTGAGGGATATATGATTTTTCCCAGCTAGGTCAGTGTTCTGAGCTGTCAGACCACACTTCAGCACGAGCCCTGTGATGTTAGCAGGGGGTACACGGGGCTCAGAGGATGACAACCACCCCTCCTCTGCTTTGGCAAGTCATGGGTGTTTCCTACAAGCAGCATTTTCTGAAATTGTGCCACTGCAGTTTGTCTCCTGCTGCTGATCCGCAGCAAAGGCTCCTCTCCCTTGGGAGCTGTTGCCTTTGCATAGCATAACATTTATGTGTCTCTGCCTGTTTGGTGCAAATAATCCCTGCAAAGGGCTGAATGAAAAGAAAAGAAAACCAGATTTTGCTGTCACTCTCTGCTTCAGAATTCACAGATATAAATTGTTTAGTGGCACTTGAAATGCTGAATGTTTGAGTCTCTGGAGGTAGTTGAGTAAATGCTCTTTCAAATTGATTTAATTGAAGGTCTTTAACTCCTTCAAGAGTATTGACGACTGTGCCCATTTAGTCAGAGAAATTAGGCATGTGTTTGTAATACAATGATATTTTTCTTTTATTTTTAATTTCTTAAACTTCTTGGAGATGACTAAATAAGAGAACAAGACAAAAATATTCTCTCTTTTTTTGGAATCAAATGGATGTCTCTCCAATCTAAGGACATTACTTTTAAGTAACTTGTTTCTTGGCTAGGCAGGAATGGTTTTGCTATTCCAAAACTGGGGTTCCTATGAAAGTCCAGCAGAATTCAATGTTTTATCTTTAATGGACCTTCTGACTGTTACATTGTTGTTTGGTAGTTGGGTTTTTGTGGTGTTTTGTTTTTTTTTTTGTTGTTGTTGTTGTTGGGAATGTTTTTGTTTCATTTTGGTTTTAATTAATCACATTTTTTTATTCCCTCTTGGAAAATTTTTCCACTTGTTAGAGAACTACCTGAAAAAGCAACCATTTTTTTCATTTCTATCGGTGTAGGAATTGCCAGACAATTTCTGTTTGAGCTTTAATATGAACTGTAGAAAAGGTATTCCCAAAAGGGTATGTGGATATGGCGGAGTTTGTAAAATGTTAAAGTCTTAAAGGATATTAAAAATAATTAGGGATATTTAATTAAATTAAGGAGCAAAATTTAAAGCCACAGTGTCAAAAATCATTAAAACTTTGCTTTTTTCCCCATTTCTTAAGCTTCATGACATTAATTCTCTAGAGTGTAGCCTAGTAGGTATAATTACATGGTGTAACAAAGACAAAGGGATGATGCTGTCAGAATTTATTTCCTGTGAAGTTTAGAACAGTCTGATATTCTAACCCTAGTAACTGTTTTCTCTGGCTACCTGTGCTACCTACATTTAAATAAACCATTCTTACATCTTGCTTTATATTCTCAAATAAAAGCAGCTTTATGTTGCATTGCACCCAGCTGATAAGCTTAACCATTAGCCTCAGGCATGTACTTTTCTTCATTTTACCTTCCTCTAGTTTATTGGGAACAAAAGTCATATGGAAAACTGGATGATTAGAAGCACTTCCAGCTGTGTTTAAGTCTGTGTGTATGTCGTGCAGAAATACAATTTAGACTTGCACAGCACTTCTTATCCAAAGCTTTGAAAATGGGTTAATATCCTCATATAGCAGGTGGTAAAACTGTTATAGGAGAGGGGAAGTGGCCAGTGGGAGGTTTCACCCGAGGAAAACCCCACAGGACAGACCTTCAGCCTCATACAGTTCCTGTATTTGAGACTAGCTCCAGTACTCCAGAAGAGGTTGTGCCTGTGCTTTGCCATGTACTTAGGAAGAGCAGAGCAGCTTATTTTGTTGGAGAGGCTGAGGGTATAAAGATGGGACTGAATATAGGATTTTAACTCTTTAGCTGTTTTGTGTCAAGAAAATTGCAGGGGCAATTGTATTCTGACTTTGAGGTGCTGTGACAACACTTACCTGGGCATAACAAACCCTTAATTTTAGTTTATATTTTACCCCAAAATTTTCGAAAAATCAGGAATTTTCAAAAAATCAGGAAACTCGCCACAATATGAATATAATTCTTTGACTTACTTTTTCTGGGTAGGAATCTCTTTTTGTCATTTAAAGGGTAAAAAGACAGAGTAATATTGCAGTATTATTTTAGTTTCCAAAGCATAAGAAGTCCAAAAGGCTTTATAATCCCCATACACCTGAGCTCAGCTCTGTTCTTTACAAGCCAGTGAGGAAGCTTTGGGGAGCTTGTTGTGAATCCTTGATCCAGGGGTGAATTGTGTAGGACTGCATTAGAGCTCCTATGGATATGACAGGTCATTCTGTCCTGGTGTTCTCCCTTCCCCTTGCTACCACACTATCTAACATGCACGTCTTTACCTAGCTCTCTTTTCCTCAGGCTGAGTGCAGGAGAGTGACTTATACAGGAACTTTAGCACATCCATTAACAAGGTCTCAGCATAGGAGAAAATCAGGATTGCCTCTTTTGGGCCTAAATTTATGAGACTCTCAAGTTTCCCAGGCAGTGTAAAATGCACTGAATGGAGCAGATAATTTTATTATAGTTTTTTGAGGCAGTAAATCTATTTAGTTGGTATGAATATAGCTTTTTTTTTTTTTTTGGTGTGTGTTTTTGTTCCTGAGTATCTGAGTGTCTTACATAGATGGAAATGTTGGAATTAATCCCTCTCCACCAATTATTTGATATCTAGTAACTTGGCTGCCACCTAAGCAGCTGAATAAGTTATCTGGATAATATCTGTATTCTCTTCAAAGGTGCTGAGCATTGTAGCAAATTTGACTGTGTAATGGAGGTTTCTGCAGACAGCCAGAGTCAGGAATGTTTTGGTTTTGTTATAGTTTTTTAGTTTTTGGAGGTTGGTTTTGCTGTTGTTGGTTCAGTTTTTTCCCAAATCTAAGCATAAAATCCTTTTTTTTTTTTTTTTTTTTTTTAATAGCATAACACTTTTGACCTGTGCCTGGAGGCAAACCTATGTTATCATCACTGTACTGGAATACATAGATATTGTCATTACTGGCAGAGAGCAGTAAAACAATGCTCAGCAATTTGTAATCCAGGAATATGGCTGTTCCATTAAGGATAATAAACTGTCACTGTTCAGCACTTTGACGACTTTGACAGCTGGCAGGTGCTGGAATATCTTCTGCTAAGGTACTTCAGGACTGAGGTTATAAACTGTATGCTTTATGTATCAATAGCTTTTATCTCTAACAGAGGTGTGCCTTAATATATATTTCTTCTGTGGTGATTTCATTGTTCTGAAGGAAATTGAAATCTATGAGTGACATTTCATAAACAGATTCTCTGGGGTTTTGTGGCCCTAAAAGCAGGTGCTGAGCTTTTTGCTGAGTTTCAGCCACACATTCTATTGCTCTTTGGTGTAGGGTAAGTCAGCCTTCCATGCTATGATTGTATGAATTTCTGACCTGAAAAAAATAATGTCAAACTGATGTCTTTTTATAGGTAGATAATTTGTCATCAGTGCCTACTTGTGCTCTTTTGAACTATTGTAGCAAATACCAGTTTTTCCAATAAGGCCATTACGAGAACTTGAAGGTAATTTTGCAGTAGCTCCTTTCACATATTACTCAAATATTTTACGTTCACTTAGGCATTCAGTTTTGGATGAATATTTGAGAAATCTAAATGCTAAATGTCCAATGTTGCTTCTTATGGGGAAGAGGGCCTGGAAGAATATTCAAAAAATCAGGAGCTTTGCAGAGGCTTTATCAACCTGCAGTAATATTTTGCATGACATACTCAGAGATCATATGTGACCTTAATAATTAATGTGTCTTGCCCACTCGTAATTCCTTCGACTATCATGACAGTCTATGAGAAAATTCACATGTTTCATAATCAAGCCATATTCTTATGTCAGGGTGATGTTTCCTTACATTTATGACTAGCAAGAAAACTCTCAGTAAGAGTCACACATTTTTTTCCTTTCTGGTCACAGGCTGTATGTGTGAATTCCCATCAGCTTCTTTAGGAAAGAAGTTTTAGGTATGGCTGAGTGACCTTCCACAAGACAGTGGAGGTAGCTGTGCATGGTTTCTCTTAGGTGGCTATGTGATAAATGCAACATCCCATAAACATCTTTGAAGTTTCTCCTTTGGCATGGATGGAAATAACAACCTTCTATGGGTGGTTATGTGACTTGCCATGCATATGCAGGACCTGCAAGACAGGCAGTTAAATGCGTATTGCTTTGTGTGGGGTTAATGAACTCTGCAGTCACTAGAAAGGAGCAGCACATACCAGCCTTCTTTTGTGGCACATCACTTTGAAAAGGACCTCTTGAGTGGTTACATTTGGGCTTCTTTCTTGACATATTTGATTTTATGTATGGAATCTTGGAAATAGGACAATTTGACTGACAAGACAAGTCTATTAGGAGTCAGAAAGACATATTTTTTTCAGGAATAGAGGAAGATGGATTTTAGGAAAGCTAAAGTCAAATGAGAAGAGTTGTCATGTTCCCCACTCTCTGTAAACTTGTTCAGGTGCTTTGTCTGTCTCTGTGAAGTTTGTCAGCTGTGAAACACTTGAAATGCAGGCATAGCCCTGACAAATATGGTGAAACCAGCCTAATTTTTATAAAGTCTGTTGTGAACTGCTGCTGGAAAGCTTCTACATTTACATGGAAATGTAAAACTTTAACTAATCAAGAATTTGTATTTAAAAGAATAGCTTTCATTGTCCTGGTATTTTGTTTGCTTAGCTTTTGTAGTCATTAATTTTGGTGAAAATAGGTGTGAGAAAGTTCTTAACTCAGAGGAGAACAAATGGTTTATATTGCAGCAGGTGTTTACTCACTTTAATTTTTGGATTAATTAAATGAGGGCCAAGCCTATAGCAGGCAGCTGTAATGGTTGACATAAAAGGCACAGGGAAGGCTGAAAAATTCATGCAAACTGACTCTTTGAGTGGACTAGTTAAACTGTGTAGATGTTTCGAATAAAAGTGGCATTGATTTTGCATTGCTTCATGACTACTGTAAATTGAACTGAATCAAAGCTCTGGTAAGCTCTTTATTATCTATCTTCTGTATCTTGTCTGACAGACCATAGGCAGGTGTGCAGTGTCAGCCAAACTTAAACCAGTCTCACATGAATTCTCAGGATCAGGGCTACTGCGCTAGTCTCACTCTCCTTTGTACCAGTTTTCTTTGAGCTGCTTACTTCTCTCCCCCACTGCAAAATCTTTTGCTGCCGTTAATCTGGTACTCTCATGTAATCTAGATAAAGCATTATTCAAAAGGCTGATGTGATAAATGGCAATTTCTGTCTCTTACACAATTTGCACCCACTGGCATTTCTGTGGCCTGGTTATGTTTTTGGAAGTCAGCTGAAGTCTTTATCCCTTCTGTTTCCTCACCTCGGGTGTTCACCTGATTGCTTTCTATTTCTATAAAAAAAGATATGTATATGTTTAGCTATGTTTTATCAAATAAAATGAAAAAAAAAAAAAAAGGACAACAGAACTAGAATAGAAGTTTGTGACATTATTGGATTTTCTGTCTTTAACTTAGGATAAAAAAACATACTCTCCTTATTTAAATGGCATCAGGATAACATGACCTGTATTTGAAGCCTGATATGAATAGAGGAGTATTTCAGAACTTTCAAATGACTTTCACCATCTAGGTTACTTAATTATTGCATCTAATTCTTTTACTGAAGCTTCAGCCACTGCTAGAGTCTCCACAGTTAAATTAGATAACTTAATTTTATTTTTTCTCTGGGTATGAACTGTCACTATGGTGAAATTCCTTCAGGTTGAATAAAGTCTGTAGTAACAGAGTAATGATTTGTCGTGATCTCAGGGATTATAATGTCAAAAGAAAATTGACAGTTTTGTTTCAGTGTTTAAAGTGAAACACTGCAGATAAAATGTAAATTGAGACTGATAAAATAGAAAAACTTCTGCTTTCCTTTATGCTAATAAATTACAGTTGTCTTGAGATAATATCTATAGTGCAACTTTAAAAACTAAAAACCGTGTTTGTAATTATCAGAACCTTTGAATAAGTTAAAGATTTGTTACACTTGATTGTTAATAAACTTATAGTTACATTAGTGCTACACTCCTAGAGGCAACTGTGTTCAACAACATTTAACTGCTTCAGTATTCACATATTCACTTTGAGGGGAATAAACCAAAACAAAATATCTAGTATCCCCTTTGTATGTTTTAGGCTTGTTCTTTGTCTTTGATCCAAAGTTCTTGCATTGAATCTCTTTAACACACACCTGAATAGTACAAAGAATTCAATAAGTAGATCTGTCTGCCCACTTAGTGCATTCAGAGACTTGGGATATAAAACCATTTTGAAAAAGATCTCTGAATATGTTAGAGAAATGTTCTAACTCTAACTAAACCAGACTGAATATCATTAAAAGGATTTATTTAATTTTATCTCGTATTTATTTTCAATTAGACCTGACATACTCTGATTTTCTTTGCTTTCATTATTGCTTTGACTTAAAAAGCAAGGTTCATTGTATTGCAGAAAGCAATATAATGTTTCAGTCGCAAACCAACATCACCCAGAAGTTAAATAATTCTGTAACTTATGTCTATATTCTTTGGAAATTAATGATTAATTAGATTCTTTGGAAGCAGTCCAAATCCTTGCTGCTTTCCTGGAAGCACTTGGAAGTTTTTTCACTGTTCTCATTTGCCATTTCACGGTGCTCTAATTTAGTGAAGGTCACATTTAAATTTAGCAGTGTCCCCTGCCATTAAAACTTGGGTAATGCTAGCCTGTTTCCACTTGGGAACGCTCTGGTGAAAACCACATTAATGTGCCCATGGTGTGCAGTGACAGCGGCACATCTCTCATTGCATCCTGTTCAGAGATGCTTTTCTACAAGGTGCTCCTGAGAATTATGTAGGGCCCCTCAGGATGAGCTAAATAACCAAAAAAATGTGCATGGGGTTATCCTAACCCCTTTATTTGTTCACCTTTCCTAAAAGTCTTGTTCAGTCCCAGTACTGAATGCTGAAGAAACAACAAATTACTTGTTACAAATGGAAATGAGAGCCAGAGCAAAAGCTTTCGCCCTCTGTCCTGTAGCTAGAGAGAAGCAAGTTGGTTTTGCATAACATTCTTACATGCCAGTCCTTTGGACCATATTACAGAAATTGAGCACAAAAACTTGTGTGTGTTCGTCTTCTAATATGTCATAGAAAATTTAAGATACCTAACCCTTGACTTCAAGGGTGTCTGTGTCTATGTTTATCCTGCATGTTATGGTGTCAGAAGCATTATGTGGAGTTCCTGGCAGGGTAATTTAAAGTCAGCATGAGGGCAGGTTAGTCTTTTACAGATTGACTAGCTGCTGCCTAATACCGTGTGTGATAGCAGACTTGGTGGTGGAGAGAAGCTCTGCCCTAAGAAGTGTCAGCCCTGAACTCTCAGCACTCTTACCATGAGGCAGAATGATTCTCCTTCATTTAGTGTGTTGGAAATCTGGGTAAAATATGGAAGCACTTAAAAATAATTATTGTACTTCACATTTTTAATAAAAAACTATTGGAATTCATAAAAGTGCAGTAGTAATGCAAATATTGTTGTGGCTGGTGACCATATCTGAGGTCCCTGTGGGAAGTTCAAAGTTAGTTAACTCACCTTAGGAGCTGGAGCTTTACAGCATCTTTAATCCAAGTTTAGGGAAGCAAAACCTGAGTGTCTTTTGAACAAAGGGAGAACACTAGGGAGGGACTGGCATTTGAGCTGAAAAACAATCCTTTGCTGCTGTTAAGTACAAGCCTGTCCTTAGGCTTTGTTTGTTTAAAAATTGAGGCAGGCCTAGGAAGGAGATGAAAGTTCAGACAGTGCCCCATTGTGAGATGTGGATTCTGCCTGTTCTCATCTGTGCTTCAGGAAGAATCAGGGAGATGTGTATGTTGAGGGGAAAAAAGGCTTTTTCTCAAAGAGAAGTACTTGCAATAATTGCACTTTTGCAAGTATCAGGCCTCTTTGGTTCCTGTATAAAGGCTGTATATTTGAAGAACTCAAGAATGTTAAATTGGCAGAGATCATTGGAAGAGAGTAATTTGGGCCATGTGAAAAACCTAAAACACTAATGAATCCCTGTGCAAGAGGCATTCTTTAAGGTGTTGGAGGAAGGTATACGGAATGGAAATACGGGGGTGTTTGTGCATGAAAATAATCTAAATAATGTGAGTTTTATTTTTGCCGTATGTGTAAAAGGAGTGTGTGTGGATATTGTTTTTATATTGCTTTTAAAGTCAAAGTGTTCCAGCAACTTTATCACAGTCTATTAGAAAAACACTGTGTGAGTCCAGACTGGTATAGAAAGTGCAGAAATGCTCACGGTGGGACAAAATTGCCCTTCCTCTAATGATTTCAGTGCAACAAAGTACAAGTTCAATCTGTGAGAAATGCTTGTGTGTTGGTGTTTTTTTTGGTCTGAAGCCATGACTTTCAAAAGAACTTGATGAGAAGGTGTAAAGGTTAATAATGCAGGCTTTCTTGTTTATTTTTAAAATTTATTTATCCAATGATTGATTTCCAGAGGCCAGGTCTTTGCTGAAATTTAAATCAATCAGGAACAAATATGTTCTAAAATTCAAGGTGTAGGTCTTTATTTTTTTTTTACCTGAGTTTAGCAGCATTATTTACTGTTAGTGATGACACTTATTTCTGTGTTATGCAGTTGTTTAGCGGTGTAAATGTGCATCTTTGTGGTTTAAAAAAGCTTTGCTAGGTCCATTTTTACCCTTGTTTTTCTTAATATATTTCTGTTTTCACATATAATTGAAAACTATATCAGTACTTGTCACTTGCAAGGTGCCAGAGGTTTTTACTTTCTGCTAAATTGGCTAACAGTAGAGTTTAGAATGTGTGATTTCTTTGTAAATAATTGATGCTTTAAAAAAATTTTAAAGTGAACAGTCCCTGATTATCCAACTCAAAAACCCCTCGTATTTATCAATTCATCCAGTTAGCTGTGAAAAGCTTTTCCTTTTATTTTGTTTCTCTTTGATTTGTATTACAGATAAAGTGACAGTACTCATGTGCTGAAGCACCAATCAGTTGCCTGGTATATTTTGCTTCTAGTTAAATAGATCTAAAAGTTTTACTTGTATGAAGTTGCATTAGTAGTTTTATCCATGGGAAGAAGTGTTGACAATTCTGTGACTTCTGTTTGATAGTGTATGGCAATTGTGTGGTTTACAGGATCCTTGGTAAACTGATACTCCTGAAAGTGCTAAACGTTTCCATTTCAATGCAAGTCAAAGCAAAGTTACTTAGTTAAGTTGTTTGCTGCTTTGTCTTTTAGCAAGAAGAATCTGTGATACAGACAATGAGTAAATGTGGTTTTGATCATGTGTCCTAAATAAGGAGAGACTGAGAGGCTGAATTACAGCTCTGACTTGGTGCTGTTGCAGGCTTTCAGCTTGTGTCAGCTTTGCATGTATTATGAAATCTGTTCATAGCGCATAAAAACGCTCAAACCATATTGCTGAGCTGCAGAAGCCCCACTGCTGATACATCAAAGAAAGCAGCAGCTGTCATCCAGTTTTAGCCACGGTGCTTTTGAGTGCCTTAATCCTCTTCCCAAACAGAAGAAGGCAGAGAGAGTGTACTTTCTATATCCACCCCCCTTCTATTTTTTTGAAGTTTCAGTAGCAAAATCCAGAAGCTGTGTTCGGCAGCCATCACTGCATGGCACAAGACATAATTTTCTTTGCATCTGATTTGGACATTTCAGTCTTCATGTAGCTAAGCCCTTTCAAATGTACTTTTTATTAAAATTAGAAATTACTCACTTTTTGTTTATTCCCAGGTGCTCAAAGTATCAAAGTGATTATTCAGTTATACTTCATTGTCATTTCAGTTTTCTTGAAACTGGTATTCTTTGTTCCCTTTCAGTTGCTGAAGAGGTGTTTGTTGGGATTGTACTCAGGAACCTGAGTTACAGGAAACACATGTCTACCATTGGAATTAATATATTTTACTTGGTGTGATTCCACATTTTCGGATTTTTTTTAACAATACAAGTTTAGAAGACAGTTACTACAAACTAACTTCCTTAAGAAGTGAGGAAGATATACTACAAATATAAGTTTAATCTTTTAGAGCTGTTTCAAGATCTGTACGGTCCAGTGTCCTGTCTCCAAAGTGGGTTATGGCAGAAGTCAGGGGAAGGGTACTAGAGCTGAGCAAGAAAGCAGTGATGCTTTCCTGACATACTTTCCTGTCTCAATAGCACTTCCCAGGTCAGAAGCTGTTCTTTGAACGGAAAAAACACATACAGGTTTTTCTTCTTCACTAATTTGCCTAATCACTTTCCCTAACTGCATTTTAAAATAAATAAATAAAAATACATTTCAAGGGAATAGCATAGGCAAAATTTTTATATTGAACCACATTACCAAAATTATTGGAAATAAATTATAAAACAAAGTGGTTTGTGTATTGGGTTTTAAATTTGGCTTTGTTTATTAGCCACTGTCTTGCAAAGTGAATTTGCACTGCAAAGTAATCCCAACAGAGGAATGCAGTACACAAGTGTAAAGCTGTCAGACTACAGCAATCATTAAATCATCTGTCTAGATAAACTAATGGGAAATGATTTTAAGTCTTTGCTAACTTCCAGTCTCTCAGACCAAAAATACTTTGTTGTGCTGAAGTAACTAAGCAGGTAGAGTAAAATTTAATGTTTTAAGAATCTCTTTGTGTTGTCCTATTTCCTCAAAAAGAATTTCAAAACTCTGCAGTAAGAAGTGTGTCGACCAGGATTGTACCAAAAGGCAGATTAGAGAAAATGTCATTTGATAACAAGGTTTGGTATATTTAGAAATGCTCCTGTTATTAAAGTTGCTGCTGTGCCAACTACTCCTACACTGGAGTCTGCTGATTTGTGTGACATGCTATCTATCCCAAGACACAAGGAAGATCAGAGATTACATGCAATAACTCCAGTCCTACTTCCGTTGTCAGACAAGGATCTCCCAGCAGTGACATTACCTTCTTGTGGTTTACTATTGCAATCCCATTTTCCTTTTCCTCTTCATTAATACCCATTTTCAAACTCCTCAGTTTGAAATGCCATCTGTTTACATCTTTAACATTCCAGAGGCTTCAATATTGCTCATAAGGAAAATAATTAATGTCAAGGGAGAAAATGTGCATTTATCATTGTGGGATGTTCCCGACAATCTTTTCCTAGCTCACACTGAGTAAGAGGTCATTGGTATGCTTTGCTCTTGACAGGGCACAAATAAGAAGCCTCAATTCAATGAAAAATTGAGGTACAACCTTATTGCTATGGAGCACAGTTGTTGGTAGTTTCAGTGGCCTGTGTGCCTCCACAGCACAGCTGTGCAACAGGCAAAGGAGTTCTTGTGGGCTGCTGTCCCAGTGCTCAGGGAGTAATACTGGACATCCACAGCTGTGTGTCCAGACACCTCTCAGGTCAATTAAGAGACACAAACTGAAGGGAAGTTTCCAAGTGTCATTAAGCTGTGGGAGGAAGAAGGCATCTCATGTTAGTTTATTCTTTCTTTGAATTTCTTCCTACCTGTCCCACAAAAAAAGATCATGTGTGTGCAATATAGTCTTACAAAATACAGTAATGTTACTTTGATGTTTGCAGTATCAGAAGGAAAAAGGGAAAATAGCCTTAAAAGGTCCTGATTTGTTTTTAAATTATGAATTTTTATTTCAAATATTGAAATATGAAAGCTGTAGGTATGTGGTGTGAGCTGCTCTTGCTTGTTCTATGCTGTATTACTCAAGTGCTTAGTCAAGTGCTTCTATAAGTATTAGCAGATCATTTTGATTTTGATGTTTATTGCCTTCTCAGTTGCTGGGTTTGTTATATACAAACACCAGAAAAGTTCCTCACTTGACCTATTAATTAATGTAAATGGCATTAACATATATTTCTTTTTTGTTTTTTTACAGGTTATTGAATCACTAGGGATTATTATATATAAAGCCCTGGACTATGGTTTGAAGGAAAATGAGGAGAGGGAATTAAGTCCTCCACTGGAGCAGCTTATTGACTACATGACTAATGCCACAGAAACAGATGGGAGTAGGGATGAAGGATATGATGCTCTGGATGAAGGAGTGGAGGATGACGATGATGACAAAGAGGAAGTCGAGGCCATTCACTCCTATAAAGATGTCATGAAGGTACAGTAGCGTGCAGTTTATTGTTGTGTAAGTGAGAAAACTGTTTGCTGAGATATTATTCTGTGTGATATTGGCTGTGTCATTTTCTGATTTCCCTGGTCCTTTTATAAGGTTTGCTTGTGAAAATGGCATGCCGTATTATTTCAAGTTTGACAGTAGGCAACAGAAAACCCATTATCAACTTCAGCATTGGATGTGCCATTAGTATCACAATCTGATTTAATCTTCGCACTGGATAGCCAGCCTTCCAATGTAAACATCTGTTGAATTACTTTGTGTACTCTTGGATACTTCATGGTGTGTTTCAATTAATTCACCTTTTCATTAGCAGGTTATTAGTGTAATTACTTCTTATCAGTTCCTTTGCTTGCCACCCTCCCTTCCCAAAGCACAGCAGTGCTTTTGTACAAGTAGCTTATTTGTATGGAGTGAGTCAGGACACAGTATTTCACTGGTGATCATTATGGTTGCAGTTCTTGACCTGAGTTGTGAAATTCAGAAATATAGCTTATGAATTTTAATAGTGACAAGTTCTTTAATGTTATCTGGGCAACTGTGAATAATCACTTAAAAGTATTACCTTCTGTTCTCTAAAGAGTAATCTGTGCATGTTTTAGAGCCCAGTGAGCTCTTATTACAGAGAGAGGTATTAATAAGCATGGCTGAAAAAAAATAGTGTAATTTGTTTAACTCACAAAAAATCTGGTATTAATACAGGTTGGAAAACATTATGCTAACTTGTACCAGAGGATTGAGTAATTTACAATGCTTCTTCATAAATGCAAGTCATATCTAAGGACCAGGAGCTTAGTGCACCACATAAATTAAGTGTCATGGTGGAAGCTGAGACTATAGGAATGTTCCAAATAGCCCATTTGGGACTCACAACACACTGACAGAGAAAAAAACCCTGCTAAAACCCTTCAGTTCTGCTGGGTTAACAGTAGAGAGAGACTCTTAGGAGACTGGTGAGGAAGTAACTTTAAGGTTCTTTTTCTTCTCCTTGAGTCAGAAGTAATGCTAAATGCTTCATGCCTTTGTTTTTCTTCCCTCCCTCAGAGAAGCAGAAGCCAGAGGGAGAAATGAATGAAATGGTCTTTTGCTCTCTGTGACAGGGAGGGCCTGGCTGGCTGAAGTGCTTTGCCCTTCAAGCCCCTGCCCCTGCCAGCCTTGCTGAGTTGCTGCGTGCAGGTGCTTTGCTCTCTCCTCCCTCTGCTTCTCCCTGACTCCTACCCCCGGGGGGGGGGGGCAGTTACACCCTGCTAAGCCCCCGTGCAAGCTGCTCCAGATGTCTAGAGGAAATGTAAAGATTGATGGGATACATTCCTCCTTTTCCCCCGGTCTGGCAAAATACTGTGAATTGGTGACAGCTGAAGTTAGATTGTTAAGTGAAAGTTTCACTTAGTGCAGAGGCAGACAAGACCTTTGTATACGCAGAGCTAAAGGCGGTGGCTTTGTGGAAGTGATTATTTTGCAAGTTCTTTACTTGATTTCTGCAAATAATGAAAGATAAATTTGGAAAACTTTGCTGAACTCCTTTAGGTACCCTGATGTAGATGTCCCTGAAATCAAAAATAATTTCAAAAGAAAATTCAACAGGTTTCAAAGGTTAAGGCGATGGAATGGCATCCTGTTCATTTGGCTTTGTTAATATCTCTGCTAGTCTAAGGTATCTGCTTGTTTCTATGTTTAAAAATCAGCATCTTCCATTTTATTTCTTCATCATATTTTGTTAATAGTTTTATATCATCCTGGACATGTACTGCTTCTGTGACTTCATCTTACCTGTCATTTGTACATCATCCTAACTTTTACTCATCCATCCCCTGGAATTCTCTTTTATTTCTGTTGTTATTTTTGCCTAAATTATGTGCTGCAGGCTTAACTCTGAAAATTACCTTTATTCCGTACGCAGTGTTGTTACTGCATTGAGAGGACTAGAATGGCAGCATTGTTCTGCCATATTTTTGATGTGAGTGCAGATTTACAAGATCTTGTTTTCTTGACTTAATACCTTTTTAGGGGTAAGACCATCTTCTCCATGTGGCTTTCTCTTATTTTTCCTCTTCCCCAGCAGTGGTAAAATGTTAGAGGCTACACCCTTATTTACCCAGTGACTGTTTCACAACAGTAGTGTGTGGTCTTGTGACCATGAGGTTCAATTATTTCAAGATCCTCTTGGCAAGACTCACTGTGAAGCTTTTTCCTCCACAGTTTGTAGTGAATGCTGAAGCAGGTTTGCTTGTTGAATTGAGAGCTGTTGTTCTTGCCTCCCCTGCATTCTCTACATCACAAGCTTGGAAAATTATAGAGATGGCCTGTGTGCTGCTAATACAGATTTTTAAGGTTTTTAACTATGTAGGCGTCCCTCTGGAAATTATTTTGTTCTTGAAAAATGATTATATGGTTCCTCCTCCAAAAACTGTCTTTGTCCACTAAAATGGAACTTTTCACCATTAATCACTAACTTGGGTGAGCATATTTTGTGATTAAAACACAGAAGCTGTTAAGATATGTGTCAGAGTTTTCTGTAATGCGAAGTAAGCAAGGTCAATCCTGCACCCTCCCCCTAGCCTGGAAAATGCTGAGTAATATGGCAAACACCGATTCCCAAGAACTGGGAAAAGGGTAAGTGCTAAATAGTACTGCCAAGATTATCATTGGCAAAGCCAGTGGGGACGACACAGACAAGCTTTTGTGCTGCTTCTTGGTATATTTGGCTGATTTAGCCTCTGATGTGCTTGGCAGGACCAACTTGCTGGCCAGACTTGACCTACTGTTTTTAAAAATGCATCTGTGAAGAGAGGAGACATTGGTTGCCAGAAGCTTTTAGTCTTTGATATATTTCTGATTTGCCAGCCCTGCTGCAAATGAAGGGGGAAATGGAGACAGCAAAGACTGGACATTTTCAGACAGATGCTTTCCTTGTTTGAGTCCCTCTCCCCACCCCATCCACTGTGCATACACAGCGTGCTCTGTGGTTCAGGAAGTCTGTGCATGTGGGGAGTGCCAGCTTGGCTCTGCATGTACACAGGGCACAGCAATCCCAGGGATCAGGAGCATGGCAGGCTCACAGCACACATACCCCTTGGGAAGCTGGTCAACAGAGAACAGACAGGGAAGACCTGGCATGCTGGGCAGCGTTGGGCTTGCTAAGGGTGTGGGAAGTCCTGTCATGTGGCACCTTTATCACAGCATGGGGCCCTCCCTGATACTGAGACAAGATGATGCAGTTTATCAACCTCTTCCAGAGTATGCTCAAACCCTAATTCGCTCCTAATCTTAAAATTATCCCACAGATCTCTGCAGTCAGATGGTTTAAACCAACAACATTTTTCATGTTAATCTGGAGGCAGTTTCTAAGCTGCAATTTATCAATATCTGTTGGTTTGAGCCCTAACCCTAAACCCAGTTACAGTATTATACTCCATTCTAGGTCAACACCCCTTTCTAATTCTGGATGTAAAGGTAACCTCATAAGGCTTTGATAGCAGGTTTCATTCTGTGCTGATATTTGCTGGGCTGAACTGCCATCCTAGTCTGTCATTTCTTCCAGATTTGGATGTCATTGTACCCCAACCGCTACTGCCAGTACTAGACCTTACCTCAGCCCTTCTGCGGAGCAGAGGTGTTGTCAGCTGTGCAAGTCATGACACTAACCTTTGTCACTGCCTTGCTACCTTTTTCTGCAGGTCTTGTAGAAGGTACAGAAAGGAGGCCCTTCCTGAACCAGTATCTTTCTTATGTTCACCTTTCATCCCAAAAGTTAACTCAGCTTTTAACAGGAACTTTATCTGTAGCTAAGCCACACCTTCTTGTCTAGGATACAAATACCAGGTGGATGGTCTCCAGTGCTCAATGGCTTTGGGTCTCAGGTCTTACCTAATTGCTTTTAAGAAGTTCAGTAATAATGTTTGTTAATTCTGACCAAAAATTAAATGTCATGCAAGTGCTGCTTCACAAAGGTGAATGAGTGGCCCGGGTCCCATAGTAAACAAAACTCATATGTAGAAAATCTCCATGCTGACTTAATTTGCATGAAATTTTTTTTCAGAGAACATGGTCAGTATTGTGTTATCTCACTATAAGAAATATAAAGAAGGATGCAGTTTGCAATATTTTTATTGGTAGAAAATGATGTTTGTGCTTTGCAAAGAGGAAGAATAAATTGTTTCTCTGGACTTCAAACACTCCTCCTCTCCCATTTCAGTTTTTTAATCTTTGGCATGGTCATGAGATGAGAAACTTGTATGTCTAGGTGACTCATATATCTTGGTAGTTCAAGGATATGGCTGACTCCTTTCAGCTGGAAGGAACTGAAATTTACAGTGGTGATATTGATCTGCCTCTGTTTTATTTTGAGTACTCTGATAGTACAGATCTACCATCTATGGCATGTGTAAGATTATAGGGGAAAAGTATGTCCTGTCTCAATGCAATTATAGGCAGGATAAGAAGATCTACATTTAGATCTAAGTATTTTGGAAACTCCCTTCTGAGTCTGAAGACTATTATCATATAGATGTTGTGACCCCATGTAAGTATAATATGAGAGAAACCAGAAAATGCAGTTATAAACAAGTCAGAGTATTTGTTTATGACAGACAGTTAAAGAGTTCATGTTACTGGAATTCAAAAGCCCATGATTTTGTCTAGTCCAAGCTTAGTAAGGTGCAGCTTTCTGTGAGTAATTCAGTTTAAGGCTGGGCTGGCTTAAGCATTTTTATATGAGTCTGCAGAACAGTATTTATGCTTTATTATCAAACAAGCAATTTGCAATGTATGCTGTAACTCTGTGTTAAGATGGTGAAGATTTGCAAACTTACTGAGACGGTAAAGAAAGGCCCAGAAGTTGCCAATTCATTTTATATTAAAAAGGAATGCAGCAACATTGGCCATTTGTGAAAATGCTCAAAAAAAGACAACAATTGATCCTTTCCTTTCTCATTAATCCTATACTCACATATTTATGTGCTAGTGTTTATCTTGATGGATCTCATTTTAGAAAAACATTATTTTTGTCTCATGTGCATGGAGAGACATTGAAATTACAGTGGGTTGGAAGTCCTCAGGTCTCTTGACTTTTTTTCTCACAGTACTTGCTGGCTTGAACAAAAATTTTAATTTTTCATATTCCACTTGAGGATATTCAGTCACATAGACCTGCTGTCTGAGACCCCTTTTGTAATATTGGGAAACCTGCTATCACATCTATTTGGGTCTCTGAAAGTGCAGCCATCTAGGTTTTGTACCTCTTAAGTTCTAATGAAGGCAGGTTCTCCTTTGGCTGTTCCTTTTTTGCAGTTTAACTCTTTGGGGACTGTCAGCTAGAAAGAAACTTCAAAGTCTGCCAAAGTGACTTTGTAAACACTGCCCCATGTCATACTGCAATGACAGGCCACCATCAGGTGGATGCCCCTGGGCAGTGTGGGCTTCTGAAGGTGGAGTTTGATGGTGCTGCTCTGAGCAGGTAGACAGCTTGTGTCAGCACAAGTCCTGGCCACCCTTTCTCTCTGCTGCATTTACAGAAGTGGGAGCTCTGAGTTCAGCAGTGAAGTCACAAGGACCAGGGCTCATCTCCTATGTGAGTATGTGTTCAAGCATTCCCTTTGGGACTCCGACAAAACAATCACTGAGATTGGACTAGCAAAGGGATATATGGATCTTGGCTGAATAGGACCCATCCACAGGCCTTTTCTTATTCTTTCACTGTGTTTTGAGAGAACCTGGAGTTGTCTTAGAAATGCAGTAAACCTGCTGCTTTTTTCCTGTCCAAGCAAGCCTTGTGCATCATGGTTATTCATTCAAAACACAGTGTGTTTCTCATGTCTGCGCTGTCACCTTTGCTGGGACCTTCATCACCTATGTGTTGTCACAGCATCCTAAAAGTTTATTTGTTTGCCTTTGTTCTTTAATCAGTTCTTTCATCTATTTTGTGCCACAAACAATTGTACAGGTGCAGAGTAAACAGCATTCCTGGCTTGAGTCATGGCCAGAGCCAGTGTTGGAAGCTCCTGTACTGTGCAGGCCCACAGAGCTGAGCTGAGGACTGACTGCAAAATTAAGCAGGAGTGTCTCTCTGCATGTTTGAGTGTTTGTAACATATGAGCAGTATCTCCATGTTGCGGATATTAAAATAAAAGTATTTAACAATAATAATAGGGCTTTGATATGAAGGGCTTATACCTGATGTACTTGCAAGGACGTTGTCCCTTAAGACCTTGGTCTTTCCATTTAAAAAGAACTTTTTGTCTTCCGTGCTTTAATTATTCTTGTAAACATTCCTTCCATCAATATGGGCTTAGATAGATGGGAGTGTCTTACTCCAAGCTGGGAGACAAAACCAAATGACCTTTGCTGCAATGGTTTATGGCTCACAGTAGCACATCTACACTGGTTTAAAACCCCTGTACCCATAATTCACACAATTATACTGGTATAACCTGTCTAAGGTACATAATAGTCTGAGGAATCCAAGGAGTTGTCCAACGAAAACAGGAAACACAGATGGGGTGTTCAGATTATTTTTATGTATGGGAAGGTTAGAATACATCTGAAATTTGTGTGTGGCCATTATGCATCTAAAAGAGGCACAGTAGGGCATGGATTTTTTCCTCTGCGACTTTTACGCTGTAATTTTAATAAACGGGTAAAAATAAATACATGGGTAAAAATAAAGGTCCATGTTTTAGTGCAGATGGAAGGATTCTTTGGTGGCGAGAATGGTGGCCCATAGTGCATAAAAGGCAGAATTTGTCATGACAGAACTCCAGTTATCCAATAAAAAATACAAGTTCAAAAATGTGCAAAAGATTCTATAAGAAATAATACATCCAAAGTATCAAAGAATCTGTGTGAGCCTGCACTGCCTAAACTATACCCTGGAGACTAAAGTAGATCAATGAGTGTTTACTTTCACAAGGTATGTTCTGTTTGATCAGATTAATTTGAAATTCTAAGTAATGACTGGAAATCAGGGTAATGGTCAATTAACACAGTAAAGCTGTAGAGTCCCCTAACAAGAAGGAAAAGAGCAGGGCCACTATTACAAAAAAGACCTATAGCTTCTCTGCCCTACAGATTAACTGCAGCACTCAGCAAAGCAGTGCTGCCTGACCTGACCAAAGCTGGAGGGATCTGCCTGAGTCTCCCTCTCCAGCTCTTAACCTCCTTCTTCTCCAGGTGTTAAAACTGATAAGTACACAGAAGGCCATGATGTGTTTTTCAGATTTGCTGTCAGCCTGGTAAAGGCAGTAGATCTGCTCAGAAAAATTAGCCAGGACAGCAGCTTGTCTTATGTTAGGATTTGGCAAAGGTTCACCTTGTCAGAATCCTTTCTACCCATGTAGGCTTGGCAGACTGGGATGTTTGTGGTGTTGCTGGTAGCTTTTTATCTCTGCAAACTCCTTTAGCTACTTTAAAAGTGGAGGCCATTCTTACACAGGCTCACATGACATCTTCTGTCATGCCTGTAAGGTGCAAGTGTTTGATTTGCATTCCATGTAATGCCAGCATCCAGCAGGGGATAACCCATGAGGAATTTCCCAGGACACCCTGTATTACATCCATTATGTGTGGGATACATGTTTCAGTAGACAGGTAAACGAATGGTGACAGCAAAACTGATGGGCAGTTTTCTCGTGTAGTATTATGTGCTGCAGATTTCCAGTCACCGCACACACGGACCATGTTCAAAACAGCAGATGAACTTATTTCTGCAGTTTTTAAGTTGTGCATCTGCAGCTCATTTAAAATAGGCATTGTGGATGTTCTTGTAGCTCTAGTGCTCTACAGGCATGAGAGAAGCAGGATTTGTGGGATGGGGGAGAACTTCTTAATTAGTCCGACTTATTTAGCTGGGGTAAAATGTGTTACGCCTTCCAGGGTGAAAGAAAAGGTCCAAAGGCAGAGTCTAATAGTGCTTGTCCTCTATAAATTGTGGAGTCCCTAACTTCTCTGAGGTGTTAGAGCCTCACAATCCATCAGCCTATTCAGGAGAGAGGTTAAGACGAAAAGTGGCTGTGGAAGTTTTGCCTTTTTTAGATCTTGCCAGGAAAGAAATCACTAAATATGAGTATGCTAAGAAGATTGTCTTTCTGATAGCAATTATGTAAAAAACTATGTGCATTTCAGTTGTCAATATTGCTAGTCCAGAGTCACTTATAATGGTGTAATTGCATTGCCAAAGAAGATAGAAGTAGCATAGATGCTACAAAATTACTTAACTCCTTACAGATGCATATTGTCCTGTAACAGCAACATGGGAAAAGTAAAGAAACTGAGGGAGGGCCCTTTAATTAAGCCACTGTGATCTTCTTGCTTTTGAATTATTCAAGAGGGAGCCTTGGGCTTGAGGCAAAATTTCTTTTGGCGTATTTATTTCAGTGCCAGTAACAGTATAAAAAGAAATTAAACATTTGGAGGAAAGGTCATAGAATTGATTTAAAAGTACGATTAATTGTCAAAAATAATAATCACTCTCTTTTATCTATGTGTTTTTTTTTCTAGTATGTTCTTGACTACTGTGCTCCTATTATTCTATTATCTGCTCCCTTTTGCTTGGTGTACTGTTGCAAGCTGTATTTTAGAAAAATATTTAAATGAGATAAAGCCATTTGATACAAAGAAATAAACAGTGTCTGCTAGTCTGTGTTGACCCCTGAAAATCCACATCTAAAAGGCAAGATATCGTATTTATCCCAAAGATTGGTCTGAAGACAGGGCATATTTTGCATTGCTTAGTAAAAGGTTTTTTACAGTAGGTTTTTGTTTAAAACATTTACTTCCATCATCCTTAAATAGCATGGTAACTGAAGCACTCCTAAGAGGTAGCTTTCAAAAGATTCTTGTCTGCAGGATGCATGGCCCTGAGTGTGTTTTTAAGTGACAGATTTGTAAATATTTTTAATGAAATAACACAGTGGGAAAAGCAGGATTCTTCTGGGTGATGGCTTCAGGGAACTTCTAATGTTTGCCTCACTGCAAACTTTGGACCATGCATTCCAAAGCTTCTTCATACGTGGGTCAGGTATGTGGAATTGTGGGGAATGATTTGAACATTTTAACCTAGCAGCCTTTCAGATAACTCACACTAATCTGTGCAACTGAATCAAGTGGTCCCAAGAGATAAATTCCTTGGATCTACTAAGCTTGGCAGAGCTTTTACTGAAGGGGAAGGTGTAGGGCAGCCTGCATGCTATAGAAAGGCTTGGGAATTAGTGGATTTTATGTGAGGAGGCAAAGCAAACTGGCAGCACTTAGTAGCAAGCATCAGTAGCTGTTGTTTGAAGACCCATACTAGACCCTCTCAGGAGGAATATTTAGCTGAGGGATTGACAAGGACAGAGAGCTCAGGGATTGTGCTAAGGGCAGGCAGCTGCATGCAGTGGCAAAGCTTCACACGCTGCTCTGGGTTGGCTTTGTGTAAAGGCTGTAAAGAAGGCACTAGGAAGATCCTTTTCGGAAGCTTGGGTGAATGGAAAACAGGCATTTTATTGCCCCTGCACTGAAGAGAGAATAAAACCCTTTGTTTTGTTGTTATTTATCTATTTATCTCAGAGAAAGAGACTAGAAACTTGCTTTTAAGCACTAGAAAAAACAGGCATTTGTTTTGTAGTTATTGCACTCATGTTGGCAGGGAAGAACACGATACTTTGGGTGATTTAAGCCAAAAGAGAGTTGTATGGTTGGGGTTTTTGGAGCAAGTTCACTAGGTTTGGGGTTTTATAGCCTTCTCTTAGAACAAAGCATGCTTGGAGTTGGGACAAGAAAGTCCTAATGAGGAATTGTATTATTTTTTCTTTTTAGGATGCCAAGATTTCTTGATGTGAGCATTAAGACCAACACTTGCTTTATGTCAGCAAATTCTCATGAAGCCAAATCTCTTTATAAACTGGTCCCTTCTAATCAATTCACATCTACCAGTCCGTTACATCACACTGTATGGAACAAGCCATACACAGACTGTATTTTATACAGTCACATATACTTACATAGGTTGGTGTAAAATATCACTGTCCTTAATCCAGATTTTGAAAAAGAAAGATTATAAGGTGATGTTTAAAAACAGGACAGTGTTAAGTGAAGAAAGTGAGCTATAGGGTTTGTTTTTTAAAAAATCTTGTGTGGTAGCATGTGATATTAAAAAAACAAGTGAAAAAAACTGAAGTTCAGACCAGTATTAGCAAGATTTATTAAGCCTTTCATGTCTGGACAGAAGCAGCATGTCACACTTAGAACTATTTTTAATGGCCCAGAAGTAAAAAAAATAAGGAATATGTTTTCTAGGCAATACACATTTGGTAATAAAAATACTCAGTGAGTTAATTTTGTCCTTGTGTTTGCCCTTGTGTTTACTTTCTTATAAACCCATATAGAAAGTGAAGGGATTCTTGTATCTTAGCTTGATGAAGAAAGCTGGGGACAGTTCGCATAAATCCCTTCAAAGTAATTTTAAAGCTGCTTTGAACGTGACAAGTGTTTAAGTGAATTATGTTGATAGACAGGTTTCATTAAATGAAGTGATGTCATTTGGTGTCTCAAACAGTTGTCCTGATTTTTCATCTGGGGCAGTGTAACTGGAGGTCAACATGTGGTCAGCTTTACTTTGAAAGTAAGCACTGTGCTCCTTTTAAAAGGGTGATGTCAGTCCTTTTCACATTTGAGTGTGCCGGTGAGCAAAGGAGGGTGCTTATTGCAATTTCTTGCCCTGGTAATGGTGCCTACTGTGTTTGGAGCCAAGGCACTTTGCTGAGGACTTTCCAGTGAAATCTGGTTGCCAGAGACACTTGGCCTTATGGTGTCACCTTCAGCAGAAGTGCTGAAATCTGTCCGTAGGTCAAAAAAAAAACCAAAAAAAGCCCTTACCTTGGAACGCTATGAGTTGGGCATGCTCTCCTACTTGGAGAGGGAGAGAGGGAACAAGCCTGCTCCTTCCAGGTGCTCTCCTGGTGGCCAGGGGATGGATGGCACCCACCTGCCCTCAGCCTGGCTCTATGGTCAAGCGAGCAGGTAGAACAGGATGGGCCTTTCTGTTGTGTTCAGGACACTTGCTGCTGTGAAGGTGAAACTCAGGAGGTTTGTAATAGCTTGGCAGGTATTGCTTGTGCCTGGGTGCAGGGCAGAGAGCAGCTGAAGGGAGATAACTAGCAAGATAAGTAGATACCCCCCCACAAGCCTCTATTGTCTTGCATGCCTACCACAATAAAAGGATTATTAATTTTCTTCACCACTCCGGCAGATAAAGATAACCTCTCTTTGAAGGTAATTTGGCAGCTATCTAGGCCTTTTAATGAAGATGCTGCAAGCAGAGTGGTTTCTTGGCAGCTTTCTTGCTGGTGTCATGCAGAGTTTGAAGGAAGTGATCCCCCCTTGCCTTCCCTGCCTCCCCAAGATTCCTCTTGAAGCCGTCTTTCTTGTGGGATGCTGATGTGTACTGCAGGATACTGGCAAAAAGTCCTTTAGAAACAGTTTTGGGCTTTTTGACAAGAGAGTGATGTTTTAAGTTATCTTTGCTGACAGAACAATCTGTGGGCTTTAGCACTCATCAGTTTTACATCAGACTTTTGGTAGATGTGATGGTACGTCTGAAATTTGGTTTGGATGCCTCCAGTTGAGGCACTTTGCCAATGTCTTAGTTATGTCCCTTTATCCATTGCTATAAAGCTCAGTATGAAGTAGATGTTAAACTACCTTTCATCTTTCTGAAGGTAGCAATATTTGAAATAGATGTATATACTTGCATCAATATTTGAAATAGATGTATATACTTGCATTTCTAGGTACTGTACTTTCCTCTAAAATCCTGGGTTTTAGAAATATATCTGCTTTGACTTTCAGTCTTCAAAAGTGGTTTTATTATGAAAAATGTTAGTATAGAAAAGAGTTGTCCAAGAGTAACAATTGGTCTTTGAGTACATGCAGGAGAGTGCTCTACCATGATCACCCCTTTGATAACCTTACTCTCTGTGGATGGAGGTCACTAGAGTATTAATTACCTTCCAGAGATATAATTCCCTTTATATTTCTGTTTTAGAAGGCATTGATAGACTTATCATGTAAAAGCATCAATTTCAATGGACATGTAGTAGATGCCTCTGCAAGTGCCAGGGGTTTTAAAGGTAGCTTTGAAGTTGAAGAACTGAGCTGGGAGTTCCTGCCTGACTTGTAGAGATATATCTTTCATGATGTGTAACTGAGAACAGGTAAATAATTACCTGTGGTGCAGGTCCTTAGAGTACTTGGCACAAAATTGTTTAATTATTTCAAGGGCTGTGTTTGAAAACAAAGCAGTCATGCAGCACTTGACTGGAGAACTAGAAAAATGGTTTGCCTACCTCCATTTTCCCTTTTTCCCTTCGGATAATAAGATTTTGATGAAGAGGTGGCTGGTAGCTCGGTTGTGGTGTGTGGGGTTTTTTTATTGTTGGGTTTTCTTGCTGGTTATTTTTTGTTCCCTGAACTATTCTCTGGTGAGGGCCACATCCCTTTTAGTGAGGAACATACTTGTTTCTACAAGGTTCCTTCTCAGTTAAGAATGGTAAGACTTATCTGATATGGTTGAAATAACCTAAAGTGCAAAATTATTTTATGGTAATTAAAAGCAAGGTAATAAAGGTTGGAAAGATTCTTCAACTACTTTAAACTATGTATATGTTTTCCAACGCATCTTTTTCTGAGTATGCAAGTAAATTCATTTCCAAAAGAATGTTCAGCATTTGAAAGTACAGGGAAGTTTATTTGAAAATAGAACAAACTGTGTTTGCTTTTGTAGTCAGAGATTGGCCCAGGTGCATGGGTTGGCCTACTTCTACAAATAGCATATTTTGAAATAAACAAGATAACTGTTAGAAAGAACAGCCAAACCCTAAGGAAGAGGAAGAAATTTTCTTGTGTTCAGTTTATTAGCAAGAGACAATCTCTCTTGCTCTCTATCTTTGGGTTCCCATCTTGTGTTGGGGTCTGTGTTATTCATCTCTTTTGGAAGCAGAGACTCATTGCTTTCTCCTCCAAGAAGTCATGATGTGAGGAAACTAATGTATTTTAAAATTGCAGCAAGAGATCAGCCTTTAAATATACTAGAATCTTCACAATCTCAATTAGAAATAATAAAGGTCATATTTTATATATATTCCTATGAGTTCAAGACCTAAGATTTCAAGAAAACTTTAAATTACTGCAAGATGCTCAGTAATTCACTACAGCTGTCCATCCTGAATGTTCATATGGAGAGCAAGACCTTTTGAGCAGATAGAAGTGCAAATGGACCAACAGAGCAGGGAAAAATATGCTGTAGCATCATATGTGATTTGGTCAGCGATGGCTTTGATCCAGATTTTTTTTGTTTTCCATATCAAAAAAGATTCCTGACCAGCCCACTGGGCTTTGCACTGACCTCAGCTGCACAGACAAAATTAAAATTTTTAATTCCTAATACCATAAGGGAGAATGAATATGTGTGGGCAGGACTGCAAGGCTGTGACAGAGCCCCAGCAGCACAGCTACAGTCCCCACAGTGCAGACTCAGCACAGTTTGGGGTACATGAACTGGCCTTGAATAGGTGACAGAGTGGTGCTTTTACTTCTGTTGCTGCCAATGTCAAGAAGCATGTGGAGGCAAAGTGAAGCAGCAGAGTTGTCTTTTCCTCAAGCCTTGAGCATTCAGGGCAGTATAAACACCATCTGCAGTCCCTACAGGTGGTTAATCCCACCTGTGTTCTGGGAGTGTTACCTGGGAGCCATTAGCTCCAGGTAATTCAATTTCTAGTAATTACCATCCTGGAGACAATTTCCAGGAATGAACTGTGTGTAAGGAAAAGGACAAAAAAGGGCACCATCACTACAAACAGAGGGAACTGAGGAGAAAATAATGCTTTTAAACACATTTAAAGTTCTGATTTATTGGATATCTATTCTGTTTGAATAAGCAAGCATATATATTTGAATCAAAATTACTTAATCAATTTAATCAATAAATTGTGGGTTAAATAATTTTGTTCATATCAGTCTTAGAGTGGCATATTTAACATTTATGTAACTGATATGCTTGATAGGACAATTGCAATGTAGATTCAGTGGCTATAAATTTTAAGAGAAAAGTATTAAGCATACTTGCCTGGAAGAAGAGGAAGAATTTTTCTGTAGGCCTTTTTCATGCAATCAGGATTCCAAGACCTGGTTTCCCTGACAAAGGTAGTTCAAATAAGGAGTAGGCATACATGAAGGAGTAGAATAGCTTTCCATACACTGAGGTCTAATGAAAGCAAAATGAGACTGGTTAGAAGTGACTTGATTTTTTTCATTGGGAGTGAAGTTTAAAGGCTTGTTATGCTTAGTAATGCTGTCTATTTGTTTATGTGGCTGGAAAGCTGTTTTTTGGATAAGAATAAAAAAGTCATGCTTCAGGACAAAACATGAAAGCAAATTATTATTGTTGTTATGCCTACTGAGAGAAGTTTCAGCACTTCACATAAAAACAAACAAGCTTCCCACACACACATACACTTTAAAGCTTTGTATGTGAACTGTAAATTGCTGCCAAGGAAAGTGTATGTTTTTATTTTAGTTGATATATTTTAATTGGATTTTAAGTGGCTTATGAATAAACTGCCTTACATTAATATATTGTCTCTCAATTACAATGTACACAAACATCTGAACTGTGTAGTGATGAGATTGATGGGCATTATTCAAGAAGTGGGAGATACGGCCTCTCTTCTGCAGTATTCTCTCCTTTCTTTTCTACACGTGTCACTGTGATGAGGTTTCTGATTTAACAGTCATTCCCCAAGATTTTTTTGTACCTTTTGATAAAATTGTTTTCTCATTTAAACTTTTTTAAAAACTGTTTTAAAAACTTCCCTCTTTTTTACTGTTTTTCCTGAGATGCTCTGGTTTTGGTTTTTTTTTTCAAGCAGCAGCCTGGGTGTAAACACTGCTTTATCTGCTTGTGTTGGGTCTTGGGGAGAGGGGAAGAAAGAAGGGCTTTCCTCCTGCCCTCATTCTCTGCTGCACATGTGGAGCATTCTGGTACAAAACCAGCTCTCCTTTCTTCTCCTGAGCAGAAGCAGTAATTCAGTAGTGGTAGAAGGCACCCTCCAGCCCTCATGAGGGCCTGAGCAACATGGCAAACATACAAAATGGCATTACAAGGGTGCAGCTCTTTGCTAGCAGTTGTTCAGGTCTAAGTTATTTAATAATTCGAAGGGTGGTTCCACAGCTTAATGGGCTGTTAGCTAAATAACTACAGGTAGCCCTGTGAATATGCACAGCCACTCCCCTTCTCCTTTAATTATCCAGTTTTATCATGTTTTCCCATCTACGCCTCTACTCTGCTTTTGAAGCTGGTTTTCTTACCCAGATGCCTCCGTCTCATCCTTCACTCTGCTGCTCCAGCATGAAATGCAGATGTGTGAGTGGTACAGATGAGAGTTGCAATAAGCTGTTGTCTACCTGTGAAGCAGACAGTTTTAGAAAGCAGTTGTTGCTGGCAGGCTACCTAGTGGTTTTGCTAAGTGTTGCAGATACTGACATTTCATGTAAAAAAATGGGAAAAATAGAAATGGTAGGTTTTCTCCCTTGCCCATGAATAATCCCATTGATGTTCCACTGAATAGTCAAAGAACGAGAGCTAGCAAATTCAGATTACTGCATATTTATATTATTAATTCCTCCATTATTCTGCTAAGAAACAACAGAGCACAGTTTCCCTGAAACTAAGAGAGAATGCAGAATTGGTTTTCACTTAATTGGCTCTTTTGAGACAAGTCTCTTTGAGAAGCAGGATGTTGTTAGTGCACTGTGTAAAGACAGTGTAACAATACATCTAACACATAGTCCAGAAACAGCTGTATGCAGGGGGCTGTATTTCAGGGGTAAAAATATCCTAGTAGCTTTCAAGTAGAAATGAGAATTTATACAAATGTAACTTTGTCAAGAAGTCTGCACTAGCACATAAAATTAATCAGTCATTGAAAACTTAATATCAAAATGTCCAGAGGAAACAATCATTGTCTCAAAAGAAAATAGGTTGACTTTCATTTAAAGTCTGTTTTGATGGTCTTCCTTCATTCTTAGAAAGCTAATAAAGAGTGAGAATAGGGTTCACTGAGCATGAAAAATACAGGATTTGGCTTAAAAATTGAGATGTAGTCAGTAATGTATAGTGGAGTTTGCTTTTCTCTTCCTGACACCAGTGTAAGTTTTAAGTACTTTCAAAAATGTTTGTAATTATGTTAAATATTTGCAAGAATAATTTACCTAATGATAGTATCATATAAATGTAACAGATTACAAATTATCTTCACCTTTAATTGTCTGTTGTTGGGTAAAGTTCAAGTTGATGTGTGAGACAGTTCAGTGAAGTGTTAGTCTTGTAGTTGCTGTCTGTTGAAATTTTATCAAGATTCTCATCACTGCTTCAATTCAGTCTAATAGGATGGAAAAGTAGTTAAGACTCATCAAATAGCTGTGTGGTGTTAAGATCTTAGGAAAGAAAATGAGTCATGGTGGTCAGCACCTCAGTGCAATTGATACCTGAAGGAAACAGTGTCAGGACAGATATTCTGCTCAGGAAAAAATAGTGAAAAGGAGTCCTTAACTATGAACCACCTTCATCCTCCACATTTTGAAGCTGTGTGTTTTGCTTTGTGTTTCTAAAACAACAGCAGCATCCAAAACCTCACAACAGCATTTCCCAGCTCAGTCTACCCTCATGACGGGCATCTTTCAATTTTACTTGCAGGCTGACTTAAGTTTTGACTCAGGAGGGCATTTGTAAACATTTGTTAGTCCATTCCTGTTTCAGCATATATATAAATAATTTGCTCAAAGCCTTTAATCCTTACACTTTGCAAAGCAGAGGGTAGTTAGTGGTGATGATGACAATTATCTGATACAGACAAGTGGACATTTCTTTAAGGATCAGGATCCTATGCAAAGCAGTATTTTCAATCCTTGCATCATCCAATTCCCATTTGCAATTTTGGCTTTAATTTCAGCATCTACCTTGTTGTGTCCTTTACACAGTCCTGAAAGAGAGAACCAATCAAGGCCACCGTTTCTTGAAATTATACCTGTTATTGCTAAATGTAATAGCTCTGCTGCTGCATTTACAGGGTCATACTAGAAAGGAATCAGGAAAGAAAATCAGGAAAGAAAAAATGGTATTTATTAAATTACTTAATGGGGAGGATCACTTAAAACATTAAATTTAGAAATTGTGTAAGTAGGGAACTGTATAGTACTTCCTTTGTCCACCCCAAAGCAATGATCAAAACAAGAAATACCAGCACAAGGGAAGGCCCTACCAGAGTGCTGGAGACCACTTAAATGCTGAGGTAGATGTGCTTGGTACTAGCAATTTCCTTCAGTTTCCAGAAAACCTGCCTTTTCCTAGAGGTGTGCAAAACTGACTAGGAGCTCACATGTCAAGCAATTGGACATTCCATGGTACTTGCAAAGGATTATTTAAAATATCAATTAAAAAGCTACCACATTTTTGCAGGTGAAGAGTAACTTTCTGTGAATACTTTCTGTATTTTCTGTTAATTTATATTGTGGATTAATAGCTAACTCAGCTCCCATCCCTTTTATCTTACTGCAGTCTTTCCTCAGTAGTATTCCTCTAGAATCCTTATCAGAGGGACCAGGCAGCCCTTGGCCCACTGCAGATACAGGCAGCAGAGCCAGGGGCACATGGCTGCCTGGAGTGTTTGAGAGAGCAGCTCTGAAGTGCTGGGAGGCAGGTGAAATGGCTCCAGGTGTTGTGAAAGCCACCTCAAAACTTGTATTGTGCCTAAGTTGTGGGGACTGTGCACAGGGGTGGTCCTAGCAGGCAGAAACATCTTACAAACTCATGACAAAACACTTATTCCTGTTAACAACCCATCCCTCAACATTATTCTGGATAATGAAGCAAAGCAAAATGCTTGGTTGAATTTTACAAATATGCAGGTACTGTCTTGGTAAGATTTCTCTGGTAAGGTATGTGGCTTCTTGAAGTTCATATTCATATTAAGAAGGATATATATGAAAACAAAAGCCTAATCATAAACTCTATAGTTTATTTTCATGGAGACAAAATCTTTCAGAAAATAGCCTTGACTGGAAAAGGCATCTCAAGCTGAGTTTTATTTTGTGAACCTGTTGCAGTACCATACTGCAAAGGATGAGGCAAATACCTAGTACGCTTGCATGTTCAGTGATCTGTTGGTTAAAGTAATTTCTTCTTGTTGCCTAAGAAAAAGTACATCTTTTAAGTCTTTGTTAATACTCCAGGGCTTTCAAAACACTTAACAAGCCTGGCATTTGCAAGCTGGTAATATGTTTTGCATAATATCAATGGCCTGTCTTTGTGGCCCATGGGAAAACAAATCTTTCTCTTCTTTGTGGTGCATTCCCCAAGATAATTACAAGTGGAAACACTCTTTGTCTTCTGAAATCTTAATTCCAGCAGCCCAGGTATTTTGATGAAGCTTCCAGTATATATCTAGCCAAAATGGTTTTGCAAAACTTAGCTGCATTTTAGTGGGAGAGTCAGTTGTATTTCTTGTAACTTTATGGAGGCCTTGTTGGAATATATTCAAACAAATGCAAGAAATGCTGTTTGATCTCTTCAGATGGTTAAATTGTGATTCCTGTTAGCACTGCTTTGGCTTGGTGCACTCTGTTTCCTAGTCAACTGAGGATGAAGTTGGAGGAGCTGGCAAGACTATGATATTTACATAATGCCTTTTTTTCCTGTGAACCCTGAATGTGGATGGAAACAGCCTCTAATCTTCTTAGTGATCTAAGCAAAGATTCAATGCTTTGGGTCAAGCTGGGGTTTCGGATAGGCTCAGTTAGAAAAAAAGTATTCAGAAATCCCAGCTCTTCATAATGATTGCAATTGGAAATATTTACAGACTGAGCTAGTCAATGTTTCAGTAGTTGATAATATTTTTTTTATTTCACCTGTTTGCAAATACCACAGAATTTGTTTTGAGCCATACTTTTTGAGACTTCTTGGAAGCAGAACAAACAGGCCTTGTATTAAGCTCTGGGCACTGTTCAAGTTCATTCCCCTTAGGGTAGTTTTAAGTTGTATCATGAGGGATGAAAAGGCAAGTGTCAGAATAAGCATACAACCTCAAAATGACTGGAAAAGACTGCATATATGATCTTAATCCTTCTTACACTACTACCACTATGACATAGTAAGAGGAGGAGTTTATTAGGTACCTTTCCTTTAATATCTCAGTTATTAAAGCATACTGACTGGGATTTTTGTTGTGTGTTACAGTAACATAGCGTTTCAAACACTACTACCATAAACCTAAACATTTAAAATTTTTTTGAGTAGATAAGTATCCTGAACTAAGGCTAGAAGTGACATTTCATGCTTGATTTGCCTTGCCTGCTTAGATTTTGTAGTATTTTTTCATGCAGAAGTTACAGCTTGTCAGGCGTTCTGAACCAATGTGCAAGTACAATATATTACAATGAAAAGGGGAAAAAAAACCCCAGCCTGTCCTATTTACATGTTCCTTTTTCTTCAGGCTTACCTTCCCTAGTCCAAAAATCTCATGTTGAGTCGTTTGACTTAATATTACCACAAGGAGTTTTATTATGTAATGCATCTTCACATAATATAAGATCACTCAGAAACTGATTTCTCAGAACATGAAAGTTAGTAGAAGCTGCTGGCCCTCTTTTAATACCTGCAGCCTAACGTTTGCAAAGCAAATGTTCAGGTTTTATGTGATTGCTTTTGTAACTTCCATTCAGCAGCAGGCTTTTTTTTTTTTTTTGCTTTACTTTGTATTCACTAATAGAATCAATATTACAACTATTCCCTGCTAGAACTTGTCACCACTGCATTTCATTAACTTTCTCAATATTTGATGCAACATGTTTCTAATTAACATGCCTCTGAATGAAGAAAAAAAGGATTCTTAAAAACCTGTCTGCAGTCTGTATAATAATAAAATTTTATGCTCAGCTATGAAGACTTCTAACATTTTATTACCTTTTTCAAAATTGCTGTTGCTATTATTTTTATTTTTGTAAGTAGTGTATTTTAGAAACTCTTTTTTCTGTACTATAATTAATAACTAGAAAATGAAAACATAGTAAGGCAAGTAAGGACATGATTCAATATTTAGAAAAAAAGCACAACCATACTCAGAACTGGTCTAATGTTCTGGTATTTTCATTAAGGGAAATGTTTAAAGATTTATATCTTTTTGGTATGTGTTATCACTACTGCACACATTAGGTGTGCATCTGTTTTGGTTTTTCTCCCTTTATCTGCCAAGGAGATGATCCGATTTGTTAAAAAGGGAAAAAGGAAAAAAAGAAAATTAAAAAAAAAAAAAAAGGAGGAAAAAAAGCAGGGAGTTGGAGTGGGGACAAAAAGGGAGACATATGTCAACTATGTCCTTGTGATTATCCAGAAATAAATTTGAAGAGTGTAAGAAAATTTTGGCCATCCACTGTAAAAAAACATAAAATGTGAAGTGTAGGGATCAAGGGCAATTTCGTGAACATGGCTGCCTTGCATTTCCTATGTAGAAGATAAATATATAGAAAGGAATAGAAATACACACACACACACACACACACACACTTATATAAAAACTTTCTGTATGTATATTCTTTTTTTACAACTAAAAGGAGATAAATACATATGGGTACATAATCAGAAGAGGGTATTGCAGGAGTCCAAATGTGCTTTGTAAAGGTTTATCAAAGGAGTTGACCAAATCTGAGCACTGAGCTCTGTATTGTTATTCTAATGGGAAGAAATAAAAGATAGCAAGGGGCCTATGGCCTCAGAGAGCAACTTGTCAATGGGATTGAGGCAGTCTAAATCTGACTGTACCCAAACACAATTGCTCAGCCCTTCCTCCCTTTTCCCACCCTGGCAGCACGTTCTCCTTGCTCCTTTTTGCCTTAACTTCTGTGAGTGTGTCCCTGCCATGAAGAGTAATTGTCTCCTGCTCCACTTCCTTCACATTGTTAATTTTTGTCTGGGTGAGTAATCATCTCTGAGTTAGGGCATGAACTCCTGTGCCAGCATAAGGGTATCTGTGGATTCTTATAGCTGGAGGCCACAGGACCACACCTTTTAGTGGCAGCATGGATTTAAATCAAATGGAAAACAAAATGGAAAAACAGCCTGCACTTTACATGCACCATGCCCCTTGTAACCACAGCGTTCACTGTAATAACAGGAGAGATTTAGACAAGTATGCCACTAGGCCAATTAAGGGCTCTTCTGCTAAAGAGGCTTGTGTCTCAAGCTTTAGTTCTGGACATCTGAATGTATATATATAAAATAGTTACTATACAACCACATAAACAAGACCAACTTTATGGCCTTGATAAGGCTTTTTTTTTACATATACACCAGTATACAGGCATCCATACTCAAGTTTCAGGTTTGGATTTTTTAAATATAAAAGTGTTTAGGAAAGAAATTATAGATGTTATTTTATTCTGTCTGTTTTCAGCCGATATTTCCATGAACATGATATGTTCATGAAGCTGGACGTCACTCAGACTGTTCAGGTTCTCAGTTTGAAATGTAAATGAAATGGTTTCAGTGAATCTTCTCTTGTTGGAAATGGGAGCTGCATGTTTTGCTCTAAAAGCAATGCTGGACTGACTGTTCATCGGTAACTGTGAATAATTCTTAGTGATTTGAATAGGTTTTCAGAGTTTTGCAAGTTTAGGGTGTATGGAAACACCTGTAGGGTTCCCTTGCATTAGTTATGTTGTGTTTGGAAATGTTCATGAATGCCTGAGGTAAAGCAATAAATAAGCCTGTGCTTCCATAGCTCTTGCTGATTTTTAAAATCTTCGTGCTGCTTGAAATAAATCTGATCAGAGTTTCAGCTTGATGATTGCACTGTACTTTTTTGCTTCACCTTCCATCCTTTCCTAAACTGGTAGGGATACAGTTCTCTTCCACGTTCATAGGAGTACTTAACACTTATTGGTAAAGCTGGTTTAAATTAAGTATGTTTTCCCAAAATTTGCTACTGTAAGATAGCTTGTTTTCACAATTATGACAATCACGTTGAATTATATTGTCATCCTCCCTCCACGTTTTTTTCTTTTTTGTTATGAAAAGGCAATGTCTTGGTTTTCCAGAACACAGTCTACCAGTCCCCTTGCCATTCCTATAGTAGTCTTCTCATAGAACAGAGGAACAAAGGTTTAGAAAATACATCCCAATTCCTGACTAAACTGAAATGTCTCATGGATGCTTGATGTTTTATGTCTTATGCCCTTGATGTTCAGTTGCATTCACTTTCGTGTTATCTCATGCTCTGTAGCATTAATGAAAGCGATGGGGCATTGTTTTGATCCTGTTATTTACTTTTCTCCCTAGCTGTGTGCTGCCCACCTGCCAACCCGATCGGAGGCGCCCAACCACTACCAAGCAGTGTGTCGGGCTCTGTTTGCCGAAACAATGGAGCTCTACACTTTCCTGGCCAAAATTAAAAGTGCAAAAGAGGTAAGCAGTCTGAGAAAGCTTTCTGCTTTTGAGCTCATCACTATGTGAATTTGGCTTACAAAATCACTTCTGTACCCAGCCAATAGGGAATGTCAGATGCTTGAGGAGATATCTGTAGTTTTCAGGGACTACACTCCTTCAGCCGAGGGTTTTTTTTCATTTTGGCCTGTAACCATTTACATCCCTCATAATTTGTTGTTAATTAGTCTATTTGGGAGTAAAGCAGAGTGTTTTCTTGGAGGGTAACACGTTGCATACATGTACCCATTCCTGCATTCATATATGCAATATATTTGAGTCTAATCTCTTCTCTGGTGTTTTGGGGACGTTAGGAAGTGTCAGAGCTTTGCCTGTTCTTCCTCAGCTCCTTCCCATGAGGGGATTCTCTTTGCTGAGAATTATCTGAGATTCTTCTTGTTCGTATTTTGTCCCCAGTCAGCAGCTTCTGTTACCTTTTGCTGTATGGTTGGTTTGTTGTCTGTCGCATTGGTTTCACTGCAGAGCCAACTTTAAAAATAGAAAAATTTTCCCCTTCAGGTCACAATGCTTATGCTCACTGCTTGTTTGGCTGTTATTGTTGGCTGAAAGGCCATCCCGTGAACCATTGCAATTAACGGGTCTGGCTGAAGAATGATTTTAAGGTTGATACTGCAAATAGTTTCAGTGATCTGGCCTGCAGAGTGGCCCCATGAGAAATTGTATTAAAACAGTCTGGGTGCTGGTAACATTGGAAAACTGGTGGGTGAGGGGAAGAGCAGGAAGGGAAACTCATTTCTCAAAGCTGGTTTCCTCACCAAAGCAAACTTGTCAAGTAGCAACGCTTTCATAATATTTTTTTTTTTCTTAATAAATCCCTGAAGGATTTTCTTTTCTTTTGTAAATCAAGATCTACAGTACCTTTGAAAAGCAGGATAAGATTTTACAGGCTGACCTAAAAATTTTGCTACTGCAAAAGTCGGAGCTGTTCCACCCACGCACACACACTCCCACTGTTTTCCTTCTTCTGGTTCTAGGGAACAAATGCAGTAAATATCAAGCAAAACAAAAAGTAAAGGAGTTGCTCCTTATCAGGTTAATGAGCTGAATCATCTTATTAAAGGGTCAGATGAGCCTCAGATGAGTACAAAAGAGCTTTTAGCACGCTGATGGTGGAAAATGCAAACTAGTCAGAGACGTAAGGGGCTGCTGCTCTTTCCTTCCTGAGTGAGATGCATCATCCAGGAGGGTGAATCCTTCTGAGATTTTTTTCTGCTGCACAGGTCACGTTTTATCTCCCCTTCTCCAGTTCTATTCAAACTGAGAGCAATTTTTAAACTAAAGCAATGTCATACAAGGATAATTTTGGCAATGTCAGCATGGCGAAAGAGCCACTTGTTTTCTGAAGTGCCTGTGTTATGGGACATCTGCATCCAATGTCCCTGATACAGGAAGCAGCCAGCATACAAGATCTCCATGCTAAAGCTGTCTCCCAAACCTTGACATCATTAATTTCACATCTTGGCTTTTAACTACTGGATATGTTAACTGAGGGACCTGTGCTGGAAACACCTCAACAGCTATTGCAAAGTCCATGTTGGGGCTCAAAGATAACACCCTTCAGAGTTCTTCTTTCTTCTCAGAGAGGAATTAAGTTTCCAGTAGTTCTCAAACACTGTGGCCACAGTGAGCAGTAATAGGGCATCTTTGTTTGTCAAGGTCAAAATAAAATATTGTGGCCTATAACCATTTAAATCATGTCTTAACAATAATATTTAAAAGAATATTTTTAGAAGTGGAAACAACATCTGATCACACCATAGAGAATACTATGAGTTAATCCCAAATGAAAGAAGCCATTTGCCTCTCACAGACTATTAGGCATTGATTCAAAGCACATTTAGGTCAAAGGAAGTAATCCTTGTAGATGGAATTTTGGCCCTACTGAATCACTAAGACTTTTATTGCTGCACCTAACCAGGGCCAGGATTTTGACCTTTTGATTTCATTTTACTCTGGATCAGTCCCTGAGTAGGCATGTAAGAAATTACCGAGAAAATTATCTCGGAAGCAGCTTTTGGATTCTGAATACTTTGGGTTTATGATGTGATTCGTCCTTGGTCATAGCTTTTATCTAACTATAGATTTGGAAGATATTTAATTTTGAATATAATACAGTATACAAAATAAAAAATAGGTATGAAGAAAATATGAGGTGCAATGCTGTAAATCTTGTTGCACCATTTTAAAATGACCTTTATAGTTTATACTTGAGGCAAGCAGGGATCATATGATCCCATTAGGTTTGTGCCAGTAAAAGCTGTGCTATTGTTTACATGCTCTTCTGTCTTGCAAATACAGAGCAGAATCTTAAGTCATGAGGAGTACAGTTAAATACTCTTCTAATGAATTCCTTTTCTCTTTTCCTTTTGTTGTTGTCATATAAGTAATGGGTATAAAGGGATAAACACTGAATACTTCAGTAAGGAAATTTTGTTGTCATGGATTTGTGGTGATTGCGTTACCAGAGAATGGGGGAAAAGAAACAAGTTACATACATCAGTTCCAATTAAAAAAAAATTATACTGTGTAATATTGTGGGTTTGACACTAAAGATACCAGAAATTTTAAATTGTTAGTTTGTTTCAAAAAAGAACGACCTAATTTGGAGATCATCCTTTATATTCCCTCAGACCTAGATGCTGTTGTGGATGTGAGATCAAAATGAAATTTAAAACACCAAAAAAAGGGAAAGAATCCTCTGGAATTATTAAAGTAACTTTCCTGTGGATAAAAATTACTTTGAAATTACTTGGATTCATTCTAGGGTCACTGAGTGGCATCTGGGTATCTGTTTCCCAGGTATATGAGGTTCATATTCTTTGGTCAGTAAATGCTTAAATAGGCAGCTTCACTGTAGTGGAAGAGGGAGAGTTTTTATCTGTAAAAATTCACTTGCTTGGACTGAACTAAATCTGACCTATATTATGCTGCAGCTTAGAACAGGTTTAGATGGGAAATATACTGTGAAAGAGGGGAAAAATATTGCTGTGATGTTGTTTTCAGTTTGGCCCTATAAAAACTTAGCAGAACTTTGAAAGTCCAGGATTTCAAGAGGGATGGTTTGGTAGGTAGGAGGGGTAGGTTTATAGGTTGTAATATGTTTTAATACTAATATATATGTACTGAGGAGTCACATGTTCCCCAGTCATCATCTGTCATATAACAAATAGAGCATAGATCCACAAAGGGCTGGACTGGCATGAATCTGGGGGAGTGTATTAACCAGAGATGATGAAGCGATGAGTGAGCTGCTCATATCATCTCAATGGATGTCAAATAGAATGTTTAAGGCACTTTGTCGCATAATTGATGCCATATTATTATTTCCAGTCTGATACCCTGTGTATGAAAGGTCAGCAGCAAAGTTGACTGGCAGACGGGGAAATGGTACTTCCATTCTTGAAAAGTGTGAAATGTTTCATGTATTGGATACACAGGATGGGCAGAGTTGAGAAAGATGTGATAGCGCTGTTGCAATAGTTAAAAAAACTAAACAACTAAAAGTTTTCTTTTTGCAAGGTGAAGTTTTTTTAACAAGCTTACTGTACTGTTTTCTAGCTTGCTGGCAGCACCTGCATGCTGCTCAGGGTCTGTGAAAGCTGCCCTTGCTGCAGATTCACCCTGGTTACCATCTGCTGGTATCCAGTATTCTGATGGGCCAAGACCTCCTAGTACTTGTAACCTGCTGTTTAAGCTTTTACAGCTGATAACAAAGATAAAGTACAGCTTGTTTTTCATGTCAAGAAGTGAGCTTTCAAAATTGCAGTAAGAAAATCCCATAGAAAAAGATTCTCTGTCTCTCTTCCTCTCTTTTTTTTTTTTTCCCCATTGTTTTGGGGGGAAAATGGTCCACAAGGTGAAGGAAATGCACACATGTATGGCAGGTGGCATGGTAATTTGAATATCTGCTAAAAATTGACCCATGTAAAAGAAAAGATCCATCTTTTTCAGGATTGTCCAAGACTCATTGACATAACCTTTGGTGGCATCTGGCTGTAGACAGAACTGTATGCACAAATAAGTGATGTCCATGAGATAAAGCAAATGTTCCTGCTGTGAAGTATCTGAAAAGGTCACACACATTGCTCAGAAATAGCATCATGTGTGACTGAGAGAGACAGAAGAGACTATGCAAGCAAAGGAATGCAAAATTGGTGCTCTGGATCAGACAGGGGATTCAGCAGGGCTGTATCCACATTGTGAACCTGGCTTTTTTGAAAGGATATCTGCCCTAGTCCTCCTCTGACTCCCTGTTACTACCTGGTCTTGCCTTCCCCTGGAGTTAATGTTCCACATGCACTTCATGGCTGAGCAAACCAACAAAGTGCCCTTGCTGCAAAGACGGCCAGTGATGTCCCAGGCTGCATTAGGAGGAATGTTGCCAGCAGGTTGAGGGAGGTGATCCTCCCCCTCTGCTGAGCACTGGTGAGGCCACAGCTGGAGTGCTGGGTGCAGCTCTGGGCTCTCCAGTACAGGAGAGACATTGACACCATGGAGAGAGTCCAGAGAAGGGCCAGGAAGATGATGAAGAACTGAAACAGCTCTCCTGTGAGGAAAGGCAGAGAGACACAGAGCTGTTCAGTCTGGAAATGAGAAAGCTCATCAATGTCTCTCAATACCTGAGGGAAGAGTGTGAAGACAACCGCATCAGGCTCTTTTCAGTGGTGCTCAGTGACAGGACCAGAGGCAGTGGATACAAACTAAAACTCAGGAGGTTCCTCTAAACATCCAGAAATACTGGTTTTATTGTGAGGGTGACAAAGATTTTCTGGGGAGGCTGTGGATTCTCTGTCCTTGGAGATGTTCAGAAGTTGCTTGGACATGATGCTGGACAATTGGCTCTGGGTGGCCCTGCTTGAGCAGGGGGCTTGGACCAACTGACTTCCAGAGAACTCTTCTGCTCTCAAACACTTTGTGACTCTGTGGGTCGTACCAATAAAGGTGATACTGGCATGTGGGATGTAGACCTGTGGGTGATAAACTCCTCAGCTGGCACAGGAGGTGCTAAAAAACACCATGTGATGCTGGCCAGCAAAGGAGATGAGCGTCCAGTAGGCAGATCTGTTGCAGTAGGTTTGACTTAAACCTCAAAAAGTTTTAGACATTGATGTACACCCTAGAGCATCAAAATTAGTGTTCCTTCCAAAACTAATTAAGACTTTGTATATTTTTATAATTGCCTACATCTCTAATTGCAGTGAAAATCCATGCTCATCAAAAACTCATCCATAATTTCATTATCCACAGTGTGCCTTGTAATTAGGCTGAAAATAGAGAAAGCTCCCAGTCTGTCATTTTTGTACTATTCTTTTAAAATATGTTGCCTTGCATTTCTGTCCTTTCTGATGTAAAAACATAATTCTTTCAGTCTGCCTGGATATATTTCAATCCAATCTGTATGACATGCAAACATACAAATTCTAATTAAGTACATGCGTGAAATGAAATTGTTATCTCTTTTATTCCTAGTTTCATGCCATACAAAGATTCAGTGGCAAAAGAACTAATGAAAAAGGTCAGGTGGCTATACTGCTGTATTATTTGTACAAAATATGATAATGGAGGTAGTTAATAGGTACCTAAACAATGTTAATGGCTAACTTATTTTGGAAATAGAGTCATTAGCTAAGTTACGCTCAAAAGTCTTGTGACTGTAAAAGTCGTCAAATACTGTGCTGCTTGGATTTTCAGAGAGCACAGCTGTAGAAATAAATCAATTCACAAACTTTTCAGCTTATAACTTCACTTTTGTCTACACTTCCAAGTCTCCAGTGACTCCACCTTTGCAGTTGTGTTTTCATCAGGCTTGTGGCTCCATTCTGATCAGATTGACCCTTCAATTTAGGACCTTTAATAAAGGAAAATATTGCTGGTTTGTGTTTGGCAGAGGAGGGTTTGGTTTTATTTTCTTGAGTGATACAGCCACTGTCACTCAATCTGGGATACATGCCCTTGGTTTGGGTTTTTTGCCTCTCCTTACACAGTTATGTTGAGCAGCATTGTGACTATTGCCCCCTTCAGAACTGAGCAAAGTGAATCAGCCCATACCACTGTACATGAAGAACTTTGTCTGCTATCAGCTCAAGATTTTCAGGGACTAATTTAACTGATCCTATTCCCAGTTTGAATTAAATAGGGTTTGGGTTTTTTCAAATACTTAAAGTAATGCTACTGCCTAAGCCCTTGGAATTTAAACCCATGTTGAATAGCTGAAGGTATATAAAAGGAGTTTTTCCCATATGTGAATGTTATGTATTTTTATATTGAGCCTAGATGTGCAAGAATGTTTTCTAATTTTACAGATAGCAGTGTAAAAATCAATCCAATTAGTGAACAAGTGACTCCTAATTTAGAGTATGAACTGGGAACTGCAATAGACTGCAGTTGGTGAAAGTCAAAGTCCAGGTCTGGATTCCCTAGAATACCACAATAAATTAAAGCATCATGTTTTTAGAAAGCATTTTATGGTAGGAAGTCTTTGACGCTGTGCTGACAAGAGTCTTACATAAATTCCCATCTGTCACTGAGCACAGAAGAGCATATCTCAAATGTGGGCCACACAGCAGCAGCAAATCATCTGCCTGCTTTTAATAGCACAGCAAGAGGTTTGAAGACATTTGATATTTTTATTACTAACTTTTGCCACAAAATACAGTCTTCTAAAAACATGGTGAAATGCTGTAAAGGTTTTTTAAAAAGGTGAAAGCTCTTGAAACAGTAATTTCCTACACATCCAACCTTTATTGCCTGAATGAATGCCCAGGCTGTAATAGGTGAATTGGGTCTGAGGTTCTGGGATCATATAGAAAAACCCTTTTAAGATGTTTTTGCTTTCTGGAATGGAAATGCATTTAGGCCATGTATTTATTGTACTGAAATTGCTTTTCTTAAGCCATTGTCCCAGGGATAAGTGCAAGTGGCTACTGCAGCAGCAGCTGAGGTTACTTGCAAGTTTTGGAACACAGATGAATTCTGACAAAGGGTCTATTATATTTTAAATGTGTTGGTTTCTATTATTTATGGTTGAAACAGAGGCAGAAACCCACTGATGCTGGCTGAGCATGCTGGAGGGAAACCCTAATGTTCCATTTAGTCTAAATATAGTTTAAATATAATCATTTGTTGCAGTGAATTTACTCCTTCCCAAGCAGCACCTGACAGTGTACAAGAGCTCAAGAAGTCTTCCTAAACACTTCCTGCAAGCATAGAGTGCTTGCTGGTTTCTCCCAAAGTTTTGCTAGTTCTATAATGATGGAAATTCCTTTATCTTGTACTCTTCTCCAGTGATTGCATGGTGAGCTGCATGTAAGTGCCAGAGCCAGGTGCCAGGGAAGGGAATGAACTATCCCTACAAAGTGGGTGTCTGTGATTCCAGGGCTGCAGCCAAGCACTGAGAACAGGGATGGGGAGTAAAAGAAGCCCAGCTTTGGCAGTAGCCTGTGCTTGTAGCAGCTCATTTGTATCATAGACTGCACTTGGAGACACTTCATCTCTTGGCTGGCAGGTTTTGCTCCTGTAACTCTCTGGTGCATTGTAGTCAGCATCACACCTGTGCTTTCTTGGGTAGGAACTGCCCCTCTAGCTATGTTCCAGAGAAACTAATTAGATGGTTGCCTTATTTGGAAGATCTTTCAGCTGCTCAGGGGGGCTTTTTTTCCCCCTTCTTATTTTCTGCTGTTAAAAAAAACAGGTTGTAATCTCTTTTAGCTTCATGAAATATTTATGTCAGTCAAAAACACCAGCATAAACCAACCCCATAAACTGTATGGTAGGGAACATGGTTGCTGAGATGGGTGATTGTCACCAGTTTTGTTGAATTGCTGAAGCATAGTTTAAGCAGCTGGAACACATTAATTTTTAAAAAAATTAAAGTTTAGCTTCCTGCTAAACAGTATGGGAAGGAGGTGCAGATCTGACAGTTGTGAGCTCGTTTACTGAAGTTATCCTTTTGATTACAAAGAGATAAAGGAAAAAATATCAGATGTTTTATTTTGCAGTTTATCAGTAGATGTCAGCAGGTTGCAAGAAAGAAAGTAATTTACAGTTCATAGGTACTGCATTTGAAATGATTACTCCAACTGTATGATTCAGAAAAGATGAACCCTGGATAGCAGAATACACATAAGCAAGATTTTTATGTTACCCATTCTTTCCATGTTTCTGTTTTTCCCTTGGGAAGGGCAATTGCCTGTAAGTGTCAGACTGACCACAGTGCCAGGACCAACAGAAGTTTCCATAAAGACATTTTTTCCCAGTTGGGTATCCTGTTGTGATGGTGCAAGTCATGCCAAAATGTTCCCACGTTGTCCCATGATGTATCTGCTTTTGTTAGTGTGGGTGATTTATGCTTTTTTGGAGTCTCCTTGTAAAATATGTATTTTATTTTGATAGGGCAATGGTAGTATTTCTTCTTTGATACTAAAGCTATTGTGTTACTTACATAAATAAGACAATAAAGAACCCATCTGGTGTCTTTCCAAAACCTCTGTGGTAGCTGACTCACATGTCCTATCTCTGCAGCCAGGTTTGGTAGATGCTTGCACTGTTGGATGTGCAATTTAAGCACTCTTCCAGTGCTTACACTGAAATGTTGGCAGCTCAGGAACTACTTCCACAAAAAAAAAAAAAAAAAAAAAAAAAAAAAGAGAGAAAAAGAGAGTTTTTAAAAGTATGCTTATTTTTATTTTTTCTGGAAAGCTCAGAAGCTGAATTGAGACTGATTGTTCAATTCCATTAAAGGAGTTTAAGTGTATTTAAAGATATAAATACTTTGGTAGATATATCTGTCAGATCTCTGACCTGTCGCTTATGTCTCATAAAAATAAAAAAAGTTGCTAGCAGAGGACTTAAACATCCATTTCAGATATATTAGTGAGTACTTAGAAAATAGATTAAATTAAACATTGTTAAAGATTTTGTAGAAAACAAAGTGGATTACTGAAAAATGGTTTATACTGCTGATTCCAAAACATTTCAATACAGAAGAAAACAAAACAAAAACAAAAAAAAAAGCCTTTTGAATACAAGTGTTGATGTGTATGAGGAAATTCGTGTAAAGCCACAGCCTTCTGTGTTCAAGCTTGCTTGTTATTTGGGCTACTGTAACTTTTAATTGTCTTTCATATTCTTGTTGGTATGAAAACCTTTTTTTGCCCCTTTGCATTCAATCTTTTCCATATTTGCATGATCTGATCTTGTTAATAAGTAGCAGTTTTCATCTTTGAAAGATTTGTTTCTCTTCCTCACATGATTTTATTGTGGATATTTTAGAATTTATACCCATGTTATACAGACTAATTAATTATAATATACATATGCAATTCTGTCACTATTCAATGTTTCTCATAGTTTATTTCTGCTTCAGCAAAAATGAGCTGCCCTGTATTCAACAACTATTAATTTTGGTATGGATGGATCCTTATCAAGCTGGTAATATTTTCTGTGTTGTAGCTTAATAGACCTGATAGGTGGTTAAGGTTTTTTTTTCTGTGCATTTAAAAATTTAGGGATATAAACATTTTAATATGTAGTTTTTCCTTCAACATGTTATTATCTGAATTACTTTCATACTCAAAATGTAACATTTGTTCCCAGCATTTTAAGGTTAACTTTCCAAGGAGGAGAAATATATTCAAATAGTGTTTCAAGTTACTTTTACAGTATTGCTATTCAAGGCTTAAAATATGCAATAGAATACCCAAACAGTACAAGAGATTAAAAATTAAGCTTTCATTTCACTTGAGAGCTAATGTCACTGTTTATTTTTTCACTCATTTCCTTTTCATTGGCAGAACCTGAAGAAGATTCAGGAAATGGACAAAGAGGCAAGTGATGAATCCAGCACAGATCTTGATGAACTGAAAAATGCTGACTGGGTAAGACAAGAATGGAATAGTGATTCAGCATCACTACTGAATTAACTAAGGCATTATTACCTCTGCCCTCATGAGACCCCTCCTGAAACAGTGTCCATCTCTGTAGCTCCCAACATAAGAAGGATGTGGACCCGTTGGACTGAGTCCAGAAGAAGCCAAAAATGCTCAGAGGGCTGAAGCACCTCTCCTATGGAAACAGGCTGAGAGAGCTGGGATTGTTTGGCCCAGAGAAGAGAAGGGTCCAGGGAGACCTTAGAGCAGCCTTCCAGTACCTAAAGGAAGCCTCCAACAGAGCTGCAGAGGGACTTTTTATAAGGACATTTAGTGACAGGACAAGATGGAATGGCTTTAAACTGAAAGAGGTTTAGATTAGATATTAGGGAAAATTCCTTACAATGGGGGTGGTGAGGCACAGGAACAAGTTTCAGCAACCTAGTGAAAGGTGTCCCTGCCCAGTGCAGCGGGGTTGGAACTAGATGAGCTTTAAGGTATTTTCTACCCACTCCATTCTATGATACTGTGTTCAAATCGGTCTCTGTTGTTTTTAAGTATATGTATTAATAGTAACCCACTACAAGTTAGAACTAAATGAAGTCTCAACTTCCCTTGGCAGACAGATAAAACAGTACAAGTATCCAAACAATCCTTAGGCTGTTTTCATGGAGAAGCTTTTGCAGTTTGCAGACTGGACATTTAGACAGGTACCATGCTGACTACCTTTCAGAGGGGCAGTCGGGCAGTAGACAGAGCCACCAGCTGAATTTCTCCAGTGGTGAAAGAAAAAGGCAGCAGGGTAACTCTTAAGCAGGAAGTAACTTTATTTTCTAGCGATGGTTCTTGCCAGTTCATAGAGGAATATTATGAGGTTCTTAAAAAGTACTTGATTTTGACTTCCAATCTTCAATCCACCACCTGTTCTTTCTTCTCTCCAGCCATTCTGCTTCACAGAAAATGAGAGGGAGGTGTTAGTGTGCGGTGCTCTTATAGGCAGAGCAAAAGAAATTGAGTTTTCCTATTGCAGTATCTTAGGACTTGGGAGTCCATTCCAAAATTCATATTTCAAGAACAACTTTTGAGGAAATTTTACAGGAGAGTCCTGGGTAACAAAGTTTTAGGTTCGATCATTGTTTTAATTCACATAGTATTAGCTATGAGTCTAAAAACTTTGATTTTGTGCTTGCAGTATACTTGAAGTAGGAATTTAGATGTAAGGTACGAGAATTTCAGATCCTCTTTCCATGCTTGAGGTGAGACCCAACAGTCCTGTTGAGTTGCAACAAGGTTTTGTTATGTTCACAAGTGTTAAAAATAAGCTTATAAAAAATAAAATGGGATTGGTTGATGTGCTTAAAAAAAATAGTACAGCTGTAAATATTTGGTGGTGTCCCGGAAGGAAATTTTGGTTTAATGTGAAGTGGTATTCAAGGGTAAGGTATGAAGTAAAATTTCTATCTCTTCTGTCTTCAGGCCCGTTTTTGGGTGCAAGTGATGAGAGATTTACGGAATGGTGTTAAACTTAAGAAAGTTCAAGAGCGTCAGTACAACCCACTGCCCATAGAATATCAGCTCACACCCTATGAGATGCTGATGGATGATATCAGATCCAAGCGCTATACCTTAAGGAAGGTCATGGTAAGTCAAGAGAATCACTGGAGTTTTTCAAACCTGAAATGTTTTTTTCCTTTTTTTTATCTTCTTTTTGTCTTTTTTTTTTCTTCTGAGAATCTTGAAATTATTATTTCATATACAAACTAATGTTCATGGGGCTTATCTGGCATCATAAATTTGTGCAGTGCATTGAGGGAGAGAATATGAAACCAACATATGTAGTTTACTTTGTTTTCCATGTGGCAGGCATTTAAAATTCTGAAAGACATGCCTGCCTATCATAAGCTTGAACAAATCACTTATGGTAGGTTTGTGATAACTTTTAAGAGTCATCTCAGAAGTCATGTCATGCTTTCCAATGAGAGATTGTTTTAGACTTTTCTTATTGGCAGTTCATTTATCTTGAGCTGCAACATAGTTTTTGGAATTCCAGAATATAAAGTGCTACCATGAATGATACTGTGATGGGAAAGGAAAACCTACAGTGGTTGAAAACTGCCTGTATCACAGTGTTTGAAAACTTACACTACCATAATCTGTTGTGAATTTTCAAGGAGTAGTCTGTGTAAAAAAAAAAAAAAAAAAAAATTAAATCTTCCATTTGTAGAAGTTATTTTCAGCATATTTTCTTGTTGCTTTCAAATCAAGACAATATGCCACAGCAAGCTAGAGAATGTTCATGGGTCTCCTCCCCTTAGATCCTCATAAAAGTGCTTGTAAAATTGACTTGAGGCGCTCTTTTTATCAGAACCCATTTACTGGTGTCTCCCTGTTCTTTCCATACTTTTGGGTTATATTTTTTTTCAATATTAATATCTTCTTCCTGATTTTCTAGCAACTGATCTAAAGGGTGTCTTATCCCTAGTAGGACATTGTAAGTGCCTTTGTCAGAGGCATGTATTTTGTCGACATCAATATTTATACCTTACACTTAACTTATCTTCACCTGTCATTAGTTACAATGGAAGCATTTTCTTAGAATATTCAGTATTCAGATGTATTTACTTTCCTGACAAATCTTCACACAGTGAGAGAGCTGTGATTCTGCCAAAAAAAAATCAGAGGGGAAGATGGGGGGTGAGGGAGACAGATGAGAGAAGCAGAAAGTGTGTGGTATAAATGCATTTTATGTTTGAGCTGAAAATACTTTCCTAATTGAGAGCTGGATTTAGACTATCCAATCGTATTTATTTTCTGCTGCAGGTTTTGCTTAAATGTTAAACCAATAGGGTAAAATACATGCCCAGGTAATGATGTTATCTCTCGTTCTCTTAACAATTCAGAGAACAGTGCTAAGTGTTCCTACAACCCTCTGCAAAAGAGGACCAGTCCCCTCAGGACCTCAATTACTGTATGCAATCAGAACAGTAGTTTTGTTTGAATGGGAACCCCTGGGTCATCTAATTTTGCTTTTGTCAGACTAGCTTTTAATTCAGCTGCTGCTAAGCAAGCTCCTGCCTCTTTAGAAGAGATTTCCTTCATTATGTAGTACGTCTTGGGGGCACAGCTGCTGCTCTGCTTATCCAGACTCTGACTCTATACAAAATCCCTATAAGCATCTATTTTTGGCCTGCTATCTTGTCTTCTAGATAGATTGTCCAAAGTGAACTCTGGGAATAAATATGATTGCAATCAGCTGCAGGTACAATACCTGTAGGGCTGTCTGTGATGCAATTGCTGGCTTAGTCTGACAACTGCTGATGACACTGTGTTAGAAAAATCACATCTTTCTTACTGGAAACCTTAAACTTAGTAACTTGGATTCTGCTGCAGGGTCTGCTTGAAGATTGTGCAAAGCATGTTCAACAATAAGAATGCAGCTTGACATGGAATGTGTGGAACCTGAAGGATTCACACAGAATTACAAGTTTAGTTAGATTGCATAGATGCATCTTCTAACTGGCTATCACAGGTTGAAGCTCATTGTATGGATTCCCATCAGTGGAAACCCTTGTGGTTCTTGAGAAGAGGAGAAAAGGATCCCAAATCTGGATATTAAGGCAGCCTAGGAAAGATGGATTCTATCATTCAAAATGGATGTTCAGCAAAATTAGTATTAAAAGTAATTTTTGCTTTAAATTTATGGGTGGTAGTTTTAGACTTGGTAGCTTGTGAGGACATGTATCCTATTAATGATACCAAGAGGTTAAGGAAATTTCCATGGTAATAAGTAATTTCTTTAAATAAATGAAATGCAACATGAAATCTTTACTGTTCTTTTTACTAATGTGATGCTATGTTTAAAAGAGTAGCTTGATCTGTTGCTGACTGCTCAGTGTTTTGCATAGAAATTAAGGAAGGAACAGATGTTCCTGTTAGGCCATATTTTAGTGTTTCAGACTATTGTGCTAACAGACAGCAGTAACTGGAGCTTCCTGTTCTCACCCATTGTTATAGTGCAAATATTCAAAATGTTTTGAAGATGTAAAATGTCAAATTCTGGGCTTTTGGTAAATAACTGGTTTCATTTGTTTCAGTGACATAGGCATTTCTATTTCAGTACATGTGAAAAGAATTTCGGATTTGTCATCCCTCTATCCTGAGACAAGAGTCCTCATTGCTGGAATTGTTGTGGGAGCAAGATAGCTTTCATTCTGGAATCTTATAAACTTTAGGTATATACCTTAGATAGATTTAATAGCTTTCCTCCCCTATGGAGCACCCACACCCACAAAAGCTAAAAGCTGTGGTCATTGGTAGAGTCAAGACTTGGAAGTGAAGAAATGTAAGAATTAAATTACTCTTTTAGGTTTAATTTTTCTTTCTTATTTGTATGTGTTGAGCTGCAGTTTTTAATTTCAGAGTCCTTCACAATTAGTTCTGCTTTCTGCCCATCTCCACTTCCCTCCTAGATATGCACCATTCACTGTATTTCTTGAGCAGTGCTTATTGAACAGTAACTGATATCTCTTGTGTTAGCTACTCAATACATGCCTGACAGGTACTTGTATGCCCTATCCAAACTCAGCATTATGTTCCATAACAGTTACACTCTCTGTAGTAACAGCACTCTTGTCATCATATTTGAGCTCTTCACAAGTACCTGTCATGCAGTGGTATTGGCTTGGCCATGTTGCAGAAGGGGAATTTAAACATACAGGTTGAAGTCATTATTATCAAAAATATCCAGTAATTTAAATGTCTAAGCTGAGAATTCTGTAACATGGGGGGGGGTTTTTTGTTTTGGTTGTTGTTTGTTTGTTTTTTTAAATTTTACTTCTTTGCAGTATTTATCATCTTAGAGTGCTTAGGTTGCTTGCAGTAACAGCTGTGCACGGAAAGTATTTTCATAAGCTTCAAGGAGGACAGAGAATGTGAGTTTTGCTGTGCAAAGGACTTTGACCGCTTTATCCAGCTGGACATTGTAGAGTTTGTTGTTCCCTTACACACAAGTCTTACTTGGTTGTGGCGAGTTCTTTCAGCAGGGGAAGTGTGCTTTTCATTTTACACCTTTATCACAATGTTTCTACAGAAGTGTAGGAGTCATCCTAGGTAGAGCAGGGAGCTTTACAGTGCCTAATCATGCTTTAGGGGTATTCAGAGGAGGGACTCTGTGATTACCATATGGTATCCTAACCTTGTTTCTGCAATAGATGTGCAGGAGCAGCAGTGTGAGTACAGTGCCTCATGATGGGAAATACCAGAGCACTTCATTCTTGGATATTGCTGCTTGAGCTTGCTGTGGGGTATCAAAATACTGTGTAACAACTGTGTTAATTTAAATAACCCCAAAGCACTATACTGCATAATGCAAGATGGTAAATAGGTATCTACTTATAATAATTTAATTCACCACTGAATTTCATCGTGAGCTGTTCTGGAAATGATGTAGTGTGTCCCCTCTCTCTGTTTCAGTGTCCATGCAATTTCCTTTTAAATGAAAATTTCTATACAGTACAAAACCATATCAGTTTCCCATTGACTATTATTTAAAGATAGCACTCTCCTACTTATTGCTGACACCTTTTATAGCTGAACAAATAAATGGCTATGATATTTGAGAGTCAATGATAGGTGATGTTATTTTTTGTGAAAGTTATCACCAATGTACTTCTTGTTTGGGATCACCATTTTTAAAGCTTCAGCCAAAGGTAACTAAGTACCATTTGCCATTATTTTTTTAATTGCAAATCCATATTTATATATTAAAATGTGATGGCAGCAGGTTGTTGGTAGATGATGACATGCTAATTTTTCTGCTCATTAGCTGTTTAGATCTCTACATTTATGTTTGATTTTTATAATAATTGGTTAAGCTTTCTTCGCACTCTGTTTTAATGCACACTGCTGTACAAAAGCTGTTTTACACACATGAAGATTTAGGGTAGTTTTACCATGTTTTGAGGTATTTATTCAAATACTGGTTTGTAGTTGGGGCCAGCCTGTTATGTGGAGAGGAAAAAAAAAAAACCAAACTTTTTCCTTGTTTTCCTTCCCCTGCAGCATGGGTATCATGGCTGCATCTGTGCAATGTCTCTGATTGAGACTTTAATCAAGAGCCATGAATTTTAATTAAGTAAAAATAAAGGATGCATTTGAAGTTGCTCACTACAGAGAGAGTTAGTTTGAGTAAATAAATAAATAAATCTAGTCTGAACAGAGAGGATAAAAGTTTCCCTGCAGTATCTTTCATGTCAGTATCTTGTTTGGGCGCCAGGTACAAATAGGTGGGTTCTGCCATTGATGCTCCTGCTCTTGGCTTGTTGGCTGCAAAACATCCACTTGCTCGGCCATCATCTTCCCATGTATCCTGTGGAAAATCACTTAAGCAAATCCTACATTTCTGTTTTTCCAATCAGATGGTAATACTGATACTAATTATACCCTGGTGGCATTAAGTCAGGGCCTAGAGTGCCCTGAGGTGAAAGGCTCAGAGCCATGTATTATTTATTGAGTATTGTCACGCAGAGGGCTGTTCCCCAAGGCTCCAACAGAGATTATCAGTTTACAAAACGGCTGTTCTGATGATAATAATTCTCAACTTCAGCTATCAGCTTTGACATCTGATGAACAGTAGCTCAGGGAAGAAAGACTTCTCATTTCATTAACTATCTTCCAGGGCATGCTGGCCTCAAAAAACTGCTCAGTCTTTGAACAGAAGAAATCAATCACACCCCTTAAAATAGTATTCTCCTCATCAGGAAATGTCAAATCATGGTTTAGTATAAACCTTTTCCATTTTAATTTTTCTGCACTATTTTTAAGAAGATGATGCATGTTGCAGAGTTTAGCAGCTTGGAATTCTTTGCCAAGCAACATGAAATTCACTGTAAGGAAACTTAGGAGGGTGGAACAAATAGAGTTTGGACTGTGTCTGGGGTAGGATATCTCCAGAAAGAGTCCTCAGGAAAGCAATTAAATGCTCTTCAGGAGGGACTCTGCATCTGATTTCTTAGAGGAAAAGGGATGAATCTTCTCAAGGAGGCTGTCACTCAGCCTCAACCTGGACACAGGGCATGCCTGAGGTGAGCAGAGCTTGTATGGAAGCTGCATGGCATTGGTGAAGTTCAATTAGGGATCATATTCAGATGACCTCATGGACATTCAAACCCCTTTTTGTTATGGCAGCAGTGCTTCTAGTTAGCAGAAGGGCATGTTATTTGGCAAACCAGACGTGTCTTTACATAGGTTTTCTGGCTACAGAGCTTGCATGAATATAGTCCCACAAAAATAAAATGAGGCAACTGACCCTTAAAAAAGAAGTCTGAAATATGGAATACTTGGTCTAAACAATATGGTGTCATGAAAATTTCTGTCAAATTGGAGGACAGGACTGGATAGCCAGCTACTGTGCACTAGGAGGAGGTAGCAGAAGGATATATATGACGCAGGATGATCTCTTGTCCCTGACAGCATGCTTGGGCACTGTGCTCTGTGAAGACTGAACCTGACAGGTGGTTATTTTTAAGGAAATCCATACACTTATTCCCAGCTTACAATTTATACCTTCTTCATATGATGTGGAAACTTCCATTGCCTTCTTTAAATCCTGTATGTATAGTGAATTGATGACTCTTTCCTGTGATGTCTTGTATATGGTCTTACATCTAAATATCTAAGTGTCTCTGGAGAAAACCACACAAAAAAGCAAACAGTCCTCACCCAGCCCCTCTGCTACAGAAATATGTGATTTACAGCGAGGAAACGTACTTCTTCCATAGACACAATTGCAGCCTTGACGTTTGATTTCATTACTTCAAAATTCTAAATATTGCTTAAAGCTGGTGCAGTTGGAGTTATTTTGCAGGCATCAGCAAAACTGAAAAGCTGCTAAGTACCTTGTTTTGCTTGCCTGTGCTCTGCATATGGATTGTTGCTCCACTCAGAACTGGTGGGGTTTTATGTCTGGTGCAGGTGTCGGAACGCTGCAGCTCTGTCAGGGTTGTTGTGAGTTTTTAGTTGATCTCATCTGCATGTGAAACACAGAAATGTATATTTCACTTTCTTCTTTCTAGGTTAACGGTGACATCCCACCTCGATTAAAAAAGAGTGCCCATGAAATAATCCTGGATTTCATCCGATCGCGACCTCCATTAAATCCTGTATGTAATCCAGTGGCCTTCATTCCTAACACAGCAGTGGCTTTTCAAAGCATGTTTGGTTCCAGCAAATATGTAAACATCATATTTTCTGCTAGGGCTTTCAGAAATATTGTCTTCTGTACATAGAACACAATCCCTTAAAAGAACAGTGTGTAATATGTTGCACATACCAATTAACAGCTGTTATTGCCAGCAGCCCTTTATCTCTAGGAAACCATGATGCATAACACCATCTTTCAATTTATGCTGAGGTTTGAAATTGAGTGTATGTAAAATCATATCACAGCATTCCACATTTTCTCAAAAAAAGTGTGAAATCTACTTTCAAGGATGCACTTTTTAATGTAAATATGATTATCTCTATATCCCAAGGCCTCGGCAAGGAAACTGAAACCTACCCCGCCACGGCCCCGCAGCCTCCATGAGAGGATCCTGGAGGAGATCAAGGCAGAGAGGAAGTTGCGTCCAGTCTCCCCTGATGAGATTAGGCGGAGCAGGCTGGGTAAGCACATGGCCAGTTTTTACCTGCAGCATCCACAGAAAACTTCCCACATAGGAAGCAGCAATTTTAGCCACATCTGTTCAGATGTCACCAAAGATAAAATTACTCCTTCAGAAAAAGAAATAACCTACAGGCTTTTCTAGGGTTGTGCAATCTTTGTGCTTAGTTATATTTTAAATTAGGAAACGGAATGGTTCAGCTTGATTCCATTCAAGTTTTTAGTGTCTTAGATAAATGGAGTGGTATTGTACTGCTTGTTGTATATAAAAGTTTATGTTAGATTTACTGAGAATGGAACAGGTATTGCTTGTCTCTAGTATAGTATACCTTGACTATCTGCAAGTATTCTTTACATGTTGATTTTTAATGAATTTATTCTCTTTGTTTCCTGTTATTAGCATCATCAACTTCTTTATTTTAATTTAAAATCGGCTTTTATTTTGTTTACTGAATCTGTTGCATTTATTTTGAATCTAAATCTTTGCTTCCTTTTCCAAGTTATGGAAAACATGTTTGTATGGAAAACGTCTTTTCATGGGAAAATAATTCCTACTTGCACTGCAAAGCATTTCATTTCTGCAGTGTATTTTCAGCAAACCACTATGAAATGATGCAAATACTATGCGATGCAGCAGTCACCCATTTGCATTAGTTCAGTGGTTCTGATGGCAAAAGCATGACAAATACAGGCCTACATAGTGAGTTAGATTGCTTTAAGTATACTGTATTTATCTGTACCAGAAAAACACAAGTAGATTATTTTTTAAAGAGCAAATGTGGAATCTTGTGGCTGAAAACTGTACGTACATACAAAAATCCACATACGTACTGTGACATCTGTCACTGCTTTTTGAAAGATATTTGTACTTGCCACAAGTGCCCAAAAGCACTGGTCCAGATTCAAGTGGATTGTGACAACCTGTTGTTTCTGGAGAATAACAATTTCATCAGTCTTGCTTGGTTGCGTTATTTTCAAAGTGCCTGATGGAGTTTGGGGAATGCTTGCATGTGTTTGTAGAAGAATAATGCTTCAAATATTGTTTTTTTGGGCCTTTCTGTTTCTGGTTTGGATTCAGTTTATGTTTGCTGTATCAATTAACATTTCTCACAGACCTAGACTTTTTTCCAAATGTAGGATGCTTGTCAAAATGTGGAATGACTCCTTAATTTTCATTGAGACATTCAGCTTCAGTCTTTTATATGTTGTCCGTCTGGGAGCTACCATGTTGTCTCAGGGGCAGCAAACCTGATCTAATAAATCTTTACAATTTGTAAATTATATAAATGGCATCAAACCCAGTTAGTATACAGTTTCTAGAAGTGATGTTAAATTTTGAACCACTACTGCTTAGGACTTCGGGACTGATTTAAAGGCATTGCCTTCAGTGAGGGATACCTGTATTCCACTTATTCTTCCCTTTTTGTTAATCCATTAAATTTTTGTGTTTTGGAACTGGGGCAATTCCTCTTAAGTCCAGTGAATAGACTGGATTAAATGCCACATAGATGAAAGTATAAAAGTGGATGCATGCAAGCTTTTTTCCAAGTATATAGTAGCTGCTGGCATGAGGAACTAAAAAGACCAAAGGCCTTTAAGATAATTATCCTTATGTCGACATATGAGGTTTCATTCTTTCTCACAGTTGGAATGATTGTAAGGCCTAAAGTTCTTTCTAAAAAAGAATGTGCTTGTGCAGTTTGGGAACAGAGTAACATTAGTGGCATTCAGCATGGCACAAATAGATCTACCATACAGTTTAAATGACCACTGAATGTGATTTAGCGTAACAACATGTAAGGTAATGAGGCTTAAGGATTATAAATCTAAGTAGAAACACCATGTGGGACACTTTCACCATCTGGACAGAACTCTTTGTTGCTATTAAAAAGGAGAAAAACCCCAGCACATTACAATGACGTATTCAGGAGCATCAGGTGTGTTTCACACGTCCCAGAGCTACTCCTTTTTGCTCCGTTTATACAGTCAAGAGCACAACTACATGTGGCTATTGGGATGAGTGAGGGCTGTACTCTTGCAGGTCCTCCTCTGTGATAAGGCTGTACCTATGGCATGTGTTCCCCAGCAGCCACAGGCTTTGTCCCTCTCTCTACACAGCACATAGTGCAAGTAAGATCTTCTCTACCCTGGCCAGTCTCAGTCTAAACCTTCTTTGGAAGTGGAGTTGAACTGTGCTCACAAAGGGAGAGGTTTGAGTAGAGGAGCTGGAATGAGCTTTCAAACGACCTCATAAAATCATCAGCGTAAGCCATCGAGACAAACAGAGCCTTGAGGTACATGTGCTTTTAATTACAAGCGTGGATTTGTGACTCAAGCAAGTGGAGCTAATGGAGCTTGGAGAAAACTTTGTTTCATGTGCAGGTTTTATCAATGTCTCCACATCAGGTGATAAACACCCTTCTGCTTTAAGAAGTATGTGCCTTTATGCTACGTTCTGACAGAAATTTTGATGCTGTTCCTGTAGCTATTATCTATGGATAATTCCTAGTTAATGAATACAGAAAAAATGCCCTGACTCTGAAATTTATCTCTGGGACAGCCACCTAGTGAATGCAGCACTTTAGAGTCTTCTCATGAACAAAACTTGTCCCAGTACAACCTTTTTAGAAACATCTTTTAGAGCGTATGTGCGTCTGACAGGCCCTTTCTACCAGCTTGCAGGTTGATCACCTGTCAAATAAGACACATAAGGTGATTTCAATTTTGATGCATTTTTGCACATCCTTGTCATTGGGCTTTGCCTGCTTATCTGGATTAACACACTGATGTTTTGTTTTCAGTTGAAGAATATTTTGAGGGTCTACTCCCTGAATACCCTGTTTAATTTGAAATATGAATAGGTCTTTCCAGAAATGAAGAACATCTGACCACTTTCTAATATAACAATAGAATCATCAGAGGCCCAGGAAGAAGAGAATAATATTATGGATGCATTTTAAAGGCTAAGTGCACCTAAGGTTTTTAAAAAGAGCAGGAATCAGCACAAATCAGATTTTGTTTGGCATTTTTTTCCATCCTCTTCAAGGAGGATTGCTCTACTGCACAAGCTTAGTTTGGGTGTCTCTCTTTATTAGTTTAATTATAATCATTGGAGATTATGCTTTAAAAAATTAGAAATATCTTTATTTCAGGTCACTGAAACTTGTGTGAAATGTGGCTTTGTGCTTTCAATTTTTTTTCCAGCTCTTTCGTCTCTCTCTCTTTTTCCCTTTTTCCTATTTCTCTGTCATAGTGATTTTATTTTAAAGTATTAAATTTTTTTAGATATTTATCTCTTGTCTTGATATTTGATTTATTGAATACTAAAACTCTTAATTTACTAGTAATATAATTGCTCTGTTTGCAAGTCCCATTTATGCTACTGTAGTTTTCAGGCTTTGAGCTTTGCTACAGTAAAGCAGTAGTATGTATGACACATTTTGGATTTAAGCAAGAGAGTCCAAAATGTCTCAAATGGAGTTAATATTTTGTTTTCATTATCCCTCTGCTTTTCTAAGAGCTGATTTATTTTATTTTTTTTGTTGTGTTTGTTTCTTTTTTTACAGCAATGCGGCCACTTAGCATGTCTTACAGTTTTGACTTGTCAGGTAAAATGTGCTCACCACCTGACGTGGTTGTGCTTATTGTGAAATTTGTTCCATCTGTTTGTTGAATTCCCATCTAAGAAAGAAACTTGAAGGGATTCTTCCAAGATATGGTCAGTGAAAATAAAAAAATTTAGATAAATTAGTTATTAATATTTACATTTCCCTTGCCACAAAAGGGTGCCTAGGTTCAGGAAACATCTGCATTTCACCTGAAATGCAGACTCTATTCACCAGCGTGCTGCAATTCTGCTTAAATAAATAAACAAAATAAGGAGGTCCAGAGCTATTCCGGACTCTTAATATGATTGCAGAGTTCAGCATCACCTTAAAGTCTGATTTATTTATTTATAAATCTGACTTCTGTGTCTTTGCACTCATTTTTTGACTAGACCATCTTTTTCAGTGCTTCATTTCTCATCAAGATGCTAAAACTAGCTTTGAACTCATCTACCTTTCTAGATTAAATGAAATATACCTATGTATATTGATATAGAAAGAAACTGTCCATTCTACAGTGTCTTTATGGTAAAAGCATTGTGAGGTATGAAATCAAAGACATTCACCAACAGCAAGGCTAAAGCTTCCTTCTTTACTTGTTAGAAAAATAAGGTTTGCTGATAATAGCTGGTACAGGGGATCCAAAAAGTGACCCTTCATCAACTATCTAATATAGTTGGTGAGGGCAGCAGCTGTATGAACCTGTTGCCCTTTGGATACTGCAATGTCAGATAGCCTAGTAGCCAGAAAGTAATTTATTCTTTCCTCATTATGCATTAACTTTCCAGGATGATCAGGCCCAAAATTTCCATCATTGATGTTGGAAATATTCAACATCAGCCTCAAAGGTTTGTTGGCAGAGGCGATAGCTAGCTCTTACCTCATTTCTCCTAGGTGACTCTCAAAAAAGTCCCCAACTAAACCCAAGCTCTTTGTACCACCTCCCCTTCTTCCTCTGAGTTACAGATATAAACATCTGATCTAGGACTTCAGCAGAGTTCACAGCTTCATTTTTTCCATGCATACTTTAGCCTCATCTGGTTATTTTCCCCACAGAAAGGCATAATCTGACTGAAATGCTGGCATATTGTGAACTAGGAAGACCATATAGAAGTTTTTTTATTACTATAATCTAAAAAAGACAGCATTTATGTAATATGGGAACACAGTTCACAAGTGACATATCTGTGAACATGGCTCCCTGTTCTGACTGAGCCAGGACAACAGCTTGCCACTGTTGAGAGGGGAGGAGGAACTCTCACTGCTCCCTCTCCTCCCCAGGCTCTCCTCTAAGCATGTGATTCTCTCCCTTCTCTGTGTCAGTACTGCTCATTTATTCACAAGAGGACCGTGTTAAAATCCTGTAGCCCAGGAACAAATACTTTTAATATTTTTTGACCAGGTTGTTCTGCACTTTTAGTGATTGAAACCTGCCTGCTAACTGATCAGATGATCAGAGAGCTGGCTGAGGAGGGCAGCTGATAAGCAGGGGTGGAAGGGAGGAAGAAACAGGCTCTGCTGTCAGAGGTGGTGACAAGCTGTTAATGCAGCTCAAGCCTTTTTGTGAAACCTTACACTCGTGGTGTGTGGTGCAGCTACTACAGCTGTCTGCTGGGATTCAGATTACATATGTACATGGCATCATATTTGACTCCACTGAAAGCTGCAGGGTCCCCAGGGCCTCATATAGAAGCATCAACAGGCAAACTTACATTTTCAAAAAGTATTGCTACTTTCAGATATGCTGAAAGTTTTGGTTTTAAGAAGATAAGACTGAATGTGCCAGTGACCAGCTAAAGGGAAATGTTCAGATCTGTCTTTCTATGTGTGTCTGTCTGCTTCTTCTTTTGGCTTTCATTTCTAAGAATTCTGTGACATCCTCATTTGTTTAAATTCAAACAATATTTTGTAATCCATTAATTCATAACCATAATATTTTATTTTGAAGAAGTAGCTTTAAAAATCTGTACCGTACTTGGATTTGCTGTTTTTTGACTGACCACCGAAGAACTCTTCCTGGTTTCTTTATCCATCTCCCCAGTGTGATTGGTTTTGTTTTTGCAAGTCATGTGGTTCTCAGCAAGTAGCATCATATGGTGTGACTGAGTGATCTGATAAAGTGTCCTCAGAAGTAAATTCAGGATGACTAAAACATTCCAGTTAGGTAAATGTGAGACACCAGATGAACAGTACAAGTGAATTAGATGGGTTGGGATATTGATAGTAAGCAGATAAGCAGTAATTTTGGATGCTGTTGCTTTGCATGCTTTTACTTTATTCATTCTTTTAGAGGCAGAGAGGCTGTACTGTGCTTTCATCGTTGCTTCCACACACTTGCTTTTTCACTGCTTTCATTGCACTCTGCCTGATGGAATTGCTGTCACAAAAACCCCACAAACCAGCTGAAAAAGAGAAGCGTTTCCTGCTAAGTGCTAAAGGACGTGTGCAGGTTTATATTATTCATGCTGCTTGCGATGGGGAGGATGCAGAATCCTGAGAAGACTTTTATTGGCACCAGGCCATTGTAGTTGGTGTGTCACAGTGCCCAGCTCCACACATCTGCCTGCTGTTCTCCTGAAGAGGAGAGGAGGGGCGCCTGGGGTCTCTTTTTACACTCATTTTTCCTTCTGGTAGAATAGAAGGAGCAAGTGGTAGCCACCTGTAGTGAATTACCTGAGAGGTACTCAGATAACAACTAGGGACAGGGCAGTCATTACCCACTTCTCCTAATAGAAAAATAGCTGAAAAAACAGCTTCATTTCAATGCAGTGCTGAATGCAGCTCAAAAGATCAGTCATTGCCATCTTAATACTCGAGTTCTTACCTCAAAGCTCTGTGCATTGCTGCTTCGAAGTTATTTCAGAAACAATTCGTACATTTTGGGAGAAGGGGGGAGCTGGGAGGTGTGCAGGGAAAAAAGAGGAAACTGAAGCCTTTAACACCAAATTTCATGGGGATTATGACTTTTAAATTATGTCTGTCTCAGACCAATGGGAGGCAGGAGCTCCACCAGGTCTTTGTAAACTCTTTAGTTTACATAACACAGTGATACATGGGATGCAAACACAGCAAAGGACTGATTTGTTAGTTCTCAGGTTTGAATTCAACATCTGAAGTCCACTGAAATGAGCACATCTCTGTTACTTTTACTCATTATGTAATATGTCCCAACATATTATCGACATAACAGCCAGGAAAAAGCAAATGTGTAATAACTCTGCAAATCCATCTTAGCCTTCTTTTAAACTCAGTGTAAAAAATTATAATCCCAAGGAGTACGTTGCCTGTATAGAAGAAAATCCAGGTTTCTGTCATCACTCTTGGCTGAGGAGAGCTGGTTAGGAAGCAGACAGCATTTGGTTACATGACTGCTGAGGTTTACATGTAATTTGTGGTCTGATTAATTCCTTGTTTCACGAGACATAATCTTACATGTAAATAAAGGCACATTTCTTATTATCCTACAGTGGTTTTTTTGGGTTTGTTTTTTTTTTTTGTCTCCCTCTTCCTAAGGCTGGTCAGGGAAGCCCAACACAATGATCAAGTAATCAAATCAAGACTTTGCCTTCTTTCATTTGCTTGTTGTAATGAAAGCTTAGAGAAAATCTCAAAAGAAACCAAACACAATCATCCAATTTTCAGATAATGTTCACTGTACTTGCTGCCTGAAAACACAGAGAAATGACACTCCCCCAGCTTGTCTGACTCTCTAATAAATTCTTAACCTCAAGCTATTACTCACACAAGCATTTTCAAATATCATTGAAATCATCTTCAAAACCTTTAGGTGATTTATGCACCTAGTGATTGTAAACTGCTATCCATTTTTAAAACAAATTAAATCTAGGTTTTGTTTCTAAGAATTGCCCATTGATTTAGTCTGTCATGTTCATATTTATAAGATTTAGCCTATTTGTTGCTTCTGACTTGTTTATTCTAAATAATTTTATCTTGTTTATGACAGTGTATGATTATTTGTCACCCACTAATGTTTCTGTTGTCTGAACAGATCACTAAAACAGCTAAAACAAACTAATAATTTTTTGGTCTATGTCTGCTAACAGATTCTGGCTTTAATTTTAGAACAAGGCTTTTTACTTGTAATCTGTTTGTTGAAACTCAAATGTTATGATCTTTTCCTTAAATTATGATAATCCATTTAGTCACATGAATTCACCGTACTGTAAGTACAAGAATGATAAATTGAACTTGATTGATCAAATTAATTTTATAGATTGGACTGTTTTCTAATTTTATTCTTTTTTAAATTATTATTCTTAAGTGCTTGCAAGTTGCAAAACCTCCCTGTTTTTTTTTTCTCTAGAGGAAAGAATGGTGATAAATCACATTTCCTACTGAAGAAACCTTGAAAATATGTCCTATGTTGGATTGTTTTCTTGATTCACCTAAAATTTCTTTGATATTTCAAGAAGACTTGAATCAACACATGAGCAACTCAGCAATATCTATGAACAATTCATTTATGCCTGACTTTAAATAACAGCTGGTTTAGATTTCCTAGGTCATGATTGGCTACATAAATTACTTTCAAAATGGACTAGAGAGTTCCATTCCTGAGGCCTAAAGAAATTTGGCCTAAAAAAAAAAACAAGGAAAAAAAAAAAGCAAGCAAGCAAACAAAAACCACTGGAAAACAATATTTGATGTGAAATTTTTCCTTTCCCCAGGCTTATTGTGTGTCTTATTTTTGGCAGGAGGGCAGTGCTGTTTGCCTTCCCAGCATTTATCTCCCTGTGAGTTCAGCAGTACTTACAAGGCCATTCTTCACCCTCCCTACCATCAGGGAGGGGCATTCCCACCCAGGAGGTTTGGGGCAGAAGGGGCACCACCTTTGGCTGTTGCCTGGGTGGTGCTGGGGCTGTTTCCTTGGATGCTCAGGAGCTGCCTTGTTCCATCCAAAGACAAATCAAAGGTTTTTCTTGTTCATTTGGGAAACCCAGAACTTCTTCAATCAGCTGCATGGCAGCTAGTTATGAGGTCTCAAGAAGTGTGACTGGCAGCAGGGAGAGGAGGCAGTTCAGGTTTTGTTTTCCTGCTGTCCCTTTCTGGAATTGTGTTGAGCTGCTGTTAGAGCAGGAATGCATTTGATGTGGGGGACGCCCATGCTGTACCCACAGAAATCTAGGAGGAAGAAAACCCATGACCTATAAGCCATTGTGGTAGACAGGACAGCCATTAGCAAAGCCTTTGAAGATAGGAAGTAAGGGTTAGAGAGTCTAAGTCTTTGATTTCACCTCTTTGTAGGAAGGACCTGAAGGCAGTAATAACACTGTAGTACACAGATTCATAGGCCTGGAATGTCACCATGATTTTAATACCCCAAATAATTGCATTTTCTTACACTCCCAGTTGAAGATATGATTTATATAGCAACTATAATGCACCCCCTCTCATTTTTAGATCCGTTTCCAGCATTTAGCAATAACTTGGATAATTCTTTAAAATATATATTGATTTAACTTATTCCTTTTCTTAGTTTATTTCAATAGGTGCTGTTGTGAGAGTGTTGTTAAAGAGACCTACTATGTAGCTGTGCTTTGTTTAATCTGTAGCTTTGCTTTACCTGGTGCAAGGATGGCTTTATCCATGCAAATGGTGTTGTAGCAGGAGTGTCTGTGTCTGTTTATACCTGGGCAACTGTGTAAGTAACTCCAAATGATGTGTGAGTACTTGCATTGTTGGCACTGTGAATATCTGGGTGATATAATTTCCCTGTCATAGTCCTCCCAGTAACCTAAGGTACAAGTCACTTGACCTTCTGTGCCTCTTTCACCATGTATAAAAATGGGAATAATTACTCATCATTACCCTAGCCTTGTAATACCTGGAGGTACCTTGTTATTACGAGGCTGGGGAAGGAGTCCTATAATTACATGAGTAGAAAAACACATTTGTAGAAAGACCAGCTGCATAGACATACATGCAGATGGGAGATTAAAAGCTTCTCTTCCTTGTCCCTCCAACATAATTTCCTTCAGATTGGAATACTGTACTTTGTACTTTTACAGGGATAAAACTGATTTATCAGACCAAACTCTAAGCTCTTCTAAAATATCAAAGGCTAGGTCATTATCTTAATGTCTAAAGCTAAGCTAGGCTAAGCACAGCAGACCCAAAGCTTACATTATCCAAGATGCATCTTCATTGCACACTGGCAGAAATCCTGAATAATTTACTCAATGGAGTTACATCCTTGTAAAAGTTATGTAGATGAAAATAGAGCTGGAGCCTCATGTTTCTGCTGTTCCATGAAGGTCTGACCTCACAGACTTGTTCTTAATACAAACAGCCAAGCAAGCCTAAGAGTTGTGCATGTGTTTGATGAACACTCATTATTTACTTAATTTTCATTTCTTCTCTGTATCCCGCAGACTAAAGTGCAATTCTGTCCTCACAGGAAAAACTGGGTTTACTCCATGTTAAACCTCCTAATTTCTGTGTGGTGTTGTCTTCAGATTCACTGGAAACCCACTTGCCCAGATATGGTTGTGCATTCTTCTGGTCCTTGTTACATAGTTAATTACAGACTATATGTTGAAGGAAGAATATTTTTGGGTTTAACACAGGCAATTTTTTTGAAGCTGATTTGTGTTGGTGTGAGGTTGTGTTTTAGCATTATGCAATGCTGCTTTTTGCACTGTTTCATTCTTTCATACTGCTTCTGTACTGCAAGCCATTGCCTGTAATTGTCTGAGTAGTGAATCACTAAAAGTAAAATAATTGCACAGATACAACTATCACAATAGTTCTTTTTCCTTTTGTGAGTAAGATTTGAGAAGGCAAAATACATTTCAGATGCAAACACCAATTGTTCTGTTTCCTTTGGTAGATGTACCAACGCCAGAGGCTGGAAGAAAATTAGTGGATGCCTCTGTAGTGAACGGTGGTCCGGCACCACAAGGAAAGCAGAACGGGGCCACACAAGCGACAGTGCAACGCAAGAGGCTCCTTAAGGCTCCCACACTGGCTGAACTTGACAGCTCAGATTCAGAGGTAAAAAATCAGGACACAACTCGATTCGCAATTTGTCAGAACTGAGTCTTGCTTCTTAGTTTGCTGAACTGGTCAGATGAGAAGTGACTGTGCAAATTATAATCCGAATTTTCCATGACTGCTTTGTCAGCCCACAGAACTTCAAAAATATTATAGCAGACCCTAAAAAGGAGAATACTCTTTTGAAAGATTAAAAGGTAATTTTTGCCTTAAACCCACATTTACTTACTTTCCTACATGCCCAGTATCTGTCCACAGTGTGTTTGTAGCAATTATACTTTTGGGAATTTAGGAAAGTACATAGCACCCTTCTGCCACTCATGGAGTAGCTGCTAAAGGACTCAGATGTGGGGCTAGCCTCACCATAAAAGCTGCTAAATAAAGAGCAGCAGCTGTGCCACAGGGGTTGCAGTTTGGTGCAAATGTCAGCGCATTAATTTCCTATATAAGATTGGGAATGAACACCCCAAATCACAGATAGGGACAAGCAAATACCAGTCAGATGGAGAAATAATTTTGAATTCATCCACTCTAAATGAAGAGTTAAAAGATTTTAAAAAGCATTAGAAGGAGAAAACCTTAGGAAGCTTTTTAGCTTCAAAGCTGCATTATATATGACCCTCAGGAAGTACCAACATTACATCCTCAAGAATGAGCTTTGTCTTCTGGACCAGTAGTGTTATTAATTGAGTTTGGACCTTTCTGAAAGTTAAGCTGTCTGGAAAGCACATGCAGGCAGGCTTTATTCACAGAGGATAATTTTAGCCTGGGGAAAGCAGTCTTCCCTGACTCTTTTTCTCTTTTGTAAATGGGAAAGGAGGGGTTTCCTGACAGGGTGGTTACAAAGGCGTCTATGCTGAAAGATAGGAGGGTGGGAAGAAATATATGTGGGGAGAAATTTATCTCTTTGCATACTTTCTGATCTGTGAAAGCTTGGCCTTCTTTGGGGCTATCCTGTGGGTGACTTATGTGGGTGCATAATTTGATGCATCTGTTCTGAAAGCAGAAGAGATTTGCATTCTGAGATCACTCATCAGTCTTTAAAATTACAATAGAGGCTATATGTGGTTTGTTAATATGAATGAAGCTGGGCAGGATTCAGGAATACTAAGATCTCTCAGTGAGAGTTGGGTCTTACAGCCTGTATCTCCGTGTATCCTGAAGCATCATGCTATTTCACACAGGAGAATGAGCAGAAGTGAGTAAAAGAAAATTAAGTAATGGGAAATGTGAAATGCTTCTTGTAGAGGGGAAAAATAAAACATCTGAACATGATTATTGATTAGGGAATACTGTGTAGGCAAGCAAAGTGTATGGAACAAGCTCTGGAACATACAGCAAAAGATAAATTGAAAATAAATCAAGCACATTGAGCTGTCACAGAGAACAGATGCTGGACTAGTTTGGGTCAATAGAAATAGCTGGTGAAGCAACTGAGATGATAAAGATGCTCAGCAGAATACTGGTTGGGCTCAGGAAGAGTGCTAAGGTAGTGAAAATAAACTGAAGGAAGTTTGGGTGAAGTTTTTCAAGGTGGTGAAGGATGTAGAACATTTGAAGAGAGTGGAGATCGCTCTGTCCAAATGTTTTATTTCTTCCCTGACTTTTACTTTGTATGTAACACAGAGAAGAGTCTGTGTGTTGTTCTGCTTGCCTGTAAATGACTTGGCCACCTCTTTGTCTGCAGTTTGAATTGGGCTTAACCTATTTGGAGTTACTCACTGGGAGTGAAATTATTACTGTGTTGTGCCCTAAATTACAGGCTGGAAATACCTGCACTGCTGAGCTGTGGACCTCCAAATGAGCTGTGATGCAGATCCATTTTCTTCCCCATGCGTCCCCTTTGTTCTTTCATCAGTGTTGCAATGCAGGCTGTGTCCCAATACTCAGTGTAGCCAGGCAGAGGTGAAAGGCAAGGTCTGATACAGCCCTATGCCCATTTTCTATCAAGGATGACTATTATATAAATTCTTCCTTCTTTCTTTCCTTCCTTTTTCTGCATCACCACTAAAATCACGGATTCCAGGGGGCGTGGAACAGGAAGTGCCATTTTGCTTTGTATGGCTAAGAGAAGTAGCAATCCAATAGTCACTTTCAATACAGATTAAAAAATTGTCTCTTCCTAATGATGCTACAGCTATCTGGCCAAAAATTGTGTCTGTAATATATTTCGATGTTTTAAGCTGCGGCTTTCTCAGTAACTGTAAAATTCTAATTGTTTGGCACTCTGGAGCAGTGCAGAATCCTGGATGTTGGGTTGATCCAACCTCAAACATAAAATGTCAGAGAGTCTAACATAATAGTTAACGGTTGCTGTATAGATATGGAGGAATTAATGCAGTGGTTCATCAGGACTTCCTACACAAGATTTCATTCTCAATTTCTCAATTGAGAAATTGTAGGACAGAAATAGCATTGTCAGTGCATATGTTTGTGCACAGAAGTAGTAATTTGAAATTACTAACCTGGAATACCTGTTGTCTAAGTAGGATTTTATGTCCCGTTTAATTTCCTCCTGGCTTCCATTTTCCATGTCTTGGTTTTTACTTCATATTTTTTATAATTAGCCACTGGCTCCAACAGTTCATTCTTTAGAACAGCAGAAGAATTTACTTAGTTGTTTATCATAGCTCATTAACTTCTCCGGCAATGGTAAACCTGTCATCCACTCAGAACAATCTGACTTCTAGAAAGTGAAAAGTTGAGTAGTTCCCTTTGTAGTTCTCTTTCTCAAAATGTAAATATTTTACTCTAGACTTGTGAACACTCTTGCACCCCTTCTAAAGGACAGTGCATCCAATTCTCATGGAAGTTTTCCGTTGGTCTTTTAAGGCAACCATGCAGAGGTGTCTTAGCCAGCTCTGTAGCTGAACTGTACTGGTTTCAGCAAGTAAAACAGCTGATGTAGCTCAATGTGCTGCTCAAGTTTCCTTACAAGCTTCCCGTCACAAGTGTTTTGTGGGGTCACAACTGAAATGTTAAAGTGAATATACTGTTTTGGGATGTGAGCTTGTTTGAAACCCCTTGCAGAGTGCTATGTTGTGGCAAGTAGGTGGGAGCAGTTTCCTCAAATACCCCACCTACCCTTGGGCTAAGCCTAAAGGACAGATCACCTGATGGGAATTTGAGGCCTGTGTCCTGTGATGTGTGGTGCTCATTGAGGTGATCCTGCCAGCTTTGCTTTCCAACTTGTTGTTACCAAAGAAAGCAATCTTTCAGCTAGTGGAGATTTTCAGCTAAGCAAATCTGTGAGAGAGAAGCTTAGCCACTTGCTGGATTTTAGGGCAGGTCACTTGTTTGATCTGTAAATCTTGACAGCCGAAATGATGTTAAGTCTTTTTGGTTGAAAGCATTCACATTAGAGGTAAAGAGCATTCAAGCTCAGTCCTTCAGCTCTCTCCATTTGGGAGGCTTCTGTGATGATGTTTCTTTGCCGGTAGCAGGTGGCTGAAGACAGGCTTTAGGTGACAGCAAAGGATTTGATAATTTGGGTGGTATAAAGCTTTAGATAGCTGAGGGAAGTTTAGTCAAAGGCCATTTCACTTTCCTTCATCTTAGAGGAGTTGCTCTTGGCTATTGAGAAGCATGCAGATACAGTGAATGAGATTTCTTTTAAATACAGAAGAAAGGAAAAACACACCAGGATTGGGAATTAGGGAACAGTGCAGTCAAATTCAGTTTAATTTCTCTTCACCTCAATCATTTGTGTGAGTGGCTTTCATGCCTTTGGAGGCCAGAGAAATCTAAGTGCTAATTCCTTGTTAGTGTGGGATATAAAGCTGTGTTAGTATGTCTGCTGTAGCTGCAAAGCCCTAGAAGTCTTTAAATACAACAAGGGAAATTAACAGTTTACCATGGATTCATGCACCTCTCTCATGATCTTGTTCTTTCATGCAGCAGTTAAACACACTGAATTCAAATGATGTACCATTTATTTAACTTTCTAAAAAAACTGAGCATTGAAAATTCTGTTTGCTCAGTACTGTGCAGAATCAATGTTTTTCTCAAGAATTCTAGGACTTTGAGTGACTGAATGGTCCAATATATCTTTGATAGCTTGTGTTTTCTGTGTGCTAAAAAGCGATAGAAGAACTAAAAACAGTCCCTAAGGATTTCTGTTTCTTTCTCTCTTGCCACACAGGAGGAATCAGTGCACCAATCAGGAAGTAGCAGCAGCATCTCCCCCTCACAAGTGGAAGACCCCTCTCAAGAAGGCACCAGCAGCAGAAAGAGTGAGTTATGAGAGAGCCCAATGTTTGCTTTTACTCACCTCTGTTGTTTTCTGTGCCATGAACTTTGTCTCAAGCTTATATGGAAAGCTAAAGCTGAGTGTTGTCAATGGAATAAACTTCTAAAGCTGAGCCCTGCTGAATGGGTCAAATGTGATAATCATTTGGAAGGCATCAGCCTCCACTCTGGGGGCGTATCTTTGTGAACCAGGAGGTTTCATCCTTGAAGTTTATGTAGGCCTGTAGAGAAAGTCACAAGTGAATGGAGGAGATAGCTTAGCTATGCTCATCTCATAAAATAATTTTTTGCTATAGAAGCATGCTCTAACCTAAGAACAATTTAAGTTTCCCCCATCTCTGCCACTGTAGCTGTGTTTGAAAGACACTTAGCAATCACCAGTATTTCTCAAAAATACTTACTGGGAAAAGGGCAAGAGCTGGTCTTTTTTTTCAGGCACAGTTATTGCAGGTTTTACTGTGTAACAATAATTTTTATTTATTTGAAGTGTTTCAGTTTCATTGGGAAGGTTTTGTAATGAGCTGTGTCATCTGTGCATGTGTTTTCTGTGTATGATGGTGAAATAATGAGAATAATATCCTGAAACACCTCAGTATTGGATATGTAACTTCAGCCACCAGTAGTAGGAATTCTAGCAAATCAATGACTGTATTAAGTACTGAGCAATGTTATCCAACAGTTTCTCATAAAAGAACTAACTTTTTTGTACTGATTGAATCCTTAGTGCCTCCAAAGTTCTTGCCCATATCGTCTACGCCGCAGCCTGAGAGACGGCAGCCGCCTCAGAGACGACACTCCATTGAAAAGGAAACACCAACCAATGTGAGACAGTTCCTACCCCCTTCAAAACAGAGCTCCAGGTCACTTGTAAGTGGAGTGGGTGGTAGGAGAGAGAAAAAGAGGAATGCTAAGAGTATAATGAAAATTAAAACTTGGCTTCAGTGTGATTAGAACATGACCCAAAGAAAATTCCTCAATTCAGAAACAGCTCTTGGCTACTAAACGTGTTTTGAAATCAAGATTTGAACTTTGTCTCTCTAATATATTTATCCAAAATCCCAGGTACAGGTGTCTTGGAAAACATTTGCACTGTGATTAGGACTCTGGGTAAACCACGTGCCTTGATTTGTGTTTCAGAATGTTACCAAAACAGCTGAACTTCACCTTACTGATATTCCACTTGAATAGAGACAATTCCAATGCAGTGAATCTATTTTGGGATTTGGGGAATTTTTTTTAGTTGTTGGAAGTATTGCAGCTAATAACTGGATGGATGGAACAATTTCTTTTCTTCCCACCTTAAGAACTTGCCTGGTAATGTTTATACATATGAAAGCTCTTTCAGTAATCCAAATCAAGGTTTATCTGTGTTGCTTTGTTGAAGTTACTGAGGCAAAAACCTGTATTACTGCTTGAAAAGAAAGTACAGTGCATTTGATCAATTAGCTTTAATTGAGAACTGTTTTCCAGCAGAGTACAAACAGCAAAGGGTATGAAATCCTGGTTCATTTATGCTGACATACTGATTAGTGCATTGTAATTTCAGGCAGGGTATGTTCCTTGTCTCTTTTCCTACCAGCAGGTTTTCAAAGTGTGCCCCATGAGGTGCTGGTGAATAGAGAAATCGATAAAAATATCTGAGTTTTGAAAGGAAGGGAATATTCACTTGCCCTGTCTTGTAGTGCAGTGGTATTAAAGGGCTGTGAAGAATATTTTTGTCAGCCCGAGAGATGACAGCCAGGTTCCAAACCTATTAGATTATGAAGCTGATCAGTTCTAGGGAAAATAACTCCAAATATTCCCACAACGGGCTTTTCCTTTTCTGAGGTCTGCTGGATTTTATTACATCCTTCCAAGTAGAATGTAGTTTTTCATTCCAGGTGCAGGTCAGGTTATAACATGTTGATAAATGCACAGCCCAGGTGGACATCTCCTGCCAAAGTGAACTTGCAGCAGGATGTATTGCAGCAGACCCATACTGGAGAGCTCCTTCAGCGTGTGTTTGAAGTCACTGTCACATAAAATGGGTTGCTCTGTCACTCCTGCTGCATTCACTGTATGTGGAAACCCAGACTATTTTTTTCTGGTAAGCCAGTGTCATTCACAGACAAATAGTACAAAGGGAGGATGGGAGAAAGCATCCTGTGTTATTCTGAGACATTTTCTCCATCACACTTCTAGTGTATCTGAGTGTGCTACATTGTAATATTAATCTTGTGTATTTCGGAGGATCATGCAACTTAAAATCTTACATGAGGCTATTATTTTAAATAGGTCAACCAAGTTCTTAGCAGGATCTTCTTGACCACATACATACTCTCCCTCTGTCAGTCTGTTCATGGACATATGCCTAGAAAAATACATTAAAAATAAAACCATTGCAGAAAAACTAAGTAAATTATTCCGTTCCCCCTGAAAAATACTAAAGGAAAAGGGAGAAAAAGCCATTAGATAAGTCAGGCTAATTTGGAAACAGATGGGAAGAGTTTTACTAGTTTCTTTGTGCTTAGGGAGATTCTTTTGTTTGTTTTGGTGGTTTTTTTGGTTTGTTTTTTTTTTTTTTTAATCTCTAGAGAACTGTCACCTAGTTTTGTTTTGACTTTGAAGTGAAAAAGAAGGTAAATGGTAGTGAAATTATGTTCTGTTAATAAGAACCTATTTTATATGACGCCTTGAGAGCTAATTCTTAAACTTGGCAATAGTGCCCTCTAGGGTGTAACAGACACCTCCCTCAACACTCTTGTTTTTCATTCTGGGAGATATATTCTGGTATGCTGGCACTGGCCCAGTTCCACACTTTGGCTTTCTGCAGCTCTCTCCTTCCCAGAGGGATGCTAACCTCTTCCAGTGGCTGCGCCAGATGTTGCACCTGTGAAATTTCCATTCCCAGAGTGAATGCTTGTCAATAAGTGCAGAGTATTATTTATTTTTTATTTGACCTCACAGTTCTTTATCCCTTCCTCCAGGATTAATGGAGTTTCATTTCTTACCACCAGCTCCTGTGACCCTGGTTTCTCTCCAAGGTGAAAGAGGCCTTGTCAGCAAATTGCTGTCAATGCCAGTGAAACCAGGCAGGGGTTTGCTACAGTCTCTTAGCAGGATTAGCAAGAATGTCTTGCATACTAACGATAGTTTTGTGAACTGGCATCTCATCAGATAGAGGTAGTTAGGCCCAAGTAGGTGGGGAGGGGAAACAAACTTGGAAAAGTGCCACACACAGTCCTTTTGACATGTCACCCTGGCAGTGGTACATGGAAAGGCAGGGTGGCTCAGTGATTTTGGGGGGGTCAGCCCTGGTGGTTGCTGTAGGGAGCTGATTTGGTGCTTAATCAATGAGATCAATTCAATGTCCTGAAATTTACATGTGGGTGCCTTTGCAGTCTGTTTGCTTTTTTAATGATTATTTTTATTATCATTATTTTTTTTCATGACCCAGAGGACCAAAGCTAATGGTTTCATTTATACACAGCATTCGCTTCTCTGCTTCCTATCTATTGTTCAGGTTCCTAGGATAACCAGTTTATTTCCAAGGATGACTTTCAGACCACTTTTTTCAACTATGCAAACAGCTTCTCTGCTCAGCTCTCATCCCGTTGAAGCAGCCATGTGTGGGGTGGCAGGGGCTATGTACTATCTCTGTGAGAGAGCTTTTGCCAGCAGGTGGAAACCCGCAAAGGTTTGCCTCTTTTTGCTGGCTTTGGAAATCACCTTCACCAGCATGTTCCCTCCTAGGGGAGCACTTCCTCAGCTCTGGCAAGAATTACAGCTTAGGCTGGGACATTGCACCTGATTGACTTTGATTTCAATGTGTGTAGGTTATCTGTGTGTCTTCAATCACCTCACGGGGAAAATAAATCAGTTCTGAAAGGACAGCAAACTAAAAATGCAACATCACCAGATTATCAGTGGGACAGACCTTAAATATTACAGCACATGAAGATCCTGCAGCAAAAATCCAGCAAAACTATTGTGATCCTTGGACTATGTTGAAAAGAATAAGGTTTTACGTTTCTCCCAAGGTACACTACATAGAATGGGAGGGCATTTGCAATTTGCTTTACTTGAAAACCCATATATTGTTTTGGTCCTCAGCACACTTTTGTATCAGGACTTGCAGAATAGCTCATATCCATCTATCAGTGATGGCAAATCCACTGAAAATAAAAAGTAATTAATTTACCCCTATGTTAACTGAACATGAATTATTTAATTTTTCCTTCTTTTTGTTGTCTCAACCAATAAGTGGGAGGGTGAAACCTCTTGTAGGAGAGTTTATAGTTGAGATACACCGCTGACCTTTTAGAAACTTTTAGTCTGCAAAAGGAGCAAGCGTTTAGAGTGCCTGACTAATTGTGAATTGCAGAATTTAGAGGCCACTCTGGCAGTCATTCATTTTGCAATTTACTAATGCAACTCATTTGAATGTCTAGTTTAGACATCCTTTAATGAGAAGAAGGAATATATTAGAGTAAAAATGTGTTAGTCATAGGAACCCATTAGGTGTGTGTACGCTAAGAATTACCTACAAAGTACATTATGGGTATGCAATCCTTACTACCTGCTTTTCCTGTATAAAAACAATTATACATACACTTTTTAAGGTATAGTGTTTATAAAATGATTGCATAGTCAGAGTTAATCCAGTCTCCAAGAGTATCACGGACACTTCAAGTTCAAAATAGTATTTGCAAATAATATTTTTACCCCTTTAAAAGTAAGCATATTGGCTTGTGTTTAATATTAAAAAAAATATTGAGTGTAATTCTGGAAAATGGAGACCAATTCAAACCACATTTTGTCTTTACCATGTTCTGTCATATGTGAGTATTGAAGAGAGTACTCTCCCTTGGAGCTGCTGAATTTGGGTGGAAGTTTTGAAGTTTGAGCAGTAACTCTAAAGTATCATTGTTCAATGAAGTTTAGTCAGTGCTTAGCAAAGTTTAATTAATTTCAATGCCTTAGAGGTAGTGTAGAAAAAAAATATTTTCTTGTGTACTTATTTATATTCTGAAAAGGGAAAAAAAAACCCCAAGCAATTTTCTGAAAACTGATTATTTATCTTTCATTTAATGTTGCATTAACATTTTGTTGTCCTTGTGTAACCACTGGAATTAAAACATTAGCATTTAAACATGTGAATATTTTCTATGTTTCCCCTGCTGCCTGCTGGCTATTTCTATTTTAATGGTATTCATTTTCGATTGGTACGACAACAGGCCCACACTATTCCCCTAGTACGTGCTCTACACCTATAGCAGATCCGCAGAATTTCTTCAAAGGAGCAATATTCCCCGACGTCATCGTTCTGTAAATTAAAGGAATGGGCGTTCATGAGGGGGAAGGAAGAGCTTCAAGTAAGAAATGTATTTCTAAAGGACTTAAAGCTCTGGTTGATTGCAAGCATTCAGCCTCATTCACCTCGGATAGTTTCCCTCAGTCTCCCACGATGCAGACTCGGGGGGTTTTGCTGGCATTGTGTGCGTCCCGCTTTCCCACCCACTTCCTCCCGTGCCGCCCCAGCCTTCAGCCGTGCCTTCCCCAGAGCAAGGCAGTTGCTGTGGGAAGAACCCAGAACAAAATGCTGAGAGCTGCTGGTTAGCTGTAAAGTTGCTCATAAGGAACAGAAGATACTTTGTTTTGGCTGTGCAGTTTTACATCTCAGAGCAAATTGCAGCTGCTTTTGATGTAGTTTGTTTTTTCCAGAAAACTAGTTTTCCCTACCCCAAAGATTTAGCTGGCAAATCTAACAAAGTTAACTCAATTCTAGTCTTTTGTGGGGTACCCTAAACAGAGTGAAGTTTCTTTGTGTTCCCTTTCTAGATAGGTAAGACAACAGTTTTTTAAAATGTGGTGGTTCCTAAATGCTAATGTTTGCCAGGTCTGCAATGTAGAAGGATTTTCTTTCTAATCTGATGGAAAGACAGAACTCTGAGTACATGGAAATGGAGCATTTCCGTACTAATCCGATTCATCACTTCAATTTGTAAACGAGATCTCCAAACTGTCAGCCATGTCTTTGTGTATGCAGGAGAAATTTCCTTCGTTTATTCAGAGAGCATTGCCTGTCATTGTCATTACTGCACAGTAGCCCCTCTGGGCTGACTGAAAAGGTTCACTAAGCATTAAGCAATGGGAGTTCCCACAGAGGTTTCTGTCTTTCCTTTGGAAATGTATAATCAACTACTGGGCTGGATTACAAATTGGGTTGGTGCTTTTTATTCCGTGGTACCAAATTCAGGAGTTCTGCACTCAGTATTCTCCTAAATGCTGCAACACAGAACAGATGGAAATTTTTTTAAGTGAAAAGTTGTGCTGTTAATTTTTTATTTGAATCTCTACCATTTATAATGCAACACTGGGTAACCAGTTCACCTGCTTGATACTGGAACATTATTCTGTAAAGCTTAAATTGCTGCTGTTACTTTCTGGGGCACAAAGGAGAATTTTTCTGTCTGAGCTGATGTAACTTTTTGTAGTCTTGGTGTGATTCTCATCATGTGAACACCAAGATGTGGTACCACTGAATAAAAATTTTTGCTAGAATGGGCTACTAACAACTTTCCTTGGCCACTCTGGGCATCACAAAGTCTCAGAGAAATTATTTATGTATACCTCAAACAGTATGCATAAAATAATGCCATCTACTATATGACATTTTCCCTTTCAAATTATAAATCTGAATGATGATTGGCTAGAAACAAATGTTTGCAATAAAAGACAATGGAGAGAAGGGTCAAGTGATTTAAAGAGGAAAGATGAAAAAAACTGTCATCATTGTGAAGGCTGAACATAAGATCATTTACATCACATTTATTCAGCTTCCAGTGGTTTGGCACTCATGTGATGCCCATGAATGAGCCAGTGCTATTCCAGTTTGATGGGAGAAACTCCCTGTTTCTGGAGTTACTAACCAGGTGGCTGGTTTTCTTGGTTGAACTCTGGAGAAGCCATTTGTCTCTGAAATAATATGGGGCTTTTGGCTTCCAGGAGGAGTTCTGTTATCCCGTGGAATGCCTGGCTCTGACAGTGGAGGAGGTCATGCACATCCGTCAGGTGCTTGTGAAGGCGGAGCTGGAGAAGTACCAGCAATATAAAGATGTCTACACTGCTCTCAAGAAAGGAAAGGTAGGGCTGAGTCTGGGGAGGCTCTGAAGGGTATTGAGGGAGGCCAGTTGCACAAGCCTCCCATTTACACATTGTTTCTTACCCTTTATTGGAGAGAAAGAGTCATCCACCAAACATACCCCTACGTGTGTGACGCAAAGGTCAACTTCCTCGAATAAAGTCCAGAAACATCAAAACATTTCATGGAAACATCTTGTTTGTTGAGGTTGCCTATAAAAATGCAGTAGCATTTACAATTATCAGAGTGTATCTGTATGTGTCTGGTTTGAGCTTCGTTGAGTGAGGTGATTTCTGTCCCCATGCCTTCTGCAGGTTTGGCTACCTTTTCTATTCCAGAAAATAGAATTACAGGTAGCAACAGAAAACTACAAGTTCATCATATATGAATCCTTACTATCTAGCACAGAGAATTAAAGCCATCAGAGAAGTGATGCAACCAGAAGGAGGTTTAATTTTAGAGACCCTTTAACTAATACATTTTTCTGCAAATTGCAGATTGGAGATTGGTACTTCCCAGTAGAAGCAGCATCCTTTTCTCCCACTTTTATTTATGCTTCTTGGACACCTCCAGAAAGCCTATTTTGACTTCACTGTGTATTTTATCTACAGGCCTAACTGTGTCTAGTGTGCAGATTTATTTTAAAGGTTTAATACATTCAAGGCAGAGGAACAAGAATCTTATAATGTCATTCATTAGATTCAGCTGTTGCCTGTTGTCATGATATATAAAGCTTAGTAATGAGCTTTTATCAAATCTCAAAGTAGGTTGAGGATTTAATTAATTTACCCCACTATTAAAATTGTTTGCTTTTATTTCTAACCAAAGTTATCTAGTTAATGAGCAAGTATTTAATTTAGGCAAAACAATTAAAGGCTTAGTTCTGGATATATGAAGATACAGTTCTGGACCTTGTTCTCAATATCATCTTAGAATGATATTGAGACCAGTGCTACATCCAGACCCCAGAACTGGATGTAGCACTGCCACTGTGACCTTGCCAACAGCAACTGGTCAGTGAAGTCATCACTGTGTGGGACTTTGCTTAACAATGTGGATTCCTCTGTTCTTCTTCCTCTAGCTCTGCTTTTGCTGTCGAACAAGAAGGTTTTCTTTCTTTACCTGGTCTTACACTTGTCAGTTCTGCAAGAGGTAAATATTTTACATCTGTTAACAAATGAGTACAATTTCATAGGGAAAATGATTGATTTCTGCATTAGAAACCCTCAAAAATTTCTGCTCCTTACTGTTGGTTGGGTCTATTTCTGTAACAGTCTGTGTTAAAAAAAAAGTATGCAGAAACATTTCATTTGTAAGTGACTAAATTGCTTCCTTGGACTGAAATTCTTGACTAAAATGAGAAAAATGTTCTTTTTTTTTTTTTTTTTTCTTTTTATACTTATGAGAAAGCAACATGGAATTTACTCAGGCTCCCCACTCAACAACCTTCTACAACCTCTGTGTTTGGGGAAAACATTTCAAGACAATTTACTTTTTGGGCAATTTTTTGAGTATTGGGGCAGGGGAAATGCAAGAAGGAATATTTGCAGGCAAAATGATAAATTTCAAGTTAACAGTGAGACAGTAAGTGAGAAGATCTATGTAATCACTGAGTTTTGGTCTCACTTACCAGAAGAGGTTTCTTTAGAGGAAAACCAGCTTATTTTTCTTTTTTTTTTTTTTTCCCAGTTTTTTAATTTAGGTGCCATTCTTGTTCTGCATTTCTCCTTGCTTCTGGCTTCATTTTCTGATTGAAGTTACTATGTTAACTTACTTCTTCAAAGAAGCTTTAAAATCAAATAAGTTTATTTAAGGGGAGGATGGAAGGGGGCAGGTTTCTAACTCCTGAAATCTCTTATTCTTGATTTAAACATAATTTTTCCCAATGGATTGATTCATGCTCTTGTTTTTTTACACAGGCCTGTATGCTCGCAGTGTTGCAAAAAAGTAAGTAAGGAAACTTATGTTTCAAGCTTTTCTGAAAAGCTGCAGTCTTTGTAATGATGCTGCACGTGCTTTGTGCTGTTGCCAACAGATGCGGCTGCCATCAAAGCCATACTCCACTCTCCCCATCTTCTCCCTGGGACCTTCAACCTTGCAAAGGGGAGAAAGCTTCATGAGGCCAGAGAAACCCTCTACCAGTCACCACCATTCCCTGCGGAGCAGGTGAGAGACACCCCGGCCCCACTTGTGTCTGTTGCAGATGTTCCCCAAATGTTTCAAGCTGGGTTATCAATTGTGAAGATGCTGCTCACCTGTTTTGTAGTTGGCCATGTTTTTAATGCCTGTAGTTACTTTCCTAAAGCCTAACAGTATCCTAACAGTGTCTTAAACCTTTTTCACATTACAGTCAAAAAATAATGAGAGTCTGGGACAAATGTATTTCTATAGGACCTCTAGGAGAAAATATTCTTAACATGTCTTTTTCTAGTGTGAATGGACTCCGTGGAGATAAATCTTACAGACTGAAATCACCCACTGAATGGGAATTCAGTAATGTCTAGTGCACAGATTTATCTTCTTTCCCCCTAATGTTTCTTACTCCAATTTTCATAATTTTTCCACTTTAATATTATGAATTTATCTGTTGGTTTTATACCTTATACACAGAGGGTTGTCAAAGCTAATTCAAGAAATTAGATATAAAATAAATGCTCCTTTTTGAGGGAATCTGCTGCATAAACCCTCTGCATAGATCACCATTGTATGGTGCTGTGTAGATTAGCCAGAGACATCAGCTATTTTTAGTTACTAGTTGGGTTGTTTATGCCAGGATGTAAATGTTACACACACCCTCAGTCAGTGACCCCGCAATCTTGCCAATCCAGGCAGAAGCTGTCCACTCCAGTGTTTGGAGTAATTTGGGACAGGACAAAGGAAAATTTAAATTCAGACTTTTCGGATGGGATTTTTCCTGGGTCCTACAGCCAAGCTGACAAATAACATGACAGATCCTGCTCTTTTACCTTTCAGATTTACCTCAAGGTCCAAGTCTGTGGATAAGTCACACGAAGAGTTTCCCAAAGAATTAATGGAGGACTGGAGCACTATGGAGGTTTGTGTGGACTGCAAGAAGTTCATCTCAGAAATCATCAACTCAAGCCGGCGCAGCCTGTCTCTGGCCAACAAGCGAGCCAGGTTAAAAAGGAAAACGCAGTCCTTCTACATGTCCTCAGCAGGAACCTCGGAGTACTGCCCTTCAGAAAGGACGATCAATGAGATCTGAGCCATGTGCCTTCTGCTTTGCTTCATCTCCATGAGGTCATTATCCATCAGCGAGGTCACTGGATCCAGATTGTCACCCCGTTGCTTCGTTCCACTTGACTGGCTTGGGTTTGCATTCCATCACAGGATTTCCTACTCCAGCAGCTCCCAGAGACACAGAGCGCTGTGTTTGGATCTGTGCAGGGCGATACACAACGGGTCAGCTGCTCCCACTGGGAGAAAATCGATAGTTTGAAATTGTTGCCTCTTTTGTATGCGTGCGTCGAAATGAGAAAGCGTTTTCTCGCTTTCAATCTGTTTTTAACCATGCTTTGAATCATTTTTCAGGAGATGAGCTGAGATCAGGTGTCTGATGGAGAACCAGACCTAGAACAGCGTCAGCGTTAGCACACTAGCCAACAGTAGGTCCTGCTGCATTCCCACCCTCGGAGTGCTCACGCCCTCATTGAGGCAGCCAAGGGCTGCGTCGCACAGCAGGCACCCAGCATGAGCAGCTCCGGTCAAATCCATCTTCCTTTGACCCATTTTGGTTGCTCTGAGATCGGGGTTCAGCACAGGACTCTAGAGTGGCAGTGTCCTGGGGCAAAGCAGATGACAAAGTTCTTCGCCCGTGCGGTCAGCCATACCCCTGAGCTGCTGTACTTCTTAAGCCTTAGTGTCCTTCTGAGTGACTCCTGAGCAGGTTTTTAGTAGTTTACTTTCTATCTTGAATGTATGATAATGACTACTAGTAGCAGTGAATTTTAGTAGTAGACAAAGTTGTACAGTTTATGAGGAGGATGGGAAATAAGGGAGGCTTCTAATTTTAACTGAATACCTGTAAAATCCTTCTCATGGTTACTCAGAGAAAGCAGTGAGTAAGGTGTAAATTTGTATTATAATGGAGCACACAGATACTGCTATAGTTCTGTCTGGCAGCATATCCACTAGTAACCCCATTTTTTCTGGGGTTTATAACTTGGCTGTAAAAATTCGTGTTCTGCTGAAATTTGGGACAGTGCTCTCTCAGATTGGGAGCGATCTCCTTTTTCCCTTTAATCTTTTTTTCATTCTTTTGCCCTTTTTAATTCACTCACAAGAGAGTGCTAGGCTAATTGTTTAGAAGTTCCAACAATTTTACAATGTTAACTAACATCTCATGCTTTTTTGTACTTTTTTTAATATTCAAAATACTTTTTTTTTTTTTTAATTCAGTCATAGCCAGAGTTTAGTCAATAATTTGGGCCAGATCTTTTTGGTATTTAAAAACAAGCTAACGTAGCCAAGTTATTAATACTTGAAAATCAACTACTGTAACTTTTTTCATAAATTTTTTAATACCCTGAGGCATATTTAATATCTATATAGCAGTGTATTATAGAATGACATAGCAGAAAAGTTTCAGATCTATTTATTAACATTTCTATTCTTCAAATTAATGAGAGATACCTCAGAACTGCTCCAAAGTAGCTGGGACTGGACTTCCATAATGTAATTTTAAAGATGTATTAAACAAAACAGCTTCCTCTGTTCCTCTGTCCAAAAAGCCCAAGAGACAAATGCCCCTCTGGCTCTGGCAAGGCACAGTGCCCGGGCTGGGAGGCACCAGGGCTGCTTGGCTCCCATTTGGAAGCCTTTGGAGCAGCCATCCATATCGTCTCTTTCAGGCTGATTTGAAAAGCACATGCAAAAGTCTCTGTAAACATTTCCAGGGAGTCAGCCATCCTTATTTTTTTCTTAAAAGCCCCTTTGGAAAATGAGAATTTTTGCATATGTAGGGATGATTGAAATAGTTTATATTTTTTTCTGGACCAATGCAAACAGGAAAAGCAGGGCTCAGTGCTAACTCTCCCTCCTTGCTGTCCCATTTAAGGTCATGTGTCACAGCCCTGTTCTCATGGTATCTCTGGAAAAGTGTCTTGCATGTTAAGGCACCTGGAGTACTGGCATGGGAAAGGGATGTAGGATTGCAGGGGAGCAGCACAGGCTGGCTGGTGGGAAAGATTCTGCTGTTGCTGGAAGGGTTGCCTGATCTCAGTCATATCAGCACTTTTTCTTGTTTCTGTGCCAAAACCAGAAACCAGGCCGTGTGTTTGCTGCACAGTGCACCGGGGAACCAGACAGAAACAAATGCAGGAAATATCACTTTGCATCTGCCCTGTTGTTGTCACAATTTTTCATGGAGATGCCCCGGCCATGTTACAGTTTCGCAGTCCTCTGCTCACAGTCTGCTTCCCTGGTGTCCTCAAGCCACCGAGGTGTAGGGCATCCAGCACATTTGTTTTCCTCTTGGAGAGGAATTTGGGATGTTGTAGAGCAGGCAGGATGAAGGACTAAGTAACTCCTGAGCGTGTGAAGGGAAACAAGTCTTTCATGCCTGTGCCCTGTTCCACTCTGGCAGTGTCCAGGGTGGCTCTGGGGCAGTGGCAGAGCCTTGTGATCCAGCCTGTGCCTTCCCAGAATTCCCACAAGTCCTTGGCTCAGGGCAGGCTCTGCTGTGCTGGGCAGGGCACAAACACTGAAAAACAATGCAGGGGCTGTACAGATGACTCCTTGTTGCTCACACGGAGCTGCCATGGGCCAGGGTCTGGATAACCTCCCTTTTTCACTGGGAAAAACCCTCCAAGCTGCTGACACATGCTGTGGCAGGCTCCAGAAGACATGCTGTGGAGGGCTGCCTCTCCCCTTCGCTCTATCCCTTCCTCCCTGGCACGGTTGCTCCGCATCATCCTGACATTTCATTCCACAAGCAGAGAAGCAGCGGGTTGGTTGGTCTGTCGCAGGAAGCCTGAAGGAGCTCAGCTCGCTGGTTGCCTGGCTCTGCAGAGGGGGCTATTTTTAGCTTTCCATCTCCTCCCTGCCTGCACCAGCATCCCAAATCCACTGCAGCCATTGGCCCAGCACCCCGTGGTGCTGCCCAGCATGTCCTAGTTACGGGCTGAACTTCACGTCAGCGTAGGAGGGGGAAATCAGAAGCTTGTAAATATCTGTAATATATTTATTAATATTTAGGAAGTCTCCATCAATCATGCAATGGGAATTGATTTTCCCATGATGTTTTAAAAAGGAAATGAGTCTTATTTATATGTGTGTTGGCTGTTACCTTTTATTAGAGTTAATGCTTTCAGCCCCCTAATACAGTTTGCACATCTTAGAGTGAATTACTGCTGAAAAGAATGTGGCACTAGCACAGTGAACTCCGTTCCACAAATTTTACAATTATTTTCTTCTGTTTTTTTTTTTTTAGCTTTATTAGTATGCCCAATATTTCTTAAAATATATCATAGCAGACCCAAGGAGCTAAAAATGCCTCTGGCAGCATCAGTCTTGTTTTGTATGTGAACCTGGTTGTGGGGAATGCAAAACCAGCTCTGCCTCATGGCAGTGATGGAAGATGTGAGCAGGCTTTTGCTGCAGCTCTCAGACCTGATCTTTCAAGTGTTCATGGTGACAGTAGTGTTTTGAGGGGTTGTTGGGTTTTTTTTTCCCTTTCTCCATTATTTGCTTTATACAGGGAGGGGTGTTACCTGGTAAAAATAAAATGCCTTTCCATTATAACCCTTGTCTGTGTTAATTATTCATGGGAAAGCTGATTTAAAGGTTCTGTATCTCTCTTTTTTTGTGCTTTTGTAGTTTTCTAAGATCAGTCAGCTGTTTCTTTTGGTTAAGAATTGTTAATAAAAATGATTGCATAACAGCTGAACACTGGCTGGGCTGCATGAAGGGATGAAAACCTGTCGAAGTACCTTTAGAACAGCAATAAAAACTGCTTGTGTAACCCCAGTGATGTGATTAGCTCCTTGTCATCATCTGCAGACAACTCCCTCTGCTACCAGTGTGCTGCTTCTTCCAACACTGGCAGGCTGTACCTGAGGCAGCACATTTGTCCTGCATGTAATACAGGCTTTGGGAAATCTCCATCCCTTCTTCATCATTGGAAGAGAAATTCTGACACTCTTTTGGAGAGGTTTTTGATGGATTTGGTTTAGTTTTTAAACCAGAAGTGGAGAGAAGATTATTATCACACTCTTACATTGTTCTCTCTTCTCTCCTGAGTATCCCTTTTTCCCCAGTCTAGTTCAGCATCAGCTTCCCTGGTTCATTACTGGCTGCATGCTCTATAGGTTAAAACTGATTTAGAACCTCCAGCTTTAAACTGCTGATTGCTACCTTCCTGCTTTACTTCATCCAGCAGCACTGCACAACTCTTAGGAATATCTGTCTTACAGCTCAGTCTCATCTGTGAAACAGTGACACCACACAGGCATGAGAGAAAGGTGCTGCAACTCTACACTCTGGTGCTACAGCACATGGATTATGTTCATGTTACTAGAAAATTTTATACTGTTGCCATGTTGATAACTTGGAGCTGCTCTGGTTTATTTCTTCTTTTGTATATGTGTATCTTAAGGCCAATCTGAGAATGTTTATGAATACCAATTCCAGCTATAGAAACCTCTTTTGTTCTTTCTGTCTGATTTTTACTACTGTGTTTCAGATTTTTTGGGTACCTGAAATTACTATTCCTCAGAACTACCTTGTAGGAGAGCCGTGACATTAGCTCAGCCTGATGTGATACAACAGAGCACAGAACCCCTGTGCTGAGGGGCACCTGTGAGCTCCAACAGCCCAGAGCCTGGGCAGCCTTCCCTGTTCCCTCACCTTGACATTGAAAAATCCCAGAGCTGCCCATGCTGCTCAGCTGCCCTGGCACAAGCTGTGAGCTGCTCTGTGTCCCAGAGTCCCCAGCTGCAAAAAGACACTACAAAGTGGTTGCAAACTGTTTAAAGAATTTTGAGAGCTGCTGCTGAAGAGCTGAGTGCTCAGTGTCAAAGCTGAAAGGATCCTGCAGTGCAAGTTCCCATCTGCTTTCAGTACGTGAAAACAATTAGCCCTACTTCCAGATGAAACAAATTCCAGAGAGGTGAAACTTGACAATATTCTGACAAGCAAAGTCTTGTGAATTAATTTTTCTATGGTAGGTCTGCACTCAACGAATGTCATGAGGCGTAATCAGGAGATGGAGCTAAACAGGCATCAAATTTTATGCAGTAGTAGCTTAGTTTGTTTATTTGCAATAAATCAATTCAGTAACGTTCCAGTTTGTTCCCTGGTCAGGCTATTTTGCAGTGTCAGTGCCTGGCTGAACCGAGTGTCAGATGAGAGGTAGCCCAGGCACTGTGTCCTGAGGTAATGGGAGCTGCTGCCGTCTGCAGAGGGCAGCGAGATGGGGTCTGTAGAACATTTCCAGATGTTTGGAACAACCCTTTGGAACAGACCCTTCCGAACAGGCCTTACTATAGCTAATTTAAAAATACACTTGTAAGCAGATGGTCTTTCAAGGTACCAGATTGCTACTGTAAACTCTGAAAACTCTCAAAAGCTGAAAAGGACCTGTTAAGATTATTGATATATTTGATTTTTCAAAAAAAAACACCCATAAGAGCACTCAGTATGAAAAAAATACTCTTGGTCCCTCCGATGCAGCTGAAGGTGTTTCCACTAAGCTTCAGGTCCTCTCTGCATTTCTCTAACCAGTGACACCGGTGCTTAGCAATGGGAGCCAGCAATGCTTTGGGTTTTGCAAGATGGGCCCTGGGCCAGACAGTGCAGCATGGGATTTTTTAAACTGGATTTCAGAAATCTGAGTTCAGAAATCTGCTAAATTTAGAATTAAAGGACATGGGCATGAGTTGACATAAGTTCTGCAGGAGGTGGGCTTCCAAAGTTTGGTGGAAATAAGCACCAGTTCAGCTGGCACAGATCTCTAGAGAGGCAGCACTCTCAGGGCTCAGCTTTCAGGAGAGACAGAGCCCAAGGCCCAGCTTCAGCTGAGACATTTAAGGAGGGCATGTTCCCATTGAAGGGTTCATGTTTTCACTACCTGTGAATCAAAAGCGAAAAGAAGATAATGAGAAGGGGGTTTGAGCTGTATTTCTGTTAAAGCTGGTTCCATCTCCCTCACACCCTTCTTTAATAAAAAAAAAAAATTCCCAAACAGGAGGTGCACTTTTTGGACATGAACAGGCCTAAAGCACAAACCCTTCCCCTTCGAGCTTCCTCTGCTTCTGTGCTGTCACTGTGCATGTACCGTCTGCGCATCTTCAGGGACACCAGGGGCATCAGCTCTAACAGCAAAAGGCCACAGAATTGTCTTCTGCTTGTTTCCATGTTATGTGGTACTGAAATGCAATTCCTTGTTCATGCGTTATTAATTAAAAGCTCTTTAAAACTACTGCATTGATCTCACTTTCTTGAGGGAAATGTAAAGACCACGGGCACCATTTCCTACAGAGCACAGCTGGCGAGGCCATGTGCCATATTTGTTTGGCCAAGCAGAGCTCTGAGCTTTAGCAAGGTCAGACATAAAATTATAGCAAAGTAAAAGAGAAGGTATTGTACCAGCAGGGCCCCACATTAGGGGCCCTTACTGATCATTTCACTTGCAGGTGCCTTCCAATAAAATGAGAATCATACCTCAGTCACCTTCAGTAGTGGAAAAATTAAAAGGACAGGACTTGTATTTCACAGAAATGCCTTCTCACTGAACAAATCCATAGTGAAAGCATGACCTGCTCCCTGGAGCTGCCATTAAAAGACTTGGCCCATAACCTGCATGATTCTGACAGGTGGAAAGTAGTATTGGTGGGATGAGAAGGTAGTTTATCAGATAAATAAGGTCTTATTTACAAGTCAAGGCTAGGGATTTTAGATGAGTCTTTCCTGTTCTAATGCAAAATGAAGCAGCTGCGAGTCACAAATGCAGTTACCAGTCCAGGCCCAGAGGACCCCTGCAGAGCTTTTGAGCAGTGTGTGGCTTACAGCAAGCTCCAGGGAGACTGGTACTGGATCCTGCTGCCTACCCAGCACAGACTAATGGAAATTGGTTTTCTGCAGCTTTTTCAGAAAATCAACAGTCGGTTAGATATTATCACAGTCACACCCAGAAGTGTTTTTTTGAACTGCACATGGCATTTATTTTGGATAGCACCACAGGGTACAGAGACACTTTACAGCCCTGGCCTTCACAGAGTGGTGTTGCCTACCCACCACTGCTCCACCTGAGGATTTGAATGAAAAGTTTCTCATCAAGGAGCATGGCTGGTCATTCACTCAGTGCTAGGTTATTACATTGTCAGCACATCAGTGCCCAGTTTGTGCTCTGCAGCACTTCCTGACACCACTCACTGCAGCTCAATGCCTTTGCTTATTTTAAGCAAAACCTTCAAGAATATGGGAGCTTTCACTAGGATTGCCTTTTGTCCCAACAAATATAACCCTCCTCCAGCATGCCTGCTGACCTGATGAGGTAAAGAAATAAGAAGTATGGGGGAGCACGGAAGACTAACACTCCAGACCATTTAACTACACTGTTTTAATACTTCTGTTGCTAACATGAACCTGCACCAGCACAAAAACTAGACATCAACCAGAAGCCAGTCTATTTGGAGTGTGGCATCTTCAACATCTTGAGATCCTCCAGGGCCAAGAACCAATGTGCCAAGTTTGCCACACTCTGGGAACCACTGCTGCTGTCTTTCCTCACTTCCTCCCCTGCAGAGGAAGCAGTTCTTCCCAGCTTCTTCCTTCCACAGCAGGTGTGTGTGACGCAGCTGTGGGGATGGGGAGAGCAGCCACACTTCTATCCAGCGTGGAGACCTGATGTGCTGGCACCAAATTCTTAAAATCCAACCACCTCCCTATATCACACCCTTGAATTGCAACCCAGCAGCTGAGAAACACCAAACTGCAGCTTGAACGACTGCTGCAAACAACCTCCCTCTCACAACTCACAAACCCAACTTCAGTTCCACTTTCAGCTCTCAAAATGCAGAATTCTTTCTCAAGATGGCACTTGCTGCCTATTAATCAACATGGTTACAAGCACTGAGGACAGAGCACAAGTAGGAAAGGTGCTGATGCCTGGCAAGTGGAGCAGCAGATTGGAAAACCAAGCATTTAGCCACATACTTCCTAAGAGGCAAGAAATGGTGGAGTGAAAGCAGCCCAAAACCAAGGAGGAATGAAACAGAAAGGAGATGGTGCAACAGAAGCAGACAGGGATTAGCTCCTTGCAAGAAGGAAACAAAGTGTCAAGAAAGTAATACAGGAACTTGGTGTGTAATTGGTGCTGACCTGAGGGTGTGGCAGAGGATTTCAGCTCAGAGAGCCTGTGGTGACTTTTGTGGAAGCCATTGCTGAAGTGCTGAAAGCGCTACGCACAAGTCAGCCAGCCCTAAGACAACACTAAGTAAATATTTCATTTCTGATTCAAGGAGAAGCTTTAGACAACTCTTCTCCCATACTTAAGCAATACATGAACCTTTCCAAAGGCTTTCCTACCCCTGACACTCATGTTTTCATCCCTCCAGCAGGCATGTATGGAAATGCTGCAGCACAGGTTTTCAAATGTACACACGCCACCAACTTTTCCCTCTTTTTGTGCAGAGCTCTGCCATAGCTGCACTCCCCTGCCTAGCAGAACAAGACCAGGAGCTAGAACATCTCTGTTCCTCATCCAGGAAGTGGCATCACTCCTGAAAAGGGGACAACTGACCTGCTCCACAGCCATCCATCTTATCTTCCAGACATGAGCTGCTTTAAGCTTTAAGTTTCTGTTCCAAAATAGGAAGGGCTTTAGGTCCACATAAAAAGAGCAATGTAAATATCTGCTATTCATTTAATTGCTTTCAACTAATAGACATATTTTTTAAAGTAGGTTTATTCATTAAGATCATATAATTTAGTTACACCCAAATAAAGTTTACTTTCAAACTAACCAGAATATGAATACTGAAAACTTCCTTAAGCTACAAACACTTTAAAATTATCAGCTCAAAACAGTGACCAACATTTTAGTCTTCTGTTTTTTTAAAAGTTACTCATGCTCTTTAACAGCTTCCTGAACACATGCTTGCCACTTGAACAAGTAAACATCCTTGCAACATTTGTCTCACTTTGTGTGCACACCAAAAAATAAGTTTAAATGCCCTAACAGAGGTTCTGTCAGAGAAACATATACTACATCTGGACCAAACATGACAATTCTGTAAACATCGGACAAGGCTGGAGTCATTACCAATATATATTTATGCATATTTAATAGGAAAGTTTCTGCAGTTATTGGAGTATTTTTCCAGATAATGAGAAGCATTTCAAAGGATTCTAAAACCATTTTGTACCCACATGGAAAAGAGTAGAAAAGGTTCAGTTACACTGGTAGTCAGTAGTTAACAGAAAGCATTTAGAAATGAGAGTCCATTTGTGGTTCTTATACTCTTGTTTTCTCCATTCAGCAAATTAAAAGTTTCTCTTTATGAAACCTTACCATTTGGATTTAAAATTTTCTGCTCATTTCTCATTTCAAGTCTTCTGGTTATTGCATCAATTTCTCCCTCAGTTAAGATGTGATGTGAAGAGCAAGGACCAGTGGAACAGCACAGTCTCTTTATTCCAGCAGCCTACAAATACCCTTCTTAGACATAAGTATTTTCCAGCACCTTCCAGTAATCACTACCCCTGTCCCTATAGGGAAGGGAGGAACTAGGACAAATTAATAAATAGGAAAATAAATTATACCCTTCTCCCCACCAGAAAAACTATTTTAGGCTATTAACATCAATAGAAACTATCCTTGTTTGGATACAAACATCTAAGAGGTAAAGTATCTGTGTGTCATCTTCAGGCAGCACATTTAAACAACCTAAGAAGAGTTAGTTCCACTCAAGATGTAGCCTTTCAAGATGAGCCTCTAGATAAATATCAGATTCTACAGTATCATGTTCTGACTCATGTAGTTCCCTTTAACTGGCCATAAGACATTATCAGATTACAAACCAGACAAAACTCAGTGCTCTAGGACCTATCAGCCCTTTACAGAACAGAAGTTCACACAGAAAAACCTTTATCCCACACAAAGGTTTGTTTCAAGCTTTTCAGTTTGAGATGGTGTAAATAACACATGCCCTCTACCTTTGTTTGAAAAGGTACATTTAGGCTGTTTTGAATGTGCTAAATGTTTTGTTTCCAGTGTTAAAGATAAATTGTTCATATGAAAAGAGCATCTGCAGGAGGTCAGTTTAAACTTCAGTAGATAACAAGAGCTGCTGTGGAGATGATGGATGAGGTTCTCTTCCACTGATCCGGTATTCTTATAAATGGATAAAACCTCTGCAGATCAGCCTTGGGAGGGAGCTCTACAGAGCAGTCTGCAGAATAAGACTTTTCTGTCAGTTACTTTGTTTTATTTGGTGAACGCAAACTTTTGGTTTTATTTTTCTGTGGCCGCTGCTGCCATGGCTGGTTTGATCCCCTCACGCGTGGACTTCAGCTCTTCTAGTTCTGTGTTTAGTTTGCTGATCACCCATTCCAGGGCATCCCGACCCTGCCAGAAAAATACCAGAATTTAGGATCAGAACAGACACAACACCACTGCTCATGTTTCTATAGTTCTTCCTCTGTCAGACATGAAACTTGTTTTAAAATCAATGCCATGCCCTGCATAGTTTGATACCAGATTATATTGATAATTTCTTAGCATCTTCTTGTGGAAACTTCGCTGCAAAGGCATTTGCTTCACCCCTAAGCCAGAAGCAACTGCAATGCTGGTGTGAGCTCCCTGTAGCACAAGGCCGAATTCAGCAGTCAAGTTTCCTTACCTAAGAGATGCTGGTTTTGATGTTTGCTGCTCCCACCACCCAAAGAATATTATGGCAAAATCCAGGTACTATTCTCAGCTTTATTAGCCAAGTTATATAGAGAGTTTTTGAGAAGATCCAGGACAATTAAAGTCTTCCTGTGCTCTTTAAAGTAGCAGCTAAGTGATCTGATACCTATCAAGAGTTCAGAAGTGGACTCGCACTGAATTCTACATTTGTACACAGCAACTTTTCAGCAGCTAAATCAGACTAATTGAGAGTTGCACATTTTATATCAAGGTATGGGAATGTCTCAATCTCAGAACGGACAGCCAGTGCTTCAGTAAGAGCTGGAGAACCCAGGGCAATAAGCCTGGCTAAAATCTTTTACCTGAAGAAGACTCTGTAGCAGCTGCACCCTAATGACCATAAGATGCAGCCAGTGGCACAATGAAGTCAAGAAAGACTTTAACTAAACAAAAGTCAAGATTTTATAACTCTGCAAGCTCAGAATAGCAGCTTTTGTCAAAGCAAGCAGATGGGATCAGACCAGGAGAACACCTGGCCTTTCTTCACTAAGAGAGAAGTCAAGATATATTCACCTCCATTACTCTACTAAGAATAAGAAATATAAACAGTGGAGAGCAGTAAGTGGGAGCCACGTGACTCTGGCCAAGTTCAGAATTTTGGAGACAAAGGTTGAGCCCAAAAAGTCATAAAAGTTCAGGACAGCCATTGTCAGTGTTTAAGCCTTCTGTAGACACTGAAGAAAGGACAAGCAAGGCCTCCTCTGCACAGAGAATTTTGTTCCAAACTGTGATGAGCCACTTTAGTTGTATTCATTAAAGGTAATTAAGTGCATAGAAACATCACAGTGTCCAGAACCTGCTGTTGTCCTTTATAGACTGCTAAGTATGAACAAGAATCTGCATAAGCAGCTTTAAAAACCTAAGGAAAAAAGAATGTCAGAAGAACGCTCATACACACTTCAAGGATTTTTTTGCCAGGCTACAAACATCATTCTGGAATAATATGATAAGGCCAGATGAAGAGGGCAAAGTGTAACCTACTAAAAGAAAAAAAAAAGTTTTACTGTAAATAGGAGCACAGTTATCTCAAGACTCTCTTGAGATGACTCACTAAGGGCAGTGAAGGGCTGACTCTGTTTATCTTTGGGTTTTCCATATTCCAGGGACTCACAGAATAAAAACTAATAGCTACTTCTGCACTGGCAGGTAGTCCTTAAACTGAGAAAAGTCATCCAGGTATCACACTAAAGTGTTCAGCTTTAGTCAAGGCTCAGAAAGGGAGATTAAGCTCCACCCCAAATCACCTCGAGAACTAGAATGTTTAAGTTAATTAATTCAAGAGATGCCTTTAAAAGATGATAATAATAATATTCAAGAAAGCGCAATTGAAATTGTCCACTTTAAGTATAGGTTGCTGATAGAAGATCTTAGAAGCAATGATTTAACTTCTGAGCTCCTTCCATTTGAGCACCAAAGTGACTGTTCTTCAGCAGGGAGTAATTTCCAACTTCTCCACAGACTGTGCAAGACCTGGGAATGCCAGCAAAGCACAAATAAAAGCACCCACACATGGGCAAGCTACTGCACAGCAACAAGTTGTAACCAGCTGTGAATTAACTGAGATGAGTGCTCACTAAGGAAAAAGTGGGGGGCAGGGAAAGGGAATCATCTTTCAGTAAGCAGGTATTTGGACCTTTAAAAGTCAAGTCTAAATATCCTCTCTGAGGTGACACAGGTACACAGAACTGAGACAGCAACAGCTTGGATGTTACATTTGTTATATTGCTTGTCAGAAGGTCAAACATCATGGCCATAATGAAAAACACAGATTCTTTTCAGGCCCTGACTTGAAACTATCACATCACTGTGTTTTCCTTGATATCTTTGTGGATGAGATAAATTAATTTAAAAAATCCGTGACATTCAACTGGCACACCAAGATATTTCCTCCAGTTTTTGAGAGTAAATAGGTCTGTATATATCTCCTTAGACTTGCAAACACTATATGCCATATTTTGCAGCTAAGAATAAACTCATGATTTTGGCAAGGAAGACTTCAGGAACATTCTGCACAGAATGAGTTAGAAATCTCAACCAGATCCAAAGCCTCCAAGTGCCACGAAAACTACCCAGTTATCAGAAAAAAATCTGACAGAGGACTGTCTATAAAGTGTCATACTGTACAACAACTTCTGCAGTCAGTCATTTAGCAAGCACATTCATCCCCAGGCATGCAGGGTGTTTTATTCATTATTGCAGGTGTCAGCAGCATGATGTGGCTGGCAGAACAAGCGCTGCATATGAAGATTTGTTGGTAGAGCTTAATGACTGATAAGTGCTGAGCCTTTGTAGTTGATGTTTTCCAGAAAAACAGCCATAAAAGCTTAGTGGAATGAGAATGTAAAAGCAAACGCTCACGGCATACACAGGTCTCAAAGTAAGCATGTAAAAAGCCCCACTTTCTTAACTAAGAGAAGAACAAATTGGATTTCTTTGTTTTTAAGAAATCTTATTGGTTGAAGCAGAAGCCAATACAGGAATGACAGGGACAGGCTACACTGACTAGTGGAAGGAGAACAATCTGCAGAGAGGTCTCAGAGAGGCAAATACACACAGTTCTCTCAACGCTGAACTCAGATTTGTTCATAGTTATATAACTGCAGGGACATGTCACTACCAAAATGAATATAACTACAAGACCAATGAAAAACAGGAACAGTCTGGCATCCTGACAGCTTCAAGCTTTGCACAGAGTTCCTCAGAAGAGCAACATAATTCCTTAGGCAGAAGAAAAGCAAATGCAATTCTGCTACACAAAACACTACCCCTGTTAGGCAACCTGTTTCGAGAAATCAATTTTATATCCTAGGAACATAGCTCTGTTTCATTTTTATAAAGCCAATTCCACTAGCCAATTTATTAATTTCTTTAGGCACCAGCTTTATATACTGAAATCACAGAAACTAGGACCAGATCAAACACTCAGTGGAGAGACACCTTCTCATCCCTAGCTGTCTGCAGCCTTCACGCCATCAGCTAGACTGTGTGGCACAAGACATGGCTGCAGCACGTTGGCTGCCCAGTGGCACAAGCATGGGTTCATGGATCCAGCCTGGACCGGGGCTATGCTCACCCTCCACAACTGCAGTGCAAGGAACAGGTCTGCCATTCCTGTATGCAAGGTGTGTAAAACAGACATGCAGGGTAGTTTATGAAACCCACGCGACAACAGTCCATGCAGATATTCGCTAGAAAGCTGAAATGCTGTACCAAGAAGAAGAATGCTGGCATTACCACTAGTTAGTACAAACTGCAGGTGTGGAGAACTGCTAGCTTAGAGCGCTTTCAGAATTTTGAATTATCCACTCAATAGCATCCCACCCCTAGAGTAACACAAAAAGATTTACAACAAACAGCAAATTATTTTTTCATTGTCATTAAAAATAATAATGCATCACCTGCCACTGCTACCTCAGAGCAAAGTCTCAATAATTCCTATTTCTTCAGAACAACAAAACATTTTTTAGTAACTGTCATGAAGTTTAAGAGGGAGGTTGAGAACACAGAGGCACAGCACAGCATGTAAGAAGAGCTAGTAGTAGCACAGTAGGTACTGGTTAACAAGGAAAGGGTTGGTAACAGCAATTACAAATTCCTGCCAAGTTCAAAATCTGTAAAGACTTTTCAGTGAAATACATAGGACAAGAAGACCTTTCTGATTCGCAAGAAGCTTGTAAGCCAGTGTGCTCCTTGAAAATAGCAGAACGGAACAAACTTTAGAAGAAATTGAGCTCTCTCACAGGCAACACCTCAACAGGTACAAAGAAATATTTACAGTTTCTCTGATTTCAAAAGAGACATGCAAATATAACTAATGCCTCAAGAGGAATTTTGCCAGCATTTTAACACGTGCCTAACTTGATCTTGCACACCAGCCAACTAGACAATGCTTTGCTACCTCTGGATCAGCCTGAAATTTGGTTGTGAGCCAGGGTTTGTTCCTCTCTTTCAAGAATATACATTCCACACAGACTTTTAAATGGATCAGAGCAGAACTGTAATTTAACTGAAATACCTTCCATTTAAAACAAACAAAGAGCACCCAGCTAGGTAAAGGTACTCTTCAGTGTCTTGAAATGATCCATCCCTCCTTCCCCCTCCCATAATTTTAACATGTTTTCCATTCACCTTAGGAGAAGCACACAGAAGGGTGGAAAAAGGAGGCTTTCTCCTCTCTAATCTAGTTGGTCCTACCAAGTTGGCTTACACTGGCTTGTTCAAGAAGTATCCCTCACAAGGATGAAGGGGTGGCCAAAGCACAGGATTTATGACATAGCAGGAGTAACCTGGACCAGATTCCCACTGTGCTGAACCCCTCCAGCAATGCAGAACACAATCTCAAACTCCTAACAGCACTCATCCTGTTGTTAAGCAGCAAGGCCTATGCTTCTCTAGCAATTCCATTCTTCCCCCAAAAAAACTATGGGACAAAGTGCTCAAGAATAAGCACTCCCATGGCTCTGCTTGTGCTGCAAAGCAGCTCCACAGCTGCAGGCAAAATGAAAAAAGCAAGCACAGGACAGATCAGTCAGTGCAGTGTTACCCAGGTGAGCCAGCACAGCCTCACTTCCTCAAAGAACATGCTTCTGCTTACACTAAATTACTTTTAGCCAAAGGCAAGGAGACAGCTCAATAATGGATATGAACTGAAACAACTGACAAAAGCAGCATAGAAAATATGCTTGTATTAACTGATACTATATCCACATTATAAAGGCTGAAAGTGACATTACATTTTCTACTAGCACTAACTCCTAGAAACAGGTTGCTGAGCTTCTATAAAAAAATGTATTGAAGCACTGTGCACAAAATCTAGAGAAATTAAATATAACATTCAACACACATCATTGACAATTACTATTTCAAAAGAGTGATTGGGTGGGGAAGAGAGGGAGAAAACAGAATAAAGATGTACCTTTCTGGCATTAGAAGATATCGTGTTTGCCATCAAGCTTTCCAGATAACTGCTCAAGCTAATGCCTTTAACAGTAATAACTGCTTCTTGGGTTAGCACAGTCCTGTAAGGGAATAAGGAAAGGTTAACACCTAAGCTGAAAAGAACTAACAAATTGTCTCCTAGACACAAAGACACACCCAAATTTCTCTACTTACTTTTCCGGGTTTTCTGGATGAGGTGTGTAAACCAGTCTCTCGTCAACAGACACCAAGTTTGTGAGCGTAATCTTAAGAACAAAAACAGAGCTGAAATCCTCACTTCCCACCTTTCATTATTCTGTTATCAGCAGCACTACTCAATACTCAATTTAGTGTCAAAATACTGTACACAGAATATAAAACCCAGAACATAGTCAACAGAAAGACCTATAAAGGGTGATGCATCGTCTCCTATCCTTGATCTAATTACATCAAATTTCCCATTCACAGGACAGAGCACCAACAGCTCTCTCTGAATGTCAAGTTTGATTTATTGCCAGTGATTAAGAGAGGCTCTTTCAGACCCCCATAGCACCACCTGGACTAGACAGAAAATTAATACTCAGGAAGGACAAGGCCTCTTGTACAGAAACAAGGCTCTCCTACAGACAACCCCACATTAAATCTGAGAGTTACAAGTTACCAGGATACCAAAATACAGCACAATACTTCATTTACATTTCATTCTATGAAAAAAGGCATTTCACATTAAAACTTTTGTTGGAAATGACAGAACTCATTCATCTAAAAGTCAAACTATTTTACATGCATTCCAAAAACTAATCTTACATTAAAAGCAGAATCACAAATGTTTGATGATTAAGTATTTAAATTTGGAGAAAAAGAAAAAGGGAAGGGGAAAAGATTCATCTAAGACACTGATTAAGACTTGTACATTGTTGCCTCCAATGAAAGACACAGATACATTTCTAATCTAAATGTTAAGAGCAAAACATCCACCTTCCAGAACTAATTATCAGAAACTTCTTAAGCCACCACTCACATTAGTTGAGCAAAGCTCCATCTTCTTTTCCACTGGATCTACCACAGAATGTTCCTCTATGTATGTCAGAGTTCTACTTGTTCCTAATATCTGAGGGAAAAAGAAAAAGGTTAAGTACCAAAATCCAACAAACAAACTGAACCTTGTAACACATGAATGCCAAGTTCTCAGTGACCCCAAATAAATACAAATTCATGGATACCAGAGGATTGTGATCAGTGGCGAGACTTCACTGTCTAGAATGTATCAGCCACAGAGCACGGCACAGACCAGCCTGGAAGGCATTTACAGACATACACAAATTTCATGTTTTACTTCAAAGTCAGCTCCAATTCATAGGATGATATAAAAGGGATCACACCCTTAATAAAGAATGAAGGCTGCAAAAATGTACCGCTTTGACAATACTGGGCAATCCCCACTCCGTGCTGAGAAGTCGGTGACTGTGCAGCCTCCCCTGGTTATCCAGGCTCCTGTCGAGGACATCTACTCCTACCACACACGGATTCATGGGGTTGGGGTACTTTCTCATAGCAGCTTTGATCACGGTATCCCAGGGATGCCTGCAAAAGGAAGAGGTGAGAGTATTTGTAAGTATTTTGTATTGAATTGCAAGTAATCACATGTACTAAATCAGGATATAGGTTGTGCCATGTGGTACAGGCTGTGCAGCTGATAGCTCCCAGAAATCCCTTTGGAATACAGTTATGCTTGGAAAGGCAATAAGAGAGCACTGATACAAAATCAGAAGAAAAAATAAATTCTTCTCTCCAGACTGAAGCAATGAATTATTAACGCAAGACTAAGAAAAATGAAGGCAAAAGGCAACAGTCACTCACTACTACAAGTGGCATTCCAAGCAGTGCCCACAGATGGTGGAAATCTCAGCTCACTCCAGAACTCCACCAGGAAAACAACCTCACCTAACACGTAAGCTTGCCCTGCTTTGAGAAGAGGGCTAGACTACATGACCTGCAGGAGTCCACTCCACCATAATTTTTTCTGTAATTCTAAGCATACCAAATAAACTGAAGAGGACATCACTAGCTTCTGCTCCTTCCTATAGCAAAAACAAAAGCAAAGTGAAATTAAATTCTACTAAAAAAAGGATGATTGGGAAGTTCTAAATAAAGAAACAGATTTTTAGAAACCCCATGAGTTCACAGCCTGATGTCTGCACCTACACCACTGCTTCCAGCAGTTTGTTAGCATGAATTCCACTTACAGAAACAAATTTTGATAACCTCAAATTCCTGGGATTGGAGCAGTCCTGCCACTCAAGTTCAGACTGTCCACATAGCTCTTGAGGTACTTCAGATACTTCCTTCTGAAACAGAGGAGGCTACAGAAACCATGGACTTGATCCAACAGAGAAATTCTGTCCCTAATTATTTCTATATTCAGAATAACTGACTGTCCTGACATGATAGCCTTAAAGCTATGTTTAAAAATTCAACAATTGGTATCTAACTTAAGAAGGCTTAGGGATGCCAAATTGTACTTAAGAATTGCACTTGGGGCCCTAAATGGATTTTATTTTAGTCTTAAAATAGACTGGTACAGAAAGGCACTGACAGTACAGCACTACAAGAACAAACAGAAAGTTGGACAAATAAGTTATTTTTCTTGTTAGAAAAATATCAGGAAGCTTTACTGGTGCAAGCAGGAGAAATAAGAGCCCTCGATTCCTGCAGCAGAAGAACTGGAGGATTGTTCCTTGTTCCATCTTTGGTGACTTTACACCTCCATCAACAGAAGACACAAAAACTGAAAATGACAAAATTCTGTTAAATGTCCCTAAGGGATTGAGTCAGAGATCTGATAAGTCAAAACAACATTTTATTAACCATTCAAATGAACTACCTACACCCACACACATTACGCCATAAGATGGGGAAGTTCTAATACAGAATTTGATGAGAAAATGTCAAATAAAAATAGCTTTTGCATTCCCTAGGTGACAAATACTCATCTGAAGCTCGGGAATTGTGTCATGCTCGAGCAGCCTCTGCCTGATATTTCCTGCTAGAAACCACAGCTCGCTTACACCAGACCAATGCTGAAGTGGAGCACCGAGTACTTGCATCAGCGTAAGGAATTCAGTTTTGTTGAGGTAATTAAAGAAATTCAGAGCAACGCATCAGGGGTATTTTGTAAATACGTTAAGAACTGTCACCCCCGGTGCTCTTCGGGCCTCAAGACTTTTGGAACACCTGTAGCAGAGGAATCATCCCAGAGCTGCACCAGCACGACAGCCTGGTACACACCTCCCGATACTTTTCCCTGCTGCTTCCCCGTGTCGCGAAGCTGGAACCGGGCGGGCAGAAAAGCACTGACGGAAAGAACATTTCCTCAGAGCCGGCTGCGGGGCACACAGCGGCACACCTGAGGCCAAGGGACACCGCCACTCTATCCACGCCTCTTGGAATACATCATAGGCTGCCTCAGTAGTCTGGATTTATTTCTATTCACAGTGTGGAAGTCATTTTTCCTAAACACCCAGCCCTTTATCAAGCCATCACGCTGCCGGGCCAGCTCTACCACTCCATCCTGCTGGAATGCTGTTCCTGAGACAGCAGAAGCCCAGGCGCGGGGTCCGGCCGCGCAGGAAGCAGCTCGAGACGATGCAGCACCGGCACCACCGAGGCCCGTTCCCAGCTTCCCTCCTCCTCCTCCTGCGGCCGTGCCCGCAGCATTCCCATTTCCGCCGTCACCCCAGCGAGACGCGGCTGGCCCCGCACGGCCCGGCTCCGTGAAGCGCGGGGGTCCCGCCGCACCCTCCCCGCCCGGCCCCCTCACCCGAACACGTGCTCCGAGCTCCAGATCTTCATGGCCGCTCGCGGTGCGTCCCTCAGAGCCCGGCGGGAAGGAAGGAGAGAAGGAGGAAGGGAAGGAGGGAGAGAAGGAGGGAGGGAAGGAGGGAGGGCACGCGGCGGCGGCGCGCGGCTGACTGACAGCCTCGCGCCGGCCCGGCAAGCGCGAGCGGCCACCGGGAGGGGCGCGGGGGCGTGCCCGCGCCGGCGCGCGCGTCACGCACTGCGTCACCGCCCCGCCCCTCCCGCGGCCGTGGAAGCGGCGCTGCAGCGCACATGCGCAGAAGCGCGCGCCGGCCGGGCCCGGTGTCGGTGTGTCCCGGGCTGGAAGCGACTCACAGGGATCGTCCAAGTCCAGCTCGTAGCCCTGCCCATGACAGCCCCAGAACCGTGTGCCCGAGAGCGTTGTTCAACTCTGTCAGGCTTGGTGCCGTGACCACTTTCCTGGGGGCCTGTTCCAGTGCTCAACAGCCTCTACATAAAGAACCTTTTCCTGATATCCAACCCAAACCTCCTGTGATACAGTTAGCGCTGGAAAGGCATGTCCTGAGAAAGCAGTTCTGTGTTACCACTGATTGACTGTTCCCCCTGATCGTCACAAATAAACCCTCACCACCAACTCCTCAGTACAAAGGAGACGTGGAGCTCCCGGAGCAGGTCTGGTGGAGAGCTATAAATATGATGGAATTGGAGCATCTCTCTCATGAGGAAGGAAGGGCTGAGGGACCTAGGCTTGTTCAGCCTCCAGAAGAGATGGCTGAGAGAGGACTGCATCATTGTATATATATATATTTAGGGTGCCCAGAGGATGGATCCAGGCTCTGCTCGGTGATGCCAAGCATTAGGACAAGAGGCAACAGGCAGCAACTGATGCTCAGGAAGCTCTGTCCAACTGAATATGAGGAGGAACTTTTCACTGTGTGACCAAGCACTGGAACAGATTGCCCAGAGAGACTATGGACTCTCTCTTACGGCAGATATTCAAGAACCATCTGGATGCAACTCTGTGCCATGTGCTCTGGGATGACCCTGGTTGAGCAGGGAGGTTGGACCCAATGACCCACTGTGGTCCCTTCCTTTCCCATTTTGTGATGTAAGGATTCTGTGAGCTACCAGCATTTTGGTTTAAGCAAACCAGGAGTTTTTATAAAATACCCTAATAACAGCCATGGTGGTGACATGCAGCCAGGGACAGCATGTGCTGGACTATGCGCAGGGATTAAGTGATTGTTGAGGAATACATGTGGAGCAGTAGCTCGGTTTGCAAGCTGCAGATTGAGACGTAGGTGGAGCTCTCGGCGGGAGCCTGAGACAAGAGGCCATGAACTGCCAACCCTTTGGTGGTGCCAGCCAGGTGAATGGACACTGGGAGACACAGCAGGGGCAAAGACTCATAGTAAGAGTGAAGTTTGCATGTGGCTTGGACTGTGGGGATATAAAAGCTAGGGGTTTCTTTGTTGGGATCTCAGAGGCACGAGCTGGGACTCTTTCTGTGTTACTGCACCATGAATAAATTGCTTTATGGAATGAGACATTTGAGACTCTGCCATGAGGAATGTGGGGTGGATCCAGTAAGGAAACCTGGCCTGACTGTGTGAGGGGGGGTCAAGTGGGGCACCTGTGGGTGCACTGGAGCTGCCCGGTGGAAAGGGGCTGTGGTGCCAGCAGTGAAAGTCTCTGGCATTGGGAATGTGACTGACAGTCTTGTGAATGGTCAGACTGGGATGTTTCCTTAACAGTGGTAACGCCAAATGCCTGAGTTCACCTAGAGGACTTTGCACAGACTCATTCCACAGCAAACACATTGATATGAAACGCCTTACATAATGGGGCAAATATAGGAGACAGATTTCCTTATGTCCTACTTTGGCTTTGTAGAACATTACTGCAGGCTAAACCAGCCCGGCAGCAAAGAGACCCACCCTTCTCAGTGATGCGGTCTGGCCTGGGCCAGGCTGAGCCATGCCCCGCTGGCTCACACGCACCCTTGAGTCAGCAAAGGGACTGGGACAAGCTGGAAAGATGGGCTGGGACCAACAAGAGCAAATGCTGGGCCCTGCACTTTGGCCACAATAACCCCATGCAGCACTGCAGTCAGAGTGCTTAGAAAGTGGCCCAGTGGGAAAGAACCTGAGGGTGCTGGTCAACAAGAGCTGAACGTGAGCTAGCATGTGCCCAGGTGGCCAAGAAGGTCAGTGGTACCCTGGTCTGTATCAGAAGCAGGACCAGGGCAGGGATTTCCCCCCTGTATTCAGCACTGGTGAGGTCACACCCTAAATACTGGCTTCCATTCTGGGCCACTCAGTTCGGAAGAACATTGAGGCTCTGTAGTGTCTTCCGAGCAGGGCAATGAAGCTGGTGAAGGGTCTGGAGCACATGTGCTGTGAGGAGCAGCTGAGGGAGCTGAGGGTGCTTAGCCTGGAGGAGAGGCGGCTCGGGGTGAGCGTATCGCTCTCTACAACTGCCTGAAAGGAGGTGTTGGCCAGGTGGGGGTCGGTCCTTCTCCCGGGCAAGCAGGACAAGAGCATGTAACTCCAAACTGCGCCAGGGGAGGTTCAAGTTGGACATTAGGAAGAAATTCCTCACAGAAAGGGGGATTAAATATTGGAATGGGCTGCTCAGGGAGGTGGTGTTGTCACTGTCCCTGGAGGTGTTTAAGGAGAGCTCGGACGTGGCACTTGGTGCCATGGTCTAGCTGACGTGGCGGCGCTGGGTCACAGGCTGCACTCGATGATCCCGGAGATGTTTTCCAACCCGATGCATTCCGAGATTCCGGGAAACCCGACAGCGCCGGGAGGGCGGGGCTCCGCTGGTGAGGGCGGTGGGCGTGGTCAGAAGGCGGAGCGTGGCCATGGGGCGTGGCCTATGTCAGGGGGCGGGGCCAGGGCTGCCTTTCGGACGCAGAGGAAATGCACGCGGCGGCGCGGTGACGTCAGGCGGCGCGGGCCGGCGGTGACGGCGGTCCGGGCGGCCATGGCGCACCGGTACCTGCTGCTGGCGCGGGGCGGCGGCGGCCGCCGGGGGCTGCCCGGGGCCCCGCTGCAGCAGCTGCTCTGCGGGAGGGGCCTGCTCGGCGGGGCACGGCCCTGCCTGGCGCAGGTGAGGAGCGGGCGCGGGGGTCGAGGGAGGGCGCTGGTGGCGGGCGGCCCCGAGGCGGGGAAAGGCGCCCCGCCGCTCGGCGGCGAACGCGTCTCTGCTGCCCGCGGCCTTCCCCGGCTCGTCCTCTCCCCGGTCGGAGGACGCAGCCCCGGCCTGCTCCGTCCCATCCCTTCCGAGCGACGGCCCGTGATGGGTGAGCGGGCGGGCTGCGGTGCCGCGCCTCCCGGCCTGGCAGTGGCACCGACTCCGTGCGGGAGAACTTGCGGGCTCCTTCGGCCGCAGCGAAGTTGTCTTCAAGAAGGAAGACGAGGCGACACCGCAGAGCTGCTGCTGGTGCTGTATCTCGCCGGTATTCACAGAAAGTTAGAATGTTAGGAAGTTTAAGGGACCTTAAGGATTCTCTCTTCCCAACTCCTCTGCCATGGTCAGGGACACCTCCCACTATACCAGGTTGCTTAGAAGCCCATGCAGCCTGGCCTTGAACACTACACCTGCAGCTTCTCTGAGTGACATGTTCCAGTGTCTTACCACCCTCACAGAAAACAGTTTCTTCCTAATATCTAACGTAATTTCTCCTCTTTGAATTTGTACCCATTATTCCTTGTACTATCACTACAGTTCCTGATAAAGAATCAGTCTCTGGCTCCTCTGTAGACCCACTTCAGATACTGTAACTGTGAGCTCTCCATGCAACTTTCCTCCAGGTAGAGCAACCCCAACTTTCTCATATTCTCTTCATAGAGGAGGGTTCCCACTAGTTTCCCAGGTGCTGTGTCTCACCTAATTGCAAAGTCCTTCCATTGCTTTCTCAGGGTGATGAGTTGTGTCAGGTGGATTTGTGGCTGGCTGGGAGACTGAAATGTTAAAGGTTAGTGACTGAGCAGTTTGTTTTGGGTGTCTGCTCTGGAAAAGAGGAGCCTGGTTGTTTGCATCCTGGGATTGCACAGTACAGTGATGCCATGAATCTGCACCTACAGTTGTGGTACTAGCTGATAAATCACGATGTCTGTGTGTTCATTGTTAGTAAAATGGCCTTCACTGTCAGCTGTTACAAGATGTGTATTACCCTTATTGACAGCACTAACACGGTGGGGGAGTGACAGGCCTATGGGGCTGCTTGGGAAAAGGAAGATGCTTAATTCCTCTCTCTTTTATGGGCAACTTGCTTTTCTTTGTTTTCTTGTACCATAGAGTGGTGAACTGCCACACCTTTATAGCTGTGAAGGTTATCTCTAGGATAGTGATAATTGTGAGAGGAATACACATGGAAAAGGATGTTAGTAGAATTATTGTCAGCATGAATATGTGGCTTGTTTTTAATGGTGAATTTGGTTTTGTTTGATCAGAGCCAAACATAATTTCAGCAATAAATAAAATATTGTCAGCAGTGCTGCTGATCTCTCAGGAGGCTAATTCTTGTTTCTTTCAACAAAAGTTAATGAGTTCCTGTTTGGAATCAATCTTAGGAAGGGACTTTGTCTTTATTCTTGCATCTGGCTCTGTGTATAGGCAGAAAAATGAGGATCTTTGTTCTATAAAAGCCATTACTTTTTAAAATTGACCCTTCTTTAAGAAAAAGTGAGTGGCTTGGAATCATAGAACCTTAGAAAGGCTTGGGTTGGAGGGGACCTTAAAGATCATCCAGCCCCCCCTTACCATGGGCAGGGACACTTCCCACCAGACCAGGTTGCTCAGGGCACCATCCCATCTGACCCTGCATACTTCCAGGCATCCACAACTTCTGTGAGCAACCTGTTCCAGTGGCTCACCACCCTCTAGGAGTAAAGAATTTCTTCCTAATTTCTAATCCAAATCTCTACTCTTTTAGTTTAAAACCATTTCCCCTTGTCCTATCTCTGTTTGCCCATGTAGAAAGTAACTTGCATTAAGGTAAATTTCTTTACCAGCTTTTTGTTGCTTGTTGTTCCCTCTTCCCATTATGTTCTTATGTAATATTTTGGTGGCTGTTAGATAATTAAGACTTTTGGTTTAATTTTGCTTTGATTTGGAACTTGATAATGGGTAAAACTGTGAACTTCCAGCTTTCTAGAATTAATGTATTCTCTATCCTATTTGTATAGCTAAGCAAATTGATTTTCTGTTCCTGTCTTGTGTAACTTTAGTTTTGTAAACTTTTTAAGTAGTTCTGCTTGTGGTCTTGGGTTATGTGACACTCTGGACTAGTAACATTTTATGGGTTATTTTAACTCTAAAACTGACCTTTGTGTGTTTTGCTTATCTAGAACTTACATTTTTAAAAGTCTTGATTTTTGGGATGGTGTCACAAGGTTTGCCTGAAAGAAAAAATCAGGGTTTTGTTTTGGTTTTTTGGGGGTTTTTGTTTTTTATTTTATGCACTGAATTTTTTTGCCTCTGACTGGGAGACACTTGGCAAGAGTTTCCTGGTATACAGCCCAAAGCAGCATCCAGTCAAAATGTGCTCTGTTTGCTTTCTCTCTGTTAGGCAGTGGGTGTGCTTATACCAGCTAAGCTTGCAGTGGCATCCCCCCTTGCCAGACACCCCCAGGGACAGGCCCTGTATGGGGATGATCAGTTTTTGTGCTGATGTTTTAGAGAGTCCTTGAGTATCTCCAGTGAGGGAGACTCTACAACCTCTCTGGGCAGCCTATCCCAGTGCTTAGTCACCCACACAGTAAAGACGTTCTTCCTCCTATTCAGGTGGAGCTTCCTGTGCATCAATTTCTGCCCGTTACCTCTTGTCCTATTGCCCAGCACCACTGAGAAGAGCCTGGATCAACTTTCCTGGCACTCTCCCCTCAGATACTTAAAAACAATAATGGGGTCCCCTCTCAGCCATCTCTTTCAAGGCAGTCAGGTGACTCTGAACTTGCCGGGAAGTCACTTGTTCCTTTTTCCCACAATGCAGCTTCAAAGCACTCAGCTCTCTGCATATTAACTTGACAGGTGACTGCGTGTATTCATGGAATTTAGGATCTGTAGAGACAATCCGACAAGAAGCAATCCCATTATTCAGGTCTGCCCCAAAGTTTTATCTGCTTAGCCTTCTCTCTCCTTCACTTAAACTATAACTTAATTCTGTAGTAAACCTGTGCTAGTCTAGCTGAACCAGGCAATTAGATTTGGCTTACTTAAACTTTTATTTTAAACATGAGCAGTTGTTTAGTCTTAGTTGGAGTAAAGCTTTCAGAATCTTCCAGTCTCTTTGCAAATAAAAAGTAATCTGATTTTGCAGAAGAACTAAGTCCCTAATTTTTGTGTGTTGTAGGGGAACACTGACATAGGAGAAAACTCCACTGTTTCTTCGAGTTTTGTCAGTTGCTGCAGCATTCATTCCCTGTCTGTATTTGAACTCTACATGATCTGTGGCAAACTCTTTTTATTGCCCACATGGCTGCGTCCCACTTGTCCTAAAACTTCTTCTAGGAGCACAGATTGGACTTAGTAGCTGTTCTCTACATTAGCTTCTCTCTAGACTATCTGCACTGCACATGCGTCTGATAATCAGTGAAATCACACTCTTGGGTTTTCAGTATCAGATTTTATTCAGACACATGCAGCGGCACAAAACTAATGGCTTGATCAAGCAGCCCAAGAATTCTTAGCTCAGTCTTTAGCAAAAGCAAGGAATGTGAACATTTTGATATTCTTCTTGATTCCAGCAGGTGGAACTATAGGGATGCTTGAAATAGGTCTAATGTATTTCATCATTTAATAAGGGGTGGAAGGGGAAACTCCAGATAGAAGATTTCAGCGGAGTTACAGCATTCAGTTAATGAATGGTAGCATGCCTAGGGAAGTTCTAGTGTGCAATCAAGTAATTGAAAGTTTCTTTAATATGCAAAAATGGGTTTTGTTTACAGCCACTGTACCTTGACCATAGCACTGAGCTTTTCTTCACAGAAATAGTCCTAGAGGTGTTAGTCCCAGACGGATGTTTGCTGTCTTGCAAGGCTACAAGGATACTTGGAGTCATGTTTTCAGGACCTGTTGCTTTTCAGTTAGTGTTTGTTTTTTTGCATTTTACTATTTCTGTGACTCTTAAGGTAAATAGCTTCCAATCAAAAAGAACAGGAAACTGAGTGCCTTCATGTGGCAGAGGGAGTGGAGGCAAAAGGAAAGTCAGTCTGTTGGGAAATTTTGGCATGGATAACAATTTGTTTCTCAGAAGTGTTGGAAAAGCTTATGAAGGGGATTTTATCTAAAATATGTCCTATTTGAAGAAACTGGATATGGTTTCTCTTGAATAAAATTGCAGTTTACACTTTTTTAAAGTATTCAGCTCCAGTAGCAAAATTTTGTTAAGAATTAGTGAGTTTAAATATTTAAATTTCCCTCATTGCACTTAAATGACGAATAACAGTAAACAGCCTTAGAACAAGGAGCAATAGCCTTAGGTTTGTTGTGGTTTTAAAACTGGATGTTTACCCACTTAGGGCTTTAGATCTTTTTGAGCTGAGATTCCTCATCTGTTTTAGTTTCTTAGCTGGATGTAAGCATTGTCTGCTACATCTTTTGGATTCAAGTAGACCTGTCATGTACAGAAGCTACAACTTCTTAACTATTTGAAAAAAAGTTGCAGACAAAACATAATTCAGTACTGTGTGGATCGTGCTTGTATAGTTACAGTTAATGTTGCACTTCAATGTCATTCAGCTGATTTCATCATGATTTCATGATGAAACATGTCCCATAGGAATCAATGTACATTTAATCTTCATAGCTTGTAGTGTTTTCTGCTAGACTTTTCTCTTTTAATAAAGAATGTTTTGTTTGTGTGTAAGATGAAACTCTGTTCTTAACAATGAGAATAGAAATCTCCTTGCTGTAGAAATTACTCATTTGATGAACTTTTCTCATTATTGTCTTACTTTCTGGCACACAGCAGTTATTACAAGGTCTGTTGTAAAGTTCCAGTTGTGAAGCAGTGTCTGACTAGCTGCCAGGCTCCACTAGTAAGCTTGAAGATTTTTGTGGCATGTTCTTGTTGCTTTATATTTCTTTTTCATCTTTCAGCTCTGTGACCAAGTGACCCCTGGAGTTACTGCTGATAGAAGCACTGTTTTGGCAAGTGTAATCGCTGCTTGCAGAAGGCTTTTCTCTCAACCTCCCAAAGGTGACTGTAACTTTGATTTGTGAAACGAAGCAGACTGCTTACATACCTTGCTGAAGACTGCACTTATGTACTATTTAGCTTTATTGTCTGTGGGGAAGTCAGTTCTTGTACTAACCAGCCTATAATCTTGAGATGGAACGTTTGATTTCTAGGATTTTTAGGAACTATTAAAGAACAGTGTAGTTTGCTCAACTTCACACTGTGTGGTAGACCTTTGTGTTGACCTAGGTTTCTCTATCTCTGGTTAAAACATTGCTTTACTTCATTAAATAGATGTGGCATTCTCTTGTCAACGAGACCGGGTAGAGCTTTTCAAAAAAAAGACAAGAACAAAGCTGTTCTTGCAGTCTGTACGTTCCTAGCTTCTTTGCTGGTGTATATATTCAGCTGAAGTGTGATGAAAGAACTGTAAAATAAAAACCAATTGTGAGCTCCTTTCCTTTTTTCAATAGGATTTGAAAAGTATTTTCCCAATGGGAAGAAATCTAATGGAACTAAAGGTACACCTGGAGAAACAAAAGGTACAAAAGCTGCTTGACTTCAGTTCTTTGTGGAATGCGTATTCATTAAATTAGATTTTGGCATAACAATTGTGAGTTTGGGTTTTAGGTTTTTTCTTTATTTTTCAGGGAAGATATATTTGTACCAGATTAGTTTAGAAGTGCAAATTGATATTTTTCTATATATGATATGAAAGCAAAATAATGTTCATTTTCTGTAATACTGTTTATTTTTATGCTTCTGTTGGAGTTCTGTCCCTCAGTTATAAGTTAACAGACCTCTCTTTTGGTCATAACTATCTCTCTGCCATTTACTGGACTATATATCTGGTTTTCTATGGAAAATGCTGTTTTTCACATGATCTAATTATTGTAGTATTGCAGACTAGTATATTTTTCAGAACATCTCCTTAATATAACTAATAAAAGGTAATGTGAGATTAGCATAAGATATAATTTTTTTTTTTATTAGAAACAAAGCAAGCTACTTCCAGACAACCCAGTGGAACTAGTAGTGGAGGAGGTGGGAGTGGTGGAAAAAAAGGAGGCAAGAAAGAAGAAACTCACTGGTGGACCAGATTACAGAAGGTTTTGCCTTTAAAATATCTTTCTTTATGTCGCTGTCCTGTCTTCATTAAATAACCTTGCATGATTTTGCTTTTTAAGGCCATATTCTGATTGCCCAAATCTTGCTCAAGCTTCCTGTGCCAAGCCTTTCATGGCAAGTGGCTCTAGGTGGCTCCCCACTCATGCCTTTCATGAATTACTATTTTGTGCATAACTCCAGAGGCATCTACCTCTGTTCAGGAATGTTAATGAAGTTTAAGCTGTGTGAATGTGGCTGCTAGTAGTCAGTGCTCTTAGAGGGGAGCCTCAGACCTTTAAAGACCTCGTGTTTTGTTTCAGTGGCAATTTGGAGAATTTTCTGACCACATAATGGTCATTAAATGTAGTTTGCTCTTATGTGTTCTGACCTTGATGGAATACGTATGTGAAAAGTATTAAAATTTATTGCCAGCTGTAACACAAAGATGATGGCACCTGACAGTACAGGAATGTATAAAATATTCCTGTATATATATATAAAGAATGGTTTTAGTGCAGGTTTTTCATCCTTATTTTTGGTTTTTTTTTTTTTCTGTTAGTTTTTTCCTTTATTTTTTGTTGGTCTAGCATGCACTCCTGGAGACCAAGGATAATTGTTTTAGAATGGAGGCAAAAAGGGCATGTGATTTTTTTATTCCTTTCTAAAAACAGTAGTTAATGGATCAAAACTCTTCAATTACTGTTTGTAAAACACTTAAAGATTTTCTATTGCTGTAATTCCTCATTTCTATGTGGAATTTCTGAAGTGTATTCATACAACAAAGCAGACCTTTGTTTAACATTCTCTGTGGCAACCTTGAGGGCAGGGAATAGAAGCTACAAAGAAATACCAGAACCTGTTTCCTATGTGCTTACTTATTACAGACTCTAATTTTTTTTTTTTTTTTGCCTTCTCCATTTCCTAGGGTGACATTCCATGGGATGTCAGGGAGTTTCGGATGTATGTAGTGGGAAGTTCTTTTTTCTGGACAATGGTTGTGTACTACTTCTTCTTCAGGGTCCCTGGGAGAGAAATCACCTGGAAAGACTTTGTCAACAGCTACCTTTCTAAAGGATTGGTGAGTGGGGAGGGGAATCGGTGTGAAACAGAGTGCTGAAAATGCTCATTTCTGCCTCCCCAGTTAGGCTTGCATTTGTGTGTCTGTAGAGTGAGAATTGGCTCAGTGTAGTTGTGAGGGAGAAAGGAATTAGCTTTCATTTTAATCAGTTCCTAGATCTGATGTTCAGGATGGATGTGTGAAGATTTATGTCATTTTAAGAGAGGAGAGGGAATAACAACTCGGGACATAACTTTGGTTGGATATCTCATGTGGGTGCTGGTATGATGTGTAGCCACACTCTCTTTGGGTATTATGGCAGTTTACTCATAACCTAATCACTTGCATGAGCCCATCCCTCTGAAAAGAAAAGGTTTTCTGCTTGTTTCATGCCTGAAATCAGTTCCTTGGGGAAGCTGAGAAGCAGCAGTGAGAACAGAAGGGGATGGGTGGGGAATGGAAGAATCCTTTCAAGGACAATACATTCATCAGCCTGTGTTGTAAAGTAGCCTTCTCTCTTTGTTTTCTCCTCTCATTTTCTCTTACCTGGAGCCACTGCTGGAGCAATCAATTTTATCATCAGTATCCTATCTCTGTAGAACTTGGCAGCTTTCCATACTTGGAGTAATAGGTTGGTGATGCCCTGAAGTTCAGGAGATTGTGTCTTGCACAGGCTTTATCCACTTCAGGAGCCACTAATTCTTTGCTCTGTTCCTCCCTGCTGGTAGCTTTGCCCTACAGATTAGGGAAGGAAGCATTGGGTTGGTTTGTCCTCTAGGTTTCAGACCTAGAGGGATTTTCTGTTAACACAAATTAACCTTCCATTACCTTACTTTGGTAAGCTGCTGAACAGGGTGTCTCTTACCTTTCTTTTCTAACTGATCTCTTCAGAGCTGCTCTGTATGCTTCTGCCTAGACTGTCTTACAGTCAGTTCTGTTAAAAAATGGTGATTTTTACATCTTGTGAAAAAACCCCCATGCTGATTAAATTTCTGAAGCTGTATGACATTTAACTTTGTAAAAATATTAGTTTAGCTGTTACAGTGAACAAAGCCTGAAGCCTCCTCGCAGAAAAGCATTGTGAAAGTAGGCTGTTGCACAAAACCAAGTTTCTTGTGTCTTTGTAAGATGTAGTGTGGATATTTAGACAGACTAAATGTGTAGCTATCAAGTGCTGTTGGCTGCCTTAGTGGTGGGGAGAAGACAGCACTACTGGAGTCATGTGCTTTTCCAAACAGATGTTCAGGTAGTGTTGTGAGAAATCAGGTTAGTTTTAGAGTGACTTCTTAGCTCGTGTCTTCAATTCTATCAGAAATAACCACACGTAGTGAGTTCAGGGAACAACCTTACTAACCTGTGTGCAGTTCAGGCCCAACTGCTAAAACCAGATTGCTAGTTTTAAATGCTTTAAAAATGTTAAACCCAGATATTTTATGGAAAGGGGAAGAAAACATGGAAAAATTTTTAGTTGACTTCTAAAAAGGCCCTGTCAAATCCAAGAAACTAACCATTGGAGGAGACCTGTAAAAAAGATCTTAATGGTATATATCTGTTAAACCTATAGCACAGTTCTTAGGTTTATATGGTATCTGTTACCTCAGCTAAATACTTCTTTACCTAATTAATGTTATTGTATTTAATATTGTAGCACAGGAAGCCCTTTCTATTAGGGAAAACAGTTTTTAGAACAAAGTTCAGATTTCCATCGTTTTGCTCAGTTTGATTTGTTTTGGAAGCTGCTCTAGAGTTTGGAATCCTATAACTGACTGCTTTTGATGTTTGACCACTGAGACAATTAACTACTGTTTAACTATTTTACTGTAACTGATTTTTGCTGAGGCATGCATTGAGTTTTTCCTTGAGAAAAGGGTACGATGTCAATCTTTCAGTCTAAATTCTGATGTGCCTTTTTTCATTATTATATACATGATTCCTAATGGCCAACTGTAGACTGTGGAACTGTCCTGATGTACATGATTAATTGTAGTCTCCTAACTGTAGAAAGATTCACATTTGTTATCTGAAGCTGTGGTGGAAGCACAGTGACTGTACACTCTTCACTCAGGTTTTGTTCTTCTCCTGCAGGTGGACAGACTTGAAGTGGTGAACAAGCGCTTTGTTAGAGTCATCTTTGTTCCTGGAAAGTCTCCTCATGAATGGGTAAATGCTTCTAATACATGTGCATGAGATACTAAAAGCAGCAAAACAGTCTGGATCATTAGTAATTAGTCTGGATCATTAATAATTTCTTAATAAAAAACATATTTTCTTGTTATGTTATCCTAAATCATGTGTTTTTCACTTTACTGTACCAGTTTTTTTTGCCGTAGATACCATTAAACTATGACAAGTATTTCTTTTCCAGCACTGTGCTCTTTAATACAGACACTTAAACAGGAAGAGCAAGAAATTGCTGAAGGTTCTGTAGTTTTAACTGCTGTTTTCCATCTGCTCAAGAAAATCCCGGACTTAAGTTCACATACTTAGGAATCTTTTCTGTTCCAGACTCTTTTTAGCCAGTTACTTGAGAAAACAAAGAGAAGTGTTTGTTTCCAAAGTATTTCTTTCATGGAGTTGTTCTTCTAGTAGCACAATGGGGAATAGGCTGATGCAGGTGAAAGTTTTCCAAAGAATGATACCCATTGGCAGAGACCTTATAAAAAATATAGAAAATTTTTATAGAAAATTCAAAGAGGCATTAGAAAAGCTTTATCAGGTTACCTCTTCTTAGGTGGTAGAGCTTTTCTTAACTGTACTTCTGAAACACAGAAAGACAGATACCTCCAAACACTCATACCTCCTGGGTAAAGTGAAATCTTGCAGCAATTACTTAATCAGTGAGTTTCAGTGTGGCTTATTTATACACCTACTCTTTAGCCCACATACAACCAGTTGCTTTTGTTTCCCAATCAGTTAACTGCTCTGTTTTTTCTTTTTCAGTATTAGAGTGAGGAGGGACAAGTCAGGCAGGTCATGGTGCAAAAGGGGAGATTTTCTTGACCAGATCTCAACGCATTTTGAAAGTAATGGCTGGATTTTTCTTTCTGGTCTGTGATAAATTTTTGCTGGGTGTTTTTTTGGGGTTTTTTTTTTGTTTGTTTGTTTTTTTGTTTTTGTGAAGACAGCTGACTTTAAAGCTAGTATAAAACACAGAAGTTTATAGTACTTAGTATATACTACTAAGAAGTAGTATAAACTACTTCTTAATCAGAAGGGCTGAGACCTTCAAATAAAACAGTAAGTTGTATTACTGTTGTGTTTCCAGGTTCAGTGCTCTGTATTATTCTGACTATATAGGTCCCTTATAAAGATCTGTTTGTTACTCCTTTCTGGTTTTTTTCTGAAGAAAATGCCAGGATTTCCATCTGTTTAAAGTGCCCTAAAACTACTGGGATTTATCATCTCTGAAGAATCAGTGATAGATACAAGTGTATTCAGGTTGGGAGCTTCAGATTTGTTGTGTGCTCTTATACCAGTTAAACACTTGACAAGGCAACTTAAACTTGTTCAAAATCTAACACATGCACAAGGAATTACCAGACTAGAAGAAGCTGGCTTGTAGTGAAGATTAAATAAGATAAGGCACTTGGTCATCTCTGCTTTTTTCCTCGCAGTACGTCTGGTTTAATATTGGTAGTGTGGACACTTTTGAACGGAATCTGGAGACTGTGCAGCAAGATCTGGGAATAGAAGTGGAGAACAGATTGCCTGTAGTCTACTCAACAGAGAGTGATGGGTAAGAAGTTGCTTTTAAAAGTCTCTGGTAAAAAAAAAAGGTTGTGTTTACAGTAGAGAAGTAGGTTTGTAATATGCATACCTTATGCTTCACTAGGTGGCAGTATTATCAGAATAACAATCAGCTCGGGTTTATTTTTGAGTGTTAAGTGTAAGAGAAGCTGTTCAGTACTTTGTCTATGAAGAAATCCATATCCTCTTACTCTAAATATAGCTTCTTATTATATAAATGTTATACTGTAAGTACTTTCTTCATTTATGCCCTTCCTCCCCGTGACTTTTACTAGAGCAAGAGTTAGCTGGTCACAGCAGCAGAGCTCCAGAGATGACGCTTATGTAGATTTCTTAACAGACAGATTATATCACAGAACCAGAGTATATTGGCTGAGGTATTCTGGGCATCAATTTTTGGCCAAAAACTAAGCATAAGTCAAATTTTGGGGCCTTGGAAAAAAGCAAGCTAAATAATCAAAGTACTACTGTTCCCTGTTGGATCAGAATCTGCTGAATACCACAATAGAGGGAAAAATCCTTCTTTTCCTCTTTATCCCAGGAATGTGGGTTATCTGTAAAGCCTGGAAATCCTGTGCTTTATGATTGTCCTTCTTTTCTGCATTTTGTTTTTGCCCAGTGTGGTTGGAACGTCTTGTGAGCTGTTTGTTGAATCTGTTCCTTTTCACAGAAAAATCTGTACAGTGTTCAGATACTATGATATAAAGAGAACTGTGTTAGGGTTTTGGGCTTTTACAGAGCTGTGCTAGAAAGCTGGAGGACAATGGACAATAAATAATAATTTAAAAAAATCCAAACCACAAAACAGAAACAAAAAACCCCACCCCAAGAAACCACCCCTACCCCCTGCAAATCTGTATCCTTGAAAATGAAAATGGAAGCATCAAAAAGAGAAAAGAAAATGTAAAAAGCTGAAAGACCCAAGGGAAGAAGAGCATGTATTTTGGAGAGAAATTTCTGCTTGAAGTAATAGGACACACTATCTGTATGCTGTCTAATGCATCTACTTTGAGAATATAACCATTTACATAACTAGTCCTGTAAATTTACCTTTGAAAAGCAAGCTACTTCTGTTTATTAGGCAATGCAATTTTTCCTCTGCAAAACTCAGCAATGTTACTTGATTTGCTTGGTTTAAAAACAAGCAACTAAAAGTATAACAATTTTTTCTCAAATTTATTTGGATGGTTTCCCAGTGTGAACAACCTGCAGAAGTACAAACATTACAAGTTAATAGAGCATTAGTCCTGAATTTGCTTATGATGGGACCAACATCTTATATTTGGTTATTTGGAGTAATGGATTTTTGTGATAGTTTTCTCCTTTTTTGTTTGTTTTCTTCCACAGATCATTTCTCCTCAGTTTGCTGCCTACAATTCTGATTATTGGTTCATTGCTGTACACATTAAGAAGAGGTCCTGCAGGCTTAGGTCGGGCAGGGCGTGGAATGGGTGGACTTTTCAGTGTTGGTGAAACTACAGCCAAAGTCCTTAAGGATGAAATAGATGTTAAATTCAAAGATGTAGCTGGCTGTGAGGAGGCCAAATTAGAGATAATGGAGTTTGTGAACTTCCTGAAAAATCCTAAACAATATGAGGATCTGGGAGCAAAAATTCCAAAGGTAAGGGATTGATGATTTAGACTTTGTTCTTCTAGTAGTCCTCAGTATTCTAAACTGTACTGGGATTGTTTACATATGCAATGGTTTCCAGCTTCTGTCTTCCAATCAGAAAAAAAAAAAAAGTAAGCATTAAGTGCCAGCAGTGTAACTGTGGTGCCAGAAGACTTGCCTTGGGAATACAGTATCTGTTCACATGGACCAGAAGTGATACACATATAGGTATAACAGCAATCTTGCAAATAGTTATTACAGAGTTGCCTTTTGGCTGTGCTGGCAGTTGGCATGCTGATGACGTACCTTTTTCTTTTTTAATATGTCAGTCAAAGAAAACACTGTTCCTGCAACTCTAGGACAGCATGGTAGTGTTGTATCCAATTTGTTTTCCGTTTTGCTCCTTTAAAGGAGGGATTAATCTTCAGTTATTTCTTTGCATGATTTTGACTGTGGTGAAAGAAAAGCCACATGTTATTTCATGTTATTTCATAGGCTTAATATATGTTTTATATTTTTTTAATATGTTTTCTTTATGAGGAAAATATACCTGTTTCTCTTGCAGGGGGCAATTCTGACAGGTCCTCCAGGTACTGGGAAAACACTTCTGGCTAAAGCTACAGCTGGAGAAGCCAATGTGCCATTTATCACCGTCAACGGCTCAGAGTTCTTAGAGATGTTTGTTGGTGTGGGTCCAGCGCGAGTAAGTCTTTGGCCTTGCTGTCTTCTTGCAGTATTGGCTGTTGAAAGGATGTTGTCAGGTTTGGGAAATAAGTGGTTTGATTACAGCTGAAGTTCTTTATTCTATGCAGATTTCTTACAAGTGATGCCAGATGCACATCTAAACACAAAAATCATCAGTGTAACTTTAATAAAAGTTACTAAGGCAGTTCACTAGCTGGTTTCAGCCCATTAAGGATGTGCCTCTTTTCAGGTGCTTGAGAACACATAACAGCATTCTTTAAGCTCTCATCTGAAGTAAATTTACTATCTGGACCAGAAATCTGTAGCTTATTCGACTACTGCTATGGGAATGCCTCCTCCTGCTCTAACTCCTGTTTCTGTGAAGAACTTTATTCTCTTTGTAGTTTGAAACTCTTAGTTGTAAAGAGTTGCCTAAGACACACAGATAAGCTTCTGATTGAAATATGCGTCCCTTGACTGGTTTCTGGAGATCAGGTGTTTTAAAGATCCAAATATATGTCTAATTTTTTTTTTGTGCTTTTCTGCCCTAACTGTCTTAAGACAGCTCATTAAAAATATGTGAAGTGGTATAAACAAGTTACTGATAGTGTTTTATGGTAATTGAAGTTTGGGAAAGGATTAGGTAGCCCAAAATTATAGTGATATTTAGAATTCTGTTGTCAGTAGACATGTGAAATGCTGCAAAGCAAAGTGACTTAATTTTTCTGTACCGGTCTATGAAAGTTCTTTTACTCTATCCAGTGAAATCTGTTGATATAACTTTGGCTGGGAATCGAGGTTTCAACACAGTTGATAATTTCTGATGCCTATAGAAAACAACATGAGAGAGTTTTACTTTCAGTTCCTATTAATTTATTAAATAAGGGAGTTGTTAGTGATGCTAAATTGATAATTTGTAAATTGAATGTGGTGGAATTAAAACTACTTACACAGCCTTGGTTTCTTCAGTGACTTTTTAGTGTATATGCATATGGAAATCTTTAGTTTCCACAATGCATATAGACTAAAAATAGTTTTGTGATTCTGGATTTCTGCTTATTCCAGTAAAAAGAGAATTCACTTCAAGCATCTGATAAGTGTTTATCTTGTTCCTTCATTGTACTTCTTAAAAAAAAATTTGTATGACTTTCTGTTGTACAGCCTACTGTCCAAAATTTGCATCTCTTCATGTGCTGGACATTTTTTGTCATCAGAGAAACATTCTGTAATTGCATCACTAATGTACAGAGTAGTATAGCTCTGAGCTGCATCTAATTCTCATTCAGGTCAAAACTCTTCCATTAATTTTTCATTTCCTGTTTGCTCCAGTTCGATTCCTCAGTTGTGATCTGTTAACTCACTGAACTGGTTTTAATGAGGTCCTTCTGATAGGTTTGTAAGCAGAGCAACATTGCAATGTTGCATCTAAAATTTAAGTCAGATTGTACTGCAACTAACACAGTGGTTATGTAATACCTTGCTTAAAATATGGAAGTCTAAAAAAAATTCAGCTATCTATTCATGTCCCAGATGTTTTCTCCAGACTTCTAGAAGTTAACTTCCAAACTAATATTTGGAGGGGAATTAAGTAATTTACCATTGCCTGGAGGGCTGGCTGAGGGCTTTGGAATGAATGCTTGTTCAGAGCTATACCCAATTACAGGGATACTGTTACTGATGTGCCTCTTCCCACCCCTCCCAATCCCCCAACGCAAAGGAGTTACAAACCAGTCTGATACATTATCTGCTCTTTTTTTAAGGTTCGAGACTTATTTGCTCTGGCTCGTAAAAATGCCCCCTGCATTCTCTTCATTGATGAAATAGATGCAGTAGGGAGGAAGAGAGGAAGGGGCAACTTTGGAGGACAAAGTGAGCAAGAGAACACACTCAATCAGCTTTTAGTAGAAATGGATGGTGAGTATTTAATGCCTAATACTATGTTATAATAACAAGGATATTTGAAAGAATATGCTTGTTCAGACCTGCTAACTAAGATTTGGATTCTAGCTTAAATTCAAATTGTCTCAGTTTCCTTGTTTCCTAAAATAAAGCATGGTGACTCACTTTGCTGCAGCCTGGTGTTTTACTAAAATTCATTCAGAGAAGAAGAACCCTCATTCTGTATCTCCTAATTCTTTGTCATAGTTGAATAGACAAAAAAATTCCTCACAATGAGACCAGTCTGTTTGTAAAAAAATATAGCTAGCCATGCTGATATCCTGAGCAGTTAATCTATTATTGTATTTTGAAGATAAAGCAGGATTTGATATAGTACTTCACAAAGCAGAGCTCAAGGCCATTTTCTTGCTCGTTAGGAAAATCTGGACAATGCAGCAATAAATAGAAATGTTTTCAACTTTAAGATCATTTGTTCGAACTGCCTGTTCTCACAAGACCATGTAAAGTGGGCAGTCTTTTTATTTGTTTTTGTTGGTTTCTTTTCACAGAAATTATATTTACACAGCTTTTCTCTTTATCACTTTTCTTTAACAGGGTTTAATACAACCACAAATGTAGTCATTTTGGCAGGTACTAACAGGCCAGATATTTTAGACCCTGCTCTGATGAGACCAGGACGCTTTGACAGGCAGATTTACATTGGTAAGTTTTACCTGGGTGCCTGAAGTCACTGCAATTATTTATACATGTAGCTTCCTTGCACACATTCAGTTTGAATATATGTGTGTGAATAGTAAAACCATATATCTTCTATTTTAAAGGACCCCCAGATATAAAAGGAAGAGCATCCATTTTCAAAGTTCACCTTAGACCTCTGAAATTAGACACTGTCTTAAATAAAGACAACCTAGCAAGAAAGCTGGCATCACTAACACCTGGGTTTTCTGGTAAGTGACTCCTAATGCCGCTATTATTCTCCATTTACTATGTAAGCTGTAGATATTTTATTTCCCTACTAATTATTTTCTTGCACCTGATCTTCTGGATGGCATTTGATTTCATTGTATTTACTGGCACAGCCTGAAATTCTCTTTGCTTGTTAGAGCAAGTAGGAGATTTCTGAGGGTCTCAAATTTTGTCAGCTTCAGTCAGGGTGACATGAAGAGGGAGTTTCTTCTGTCTTCAGGACAAGCAATTCAGAGGTTTCTGATTGTTCTCACTCGTGTGTGTGTTCTTCCTTTGGCCTTTCCTTTGTTTGTTTCATTCTTGAACTCTTCTGGAGAAGACCTGGGTTTTGTGGAGTTTGTATATTCTGTAGTGGAATTTATGTTTCTGGGTGTAAAAATCAAAAAACAGTGCAGAATTCAACTACTGGTCAATACAGATTTGAAATGAATTCGATTATAAGCCAGTAATGAGAGTTCTCACATTTATTCTGAGTTCAACACCTGTGAATTCTTCACTGGTTTTTTGTCTATATAAAACTAGTTTTCTGGGATTTGACTGTCAATGTTTCTGGCAGCTACAGTGATGATGTTTAAGTTACCTCAGTAGCATCACTGCAAATGATTTTAATGAAAAGTGGATGGCATGAAATCAGTAATGTGAAAGGATATCTTCTAAAGATATGCCAATATCTGAGCTATACAGAATTCACATGTAGGAAATGCATGCAGCTAAATGTATGCTAGTTTAAGTAGAATCTATTGCAGACAGAAAAGGAAGGTGGGATGTATCAAACAAGTACTTCACTGTTAATAAACTTTATTTGTTGGCTGTCTACCTATGAGAAAAATCCTAAAGTCTATAACTATAGTACATGTATTTAAATACATCTTAAATAATTAAGCTATTTCAGAGCACATTACCTTTAATTTTCAAGCTCAGTGAGAGTTTATAGCAAACTAGTTATAGGAAAGATTATGTTTATGCTAAACTCAGAGAAAAGTGTTGAAAAGGATCAGTAATTCTTGCCTTGTCTTTTAGGTGCTGATATTGCTAATGTTTGTAATGAAGCTGCTTTAATTGCTGCAAGGCATCTCTCAGATGCTATAAACCAAAAGCATTTTGAGCAAGCAATTGAAAGAGTTATTGGAGGTAGGTGAATAGCACCAATTGTTCCTCAAAAATGGTTATAGGCAACTTCCTTTTTTTATATGTGTAGAAAGCCATGCTTTTGAATCTTTGTCCTCCTCTTCAAGGTTGTTTTCTTTCACTCCTAAACATATTTGACTGAGATTTAGAAAAGAAGTATCCTGTCTATTGCTGACTTCTGTAATAGAGGAAGGCGTACAAAGAGAAATTTCATCAGGACCTGTCCCTAATTTCTTCTTCAAAACAGCAAGAGGAAAAACTGTTTGGATTTAGGGATGCTTTTAACTGCTGCTAGCCTGAAATCATCTAGAAAATATTTTTAAAGTTCAAATGTTTTATTTAAATATTTGAATGTTCTTAAGAACTTCAATTGAAACTAAAAAGACTAAGGAAGGACAAGGTTACAGTGAAACCTGGAAGCTGTGAATTTCTAAAACTTGCAGGTTTTGGGGGGATGTTTAAACTTTTTCAATAGATCACATATATGGCCTCTAAGTATTGCTCACCATCTTTGCAAATGAGGTAAAGGATTTCAGAGAAGAAAGTTGTGTCTGCAACTATTAATCAAATTTATTTTACAAAGGTTTGGAAAAGAAAACTCAAGTACTCCAGCCAGAGGAGAAAAAGACAGTAGCATATCATGAGGCAGGGCATGCAGTTGCAGGGTGGTTTTTGGAACATGCTGACCCGCTGTTAAAGGTAAGAAAGCTAATTTGAACTTTTCATTTTAACAGTAGCATGGACAACATCTTTTTCTTTGTGGTTCCCCCCCTCCCAGTTTTAAGAAGATACTAAAATATATTAAAAAGCAGTGTGTGTCAATTTTAGAGTACATTTTGGTTAATTTCTTGTAACTTTCTTAACTGTTTTCTGACTTAACTGTTGCATAGTTTGTAGTATAAATGTCCTTTGAAAGTGAGACCTGTTCTTTTCATGGGTCTGCTACCTTGATGGCTGCTTTTTCTCTGACGCTTTCAGTACTGATCAGTGGTTTAAGTTACTCTTACCAGGTTACACAGGTATACTTCAGGAATATAGAAAGCTAAATTTTAGTTACAGTTTGCTTTCTTTTGGGTTCACAGCATGACAAGTTGAACGTAGAGGACAAAGCACCCCAATCTCCCAAACTTGCTTTAATATTCATAGTTTTGCATAGCTGTGTTTTTAATCTCATCTCAGGCTTAAAAATATTGTACAGTTTACTGCTGGAAGAAAGGTCATTAGTAAATGTGGAAATTCCTTCAACTGTTCAGAATGCTAAAGGTGGAAAAATGGTCTGTTACACAGTACATAATGCCCAGTACATAACATTCAAGGAATTGTGGATTTTAATTAAAATGATATTTTTAAAATATGATACAGTTTTTAGAGAAGATATGACAGTGGTCTTACCTTTCTTTTCCAGATATTCTAGTAGTTGTTATCCCAGTTTAGAGCTAGCCAGGGCTTTTAAAGATAAAACACAATGGGGGCAAAACTGTCAATGGAAATAATGTCTGAATTAAACCTCAAGGGTGAGTATGGTGTAGGTTGTGGTATTAAAAAGTAAGTCAAACTGAAGAATGCTTTATGGTTTTTAACACTGTTTAGTTGTAGCACTGTTACTTTTGCTTGTAGGTATCTATTATTCCACGTGGTAAAGGACTGGGTTATGCTCAGTATTTGCCCAAAGAACAGTATCTTTATACCAAAGAGCAGCTACTGGACAGAATGTGCATGACTCTGGGAGGACGTGTGTCTGAGCAAATCTTCTTTGGAAGAATTACAACTGGTGCCCAAGATGACTTGAAGAAGGTGACCCAGAGTGCATATGCTCAGGTATAGGCTTCAGTGAGATTTCTTTTTTTCCTTTACAGTTTTCTTTATCTCTGACCTAACTCATATTTTGCTATGATGCCATTTCATCAGGTGCATCCCTAAGAAACCTTGTTTCAGAAAACACTGTATGAATAAGTGTCATGATGTTGTTTAGAGATGCTGATGACTCAGATATTTTGAGTCTCACAACAGCAGTCCGTGCATTAGGCTTCAATTACTGCCCTACATCTGCCCACAGGAACATATATGTTGCATATGTTCTCAATTATGGACTCAATTACATGTGGGAATTGTTATGCTTATTTTAAAATGGAATTTAGTGCTCAGATTTGATCTTATCATCCTAGACTTAAAATTGCCCAGTGTGAAGATTCAATTTGGATTCACACTTGAAATCCAGACAACCTTGTATGAAAGCACTATTTGATGTCTTTAAAGGCTATGGGAATTAAGACATCAGTTTTGGTTTGTATCCTATTAATTAATGTAGATGAGTAACTTAAAATCTTATCAATGCAATGACTCCACCTACGTGTAGCTGTGGGCTACACACAGGTGTGTTACTACATTTCCTGCATCAGGACAAAGGGTGTCATCTCATAAGACACTACAAGGAGCAAGAGACATTTTTGGAGTACACCTATCTTCTCCTGCATGCTTATCCTCTAGCCCCACCTACTTCCTGGTCTCAGGCATATTTCTTGCTGCATCAGTTCTGGAAGGCAATGTGTAAATTATATCCTGTAAATTCTGTGAGATCTTCAGTGGCTCTTGTTCAATTTTAAATTTGCAAAATAAGTCTACTTACAGACTTTTGTACATGTCAACCAAAAAAACTATCAAAATTTTCCTAAGAAAGCAGGTCAAGATGCTTGGTTCTAATGGTGAGATCTCTTTGAATTCTGAATATTCATTGTCATACCTATGTGCCTCTTGCAGTGCTGCTTTAGTAACCATCAAATTGATAGTAACCATGGAGTGAATAAATAAATAGCAGTTTGAACTTGCTTCTGCGTCTGCTGCAGCAAAATGCAACTTAAAACATCCACATTTGGCAACTGGACAAGTCAGTGTTCAGTACTGAGTCAAGCAAGATAAGAATTGTTTTCACATTTGTAGAGCAGTGTCTTGGGATGAGGGTTAGCATATGATTTTTGGACTTGATAGAAAAAACCTTCAAGACCCTCTACTTTAGTACTTAAGTCAGCTTATCTTTATGGGTGAGTAGAATATGCTAAACTTTAGAAGTATTTTGAACTGGCAAAACGCTTCTATTTTTGGTAAAGAAGGGTTTTACTGCTTAAGGAAGGCTGAAGTATTTTTTGTGTAATATCTTAGAATTAAAACAGCAAAGCACTATGCATACCGCTAGTAACCACTTTAAAAATGGTGTTATTTTTGTCCTTCACTTTAATCAGTAAAAGGAAATAAGTGAAAGTCAATGTATGTGTGTTAACTTCAGTACACTTGAGTTTCAGGGAAAGGTTGATGTTACAGGACAAGATTAGGTTATAGCAAAAGGACTTCTTCCTTTCCTTTTTGTTGGCCATATTTTACATCAACGTACCCTAAATTCCTGCTGTCTCTCCTTTGTTTGATTTTTTTTTTTCCCTTCAGATTGTTCAGTTCGGTATGAATGAAAAAGTGGGGCAGATTTCCTTTGATCTCCCTCGTCAAGGAGACATGGTCCTAGAGAAACCTTACAGCGAGGCAACTGCCAGGTTGATAGACGAAGAAGTGCGGTCGCTAATTAACATTGCCTATGAAAGGACATTAAATTTGTTGACTGAGAAGAAAGCAGAAGTGGAGAAGGTGAGCATTACGGTGTTTTTAGCCACTAAGTTCCAGCTGGCAAGCCAAAATCTGAATTGAACTGAATTAGATTTAAAATAGAGACTGTATATGAGGAAGTTTGCTCAAAACCCATTTGATGTAATCTTGAGAATGTGTTGCAAAACTTAGGAGAAACTTCCTTTTGTGTTGGAACACCTCTGAGCATCTCACAAGCCAGATTTAACATCCCTCCCTGCTTATGTGGTCAATATTCATTTGCAAAGTTGGAGGGAAGAGTTTTCCTGCTAACATAGGGTTTAGCAGATGTGATAGGCAAACTTAAAAACCCAAAGATTAAATTCCAGGATCCCAGTTTTTTTCGGCTGAAGAAGCTCTTGTAAGCAAGGAAGTTCATATGAGTTCCTTTCTCTGATGTCCTTTTGAGCATTAATAAAAATATCTTTGTCTTCCATTCCTGTCCGTTGGCCACTTGTGATCTGCCTCGCTGCAGCCAAGACTCAGCTTGTGCATATTCTCTTTCTTCACGCAACAAAACCACACCACAAAGGATAATTTTGTAGGATAGGCATCCAATAGGCTTACTGACAAGGAGACAAGTTTGTAAGTGCTCCATAAACCCTGTTGTAGCAGGCCAGCATCCCAAAAGAGATCACTGAATGTGGTTTGTGCTGAACAATGAGCTCACTGACCCAGGGCTGCAGACTACCCTGGTGCAGTGTTCACAGTTCACACATTGGTATTTTATGTATAAAAAAAGCTTGTAACAGAGCAGCAGCCCGACTGAACCATCCCCACTGACTGGAAGGGAACTCTTGTTTTCATCTGTCACTTACTGTCTTGCATCAGGAGCCTTTTGGCAGAAGCAAAAAGCTTCTGTTCTAAAGCAACAGTGACCCACTGTGAGGGCACTTTGCTTAATCTAAAAGCAGGATTAAAAATAAAATAGTATTTGTGCTCCCTAAAAATGCTCAATGGGGAGAAGAACCTTGTATCTGGTGAACTCTGAACAACCTGTTTTTTCTATCAAAATTAATCAGTGCCAAACTAACTGCCTTAACAAACTCTTCCAAATAGGACAGCCATCTTAGGTATTTGATATGTGTGACATAACTTGTTGTGCTATTCCAGGTTGCCCTGCGGCTACTGGAGAAGGAAGTGCTTGATAAAAGTGACATGCTAGACTTGCTTGGCCCAAGACCATTTGCAGAAAAGTCTACTTATGAAGAATTTGTGGAAGGTACAGGAAGTTTGGATGAGGATACTTCACTACCAGAAGGCCTTAAAGACTGGAACAAAGAGCGTGAAAAAGAAAAAGAGGAGACAACAGATGAACAGGTTGCTAGGCAGATCAGAGGAGGGCTGCCATTTTAACTGTGACGTGTGTGCCCATGGTGACTTGCACTCTGGAAGAGAAACAAACTCACCTAGTTTGTACTTCAAAACAAAAAAATATTTATTCAACCAAACTGTATTAGAGATGGGTGGAAGAGTGATCTTTTGGGATGAGATAAGGATGTTCTGCTTCCAATGTACATGTGTGAGATCATCAGTTCCCTGGTAAAAGGTGATCATCTTTTGTTTGCCAGCTGGAGAAACATACAAGGAGTTCAAGCTGCAGTGGAACACCAGAACTGAGCCTCTCAAGCGTTGGAACAGTTCAGATTCATGCACAGATTTTGTGGCACTGTTTTTTTTTTTCCCAAACATCTATAAGCTTACAAAAATCAAAGGGGTTTTTGATTATTTATCTAAACTATACCTGTATGTGACCTGTTTCCAAAAAGAAAAAGAATCATACAAAGTACATTGTCACATGTGAAAGTCTGGTTGTACAAAGTACTAGCTTTGCAAAACTATCAGCTCTTTCATCTGACCCTTTCCCCTTCGCCTCATTTTGATTTTAGAGTTTGTCTACAAAGAACTCCCATGTAAGTTGACAGTGAAACTGAACACTTGCTTAAATATCTTAAAATGTACTCATGGTTCAGTGTCTTAAATTAAGTCTGAAACTGTTTGGCTCCTGCAGTTTTACCAGTCAGTTTTTTACAGAGTTCTGTAAACTATTGAACATATGAATGTGATGTGTAAATACAGTTTGAGTCAATAAAAATAGTACTTTTCTGAACAAAGCTGTCTTCTTTCTTTTGCTGGCTTCTGGGTATAGAATTCAGAACAATGCAAAACGCTGTTAATATAGGGTAAAATGGTTGTGTTCACAAATACAAGCAGCAACCAAAACCAAATGTGATAAAGCAGACTGTCAGAGTTTCATACATATTTGCTTATCAAATGCTGTAGGGAAAAAACTATGGGGATTTTTCCCTGCTTAGTTGAATACAGTTGTCTTAGTAATCTGCTTCTCGTTGTCTGCTGCCTGCTAATGATTCATTAGTTGGAGAATTATTCTGTTCAAAAATTAATGGCCTTTCTCCTCATCCCAGCAGAAGACAGGGAAGCATGGGTGGAGTGGTGGTTAAGGGAGGCAAGGGAAATGAACCAGTCTTCTCTACTGGACCGAAAATCCTTTTAAGAATAATGAGTCAGAGGGCAGGTTAAAAGGATAATTAGTGACTGATTGCATCTGTATGTTGCAACATACTGGAAACCAGTAGGGATGACAAAGGAAAAAGTTTGTCGGAAAGTTCAGACCTTTGGTTCTAAATGTATTTAAATTAAATTATTTATGGAAATTATTCTTTTGGGTTTTCTTTTTCTTCATGACAGAACTTCTTCCACCTGTGATATTACCTGGCTTTACAGTGGAGTGAGGGAAACGGAGCAAATATGGCTATTTTGGGCATATTTACTGGGCATTTTTAGTTGTTTAACACTTCTATTTATCCCTAGTGCATTTGTTAAAGAATGAATGATAAACAGGAAAGCAGCCTGAAAAAACTAAACTTAAATTTCTTAATTATTGGAGTCAAAGTTTAGAATGATTTATTGCAATAGCAAAATTCTTCTATAAAACTCAAATCTTGCACACATGATAAAGCAGTGCTTGATTTCTGTGCTTATGCTCTAGTGTTGTACCTTACATGTATTCTGCATTATAATGCCTTTTCTTATCCTCCAGTTCAGCTGAACACTTCTTGTCTGGGATGCTCAATTTTTAGCCAGTGCTGAGGACTAGCTGTGCTTATACAGTAAAGGTCAGAGTTCTGCATTTCTTCATTCCTTGCTAAATAAAACCAACAGAAAACTCAGCAATCAACCACCCAAACCCTTAACCTGACTCTTCACAATGGCACTGCCAGACTCTGAAAAAAATCATCTCCAGGAGATGGTTTTTCTTACTCCCTGTTTGTGTCTACTTAAAAAATTCCACTCCTGTTCAGTTGCAGCATGTAATTAATAGATGTATGAAAATGGCTCTACCTCTCCTTTACCTTTGCCTCTGTTTTTCTTGCTTAGCCTTTCATTAGCAGGTCTTAATATTTTGTGCCAAAAATGGCAGAATTTGGCAGTGTGGGGATTTGGGAATCAAAGATACAGAAAAACAACCAAAAAAATCTGTTTACCCAACCTGCTTCTTTGAAGAGGATTACTAGCCTCCTCCAACTCCCAAATTTAGGATGTCAGGGTGGTTGAACATAAATCAAGAAAATCAAATTAAGTCTGTGCTGTGGCTGCCAATAATGCCGGATTAATTTTTGTTGCAAGCACACTGAGCAGTGCTGCTTCAGCTACCAGGGGCCTGTGCAGCACCAAGGGAGCTGTTGAGTTCCCTGCTCCTCCCAAGGCTGGGAGAAGGAGCAGGTCCAAGTGGTGTCAGTGGTGTAGGTTGCCATCTGGGGTCTGGCTTGTCCTGGCAGCCTCTGCTAGATACTGCTCTGTGGCCAGGTGCAAAGCAGTTAAAAAAGAGAAAAATATGATGGGCCAGGCACAGAAATAAAAGGTGCTAGAGACTAGGCTGAAAAACTAAAGGGGAAGTGAAAATCAGACAGGTGAGGACTTTGAGAAGAGTAACAAAGTCAGGTGGGACTCACCATGGAGATTGCAAAATAAGAGAGAAGCTTCCAAGGAAAAAGCAGGAAGTTATTTGAAAGGAAGTGCAGCTGAAGGAATTGCTCACTAAACTTGCTACTAAAACAATTTTCAGTTGTATCTCAGGAAAGGAAGGTGATTAGAGTTGGTTGACAGAAGAGAAACAGGAAGTGTTTGTGCTTCCCGTGGCTGTTACTGCTTATGCACAAGCTGGTCCTCTGATGATGTCCTCTACTACAGGGTCCTGGGTTCATTATGGTGTGAGGGGCTTTTTCCTCCTAGGATCAGATGGAAGACCAGTCTCTTTTTCTAAAGAGAGCATTAGTTTGCGTCTTCCACCTCCACACATTCTAGAAACTCAAATCAAACAGTTGCAAGTAAACACATGTGAAGAATGGGTGAGTCAAAGCAGGGTCATTGTGAGGCCTGAATTCCACAGCCTCAGAGTCTGCATTTTGAGTCAAGTGTATGAAATGCAACAATGAACAGGCTGGTTCACCAAGTTAATAACTCCATTATTTAGCAATGCCAAGATTTCTGGCACTTTTAAAGTATTAACTTTTTTTTTTTCCACAGAAATTTATGACTTGGACTTAGTTATGAAATCTGTGTTACACAAAATGCAATGTCATACAAAATAAGATGGTTAATTCTGTTCATTCACCAGAAACTATGCTAGTGCTTTAATTGGAAACCCTGTGCCATAGCTGTGTGATAGCAGGCTCTGAGCCTGTAAGGCATCCTTCTCCCTTTCAAAGCAAATAGTCAACCATTTAAAAAGAATCACCTTCACTTTGTTTAATGGCTTTACTCCCAATGAATTTTGCCTTGTATTGTCCTGCACAGTAACTTCTCTTCATAATGTATATTGTGTTATAACTTTATCTCATGCTGTAATTAATACATTGCCACATCTCACATTTATTAAATGTGTATTTAAAGGTGCTCGTTGGCTATTCATAAATCCTTTAGGCATCACTAGACATAGCATAGAACATGGCCTATGAGTTTGATGACTCCTCGATGATCCTTCTAAAGAAAATCAGCTGGGCCCTCCCAAACTCTGCCTCTGTGGCAAACCCAGTCTGGTTGGCAAGTTCCAGCAACTGTCTCAACCTCTGAAGTCACTTTCTGTGAAAAACTTGTACTTGATTAAAGCTAGTTTAGTTCAATTTCTGTGTGGAATAGCACTGGGCAGACAGCTTCATGTTATGGGATTAGCAGTCGCTTGGTTTGTGTACTTCCTAAAGTAGTGTGTCATTCCATGAATCCCAAACTACCAAAGCATCATCTTGTCAGGAGAAGCAGACCTTTGGAAGTTTCACTATGTTTGTAAAGTGCCTTTTTAAATACTGAGCAACAGTTTTGCTTGGGAAGTGCTTCTGAAAGCAAGAAGAAAAAGCAAGTTCTTGAAACATTTGAAGTTTGGATTTCCAGAGGTTTTCTCCTTTGTTTGCTTGCTTTGTTGCCTAGGAACTGGTCTAAATAAAAGACTCCAAGTAGACAGAGTGTTCTCTGGTAGAGCCTCTCTAATGGAGAAGGGCTGTTTAATTGATATGAGCAGAAACATAAAGCATGCACAGAGGACAAATGCTCAGCAGTCACTTTGTCAGCTGGCTTAGGCAGAGACCTTTCTGACTTGGCTTTAGTTGGGGCAGATAAACTGTTCATCTTTCATTTTGCCAACTGTTTTGAGTATAGTGGATAAATGCTTTACCTGTCCAGTTGTTTTAATCGATCTTGGTAGCAAGACATACACAGCACCTGTAGGTGTGGTGAACTTACAAACCCAGGTAGTGAGATCTGTTGGCACATAGCCTGTCTCCAGTCCCACCATGATCTGTGGAATACCTGAATTTCAGCTACATGGGCTGGGTGAAACAGGGTTAGGAATAGCATCAGCAGCTGGTGATAGCCAGGAAGACCAGTAAGATATTGGGGTGCCACTTTAAACCCCAGGGATTTATGATGAACACATCACAAATGGAGGGATTTCAACTATGTATCAGATACATCTAATAGATTCATCTATAGATCAGATACATCTATCAGATTCATCTGTATATCACAGATACCATCTGTGATTATTCAGCAGCAGCAAGAGATGAAGTCGCATCACACAAATCCAGCCTCTAGCCTGCAGCTCACTGGGTATTTATTGACTGCCCAGAACACTTCTGCTTGAGAGGGTACTATTAATTTTTATTTTATTTTTAGAGGACTAGAATCAAATATCACTGTTAGCAGTTACTGTACAGAATATCTAAAAAACTTTTATTATGAATAAATTTTGTTTCTGGCACTTTAGTATGTATATTTGGTACAGAATACTTCAAGCTCACAACATTTTCTTATAATTGGATGAAAATAGTGTGGCTCTAATTTGTAGGTTTTCATGCCTATTTTACATCTTCTCTTCTGCAGCTTTAGGGATGACAACCCTTAAGAAAAAAGATCCCAAACTAGAAATCTCCACATTCAGACTCTTAGGCAAAAGTCTTAACTGGACGCCTTACATTTGTCTCATGAATAGAAATGGCCCAATTTCCAGAAATGCTGAATGTCCTCAGTGATCCAAATGGACTGTGAAGAGCACTTCTAACACCTGAAATTCATGCTCCCTTTTTTATTATTTTTAAACTAAAGTATGATTTACAAGCCTAATTATCAGAAATCCAGATTTGAGAATTTGGCCTGGAAAAATCTCGCACCTTATTCTTTTATTCATTGATCTCTTCTTCATCATCTTCAAACGCTTCCTCTCCATCATTTGCTGTTGCTTCCTGGTATTGCTGATATTCTGAAACCAGGTCATTCATGTTGCTTTCTGCTTCTGTAAATTCCATTTCATCCATTCCCTCTCCTGTGAACCAGTGGAGGAAGGCCTTTCTCCTGAACATGGCAGAAAACTGCTCCGAGATCCTTTTGAAGAGCTCCTGGATAGCAGTGCTGTTGCCAATGAAGGTGGAGGCCATCTTAAGGCCACGGGGAGGTATGTCACACACTGCCACCTTGACATTGTTCGGGATCCACTCCACGAAGTAGCTGCTGTTCTTGTTCTGGATGGCCAACATCTGCTCGTCAACCTCCTTCATGGACATGGGGCCGCGGAAGACGGTGGCAACCGTCAAGTAGCGGCCGTGCCTTGGGTCACAGGCTGCCATCATGTTTTTGGCATCGAACATCTGCTGGGTGAGCTCTGGGACCGTGAGCGCTCGGTATTGTTGGCTGCCTCGCGCCGTCAAAGGAGCAAAGCCCGGCATGAAAAAGTGAAGGCGCGGGAAGGGGACCATATTTACTGCCAGCTTCCGGAGGTCAGCATTGAGCTGGCCTGGAAAACGCAGGGATGTGGTTACCCCGCTCATGGTGGCGGAGACCAAGTGGTTTAAATCTCCATAGGTGGGGGTGGTGAGCTTCAGGGTGCGGAAGCAAATGTCATACAGAGCTTCATTGTCAATGCAGTAGGTTTCATCCGTGTTTTCTACCAGCTGGTGGACCGAAAGTGTAGCGTTGTACGGCTCCACCACTGTGTCAGAAACCTTAGGAGAAGGCATGACACTAAAGGTATTCATTATCCTGTCCGGATACTCCTCTCGGATCTTGCTGATCAGTAGGGTTCCCATGCCAGACCCTGTCCCTCCTCCCAGGGAGTGAGTGAGCTGAAATCCTTGCAAGCAATCGCAGTGTTCACTCTCTTTTCTTACTACGTCAAGAACAGAGTCAACCAGCTCTGCCCCTTCTGTGTAGTGTCCTTTGGCCCAGTTGTTTCCGGCACCAGTTTGTCCTAAAATAAGATACAACAGGGAAAGAAAATACACAAAATTATTGGCAAGGTTTGGTATTTGCAAGCTAAATCCACTCACATCTGTAACAAAAGCTGCTGTAAATCTGTCAGGTAGATAAGTGTGCTCTTCAGTTTTGCCTACAAATATCTCTGTAAGTATCAACATAAACTTTTATATGGTCTCTGGCAGTTTTCATTAATGACTTTGGGTGGATATTAGGGTTTGTTTTTTTTTTTTTCCTTTTTTGTCATTTTACCTTCCATAAATGCAAAGATGGCCTTAATTCCTTGTTTTGAAAACTTTCACACTCCCCATCCTGATGATTCTGTAAACACAAGATGACTGTTTAATATTAAATGCTTTCTGTCTGTAAGGGCCATAATGCATGCAAAGCTAAATCACAGATACATGTATCTCAATGAAAATGAGAGGTTATTGGACTGTTCTTGTGAGTCAGAGAAAACATTGTCATTCAAGAATAAAGCTGGGCTTCAAAGTCCTATTTAACTTGTTATATCAGGAAATAGAGCTTTTTAAATTCATGTTTACCTAGTCTGAATGAAAATAGTGATCAACAGAAGCTTCAGGGACATTATTTCTAAAACTTAAAAGTGTCTTTTAGGTTTTGCCGATTTCCTTATGAACTCCCTATCCTTCAGGATGTGCAAAATTACTTGGAAAATTGGATTACTGGTATTTCCGAAAAGTGATGAGTCCATTCTTTTCTTCCCAAGGCTTCCCTTCTTGTTTTATGTGCCACTTAGTTTATTAAGATAAACAATGGGGATCATTTGCTATTGTCACTGCTTTGTTATTGGTTAGATAATGAGGAGGATTAAATTGGGCAATCAATTTTTTAGTACTCCTGCTCCTCACAGTGTCTACTATACACATACATTGTGCCACTGATTTCACTTAGGGTACTCCTGGGAGGGGTATTCAGACAGAGCAATGGTTTCAGAATTAATTACAGAGCTGGCAAACTCTGTGCTGTTCTCCAAGACCTTCCCCTCCCTTCCTATTACCATTTCTCATTTCAATTCCCAGGGCACCCTGTTGGTGCCAAACATATGAACCAGGGAAACTGCTGGATGGGATACTTTTGAAATCCTATGTACTTTTTTGCACTGCATAAATGCTTGGTTTCCTCATGGTGTATTTGGTTACTTAATGCATTGTTCTGTATGCTGCTATATTTTTCTCTCTTTGAGCCTAGGGAGCTCAGCACTTCCTGTCCAGCTGGGCAAAGCACAAAGTAATATCCTTTCCAGAATTAAGTATGTTTGTAAGCACCTGCACCCTGCTTGAGCAGATTCCCTGCTACAGAGAGGGAAGCACATCAGGATGCATACAGACAAGCAGACATTGCTCCAAAAGGCAGAAGGTATTCATCTCCTAATGGACATAGATTCTGATTTTAGGACCAACTATCAGCTACTCCTGTGGCAATACTACATTCCATTCATTAGTCAGCCACGTGCTAGGGTCTCCAGCATTCTCACTGGTGATTTCCTGCTTCTACACCTGGTTATCTTACACTTCCAGGATGACTGGCTCTACAGCACTGTAAGAATACCACAACACAGAGCATATAAATGTGCCCTGGAAGCTCCAGCCTTCTCACCCCATGACAATACAGTCTGGAGGTGCCATGGCCCTGACAAGGCTGCCACAAATCTGGAAATCCTGATCATGATCCTATGAAACACTACTGGATGCCCGCCACATACCAGGTGCCTACCTACCTGACCTCTGAAAATCTAATGTAAACACATAGAAATGATCAAATTTCACCGGGGCTAAACCCTCTGGGTGGAAAATGAGCCTGTGCCCACTAAACTCAGGACCTGGCAAATTTTTTGCCCATCCTGGAAGCCCATCTCCAGCATCCTGCATCTGTCATTTGCCAGGATCTAAAGAAGCCTACATGAAGCAATCCCACACTTATCTGCACTCCTGGCACCTCCAGGTCCTTCTATCACTATTTCTTTCTCCAATACCTGTAGGGTTATCACACATGTTCAGGTTGAGCTGCACATGCAGAGAAGCCATTTGTCTAACAGTCAATTTATTTTTTAATCCCTAAAATGGCACTTGTTTCCTACAATCTTCTTTCACTCCTCTACTCTCACCGCTCAAAATAGAAGATAAACCTGGTAAAAGAGCTCAGTAGCTTCCACATTAACACTGAGAAGCCCAGTGTGAACAGCCCTGCTGCAGAACTTGCCTTTGACTGCCGGACAGCGATTTTTTGGTTGCCCCATCAGTTCATACAAATTCAATTGGAGCGGTATCTCTCTAGCAAATCTAGCAAGGATGTACACAAGAAAACAATGACAAATGCAAAAATGTACAAATGAAAACTGGTTACAGGAGGAGACACATCAGAGTTCACAGCAGCTCCTGGCAGGCAATTGTGTGCAGTCAGAAGGCCAGGAAGCCTACTGCTCTCATACAGCAAGATTGTTCCACCTGCAGTTCTTCACCTTTTAAATCACTACTAAATCACCTTTGTCAATGCAGGCATTAAAGAATAAGAATTTGTTTTTTGTGTCCATCTCAAATTTCTTGCTGGTTTGATATAAAATTCCTGTATCTGGAGTGTGTGACCACGTACTCAATACACCTGCATGAAATGCCGATTGATGGTCCATGGTTACCTGCTGTGGAGATGTGGGCACATGCAGGCTTATACAAGCAGAGGTGGATGACATCCCCATCAGAACAAGCCCATACAGCCTGGGCTACAGTAAGTATGGGACTGCCAAATTCTGCCACAAAATCCTTTGTGGGCCCAGGCTAGCTTTTTAAAAGAGAAAACAAAATGCTTTGTTGGCTTTTGACACAGAAGATCATTACTTCAGCGCTCAGCCATTCTACATTATTCAGCAGGTTGGGAGGACAGTGCCTGATGCAGGCAGGGGCCTCTGAGAGATACGAGTGATCACATGCTGTTGGTTCATTGTTATCTTGGCAGGAAGGGAGTACAGCAAACTAGGCTATTGTTGAAGACATTCTGAATTGATTTTGCTCTGGTTTTACTGGTGTTGTGCTAAACTGTAAAGCTCCAGTTCAGGTATTTCCATAGGTCAGGTGAATTCACTTTCAGAGGGCTTGTGTGGTTTGTGCAGGTGAAAGGGAATGAAAGGAAAAACCTGAACACAGAAACACACTTCATAAAGCTGCCTATGTCTATGGCTTTTCTCTCTAAGCTTACTCCTTAAGTTATGTCTTGTAAATTACAGCTCCTTTGGAAGAGACCCTAAACATCACTTGCCATGGAATTTACATGAGAACAACATGGATAGCATAAAAGTTTTAAGTCAAAGACTTAAAGGAACTCTTTATGGCTTTTTCACTCCCCTCTCCAACTCAACAACCCAGATTTAAGTTTGTTTTATACCATCCAAATCATGTTTATCTTTCCTCCGTCTGTTCCTGGCATTGTTCGTTCCTTAAGTTAACACAGTGTACCAAACTGAGTTCCAGCCTAAGCTTGCTTTGACAGGAGAAAATGTGTTTGTGGCTAGTGCAGACTTGGAAACCAAAAGGACATTAAAGTTCACATGGTAGCTTTCATTCAGACTTCCTCTTCCAGCAAGCAGCTCACTTAACTTCAACATGCTGTTTCTCCTTTAGTGCAAAGTGACTGATAATGTTTCAGTACTTCATAAGGATGCTCTGAAAGGGGAATGTCCATTTTTAAGCTTAGATTCAAAGTACTACAGAAGTCCTAAGTAAAGCAGTAAAAGTAAAAACCAACCCTCTTCAAGAACACTGCAAAACCAGAATGTCTTTAGACTGTTCCTCATTATGCTAGAAACTAACCCAGTAACTGGCTACATATGTGTTTTCTACATTACAGATTATCTTCTTCCACTGTTACCATACTGCAAGGATATACTGAAAAAGTTTAATTACATAGCCTAAAAACAATTCCATACTCAAGCATTTAATGTGGATTTAAGTGCAGGGTAGTCTGGTTGGTTTGTGGTTGAGGTTTTTCCTCCCCCCTTCATTTTCTTCAGAATTTCTGTGCATTTTGTTGGGAAGAATTGGCCTCAGGATTCCTCTGGAGCTCATATATATGGAAAGCAAATGTACTTTCTTTGAATACTATAGGAAACTTCCACCAATTTGCTAACCAAAGGAATAATCAACAGAAAAAGGACTTTTTCACTTAACAGGATGTTTTGACTGGCTTACATAATAATTGCAATTCCATTGTTAGCTATTAGGATTTCCCAGTAGGATCACGTTGGAAGAGGGAGATTGAATACTTTTTGACTGTTCACTTGGCAATCAAACAGTTGTTGTAGAACTCTGTTGTTTAAAGAGAAACATCCACATACCAAAGATGAAATTATCAGGCCGAAAGAGCTGACCAAAAAGACCAGACCGCACACTATCCATGGTTCCCGGCTCCAAGTCCAGTAAGACTGCTCTTGGTACAAATTTGTGGGCTACAACACAAAGTAATCATGTCCTTAATGTTCAGAAATAAGCTAACACAGTTACAGCTTTTAATACACAAATATATTACATCTCATATTGTTAATCTAATATATGTATTTAAGTACTTCCTATACAGAAAGTCATGGTGGTGAAAAACCCACCTCCATAGGAATAAATCAATTCAGCTTGGAAAACCTGACATAATTTGGACTCTGCAGATTTTACATTTTGTAAGCTCTTTATTAGTAAGAAATATTAGGGAGCTTCTGATTAGAAAAAATGTTTTACTCATTCTTTTTAAGAAAGTAGGAATTTTTTTCTGTAAATATCAGTGTGAGTGAAGTGCTTATGTTCAAGTTACCACAAGCTTTTATGTTTGAAGGATTCGCCTCCACTGAAAGAGCTACTTGGTGTACATGGCAAACAGTAGTAGTCAGCACATCTACCACAAAGCACAAAACAAACAGTCTGTGTCAAGTTCAATTTGTTCAAGAAAACTCAGTAAATAATATGAATTAATCCCAGCTGGACAAAAGATGAAACATTCACACTTGCAGGTTCATATCTACAGACCAAAGTACTCCAGATTCCCATTTTACACTGTTAGCACCTTTCAACAGCAGAGGACTCTGAGGACTTGGATGCCTTTTGCCATCTCATTAATGAAACAGTTCTCTATTACCTGTGGCCCAACCCTCTCATTCATGAAAATTAAAGAGAGAGTACTACTAATGCAGGCTCATATAGCCAACCAGTTTAATTTGGAGTAATTGAATAAATGCATTTGGTGAAGTAATCACACACTTGAAGAGCAAACTCCTACTGTAATGTCAAATTATAAACAAACCTCCACCTCCAGACCCTAAGGACAGGCCCCCCCCGTGCCACTTCTCTGTGTCCGAGGAGATAGCACCCAGCCATCTTAATACTTTGTAGGGAAGTATATAATATTTTCTGTTGAGCTGGGCACAGCTGGGGGGCTGGTGGCATGTGAGGAGTGTGGACGGATGTGTAACATGGCTTCATGAGCCCGTCGTCTTCTGATTCCTGTGCCCCTTCCCACGGAGTCCCCCGTCCCTCACCCCTCCCCGTCCCCGTCCCACACTTACAAGATGATTCATTATAGTAGACATTGATCCTTTCCAGCTGCAGCGCTGAGTCACCGACATAGCCTCCGGCTGGGTCAATGCCATGCTCATCACTTATCACTTCCCAAAACTAAGGGAGGAAAAGCGAGAAGTGGGTCGGGAAGCTCCGGGCCGGGCGCTGCCGCGGCAGCTGGCGGATTCCAGGCGTGCCGCCGCCCCTCCCGGCCCGCGCGGCGGCGGGAGCCGGGCGGGCACCGGGATTCAAACCCAACGGGCTGCGCCGGCTCCGCGCCCGAGGGGCCGCCCAGACTCTGCCGCCCTCCCCGCTTCTCAACCGCAGCCTGGCCGCCTCAAACAGAAAAATAGTTTTTAAAACAATTTTTTAAAAGCTGTGCCCGTTTGGTTTCGGTACTTCCCAAGGCCTTTTATGGTCACGGAGAGCGGAGCGATGCGCGGTGCCCCGGGCGCGCCCGGCGCCGCTCGGCAGCGGCATCGAAGCACGGGCGGCCGGCGACGGGGAGCGGGGGCGGCTGGCCCGGCCCAGCACAGCCCAGCCCAGCCCCCGGTGTGCAGCAGCCCCGGGGGTTCCGGCAGCCCCGGGGAACCACCGGGCGCGTCCTCCGGGCGCTCAGAGGCTCCGCTAGCGGCGGGCAGGCGGCGGCTCCCCTTCAGGCTCACCTTGGTCCCGATCTGGTTTCCGCACTGTCCCGCCTGGATGTGCACGATCTCCCTCATGGCTGCACCCCGCTCGCCCCGCCGTGCTCCCGCCGCCCAGCCCGGCTGTGCGCGGCGCCGTCCCACGGGCGGTGCTTTATGGGCCCGCGCCCCCCCGCCGCTCGCCCAGCGGCCGCCCCCGCCCGGCACCGCCCTGGGCTCGGTGCCCGCCGCCCGCTGCGTGACACCGGCCCCCGTGGTGTCCCCAGCGGCACAGGGGGTCCCTGGGGGGTCCTCCTGGGGAACCACCGGCAGCTCCTGTCCGTGATCTGCGGCTCACCCCGAACGCAGTTCAGCAAGCCTGGCTGCGGCATCTTCACCTCCGGACATCGTCGCCGTCTCTGTCTCCTGTCGCGTGTCCCCCTGCCCCGACAGGCGCGCACGTCGCAGCCTTTGCTGCACAACTCTTCTTCGGTAGAATTTCTTCACAGAAAGTGTGATGAGGCATTGGGACGGGCTGCCCAGGGAGGCAGTGGAGATGTTTAAGGCAAGACTGGATGTGGCACTTAGTCCCATGGTCTAGGTGACATGGTAGTGTTTAGTCATGAATTAGATTTGATGACCTCAGAAGTCTTTTCCAACCCAACTGATCCTGTGATTCTGTGATTCTGTGATTCTGTGAAGGGGCAGCATCGAAACGATGCGTAGCCCTTCTCTGTGCTTGCCATCTTCTTCACACAGTTCTTTTTTGATGGGTTTTTTGGTTTTGTCTTTTTGGAGTGTTGCTTTTTGTTTTTTGGGTTTTTTTGTGTGTGGTTTGTTTTTGTTTGTTTGTTTTTTGGTTTGTTGGGGTTTTTTTGTTTTGTTTTCTTTTGCCAATAAGAGAAGCTTCTGCCTGAAAATTGTAACTGGAATGTCAAGCAGTCTGTGAAGAAACTTTCCTGAAAGCTCATGTCACCACCATACAGAGTATGCCCTGGGACATGCATGGTTTGAAATGCTTGATTTTTAATGGAAAAGGAGATTTTCTTTCCCCTCCAGAGAGGAAGCCAGTTCCCACAGCTGCTGAATCTGCTTTATGACCCCTTTGAGTACTGCTGCGGAGTTTCCCAAATAGAGGGTTCCTGCTGTGATACCAACATGATTCTTCCATAGGATGCCATTGTCTGTATAGCCTATTCCAGTTCTTAGCCCTGGTGGGAGACATTCATCTGTCCATGCAGATCTCTGGTGCCCAACCCAGGCTCTGCTGTCGTGCAAGAGCAGCCCCGAGGCCAGAGCTACAGAACCTCCTTATCCAGGTTATAAAGGTGGCCCAGCTGGAGACCTTTTGGAGAGCAATCTTGGGTGCTTTCTATAGCTTGAACACAATTAAGCTAGCCCCCACCAATCAATACATAACCTCCAAATAACCCAAAATCTGTGTATTGAGAGGCCACCTGCTGCCTGCCTGCCCTTAGGTTGCTGTGATGTGACCAATGTCATCTCAACTCTGTGCTCTCAGCTCCAGCCTTGCCTTTCCATAAATGTTTTCCAGCAGGGAAACATTCCAGCTTGCAGCATCTTGCAAATTACCTCGAGTAGCCCACATGCATCATGCTAGGCTGAGTCAATTCTCTTTCTGACATCAGGGAAGCAGCTGGAGGATCAGGATCAGCATGTTTGCCCTGCAAGCAGCCATTAGCAGAGTGCTGGATACTATGTGCCTTTTTCTCTACTGAAGGACTCAAAGTAAGCGTCCTTCTGTGTGTGCTCTGCATTTTTGGAAGAGATCCATGAAGAAGGCATTATTCAGCAGCCTGATTAGTGAGGTTGGCTTGGACATTGCCTGAATCTGTATGTCCTTGACTATGCTTTCCAGGCCTATTTTTCTCCATGTTTTGCAAATCCTCCAATTTACTGTTCATACTTGCCATCCTCTAGCCTGCTGCTGGTATGCCAGTTTTTAAAATCCAGGAGGTTCCCAGATCCAGGTAGTGGTAAGGCTGGGTGTGTGTTCCAAGTAGGCTCGTACTCATATACATACAGACACTGACTGACCCAGGCAGAAAACACAGCGCTCACAAAAACAAACAGCATAAATGGCTCCATCCTGTTCTCCTCTCTGGCTGATCAGAACAGATGCCCATTAATGGAAAATAAATATGTATTTGCATACATCTATACAATATAAATCTCTCTAGAGTTGATCTGAGGCACTAGTCTTATTCTATTGTTAACACCTGGATCCCAATCTTTCCGGTTTTTGGCATGTGGAAATTTTATCCCAGAGGCCTACAGTTCCACTCTAGTTGCTGGTAATCAGATCTACAGCTATGAAATGTGGGTCCCTTATCCAGTGCAGGCTTTAGGACACTCAGCTGTTCAGTGGATGACCTCTGGATCCCCAGTTGCCTCGCACAGAGATACAAACAGGCTAACAAGTTCCTCTGTTAGCTAATCCAGAGTTGTGGCCTCACCAGTAGCTGACCCCAGTAGCCTTCTCAGAAGGTGACTTAGAACCCTTTGTCTCTCCAGTAGCCAACTTGGAGATCCTCTGGTCTCTTCACTTTCTTTCCTGGACTTATGACTACTCCTAAACTTGACTCCCACCTGCCCTGGCTTGCTGTTTGTTAATGACCACACACAGACATGCAGATTCACTCTTGTCTCTCCAGTTGCTGCATTTAAGACACACAGGCCCCTGTGACTTGTTGGCCTCACCTCTAATTGGTGGCACTCAGACCACCATACACATATATACACATGGAATATAGATGCCCTTCTCACCAAAAAAAATAATTAAATACAGTCTACAAACACAAGACAAACTGACATGATCAGGTGCAAGGCATAGCCAGACAAGTGTATTCACCAACAACCTGTTTATACCCAAATGGATCACTTTAGTCATGTATCCTTTTATTTTTCTATATCAAACTGTCCTTATCCCCTCTTGCCCCCACCTTTGATTCCTCCTTTAAACATCCCAAAAGCTGTCTTGTACAATCTCAAAAATGCTCTTCCCTTCCATCCCCTAGAGATTCCCAACCCTTGCAGGCAGTAACTCCTCTCTATAGAGTGATCCACGGAGCCTCTCCCACTGACTGGTGGTGATGGGTGTCACACCAGACCCCAGGCTGAACCCTCACTGACAGGAGCTAGGTCAGAGGCTTCTTTTCTCTGGGTGTGCTTTTGGATTTCTCCCCCTGCCTCTGTTCCTTTGTGAAGATAACCTTTGAATCACATAACCCAGCAGAGGGTAAAACCCATACGATGATCCAAATCAAATTATACTTTAAGAATAAAAGTAAGGAGCAAATGGACATAAGTAGGCAGTAAGGAGAAAAAAGAAGCAATGAGAGTGTACTGTAGTAGAGCCTTTAGTCCATGTGCCTTCTGAAGAGCTGTATTTGTTGCATGTCCAGTGTCTGTAATCTTTGAAAGATTACTTTGAAGTCTGCTGTTTGTGAGCAGCAGTCAGTCAAACAACATTTAGAGGCCAAAACCTCAGCCAGTTTCCCACACATACAAAGTAACCCACTGAGGTACATAGAAGGCTGTGTGCTGACGGAGGTGAGCAACAGCTTACTCAACAAATTTGCATGTACAGATTTCACAGGTACATAAATAACTTCTAGTTTTCAGTCACACCTGAATCAGCTTGCAGCTTCTCCATGTTTTACTGCTGGCAATTTGAAAGAAGACACTTTTGTTGGTCACTGAATGTAGCTGTACCTTCAAATCCTTTTCATCTATGCTTGTGTTTACTTAATATTTCAGCTGATTTAGGAGGTGAAGGTGCTGTTATAACCTGTGTCCATAGAAGGCTGCATATTCTTCTTAAGTCTCCACAGACTTGGTCTGGGATTTTAAAGGTACTTAGGTGTTTCACAATCCTCCTAGGTACTTAACTGTTATGGATTACTTATGGCTGTATTTTAAAACCCCACTTAACACCTCTTGGAAATTTAAGGCATCTAAATTTCTCCCTGGGTGCTTCATCTGACCGAAGCCATGAGATTCATTGTATATTTAGATTAATATAGAAACACACTGTAAATTCTGTACAATGGATTCTCACTTGTTATATTTGGCTCTCTCAGATATCTCTTTCTCACATACCTATAATATATATTGACCTCTAGCCTTCATAACTTATAGTCTTTTTTTAAATTTAATACTTAGAGTATGGCTTTTTTTCTGTCATGCACAAAACAGGAGAAGAACTTTAAGATTTCCTTTGCATATTTACTCCCTTCATTGTTGTTACTTATTTATTTCCTTTTGCAATTTTAATTTAATTTCTGCTGTTAAAAAGAATTAACTAATTTATTTAACCTGAAAAATCAGTAAAATGTTACAATAGCTACAAACCATCACCTCAAGTTTGCAGATTCATGCTCCAGGCAGCCTTTTGAACAACCAGTTTACATGACTTATATCCTCAAAGTATCTTTTTTCCTCCCATGTGTGAAAAAACACTAAAATCTAGAAGAGGTCAAAACTTGTGTTTTAGGGAATGGCATGACCATTTATGATAGAGAGGCTATGGATTAAGGAAGACCTGGCTGCTAGGCCATATCTGGATTTATCTGACATTGCTAGCTGGTAAAAACCCAAGACAGTTTATTTCTACTGGACAACTCTCTGGTGCTCCAATGTGATGATCTTCAATGTGATGTGATTCTTCATTCCTGTTGGTCAGAACTGACAAGGTATCAGACAGTAGCAGCAAATTAAATACTCACACTGATCTTGTGTGAGATCCAGCTGCTTTGAAACAGCTGCACACATTCACAGGATGGGGCCATGGGGGGGTTGTAGAGCATTCTGTGTTCTGTCATGTTTTCTCATGTTCTCCTTGCTCGTGCACAGGCTAAATAGAAATGGATTTCTACAAGATGATGAATTTCACAGGCAAGACAAAATGTATAAAGTGCCCATGCTGCAGAGTAAAAGGATTTTCCAGTAATAGCAGCTGAAGCAACAGTCATGTCCCACAAAGTCACATGGAAATTTGCTTTAATACCTTGGAAAAAAAACAGCAAAGTGCTTCTCTATTTAACTAGTCATGTGATATGATTATTAAGCTGCTTCCTGCTTTTCAGGAAACACATTTGAGTTTCTGTCAGGGTTGTTGCTAAGACTATTTCTATTTACTGAAGTTTTTAAGGACTAGAGAGAAATTTGTGCCATAAGAGAACACTTAACAAGTTAGCTACTATTTTCTTTTTTCAGAATGGTAAATTTGCTATATGTTGATATTTAAGAATATGTGCTATAAAGCTTGTTAGCACTTACATTAAATACCAAAGCAATAAATATTATCCACATAGTGGATTTACTCTGACAGCTTGTAGCAGGCTAGTAAATGCTACTAAGTCCATGGTGACCTTTAGGAAGAAGATCCAGGCTAATTCCTCTTTTCTCTTTAGTCTGAAGAGTTTCACGCAAGTTAAGAAAGGGAAAAAAATTGTAAAATATTTTTTTTCCTGGCTTCCTGAAAAAACCAAGCATGGGAAGTCACGCTCCTGTTCAATGTGTACCTGTGTATCTCCACCACTACCTCTTTTTCCATCAGCCTCTTATGACAAAATCCACAAGAAGCACATGAGTTACAGAGACATTGCAGCTGCAGATGAGTCTAGAAACAACTCAAGAACCCAACAAAAACATTTCAAAGGGGAAGTGAGACAACAAGACACACACACAGAGAAGTGTATGGCTATCAAGACGAACACCAGACTGCACAGATTTAGTTCAGATGTTTTTGAGTCTGTTATCTGCCCAGATAATCCATTATATTTCATATGGGTCTCAAACAGTTTCTTGCGTTGTCACCCCCACTACCCATTAAACTTGTTGCTGTGGCAGCTGTGGCTTCACGAATTGCCACCTATGCTCAAACACAGTACTCAGGGGATGGCTTTAATGCCACTCATCTGGCTGCTATCTGTAGCTGTCAATGGAGATACAGCTGATATTTGTTTTAGCCCACAAGATGTGGTCTGAACTTTGTAATGTTAAAGCAAATGTCACTAAGTCAAGGTAGGAGAAAATATGTTAAGGTGCAAAGTCCAAGAGACTGTGACACTGGAGGAATTCCACCACCTGGTCCAAAGGAGTTTCTAGCTGCATTTTCACACGCTTTTATCACTATTTGACAAAATTGATGGAAAACTTTAACTCCAACCCTGAATATTCATGTGTTTGAGTACAGATGCTTTTGCACTTTCCAGCACTTAATGTCTCTTGATTTGTAACATATTTTCTGTCCTTTGGAAGTGAATATTTTCTTTCAGCCCTTTGTTTCTCCCCATGCTTAGCCTCAATGCTAACAATTACTCATCCAAGACTTTTTGCACAGTTGGTCATAGTGATTTTTATGCAATAGCTGTAGCACCTGGAGTAGTGGAAGCATGTACCTGCCTGTTTTGTCAGGCAGAAATGTGTGTTTGGTGTGGCTGTGTTTTTAACCTCCATTCTAATCGGTCACTTAGCTACACAAACAAACAGAGCCAGAGAATGGGCTGCACTCAGTGTTCAACAGCCAGTGAAGGAGCCAGTCCAGTGTTTCCTTACAGCTATAACCAAGACTATGGGAATACAAAATTAAGGCAGGCACTCATCTATGGCCAACTCTCCAACCTCTCTACGCATTAAAGATTTTGGGGAACTAATCTGTTTGGAGGACAGAGTGAAAACATAATTAAGCTGGAATGTATACCACCCATTATCTGTATCATGCGGTGACTGAGTGGTACAGCTGTAAGAGGAAAATGAATTTGAGATATTGACTCCTTGCTTTTGGAGTTTAGTCAGCTCTGAATAGATGCCAATACTATGCAGAGCTTATCAATGAAGTCCTGGTATTTTGAGTGTGGGAGACATCAGAACAAGGACAAAAAGGTCTCTTAACCAGAAGTCATGCTAAAGACTATCAGGAAAAAAAGCATGTTTTGACCAGATGAGAGCATTGATGGCAGCTGATCCTGATTAGATGGAAGATCTGTCTAACCTAGAATTCCACCTCTGGTAGTAGTCAGTGATGGATGCTAAGGAAAGAATACGGTAATGCTCACCCAAAAATGCCCTCTACACCTAGCAGTCAGTGATTAAGCCTTTAGTGAATCACAGCAAGGATCTGGACCCCATATTTAATAGTTCATTTCAGGTATCCCTGAAGTTATATGATTGCTTTTTAATGCAGTTACACTTTCAGCCTCCAAAGTCTCCTATGGCATTGCCTTCCATGCACAACTGAATTCCTTTCTGTGAAGGAGCAGTTCTTTCTATTGTGAAGCTGACAGCTGATATTGATGCCCCATAATTCTGTTTTGAGGAACAGTGACTACCAGTTCCTAATGACCATTGTAGCTGTGTGCAAGGTGAAGGTTTTAGTGGCTTTGTTCTTCATTTTACCTATCTGCCCAAAATTTTCTGAGCTGATAGTATGACACTAATTAATCTCCCCATGTCTGAGTGTGACCTTGCACTCCTATGATAGTCCTTGCTTATCAGCCTCCTTTACTAGCTCTACTGCAGTGTCTGTGAAATGGGAGTACCAGTATTTAAATCATGGCCATCGTTTTATGCAGTGTTATAGGATGCTTCTTGCTCCTGTTTTTATTTTCTAATATGCCTTTTGTTTGCCCTCTTGGCTGCTGCTGAGCTTTTTCCTTCATTGAGCTGTTCACACTACCTCCAAGATGTCTTTTGACAACTAAAATAAATCCTGTCACTGGAAACGCAGGGGTTGTTTTTCCTGTGTAATGCAGTTATGGATGTTAAATTTCATCAGGTGTTATTTATTCAAATTAGTATAATGAAATACTTCTTAAACTCAGTCCACCTGATAGCTTGATTAACTGTCCTGAAGATTTTTGTACAATCACAGAGATTTACCAGTTTAGTACTTTTTTTTTCCCCAGATAATTTAGAATTGAGTAGATCAGGTCCAAGCACAATCTATGGATTTCATCTGGAGTTTTCTTGTCTTTTGTTGCTAAAGCATCTTATCCCATTCAGCTCAGTCTCCTTAACACTCTTGAGTAAAACCCCTTGCAGCAGAGATCTGTACTGCAACCTGCAGGAGGGGAAGGGGGAAAGACAGGTTTGGGTTTTATTGCACAAATGTAACTTTTTGTGGTTTTATTCTCTGAGAAAAAAAGAAAAAAAGCAATAGACCTCTAAGATGAAGGGCTGGAATCCTGTTTAGACTGTCACTTATTTCACACTTACAAAGCAAAGCATGTATTTGAGATGAAATGTGCAGCTCTCCAGGTAAAAGTGATTCATCATGGGAAACACCTCTTCTATAAGAGCAGGTTTGCAGCTAAAATCGACATTAATATGCTCCGGTCAGGTCTTGGGTTTCCCAGGTGAGTCACAGTTTAACTCCTCATCTGTTTTCTCAGGTGGTGAGTGGCTCCTGGCTGCCACCCTTCCCTCACCAGTACAGATCCCACTTATCTGTCACACATGTCCAACCCAGACCAACATACCACTCCTATCCTGCTTCACAGATGAGTCTCTCAGATTACACTTGTGGGAAGAGCACCATTCCTCACAAGTCCACAAGCCCCAGGACAAGCAGCACAGCACAAGCTATGGCTGCACAAAGCCTGGCTTATTTTTGACAGCACAGTCCTCAGCACTGTCAGGGCTGGGTGGGTGCAGCCACTGGAAGAACGTGTTCTAAAACCGAATGCACAAAAGCAGCTGAACCATCCCTCTCTGAGCAGGGTATTCCAAGAGTTACCTACTGGGAATTAGGAGAGCAAGCCAGCATTCACACACAGAGAGAACTCAACATTATTTTTCTTAGGACATTATTTTTCAGCGGTACTGAGGGTGTTCAGCCCTTGCCTTGGACTGCAGCCCGTGAGCAGCGTTACCATATTCATGATCTAGAGGCTTTTGAATGCTAGGAATGTAAGAGGTCAGTCTGGCCCAGGGCCAGGACTCAGCCCACTGCTGGCCCAGTGAATAATACACTTCACGGGCAGTTTGTTGAACAGAGAACCAGAATGGGGGAGGATATGGGGCTACAATATACGCTGGCTGCACAACTGAATGCCACTGCTTTGTGGGAAGGGTGTGGAGACACAGTTGTTGTCTGTGCATGGAAGATTTCCAGAGAGATACATCTCTGTTATGCAAATGTATTTCATTGTGGTGTCCTGACTCTGTTAATGAACAGGGACTTTATGTTACACGTGGTCTGTATGATCTGTCACAAATAGGGCAGTAATCAGAAGTGTCTTAGGACACTAGCTTGGTTAGTATGGAAGGCAGTTATGCTAAAAGTGCTACAGAAACAAGGAGGATGATCATTTCTATGTGAAAAGATGAAATAGAGCAAGAGAACTATAAATGTCTTTTTTTTCTCAATTTATTTTTGCTTAAACACCTGACCACCACCTCATGCCCACCCTGCCCCCCTCTCCCCTCAGTCATTAAGTACTTTTAGTTTGAATGTGGCCAGAGGAGATCTGGAACAGGTGATGGAAGGCCACAAGAAAAACAACATAACAGATCTCATATGTAAAGGGGTCATCAGGGAAAGGAATAAAAAAATAGTCAGAGGTATAAAATAATAGCTTGAAGCTGGTGACATCAGGCACAGAGAAAAAGAAGAACAGAATGTAACAGGTGAAATTTTTCCAGTGAAAGAAAACCAAAAACCAAAATGTCAAAACCAACTAACCAACCAAATCCCGCCTCCTCACTCCAATAAAACCCCCAACACCAAACTCAACAACCTTTGGAGAGAGAGAAGTTAGAGAAAGTGAAGTGACTTTTATCTGTTAGATTGCTTCTGCCTTTAGCCATAGCTGGTGCTGTAAGTGACAAAACCTGCTTTGTTTTCACCTGTCACAACTCCTGTGAAAACTGAACATGGTACCATGTCAGGGCCAGCCAAGACTAGGAGGAATTGAGAGGACTCTTACTAATTTCAGTGGTCACAAAGGTGGAACTATTAGAGACAGTACTTCTCAAGATGAAATATTGATCCTAATGTAGTATGCAGAAAGTGCTTGTAATAATGAGGAAAAAGAGCTTGATCATCCCATCAAAAGATGAAATAGTTTTTCTGGGAGACTAGAAAATTTGCAGCAGGTGTCTAATACTTTAGCTTTCTGGTAAAATGGATTTTTGAATAACCAATCATCTCTGAAAACACATTGGTTATTCTGGAAGATAGTGACTTTTATTTGGAAAGCAAGATCACTTGGACAATAGGACAATATTCTGCAACTGTTCAAGGCAGCTTTTCAAGGCAACTTCCCTAAGCAGGCAAGAAAACAAGAGAGCTGCAGTTGGGAGAGCACCTACATTGAGCACTTTCTGTACAGGAATCACTGAAATTATGGCACTTGCAATTTAGCTTCTCAGGAATAAAATGGAGTTTACCATAGACTTCAGTTTGTCTAGCCCGGTAATAAGTCTGCAGTCCTTCTACTTAAATTAGATTATTTATAGTTTTCTGGTACATTCTCTCCTGATTTTTGAGACGGGAGAAGAGTATTTCAAAACACTCTTAATAAAGAGCAGCAGCAAACCAAGCAGCGTACCTAAGCAAGGGAAGACGCTTTCTTAATTAGAAGTTTTTAACATAAAATATTATGGACTTCATGATGTAATTAAAAATGTGTCATAAAAAATTACCTTTAGGACTTTAAAGGACTTCTTAGATGTCTGAGATTTCTCTGGGTCTATTATGACTAACTACACACATCATTAAGCCACTGTTTTCTTAAATAGAGTTGTTGTCTCAGGATCTAAGCTTTTTCTTTTTTTTAAATGCATGACAATCACAACCAACCTGTTATAATAGCTACATTACTTAACCCCCCAACTAATCTGTACATAATGTATGCTAATTATTGAAGCATACATTATTGAAGCATTTATAGAAAACTGTTGGTCAATCAATTTTTAATGTTGAAGCTGCATCAAATGCATTATCCTGATTTGGGAGTCTATTAAGGCATACTTTATTTCTAGTGTTACATTTCATTAGTTGTTTTGTTTTATGAAACTACTAACAGTACTATTTAAAGTTCTTTTTCCAGTGATAGTTATTATTTATTAATAAATATTCCTAATCAAGAACACATTAGGAGTGGGGCCTACTATGAAAAATCCAGACTGATGGGTGACCTTAGTAAAACCATGCCCGAGACTGAGCTTAGTAAAGCGAAAATATTAACTTTGTCTCGCATAAGACTGTATTTTGTCCCTCCAAACATTGCTGTGAAAAGCCATTCAGAAATCACTCTAAAATATTTGTTTCCAATTTTACTGGCCACCATTAGCCCAAACACTTTTTGCTTATTTTTACTTCTAGTGTTTTGTGCTTGTGGTGTGTTAAATTTTGCTGTCTGCCAGGCGTTCACCAGCTGATCTCTCACTTTATCCCCTCAGCAAAAATGTGAGAAAATAAGATTAAATAGTCTGTGGGTCAAGACACAGACAGGGGGATCACTCACCAATTACTGGCATCAGCAAAACAGATAGAACTCAGGGAAGATCAATTTAATTTCAGAAAAAAATAGAATTAGATGGTGAGAAACAAGGACAGAACAGAAACATCTTCCCCAAACTCTGCTTTCTTCCAGAGCTGAATTTCACTCCTTCATTCCCAGCTCTTCTACCTCCGCTCCCTGTCCCCAAGCAGTGTAGAGGAATGGGGGCCATGATCACTCCACATCCTTTCTTTTGCGCTGTTCCTTCCTTCTCCCCCTTTTCCCTGTTCCTCCATGGCTCTTCCTACAGGATACAATCCTTCAGAGCTGCTCCGCATGGCTCCTTGCACAGCGTGTGGAACACACGGCTCCAGAGCGGGTCCCTCACTGGCCACAGCTCCTGCCAGAAAAATGGCTCGTTCATCGTCGGAACCCCGGCCTGGTTCAGGGGTCCCGTGTGGTGCTAAAGTCTCTCCTCCAACCCGTGCTTCCAAAGAAAACTCAGCAGCCTCTTGTTCGGTCTCAAGGTAGTTTATTGTAAGTTATCTAAAAGATTGTCTTCTCTGGCTGCTGCGGTTTGCTCAGCAGCTCAGGCAGAGGCACACACACCCCTGACACCCTCTCTGTCTCCCTTCTTCTTCTTCTTCTTCTTCTTCTTCTTCTCTCTCCCTGCCCAGGGCTGCTGCTAGCTTTTATATGATATATTACGTGATACATGTTTGCAGTTTTTCTCCAATATCTACTACCTATATTAAATGGTGCTTTTCTATTCTAAACCAATCCATAAGTGCCAGCATCACCAAGAACATGGAGGTAAGGAAGAAGAAAGAGGAGAAACAGGACCAGCCTACATTCCTCCATCTTAAAACCTCTGACCCCCATGTACAAAGTAAAAACCCCCATGTACAGGGATTAAAACCCCCTTGTACAATACTAAAAATTCTTCCCTCTACTTTGTAACTACTTCTACTATAATATCTAAACTTTTGTGACTTCTTGTTCCACCTTCAAAGTTGTTAAATCATTCCATGGCTCAAACTCAAAATCACAGCTGTTTCCAGCTGCCTGCCAGGGTCTCAAATGCTTCTGACCAGGGCCTGGAACCTCCAAAAATGTCTGAGGGACATTTTGAGTTCCAACAATTCATGGGCTCCCCATGGCTGCAGCTTCCCCCAAGGCACAGCCACCTGCTCTGGGAGTGGGGTCCATGGGTGGATGTTTTCTCCAGCAGGTTCCACCACAAGCTGCGGAGAATGCTCTGCCTGCCATGTGTAGCACTTCCTCACACTTCTTTTCTGACCTTGATGTCTGCAGGTTATCCCCCACATATTTTTTTCAGTCCTTTCTCACAGCTACTGCACAGAATTTACCTTTTCTTAAATACGTCTTGTCTGAAGGTCACAGCTTTGGGCAATGGTGGGTTCCTTTCAGAGCCAGATGGAAGGAGCTCTGTATGACACAGAGGCCACTCCCAAAGCATCCCTCTCATTCTCACTGCCAAAGCCTTGCCACTGAACCAAATACAGCTCTATTTTGTGCTTTCCCACAGCAAGAAACCAGACTATGATTCCCTCACAAGAGGGGGAACTGCTCCATTAGTCAAGCTCTGCAGAACTGTCCCTTAAAGCTAAATACAAGCTGTACTTGTTAGATAGAAGAGCAACAGACAAATCAAAATTACATGCCAACCTCCCTCAAGCTTAAGTTAATACTGAACTAGATAAATATGATATTTCACTAAACTAAATTAATTTTTTCCCTGCAGTCAAATGTCTAGTACTCTATCTTTTGGTAAATGACTGCAGAGAGGTTTTGTGAGGCAAAATAAAGAGGTCCTTGATCCTAACAGTGTTTAGTGAGATCACTGAATCTTCTGTCTCCTCTACTCAGTATTTTGAAGTCTTTTGCAACTTTTGTAAACAGTTCTAGCAATCCTTTTGTAGGAAAGGAAATACAGTTTGCACAGTTTCTCTGAGGCCAGAAAGTGAGTCAGCAGTAGGGAGTCAGGAGTTCAGAGCCACAAAACAGTATCCAGTTACTTCCCTGCCACAGTCCAGCATTTGGAAACAGTTTGTGCCAGACCATGGATTCATTAATATTAATGATTATTTCAGGAATAAGTTATTCTGGAAATTAATAGAGACAACATCCAAAGCCACTATGTGATTTGATTTATTAATGGACAATGTTCCTTAAATTGGCACCACATAGCAGAAAATACTGCCATCACTGAATTTTCACCATTTCAGTTTTCATAGCAAGTTAAACTATTGAGATTAAAAGTTGTGAAGTGGGAAAAGACTATATTTTCCCTTAGCTAAACAACAATCCTTACACTTAATATCTTAGCTACATATGACAATGAGAAAGCAGTGATAAATTCTAAGCCCCACAAGGATACTTGCTGATACATAACTGAAGTGGTATATTAATCACATTAAGACCTCTAATAAACCTTGGGCATCAAGTCAAAAATATGCTTTGTACTTTGGTTTTAAACTTTTTTTTTTTTACTTTTAATTAAGTAGCTTGTGCCTTTAGTTCAAGTGTGATTTCAGGGAAGAAGCAGACTGAAATGACTGAGAATTATATTTCTGCCAGATAGGAATTATCATAGGAGGTTTTCTTCACATTTAAAATTCAGAAATACCAACATTTCCAAAATTGTGAATACCTACCTCTCCGAACACCTCACTGAAAAAAATTGCAGCTCGAAGTCCAATATTCCTGCTTTTATCTTCCCTCCTCTGTAGGGAAGGGATTCATAATGTTTCCTACAGCATATTTCAAAAGAGTTCAGGAATTTAGACTCTGCTTTTTCCTTTCTCCTTGGATAGAAGGGCTTTCTCCTGAAAGAATCGGAAGGTGCAAGAAAACTTTCATGGTTTATGAAAGGAAGGAAATGAAGTAATGATAAACTGCACACACATGAAAGCTACTAGATTCTTCATTCTGGTCATGAAGAAAGCAACTTTGCTCTGTTTGCAGAACATGAGCACTGCCTGAGTCAATAAGGTCTCTTACTTCAGTGAAAATTCCTTTTTTGGTAACCAGAGAGTAGGACTTGGTGCATTGTTAGTAAGTGATGCAAAGCAACAGGCAAAAAGAGTCAGTGCAAACAAAGAGGCAGCAAACACTTTTCACACCTTCTGCACCTCACTGCTCCCAGCCTTGTCTGCAACAGCAACAAGTGCAGGTTATGTGAGTTTATGGGAAATAAAACTAAAGTTAAAAACGCCAAGTGGAAAAATCTAGCTGCTTCTCTGCATTCCTGCAGTTAAAAGCCTGTGTTTTCAGTTTTTCTGTTTCTTGCTAGATAATGTACAGCACTTGTACATAGTTTTCTAAAAGGCAGATAATGCCAAAGCTTTTATTTGCTGCATATGATATACAGCTGAAGTAAAATCTCTTCTTCCTAAGCATTCTGTTAAAAAAAAAAAAAATCAAACTCATTCCAACTCACAGAATTACAAACTCCTCCAGTTTGACTCAAAGCCAAAACTTTATTTCCAGATAGAAGTTGGTACAGTAGAAAAAAAAAATCACCTCCCAATATTAAGCCTGTGAAAGATCCAGATTCAGAAGCAATGAAACAATTTTAGAAACAACTTCCAGGACACTTCGCCCATTCTGAGAAAGTATCAAAGCTGAGCTAATTTAATTCAAAATGCAAACAGCTGAACAGAGGGCATTGCTCCAAGATGGAGACTGCTGCACACAGGAACTTCAGCAGATCAAGTTTTAAGTGTTAAGCTGTTGAAAGAACAGCTGCTTAAAAACGTTGCACATTCATAGCAGGTTAGCTTTTCAGATCGCTGCTGGATTCCCAGATAGTGCCACAGGAAACCATGATGTGTTAGTGCTGTAACAATTGCCTCTGGCTAGAGAAGGCTGCAATTTAGGATCTGCACTGTTCAGACATGCACAAACTTTTGTACTACAGATGTTGAAGAAGCAATTCAAACAAAGCAACAATGAGCTATTCCAGTTGTTTTACCTTCTTTTAATGCTGGTGTTCCCACCATAGGCAACAAAAATATTCACAGAAGCATTTAAGAGAATTTGCTTTCAAGAGGTGTGCTTGTTTTAATAGAATAAGTGGTCCTTAAAAGCTGAAAAAATAATTACCATTTCCATGTAAGGGCAGTTAAAATGCAATTCCTTGACAGGGAAAGAAAGACTTTGGCCAACAATTAACATGGCAACAATCATTTACGCAGGGGGTGTCAAGAAAAATACAGATAAAACAACGAGGTTATATCAAAACGGGAACTTTCTCATTACTCCCAGAATAGTTTATTGTTTTCTTCTGAAGGACACGTGACAGTGCTGCAAGCTCCAGGCATTCTCTCCTGTGAGAAATTAGGACAGAACAAGTCCTCCCCTTATCTGGAGCAGTATGCCCTCTGCCTCCTCCAGCAAATGCTCAGAAGTAGATGGGAAACAACAGGAATTAGGAAAAAAGACAAAGTTTTCCTTAGCTGTCTATTTATTTGTAATACCATTACTTAAGAGATGGCCAGAGACCAACCAAAAATTGTATCCATCAGTCCCCTTTAGCACTTGGTTTTAGGCTGTCTTTCCTCTCAAAAGTGATCTGAAAGATGCAGCTCCGACTGGCATAGCCACACTCAGAGTGGGAAGGAAAAAAATAAGCACATGAAGGTGAGATTTGCAGCTAAAAGCAAGAGCAATTTTCCCATATATCAGTGACCTTTGAAGTGAACAGACCCAGCAAAGAGGTCAGAATAGATACCACCAACCATGATACTTCATCTTTTCCACCTTTCTGCTTCTCTTTTAGCAGATTAGGTCAGTGCAGCTGGTGCACACAGTTAATGGACTCCTGTCTCAGAGGCATGGCAAGAACTATGGGGTCTATAGTGGTCTTTCCCCTTTCACTCCCACCGATTTCCTCCCCTGCCCCACGTGTTCTCTCTGCACCAGAGCTTCTCTTACTAGGTGGCACCTACTGTCAGGACAGACACATGTCCTGCATCTGGTATCACCTTAACAGCTTTCAGCCTTCCTCAAGTTCATGTGCAAGCAAACAAAAACTTCAAAAGCTACACCTGTGAACAATCAAAAACTGGGCTTTTTTTCCTTCACCAATGTGAGTCTGCATTTTGACACAAGATGCCTAAGGGTACTTCTTCTCCAATTTTTCACACTGTTGAGGAAAAGCTTACTGAATGCTGGGCATAGCACCAGTTCAATAAACTGCAAGAAGCATTACTTTGTCCTCTGATACAGCTTGTCTTGGGAGATTATAACACTACAAATATTCACTTTAGAGCATACACATATGTTATGCAAGATTAGGCAGTGTCCTACTGCTCTCTCTGAAACCAAGGGCAAGAAAATATCCAGCATCGTGTACCATACATGTACCTCAGGCCCAACTTGACAGCTAGTGTTATCTTGTAACAGCAAAAACTACAGAAGTGGTGGTTTAACCCCTGAAAAAAGCTTCAGCAGGTTCCTTACAAGTCATAGTCATGAAAGAAGATTATTCAATGCTCAGGCAGAACTGGACATCAGATTCATTAAGAAAATGTATCAGGTTCTTGCACTGTGTGAGCTGTAACAACCTGAACATCCTGAAGATTTGAAAAAAAAAAAATATGAAGAACTACAATGAGAAGGTTTTATTTGTTTCAAGGGAAGTAAGGCTAAATCTTAACCTTCTACGTAGTGGTTTGCACAATCTCCAATAAGACTTCATGAGAAGAGCCAGTCACTGAAGTAGGGCTGAAGTGCACTATGTAGTTCCATTGTTAGCAGGAGTAAATAGGTACATTCACCACAATGTCAGCTTCACACTAATGCCAGAACTGTTAAGGATTAAAACTAACAAATAAACAAACCCCACAGTCCCCATGACCTTATCTTACAGCCCAGTCTGTTTAGAATGCAAGTAGATAGCCATGAAAAACAAACAACAACAAAACACCAAAACAAACAAGAAAATAACCACACAAAACCCCCAATGTCCTGATTGGTGCAAAAAAAATATTCCATTGGTTACAAAGCATAAAGATTTCCAAGTATATTTATTCTTAATTTTGAATTTCTGGGGCAAAAACCTGCCCTCTCTCTCCTTTTGCCAGATTCTCAGACATTAGGCACCCATCTTTTTGTGGTGTTAAGAGCCTGTGAACATCCAACACTTCATGGCTAAGGCCCACAGGCACTCCCAAACAGGAAAAATGCTAGTTCACAGCAGTGCACATCCCCCTACTATAACAGTGTTACAATCAGAACTGGACAAGAAAATGTCTTTAAGAGAAAGGATTCGACATCAGAAGCTGTGGTCACTACTCCCGCCTGGATCTCGTGCACATGTCTTCTTCATCATATTCACCCAGCAACTGCAACATATACGTTCCAGTATAGAGCAGAAACTGGCCAGTTATTTGTGCTGCATGGGATATCAGCTGGATCACTTTCCTGGAAGAAAAGTAATTTGTTTAAGAAGAAATCACCAGCAAGATTACATTACCCCTTTCCACCCACAACATTATGATGAGTTAAGTCAATATATTTAAAAACCCCACTCATTCCTTCTCACTTCTGAGAGGGTGGTCTTTTTTGGACCTTCTTTAGAGAAAATAATTGATTGACAAAAAACTATTGACTTGTTGGCAGGACCAGAAATCACATTCAACAAAGCAGAGTGACATCCTGCTAGATGCTTACAGGCTTCTGCAAAGCCATTACTCAAACCATCACAGTACCACAGAAAACAGCTTTGCCTGGGAGCAGCATTCCTGCAGCATGTCTCACCTTTGTCATTCACTAATACAACCCTGTATGTATCTTCAAGCCACAGATCAAACCCGATTAGATCTGAAGCTGAACAATCAATCACATTACAGTGGGTACTCAAAAGCAAAACAGGTGAAACAGGAAAATTACTGCTGGCCAAGCTGCAAACCTTAAGAATTCTCAGTTCACAACTATTTTATTTTCTAAAAACAAAATATATCAAATCAGCATTCAAGTATATAGTGCTGCGTAAGAATCAGATAACATCAGGTAAGCATCAGAGGTTGACAATGTAAATTGTGGATCTTCACAGGGGAAGAGATAGTGATACTTGAATGTTCATTCATTAAATTTAGTTGTAACTGCATCTTCCATTCTGCAAGAAACAACAGGGACACAAATACTGAGAGCTACATTTGAGTCTCATCCCCCAGAAATTAGGAGGACATTTGAGTAGGATGCTGAGGCATTGGGAAGCAGTACAAAAAAACCTGAAACCATTCCAAAACTGGAATGGGATCAATTTCTGAAGATACAGAAACCAGATCAGTCTCTCTTCTGAATTAAAAAAAAAAAAAAAATTTCTGAATTCTTGTCTAAGAAAACATGCAGCTGTGAACCCTCTGCTATTATTCACTTGCTCTTTGAGCTTGAGCAGAGAAGGAAAAGTCTTCCTACAAATTCATTTTTAACCCCACTGTCATTCATGAAAGGTTTGCAGTTGAAATCCAATGCCTCAACATAGCAGAGTACCCTGTACTTAGAGCCTGTGAAGCCTTTAAAGAACACTGTACCCTTATTCATGCCTCCCACACGTGCCATTGCAGCCTGTTCTTCCTCCGCCACACAGAACAGGCCCAAGAGCTTTGCAGTTGCAAAGAAAGCTGCACCTGGTGCTGGGCTTTGGAGCAGCTGCAGCGTGTCACTTGCACACAGCAGCAGTTGCCACTTAAGCCACGAAGCAAGTTATTTGTTGAACTGGACATTCGATCCTTCAGTTGAACACTACAGGGAAACACCAGGAGGGGAAATGCGCTAATCAGACCTGGCAGGTTTCCAGCCCCTCCCACCAGGAACAGCTGCAGCATTTTTCAGTCCTTTCCCTCCACACTCCACATGTGGGCTCGGGGAGAGGGCATCAGAGTTAGCAATCTGGAACTCATTAGCAGGGGGACTGCACCAGGATCCTGACTTCGTCTGTCTCTGATTTCAACAGCAAGTAGAGACAGGCCATGTCACTGTTGTGTTCAAGGGTACCCAAGGTTATGTCTTCTGTCACCCTGTTCTTTGCTAGCAGACTGTCATCCCACTCTGACAGTGACATTTCCATTACAGCTCGACTCTGCAACATAACAGAGCTTCCAGAAGAACTCCACAGCTACTTCAGCTGTTTGCCAGCACCGCTCCTTTCTCACCAGCTGCCCTGTCTTGGCAGGGAGGCAGAATTGTCACTTCAAACTCTCCTTAGCAGCACCAGTTCCAGTGCTGATACTCACTTTCATAGCAGGCAGCCAGAGATCAGAGTTTGTTTTGGCTCGAGAGAGTTTGACAAACATAAGAACTGGAGGACTGCAGCTGTCCAAGGGCAAACCTCTGCTTTGAAGAAACCCTAAAGAAGTCAGTGTTACAGGTGGGTGTAGCATATAGCTGGATAATCACTTCATCCTGACCAGAGAGGAATCTTGTCTCCAGCCACACCAGCTGTAGCCTGAAAGATTAAGGACCACCCAAGTAAAGTGCAAGAGGTCAGTGAGACTGAAGGACAGGGAATAAGATCAGCATTACCGTGCTAATCTGCATCAGGAGAGGAAGGACTGCTTAAAGACTGTTTCATCTAAAGGCCACATGTCACTCAGGACAAGTCAAAACTTCACCGATGACATACACATCTGTCTGTTAGATCTGGTCCTCAAGTAATAAAATGCAGCACACCATTGTGTCTCAACCAGTATTCTAAAAGTCAGGTAGATTAACTTGGGGTTGCAGCTTAAACAACTGTCCAACACAGCACCCCTAGGAAGAGGTCTGAACTCAAGAGTCTCCTTGAGCTGGGGTAGAATGCAGCTGATCATGACAAGGCACCCACTTTCAACTCATTGCTGAAAACAGTGAATTGGACAGGTATTATTTTGCCCCTGAATAAGACAGCTTTTCCCAACAGCCAGTTCTACCAAACTCAGAGCCCACAGCAGATCAGTCCTGCAGGAGACAGTGGTCCTTGACAGGCTCCCTTAGCTAGCCTAGAGACCACACCAGCTGGCTTAAGAACAGTGATATCACAGAGTCTTACTACAGATAACATATCCACATTAGCAGAGTAGAGGGTCATCTCTCTTCCATTTTCCTTTGCCTCCATGTAGCTCTAGTGGTGAATCTGGCAATCAGGAACTGCAATGTCTAAGCAAGCTTTAAGACCCCAGACATTAGATCTCAAATTCCTTTCATTTCATCCCCTTGAAGTCTCCTCTTCAAAGAGCTTCTTTCCCCAGCCTCCCACATTGTTCAGACAAACAAGTCAAGGAAGTGTGAGGAAATACTCTCAGCAGAACAAAGAAACCCTGCTTACACCCTTTCAATAAATACAAGCTGATTAGAGTTTTGCCGAGGCAGAAACTTTCCATCATAAAAAGCCACAGGAAGTTTTTTACCAGTCAGCTATCCACCTTACGAATAAAGAGTCAGAATATCAGCCAGTAGGCAAGAAATAAAAATACTGATTTTATAAACACACCTGCTTCACAGAACTAATAGCAAACACAGATTTTTATATTAGCACGTACACTTGCCCAGTAGTGGAAAAACACTCACCTCAATACACTTTTTGCTCCCATGCATTTGATGTCATATGAGATAGAGTAGATCTCATAGAAGGTTGCCTTGATGTTTAAGCAGCCAATAAAATCCTTGGGGTTCAGTTTATACAGATCAAATGTGATGTTAGCTACTCCCATTTTCTTCTTTTTTCTCACAGCAACAACTCCGTTCTTTGTCTGATTTAAAAAGAGAGAGACAGTTTGTACCACAACGCAGGAAACTATAGCAAGACAATTGTTAACAGTGCTGCTCTGCAGAAGCAGCTTTGCTTATTCCAGTCTTGGGGCTAGTTCTTGGTCAATTCTAAACTGGAATTAAAAGCATTAGCACACAGAAGAGGAGGTCTGTAGCTCATGAATTGTTTTTCAAGTCCTGAACAGGCTTCTGAAGTTTTTCAGACACTAAAATTCTAGAGTCACAGAGCACCTCCTGAATATTTGTTTTCTGTAGTAGGGCTTTTTCAGAGTACACTGAAGCCACAGGTAATACCACTGGACCATCTTCCTGCCATTTATTTATCCTGGTACATTCTGGTTTCTCTGGCACAGCGAGGTTAAGCCACCAAATAACCAGGATGACACCAGGTCCTTCTGCTTAGGAACACAATACAGATGAGCACGCTTGGAGACAGCTACAAAGATGACATCTGTAAAAAGTCAGGGACTCATTTCAAAACCTGGCTCACAACATCTTTCTTCCCACTAAAAAGAAACAGGGAGGGAACCACTGCTGACTAGGCCAAGGGTTTAATAATGAGATTTTAGGAGGAAAAACAAAGGAGAAGGAGAATAGAAAGTCATCTTCCACCTTCCTCTATTGGAAGCAGCCCTTGTCTGCTGCAGGGCGTGTGCTTCGAGAAAGGAAAACCAAAATAAAACAGCAAAGAGATCCCACATTCACAGAGACATCTAGTGGATACACGGGATCCTCTGCTCAGCACATTCCACTCAAGGTTAACGACCTGGCAGCTGCCAGGCTGTTTTCTGCATGCTAAATGAAGCAATAAAGTTGTGTAAGACTGGGCCTTTTTGGACTTGACACTCCAGCCCTCAGACAGTGTCATGATAAGTCAGACAAAGTTAAACACAGCAGTATATCATTAGCCAGCAATTCTATGCCTGTTCTACTTTGATAACCTCCAAGCTCCAGCAACAGGGTCCCCTATCAACAACAGCTTTGGGCATGTATGAGCAGCCGGTATGCTTGGAAGCATCTCCCCACACCCCTCCCCCATTAGCACCCAGAATATTTGGATAAAGTAGGACAGGGCTGGTGCTGCACTCCAGGTGATTGGTGAAGCTGCGACAATCCCTCTGTTGTCACTCAGCACATTCTGAAGAGGGGCTGCCTTCAAACTTGTGCTGCTGCAATACCAGACAGAAGACAGGAGCAAGGTGGAGTCACACCCTGGCTGCAATTCCTTTTCTGCCCTTGGAGCTCATGCCCCAGGTGCAGAGCTTGAAAAACTAGTGAGTTATTTGGGGGGGAAATGCACAGGTTGCCCACACTGCAACAGGAGACTGGGAAAACGGGGCCCCATGATCGAGCTGTACATGTGCAGGCACAAAAGTTGTGTCCCTGCTTACAGCCAGCTCTACAGCTGGTAGAAAAAAATCTGATGCCAGCTTTTCAGCAAAAAGCATCTAATGGAAAAACAGTTATGAGTTTGATTCTATGTTATTGATGTACAGATTACTATTTCCCCATAAAAGAAATAATTGAATACTGAATTTATATTATTAGAATGCTAAAGCATGCCAGTTATAATAAATCTTAAATATCTTGAAGCATGCAGACTAACATTAGGTTCTGATGCCAACTTCTGGCTATTTGCAAAATTAAACAAGGCCCATTTTTCTAACTATCATTAACTACTACTGCCTTCAGATGGCAGAACTTGCTTTATATTACTTTATTTGAGCATTTTTACAGTCTAAAGCTAATCTTTAATGACACTATTTTTTAACTTCATGGAGTCAAAGTCCTAATTTTCTTTATGTTACAAAAAAGCTCAAAACCAAATATTTCTGAGCTTCTTCAAAAGCAGGCTATTTTCCCTGTAAGTCTTTTCAGTTGTAATGTTTTACTTCAGTTCCTGATGGATTTTGCGAACAGATCTATGTATAAACAAGGGACAATAAGAAATAGGAACTTGATTTTTCATCCAGGAAGGCTCAACAAGGAGTTTACACCATGCCTCTTGAGAGGAATTTTTCTTCCTCTTCTCCCCTCTTTCCAGCAGTTCTAGCAGCCACAAACATTCCTCCATCCATTTCTACTCAGATGAAAGAGAAGTAGTCGACACTTACTGGTGTCCATTTCTGCCCATTTTCTAGAACCATGAAATGTGTATTGTCATCCAGGGACTTGAAGAAATCTTCTGTATCCACAACTGTGCCATCTTCCTCCAATACCAGAGTAACTATTCCAGCAGTTATAAAGAAGGCATCTAAAGTCTGAAAAAAAAAAAAAAACAAAACAACAAAACCAGGAGATTTTAGCATTCTACAGAGCTACTAATTTAATATTGAGAGTTTGAAATATTCTCCTGAACTTCCCCAGTAATGGCTTTCTAGAAGAACAAGAGTCTGTGTGTCTTTCTGGGATACTGTATTTCCCTGTAAGCTACTATTTGCTATACCTTGCTGAGGAGCTCTTGCAGGCTGCTTGCAACAATTCCTTTCCGGCTGCTTCGGGAGGCATTGGACACACGGAAAGGGCGCCCTGCAGGCATGAGAGGAGGGAACAGGGTCTGTCTTGTTACTGCTCCTACAGATGCTCCCATGGATATGAAAGATCTAAGACAAATAAAAATTCAACAGAGTTACAAAAACAGTCGTGTCAAGTACTGCAAGAAGGAGAAAGACTGTTGATAATCACATTATACAAGTAATTCACAGATCACATTAAGACTCTTGGACCTTAATTTCAAAACCAAATACTGCATGGCCCTATAGATATGTTATCTCTCTCTTGCCCATGACATTTGAAAAGACTTAAAATTAATACAAACACCTCTAGCTCGGCTGACATCAAGGTCACAATCACAGTGAAGCTGATGGGATGTAAAACTGAATTTAAAAGGCAGCAGCTCTGACTGCATTCAATTACTTAACTCATTCTCTTTATTTACAAGGTAAACACTCAATGAGATACATAATTAGTTGAAATCAATCTTGTGTGTTAAGATAGGGGTTTGTTTTAGGGAGATTGAACATATTACCCATATTCAAAACACCCATCGGCAGAATGCAAGCAGAGCTTTGTAATACAGTTACACGTGACTTTGAAGAGTCAAGACATTTGTTTGTAAATTATGTCTGTAGCCTATAAAACTCCATCTGGTTTTGAAAAACACAAAATAAGAGGCTTGTATAAGGAGTTAAATGCAATAAAAGTTAATATCCAAGTACATAAATACATAGTGTTTGCTGCCAGCAAGGCTGGAAGAATTAAATCACTTTTAGAAAGAGATTTTACATTTTTCTGGGCAATTGCATATTCACCTTTGGTAAACCAAGCACATAACACCGGTAACAGCCTACTCCCACACCAATGTACAGATCTGCTCTCATCTACACTTAGTGACAACCTTTTCTGCCAAATCATAAGGGCTAAGTTAATAGTCAGCTTGCCAAAAATGGCATTCTGCCTGACACCTGGGAAGGGCTGATTGCCAAGTCTTTTAAAGGGAGGCAATATTTTGTCTCCCACTCTCCTGGACTTTACCCTTTGTATATAGCTTTGGCTCCTTCATACTGAATTGCTCAGGGGTGGGGAAGGGATGCATCCTCGTTTTGTTCTCCCACATAGGTGTAAAAAGTCAATTTTATGTAGGAAAATCTATTCTCAGACATTTTCACTGAGGGTAGAGTGAACTGCCAGCCTTTATCTGCAGCCAGAGAGTAATTATAGGACTTCATAGAACGACAATGAGATGGTATAAAGTTACTCAACTTATGATGTCCCAGTCACACCTTTTATGCAAATCTAACTGTGAAGAATAAATATCTTCTTCACACCTCTTATCTTGTTGATAAGCATATTTTTGGAATGCACAGAATGTCATTTTGTGCTTGACCAGATTCAGATTTCAGCAAATAATTTGTTTACTGACCTCATTCTGAACCACTCTTCTGGGCTATCACTTTTCCTCTAAACAATAAGTTTATACCTTCTGAAAAAACTCCTTGGCATTATTGGAAGTTTATTTTTTTTAAAGGAGGAGAATGTTCAGCAGTGTTGTTCCAGCTCATGCCCTTACTTTGTTGCTCATCTTGGCTATACAGCAAGTCCCTGGCTTTCACCATTTGGCATTTATACACACATGGCTAATGGAAACCTCTGTCCTTCCTGTGACAAAGCTGGTGAGGATAAGCAGCCAGCTTGGCTTTCAAGAAACAAGCACTGTTTCATTAAAGATCTAATAAGCACTATTCCTCCTGGAAAAGGGTGAGGGCCAGGGAGGAGGACAAGGAGACATCACTGAGAAGGGCATTGAAGCTCCACAGAAGGGAAGCCTGCTAGGGCAGGACCTGTTTGTCAATCTCTCTTCTGACTAAGCTAATTGGCCCCCAATCACCCCACTGGTCGTGGGTAGCTCATATTCTGAGCACTGAGTCTCTCCCTCGGGAAGGAAGCCTGCTCATCTGCTTTGGGGCTGCTGACATCACTTCACAGGGCACCCTGATGTCAAAAAGTTCAGCACTGGGGTTTCAAGAGCTTTCACAGCTCATTACACCTCATTGCCTCTCAAATTTGAAAACTTGAGTGTAGAATAGTAATGTGAGTGATATATATCTGAGTACTCCAATTTTTTTTTTTTTTTCAAGTGAGGACAGTAAATATCAGTCCCATTGAAAATTTTCTTTCCCACTACTTAAGCCAAGCTGTCATTCACAAAAGAAAAATCATAAGGGTAACAGCCAAAACATACATGCTGACAAAGAATGAGAAATGTTAGGGACATAGCCCATGGGTAGGACTTGAGCTAACAGGGTTCATCCCAGTCAACTTTACAAGCCATATTTTGAAGCTCAGAGCAGAAATTTCTCAAGGAGTCAGGATCAGCCACCTCACACTGCTGCCTAGTTCTGTCTAAAGTCAGAGCAATAAAACAAACAGATTAATAAACCGAGGCTTACATTATTGCCACCAGACAGTCACTTAACAGGAAAGATCTTAAGAAGTTACTTAACAGTGGTTAAATAGAAGTTAATTAACAGTATTTCACCTACATTTTGGTAATGTAAATATCTTTAAACTAAACCTGGTTATAAAGAAGTGAGTCTGGGCTCCAGGGCAGGTTGAGGTTTCAGCTAATGAGGAGACAAAAGGCAGGATGATGAAAAGCAGCCAGATAAACAGACTGTGAGCTCTTCCATTTCTGGGCCTGTTACTGAAAGCTTGTTTTTATTTTGTATCCTACTCTCCTTCCTAAATCATAGGCTCAAACAGGCCAGCCTACATTCACAGCTCTTAGAAAGATCCATTGCTGTACCTGTCCTCAAAACATAGACAAACCAATTCCTGATACAGGAATTCCTCTGCTAGACTGGAGTTACCAAAAATAATTTCCTATTAAAAGCTGATCAAGCTAAGTCATGATAACAAGTGGTAGAAAGGAGCTAAGGTGCAGTTGGTTTTACTAGAAAGTTGAGTGACACGTTGAGTACAGACAAATTCACTATTGCTTTATTAATCTTTAAAGCCAAAAGGATCAAGTCCTAGCTCTTCTCTGAAGGAAGAAGGAATCCCATATCTGTGGAAAATACAAAAATATTATATAACTGAAAGATCAAATACCTTCAAACTCTAGCGTCTTACCCATTTTCTTCTGGGTAACTACAGTCTGCTAGAGAGGGCTTCACAAATGCTGCTACAAGAATTCACTCGTGTCAAATCTGGTGGGAGAGATTAATTAATTCTTGACGAGGACGGGGGGATTAAAAGCCTGCCTTGAGCCCTGTACACATATTTCACTCTTTATCTTTGTTTGCAATATGCCCCATATGTTTGTCTAAGAATGTGGTGCAATGGTCTTCAGCCTCACTCAGAAAAATCAACGTTGCACAACACGCTCCAGGGTACGGCACGGATTGATATTTTAGGTTAGAGTTCACCGGCAACGACAGCAGCAGTAACAGCGAGGCAAAACAAGAGAAAACAGGAAAAAAAACCCCAAAAAACAAAACAAAATAGAAAAAGCTCGGAAATTAGTGAGGAGACTTAGGGTTCAGTCAGATGGCAGCGTGGTTCTCCTGCTCAAACACCAACTGTAGAGCCGCCACAAGCGCGGCCGGCAGCGATGGGTTTCGGAGCAGCGCGCAGAGCTGCAGCTCCACGGCCGCGGCCGGCTCGGTGACAGCATTACCGGGCTTGCGGTCAGCAGCCCCGGGTGCCGAGAGACCGCTGCGCTCCAAGGCAGGTTAGGCTGCAGGGCTCCCACCCGCGCCTCCCTCCGCACGGCTCCAGCCGGCTCGCAGGGCTGCGGCGGCGGCCCGACCTGCTTCTCCCACGCAGCGCCCATCGGGGCTAATCCCCCACGGCCCCGCTCACCCCCGCTGCTCCGCAGGCTGGAGCCGACCAAGGGCTGCTCAGCCTCGGGCATCCCCGGCAGCCGGAGCCGCCGGCCGGCACGGCGGAGGGGATGGAAAAGGGGCGGGAGTGGCCCCGCACTCACCGCAGCAGCGATCCCACGCAATCCCGCGCCACCTCCATGGCCCGGCCGGACGCGGGGCAGCGCCGGTCACGGCGCTTAAGTGCAGCGGGCGGGGCTCCTCCCTGCCCCGGCCCCTCCCTGCCGTGCCCGGGGACAGCCCCGCGGGGCGCAGCACCCGCCCGCTGCCCCAGGGCTGCAGCAACAGGTGCCAGGCTGGGCACGCTGTGGGAAGGGAAGTTTCTTCAGGAAGCCACTTATGGTTTACCCGGGAAAGGAGCGGGAAAGTTTTTGTTCAGCGTGTGCGGGGGATGCGCTCTACACGTTAGCTCGTTGCAGCTCATATAGCAGTGGAAGCCAGTCTCATTTGCGACCTCCCAGCATTAGAGCAAATCAACAGATTAAGCGTCTCAGCTTCTGATTTTAGAGCCTGTAAATAAGCTTAGAGCTTGAATTAATGTGTACAGTAGTGGAGGTATTTACTGTCGCTCCTACGGGCAGGGGACCAGTGGCTTCTGTTTACTACAGAGGAAAAAAGGCAGTGTTTCCTGTTCACATGGACACAAGTCCTTCACAGTCTTTTTGGGCTCTGGAACCAGGTTCTATTGCTTACAGCTGTCCAGCAATTATTGTACAGGAAAAATAGAGCCAGGAGCATCAGAGTCTGCCTCAGGCAACAGCCTGACCTAGGGCAAGGATCTGCACCAGGAAACCTTGCCACTCCTGATCAGGGAATGACTCCAGAAGCCCTTGCCACCAACACTCAGGTTACCCCCAGGGTCAGGAATAGTTGGTAACTTGGTTGCCTGATTGCTTTTCCTGTTTAGGGTAGAAAGGAGCATGCAGTTTACAGTCCAGGTTTCTTTAGCAGGCAGTCTGACACCTGCTAGATGTCTTCTTCAGTCCTCAGCATTTGGAGCCTTTACCAGCTATTAAGAATTCAACTTTTTTGGTCCAGGGCAGATTGCCTTCTTGGATGGCATCTTCTCTCCAGCCTGATAAATAGCTCCTTTCCTCAGAACATATTCTACACCAAGAAATTTGTCCCTGGGAATCTAAGCCCAAACTTTTAGCTCTTCCTCCTCAAGCTTCTTAGGCCTTTCTTGCAGGTGTATAGGGGTCCTTCTCATATGTTAACCCCTTTCCCACCTGTTTCCTATAGCATTTAGTTTTGTTACTCTTCTGCAGTTGGTCCCTGACAACATGACACAGAGAGCAGGAAGTGAGAGGCAGTATATAATTTTTGAGCACTGGACTCCAAACAGGAAGTTTTCCCCTGGATTTATATCTTGTGATGGATTGTGGGGTACAACTGATGTTGAGTTTGAAAAGTGATGCATTTTTAAGGAGTTCTTGACAATGTTGTATCTACTGTCAAAAACTTGTGTGTAACACTGCAGCTTTTCCTGCTGTGGAGGGAGAAAAGGAAGAAGGTGTTTTGTCAGGTGGTCTGTCTCCTCTGTCTGTGGAAGGGAAGGGAGAGTGTCCCTTAGAGATCTTATAGAAATCGCAGTAACTTTAGAGATTTTTCTGAACAGGCTGGGATACAAATGTCTGGAGGAGGTGGAAATTTTGTTCTTGCAGAAGCTTGGTTTTTCTCTGGTCATGTGGCTCCCCCCAAAGTTCTCTGCAGAGGTGTCCAGCCAGCGCACCACTGCTCAGCAGCCCCCCAGGGGACGTGCAAGGCCTGCCACAGCTCTGAGACAGGGGCAAGGACAAGCTCCTCCAACAGCATTAGTGCTTCAATTTGCATTGGCTATTGTAACTAATACAAACACAGATGCCTAACTAATGCAAACATAGATGTACAAGAGTAACAGGAAAAACATGTCCTTTTAAAGACTGTACTCATTTGAAAAGGAGAGAAGGGTATTGCCTGTAGTTTTACAAGCTGCACAATTACTCCTTACCCCCCCCCCCCTCCCTTTTTTCCCTTTACTGCAAGCAGCAGTAAAACCATCAGATGGGTAAAATCACTGACCTAGGAGCTGGGCTCCTGAGAAAGAAGTGTCTTTGAAAAGTAGCAAGACAGGACACAGATGGGATTTGCACAAAACTTACCGAGGAAGAGTACAAACCAGTAGCAGGTGCCAAAAGTGGCAGGCCAGGGCAATCAAATGAGATATCATTAAAAACTGATGTGACAAGACAACACCCAGTATAAAGACAATAGCTGTAAGAGGCAGACTCTTTCTTCTCTTTTACAGGAAAGAAAACAAACTGCAAACAAAAACAAACCTGAGGTGAGTAGGCCAGAAAACTTAACAACATTTACTCCAGTCACATCACGGGAAATATTAATCATGCAGGGGACAAAGTACATGGCTGATACTGAAGGGAGTGAATATTAGAGGTGGAGCTAAATAAGGATGCTAATCCCTCTTGCTAAATTACTCTCTTGCTGTCCCCTCACTGAGTGCGGTGACTGCCTCCACAGGTGTTACCTTTCCACTGCAGTTCAAGTTAAACAAGTTTGGTTAAGTAACTCCTCACAGGGGTCATATTGCTATGGAAAAGGGTTTGTATCGGGCATGTTTAACAGGGAGGAGGAGGCACTTGAAATAGTTTTGCATGCAACTTCACATTGATAAGCTTGCAGTATCAGGCCAGGTTTTCCTAATCACCCTTTGAGAAAATAATGTCAAATTGGAACAAACTCAGAGGAAAGTGGGAACGATCTGACATGTAGAAGAACATGGTATATGGGCTATGTAGTTTGGGAATGGGGAAGATTGGGTGGAAACACCAATCATGGACATCAATGATTTTAGAGAACTCTCTGAAGAGGAATGGAATAACATTCTCTTTGTGCCTATAGGGACTTAACCTGTAGGAAAGGAGAATTAGGTTGTCCATTAAGAGCCTTTTCACATCTAAGGTGACTGTTAGGTGCTGGGCTCAATTGCGACTGAAGATGTGAAGTCAATTCGACACTGACATTGCTTGGGCCAGTGGTCATAACACAAAGGACAAGTCCAGACACCAAGGATCAATTTGGACATTCCTTCTGTTTCTCAAGGCTCTGACAAATAATACCAATGAGATTAATGCAGAATAAAGTGCATTAATGATGCGAATTAATGAGGCGCTATCTCACCTTCCTTGGCCCAAGAGGGGAGTGAAAGAAGTAAGCAGACACATTTACAGCACTGTTAGCAACAAAGGTAGCAAGATTAGAAAGATTGGCTTAAATTTGTAAAAGCTGACCTTCTATTCAGCTTTCTGCCCTTTCCTGCTTTCAGTTAAGTCGGACCCTGATTTTTGTTAGAAGCACTCTTGTGATCACCCCTAAGCAAATTTGTTTCTTCTCCCTTGTATAGAGAACCAACTTTCTATTCTTCACGTGTCCTCAAAATAACAATATTTGTTTCTAAACTGCTTTTACTATTCAGCAGATTTCTATCTCCACTGCCTCTGATTCAGTTTTATTTCTGTCAGGCTGTTTATGTTAAAGATTTGCTTGTTCATTCTTAATATTTGTGCTAACCAATACTGCACCAACCTTTGAAGTTTTAATGAACAAATTAGACAAGCATCCATCACAAGAGGTTAATATACAGCAGATTATTTTGAGAAAAGATTATGGAATAGATTTCATGAAGTTGCTTTTTGTTGTTTTCCATCTTTTTCAGAATCTTTGCTAGTGGAACCATATTTTGTAATGAGGTAAAGTTCTAACAGCTTTGCAGGAGCCACCGAGAGTTCTTGTTAGCTCTACAGGAGGGGATGAGGCTCCTCCTAAAGGTGATCTCGCTGCTCTGCATGGCTGTGTAGAAGAAGATGGGAACTTTTTTTGGGTACTGATTAAAATCCTCTGAAATTTGCTGGAAATGGTTCTGTGGCCAGAAAAGTTCCCAGTGTTGAAAGCTCTGTTTGAACTAAAAGTTAACCTTTGACTGCAGTGAAATATCTGGACCAGAAAAAAAACCTTCTTTATTCTGAGATTTCATGGGTAAGTATTCTGTTTTGTTTTGTTCTTTTTGGTTTTCAATGATTTAACAGTAGGATCAAGACAGTGTTGATGGGTGGGCACAATTTAGGAACGCTTAGGAAAAGTTGCCCTTTCAAGGATGTCTCAGGGGTGTGAAATACTTTGACACAAAAATTTCAATTCAGATGCATTATAGCTAGAAGGGATATTAAAATCCCAAGGTCAGGCTTTGCCCTTCTTTACCCCCTTTGCAATAATGAATGCATGTGTGAATGGATTGCACATATTTGTGGGCAGCATTTAGCTGAAAGCTGACTTATGGAGAGCATCAGTGTGACAGAAATATAGAAAAACAGAAATATTGCCTGGGAGATTTTTGAAGATAATGAACTGGGAATTTATTTTTTGTTTATTTTGATCATGCCAAAGATAATATCAAATATTTTATTTTATATTTCAAAAGTTGGAACTCCAAAGTTGTATAAGTTCTAAATAAAACTAAATAATTTTTCTTTTCATTAATTTCTAACATCTTTACAATTTATTATTGATTAGTGATATTTCCCATGGGAAGAAAAAATATTCAAGAAGAAATATGAATTTTTATTTTGCAAGCATTGAAATTTTCTTTTATGAGGCTTTTCATCACAAAATAAGAGGCTATCAGCTGTGGAATTGTCCCATAGCTGCACAGTCATGTTATGATTTCTGTAGCAGGGCTTGAAGCGCTTCAGACTCCAGGTAACACTCCAGAACCACTGGGCCTCAGATTGAACTGTGAGCTCATGCTTCTTTGGTTGCTGCACTAATTAATTAAAAAACTAGATTTAAAAAATCTTCTTGGACAAGGAGCATCTTTATGTCTTACCTGGCATTCTTTCCAAGTTTAAAAATAACAATTATTGTACTTTGGTGTTGTCCAAAACAAAGACTAAGGCAGTAAAAGTCAGACAGGTTAATGAGTGACTTTCCTGAGGGTCCCACTGCATTTGAATCTATGTGTTTCTGCCTATTATGGGTTCACCTGTGAGCATGAACAGTCATTTTTAATGTGTGCAAGAACAGGAACTAGATTCATAAATGCTACATAGTAATCTATGTGCATGTGAAATTTCCAAAGCAGCTCCCCTAGGAAATTTTTAAGGATCACAGATTGAAACAGACTAAGAAAAATATTGCTATGACTTACTTCAGATTCTGCTCAGGTACTTTACTTCAGATTCTGCTCAGGTACTTTACTCTCTAGACAAAAACAGTCCTGGTAAGCTGCAGGCCCGAAGTCAAGTTCCAGTCAGACCTAATTTGGAGTCTAAGCCTGACTTAGGAGCTAAATGCTTTCTGACAAGAGCTGGCCTGCCTCTGTACCCATCCCTGTAAAATATCCAGTCAGCCCTCAGACTCTAGCAGGTCTTTGCACTGCCTTGAGGTGGGTCAAGCTGTAGGAGCAGAATGGGTTTGTGCTGTGAGGCCAATAGCTCCCAGATCTGAATAGTGTCACTCTACCATGCAGCTTCCTCCCCTGGCCACCTCAGCTCCAAAGTCCTTGTCACCTCACACCCTCAGGTGTGGTTGTGCCTCCCCCACCAGCCCCAGCCCACACAGATGTGGCTCTGTTTGGTTTGATTCTGGTCATTGGATGATCTGTCCAACAAACCAAATTAGTGTGGGTCACAACACTTTGGAGCATGAAGTTACTGCACCCTTTCACTTGTGGTGAAGCTGGAGCATTGATAGTAAGTCTGGATGGTTCCTGAGAAATGAAGCTGTTCATCACTTTGGAACACGCTGAGGAGGTGACAGGGCTGCCAGCCTTATCTCATGGTCACCATTCCTCCTAACAGATACAACAGGAATCTTACTGCTGCTCTTTGAGATTGAAGAAATCTACTTTTTTAAATAACTTGCCTGACACACACATGTATGTGACAGCCATAGGCTCAGCGCCATGGTGGTTTGCTGTAATTAGGCAGGGAAATCTCCCACGTGGTCAGTGGGGATAAATCTCGCAGAAAGTGAGAAATGCAAAGGGATCACTCTTTCAATAATTGATTCTTTATTCAGCTGATGGGTTTTCTGTTTAGGCCCAGCTGAGTGGTTTAGCAAAACAAAGACAGATGGCAGCAGATTATATCAAACACGACTTTGTTAGTGGATAATCAACACAGATTCTGCCACCTTCCCACCCCCCCTCACTCAGAGTTCAGTCAAAGCCCATTAAGTAAACAGAAAGACTCCTATTGATTTTGGTGGGCACTCAGCCAAGGCCTTTGTCTCAACAGTTTTCTCAGCTTAACTTTGGCCTAATCATAATTTTTGAATGTTTTGGGGTTGGGTTTTTTTTGTTTGTTTATAAAGAAAGAAGAAAGTAATGCTGATTATAGTCACTCTTGGGAACTATTGGGGGAAAGATCAGACTATGGTTTTATATGCACAATATGCTGCTATTAGCATATCCAAGGTAAAAGTTCAGCTTGTTTCAACTCTGAGTTTTATGCCAGTTAAGTTCAATTTTTAGGGAAAGTGTAGAGATGAGTGATATAGATGAAATAGGTGCTCTGTCTGCCTTCTGAGCTGCATCCCCTGGAAGAGGTCCTTGAGCAAGCTACATTTGGGCTGACGACAAACCTGTGAGCTTGGATGTGCTCAGAGTGGATTCTGAAGTCTCTTGGCTGCAGGTGTCTTGTGAAGACTTTCCCATTCTGCTAAGACACTGCCTATTTGCTTCTCCTTTTAGAAGCACCTTATCAGCCCAATCTGACATTTTGTTCTAAAACTCATTGCTGTCCCTGGCACAACCTTGTAGAGATTGGTTGTATTTCATGTTATTTCCACAAATATAACTGAAGCACTTTATTTACCCTGTTGCCACACGTTAACTACATTGATATCTAATTGGCTTTTCTGCATGGCACATGCCTTTCTGTGATGCTGGCTCTCCCTACCAGTGCCAAAAGTACATTTTGCTCCTTACAGTGGGTACGTGTAGACACACAATCCCTTATAATGAATCCTCCCTATGTCAGATGCTGTGTTTAGTCTTTCCCTCCTGACACAAACTCTCTTACAAGAGCAGAAGCATTAAGTGTGCAGTGACCGTGTGTTGCTTGACAAGCCTTAACCAAAGAGATGCATCATCAGAAATCCATTCCTTTCTCAGAGCTTGAGGAGAGATGTAGGGCAAGGCTTTGAAGTGCTCCTCTTGTGCTTCTGTATTGCAGCACATCAGCAATGCCAGAGGCGCAGGGTCGGCCTGTATCTCTCTCTGGCTGACTGGTACGGATAGGGGAGCTCCAGTGTGGCAGTGTGCATCCAGGAGGCATCACAGATGAGTGATCCAGGTGCCTGGGAGCAGAAACCTATCCCAACCTAGAGCTGCCCTCTTTTGGCAAGCCAGGCTGGCTGAGTCAGTCTCCAGGAAAGGGTTTTATTGTGTATGGGAAAGACTCCACTTAGGGCAAGTTACAGTTCCACAGCCCCTGAGCTGCAAGGTGGTGAGGAAATACAAGAGAGCCTGATGCAGCCACCAGAGACATTTCAGAATGACTGGGACAGAAAGGGATAAAATGCTGCTGAATCAATAATTGCATCAGGTTTTGGCAGACTTCTTCCATGCAGCTCTGAGAAGGAAATAAACAGAGGCAGAACTGTCTTGTGTATGCACCTCTCTCATTTCTTCATATAGCTCCAAGCAGAAATAAACATCCCTCTCAAATCTGTACAGGTTTACAAATGTTTAAAAATTCAACAGGGCTTCTGCATAGTTATGTTTGTTTTTAATGACCTGCTTTTAAACTTCTGTCCCTCAAAGCCCTTTGATACAGATAAAGAGAAAAAAAAGTGACAAGAAATGTTGTTTTCCCAGAAAGAGATACTTCAAACTTAATGTGTGAATATACTTGATTGTCAGCAGGTGGCTCTGTGTTAAGAGTGAGCTCTTGTTCTTGATGGATGCGCAGAACTGAAACTGTTTAAAAGAAATTATTTTATTTTTCAAGCCAATAGGAAGATGATAAAGGTCTATAATTTTTCAGTAGGAATGATAGTGGTCAGAGGAAAGATAATCAGTAAGAAACTCTTGCATGAAGGAAACTGACAATAACAGTCTGCTGCTAGAGGAAATATCTGGTCTTTTCAACAAAAGCCATGTCAGCTTTGCTAGATATGCAGGTTTTCAGGTATGGCATCAAGCTTTTTATTTCTGTTTGAGGGTTTGGATTTTTGGTTTCTTTTTAAAGTTCCTATTTTCAAGGTATGATGTCATTGAATGGAAGCACTGGGACATAGGATCATATCTATTTGATTGCAGTAAGTGGGAATCTTTCAATTTCATGCAGTGGGGGTAGGACTGGCTCCTCATTGCCTCGTAGTATCAGGCTGAGGATTGTCACGGTGGCTTTCTGGCAGGGTTGGTGTCTGAAAATGCTACAGCAGCAGCTTCATGAATATATAAAAAGATATCCTTATCTGAAATGATGTTTTATTAGATAAACTATATAATGTGATTTAAACAAGAGGAATGTGCTTTCTCAGTATTTCAGCTGCCTTCTTGTTTTAATGGTGGGGAGCAGTTGTTTGTCATAAGCGGGTGAGAGGATCTTGTGTGAAAGTATATTTAAGAGCTTTTATGAGAATGGTGAATCTGAGAAAGGTTTTGAGGAAGAAAACTGGCTTGCACTGGATGAGTGGACTGTGATGTCAGTATGTAAGGAAGGGGCAAAAAAGGAACAATATGTTAGCCACAATTCAATAGTACTGGCCATTTCCATAGCTTAGGATAGATTAAATGTACTTACAGCATGTAAGTACAACAAATGTTGAAGATTTTTCAATGTTTTAATGAGATTCAGAAAGAAATTACCACCTTTTTCAAAATTCAGCCCTGACCTTTCAGTCTTCCCTATCCTGTTCTGTGACATTCTGCTTGGCAATTAATTTCTCTGCAAGGTCCTGCATGTGGGTTGAGGAAATCCCAAACACAGATCACACCATGGAAGGCCATTGGATCAGTTAAGCATGATTTTCCTTTCATAAGTCCATGCTGACTCTTTCCAGCCACCTCCTTGTCCTTAATGTGCTTTAAAATGGTTTGCAGCAGTATTTACTCTATCATCTTCCCAGGGACTGAGGTGAGGCTGGCTGGCCTGTTGTTCCCAGGGACCTTCTTCTTGTTCCTTGAAGACAGGAGTGACATTTGCCTTTTCCCAATGCTCAAGAAGGTCCCCAGATGACAACATTTCTAAGACAATCAAAAGTGGCATCAGGCTGACATCAGCCAGCTCCCACTGCACTTGCAGGTGCTCTCCATCAGCTTCCATGGACCTGTAGTGTCTGGATAGAGAGGGAAAGCTTAAAAGCTTAAAGCTTTAAAGCAGCTCTCATGGGGAGAAGCCTCATTGTTGCTTTTTCCAGACTTTTCTTCAGAACAGATCAAATCACCTTTGCCTTGGATGTGGCCAGCTAAATTCCTGGGTGTGTACTCGAAGTCATGACAGTGAATTTGTGAGGCTGGCTCTTAGGATAAACTGCCTGATTTACAGGAATAAAGGGGAAGTGGAATTCAAAGGAGGCAAACTGTCACCCAGATTGCCGAGTTTGGCCGGCTCAAGTATGTGCATGTCACGGTGGACACGTTCTCCTCTGCGATGTGGGCTTCCGCTCACACTGGAGAAAAGGCTCGTGATGTCATTGCCCACTGGAGGCAGGCCTTTGCCGTTCTGGGCATACCTTCTGCTGTGAAAACCGACAATGGTCCTGCTTATGCATCGCAGCAGGTGCGGCAGTTCCTGCAGTTGTGGGGTGTGTCACACAAGTTTGGTATCCCCCATTCTCCAACCGGCCAAGCTATTGTAGAACGCGCTCATGGTACTCTGAAGCGGGTTCTTCAAAAACAAAAACGGGGAATGCAGGGTGAGACCCCGCACAGTCGGTTGGAGAAAGCATTGTACACCATCAATCATCTTACAGTGCAGCAGAATTCAAATAACCCTGTCATTTTAAATCATCATCTCTCATTGCAAGCTGCAGACGAGGCACATCAGCCTCGAGCAAAAGTTCGAGTGCGGAATTTAGTCACTAAACAATGGGAAAGTCCCTATGACCTTATCGCTTCGGGGCGCGGGTATGCTTGTGTATCCACAGATACTGGGGTACACTGGGTACCTTCAAGGTGTGTTCGTCCTGATCTGCAACCGCAGAGACAGAATCTGACAAACGGGCAACATAGAAGCCGTGACCAAACTGAAAGTCATCAAATGGATGGATCATCGAGTGATGACTCAGTTGAAGATGACGGTGGGTGATCACTCTGATGATTCCTCCACGAACAGACCCTGAACCTTATTCATTTTTTCTTTTCTTTTAAACTAAAAAGGGTGAGATGTCGCCCTGATTCTTGAGTTTTCTTAAGCCTTCTGAATTTACATTCTATTGGGAAACTTTCCCACACAGTTTCTGTAAATAATGTATTGTTTTGCATTCCTCCATGGGGGTGGAGAGACTTGATGTACTAGTGCTTTGTCCAATGTCTTCGGAGAGGTGGCCCGTTCACTCTCCAATCCACTGTCACCTTTGGAGAAGTATAAAAGTTGGAGTCAGAAAATAAACGCTCTCTTTTTTGCCTTGCAAGGTAGCAATTGGCTCGCGTTTGCTTTCTCGTGTCCTATAGCGACAGCAAACCATCATGAAACTCTGGGTTTTGCACTTGTGCCAGTGGGGAGAAGGGAGGATCTGTGCAAAATGTACAGGTTTTAATGAAATTCTACTCTTCTATGGCTAGCATGAGTAATTGTGTGTTTATATCATCTGAGCATCATTTTTGGGTGTGAAGTTTGACTACTCTGCCTCTTGAGTGGATTTACTCCTTCTCAGTGTCTTCAGGAACTGGCAGACTCAGAGCACAAATAGCTTCATTTGAGCTCATGTGCTCACAGAACTTGTTTAGAGAGGTGTGTCCAGTGTAAAAGCTATTTACACAAAGAACCACACAGATTTTCTTTCTTTCCTTATTACTATGGCAATATTGCTAATGCTTGGGTTTTCTTTTTTTTCTTTTTTTTTTTTTTAATAAAAATGAAAGCTTCATTTGTGAATGTTTCTAACATGTACACTGGTCTAATGATTTCTCTGATGGTTGATTTGTAACATTAATTTTAAAAATAACAAGAAACTCTTTAACTTGTATAAGATACAGGATGAAATGCTAGTTTCCAAAGAACAAAGCATAACATTACAAAAAATAAAGAGGAATACAACATGGATATTTTTGCATTTTTAAATTATGCTTCCATGATGAAATCTCTGTATGATGGAGATGGACTTAAATTCAGCTGGTATCAGTGGGTGGAGAGCATTCTTTGAAATTGCACATGCTTATATGATGAGTTAATAAGGTCTTTGATTTGTTGACTTAGAGTAGGTTATTAATTGTAAAATCCATCTTTCCCTTGCCTGTATAAAACATTTAAAAGTAATTATTCTTAGCTTCCAATATAATAATTACAGAAGGATGTCTTAGCTAAGAAAATTTTATATTAATTATTAGGAGGTCTACATTAATTATAATGACTTTCATGATCTGTTGTCCGTTTCCAGATGTACACTTAGGTTCAGATTTACTACAGACTTAGCAAATCAGTGGGGGATATCCTGATATGATTAAGTAGCCTTAATCTCTTTTGAAATCAAGTTGCATCTTGTAAGACTAATTCTTCCTCCCACTGATTTTAAGTATAGATTAAATAGTGCAGACAGAGAGTGCATCTGAAAAAAGTCTCCAGTGAACTGTAAGTGCTTTTCTCTTAAACTTTGGAAACTAGTGAACCCTTGTATATTTATTTCTGTGTTTGAAAAGTGAATGTAAAATATTAATATTCTGTTAACTTTGCACGTCTTGTCCATTTTACAAATAGTAAACACCAGGTGCAAAGCAGGGACAAACCAACATTACATTTTTAAATTTCTCCATGTGTGTATAATAATGACTGTATTTTACATTAAAAGAGTTCTTAAAATATTTGTTGTCTCAAATGTTAAGTGTGGCCCTGAGACATGCTGACCACCTGAAGTAAGACTTTAGAATCACTTGGTATCTCCAGAAATCCTGGCTATGTGTCACCTGATGGATGTACATGTTTGTATCAAGGAAGACTTGGTGGTTGTTTTACCACAAAGGCAATTGATAATATTGCTGAGTTACAGCCATGCTGTGCTCTGAGCTTCACAGCCTCACTGGAATGGTGGCCCCTTGTGCCAGTAGAGGTTTTGGGCCCCATTTCTTCAAATTGGGCTCACTGGCATCATCTGGCTGTCTTGCCCAACACGACCCACATGAAATAACTCCTGGCAAGAGAGAATACATGTGTTTCTTAGGAGAACAAAGAGGTGCCTATTGCCATGCACAAACAAAAGTGATGGAATTCCAATTTCAGTTCTGTGTTGTCTGGCAGCCTGGTTAATAATGCTTGAATTCATTTAATAATAGAATAAACCAGAATTTCCACCATGAATACATCCAATTCAGGGTCCTGTAAGTCGCCACTAATGTCAGTTTTTCCAAGTCTTGCTGCATCACTCATACCGCAACAGTGCACTTTCATATACAGTTTCACTTTCTCAAATATCTTCAAATTCAAATACCACCATTGCATACTTTTGGCTAAAAGAAAAGCACTGCTGAAGGACACAGACCTTTCACACTTTCAGAGGTTTCCAGCATAATGTGATAAAGATTATCCCTTCCCTACTGACCTCTCTAATACCTAACATAATCTCTTTTGTGCAAAGAGTGTGTTTGCAAAATTTTTTATCTTAGAAAACATCTCTGAATAAATGCTTTTCTTTCCACAGATTAACGCTTTGTATTTGATTTTGACACGTGGCTGGAGACACAAACGCAGAAATTTTAAGACTGTTTTTTTGAACCTTTGTATTAATAATTTGTATTAAAAAAACTTATTCCAGATTCAATTTTTATCTATCATATCTATACATTTATTTGCATATATGAATAAAAATTATTGTTCCATCATTAAATTAATACTGAAATATAAGACTGTATTAAGTATATGAATAGTATTTTTTTTTCAAATTGTATTGTCACATATCCATTAGCACTGATTTTGATAGTAAGTGCTTGGAGGAGGAAAACACTCCTGTTTGGAGCTGATTAATGTTCCACGTTGCAAACCAGGCATTGCTGAATGAAAGGAGGCTTTCCCTCCCTGTGACCAGATAGAAAATTCTGCCTGCATGAGAAAATGTTGGCTATTTTATTTCTCTTGAAAACAGGTACAACTCCACCAATTATTACAATTCATCCTGGTAAGTGTTTGCTTAATTTTGATTTTTGAATCCTTTTGTTTCAGTGAATTGGGAAACAGTAGTTTGAATAGCAATATTATAAAAACCCTGAGCATCCACTTAAAAAATACTAGCTTTTAGTAAAACTGAAAGTCAGTAGCTAACTGCATAAGCACAGTGCAGTTGGGAGCATGAAGTAGCAGTGTGCATATAAGGCTGCAAAGGATGATAAATGTATAAATGCTGTTTATAAGTGTATGTACTAAAGTATTCAGTATGATAGAAAGGATTTCAGTAATTGCATAGAAGTGACTGCAATAAAAGAGCCTCTGATCACTGACCAATTCCCACACCACCTGTATGAAGTGGGTCTCTCTGGCTGCCTTCTTACCAGGCTGCACTGTGGTACCTTTGTTGATATGCCCGGACTTCACAGCTGCACACAAGGGAAATTGCACATGATTTTTTTTTGTCTTTGAAATAGTAACCTTCACTATGCTGAGATACAGAATTCAGCTTCTTCATGTTGTGAAATATGCACCTTCCTATTCTGTGACAAGAAAGGTCACACTTACGTCCATTTTAGTCTAAAATTCACTGTACAAATATAATGGGATGAAAAGGACAGAAGTACAAACCCACCATTGTAATGCATTTTAAAGTTAAAACTTCAGGAGCAAACCCCATGGAAATCCAGAGTCAGTGTCAGCAGTTATTCCTCTTTGGAATAGAATTAGTTCTTCTGTTATGTGAACACAGTATGCATATTAAATGCAGCATCCTATAGTGCTATTGTCATGCCTGGTGAGAGATTAAAAGAAAATGAAAATTCCTTCTTCCACTGCTGGTGAATGATTTGTTGCACTTCTTAGTGTTGGAGAGATGTTTTATGAAAGACTTGACTCTGATGTGCTGTGAAATGGAAACTGCTAGAGGAACAATAATTTTGACTTCTCTACGTTTTCAGTCTTGACAATACAGTCCTGAAGCAGAGCACATTTTTGTACACATCTTACCTACTAGCATTAAATAAAATAATAATTTTAACAGTCTTGGCAGCTCTAGGAAGGTACCAGGAAAAAGGTGTGGTCTGTGTTAATTTGATATAGTGGCGTAAGTGTTATTTCATTATTCAGAGATCCAACCATGCTGGGGGAACAGCAAAACTCTAATTCCCACACCAGAATGGCTGCTGATAAGTGATATTTTTATTCCTTTAATCGAAGCTGTGGCCAACAGGAACCAAATTCTAGATGAAGCATGGAGAATGCTGCCTGTGGGCCCCTAGGTAAGTGCCCCAATACATGCATATTTTCTTCAATACTGGGAGATTAACTACTACAATCAAGGGGAAAATATCAGTCCTTCAGCACACCTGAAACATGCTGGGACTTGTTCTGCAAAATCTGACAAGCTCAAGACACACACTGCAGAGGAGTCAGCCACTGACCATTTCCCTGGAGTTTACAGCTATTTTCACTCTTTGTTCTACCAGAAAGCACCGTTTGAGACCAGACCAGTGGACTGCAGGTCATTCTCCGCCAGTGAGCTGGTGAGTGCTGCACGCATGAACTGGAATTGCTCTGGGAAGCTGAACACCATTTGCTTACAGAGGAAGCACTTTTTAGAGCACAGGCATCTTTGTTGTGCTGGTGCTCAGGGAGAAAAATCTTCATCCATCTTGGATACATTATGTACTCTATAATATATGCAGTGGAAAACAGTTGAAGCATTTTACGACAGCTGGCAGGAAAGAGTCCACGTGTTTAAGCGTTTTGGGGGATTTAAGTTTTTGGCTAATGTGCTGCACTATGAGTGCTTGCACTCACAGGATGAGCTGCTGGGCACATGCTGAACGAAATTTCACTTGGCCACCAAGAAATAAGGAAGAGGACAAACTCCAGTACAGTTTATTGCAGTCAAATAACGCTAAGGCTGCAATTTGATGCAAACTCTGAACTCGGATACTGTGACACCATCTGTGAAGGGAGCGATCCTGCTTGACCCCTGCTATCCCCTTTGGTGCCTGAAGTCAGCTGCTCATGGTGACCAGGGACTGAATTGGCTTGGGAAAACAGTGTGCCTCGAGAATAATCCCTTTGTTGTTTACTGGGGCACTTTGCAGGCAGATCACTTCACTTGCCTGGTCCCCTGGAAGGCTTCAGAAATGTTTGTCCTGGCACACAAGCAGCAGAGGAGGTGGGGGAGGCAGGATTGTTGCTCCCCACACACAGGGTCAGTTTAACATACTTGGACTACTGTCCAAATAAAAACCCAGACTGCATCCTGAGCACAAATGAGAACTAGGGATTGGGTTTCCACACTTCTCCCTTCCTGCCTTGCCTGGCTCCCAGCTTTGCAAATTGCTGGCGTGTGCTATTGAAGTGGATGCACAGATTTCCTTGCTTTGCCGAGCTCTGGGAACGCCAGAGCACACCAACCCTAAGTGGGTCAGAGACTTTCTTTGTCCAAGTGAGCTGAGCTGCAGGGAAACCTCACAGAGCCATGAAGCAGCTCTCACACATGCAGTGGGGGGGACAGGGTGAGGAGGGAGAGTGGATGAAGTGGGGCTGAGCTCCCACCACACTTGATTCCCTGCCAGCATAAGCTTCCTTCCAGGGCTTACAGGCACGGCACAAGCCTGAGTAAAGCCCCAGCTGCTCCCACGGCTGCCAGGGCTAAGCAGCCTGGAATCAGAGCGGTGCCACCAAGCCCCGCATCTGTCACTCTGATCTCTGTGCTCAGGAAGTGGGGGGAGAGTGAACAAGAGACAAGTGAGCCTATTAGCATTTATTATTTGTATTATTATAGCGCCTCAGTGCCTAGTTGTGGACCAGAATCTCATCCTGTTAGCATTGTGAAAATCCAGAGCCAAACTACTGTAGTCCCTGCCCCAAAGGGCTTACAATCTCCTTTTCCAAACAGGGGTACAATGAAATAATGGGGGCAAAAGGGAGCAGTGACAAAATGTTGATCACTGTAATGGAAAGTGCTGATTTTCTGCAAAGAACCATCAGCTTTTAAATGCTTGGCTGGATTTAGATGCTCCTCACATAGTCAATATTTTGTATTTCTCATGAAAAAAATACCCAGAAATCACACAGAACTTTATGTTATATTCAGTGAAAAATATTTTTCATTGCAATAAACACATACAAGGTTATTTTTAAAAAATATTCTTTAGTTTGTATCTTCTAAGCAGATACCTCAACACATTTAAAAAGTCTACACATGCAGTGTACATAAAAGATTTTTAACCAACTCTTTTGGCTCATTCCTTTATTCAGTTTTCACTCTTGCAAAAAAGATATCTCTTAATTAAATTTTGATGAAAAAATAGAAGTGATTTCATATCAACTGCTTTTCTCAACACACTTGTTTTCCCTGTGCTCACAATTTAAAACAAAATCTAAATAGAAATTATGGGGTAGATACAGGGATAGAGAAAACTGTGTATTTAGGAAATCCATGTAATTGATTTTACAGGCTTTTCTGATCAAAAAGTGTGGTTACAACGTTGTGCAAGAAGGGCATGTGATTTGTTTTGCAAGCATATCTTATGTGCATATTTTTAATAACTTGCATGTAAGGGGCCAAATCCTGCTGTTCTGCTTGAAGTTTCTCTAAAATCAACAGCTCTTTGACACTGTGCTCTATTCTGCTGGCCTCCTACTGCTGTGTGTCATAGTTAATACTGTGAATACTCAGCATGAGTTCAATATTCCTGGTTTTAACTATAAGTACTCTATGGTAGTAATTGTTTGCAGGTTTGATTATCTTACAGTGGCCTACAGGACAGTATGATTTATGCCCATGCAGAGGGATGAAGGGAAACAAAACCAGCTGGGCAGTTTGTAAAACATTTTCCATGGTCAGCTCTGCTATTTGCCATTTGGATAGCCCTGACAGGAACCACCTAAGTAACCTAAAGAAACCATTACCTGAAAACAGCTCCCAGTATTGGCTTTCTTCTCTCTATGCATCCTCTAAGTTGCTGTAAACATCCAGGGCATCCATATATATACACATACACCCCTGGGGATGTGTGTGTATACATGCATAGGTGCATATATACACACATATACACACACAGAGACATGCACATATATGGATACAGAGCTAAGACGTCGTTAGGAAATAACAATGCCATTTTTATTGCATTCTTAAGTATCGTGGAACAAGGGTATTATTATAGGCACACATCTCAACTACTCCTCCTTTACTACAGTCCTAAAGCTCATTTACCTGAGATCTGCATCTGTAAAAATAAAGTTCCATTTTTTAGCTGCGTGTTACAAAAGACTAAATATCAGCCCCACAGATATGAAATTACAACTTAATTTTGAGACTAATTTGCTACAAGTAAAATATTCTATATTATAAAAAAGATACTGCTGAAAGAGATACATATTAAAAAGGAAACACGATCCTTAGAGGTCTAAAAATCTCCCTATGCCTTCCCACATGGTAATAAATTTATAAAAAATATTTGACACAGAAAATCTCCCCAGAAATCATCCTGCTGAAATCACGTACCCTTTCAAGACACCCATCTCGCAAATGTTACACGGTTCAGGAGGCAAACTCCGCACAATGAGTATTTAATTCTCGTCGTCCCGCCGGTAGTGAATAGTTTGTATTTCCTGAGCTATGAACATGGCCATCTCTCTCGTGCCTGCAGCAATCACTCGGCAGGACATAAGATCCAGAGGTCCCCCTGAGGGCAAGAGGATTAACAAGAAGAGTCTTAAATATAAGCCATACTGTAATTAGATAGGGTCGGAAATACAGTAACAACTTTATACGTAGCTCCTTCTGGGGTGGGAAGGACAACCTAATTCAACAACTCCTACATGGAAATCTCCAGCAAAAAATTATTTTATAAAACTCTAGATACCGAGCCAAAGTATGCAAGAAGAGCAGTGAATGCCTGGATTTGTTCAGTAGCCAACCATAAATGCAATATTCCCCTCTTCTAGAAATGGGACAGAAAACAGTTCATTCAGCATAACCTTCTTAATCCACCAGATCTTTCAGTAACCAGATACTGGTCACCAGTAAACCATTACTCTGAGATGTGTACCATCTAAATTAATTAAGTAATAATCTGGAGACTGTGCTGCCCTTTACTCCCACTGAATGGTTTCTAGTCATATATGTCCAAACTGGTAACTCAGAGTCCTTCCTTCCCGGGAGGACGTCTTTGTTGAAATCTAGTTGGAACATCTGAGCATACCTGCCAACCTCCTGGGCTGACTCCTTACTGCAAATACAAGGCTTTAAGGGAATTACTCAAAGTCATGGAAATACAGTTTGACTCAGAAGACCCTTGATGTGATGAAACCTCACGCTGGAATTACATCAGTGTGTTCTGAATAACCAGCCCGACCGAGCCTAGTGGAGGCTACAGACCTTTCTACAGGATATTGCTAGAAATGAGGCAGAGCCACAAGGGTGACACAAGCTGCCCCGAGGCAGCCACTCACCCAGTCCCCCAACAGTCAATGGAAAACCAAGGGCATTTTGCTCACCTGAAGTGTCTATCACAGTGCCACCTGCCTCTCTGATGATGACAGTGGCTGCTGCCAGGTCCCAGCAGTGCAACCCAAACTGGTAATAGGCGTCTGCAGCGCCGGATGCCAAGTGGCACAGGGCCAGCGTGGAGCTCCCAATGACACGGACCCTACACCCCACAGCAACACAAAGAAGAAAAGGCTTTTGACTTCAACCTTTGTGTACAACACACTTGTTTCAATTTTTTTTAAATTACTTTTTAAAAAGATTTTTTGGTCACAAACATGAGACATATGCTGTAAAACATCTTACCCATGTGCTTGGGCCTTGAGCAATCTCTCAATGTTACCAAGGAACAATTTCAAAGTTGCAGGGTCACGTTTAGGACCAATTTCTGTTAAAATTAAGGCCTTTGAGATATCTGCAATGGCAGAGAGATGTTTCCATTAGTTCAACAGCTTCCAGGTAGGTTCCATAAATTTGTTCTTAAATTTAACAATAATGGGCTTTTCACACAAAAAAATTTCAATTTCATTGACCAGTCACCTTTTGACAAGTTCACTAATACTAGCAGTCAACTAAGAATAATCCAGTAATCTAGTAACTGCTAATGATGTTAATCTATTAATATTTGAAAACACAATGGTTCTTGAATAGGGAATTCTAATGTAATTTGTTAACCAATTATAAACATTTGGGAACCCAGTACGAGGAAAGAAAAGTTTCTCCCTAAATCACCAGTCACCTCGTAATAGCTCATTCTGGCATTTCAAAGACTGAAGACACCTTATGACAGAAAAAAAACCCCTTCTTATGAAAAATTAAAGCAGTATTTTTAATCATAATATTTGGTGAAAGTTCTATTTGTCTTGTGTTCAGCAAAGGCAATGCTGTCCTAGAGCAGATGGAGATACCAGCCTTGTGTACAGTCAAAGGAGAGACTCACAATGGCTTGAAAGGTGTTGAAGCAGTCCTCATGTGAGATCTGAATACTACAATAAGTGAGCCAGTGTAGGTGGAGATGGTTGATCAAATGCCAAGTGTCCCTGCTCCTGCTGTGCCAGCTGAACTCAGAGGCGTTAAAGGGATGAAAAAACTCAAAGGTTTAGTGGTTGAGAACTCACTGACTGGGCTGTGTCCTGTGCCAAGTGTCACCTTCTAACCTGGGCTAAAGGTGAGGCATTCACTCAGGTGGGCAACCTATACCTGGTTCTTACAGCTACCTGCATGAGATGAAAGTTCTCCACACAAGAAGCAAGGAGGTTTTCAAAAGCAAATTAGGCTGGAGTGAGGCACCATTTAATTAAACAGGCTACCAAAGATTTTAGTATTGCAGATGAACCTTATGGATTCGAGCAATGTGGTAAAATGGTTGGTAAGTAACAGGTATGTAATTAGATTAAAAGTTACAAGGTGTCACAAATATGAACTGTAAGAACATAGCTTCAACTGCTGCTTTTTAAATTACTGTGTTAAACCAGAAAAACACCAATCCAGGCACGCTGTAGGGTATTTGTTGTTTAGCCACTATTAAAAATTCTGGATGGTGAAAGCAATCTGCCATAGATTATTTTACATAACAGACCCAGTTTATAATCAGAGAACATTTAATGTCCATCTCATTGCTGAAATGCACCAAGCTTTCACACCATACTAGTCATAGTTAGGTTGTGACTGAGACAGTTATTCTTTTGTTATTAAAAACATTTCTAATGCATAGACAGATCTCTTCAATTTTCCTCAAGGCTACAGCTGGAAATTGAACGAACAGACTAAGGCCGATCTCTGCTTAGAAAAAGGAGCTGACTGATCACAAGACACTATGAGATTTCAGGAATTCAAGATATGGGCTTGATAGAAAAGATCTAATGGTGATATGGATAAATTTATGAGGAAAACATCAGTTCTGTTGACCCCAGAAGATTTAAAAAAAAATATATATATTTACAGTATTAGCACATGTAAGCCCTGACATTAATCTAAGCATGAGAAAAAAGTATCACTTAAGGTAACAGGGAAGATGGATCCTTAATTTAAGTGTATCTTAAATAGCTGCATGGACTCCATACCAAACCTCTATAAAACTAGGTGTTGACAAAGAACAATGCTTGCCTGGGCTGTGATTTCAGATGATTAAGCCCGAACAATGAAGTATAAGTGTAGATCAACGTCATACAACAATCACATTTCCTGAAAACAAATGGCAGCAAGTGACACGACATCTTAGATCTCAAACACATAATGGCCACTTCAATTCCAGTGGCAGGTGGAGGGAAACACAAGTCTCTCTTCCAAAGTTGGTTTATTTCACTGAAGCCACAGCTCTTAGAGAGCAACTGTGATTTAAAACACTTATCAGTAGAAGTGAGATTAAAACAGATCCAGCTTCACTGGTGAAAATTTCCCACCACAAAATAATGTATCTCAAAACAAAAGAAAATTTCAAAGCATTCGGAAGGGCAGAAGGTCTATTTCCCTTGCTGTGTTCTAGACACCCACATAGACTGGATGTCTAGAGAAAGGAAGACAGAAGTGACATGTGCCAAAATTGTTCATTGCTCAGCTGGAAATCAGAACTCTCTGACTGCAAAAGCATGTGAGGCCATTTCCACAGTGGCTCATGCAGTCCAACTGGGAGTGACCCCACGTCTCCCTAACAGTCTCTGCCAGTACAGGGTTTTTTTGGAATATGAGATATTTGAGCACTGATAAAAATATGATATGTAATCAATGATTAAAGTCTTAGGGATTTAATATCTACAATGACTTTACAATATGTCTCTCCAAATATGTAGACCTCAGATCACCATTAACTTAGATGAATATAAAACCTTCCCAAATTTCAGGTGAAATCTTGATGTAAGGTCTGCTTCAGGCACTAAAGAAATCTGTGTGTCTAATTGCTTGAATTTACTGTGTTTTGAGCTCATTGAATCTCTCTTTGGGGTGAAATTTTTACCACCTTGTGTGTACAGTGGTGCACATTTCTGGCATATGTCTACTTCCACTTACAACTGAGTGCTATGCTCTCCTCTGCGTTTTGATTAACTAAAAGAAAATGAAAACTTCCCTAAATAATACCAAATTATTGTTTTCTATAATCATTAGGTAAACAGACAAGTCTATAACTTGGTTTAAATATAAATAAAAGATAAAAGAATTCCATTCAAGCGTTGGCAAAGTGTTGCTGGCTATTTGTACATCAGGACATACCTCACACACCAGAGCAAGCTGTTAAAGGACCCCTAATGAAGCATGCACCCTTTAATTCACTGTTAGCACATTTGCCTACAGACATCAGACACTCTGTGATGTACAAGTTAATTGGAAAAGAAGTGAATAGCAGCCACAATAGTAATCTGAATTCGATTCACCACTCCCATTTCATCCTGCTTATAAAAAGTTATGCTGGTGCTCAGCTGGAATGAAACTGGTGAATCTACACATTCTTCCTTATTTTAAACAGGAGTTGTGAAGTAAAATAATTTAGGATTATTTAAATAGTTCATATTCAGATGTATATTAAAAAAAAAAAAAGGAGGAAAGTGATTTTTCAGAAAAAAACAAACACAAAACAACAAAATTATCATGCAGGTGAAATACTTTCCATCAGGATAATGATGTTCATTATCCTAATGATGATTTGCAACAACTCTGAAACAAAATTAATATATTCCTTTTAGAGTTCTAACAAAATCTAGACCAACCTGTCTCTTTTGATACCTGAAGCCTTTTGTCATTACAAAATGCCCCTTGACCTCTTCTACCAGTGTATAATCGTTCTTCAGTGCAGTGGTAAATTACACCAAATTCAAGCTTTAAGATTTTGAAAAGGAAAGAAATGAATGCAACTCAAATTACTCATCATAAATATAAACAACTACTAATGGCAAAAAGATCAGCAATATTTTAATTGGTACACATAATAACGATTACACTGATGCTAAAAAACTAGAATAATTTTACTATTACTGTGATATTGAGATATAGGTTTTATAAAATTCAGTTTATAAATAGAAGTTAATGCAATATGTTCCTGATCCTCTAAATTCTTGCTCACAGCTTGTTTCTGTTCACATTATAATGGATTAAACACTGAGTTGTTTTCAAATGCAATTTAAATGTTTTTAAAGAAAATATGCAAGACCTCTGAGGCAAGACTCTGAATGCTTTGCTTTCACTGGTGAGCAGTTACTCCTTGAAGCAACCCCACTGACCTTGGCTGGCTTGCAGCCCCAGGATCAGTCAGACACCCAAACTCTGGAGTCATGGCACTCTTTATTAACAGTGGATGCTTTTGTAGGCACCTCAGCTTTCGTGGTGAATTGAATTTGCCTGCCTTTTCAAACAAAGCAGTACACTCTAGTCACTTGTTCAAATCCTTCTCTGCAAAATCTTTTTGTGAAGATCTCTTGAAGTCACAGGACTCCAATAGAAGGAGCTGGACAGAAATACCCTCAATGTAAGTTGAAGAGTGTATAACACTGGAATTTTTGTGGGAGGTTCTGTTTACCAATGAAAAGAGGGTCAGAATGGTAGTCTTGGTATTTAAAATTTCTATTACTTTAATAGGCTCCACCAAAAGATTTTAAATCACTTTACAAGCTTCAAGGGTCAGGTCTGAAAATTGCCCCTACATCAGCAATATTAGCATTATTTAATTTAGGGGTATACAAAAATTAAGTGACTTGCCCTAGGTGTCTGAAACTGGCCACAAGGTCAAGAAAACCTCTCAGGAGTTCTAGACTTCAAATCTTCTCCTGCTGCACTTGGTGTTCATCAGAGACAATTCAAAGGGAATAGACTGTCCTCGCTCCCTACCCTGAGGTGTCATCTAAATCAAGGGGTTTTTTTTTGAGGAACACACCATTAATAGACTCTTTCCCTAAAGACATCTGCAGGAATTTCTTCAAGGCTTATAATCAGGCCAGTTCCCCTGAGTGTACTTTGGCTCCTTTTCAAATTGCTCTTTTTTCTGCTTGTCCTAATTGTTTAACTGAGGGAGATTTAACATAATTCTTTACTTTTGTTTCAGCTTTGTTTAGTTGACATAACCCAAAATATGCAGCATCAAAATCATGATGGAGTTCTAGAAAACATAAATATCAGCGAAAACTGTCTGGTAACAAAATGTAGTGTTCAAAAGGACCTTTGGCAATGAATAAATTTCAGAAAAGCATAGAAGTGTTTCTCTGCAGTTTCCATGTTGGAAAAGTCTTACCAGAGAAGTACATAATATTATTGTGCTTAAATCAGTAAGAGGTACTAGCAAATCTGAAAACTTGGATGTTACAGCACAGAATTCTTGCTGGCTTTGCATAAAGCTGTACATATATTTAAGATTGTGGAATTTGGATGAAAGAGGTACATTCATTATCAATTTGAGTAATTATTTCATAGATTGAGTAGTTATTTCATAGATACATATCAAATTGCAAACCAGCAACATCTGGAGACAAGGCACTAGCACAAATGACTATAGCTAGGAAACTCAAAAGCTCTCTTGTGGTAAATATAGCTACTTTACTATGTAAAGAAAAATATAAATGCAGATTCAACAAACTAGGCCCATTATTTTGCACTCTTCATAAAATCAGCTCTACATTGACTCCTTGCAGGAGTTAGCTTTCACAGATATTGCTAGCAGGAAAGAGGCAATAACAACAACACAGGAACACTGGGATATATGTTTAAATTATGAAAAGGCAGCACTAAATTGAACTTATTATGGTTTTGTCTAACTAAACCTTGCTCACACCAGTACTTCCTTTTTCTCCATATAAATCCTGTAATACTTTTAATAATTCATAGAATTATTTTTTAATGGCCAGTTGGTATAAGTAAGTTTTTCAGGACTGATTTTAGATGAGTAGAGTATGATCAGATGCATTTAAAAAGCATAGGAAAACCTGAGTAGTGACTGATTTTTTTTTTTTTAATTTAAAGTTCACACATGGTTTTGAGACTTCTAGCCAACTCTCAGGTGCCCATCTTAAAGAACATGCTTCATACCTCTTTGTTAACAGCAAATCCAATGCTCACTGCCACTGTTGGAAATCTGCGAAAAATAAGAAATGAAGTAGTATTGATGAAAAATCTCTCCACTTACTTCTTATGCAACCCCCTTAGGCAACAAAATCCCACATGGAACTCTGTGAGTTTACTTGTCAAAATGTCCTTGACATTATATTATTTCTCCTTTGTCAGCCTCTTTGTCAATTCCTTTAAAAATGTACGTTAATATTGGAGAAGTCAAGAAATAAACTCATGAAGACATCACAATTTTTTACACTGAATATGTAGTATATTTTAGGGATGTTTTTGCTTTAGTGTAATTGAATTATCCAGTATAAAACCACTAATGTTATAACAAGTAATTGCATTTAAGAACACACTTTGTTCAAGCTATGCATCTGAGATAGCAATTAAATAGCATGGAGATACCTTGCTGCTGACACCAACATAAAAAGAAATCAATTCCTCTCTGCTGTCCTTTTTCAAAGTGATGGTCATGTATTTAATTTGGTCCTTTTGACTACTGTATAATTATTACATTTTAAACAATGCAATTAATTCATTTCTTAAAAACACATTTCAAAAATTACTTTGGAAGCCCAGAAAATATTGCTAGAAAGAGGATACATCTCTTAATTGTATGAAACATCACCATATGACAACCCCCACCTCCTCTGGAATTCTGTGTAATTGCACCAAAAGTCAAGGAACTGTTGGTTTTTTCGTTCTTTTTTGCTTTATGAAAGCTGTAGTTATTTTAAGTCGTGAACTATAAGGCAGGGTTTTTAAGTAGAAGTATTATGAATAGTCAGTAGTTCACAGCTCCTAACACTCAAATGGTGAATTAAAAGTCTTAATTTTTGCAGCAATGACCCCTAGATTTCTTTTTGCAGAGGTACTTTAGAAATGTAACACCAGCATCTCTGTACAACTCAGTTTTCAGTGCTGCTTTACACACACGCAGGTGTGGCACTTCCCAGGAAGAAGGAAGCGCCTGTGGCTGAAGGGGAGAACTCCTAGAAGGAATGTGCAAAACCCAGGCGAGGCATGGGGCCAAGTGTCCTCACAGCACAGCCTTGTTCCTCCAGGCTGTGAGCTGGGGGTGTGAGCTGGGGATGTGAGCTGGGGGTGTGAGCTGTGAGCTGGGGGTGTGAGCTGGGGGACAGTGGCAAAAACTCCAGCTCGCCCTCAGATAATGGCACAAACACAGCCTCCCCCACACACACCACACCAGGTACCAAGAGACAAAGGGATGGCTCCTATGTGTGAGTCCCCACCAGGGAAAAGCACATTCAGGAGGAAGTGAGGACCGGTGAGAAGCTACATTTTGGGTTTTGATGTGTTTCACAGGCTGCCGGCCATTTACCTGTGCACAAAGTTGCACGTTCCATCAACAGGGTCAATAATCCAGGTTGGACTGTCGGTGAGCACACATTTTGAACCTGCAGCAGTGGATTCTTCTGCAATAAACCTGCATTTGGTGCAAGGGTAAAACAAGTATCCCAGAGCATTAGCTTAGATACATGACTTGGAAAGTACAACCCAATCATTCTGATTTTTAAGAGAGAACTTGTCCCTCTCTCCATAAAACATTCTTGTATAAATGTAAACATACATACTGCTTTTTAAATTTAGGAATTGGTAACTTTCATACAGACTTAGAGGGAGAGTTCTCGAATCTACAGCACACAATTTTACATGGCAAAAAAGAACTCTATTTATGTGCACTTCCCCAGTACACCACTAAGGAAGCCATGAAAATGAATGCAGAAATGGATCTGAACTGGCATCTCTGGAACTCAAGAAGATTGTTTTATGCAGAATATAATTTTATGAGTTAGGTCTGTCTCTTGCAGTAACTAATATAAACTACAAATTGTACCTGCTTCTCTTCTGCAGTCAAATTCAGTCAGAAGCAAAAAAATACACTCTTAGAAAATCCACAATCTTGCTCCTATCTGTATTTTTTACAGTAATCTGACTCAGGAAATAAGGAGGTTTACAAAGCTGGACTTTCTTTTTCCCATGACCCAGAAAAAAATCAACAAATTATTTTTGTTTGTTTGTTGTTTGGATGCACAAGGCACAAAATCTGAGATCATCTTCTCTTCTGTTGTTCTGTCCCAGTTTCTTTTAGTAGTTTTTTTTTTCTCCTTTTTCCCTGGGAAACGAACATCCAGTTCTGGCACATTTCCTGTCAACCTTAATTATCCCTGCTTTCCCATAAACTGCCCAAGGTCTCTTTCTGTAAGAGATGTGCAGGTGCTATTCTCACAGATTTTCATAAAATCCTTTATGTACAGCAGGAGTGGAATCCAACTGCTAGTACTGAATCTTGCTGGTTGTTTCACATTTGAACAGCTGGTAGTGGTATTCAGAATTTGTGCAAATGCTTGAAGACAAAAAAGCTTCTCTCAAAGACATAAAGAAAAACAAATAGGATAAAATAAAGAGAAAATGTCTTTTGCAAAAGAGTCCTTCCCTTGGACTAAAGTAGCAGCTATTTTATTTTGTGTCTTCAACCTGTACCTCATGATTCCAGGTAACACTTGAAGCCATGAGTTTAAAATGTTCTGTGAAGACAGCACAGGAGGAGATTTCCTGAATTTTCCAAGCGCTACCCTGCCTCAACCTAAGTAGAAACAGACTATTTTGATGGCATTATAGACACCCAGCTGGTACAAAGAGGGAATTAGGAAGTGTTTGTTACTATTTTCATCCCCATTAAAAGAAACAGCTGAAGGACAAAGTGCTAATGCACAACTGAGAAACGAGAAAGACTTGAACAGGTGTTTGAAACTCCCAGTTCAGCATAACACTTTGCAGGCTCCTTGCTCTAAATAGTCCATTATTTTGTCTTGTTAGTGCTGTATCCCTTGACTTTTGTTTCCTCAGATCCTGTAATCAGCATCCAAACCCAACCATGCCTTGTCTGTGCTGCTGGATGCAGAGGAGGTTCATCTTGTAGGTGGAGCACCTTACATCCCACCTCAGATTATCCATATTCCACATGAATTATACCTCTGCTTCAACCCTCTGCAGCTCCCCCACCTGGAGATTGAACCATAGCGGCTGTCTGGCCGAAGAAAGGTGAAATGAGAACCTCATTAAAGACAGGAGTATTTCTGTGTAAGATGATTTGCCCTCGAGCATCATGAGCCAGTCCCTCGCCTTTCCCTCACAGTGGGGGTGTGATGCTGCAGTCCCTGAGCTCAGAAATGCTAACCTGGAGCTGGGGCATAGCAGTGCCACTGATAAAATCTTCATGTTCAAGAGCAATTTTTCCAAAATGGATGTAGAACAAATCAGGCGCACATTTTATAAAATCTGGGCTAATGGGTAACAAAACCCCCCTTGCTGCTATACAACACTGGGAAATGTGAAAGTCCTGCAAGGTCACCTCAGATGTCTTGCTCTGTGTCCTGTAAAAACCTGCAAATGAAGCAAAACACTCAGTGTGAAGTACTGGAGTAAATTCTAGGAACAGCTTGAAAAGTGGGAAGGGTAACCACCTCATTAAAATAGTTAATTTAATATGCCAGCCTGCCAGCTCTGCTGACCTCTGTTCAAATCTGGATTACACTTCACTCCCACTGAAAATGAGTTGAGTAATTTTAGCCAAGCCTTTGACTACATCTGTTCATACTATGGTGCCACTCTGAAATTCATTGCAGGAACAGCAGGGAAGCTGTAACATACCATAATCTGCAGCAGGAATGATACCCAGTCAAATGCAGGAGACTCAGTCTGGGAGATCCCTCACCTATCCCCATATGGGGATCCGAGGACAGAACGATGGGAAGCTAGAGCTGGATGTCACCCTCTTAAACTCCTGTGTCCTGATTTTAATGTCTACAAAATTATGGCCACAAGGCACACAAAAGATGACACTTTGTGTAATAATAGCAAAGGTAAATATTGGGACAGCCATTTGCAACCAGCAGCCCGTGGTAGTCTGGCCGTACCTACCCATTACTCTTGGATCTGTCTGAAAAAATATCCTTTTAAAAAGACTCACTGGGGCACATCAGAGTACTAAAAAGTGAGCAAATATTAAAACTTGAGTGAAGTGTGAATGAAGATGATACATACCACTTAACCAAAAAGAAAAAAGAAACATGGGACAGAATTACTTTTTGAATGGATTTTCCTAGTATTTCTCTTTACTTCTGAGTACATTTCCAGTATCTCAAGACTCATAAACACCTTAGTGCAAATGGCAGATTCTAATAAGATCCCTTTTAATTTTTCTAACACCTAAAGTCCATTTTTGATTCAGAGAACATAAGAATCAAGATGATTTAGAAGAAAAAGCAATCACGGAACTCTTCAGTGCTGCTTTCAACAGCCTGGTTAGGGGAAAGACTGAATATAATACATATTATCTTCTAATATTTTCATTGTACTTCAATTTAACCCCTGCCTGTTTTTGTAGACTCCTCGTTGCACGTGTTTTAATCTAGTCTAGTGAAATTCAGCTTTAATCTATTATTTAATCTAAATGCATTAATTATCTAAACAAATTCTAAGCAAACCAAACAACCATTATCAACAAAATAAATTTGAATTGAAGAAATGGCAGTTCCTTCATTTACTTATACAGTTAGAAGTTACCTGTATGGAGTTGATAAAATCTGGGATTTTTAAGTTGCTAGGCCTATGTTGACCTTACAACCTTTGTTCCCATTCTGAGTAACTTGAGTGTGTCTGGTGATTCGCATTTTATGGGAAATGTGTAGGTTTTATGTTCTCTGCCACTCTGCTCAAGGAAAAAAAATTAATGTAAGAGTGGAGATGAGAGAAGAGCACAGCCAGCAATAGTAGAAGGAATATTACACAAATAATAGGCTTGTAAAGCCTGGCATTCTCTTGAGAATTGCTGCCAAGAACCACACATTATGCTGTAGAGTACTGCTTCAGTATGCCATCACATACAGCATGTTTTTAGAAAGCCATATTTAGTATAAAAATATGCTTTCCGCTCCTTCTTATGGCGGTGTTTTTTTGCCCAGCAGCATCACTGACAATCAGATTAGTAGCTGAGCCCTCCAGATTTTCCTCTTCATTTCTGCACAGTGCTAGAATGCAAGGCTCATCCCCATCAGAGATGCCCCCGGTTAGAAGGGAGTCTGACACTATTTAAGGGATACACAGGCCTTCCACTGGCTCTGCAGGAAAATTAATTTTATCCACTGAAGTCAAATGTAGAAATCAATGTCAGTCTCTACATCAAACCAAACCTGGCAACTAATACAAACCCCCTCTCTAATCTGCACATGAGCTGAGTTGTTATTTTCAAGTTGACCACAATTATTCAAGAGCAATCAACAACCTGATCTACTTTTAAAACCTTGGGTTTGCACTCCATGTCATAATTTATAGCTTGTTTATGAGTAGGCATAAAATAATGATGATGATGACAAACAACCCTGCTTCTTACTGATCTTCTCACTGTAGGACAGAGGGTAAATGTAATTAAATGCACTTTTACCACTCCTGATCTGGCAAATGCATATGGGTGACAGCAACAGGAAAGGTCTGCAGGGTGGGACCTTTGCTAGCATATATTTCTGCTATATTTTTATAGATAGCATTAGCATAATTCTTATACAGTAGGCAACAGACCAGTATTCTGAACATCATGGAGATCCACATGAAACCTTCATCCATGATGTCCCTACAGGGGAAACATTGCTATTAATAAAGTACTAAGTACAAGGAAATGGTACTTTTTTAAAAAATAGGAGTCCTATGAAAGTGTCCAATGGCAATAGGTTAATATATAAGAAAGATACACAGACTTTTAAAGTTCCCTTTAAATACCAGCCAGAGATGCAGCATGTAAAGGAAAAAAAAAAAAGTCTATTGATAGTTTCTATAGGCACTCACCTGTGGGAGGGAAATTTCTCTTTCAGCACAGAAATTATTAAATTTTCCACAAAATGATCAGTTTCTGTCACAAGATCGGCTGCAGAAGTCTTTGTGGACACTTGTTTTTCCTCTGTTAGAGCTTTCCTAATAATCTGAAACAGACGTTCATAAATTAGATTTGTTGGGCATTCAGCCTGTGCATACTAAAATAGTATCTTAAATGAAAAAAATAGAGCTAATCCTGAAAACCAGCTGTAGGTCTAATTCTACCAGTGACTGTTACATTTTTTGACAAAAAAAGCCATCTGAGCTTTTGGAACACAGCATTTTGAATCACTCTGCAATAACCTCTCTTGACAGTTCAGAAAAGGATTGATTAAGGGATGCAAGTAAGGGAATAAAAGGCTGATGGTAGTCAACATGATTTAGAAAATTACCAAAAGTGTACACCAGGTAAGAAAAAGCCTCAAGGCTCAGGCATTTTTCAAGGGAAGCCCTTTTTCTTTCTTCTTGTTCTATTTTCTTTTCCCTTTTTTTTTTTTTTTTTAAATTTACAGGGCCAATACCCCACTGCTCTCTTACTTTAAAAGACATGCAATAAGGCAAATGTAATTGGTTTCCATTTTGCCAACAAAGACACATAATTTTTTGGGAGTTTTTTTTGGGTTTTTTTTGAAATTTAAATCCACCGTCTGGTTCTCAAATAATTGCCATGTATTTAGCAAGAACAAAAATTGAAGCTTTCCCTAGATATGAAACCAATGATTTAAACCTGGAATCTCTTCTGGAAATGTCTTTCTCTGATTCTCCAGGGTATTACTGTTACAAGCTCAAGTACAAATGCACATATGGGAAAACACTTAATGAAAGCTTTTCCATTTCCCATTTCTCCCATTTTCTTTCTGTTTTGTTTTTTTTTCCCCACTTCTTCATTAAAAAGAAAAATAAAGGGACAGGATGCAAAAGGAGATAGCTTATTTTTTAATCAGTGAAAATGATAAATTATTTGAAATAAAAAAATACCAAACCAAAACAAAGCAAAAATTAAGTACCACTTATTTGTAATCCAGCAGCAACAAGATCAACATTCTAAGTCCCATCTAAAATTTATATATTTCAATTGCTTAACTAAATTTCCACTGATCAAGGTATTTTAAAACCATTGAGAAATGCTTGATGACCAAAGAAAACAGTTCTGCTGCATTATGCATGGGAAACAGGCCCAGAAACTCACAAATGTAATCTCAGCTCTTGGTGTTTGTAGTATAAAATACTGTATTTGAAGGGTGTCCTAACTGCTCTGACAAGTAATGGGTATGGCCAACTATTGCCTTAGTATAGAAGGTATCTGGACTAATGTTTCTTCTTTGTGAGCTGTAACACATCAGTTGTGCCTATATACTGTGCTTGTGAGGGCAGGTAGTACTTTTTAGTTTGAGGTCTAGCTAAAGTACATTACTGTATATCAAAATATTAACCACACTTAATCTTTTTACTCCCCTCAGTGCCTTGTGTGGTTGTCTTGAAGGATTTACAATAGAAGCATAAAATTGTAACTCCAGCAAGGCTCTTGGGCTCCTCTTCAGCCCAAAGCAAAATCCAAAACACTCCAACTATTCTTGAAAAAAACGGTATGCTGATACTTTTTATTTTATTTGCTCTTCATTACTTTCCTGTTCTCTTTACTGCTTGGAACTTCACATTGTGAAATAGATGAGGAACGTCCTCCTTTTGACAGAGACTATTTTAATTTCTTCTTAGCAATGCCACACTCTTGACTTTTATTCAATTTTAATGCATAGTAGATTGAGATTTTTTGCAGACATTTAAATCAGTGTCACTGCTCAGCAGGGCAGTGAGATCATACCTGAGCCTGGCTGGAAAAGAAAAAGTTGAGATGAAACCTCTCTCCTGTGGATGTGCTCTGCAATCAGCTGATTTCATTGCATGCTCTGGCACTTGATCTCTCCAGTTTGAGTACAACCCTTTGCACATCCCAGCCTCAAATTTATTTTTTCATTTCTGATCCTTTACCCAGTTGCTCATGACCATTTTTAACTTTAATCCAACTCTGGTGGCCAGCATGAGGCTCCAGCCACTTTGGAGGTGGGAATAGCCAAGGGTGTGCCTGCACTATGGTGGCTGATGGTCATCTCACCCGTCTCCTCTGCAGGCCCATGCCAAGGAGCCACAACACACATTTAGCATTTACCAGCCCTGCAATGAGCTCTTCTCCCCACCTCTTGTGCAAGCGGTACATCAAGAGAAGAGGAAGAGACAAGTCATGGTGCTGGGCTGAGGTCACCAGCCACAAATGGGCACCACAACTCTGGAGGCTCACCCACAGCACGCAGGATGGACTGCTCTGATTCTGCCAATTCTCTGCCAGCTACAAAGGGCTTGACAAAAGGGACCCCATGCATTTGCTCCAGCTTGTACAGGTATGCAATCCAAGCCAAAGTAACCCCATTCCTGCATAACTGATAAAAAACTTGTATTCTTTGGAAAAATGATCAAACAGCTCAGAGCAGTGTAGAATTCAATTTATGTTGAAAAATCCCTAAAAGTCACCTGCCTATGAAGGAGTGTTAGAGCCTGTTGCCTCAGAATACTTTGAGAGCATCACACAACTCCTCTCTTTGCAGAAGCTTTACAATAACGTCTGTGGATACCTGCTGCAATTGCCTGGTCTGTCCAGATGGACATGGGGTTCCATAAAAGTCTCAATCTAGGTTACATGTAGCAGGCAAGCAGAAACCAAAGGAACTACAGGATGATGAAATGGAAACAGCTGGTTGCACCTTATCCCCATTGTACAATGAAATTGGCAATCAAGATGCTGTAATTTGGCTGTAAATTTATTTTACTAGACTATTCCTGTACTAGGGTTTGTCCCTATATTACAGAGATTTTTCAGCAATTTCTAAGCAACTGAATTTTGGGAGCGTGGTTATTTAGAGCAGAGCCATTTAACACTCTTAGCCCATGCTGCCCCTCCTCTAATGCAGATCTTATCCTAATACCCTGCTTGGGAGCTTTTGGGGGGTTATGCAAAGCAAGGGGCATTTACATCATTACATAGAGACCACACCACAGAGCAAGACTCAGGCTGTCCCTGCTCCCTCCTTCATTTCCCATGGAGCAGGGGAAATGGAGACACTGGGGTTCAGCGCAGTCATTCCTGGACTCTTCCTTTTTTAACGCCTTTGTGAAATTTATTCCAACAAAGCAGAATGAAGAAGGCAGAAGGTCAAGATGCCTTTTCCTACAGCACCTGTCAGGAGAGTCTCCTACAGTAGTGTCCTCATGTCAGATATTTCATTTCACCATACTGCTTGCACCCACCATACACTTCTGGGAGATCCAAGATGGATTTTCGATGCTTGCAATGCTGTCCTGAAATATTTACTGACTAATAAAATCAAACGTGAGTATCTGCAAATAATTCAGGAAATTCCAATCTGGTTTGCTAAAACATCTGTCCATGTTATATCAAAAATAGCCTAAAATTTTCCCCTGGGAGCAAACATCATGGAAAAATATCATGGCTTTTTAGAATACAAGTGAAAATTTTGTCTTTTTTTTTTTTTTCTTTTAATGGTATTCTGCTAGATCTTTTGTGCCTCATAAAATTATTTGCCAGGAAAAAAAAGAAAAAAAAAACCTAGAAAAAAAAATTCAAACTTCAGCGTACTATGTCCTAGTATCAGCTTCTTACTCTTATTTTTACCTGGATGTATGTTTACTCATTTTGGTTAAGCTTCTCCAAATCTGCAATTGGAGAGAACAGTGCAGGTATTAGTCAGTGCTCTTAACAGCATCAAAGATGCACAGATTGGTCAGGCCTGCTTTTCTTGAGCAAAAAGTAATATCAAACCTATGGCTGTACTCTCATGAACAGAGCAAGCAGCTTACTTACAGAGGAAAAATAGAAAAGAAGTTTGAAAAAGTGAAGTTATTTGTGGCCTTACAGAGTGAATTTTAAAGCAGGTCAATTACAGACATTACAAAACCATGACCATTCTTGTTATGAAACAGCCATAATGAGAGCCTGTGTTATTTCATAAAAGTAATAAGAACTAAACCACAGGATGGGCAAGAGAAGCAATGATTTTAACCCAGTAACAGAGGTTACTCCAGCAGCAACACTTTAGGCACATAATCAAGCATCACTTCTTTATTGGCCTTTTAAATTTAGAAGAAACTATTCCAGAGTGTAGACTCCTATCTGTTGGGAAGAAGACATATTTTACCTATAGTCATGAAACACAATGCCATACAAATCAATTGGTTGTATAAGCCAAAAGGGAGACTGAAAAACTGTGTTACTGGTTGACTTTTCCTAGAAATCCAAAATCTGGAGGTGCACATTTTTCTTGAGACCAAGACTCTTGTAGATATTTTCTAATGATTCCAACCCTTCCTAACCTGCCACACTCCTGAGAAATGGAGCACCTTAAAGGAAATGTTAAAGTGGCAAAGTCTCATCCAGAAATGGAGATTAGATTTAGATGTGGGGAGACACAGAGTGCAAGCAGATTTCTAGGGATGGAGGTGAAGGTGGAAAGATCTGAGGGATGGGAAGAGAAGCAGAAGAAAAAAAAATGAACTTGGCTAGTGGAATTGACCCCTTTTGGTGATCAAGATAACCCCCATTTTTATCATTCAATCTTCAACAAACTGCCAGTCCTACCAAACACATTTTACACTGCACTAGGTGTCCTTAGCTCTAGTTTATTTTGGTAATAGCTGGAAGCAGATTGACACTTAATTAAAAGAATAGAGCCATACCTGCACCTTTTCTTTCAGAAGGATCTCCAGTGCCTTTTGTAACAAAAAACATTCCTTAACATGACAAAATAATTGGAAAAAAAAATACCCAGTTTCCAAAATCCTACTTAAATCACATCCTTGGCTGGCTTAAATTTGGCCTGCCAATGAATCAGGTATTTCCTGCCATTTGCAAGGTAGCAATGGCAAATTGTGATTTCAGATTCAAGGATTAGTCTTACGGAATGTTTACTTCTTCCAGGAAAAGGTGCTCAGCTGCGATTTTCTGAGCAAGTAAAATGATTGGGGAAGCTTAAAGCTGGCTTCACAAATTGGTGTTTTGAGAAATAAGGTGTGGAGGCTTGAGCAAGTCATGAGTCTCTTCTTGTGAAACGGCTGGCAGAATGACTGTGCCGGAGAAACTCCTGTTTTGAGAGTCTGTGAGAGCATGACCTGTCATCCTGATTTGGATTATCCATTTAGTCCCTGTATTATTAAAACAAGTCTCCTCTACTCTGGCATTCTGTTCACTTGTAGCTGTTTTTGACTAAGGAGAAAATCTGTTTACTATTAAATTTTATTTATTAATACTTTTATTTATAAAAGTTATGGATCTTGGACTCAAGATAGAAAAGGGGGCTTCTTAAATCACAGTGTATATGTACAAAGCGTGTCTCAAAATAGAACAGAATGGAAGCGAGAGAGAAATATATATTGCTGAATAAATTTGTGTTTCACCCAGTTTCTCAATCAAGCAATCTGCTGATCCCACTTCTTGGCTCTCTTAGACCTGGTGGAAGTTTTGCTGCTGCAGAGTGGGGTCAGGCTGTCTCCTGAGATGACTAACCTGCTGTGTCAAAACATGGATCTGAAGTAAGCTACTACAGACCTTCCTCACACAGCTACTTGTCCCTAGCAAGTTAATTTCGGCCACTCCAACAAGAGGAAACCTCCTTGCCACGGTTGTTTTTCTCTGCACAAGCTGCTGGAAAACAAATGCTGGCCCCGAAGGATGCAACCCCCAAGGGATGCACCCGAGGGATGGGGCCTCCCAGGGAAGGGGCCCCTCGGGGGCGTGCAGCCCCCGAGGGAAGTACCCCCAAGGGCTGCCCCCCCCTACCCCGGGCTGGGGCCTCGAGGGAAGTGGCCCCGCGGCATGAGGCTCCCGGGGGATGGGGCCTCTGAGGGATGGGCCCCCCAGGTTCTGGGGTCCCCCGGCATGGGGCCCCGCCGCCGCCATCCCTCCCGCGGCCGAGCGGGTGCCGAGCCCCGCCGCCCTCCTCCCGCTCCCCAGCTCCGCACCAGCCGAGCGCCCGCACGGCCCTTCCTCACACCGCGCCGGGAGAAGGCTCCTCCGGCCGCGGGGCAGCCCGGCCCGGCCCGGCCCGGCTCTCACCTGCCCGGCGCGGCGCGCCAGCTGCACCGCCACCTCCGCGCACTCCTTCCAGGGGTCCCCGCCGCCGCCCGCCGCCCGCCCTTCCTCCTCCTCCTCCTCGCACGGCTTCATCGCGGCGGCCGCGCTGCCCGGAGAGGGGCCGGGGGGCGCGGGGGGCCCGGCTCCCTGCCCAGGAGGATGCCCTGGGCGCACACACCGCCCGGCGCTGTCACTGCGCGCCCCGGCCGCGCCCCGCCCAGCGCGGCGGGCGGAGAGAGGCGGCAGCCGCGGTCAATGGGGAAGGCGGGCCGGCTGCTGGGAGCTGGCTTTAGGTGAGCCCCGGGGGCGGAGGAGGGCCGGCAGAGGCGGGGTACCGCGGAGAGCCGCGGCGAGAGGGCGGGATGCGGCGGGCAGGGTGCGCAGGGAGGATGCGGAGCGCAGGATGCGGGATGCGGAGCGCAGGATGCGGAGGGCGGGATGCGCCGCCATCGCCGTGGCCGTGCCCCGGCCGCCCCTCCTGACATGGCGGAGGTACCGCCAGGCTGGGGCTGGGGCGCTCCTGTTTTCCCCGGGAGAAGGAGGAGCGGCCGCGCTCCCAGGCCGAGCCGCCCCTCGGGGCTCCGCTGTCCCCGTGTGCCCAGAGCCACCTCGCGGAACGAGGGCCCGGCTGTCGGCGTTACCGGGACTTTGGGGGAAAAGCTGGCCGCTGGCATTGGCCATCTCGGGAATGAAAGGGGAAAAGTGTGGGAAAAGCGGCCTCGGGAGTTCAGCTTGTTAGTGATTGGGAGTTCAAGTGTGTGGTAAGAAATACATGGCCCTTTCTATTTTTCCCTTGTCTTCGTGTGTCATTTTGGATTTGTCAAGGATGAGAAGAAGAGAATTGAGAACCCGCTGTTCCAGAACCCGTATAAGCCAAATTGCCATGCCGGCAGAACAGGGAACAGAGCTGAGCGATTCTGGATCCGCCTCTCCGAAGGAGGGCAGCCCAGGATGAATTCGTGCTTATGCAATAGAGCAGCCAGACTGTTGTGCTTAAAACACCGAGTGAGTGTTGGGAACACACACTTTATCTGTCAGAGTGAGGCTTTTCCAAATGACTTGTTCTGATGCACATTGGCATTGAATGGGAAAAAAGAGAGCCCAGGGACTGAATCCATCAGCGTCGCTTTTTGAAAGAGGCATTAGGTACACAGAGTGCATGAAATTTGTTATTGTCTTTCAGCACCTGCTTTGTGGTTGAGAGTTTCATTTTCAGGGCTAGAATAGAGATGATTTAGTAACAAATTTACATGAAGAAAATTGCCTAACACCAACATTTCCTATCTCTGAGCACAAAATTAATTAATTTCCTAGAGATTAGGCTAAATTAAATTGATATGGGTAGTCTACTTAATGTAACAGATCCTAAATCTAGACCTGCTTTCTTTTGTTTTTTATCTTGTAGGACAAAGATGACTTTGGGATGAGAGGGACATGCTTGCCTAGGCAGTTCACAAAAATAATAGACACTTTCTAAAATTAAACACTCAGACCTTTTCCTTCTAAAGCAAGGGAGTGAACTTTGTGGATTGTTCCACAAGAATTCAACTTAATTCTTTAAATTTCTAAGCTGCACCCTGGCAGTGGATGCCACAAAGACAGTAAGGCTGTCAGTCTACTTAATGAAATATTTTGTAGTCCCCATTTTGAATCAGAAAAAAAAAAAATGGTAACAAACTATGAGAAGGTGAATTAACTACTACACAAAGTGTGTAAATTTGGTTGAAGCATGAAATGATGAAATTTTGTTGAATAAATCTTCACCAAATGTTTGTCAATCTTTCTGCTGACTGATTGTTCTAAGTCACTTGTTTCCTCCAAATGCATATTTGCATCGTTCCTATGTTTGATTAGTTTCCTTAAGTGCAAAACCCCTACAAACATGCATTATTATTTGGACTAGTATAGAATAGAATTGGTCTGCATTCTTCCTTAATCTGAGTTTCTTCTAGGTTCTGGAAATTTGTGCTTTTTATTGCTGCCATAGCATGAGGCGTCTTCAGGACCTTCCCTAGAGAGTTTCTGTGCAGGGCCAGATGGATAAATATATTTTCTGGTGAGATTTGCGGACTGCTGAGATGTAGTATAGACAGCTTTAACGTCGGTGAAAAAGAAGATGTAGAGGTAATCATGGTTTTGCATTCCAGGAAGCATCTCAGACCATGATAGAAGTGCTTTCTGTGTTTTTCCTTGAACTACAAAGTTTTAGGTACAGAATTTACCAACAACAAAAGTCTATACCTATTGCTGAAACAGGCTAGATCCTAATCTGATGTAGTGCAAGTCGTTTCTTCCTGTATGCCTGGGGTCTGCCTAAATGCCTGGAGGTTTGTTTTTATTAGGCTATCACAGGGGCATTTGGAAGACTGTTTAAGGCATGTTTTAAAAGCAGTCAGTGTGAATTACAGTGCAGTAGGCAGGATACACAAGTATCCCCACTGAAGGTATCTACAGAAAGTTACACACAACTTCACAGAGAAGTACTGTTGCAAAGAGGGGGAAGTGCTCTCCTCAATATTTTTCTTCGCCGGGAGTATGTCCTCTTTCTAAGTGATGTCTGGAAAATAAGCATTTCAACAGTAGAATGTCCCCAGCCTTCTTTTCATTCTGGTGGTAGAATAGTGATAATAGGATCACCGGAGGCTGAACTTGAGAGGCTAAAATATCTGAATGAGCCCTCATTTTCTACCGATTTACTGCAGCTATGTGGCTTGTGCAGGTAGATTTAAAACAGGACTAGAAGGCCAGTAAAGAATACTTAGAAAATCAGTAACTGCAGCTAGTATTTTAAGACTTTCCAAAATACTTTGCAAGAAAATACAGCTGTCTTTAAGGCTTTTAAACGGTAATATTTCTCCTTATCATTCTCCTAGTACATGATTTTTTCAAACCTTCCTTAGCCTAGACCTGCCCAGGCAGTGTGAGCTTCCTGATGTGAGCTGCTGGCTGACTTTGACTGTCCATTCACCTGCGAGCTGGTTGAGGCTGCTCTCTGCCTTGCTGGATCAGACTCTTGGCTCATCTTTCATAACTGCCAAGGTCTTTCATAACCTCTGATCTTTCATAACCCCAAACACTAGCCAGTTCCTCTCGCATGCCTTTCGTAACCTACACACACGCCGCGTGTTTAATCCACTTGGAATAGGCCCATCCTGATGAACCTGAAATACAAGTGTTTCTTGGGTGCTTTGTCTGCCTCAATCCTTCTGAGCCCCAGGCAGACTTGTGTGGATGTCAGACTTCCTTCCCCGAGACAATGGACGCTCAGTGGAGGGGAAAACCTCCTCTTTGACCTCAGAGGAGAAAAGGGAGCCTAGTCACGGATTTCCTTCTCTCCCGGGGTGTGAAGCCCTAATTGACTTAGGTGTGGCTCAGCTGGGGGTGGCGGTCTCCTTCCCTTCCTGTCCCAAGGAGCCGCGCAGGGTCCCCAGCGCGGTCTGCTCGGAGCAAAACCCAGGGTCACTCGGTGGGGCAGCTGCCGCAGCTGGAATTGGTTTAATTCTGCCTCAGCAGACAGCTTGCCATTTTCTACTCCGACAGTAATTGCAGGCTGCAGTGATGTAATAAGGTTGTAGTTTTGCAGAGAGAGGGTGACCTCGCTGTAGCTACCCGGCCGTCGGCATGGAATCCTCAGATGCTCTCCAGCGCGGATCTTTGTCACTTCACGGACTTGCTGGATCTTTGTCACTTTCATGGGTTTGATGGATGATCTCCTAACAGGGAATAAAATGGGAGGACAAGTGTATAACAGCTTTAATAAAAACAGAGGGGTGAAAAAAAAAAAAAAAAAAAAAAAGAAAAAGGAAGAAATCTTTTGCAATTATTAGCCTGAGTGCGAAAGAGCATTTCCTCAGTGTGACAGCCAGAGGCTTGCTGCACTGTTATTAAAGTGCACTTCAGTGGGAATCCATGCAGATGGCTTTTTTACCCAGCATAGGATTATATTGGATTAGTCATATAAAATTGTTGTTTACCATCTCTAGTCCTTTTCCCCAGAGCTTTTATCAGGAACCTCACAAAGCATGTAGTTTGAGTCTGCCTTTACGCAGTAACCCAGATGAGCAGCTTTTTGTTTGTGCAAACTGCTACAATGTTGTAGTTTAATGTAATCCTAATGTTGCAGTGGGAGATTTTATACCTGATAAAGGAGGCTGTTTGGCCCAGATTTTCCTTTTGGCTACAAGAAAGGAAGTTAGATCTTAAGGAGATGCTCTTTCTTCTTGCTGGGCTCTCCAGAAGAGCTGTGCTGATCCCACTTCTGCTCCATCAGAGACAATCGGATTCCTAACACTGGCACTGTTTTTCATAATGCTCACTAATGAGTTAATGCTTGATTAATGCACTGTTCTGAGTGATGTATGAGATATTTCTTGTGTTCCCTTTCTATCATGCAGAGCCATACTCTGACCATCTTTCTTCTCTGTGTCCAGAAGGCTCAGGGATCACTGCGTGAAAAACACCAATCACTTGTTTTTTTAAAATCTTAAAAGTTTATTAGTAATAAAATAGTTATAAAAAGTGGCAATAAAATTAGAGTAATAAAAATTTTGATAATGAGGATTAGGACACTATGAGACAATAAAAAGCAAAGAATTATGGATGTCTTTGGGCACTAAGCTGCCAAAAACATGCCTTGCGTACAAAGGAATAACCCTTAAAAGCAATAGCCTGTTGCATATTCATATATCTCATACATGATGCATAATTTCCTTGCAAATTAAGAATTTTTCTGGGTTTTATCAACTTCTTCCCCTTAATCCTGGTGGTTCCATAAAGATGGAGAGAAGGTGGAAGAATGTTTGTCTTTTCTGACAAGGAGGCTGTAACTCTTCAGGTTTTGTGTCACCGTTACCTCTGTGTGAAGAGTTTCTTGATTATCTTATCCTTTTCTTGAGCTAGTAAAAAATATCTTACATCACAAAGTTTCTATTTTAACATTATGTTGTAACCTAAAATTATATTTAACATACTACTTAAAACGGATTAATACAGTATTACAAAATAACCCTCCATAATAAATATAGTATTCAATTTAATATTTGCGAAGACCCAATCATAAAATACGCGTCTTTCACAACTGCTTAGACACAGTCCACATTTTCCCTCCTGCCATAAACTAAGAAACTGCCTTAAACATACAGTGCAAGGCTCTCATTTTAGATCTGCCCTGGGGGTAGGTTATAACAAGGACTTCTTTTTTTTCAAGGTCTGACAGATAGCTCTACTGGTAAAATTACATCCTTCAGTGTTTTCTGGAGTTTTCAGACTGGCTCTGTCATCCTGGGAAATTTTCCCTTCTAGGTGGTATGGCTGCAAGAACTTTCCTGAGGTGTGAGTGCCTTTGATTCTACAGCGAGAGACATTTTTCTTCTCTGTAGGGGGTTCTGTGACAAGGTGATACAGTTACTCTTTTCCCTAGACAGGAAATGTGGGTGTAAAATCGTATTTCTCCCTGGACTTGGAGGGAGAAGCAACAGACTGCCACATGCATGCTGGTATTGTTTTTTGATCCACTGAAAACAATCTTGTATTATAACATGATGTATCTGTCACTGAAGGGGATACAGAACTTCTGTCAGTGTGCTGTGATAGGGATGACTGTACCCTAATTTGGTTTAATAAATATTGCCTCTGGTTTTGTCAGCTTTAAGATTAAATTGACTTTCTTATATATTACGAGAAAGTATTTTTTGTCTCCAGTTCTACAAATGGTCACCTTTAATCCAGTCATGTCTTGGTGCTTTTTCTCTTGATATGCAGGAAATGTTCATGAACTGAACTCTATAAACTTTTGCTTTTAGCCAAAGTGGTCATTCTGAGGCTTGGGAAAGCCAGACTGTTTCTCCCTGTTTCAGGGAAGGTTCCTGAACACAAATGGGATTGTTACTCTGTGACCAAAGATCTAAACAAGATGGAGAAAAGGCCTTTTTTGTTCAAGGGCAATTTTGTTCAAGGTTGTTCCATGATTTTTAAACTGGCATTTGTCTGTGAGACTGGCAGCCTCGACTGTGCCACAGAACATACCATGCAGAAAAATCATGTTAAGTTTTGCCATCTTCCAGCCTGAAAGAGACTCAGGAAGAAGCCACTGCTGACGCAGTGGGCGGGTGGAACAAAAGAGATTCGTCTGGGGCAGGTGAATTTTGTACATGATTTACAAAGGCATGTAGATTTTCATACAAAAATTTTAATTCCTGGAAAATCAGATGAGGATGGTAGCTCTCTCTGGGGGTTGAAAGGACACATATTGACCTTTAATCCATGTAGAAAAGGGCTACACTTGGGAGTTATTGTAGGGTTGCATCATATTGTAGGGTTGTATAATTCCATGCTTATATATCTTCTGACAAATCAATAATTTTTGTGCACATGGAGGTGAAAAAGGGTGAAATGGGTCACATTCTTGCTCTTTGGCAGCAAGTAGGAGGCTCAGCACCACTGTAATCAATGACATTTTCATTTGTGTGAGCCAGCATGAAATGTGTGTTTGTTCATACCAAACTACATTAAAGCAAAAATGCAAGGAAAAAATATTGTGTTCAACAAACGAGGTAAATAATAGTGCAAGGAAATGTTTCTGCTATCATTATTTACAGTGGAAAGGATGTTAGTAGCTGTCGGAATCTGTGGGTATTGATGATTCCGAGATTGTAGAAAGTCTCTGTCTTTCTGCCCCATTGCCAAAGAAGAAGCCATAATTCGTCTGTGCTGTTTTCAAGGTTGTTTATTCTTGCTTATCTCTAACATGTTCTGCTGCCCTGCCGCAGGTCTGTCCTGCAGGGCAGCGTGTGTGGTTCTGCCCCCAGTGGGATGTTACAAACATTATATACCAGAAACTACGTGTGCTATATTTACAATGATGTGCCAATATCTATCATCTACGTTAAACAGCGTGTCCCCAGCCTAAACCAATAGAAAAATGCCAACACTACAGTGAAACATGGAGGGCATGAAGAAGGAGAAAAAGGACAAGACACACCCAATTTCCTCCATCTTGTCCCCTCTGAACCCCTAATCTAGAAACGTAAAATTTTACTTTTGCACCCGTGCCACACTTATTTATTACTCATATCAAACACTCAGAGCTTGTAATTCATCCTGTAAGATTGAAAACTCTTTTCCATGGACAGAGATCAGAGGCAGTGTCTCTGGGGGCTCTGTACAGGGGGGTTCCTGACCCCCTGCCAGGGTCCCAGGCCTTCCAGGGCAGACAGAGGGAAGCCCTGGATTCCCACAAGTAGCATTTCATACATTCACTGCCACTGAGAAGTTTTTTAAAAATAATGTATTGTTAGGATCTTTGGAAAATTAACGTTTCCTAATCAAGTACACATCAGTCTTTTATCATTTGTATAAACAATGGGATATTTTGTATGCACATAGGCTAACATTAGCTTTTTGGTTTTTCAAAATCTGATGTCTAATGCTACGCACCAGCCTTGGGCCAATTTTAAAAATTGATGGAGTATCTTTAATTTGGAAGAATGGATGCTCACTTTGAAGTGGAGCCTCTCAAAAATCAATGGCAATTTTGAAAATGTTTGATCATAATGTGCATGATTAAACCAACAAGAGCTTCAGCTATAGCTTTTCCCAAGAGTTTCAAGCTACAAGTAGGGGGTTTTTAGTGTCATTGGGATGGATCAATGCTTGTTTGACAAAATCTGCATCTTACACATACTCCTTACAGGTCTAGCTGCATAGTTGAGAAACCTGGCTGTTGTCTGCTTCCTCCATCTGTCTTCAATTCCCCTGCCAGGCATGGAAAACTGGGAAGGGTGGTTGCATGGCTCACTTTCTAGGTCAGTAATCAGGAATTCTTGTTTCCCTTTTAGCTCTGTTGGTCTATTTCCCAACTTTTTTTGTGTTCTGCTGGTAACAGTTTTTGTGTTTTGAAAACATTTGGTTCTTAAAAGCTGTGCACAGCTGCATTATCAACTCCTGGGTAAGCAGGAGAGCCCAGAACTGGTTGTTGTGTTGCTAGAAGAGCTGGGGAAACTGGGTCAGCAGGTTTCACACATTAGAATCACAGAATGGGTCATGTTGGAAGGGATCATAGTGGGTCATCTGTCCAACCTTACTGCTCAGCTGGGGTCATCCCAGAGCACGTTGCACAGGATTGTGTAGATGGTTTGTGGATATCTTACAACTACTCTGAGCAATCTGTTCCAGTCCACAGTCACCCACACAATAAAGTTCTTCCTCATATCTAAGTGGAACTTCCTATGCATCAGTTTCTGCCACAGCCTCTTGTTCTATTGCTTGGCACCACTGAGAACATCCCAGACACCCCTGCTTTAAATATACATACACTTCGATGGGGTCTTCTCTCGGTCATCTCTCCTTGAAGCTGAACAGGCCCAGCTCCCTCAACCTTTCAAGTGACCCAAGATTCATCATGAGCTTGTTTTCTTTGCTATTTCTAACCTAAGTTGTTCTCTGAGTGCTGCCTAGTGCTGCCTTTGCCAAGACTGCTCTGGTTTCTGCAGAAGCCCTGAATTAATCCACCTGGGCTTTTTTGTTTTACTTCTACACCCACAGTATTTGAAAAACCCTGAACAACCCCAAACCAAAAGCAAACACTTGGGTAACATAGGAATGTTAAGTCCTATTGAGCCTTGCACATACTTTGTACAGTATTATTCCTTGTTATTCAAGTGTTGTTTTTTGGTTTTTTTTTTAATGGTATAAAGTGATTATGACTAGTGATATTCTCAGTATTGAGGAAACAACTGTTATCCTACTTGTGTTGCCTACAGTGAGATACTGGTATGCAGGCTATGATGGACTCCACTGTGCTGATCTCGCTCCACTGCACTCTTAAACTTCAGCTTCTCTTTGGCATTGAAAAATTATTTCTGAAGTAATTTTACAAAGTTTTGCAAAAATTCAGAATCTCTACTATATCAGAGTGTGCTTTCTTCTAAATCACTAACATAGAATCCTTGAAATGGTGGCCTGGAAGGGACTTTTTGTCTACTTGCTCTATGTCACTGTGCTGTGCATATTAGGTATACCTGTATTCAAAGGCATGCCTGATCATTCTCTGATGCGTTTATTAAAATGTATAGTGAGGAAGAACTACATTAATTTTTCTCTTTCATATCAAGAAATTTTCCCTCTCGTCCAACTGAAGGGATGAGAGACGTCTACTCTGTTAGTAACTTTATTTGTGCTCATTCTCCTCTGGAAGACACAGGAAACAATTACTATTGTCTTTTACAATAACCAAAGTCAATTAAAATGATTCTGATTTCAACAACTCCTGATATACTGTATTTTCTTCTGTATGTAATATTTATTCCTGTTTTACAGTCCTTTCACCTGAGATGTTGTTTGTGTTGGATAAACCAGAATAAAACTGAGTACCTGCATCTCGGGGTATTGCTACTTCATCTGAAAATGGGATTTCTCTTTCCCTACAGCACCATTGCATTGCTGGCTGCTACTATCCCACCCAAGTTTATTTTTTCCTTGCTGCTACTGTAGCTAGTTACATACAGCTGTCCTTTTACCAAGAAGTGACCTTGTGGTTTCCACAGCATGAACTGTCCATTGCTAATTTGTTCCATGTTAATTGCTGATTGAAGTAGCAATTTTGATGACAGGCAGTTTGGAGTTACAGTGAATTGTCACAGAATCCAGCAGTTAGCAGTCTTAGGTGGGTGCTTCTGGAGCCAATGCAGAAGTCTTCACAGGCAGGATTCCTGGCAGCAGGTTACACCATGGGCAAGTCCTTCCCTCACATGGACTCTCAGGTTGCTGACAGCCTCAGAGATGGGATCTTGTGAACATTCTGCTCGGCACAGTGAAGCCTGAGCTGAATATAGACAAAGCTTTCACCTTTCACTGTGACCCTGTGTGAACTTCAAGAAGTTGACTGGATGGGTGACTGGGTTGAGAGTGGAGGAGGAGAGATGCCAAGTTGTGCCTTGGAGCCAGAGGTGTGTGACACTTCCCTTAATCTGATTACAGTTCCAGTTCCTGCTTGCTGCCCAACCTGACCTGTCTCCTGCCATGTTTTCTTTGAACTGTCAGCTCAAAGCAGGCAGTGATGAGCTCCTGTCTGTCCACACCCTCTTCCCAGGCACAGCAGGCTGAGAACACTGGGGCTCTTCAGACCTCACAGCAACCTGCCAGTATCCAGGGGGCCTGTCAGGAATGGTAGTGATAGGACAAGGAGTAATGAATCCAAATTGAAAGGGGAAATTTAGGCTGGATATTAGGAAGAAGTTCTTTACTGTGAGGGTGGTGAGGCACTGGAACAGGTTATCCAGAGAGGTTGTGGATGTCCCAGCCCTGGCTGGTGTTCAAGGTCAGGTTGAATAGGGCTCTGAGCAACCTGGGCTGGTGGGAGGTATGCCTGCACAGGGCAGCAGGTTTGGGACTAGATAATCTTCAAAGACCCCTTTCAACCCTTAGCATTCTATGATTTTGTGATTGGTTCTATGCAAAATTTGCCAGGTACTGCAATCAGGTAGGCGACATGGTCAAGATGGAGGGGCAGGTAGCATCTGGTAACATTTCATAAGACAAAAAGAAAAAAAAGAAGAGAAGAAGGAAATGTGATGTGCTTTAAGAAATGATTGAGACAAGATTTTGTACAAAGACAGGAGATGCAGAAAACAAGAGAAGACCTAGTGAATGAGAGAGGAACAGGAAAGATTTTAAACTGCCACTAACAAAGGTTTGGAAGACTAGCAGGCAATAATCACTGCTTTGGGTCAGTCTGTCAGTCTTGCTGTTTAGCTGCTCTTCCTGTGGCTGGTGAGTGCCTGCTGTTGGTATGGTGTCTGTAAGGTCCAGTCCTGAGGGTGGAATACTTTTGTCCTGCCTGTGTGCCCTGCAGCCTAGTCTGCCAAGAATACCAGAAAAATAAAAAATCTAAATCACAGAATCACAGACTGAGTTAGGCTGGAAGGGATCACAGTGGGTCATCTGCTCCAACCTCCTTGCTCAAGTGGGGCCATACCAGAGCACACAGAACAGGATTGTGTCCAGATGGTTCTCAAATATCTCCTGTGAAGGAGACTCCACATCTCTCTGGAGTGTGGAGAGAGAGAGATGTGGTCACCCCACAGTAAAGAAGTTCTTCCTCATACCCTAGTGGAACTTTCTGCAGGTCAGTTTGTGCCCATTGCCTCTTGTCCTATTGCTTGGCACCACCGAGATGAGCCTGGCTCCATCCTCTTGGGCACCTTTCCTTTAGATATTTATACACAAAGGGCAACGCCCGGCAAGCAGCAGCAAGAGCAAGCACCACCAGTACCGAGGACACATTACCCGGCACGCTGCTGTCTCCTGCCAGGGGATGTCACTGGGACAGCCTTTACCTGTGGTGATGGGGGGAGATGCAGAACCTGCTTTGGCAGCGATCCCTCACTTGGCGTGTGTTGGTGTATCCGTGTATGTGCGGCCGGCAGAGTTCTCAATCCCCCCCGGTCGGTGCCTGTGACAGAAAGCCACAGAAAGTCACAGAATGTGCTGAGATGGAAGGGGCCCAGCAGCATCATCGAGTGCAGCACCTGGCCCTGCGCAGGCCAACCTGAGGATCACACGCACAAGTGAACCTGCCAATAGCACTCGTGACAACTGAACAGGGGCTGGCTGGGACTGAAAGGGACTGACGGGGGTGTCTCCTCGCTGGGACTGGCTGGGACTGACGGGGGTGTCTCCTCGCCGCCCGCGGGGACTCCCAGCCGGTGCCGGTGCCGGGGCCGGAGCGCGCCCCGGGCTTGGGAGCAGCTCCGCTCCCGGGCCGCACACGCCGGGCGCTCGGCTCTTACGTCCCTGCTCACCGCCCATCCCGGGGCTCGTCCCGGCCTATCCCGGGCCCGTCCCGCCCATCCCGGGGCTCGTCCCACCCATCCCGGCCTACCCCAGCGGCCTATCCCGGCCTATCCTGGGGCCCGTCACGGCCTATCCTGGGCTCCTCCCGGCCTGTCCCGGGGCCCGTCCCTGCCCATCCTGCCCGCTGCCCAGCGCTCGCCATGGCCCTGCCCGACGTCCACAGGTGCCTCCAAGTGAGTGCGGCCCCTGCTCCCGGGCGCCCCGGCCCGGGAATGCCCGGCAGGGCGCGGGGGGCCCGGCTGGGCCGGGTTTGCCTTCGGCGCCGAGCTCAGGCTGAGAGCGCAGCGCGGGGCTCGGGGCTGGCCCAGGGCATCGCCTATACTCAGTACCCTGTAGGATAAAGCAATATACTTACATATATATGTGTGTATATGTGTATATACATGTGTACATACATATATATATATATATATATATATATATATATATACACACATATCAAATAGTTTTATATACGTTCATACATATATACACACATGCACACACACATATCCTAGATATATGTATACACTATAGTTATATATGTTATATATATATGTAACTATAAATACATAGTTACATGTATTATATATATGCATATATATAAAATATAGCTTATATATAGCTTATATATATATAGAGCTTTATATCTTATATATAATATATACACGTTAATTAATCTATTAATTAATATATATTGTTATATATATTATTTACATAATATATATTATTAATATATTATTAATGTGTATATCAATATATATACACATTAATTAACATATATACATATAGTTATATACACAAAATTATTCTAGTTATATATTGCCTCATATTACCATTATATATATATATATATATATATTTTATATATATATGACTTCATACTGTTGGGCAAGGTCCAGCAGACATGCGTGCAAGAAGTTCAGCCAGTGCGGCTGTCTTTTTGTCTCTGGTGAGGTTAAGTAAAAAATAAACACCATCTTAGTTGCAGAGCTGATGTTGGTAGTTTAGGACTATAACTTGGGTGCTTTGTCCCTCTGTGATTAATTTTAAATGCAAAACCAGTTCCCTACGTTCCTTAATGAATTATGAAGTTATATTAGACATGTTTAATAGATACCTGTTAAAGGACCTTTGTTGTAGTCAAATGTTCTTAAAATTTTGAACCCAGTTGTTTTTCCTGCCATTTTTCCTTTTAGATGCTTCTATGGTTTAGGAAAACTAGTAAAGTTTTTGGGGGAGAGTTTTAATTTGAAGTGTTATCAACTTAATTAACATTTGATTTGAAAATTTTCCTTGTTTTTTTGTTTTTGAATTCGCTTCCTTTTCAGCTCACTGAGGAAAATGAGCAGTTAGTCAAGAAGGTGAAAAAACTACACATAAAAAATAAGGAGCTAGAAAGGAATCTGGGTCAGATCCAAGAACAACTGCATCTGCAGCAGTTAATGCATGCCTGTGGCACAAGCAGAGAGTAAGGATTGTCAAACATTTCTCTTTTGCATCACAAGAAGTGCAGCATTTCAGGACATTTATTTGCATGTCCTTAAGATGAGCTAGGCTATATCTGGTATCTGTATTTTGAGGAGCCATCTGTGAAGAAGGTGTTGGGGTGAAAAATGCTGGGGGCCTTTAGAGAAACAAAGGAGCTGGGGCACCTTGTACAAAATTTATTGTAGTGAAAGAAACTGTTTTAATATCAAAAAGTAATACTTCTGCTTAGCCAGTACACTCTCTCTTGGAAACAAAAGAAAAAGATAGGTAAGATAAAGATAAGTTGAGTAAAATAAATGCTGTTTAAAAGATTTAGAACCTAAGGACCTGAAAAACTGTAGTGCCTCTGGTTTGGAGAGTGTCCTGCCAGGATTTATACACCGGTTCACAAAAATCTTCCAAGGCTTAAGTTTTGGTGCATTTATGATCCTGCCTGGAAACCTCTACCATAAAATCAATCTAAAAAGTAACTTGGCCTTTTTCAGTTGCTTTGTTTAATTAAGTTAAATTGGTGAAGTATGCTTTTATGAAGCTGTTGTGTTTGTTTCAATTAAGTGTTCAGGTTCAAACAGAAACACATTTATGGCATAAGGGTGGCGACAGCAAGGATCGGGTTCTAGAGACTGACAGCGTCAGGTGAGTTCTTGGAAGCTGCTTCTTCACAGAATTATTCTTCTCTGTAGTGTAGAAAATGTTCATGGTTAAGTCAGTTGATTTTTTTAAGCTGTTATGCAAGTGGCTTTCAGCCTTTGAAACAATGGGAAATCATTCACATTTTAAAAATAACTACAAAATCTTGGATTAAACTTGAAAAGAGCACCAAGCAAAGAGCAAAATGTATTTCTTTCTTAGGTAGTACATTGAGAGGAATTAAATGAGCTGGGAACCTCCTTCATGTGTTTGTGTGCAGACATATGATCTTTTTTGTAGATTATTTTAACCTAGAGCCTTTGTGGTTTCACTTCTATTTTGTGGAACCTTTCTCAGCTCATTTTATACTGCTCACTGTTTTGTGCATATAAAATTTATAGTCTGGTTTTGAGATGAGCTAGAGAAGCAGTTCTGCTTTTCAGTCTAATAACTTCAGAGTTGAGCCACTACTTACTGTAGTTTGCCAATAAGTGATAGAATTAAACTCTTGTAACTGCTTTTCTAATGCAAAAGGTACAATTTTGTCTTTAAGAAAAAATATACTGGACCATTTTAACAACTAGGCAAGCTACGTAAAATATTGCTCCATCCCTCTATGACTTGATCATAAAATTCTAGGCTGCTCACCCCTTCAAAGGCTGCTTTTTGTCCACTTACATAAATGTGGATCTTACACAGATCTCAGTTGCTCTTTGGCCAAGTGCCCTGTTTTTAGTGGTTTTAGGTGGCTGTAGAAGACCCTTTTTCTCTCTCTCTTTTTTTTTTTTCTTTTTTTTTTTTTTTAAATATATTTACAATGTGCTGGACTCTCTTTGCAAGCTGGGTAGCTACCTAGGAAGGCTGGGTGACTGGCTCTGGGCTCAAACTGAGTTCCTAGTTAGGTGCTCATGTAGAAGAAGTCCAAGTTAGTCTGTGAATTGAGTGCTGTACCTGCCTGTGTTATTTTGCATGTAGATAACTCGACCTAGCTTTTTTTCCAGCATCTCTTTGTGTGTTCTTTCACAAAGCTGTGCTGTGCTACAGTATTGCTCATCCTGCTTGTGCTGTGCCGTCATGACTTACTGTGAATGGCAGCTCTTACTGTAATTCCTAAAAAAAAATAGGAAAAATGTCTGCTCATGTCCATCGGCTAAATTGTGGGCCTTGTGTATGTTGGCTGAATGCTATGAAATGTGGTAAGAAAGTAGTACAGCAGAACTCTATGCAAAATAATATTTGAGGGAAAGGTAACAGCCCTAATCTGTTTATTTGACATTTATTTTACCCACTCATTTTCACATAGATTTCATTCACTCATATCCTCACACCCACACACTTGGAAGCAATGAGATGTTTTGTGCAACACAGAGAGCTGGGAACTGCCTCATGTGTCCTCATCATGGGTTCTTGATTGGTGCTGGACAAACTTTTAAAAATCCTTTAGGAGTGTCCTTTTGCTATTCCTGTTGTGCTAATGGGGAGAGGAATGCTGTATTTGACATGCTGCAAAGTCACTGCCAGCCTCCTGTTGCTGCTGTCTTCCCTCAAAGAGTGATTTGCACTGAGGTTTCATTGGAGTGTGGCCATGTATGCTGGACAAAAACAACGGGGTCCTCAGTCTGGTTGAGTAAAAAGGGTTCTTTGCCATCCATACAAACCATTCTTTTAACTTGCTTTGCTGTTATTTTCTGATGCTTTCTCTTTCTGTGTTGACAGTCACATTTCATTCACTGCCATCTTAAATATTTCTATTACGAATCTCTGCAGCACAGCTACAGGCCAAGTGATCTCTGTGGGGCACCTCTAATACTTTTACCATAAATGATGCCACATTTTTTTGTCTTTCATGTTTTACAGCAATTTATGCATTTCTCTTTTAGACTGCTTCAGATGTATAATGAGCTACAGAAACGTTATGTGAAAGAAGCCAAAACAAACAAGGAGCAAAGTGAAGCAATTAAATATCTCACTGTAAGTAGAATTTGTTGGAGTTGGTTTCTATCAGCCAAACATAAGCTTTTAGGGAGACTGAAAAGAAATTCTTAAATTTGTGAAAGGAGACCATGCTTTTGTTTTTATACTTAGTTTCTCATGACAGGGATACTGGAAGGTAGACTGTAGTTTCCTTTAAAAGTGAACTCTGTCACTGGTGTGTCTGTAGCAGAAAGCTGTCTTCCCTTCCCTTGCTTTTCTCTTTACTCATCCGCCTACCCCTCCTTCCAATTGTATATGCACCTTGTGACCTCTTTTTCACCAGCCCTGGTATTTTTCTGCATGTGTCATGAGCTGATTTTTCTCAGAAATTCAGCAGAAGGCAAACCAGATGAAGACAAAGTATGTTCTTTTGGATAGCAAGGTCCGTGACCCTGCTATGCAAAGAGTCTGGCATCATAACTGGAGCCAAGGTAGGGTTGTGTGGTCAGGAGCAGTTCTAGAAGCTTCAGGAGGGTATTGCCTCTTCAGGCATGGAGTGAGCATTGCAGCTGACCAGTCTAATTTCCTCATCTGTGCTTTGCTTTTTCTCCTTCCAGACATTTTGGGTGAATGTAGTTTTTAAATCAGCAATTTGAAAAGCTCTAGGTTTGCCTTTGGGTTATGTTTCCAGTTGTATTCAGTTGAACTGCATTTTTTCTATGCATTTAAAAAAGATTTTCTTGACAGATTAAAATTAATGAGCTAGAACATAGTCTTCAAGAGCAGAGGCAAAAAATTAAGCAACTGGAATGTAAAAAGGTTTCTTGGAAAACTAGTGCTGCTTCTGGAAAACGAAGTCAAACCCCAGAGGAAGGAATAACTTCTCACAGGGACATTTCTGCAGAGAAGGAAGCCTGTTGCAGTAGATATTTAGGTAATGGTACAGTTTATTCTGATGATGTTCCTTCCCATACGCCCAGCAGAGACAATGCATTTTATTTCTGATCTAGAGACCCCTCCAGGCTATTTCTCCTTCAACCAGCACTACCTAAAATATTTTTTTCATTTTTGAAGACCTGTCATGTAAAAATGGCATTTTGTAATCTAGGATTCCTCCTTGCATTTGTTTGTGATAAATGTTTGCTGTTTTCTCTTTTTCTGAAACTGATCCATTGTTGTAATCAGAGGTGGGGTTCGTGGCTGTATTTAGTGCTGGTATTTATTCTAGTAAGATGTGTCTGTGCAGATCTCTTAGTAATAATGTTTGCTGCACCAGCCTTTGGTTTTCAGACACTGAGACACAGAATAACCTGGTTTTAGCCTTAAAATGTTGGGCAAGCCTGGACAGAGCTGGTTTCAATATGTTCCTCCTTTCATAAGTAAATCCAGAATTTAAGGCGTGATCCTCTTCCACTTCAAAGCATAGAAAAGAGATGGATGAGATCATATAATGTAGGCATAATTTTCAGGAAATGTGCTATCAGTAAGGGCTGATGTGACCCTCTCATAAGCCAGGAAAAGATAATCAAGGCATATGATGTGTGTTTGTGGATTGTAAAATAATCTCACATCTAAGAATCCAGCAGATCAAGATTATCCAACTGGCTGATCCTGCCATCTTTCATATTACCTGGGAATATGCTGGGCCAGTTTTTAAGAATAAATCACTGTATGAAAAAGGTACTTTAAGAAGCTGAACTATAATTTTCTAGTATCACAAAAGGAGGCAGCTCTTTAGCTGTAATATGATTCATATGAGGGGGAGGTTGACTGTAATGGTTGAACTCTACATTTTTTCATTTGAATACAGAGCTATTGTTGAAGAAGATTAAAAAGCTGAAGAAAGAAAATAGAAAGTTATCTGCAGAAAAGAGAGCACTAAAAAATGAATTAGCTGGATTAGACAAGGTAATTTATTTTAAGACAAGCCTAACAGTAGGAGATTTTTGAAAAGCTAACTTTTCTGCCTGAGCTGAAACTTCTTTAAGCTGAACATATGTTGTTATCAAGTAAAATACATAAAAAACCGCAGTGTATAGCATTTTGAGAGAGATGGAAATTAATGACTCCTTGAAGCATTCATGTCCTAAAGGGCTGCTCAGCTAAGGAAGACTGTTTTCTCTTGAACTTAAACATGTCAAAGTTATGCCTCTGACAGGACTCCAAGTTTAGGGAGGGCAGGGGCTTTGATTTTTTTGTTAGCTCTATAGGTGTAAAAAGTGAAAATGTGAACATTTGGTAATTCTTAAAGTTATGTAACAAGATTATGAGATCTTACCTAACTATAGACGACTCAGTTTAATGTACTGACATAAGGTTTTATTTTCAGCAGCAAACTGTTTAAACTGATTTTTGCATGTTCCTTGTTCCTCAGGTCTTTTTGTTTTGTTGTGATTTTTTTTTGATTTTTTTTTTTTTTTAAGAATCTCTTTTCTTAGCTTGCACTCCTTTCTCCCCAACTAAATAACATTATGGTATTAATTGTAGGGGTAACAGTAAAAGAGGGTGATAGTTCATTGGATGTGTAACTTGCAGAACATTAAGCCAGGGTGAGTTCTAGATCCTGTCCTTGGGAATCAGGGACAATGAGTGGGTGAGAGCTTCATCTTGCAGGAGAGATACATAAACCTGAGGTTGTGGCTTTTTATCAGTGATCTCTTTTAAAGGTAGTTTTAAGGTGCTGTGTGTTATACGTATGCAGCTGTTCATTTAAAAAGTGCTGGAAGAATAGGGAAGAGAATGTCAAATATAGGTGGTTGTAGGTAGATACGGTAGCTAGAACATTCAAGGATTGGTGAAACAAAGTCTTGGGTGATTATACTCTTCTGTCCATATATTTCCCAACAATTTATGACTTACAAAGGATCAGAATGTCACATTATTCCCTTGTCATATTGCACTGCCATTTTGTAGCTGTCTGGTAAATCCATAATTTTCCTTTTTACAATGGGTCTTTCCTACTATTAGTCTGTATTCCAGCCTCTAACATAACTTGAACTCTGCTTGTGTGTTCAGGACATAAGTTATTAAATTATTACCTAAGGTTGTAGTTGATTGCTGTATCTCACCATAGCTGTGTTCGCATAACTCAGCCATACACTGGTGAAAATATAGAAAGTGTCTTTGAACATGGGAATTACTTAACTGCTGATTAGCTCTTACTGAGAATGTATTTGAAAAAAAATTTAAAGTGAATATTTTTGGGTTTTTCTAGGATTTTTTTGAAGAGGTAGAAGATCTAAAACATGCTGTACAGGAATCTGTGAAACTGAACAATGAGTATGAAAAATGCTTGAAACAAATAAGTGTAATATATGGACTTCCTTTTACAGCACATTTGTAACTACTGGGTAATTTAATGCCAGGTAGAGTTTCTACATATTTGTTATAATTACTGCAACATTTAAACCTCCCATTGCTTAAGTGGTACCGTAGTTTGATAATATAGATTCAGTAATGTGATCTCAATGTGACAAGTACTTGGAAATGTTGTATTTTGTGACCTTGATTTTTTTTTGGTTTTTTTGATATATATTTAAATAAGCTTTGATCTCCATAATTTCAACCAAGTTTCAAAGCCATCTCTTTCACACTTGCAGAATATATTCTGGTTGTGGGTGTTTATGGGAATAAAATAAAATAGTTTTATCTTGCAGAATTTCCCAATTTATCCTTTCTGTAAGCTACATAAAATCAAAGGATCAGTGTAGATTGGTCAGTGTGCGTGAATGTCAGTCCTAAGGATGTGCTAATGCAAACAGAAATTAATTCTATCATTAAATTATTGCAGAGGGGTTTCTTAAAAGAAAAATGTTAAATCACTGCTTGGAATTTTTTGTCAATCCAAATAATAAGTGAAAAATTGTGGATGAAGGAAAGATTTATTGTTCAGAATTGGAAAGTGTATTCAGAGCATTTTGCATCATCAAAAGAAGAATTCCTCAGAAGCTCTTTCTTGATTCAAGAGTGAGGTACTCAAAGAACTCTGGTATTTGAAGAGCTGAAAAGGAAAGTGGGAGTGCAGAAAGTCACAGTCCCCAAGGCAGAAATGTTGTGTTGCTTCAGGGAGGGTGAGCAGGAATGAAAAGAGACAACTCCCAGTTACATGTGTAGCTTGCAGAACCTTGGGAGATTTGTAATGGCATTCCATGAAACATGTTTGTAATGACATTCCACGGAAGTTTAACATAGTTACATTACAGAACTGTATTTTTCTGAAAGGTGTAGATCTCTACCTTTGTGACATTCTGGTGGTAGAGTTGAGTGAAAACTGCTTAGGGTAGAAAGACTTAGCTTGCTTATAAACTAATACATCTTCTTTAGCTTCATAAAAATGCATGGACACTCCTGAGGGATAGGACTAGGTGTAGGATTAAGACTCTCATGTCCCACTTGGTTTGTTAGGACAGTTTTATGCAGTTGTAGTTTAATAAAGAAATTTCCTTCAAAGCGTATGTGGTGTTCAAAGTTGCATATTCACTAAGTGATAGGGTAGAACTTGTGCCTGCTCTGGCTGTAGACCACTGTGTTCCCTTGTTTCTTTCTTCGCTCGTTGTGAATTAAAGCTGGATCGTGTTCTGAACAAGAGATGGGGAAGGGAAACAGAAGAGCAGCAGTGCAAATCTGTGTTGCCAGTAAACCTAATGGAAGAAAAGGAGGATAGCATGTATAACAGAAAATTATAAATGCAAAATTGTTTATAACATTTGCTAATGAGTAAGATAAACATGAATGCTGGAGAAGGAAGCAGTGCTAGTTACTGGAGTCTTTTCCCCCGCAGTGTTGTGCTGTAAAGTTACACTTTCAGCATATTTAAACTTTGGTCCCGTTGTTAAATGATTCAGTAATTATCTGGTCCACAGGCTGATTTTTAAATGCCGTGCAGAACAAGAAACTGAGGAATCCTTCAGTCTTTTCCCACAGCTAAGGTCTCCCAGCTCTGGTGAGGAAATCTGCTGTAACGGGAATCAGGAGCCGTGTGCGGGGTGCGGCGGCGACGCGCGGAGCCGCACAGCAGCGGGTGAGCCCCGCGGAGCTCGGCGGGGACGGGACGGGCGCGGAGGAGCGGCCCGGGGCTGGCAGGCGGCAGAGCGAGGGGCAGGGGTTCCTCTCAGCCAGTAGTAGGAGCTGTCTTTCGGCTCGATCTGCATCGCTGACTTTCTATGAGGTTGGGTTTTTTTTTTTTTTTTCTTTTTTCATTTCCCTTTCCGCTTTTCCTTTCACTATCAGGAACGCTGGCGGTGTAGGGTGCAGATGGGGCACCTCCGGCAAGTTCCACATCTGCGGCACAAGCCCCCAAACAGTAACAATTAGCGGCAGAAGCGCCGGAGGAGGAATGCATGTGAAAGTGACCAGCTCTGTGGCATTGATTGTGTCTGTTGCTGCTTGAGACTTTTGAAAATGGCAGTTTTGCTTTGAAGATATTTTTATATTCTACTGACTGCAGGTTTGGTTTGTTGGTGTGGATTTTTTTTTTTTTTTAACTTGACGGTATCAGTTTGCTCTTGAAGCTGTGATTTCAATTAATTAATTAATTTATTTATTTATTTTCTGGACATGGCTAATGCAAATTAAATAACTTACTGGCATTTTCTTGTTCAAATTAATTCCGTTTTTATTGGAAGAGGAGACTGTCTCAGACTACCAAAGTCTGCTTCCAAATATGCACTATTTCTTTATTTGCAGGATAAAGCCATATAAATTTGTGGATAATAACACTCTTTGGATAAGAGTTTGCCTTTTTGTCCTTGTTGCTGTGCCAGTTAGAAGATACCTCTGCTTTGATCTTTCCTCCTTGTGAGATGTACAAGAAAGGTGATGTTATTTTGTTTGCTAGTTAAAGTGCAGGCAAGATGAGTATTAAATAGGTTAATCAGTCTATGTCTGTAGTTCCACATACTGTGGAATTGTGACATTTGGCCAGTGGCTTTTTCCTGCTAAACCAAGTTAAGGTAGAACTGAATTCCAGGTAATTAAGTATTAGTCATGCTGCTGTTTGATAATGCTTATTAGAAATATTTCATGGTGCAGGCTAATGGTGCTTTGTCTCAAATAAGTACTTTGTAGTGCTGATAAGGGAAGCCTATGTTTGCAAATAAGTGGCTATTATCAAATAGAGGTTTTGGTTGGAAAAATAATATAATGATCATGTGTCAGTATTCACTTTCCATGAGACATAAATCAAATGAACTAGTTCATAGGACAGTGAAAGAATTTGATTTTGTTCTGTGTTGTGCATGTAACTGAGGCCGAGATTTTAGAAATAATTCACTCATTTTGTGTGGATTTGTAATTTTGTCCCAGTTTTCCTGATATGTGGAGTATAAATTTTCAAAGGTACCAAATATTCACAGCTGTAGTCAGATTTAGCTAATTCAGTCTTGGTCTGCTTATCACTTAATACTGTGTTCAGTAATTGCTCACATCTTGGATATTAGTCCTAAATTAGGATTTTTTTTCTATTGTAGAAAGCAAAATTGCAATCCCGTTGTTGGGTGGGGGACCACATTTTGTGTATTTCTCTGGAAGTTCTTCCTGAGCCTGTGAAGCAGCACCTCTATAGGTGCCCTGGAGTCTCTTTTACTGTGATCATGCTACACTGTTTACCTTTAAAGGGCAGGGCTTTCAGACCTGCAGTGCTCTTCAGACTGAAATCCTGAGACCTGGAAGCTGAGGGATTTCATTGGAGAGTAAGGGCTGGTGCCTCTGTTCTCTCAGCTGGGATACTTTCTTGTGGGCACTTACCCTGAAAAAGTGTTCTTGCTAAGGGCTGTGGAAGAAACAGAAAAAAACACTCGAGTTTCAAAAGGGTAAATTCTCTGTTTAGGTTACAAGGTATCCAAGGCAACAAAGCAGAAAATACAGTTATCTCACCAATTTGGGCTCATTAACTGTTTCTCTACAGCTGCAGTGAAGTTTCTTTTTTCTGAGACTTAGATGTTTCTTGTTTTCCTCTTGTCAGAAATGAAGCAGCATTATTACTTACCTGTGTGTCTGTGCCCGTGTTCCTGGAAACGTCCTGTAAACTTGTTCTGGGATAGTAAATTGCCCTTGGTTCTTGGGGATTACAATGAATCATATTAAAGGTGATAATGCTATTGATCTGGTGCAGTCATGTTCTGCACTTGTGCCAGATGTCCTCTGAGAGTTGTTTAGCCCGGAGAAAAGGAGGCTGAAATTAGCCTGTACTACTTGAAATTAGGCTGTAGCCAGGGGGGTGTTGGTCTGTTCTCTCAAATAAGTGATGGGACAAGAGGAAGTGGCCACAAGTTTGCCAGTGGAGGTTTAGACTGGATACTAGGAAAAATTTCTTCACTGGAAGGGTAGTCCTGTATTGGACCAGGCTGCCCAGGGAAGTGGAGGAGTCACAATTCCTGCAGATATCTAAAAGATGTATGGATGTGGCACCTAGGGACATGGTTTAGTGGTGGACTTGGCAGTGCTGGGCTAAGGCTTGGACTCAGTCTTGAAGTTCTTTTCCAACCTCAGTGGCTCTATATAGATCCTAATGGATTTCTTTTCTTTGTTGCAGCTGCTGTTCAAGCTGAGCTCTGTCTTTACCTACATCTGACCCTCACTCATAGTGTTTTCACTGTGACATTCTTAAAAAAGCATCATGCACCAAGATCCTGGCTGGCTGTAATCTGCTTTCCTTGGTGCTGGTGGGAGTGAGTGCAGCTCTGTGCTCAGCTGACCATCTGTGTGCCTGGAGGAGAACTTGGTTCTTTAGGTCACTTACATATTCCCAAGCCTTTCAGGGTGACAAGAAGCTAACACTGTAGGCCTTGCATGGTAGCTTTCCGCAGAGAATGCTGACTCAATGAATATTTTATTTTGTATTTTATCCACAGGAGTTTTGTGCTGACAAAAAGCCCAAGGTGATCCTTTGAGTAGCCCAAGCTATTTTCATCTGAGAGAGGAAAACTTGAGCCATTGTCTTATGCTGGTACTGCAATGCTGAGTTCTAGCTCGACTGCTGTGAAAAATCTCCCTCTGAAGAGGAGGCTCTGTTTTCTGCTGAAACTTTTGTGCTTTGTCAGCTCAGTGTTAATATTTTGTGAATTTTTAATTTACTATGTGGTGATACTTCAATGCCGATGGCCAAATGTGAAAGGTGGAGCTCACATGACTGAAAAAGAGACTTCAGCTTCAGTCCTAAAGGCTATAATTTTAGCTGATACACACCTACTTGGTGAAATCAAAGGACATTGGCTGGATAAGCTAAGAAGGTAACTATTATTTTTTTTTTAATAATCTCTAGCCAGTTTTAGAGTTTTTGGTAGTAGCTAAAGGGATAATAATTCACTGTTCTATAAAACAGCAATTCATTAGAAGTGTAATGAAAAAATAAATAAGCTGGTATTACTTCTGGCATGTCTTGGTCCTGATTGTATCACAATACCCACCAGGTAAGATGCACCTACTGTTCTTACACCTGATTTCTAAGTATTTAATTTAGATTTCATAATATATTTTCATATTTCAGTGTGTAAGAGCCAGTTTCCCATTCCTGTTGCCAGGCTGTGTCTCTGTATTCAGAGCTGAGTATCCAGAGGTAAGGCTGTGATAACTGGTTCTGGATTTACCTTTTAGGGAATGGCAAATGGAGAGATCTTTCCAAACTGCCTTATGGTTACTGCAGCCAGATATTGTTTTTATTCTGGGAGATGTTTTTGATGAAGGAAAATGGAGCTCACCTCAGGTAGGACATCATCAGCTGTCTTGTTTCAATAAATGAGGATTTCTTGAAGGAAATGGAAGCAGATTAGGTATGCAAGGCTTTGTTTAATAGTGCTACAGTTGGCCTGTTGGTAGAAGTTTCTAGTTTTTCAGACAGGAGTTGAAATATTGTGATTCTCCCTCATTTTTGGAAGTACCTTGACAGTTTTGTGCCTCCTATAAAACTTTAAAAATGTAAATATCTGATTTTGTTCTTCTGTGTTATATGCTTGTGATGGGCTGACCCTGGCTGGATGCCCAGTGCCCAACAAAGCTGCCCTGGCTGGAGAGGGGAGAGAAAATACAAATAGACCTGCCTCGTTTACTGACCTTGGTGTCTGCAGGGCTCTTCCTCTCACAAATGCTCACTCCTCTCTCTGACTGCAGTTGCAGAGTTCCCTTTTTTGCCACCTTCCTAAACCTGTTATCCCAGAGGCACTATCAGCCTTGGCCAGCGGTGGGTCCATCTTGGAGCTGACTGGCATTGGCTACGTAGGACACAGGGAAGGCTCCCACAGAATCCACCCCTGCAGCCCCTCAAGTACCAAAACCTTGCCTTGCAAACCCACTACAAAGCCTCTGATGCACTAATTTCTTCTGGCTTTTTCCTGCAGGCCTGGGCAGATGATGTCAGGAGGTTCTGGAAAATGTTCAGGCATTCAGCTTTTACAGAGCTGGTGGTCATCGCTGGGAATCATGACATCGGATTTCATTACGAGTGAGTCTTGTCAGTGACAGGAGTACTCAAGTGCCAAGAATGAAATGTCAGCATGCCCACAGTAACTGGTGCTGGGTCTGAGGGACCTGCTTTGTGGTTATATGGAAACTTTTTGATCATGATCAAATTAGAAAGGGTTGTAATTTAGAGTAAGGCCTGTGCACAAAACAGGTTTATGCTTCTCTGGCCATATGAGGGTTGTTCAGAGCTGATCCTTCTGCACTGGCATGGAATTCTTGAAGCTGCTTTTCCTTGCATTGGGTCTCCTTCTTAGAAAGGCACCTGAGCGTATTTCCACTCCTGTTAGCACAGGAGAGTGTAAGTGCCCTCACTCTGCGGGTGCTTGTACTGATGGGAGGGGCTGGAGGACACAAGAGGTGTCAGACCATCCCTGTGAGTTTCCTGAATGATCGTGTGAGCTGGATAATGGAGCAGTAAGCTGCATGAATGGTCAGCAAACTGTAAGCAACTGTGTCAGCTGAGTTCTGATGGCAGTTTCTTACCTTAGTTGTATTTTTGCTCTGTGACACAGAATGACTACTTACAAAGTAAATAGATTTGAAAAGGTTTTCAACTTTACTTCAGGAAAGCTGATAACTCGGAAAGGAATAAAGTGAGTATATTTATTTTTTTCTAATGAAATAGTATGGGAATGCTTCACTTAAGGCCTTTTTTTTTTTAATATCTACCTTATGATGTATTAAACCCCAAACACTTTGTACAAATCTGTAGTTTGATATGGACAGGAAGCTGTACTTAGAGCTATATAAAGTGTAACAATTTCCTTTTAAATGGAAAAGTACTGTAGAGTCAGAATCCATTTCTCTGGTCTGCCTTTATACTTCCTTGCAGCTGGTAATGAGCCATGGCTGTAAACATAGCAGGATAAAAAACCATGAACCAACCCCCTCTGTGTTTACAAATTAGGAGTTTCATTAATTTTAATAACTTCTTTAGTCTGCAGAATTTAACCCTTGTTTGAGGAATTCGGAAACACAGCAGTTGTGTGTCTGCAGTTTTTCCACAAGGTGGGGTAATAATACTCGAGCTGGTTTTGGCTTAGGGCAGACCTCGCTCGGCGCAGTTTGTTCTCACAGCTGTGTCCCCGTGCCTGCACGTGGCTGCTGTGTGCTCTGCTACCTCCAGACACCGTGCAGGAACCCCAAGAGGGAACGCACTACTGGGTTTGTGGAAAGGTGTTGATGTCTCAGATTCAACATGGGAAGGGAATGAAGTCTCAGATTCAACATGGGATTCAATGGGAAGGGAAAGCCCATTGCCACTCCGTGTTTGGCACGTGTGCCCTTGGGTTGTACTCACTTGTGGAAATGTGAGATTCAAAACCTACAGGTTTACACCGGTTCCCTTAATTAAGCAAACATATAAATGTTTAATTAAAAATTCTGAACAGGTGTGGAAATGATTGTGTCTATTTTAGGAAGATCTCTGATGCTGGGTCCTCAAGATATGTATTTCAACTGTTAAAAAAGTAATTACTAAGGAACATTTCCATGTCTCCTTTGATAAAACAGCACAGCAGAATTCTTTTATGCAGTTGCAGATTGCATGTCTGGTATCCATTAACTGCAGTGACCTGTGCTATTAATACTCCTAAAAGAAATACTCCTAAATAAACTGTTTTACAACAAATCTGTGGTATAAAAGCAGCTGAATGCTAAAAGAGAATTAATTTTTGTTTTACTATTGACAAGTATCTCTTAAGTGAAGGAATTCAGATTCTTTTTGTCTATTAAACAGACTGAATTAAACTGGGGATGTATCTCAAGCTGACTGTGTGACTAAATGGGTGTGAATCTTGTGGCAGAACTTAAGCTGATTTGAATGTACAGGGAAACCTTCTATTAAGAATAAAATCTTGTTTTGTGTGGCAGAGACTGCAAAGTACAAAACGGAGCTTGTTCAGGGCAGTCACTCAAATGCAGTGCTGTTCTGCTTTCTAGTTGTTCTGAAGAAATTCAGTGTCTCCAATTCTGTCTCTGAGATCTAAACTGTGTGGGGAGAGAAGCAAGTTCTCCTTTCCCTCAGAATTTAGTTTAGTGATGAACTTCTAACATTCCACTAGAATACAACTTAAGTGTCTATTAAAATATAAAAAAAATCTTTAGTGTAAGCATGAAGCATAAGGTACGCTGTGCAACCTAATTAACAACTGTATAAAGGAGCCAACCAGGCAGAGATATGGCTGTGGTACAGATACTCAGAGGAGGATTTGTAACACATGATTTCAGGAGCTGTTACATTCTGCTGCTTTGTTGAGCTGTGTCCAACTTGGGAACACTTGCAGTTTATCAAATGAAGTTTATCCGACACTTGTACCTGAACAACAAATGCCTTCCTGTCCTCCCCACTTCTTTTTGCCCACCCCCTGGTATTTTCCAGCTTTGTTCTAGTGAACAGTGTAGCCATGGAGGGTGATGGCTGTGCTGTCTGCCGTACCTCAGAGGCAAAACTTGTGGCACTTTCTCACAAACTGAATTGCTCCCAGCAGGTAAGAGATTATTAAAATCAGATTACAGCCACCGACTCCTCTGCCACAATGGGAATGCTGATACTGTAGCATAGCCAGGATACAACCAGACTCTCCCGAAAAAATCTGCTCCAATTCATAGTGCAACTTGTTAGCAAGTCTTTCTCTGGTTCATATCCCTCTTAACCATGTTTACTTAACTATTAACAGTGTTGCTTAGCACTAATGGTGTCAGCTTCCTTGTCAGTGCTGCCAACAGAGTGTCATTTCCTGTTTGGAGCAATGGTAGAAGTTCTGTAACCCTTCCTTTGACTTCAGATACATAATCCTGCATTTTATTCTGTTTTATAGCCTTCAAGCATATTCTTTTAGTTTCCCGATTCTGCTACAATCCTTTCCTTGTACCCTAGTAGTGTTTTAATTGTATTTTAAAATCATACCAAATTACTTCTTGTATTTCCTTCCTCTTCCCTTTTTCATAGGCTGACTGGATGCACAGTAGGCAGCATGACTGACTGGGCAGGCAGTTAATCAGGAAACCAGCTCCCAGTGCAAAAATTGCCAGACTATCTCCCTTGGGCTGCCCTCAAACTCCTTTGTCTTGTTGGTGCAGAGGTCCTGCTGCTGCTTTCTGCAGTTGATGAAGCTCAAAACTACACACTCAAGCAGCATAGAATCTGAAAAATACAAAGGCTAAAACTTAAGGCCTCACAGTCAGAAAGAGCACAGCTGTATTTACAGCATGTACAGAATGGGGAGTTTCACCAGTCCACAGTAAAACTCCTGGGAGTTCATACAGTGGGTAGTATTACCTGAGCTAAACTGCCTAATAAAAAACCAAATTCAACAACAACCCCACCTTTCCTAACCACTTAAAACCTAGACTTTGCTTAATTACCTTCATCCCTTCTATATGGCTTGATTTTGTTCACAGAAACCAAGTCATTCCAACAAAAGATGCAGTGATGTGGAAAAGCTTCCAGTTTCAGAACCCATCCTTTTACAGGTGTGTTAGAGGTGGGGTGAGGCAACATATCGAAATGTTGTTTTTGTGGATTTATTACTGTTCCAGAAAGGCTGGATCATTAACAACTAATCCTTGCTTTTAATTTCTCCCAGCATTACCCTCTGTATCGGAAAAGTGATGCTGAATGCACTGGAGAAGATTCTGCTCCTCCAGAGGAGAAAAACATCCCCTTTAAAGAAAAGTATGATGTACTGTCTCAAGAGGCATCACAAAAGGTTTGATTTCTTGGGAACTTGAGTGGCAGGGGGTGGGTGAGAGAGGGACATGACTATAGATATAAATGGATTAAAAAATTGTGGTAAGGCTTTTGGCTGAGACAAACAGAGCACAGCTGCTCCTGTCTAATGAGGCCTGGGAGAGGATGCTTGTTAGAGCTGTTCCCCTGAGGATCCTCACCATCATGGCCTTGGTCCTGCCAGGTTTCCCAGGTACAGCTCCTAAGTCTTGGCACTCTTAAATCTGCTGTGCTGCCATTGCCTCCACTTCAGCATTCTGTACTTTCTGTACTGTGTAAATTACTGATATACCTGGTATGAAGCCACAGTTTCCCAACACATTGAAAGCATAATTTCTGCTGAATTAGTAACTACAAGAAAATTTAAAGTATTCCCCAAAAACCTAATGGCCATTGTTTCTTTCCTTCTGCATACACATCTTCACTCAAAGATTGTCATTACAAATTTTCCTTAGACAAGAAAATAGCATTGCTTTACTAAACTCAAAGTTTTTCTCTTTGTGATATCCACAGCCCACAGCATGCTGTTGCCTTTGTTCTTTTGAGCTGTTTGAAAAAAAAAAAAAAAGCCCAGTACTTGGGATCAGGGCTAAATGGGTGTGACTGATATTGCAATACCAACAGATTTCTTACTGCAAAACAGAAGTTAATAGAAAAAACTTTGTAAGAATATGAGAATTGCCATAATGTTCACAGGAAAAAAAAGGGGGTTTTAAGTTCAATTTCTTTTTAGCTGTGACTTAATTTTTGTGCTTTGCTATTTTGTGTTCTAGCTGCTATGGTGGTTTCAGCCCCGTTTGATTCTCAGTGGGCACACTCATAGTGCTTGTGAAGTGCTGCACGCAGGGAAAATTCCAGAAATCAGTGTCCCGTCATTCAGTTGGAGGAATAGAAACAACCCTAGTTTCATCATGGTAAGTTTTAATTTTTTTTTTTATTTTTGTCAGATAACTTTCATAGATAAATCAACATGGCAGTCAGCTATATTTTAAAACTGATTCTACCTGTAAAAACGAAAAATAATAAAAAAAAAAAAACTGCCTACCCACCCAACCCACTCAGTACACTGCATCCACTTTATAAAGTACATCTGTGGGAGCCACATGTTCTGTGTGGTACAAAGCAATGCTGCTAAAGACCTAATTCGTATCTGGGTACATTTTCTTAGAAAGAGGGTGCACTGTAAACTATTGACTTGTAAAAATAATCAGTATTGTGCACTGAACAGTAGAAAGACCAGTTTGGCTTGGCTGATTTACCAACTATGAAAACAAGACTGTATCCACCTCAAACCCTTTTGCATGGTGATCATGGTTTTCAAACATGTACATTAATGCAGTGAAAGTGTGACGTGCCCACAGTCTGCCTCCTCATTGCCAGTTCACATTTTATACAGTGTGTTGGTTATACTTGTGCAGGCAGTTCCAGTGCTCAGTATATCCTTAGAGGTAAATCAATTAGTTCCCCAGTTCAAAAATAAACCAGAACTCTTAGAAACTTGGAGTAAGAAGCAAAACCTACAATCTGTTTACAGAATAGTCTGTGACTTGGAGGGGGAAATCTTTTATGTATGTTTTACTGCTGTTGAGTTTAGGCTGCTTAATACACAGATAACCCCATATGTTTAAATTAATTTTATGCAACTGTAAATATTTGTTGTTGAAAGTAGTTCTGTTTGTTTCATAGTCCTGAGAGTAGCTGCCTTCAAACTGCACACACACAAGATGCCAGACAGCGCATCTTCACTGCAAAACAAGAGGTTGGCTAATTAAAGTGGCATCCTCTTCACTACTGTTTTAACTCCTCAGCCTCAATCTGCTGTAAACTTTAATTTAAACTGCAAAGTCAAACCAAAACTCAACAAAATTCTTTGTTGCTGAAGTTCCTATTCCTAATTTGGATTAGCCAACGTGTGTTTTTGCAGCATGTACTGGGTAAGGAGGAAGGCTTGGCGGGAAGGAAGGGGCTCATTCACAAAACCCAACTTTAGCCTGGAAAGGCTCCTTTCAGGTGGATTTGCAGCAGCTAAAGTTAGGCTTCTCTTGAAGGCAAGTCAGATGAGGAGCCCAGCTCTTTGTTTATGCGAGACGGGAAGATTGGCCTCTGGGCTGTTGGCCTGGTGACTATTCCAGTTAGTGCCCAGCACCACAAGGTATGGACTCTTCAGCCCCCTGGAGAAGGCACTGGTACTAGGAAACTGGCCCCAACCCTTATCACCCAACACAGGGATTTAGAAATTGGAGATCTGACAGCTGTGGTGTTCACTCCAGATTCAGAACCCACTGTAACACAGCAAGGTGACAGTCTTAATTTCTTTTCCAGGGCAGCATAACAACAACTGAATTCTCCCTCCAAAAATGCTTCCTTCCATTTGAGAGCAGAGTCTTCACTATCTACTGTGCAGCAGGTGCTCTGCTTGTGATCCTGGTACTAGCTCATGTTCAGCTTCTCACTCCACCATTTTATTTTGCTCAGCGTTTAATCAGTAAGCATAAAGCAGTATGAAGAGCCAGACATCTGCATTCAGTCACTGAAATACCAAAGCTGAGAACAGTCAAACATCAGACTATATTCATGCCAGCAAATGACCTAATTTGATTGCTAGTCTGAAGGCAGGTTGCATTTACACATACCATAGAAGTCCTATACAGCTGATATGACTACTACAGGATAAATAATTAACTGAAATGAACGTTTCATGCTGTACAAAAATACTGTATTCGACAATCAAATGAGTCCTTTTCCTGCTATAATTTTTGTATCAAATATGTATATTAAAAGTGTAACTGTACATTATGTAAATCCTATAGCCTCATCACTTGTCTGCACTTGTGTCTTACCCTGGTGGAGGCTGAATCTTGCAAACTGGAAATGTTTCTCTTATTGCTGCATGGCCCTTCACATGTCATACTTGTGTTTGTTAGGGTCAGGCAGAATCTGGATGCATCAGCACTGAGAGATGTGGATTTCTGTGACCTTTTAGAGTGTGTAAAGGACTGTCATGTGTAAGGGACTGTGGTCTGGGACAAGAAGTCTTCTGGTTCCTGATACAGTAAATTGTTAGCTGACTATAATTTGCAGTTATCCATCTACCAGACAACACAGGGAAGAAGCTCGAGGACCCAGTTTGCTGATACACACTTGAAAATTGCTTAAAAAAAATTAGGGTGACACCTCAAGCTGCTGCTTTCAAAAAGATATGCTATGATGAGCTTAAAAAATGAGGGCCCTATTGCATCCCAGAGATCTGTGTGGTGAGGGGCCCTCCAGTTGCCAATCTCCTGGAAGAAGGAAGGTCAAATACAGCTGCAGTAACATTATCCTATGCCTCAGCCCTCAGTCTACAGCCAGGGATAGGAATGCACCTTATTTTACATTCCACAAGTTCTGTTGACTTCTGTGTAGTGTTACATTTTGAACTGCAGTGCTCCTCTTTGGGGAGGCAGAGGCCACCAGCTGTGCCACAAAGATAAAATCTGAGCTCAGCATATCCAGTGTGTGGGGGAAGGTGGGACAAACCTTCTGCTGCTCCCCACCCACCCCAGAAAAAACAGAGGGACTACGTCACACCAGGACCAGTTTTCCTGCTGATGTTGCTGCAGAGGCTGGGAGCTCTAACCTGAGCTCCTGGGCTGGGGCTAGTTAAAAAAAAAAGAAAAAGTACTATCTTTTTTTATTCAGTTACTTTCTTTGGCATGAGAAGTAAGAGAATTCTGTTTACTGTTAGCTTATTCCAACCAGCCTTTCACTTTTTGGGAAATATAACTAAATTGAACGTAGAGATTTCTGGGAAGAGAAAATGGTCTGCTATGCTTTCTAAAATGAGGTTGTTTTATATTCAGCTGGAAACAAGTTCTCAATTGGACTGCAATCTGATTTTAAAAAGATGACTGACTGGAGTTTATAAATAATAACAATACAGTAAAAAGTTAATAAAACCTGCTGATTTATATGCCAGTGTGGGGACTGTGTTAGCTCTTCATCTCTCCCTAAATTTAAAATGAAGTGGGGGGAATGGTCCAAAGTGTGGTAAAACATTCTATAAAGTAATGTAGTCTAACACTTCTCTAGGTTTCTGTTATTGCAACTGTAATTTTAGACATTTGTACAGGTTATCTTGGACACAGGAAAAGTATATAGTCACAGACATAAAACACCTATGTATAAAATATAAAGCAGTGTTATAGTTACTAAAAAGGACATGCCTTATTGCTACAGCAATTCTTGCTTTTTATATATTGTACTGTACCACAACTTGTTTTGAGAATGTCATTTGCATAAATTATTCAAGTTTGAGAAATATTCACACATTTTGATTCTACAATAGTTAAAATAAAATAATTTTCTAATGTGTCTCTTTATTAAAAGAGAAATAAAAATGTCATCTTGTAATTCTCTTAGGCCAGACACAAGGGTTTTTACACCTTTTTTTTTTCTTATCTTCTTTCTTGCTATTTACTTGCACAATGAAAGCCGCTGTTGGTACAAAGATTGAAGAGCTCTATATAATGGTGCTTTACACATTCACAATCGGTCTGTGCAATTGTGAAGTTCTATGAATGACCAAAGAATTACCAAACATATTTTCTAAATATAAAGGACAAAAGAAAAAAAGAAAAAAAAAAGGAAAAGAAAAAAGAAAAATAAAATAAATCCTCGTTTCCCATTAAAACAACACCAGGTTGCAATTTGGACACTTGAATGAATTCCAATGTTTTAAAGCTGAGACTTCAAAAGAGAAAGGCATGTTTGCTGCAACATCCGGTGACTGTAATACCTTACTTGGAAAGGTAAGTGGTTAATTTGCATAATTTATAATTTTTATACTAAAGAGCATTTTTATATAAACCAGAAAAAAACCCCTAAACTCTACAGATAAAGTTCTTACCTCCAGTCACTGCTGCAGGTAAGGTTGACATCAAGCTGTACAGCGCAATCAAAAACATACTTACATCTTAGCTCATTTTACAGGTACAGCCATAATCAAGGCACAAAGATCTTCTACAAGTATTTTTCTTCAATAAAGTTGTACAAAATAATATTACATTTTACAGTCTGTACAATATAATAAACCAGCAGTAAAACAAAAAAATATATATAGGGAGAGGACTATTGTCCAAGAATGATCGGAACTAAAAGGATCATTTGTGGACAGCACAAATAACGTAAGTGAGGGTGGTAAATTTTCTGCCTAGATGCAACAGGCTGAAAAGTAGCTGTAATTCAAATGCCTGAGGTGTGCAGAGACACTTAGCTCCAAAACCCCAGAAAAATTGCTTTGTCTTCACTGTTCCTCTCATTATCTACTCTACTTCCTGTGCCAGTATCGGCTTAAAAGAGGAGGTCACTTTATCAGTTGACCTGCAACTCAGAAATGCTAAAAACTGTGACAGAGTAATAAATATTGTGGTGCTGCTACATTGTGTGTCTACTTCCTCAACAGTATTTAATAACCTGATACAAAGTGCATTAATCTTTTTTTCACCCATCAAGTACTCTTCAATGTCATGTTAAAAAGGAAACCCACACAGAGGGATAGTATGACTTCAGTGTCATCCAGATGACATACCGGTCTGAACTGAGGTTAACCCACTGGAAAAAATTTAGCAGGTCACTTTCAGTTTTAAAAAAACAAAAACCTAAGGGAACAGAGGTAGCCAAAGGGCTTAGTGGAATGACGAAGAAGTGGCATGTCAAAATAAAGCACAAAAATAGTCCCAAAAAGCATGAAGGGAAAATAACCCAAACTTGCTTCAAATCAGCTTTAAGGTTAAACAATTAAAAGTAAACAAAGTGAAGAGACTGACATTTCTATAGTATATTCTTCCACCCTGTGTGGGGTAGTATCAAGAGAAAGAGTAAGAAGCAAAGAATTTAAAACCACAGGTTCCACGGTGATCCCCCTCACAAGAGTTCGTACTGGCGGAGGTGCATCCTCTGAATGATGTCTCGACAGTCGTTGAACACTCTGCGGATGTTTTCTGTGTCCACTGCACATGTGAAGTGCGGGTAGCAGTAATGCCGGCCGTCTCCACTTGCTGTACTTATCCTCTGTGGAACAGGGAGGCAAAAATAAAAAGGATCAGGTGCCATACCGTGAGAAGTTTCACATCTCAGCAGTCTACAGATTTGCAGGGAACCAAGAACCCTGGGAAATCAGTATATAGATCACTAAAAAAAGTAAACAAAAAGAAGGGAGGGCTGTGGTCTAGTTAGTCTGGATGACAAATTTGAAATGAAGATTACAAAACATTATGGATACTGGGGTCAGCACAAGAGTCCTTTGTGGGAGCCATGGATGCCATCCTTAGCTGCACAGGCTGTCGCCATTTGTGCATCACTGTGCAAGCCAAATCTGTGCTGCTGACAGCTGTGCAGCCTGCCATGCAGCTGCCCCAGGAATTGTTTTCTTTTTTTGGTGCCATCATGTGGCAAATTCTTGAACTCTTTTTTTAAATCTGCAGCACAAAACCGAAACACTCTCAGCTGTAGAACCAGCAGTGGCAGAGAACAGCATTCTACTGCTTCTGCTTCTTGAAGTGTGTGGGCCACTCAAGTTACCTTCACTTAGAACACCTATTAAGCCAGCTGAAGGCTTGGTATCATCACTGCACCCAAAATTTGGTGGAATTATAACCAGAGTGGCTGGGTTCACTTAGAGTAATAAAGCATGCACAAACCCAGTAAACATCAGACCAAGTGGAATTACATTTTCTCAAGGCTTCTGCACAACTTTTTAGGTTCTAACTTAAATCTCTAGGATCACTTTGCCCATGGTTATCTTATCAAAATTCCCCAAGAGCTTAAAACACATACTAAAAAAAAAATCCTAATTTTTGTTCTGTATTAGTGTAGGACTGACAAATATAAATCCATTCTAGATGATGATCTTGCAGAATATAAATGAAATGTCATGAAAGCAGAAGGTCAGCTTTTTAGGATAATGATTTTTATAACTATTTTCTATCATAATTACTGTTATACATAGCTAAACAACAAAAGATAGTGTTCTATCTCACTTAGGCTACACCATGTATTGTTAACACAGGATTTATTTTACATGTAGGTTTGACCTTTTAAATACCTGAAGCTACAGATATGCAAAACTATAGGCATTTAGAAGCCATGATTTATGTAATTAGATCAAAAAGAAATTGCAGATTTTTTTGGAAGTAATTTAGGTAATATTACACGTTCAACACTGATTACACATGGGTGTTCATACACAGTCTAAAAATTATATTCTTAGCATGCTAGTTTCAATACCTAGTTTGAGGCTTACTCTCATGAAAAATACTAAGAACTGTCTGCTTGTGTTTATCATGCACTGATTTCACTCATGTCTATAGCAATAAGCTGCCCAAAGTGTCCTGGTTACATACACAGTATGCCAAAGGATGTACTTCCAAAATATTAGGTGTCTGTCTGTTTTTGTCACCTGATAGTTCTTGTCCTCTCATTTAAAGATAAATGCAGAATTGTCACCGCTACTTGACACTCACTTTGAATAGTAGCATGTTACTCAGCACCAGTTCACAGAGGAAAAGATATCCCCTGGGACACTGATGAAAGAACATTTGCTTTCCAGGCAGGAACATTACATACTGGCATCCCCACACTGCAGGGGTCAGGATGACATGCAAATTTAAGGAATCCTGGTCTGTGTGTTTGAACAGCAGCTCCTTCACCTCCCGGATTCGGGTTTTATAAAATCCAGGACAGGAACCAGAGGGGCCATGCCACTATTCTAACGGGGGTGTATTCACACTGGGAATGTATTCAAACAAAATAACAGCAGCTAGAGAGCCCTGTGTGCAGAACACCAAAACAGGGCTGGGAAGCAGCCTCACCCAGGAGCACACACTCTGATCCTGGAGAGTCTGGGAGAAGAAAGGATGTGCCCGAGCTGAAGGAGAGAGGATTTCCCACAAGATAGATTTCCAGGACCAGGAGATGCCCTTGCCAGCCTAGCCTTGAGGTGCAGGCACTGTCTGGGCTTGGGCTCAGCCATCCCTCCCATGCTGCTCCCTGACTGAAATCCGAGGGATCCCAGCCCTGCTGCCCAACCCCGAGGGGCCACAGTCCCCACACCAACCCTGAAACCATGAGCTGACATGTTTTGCCTTTCTAATCCTCATATACTACTATGTAGCAATAGTTATTGGAAACATCGCCAATTTCAACCTCCCATGAAAATGTCTCAAATTACAGGCTTTAAATTTGCCACTACCATTCCTACAGCCAGGCAGTTTTAAGGGGTGTGACATCATGGTGATGACTGTCACACATATCGATGGTTTATGCAGACCTACTACCATGATGAAAATCACAATAAAGCATAATAAACACAGGCTTCTCTGAATCATGCCTGAAAATTTAACTAAGTGGGGCAAGGAAAAGGTCATAAATGAAGAAACTTGGGAAAGAAAGTATAAAGCATAGCCAAGGCAGACACAGGTAGAAAATACAGGCCTTTTTTTCCTGGCACCTGGGTAAGGCCATCAGATCCTTGCCAGTCTGTACTTCTGTGCCTCTTATCACTCCCTCTCTGAAAACTCAGCCTTTTGTACCTGACCCCATGGAACTGGCAGTGACCATTCCTACTTGGCCTTCTCCCACCTTGCCCTCTCCAGGCATGGCCACGTTACTCAGAGCACAGAGCCAGGAGACAGACATGTTACAGAGGAGATGCTCTCTGCCAAACCTGCAGCACTCGCAGGGAAATGAGGGAGAAGCTGTTCTGGCCCCATGCCTGGCAAGCCCCAAGGAATGCCTGGCAGCTGGCAGGTGCTAGCCCCAGCACAAGAGCTTCCCTTGCCCCCAGCACCCACAGGGGTTTCCTGTGTGGCTGCAGTGCCTACGCCCCCTCCCCTCCCTGCTTCATAGGGGGCCTCTTTCTGTAATGCCAGTGAGTCATAGCAGGTAAGGACCTCGCCCTCGATGTGTCTTCTTAAATCAAGAAAGTAGATAAAAGTGGGGAGTTTCACCCTAATTTCCCTGTAACTCATCTCTCAGAGCCACTCTCCTTCCACACTGGATATCATCACCTGCTTCACGGGATTCCAGCATTACCACAGGAGAGATTTGACTTGAAGTGAGTTTTTTTGGTAACTCTTTACATTAATACAGCAGAATTTGACATTTTTCCTCAGGATCCGGAAGGCTAAGGTGGCAGCTGGAAATCCCCAAATTGTGAATACAGTAAATTGCTTCTTTCTTGGTGCGCCAGCAGCTGTAAATCCTAACAATGCTCGTAAATGCATAATGACTTTAAAATTCTTAATTCTAACGACTCAATTGTTATCTCAAGCATACACATATAGTGGGCATGATGGATGAGGTTTGCTTCTGGTCTCTGGTACTGCTCTGCACCGTGGGAACAACTCAGAATGAGTGAAGGCACAAGTGATACTGGATTACACTCTCTGACAGCAGAGCTGGGCTGTGATTGTGTGCCTGACAACTACTTTCACCTTCAAAATGTAAACACCACCTCTTCACTCCAGCTACAGAGGAAACCTTAATTACAAGAAAAACATGACTAGACAAACTTTCTTATGATGCTTCAGCAGGGCCATGACACCAGTCCAAAGGTGAGGTAAACCTCCTAACTGGCATAGCAGAAAACTTATTTAAGCATAAAATCATAAAATTTTTTTTTTTAAATTCCTGCTGTCAGCTGATCACTGCCAAACTCCTTGAAGGATTGCAGGATAAAAGAAAGAAAGCCTATTTGTTTATGCATGGACTGTACATGACCATTCTATGCACTAGCACCTACTGTGTGACAATTTGCATTGCAGGTGACTTTATACAAAATGGGCATAAAAATGTGCAGCACTGAGGAAGGTTCTGCAAGATGGACAGCTGAAAAGAACTAGGGAATTGCCAGACGTTGTCCTCTCCTTCTAGCTTTCTGCAAAACCCCATTGGTTTTCCCTAAATAAACTATGCCATCTGTCAGTATTTCCTATGATAGAATCACACATAAGATGAAAATTACTCACTAAAAACTCATCCCGGATGAAGAACTTGGCTCTTGTGACTTTGGGGTCTTCTCCTGCGTCTGGTGTTGCTGTTCAATTAAAAACAGATGACATCAGAAACATGAAAACCAAACAATAATCAATTTGTAACAAAATATTTAATAAGAAGGAAGTAGCCCTTCATTATAGAAATCGAAATGTTAAATACTAGAGGAGATTCCCAGTAGGTAATTCTAAAATGAAGAGTACAGTGAAATCTGACTATGCGTACAACATATTTTAGGAAATTGAAAATTGCTGAAATCATTGCAACAATGTCATTGGTCATATCACAAAAAGGCTTACTCACATCCACAAGTTTGTTCATATAGATGTAAAACAAGTGGGAGTTCGGGTTTAGCTTTTATCACAAAATATGACTAGAAAAAGCAGCTGAGCTGTTCAGTTTCTGCAGCAGAACAGTGTCTCCTGAAAAAAGCTTCTGCAGGCAGGAATGTGAGTTTAAAAATGGTTAGTCCAAGATTACACTTGAAAAAAACGATAGCATTGAAAGACCTTTTGATATATATAAAAATGTATTTTAATTACAAGACCCAATTCAGCAGAATACTCATGATATATTGCCCATCAAGGGGTCTTGGATTAAATTCTTGTTGAGCAGGAGACTTGTTGCTCAATATTAACTGTTTGTCAGCAGATGAAGTTGTCACTATCTAGGCCATGCAATGACTGTTTTTACTCTCAGTGTAAAAAACAATGCAGTGAAGAGATGACCTATTTACTTCCTTCCAGTGTTATCTCTCATCTAGGATACCAAAATCAGATGCTTATAAACATAACATTGTAAAGGCCAAAATTTATCAGAATATGGAAATATATTTTTCATCCATAATGCTGGGGGTAAAAATAGAGCAGCAGCACAATCAACAGTATATTGGAATTCAATGTTGCTGCCCTTAAATAATGTGAGCTGAAATTCAAGAATAAGTGAAGGTTAAAAATAGAGAGCTGTTTCATGTGTGAATATTCTGGATCACTCTAGATACCCACTGTGAAATCCCTTTAAGAAATAACAAAAGCAACTTTTTTCTGACAAATTGCTTATTATAAAAAATACTGAAAATGCACTCAAGCTCTGTCTTTGTAGTGCATGTTTGAGAAGGGAAAATTCGGGTGAGGGAGATAAGATTTCTTCTGACAGTCCTTAGCATTACAAAACAGATGCCAGATTAACTCAGATTTTATCATAGTTCATTAATCCTCTGTACCTGAAAGCCAGAATCACACTCATGAAGTTCCAGACCTCAATGAAGGCTGAAAATAGATAATCACCACCTTCACCTCTGTCACCAAGGCTGTTGGCGGTAGTTGGTGGAGAATGAAAGCCTTTTCCAACAGGTGTCTGCAAGCACCATGCCAGGGCCATCACTCAGGTCAGGCAAGTGGTCAAAAAAATAAAAGTTTTACCACTTTTGCTAGACAGACCTGAGACCTTTGGGGAGCTCTCTGCCTGGTATACACCTGGCATAATACCAGAGTTTACCTCTGCAATATGTTACTGTGGTGCAGGAACCATTACACTTCTTGAAGATAAGAAAATTATCACTTCATCACCACAGCTCTCTTCCTATCTACTGATGTGGTTTTCCTTAAGTTCACTTACTGTCCTGCTGGGTTTCCCATCAGTATTTCAAAAACTGAAATTTACAGTATTGGAGGACACAGAATGGCTGCAAAATAAATCTCATGAATCCCCAACAAGCAGCACATGTCAAAGAACAGTGTGTGCTTGTGAATGTGTGTGTGAGACAGACAGACAGACAGGGAGGGGAGCTATGGGCTAGGCCATGCCAGCAGGTCCGATCCCCGCACAGGGAAAAACCTTACCATCCTCAGGTACAGTGTAATGTGCGTATTCAGGAAAGTAATCTTCAATTTTTGATTTCCCTGCCAAGACTTTTTCAGCCAGCATGTCCTGTTTATTCAAGAATAAAATGATAGAAATGGTCCGTAACCACCTGTCAAAAACAAACCAAATGTTTGTGTTATCTCTGACATGTTAGTCAACAAAAACTTATCACATTGCTAGGAAATTTACTGGCTATCCCTCTGTGGATAGTGTGCAATAGTGTAGACCATGCTTCAACAGAAAAAAAAAAGATTACTTAAATGATTGTTTTGATTGGTCTGCATCTATGCAGACCAATGTGTATATTTCTAAGGTCAGTAAATACATTTATAAAAACTAGGGTGGACATTGCTGAAGGGGGCAGGTTTCTGTATTTTTTTCTAAATTCTCTTTTCGATATCAAATTGGGAATATGATGACATTTTCTAGAAGCACCACAGTTCACAATCAGACATTACTGTCTGCTTTATTTGGTTGTGATAAAGGAAAAAAAAAAAAGCTAGAAAGCTCCCTTTCCTCAGACTGCTCTAAGGTACTGCTCATCTACACAGATATCCCATCTTTTAGCGTGGCCTGTATGACACCTGATGAATGGAAAGAAAATAATGTCTCTTTTCTTCCTCAATTAATCCATCACTGTGACAATGTGCCTTGGGATGTGCAGTTAACATTCCTCCTTCACTCTACCTTCAATCACTTCTCAGCGCAGAGCATACTCACAGGTATGTGCTGAAAACTTCATCACCTGATTTTGCAGATTGTTTTTACTTTTCTCTACCAGGAGCCCATTTGGGTTGCTATTTGGTTACGTACATGATTTACAGGCACTGTAGCAGCATGGCAATTTAATGGCAGTTCCAGTTAGGTTAGGTCTGAAGCATCATCCCCTAAGGCAGAGGCACCCTGTGCTCTCAGAGATGATCCTTACGAGAGCAGCTGCCCACATAAGGAACAAGCACAGTGAGCTGCTCCTTCTGCTGCTTTTGAGGAGATCAAATGTTCCTCAGAGGATCTTGGTCTCAGCCAAGCAGCAGGGATGCCAGGAAAGGGTTTCTCCTGCCTCCCTTGCTGCAGCCAGCCTGGGGGTGGCTGCCCTTCCCAAGCTGTCCCCATGCCCTACATCATTTTGGCAGGAGTGGTGAAAAGCCACGTGCACTGTCCCTGTGTCACAGCCCTTGCCAGGGAGGGATGTCATCATGGACACACTCTGAGACCGGGCCCAGCCTGGGCCTGATCTGAATAAACAATCTGAGCCTACAGCAAGGGAAGTCCTATTTTCAAAGGAGTTGAACTGTAATTAAAATGGGGAGGATGGGTGGGAAATGAGGTTTGTTTTACCTATTATTCCAGATACTTTTGAAAAGGTCCAGGGATTCCCGTAGTCTGTTTGTGTTATTGTCTTCCCTTATTACCATGTTGTAGCTACTGCAAGCCACAACGAAGATGATAGCTGTGACATCTGGGCAGAACACACAAAAGAAAGAAGGAAAGAAAGGAGAGAGAACAGAACATCTCTGTTATCCCAGCACATACTCCTCAGGGTAACACTGCCATTACTCACCAATCAGTCAAAAATACCAGAAAAAAGTTATCTGTAACACTGGACTTCTGTGCTAGTGAGGTACTGTGTGTGGATACGAACACTAAGCTGCTCACACTTCAGGGAATAAGTTCAAAATAAAACACGGAATGTTTTTACTTACCATTAAAGCATTGGATCCATTTTCTTCTCTCATCTCTCTGGCCACCTACATCAAACATGCTGTTAAAAAGCCATAGGATGTTATATCACTTATGTGCACTAGGAAAAAATCACATGAAGCATGCACAGCACGAGGGTTCAGTTTAAAAATATGAGAGCCCCAAGTACAGGGGCAGTAAAATATTGCCTGAAGAGGAGAGAGATCTGCTGATGCTGCGCTGCATGTCAGAGACAGCTGCACTGCTCCACCTGCCCTGCTCTGCCAGGAGAAGGCTATTGAACCCATAAAATGAGAAATACACTCTTCAAGGACAAGTGTTGGCCTTTCCAGTCCACATCAGCGCATATGGCATGTAATACTGCACTATAAACAAGTACAGGTTTCAGGATATTTCGAAGGGTGGTGGGGAAAGGGCATCTCTCTATGGAGGACATGAGGCAGCTCAGCCCTGTAAACACAGGCGCCTTTCTGGGCAAGGACTGGTGAGAGAAGCCAGTCTCTGCCTGTGGGTGTTCTAGAGACACAGCAAAAACCTTGGTCAAACACAGAGCTTGCTGCCCCCTCTGGAAGAAGGGAGGATTCCCACTGACTTCTGTGAGCTCTCATCCCCAAGGGTATCTTATGGTTTTACAGTGCTTTACCAATGCACCTGTTTTTACAAGAAGGCACACACAACCCTACTATAGAACATTGCAAATATACATAACTAATTAAAGATATTTTTGCAAAGTATGAGGTAATTTTACTAGGGTCTCTGGAAAGAGAGCTAAAAAGCCAAATCAAACAACAAAAATCCAGCCACTCCCATCCTAAGCCTGCTATACCATGCATACATGAACAGAGACATCTAAATGAAGCTGTTAAAAATGAGTATGATATTAATAAATCATTACTAACAGACTTACTGGAAATTTACTTTATCTACTTGAAATCTTGTTTCAAAAATCCCTGATGTCAACACTCTGCATCTTAATAGGTCCTGGAAATGAGAACACAGAAGTTGATTAGTAAGGCTTTTTTTCCTAACCTAATTTTGCTCTTAAAAGCTTGGAATATTATTTCCCATGAAAAGTCTTAAAGTTCAATCAGACCTGTTGGTAAACTGCCATTTGTCTGTACTGACATGGTAAAGATCACTGCATTTGGTTTGTGCACTCAGAAAGCAGAGACCTCATCTATGTTCTCCTAAATGCCCACTGAAACCTGTTCTTGATGGTTATACACCTTGGTATGTGATGAGGATAATGAATTCTGAAGTTACATAAAACTAAGAAAAATGTTATTCATGTTGTAAAGTCAAGTATTCAAATGTTAGAAAACTCCAGATTTACAGTTGCCTAGGCAACCTTAACTCTGCCCTTTTTTGTACTGAATGAGACAGGAATCCTATAGAAATAATAGCTTGTGACTGAGTAATTAAAGCTCTGTTACAGAGCACAAGGGAACAGAATTTAGGTCGTGCAGAAATATGACATTCTTTCCTATTTTTTAAACTAGCAATACTTTACAACTTAACCAACTCTCCTTTAGTAATTAAAAAATAATAATTTCCTCAATTCTCAAGGGGAGTAGGCAAAAGCAATTTATGATGCCTCCTTCCTGGATGGAAGGAGGCAGCCAGTGGTACAGAGTGCAGGCACAGCTTGCCTTTTTTCCCCTACCCTACTGTCTACTGCTTCTGGTAGCCAAGGCAAACCATGGCTGCTTTGACAGCTGCATGCACTCAGCTGAAGGCCATTTATTTAATACTTAGTAATTTTATATGTTACTGGCATTTTCTGTCACTTGTTGACTTTGTTATGATGCAAAAAAAAAAAAAAAAAAAACCAAAAAAACCCCCAAAAACCAGAAAGCAAGGGAAGAGAAGAAATAAGTTAATTTTACCAGTTAATTCAGCAAGGCAGCTAATACAGCACAACAGGACAAAAACAAAAGCAAAAGAGTATTCCCTCCTCAGAGCAAGTTTTCCACCTGCCACATACCAAGGGCTTTTTCTGATCTTTCAAGACATTTCTCCCAAAAGAAAATATCAGGAAAAATTTCTAGGTGATGAAAGACTACTTCAGGTAGAGAAAGGCCTCCCAGGAACAAACAGGCCAACTCTAATGTAGATAATGAAAGCAAAAATTAGGCTTTCCTTCACTGACTTCTCTCTCCAGGTGAGTGATCTTGATGCTAAAACCATGAGTTCTAGATGGAACAAACCCCAGTGCTAATTCTTTTGGTCTGAAAATGTCTTGAGTGATTGAGTAATTGATCCTATATTGGGTTGACTATAGTACATGCTTGTGGTTATGGACCTAAACTAGGTCTGAAGCAACAGGCTCTTCTCTGCATGCTTCCTTGGGTGGTCTCTTGCAAGTCACCTAATTTCTCTGAATTTCACTCCCTAATTGCACAGTGAGATTTGAAAATTCTGTTTATTTTTTAAGTGCATCCACCTGTTATATGCCTTGCGTTGTTAGACTGAATTATTCAGTGCAGGGATTCTCTTCTGCCACCTGTATTTGGAGATTATGATGCGGCCCACAATCCTGGCTGAGACTGCTAAATGACAGTGGGATAGTAGCACTGAAAAATAACAACTTCAGAATGTTTGCTGAAGAGATAACAAAGAAAAGCACATAGCCTGAGCTCAGGGAAGGCAGCTGAAGCCAGGCACGTGGTGAAGCCCCTCCTTCAAGACCACACCAGTTCAGCCTTAACATGAATGTGTTTGCCATTAGAGCACTCCATCAAGATGTATCACAGCATCTGGGAAAAAAAAAAGTACCGCCTTGCAAATGAGGCTTGAATAGAAACTCTGCTACCAGCAGGAGATGGGCACAGCCTGCAAAGAAGGAACCTGCAGGCCTGCAGAAAAGTTTGCAAGCTCTGCTGCTGCCACTGGTGCTCTCCCCTGAACCTGGACACCTCATTCACTACAAGCTTTTGCCCCTGAAGGACCCTTCTGATAGACATGGGATGTCTCCCTCTGGGACCACCTCCACCACTGAAATAAAGCATTGCTTCTCTGCATTTATGCTTTTGTTTTTTTTGGGTGGGACACAGAATGGGAAGCATGAAGACAAAACGGATCTATTACAAGAATCACCAGCGTAGATGTTACAACAGTAAAAGACAAGTTTGCACCACTAAAATGCCTCTACTTCTTTAATATCCATTACTTAAGCTGAAAGACCACATTTTGCTATACTGCCATATGCCCTATTTCAGCTGCAGTATGGATTAAAATAAATTACACAGAAAATCAAGATGAATGTCAGTTTTAGTTCAGACCCTACCCCATTATTTTTACTAACCTGATCTGTGGGTGTGTAGTCATCCATGCTGACGCTGTCAATTCTTTCTAAAAAGCTAGAAGAAAAATAAACATGCACTTAAATATGTACAATACCATCTAGTAGAAGACATTTCACTACCTTTTCTTGTTTACAGTCCTGCTGAGAAGTAAAACACAACCTGAATGGTAAAGTTAGGAGCCTGATTATTTCCATATATTGCTCAAGGTTACATTTTATAAGCCAAACACTTTACCCAGACCTTTCAATACAGCACTTTTACCATTATGCAGTACTCACAAGTGGTTCAAAATACAGTTAAAATGTTACAATTTTGTGAGGTCCACTAAAAAATACTACAACTAACCACAGATCACAACATCATGTGGTTGTTAAGACTTAAAAAATATTTTTGGATTAAATAAATAAAATGTGGCAAAGGGGTGCCTTTATTTAGTATAATGCTGATAAATTATAATGTTATGTTAATTATGATCTCAGTAATGTTAGCAGAAATGCTTGCTGGTATATACAAAAAGCTTTGGATTGACTTGCTACCCTCCAACACTGCAACTAAAGCACAGAAAGTGGAGATTAATAAATCTGATTCTCTGTGTCACCAAAACTCAGTGACACGCATGTAGTGAAAGAGACACAGCCGCAGAGAAGAGCAAGAGAAAAGAGAACCAGAAAATCAGCAGGGAACTACACTCTATGATTATTTAAAAGATTCTTCAAGCTTTAATTCTTTCCTAATATGTATTAGAATGGCAGCACTTATGGACATAAAAATGTGATTTTATATTTATTGCTAAAGAGGCAGGTTCTCCTCTCTCACTTCCACCCATTTCTTAGATCTCCTGTGAGTCTGGCTGGCTCATTTTCCCCAGACTGCCTATATGGCTTAGAAGCTTTCTTGAATTTCTACATTGTTATTTGGTATTTGGCAGTAAATATCCCATTGGCTGACATATCCCACTATAATATTATCAAGACTTCTTTATCAAAAGGCAAGATTTCCCCAGTTTTACCTGAGTGTGCATATGGAATACGTGTCCCACTTAACTGCAGTGGGAAAGAAAGAAAAAAAACAGTGAACTTTTGACTTAAAATGTAACTCGCTGTTAACACAGGGTCACACACACTGGCCAGTTGAAAAAATAGCCCCCTAAAAGCTGTTTGTAATTCTCATAGCAGTTTCCCACGGATATGAGCTGAAAGGAAAAGAAAATACACTGCATATATATTTACTTAATATATTTTTCCTTTTCAAACCTCCATTGTTATAGCAGGGAAACAAAATGCAGTATCTACAGTTAGAATATCCAGCTTTTCTTTCTGGACGATCAAGGTGTGATAGATAAGCACAGGATTAAAAAAAAAACCAAAACAAAACTGTTTAACACAACCCAACGGATGCCTGTTAGCAAAACTATGTGGAAGAAACTCTGAAGAAAAAGCGTATTTTCACAAATACTCCTTCCTTGCCAAAAGCCCTATAAATTTATATAAGGATATAAAACTATATTTTTATAGTCAGCTACAGTCACCATGGGGAAGCAGTTTGATTCAGGCTGAACCTTTTGGTCAGATAATTGTCATCACCTTGACTGAGCAAAGTTTAACTTCAGTTGTCCCACGGCTCACACCGACACCGGAGCAGAGCGACGCATTTTTAAGTGACACACCTATTATCGAGAGAACTCTTGCCTCATGCTGGCAGCACAGAACATGAAAAAAAGAAGGCAAATAAGCCCAAAGCAAAAATGCCTCCAGGCTGAAAGTTCCTGATTAGAGTAGTTTTCCTTAACATGGTTGTTCTTCTTTGTTCCAAAGTACAGACTATGTTTGACACAGAAAGGGATCTACTGAAGAGTGTGGACTGAACTCAAGTGTTTGTGCAGAAATACAACTCCATCACAAACCCTGCAAGACAGTGTGAATTGCCTTTTTTGCAGAAACAAGTCTTGTGAAGTTGGTTCATAAATCAGAGACAATAACATCTTGTCTCCACAGTACCAGGACCATTTTGGCAGAACTTATCTGAAATGGTTCAACACAGTATTAAGTACTAACTCACAACTTTCTCACAACAAATACTTAAGGTAAGTTTTTGGTTGTTTGCACTTACGTGTTTGAAACAGGCAAATCATGGTAAGGAACAGAGGAGCAAGGAGTAATGCAGTTACACTACACACAATCCATGGCAGGTTGGGAAAGAGGCAAGTCTCCTAATTAGATATCCTACTTATGAGCTGAAGTCATCTTCCACTTCTTCCCAGTAGAAAGACCAGTTTTGAATACCCTGAACCCTGAACTGCAAGACCACAGCTAAGAGAGAGCCAGCTCTGACAAATACAATGTGTTTAAAAAGTGTCATTTGACACAGCAGCTGTACCATTTATGCTTTTAAGGTTGCTGTCTGCATGTAAGCTGTATTAAAAGAAATGCAATGATTTACAAGGTTTTACCTGCCACCTTGCTGTAACAAGCTGGAATGGTATCACTAGCATCCAGCTGCTATTAGGATTGGGATAATTTTTGTAGCTTTATAGGAAATTAACCTTTTCAGTGTGTGATGAACAGGCTTCCTAAGATTTCTTCTGCAACGACATTGTTAAGTGTGCAATGAGATTTCTTACACAGAGAAACACAGACAGCTACACTCCTACCTTTTCAAAAGAAAAATCAGTTCTTGATTATCCTTCATATGAACACCTTACTTGGCTAATTAGAACATCATCAAAAAATAGTCCTGACAGGCAAATGTACATACTGGGTACAAGAAATGGATTCCAGGTGAGATAGGGAGTCAGTACTGCCTCATTTCTAAACACACTAACTTCATTCTCATTACCGTATTAAAATGGGAAAACTGAAACTACTTTTCTAAACTGCTTTCTTGAGAATGTTAACTTCATCTAATTGTCTTGAATAATTATGTTTTGACAAAATATAGATTATTTTATACAGATCTATAAATATATACATAAAGATCAGCAAATTTTGAATTTACATGACTGAAATTCCCATTTAAAGAGCCTTAAAGTACAAAAAGATCAACTGTGGCAATGCTAATGTCTCAACTCAAAGAATCAGTGTGAGGAAAACATAGTAACAGAAGAATGAATAAGAAATGGACACCAAATATCACTTACTCTCTTTTTAGATTTTTTTTCAGCTCAGGGATGTAATTATTTTCACAGAATCGTGCCTTTTTACAATACTAACAGGTCTTCTATTTATCTAGCTTCTATAGAAACCCATACTCAGGATTTCCATTAAGTGTGCAGTGACTGTTTTGCAGGCATGTGCAATGAACTTCAAATTCATACATTCAATTCAACAGTGAATAAAACAATAACATGATACAATATTTACATTTCTATTTCACAGTTGTGGTTTTACTTATAAAGGATTCATTCAGATAACTAGTATGACATTTATGATCTTTTAAATTTTACATAGGGCGCTTTACATTTCCTTACATGGAATAGCAGAAACTATCATTTTCTTAAGAAATTAATTAGGCAAGGTATTGGAAGGAAGGTCTCCTCTGCTCTATTTGGAAATGCAGTGGTTTGGTTTAGCAACAAATTAAAGCAAACTAAAATGTACCAATAAAGTAAAAAGAAAAAAAAAAATGAGCTACTGACATTATTATATCTATTATTAAGCTGATCTGTAGTTTTATAAATATCTTCAGTGAGTTTCCTAGGAAACTCAGCTGACACTTAGTTTGACAAGCAATCTCTAAATTTTATATTATGCAAGCTGTGAACACAAAAGTACAGGTTTTAGATGTGCCTGCCAGTGCATGTGGGAACTATCAATAAGCATTATTCTCTTTAAAAACCATGGCAATTTGAGCAGCAGTAGCAGCTATATAAGAATTTCTGAAAAAAAGGATTCATAAATGCACAAATAAAGAGAAGGTAATCGTACATGAACATTCTTTTCTCTCTGAAAAAATCACTACATGGCTCTGTGTAGGTATTCTGACTCCACAAACAAAATGACAATTAAAAGAAAAATCGTGTCTTGAGAATAATATGATCGACAGAAAACCCATGCTATATTTGTGAGAGCTTACTTCAACATCTAAAGAATTGGAAAGATGAAGTGCTAAATCACTGATCAATACAACAAACTAGGTATTTTAATAACTCTTGATTTTCTTCAACCATTTTTATGCTCTCACTCGAACATTTCATTGGCCTTACATCAAAAAATTCCCATGGAAAACAAGAAATCAACCTCATTCAAAATGCTTGTCTCTTTAAAAGGAAAAGGTATTATGGCAAATCTTTAAGGTTTTATGTTCTCAGAGTGAAGAATCTCAAAACTATCTTCAGATAAGTTAAGAGCTTTGCAAACATCTCAGCCAGGCTCAGTAACTATATATATATATATATATATATCTGTATGTCTATGGCACCATCCAGCACTAGGACTTTTAATTCTGCTCTCCTTGGATATGAAGTCACAGGTGAGGCAGATACTTCACAAGAAAAACACACACCCCAAGTCTCTAGGGAGGTGAAATGGAAATACTTTTTCTTTTTAGTTTCTGCTGCAGTTCTCAGGGCCAACATCAATATTGCACTTTTTTTCCCCCTTCCCCCCTATATATATATATATATATATATATATACATATACATATATATACATATATATATATATAAATCAGCTAAGCCATTGCAATCCTGTTAATATTTCCAGCAACATTTGAAACAGGAAACTGTGGATTTCTGTTTTTTGAGAATACCTGAATACTTTAGGCTCTAAGGTTGGGCTTCAAGCAAACTCACACTATCCTGATGTATTTCTAGGTAACTGAGAAAGACATAATGAAAACAGCCTCCAGTAATATTCTAACCCCTAAAGGATTCATTTTCCCAAGTAATTTGCTGAAAATATCAGCAGAAATCCCTCAGAAGGCTTGGCAAAATTTAGTGGCTAACGATTTTCCTGCCGAATTTAAATAATCACTATATTTTAAATACGGCTTTCACGTGCTAGAGGAGCGCTCCCCTTCTCCGCCTCCACACCACTCTGCAGCCACTTCCCACCAGGAGGCAGCATTCGCGTTGGGGCACAGCAGGGCAGAGGGAAGAGGGAGAACCAGACCTGTTTGGGATCCACCCTGGCTCACCCAGTTGCCGCTGTTGCGGAACAAAACACCCAAACCAGACACTGGAGTGCTAACGATGCTGCTGGAAGAGAGCGTCACCTCCAGCAGGGTTGGGACCCACGGATCGGTGATGTGCTTGTCACACGGCTTTGGCACCTGCTTCGTGCCCCGTGTGCTCGCGGCAGTAGGAAGGCTCTGTTTCACCGCGACCCCGCTCCCCGCATCCCTCCGGCCGCGGTGGCACGGGCGGTGACCGCCGGGAGGGGGCGCTCTCTGCCCGGCTCCCTTCCCTTCCCTTCCCTTCCCTTCCCTTCCCTTCCCTTCCCTTCCCTTCCCTTCCCTTCCCTTCCCTTCCCTTCCCTTCCCTTCCCTTCCCTTCCCTTCCCTTCCCTTCCCTTCCCTTCCCTTCCCTTCCCTTCCCTTCCCTTCCCTTCCCTTCCCTTCCCTTCCCTTCCCTTCCCTTCCCTTCCCTTCCCTTCCCTTCCCTTCCCTTCCCTTCCCTTCCCTTCCCTTCCCTTCCGTCTCGCCGTGAGGTTTTTTCTCTAACACAGGTAAAACGTATTTAGCAAAGAGCTTCTGAATTCACCTTGCTTATCCCTGTTTTCAGTTTGCATTCCCGTACTTGTGCATGGCCTGCCAACCTCCCAGCAGAGCTCATGCTGCGCTGCCCGGGTCTGCATGGGGATGACCAAAAACCGGTGGGGTTTATCCACAGAAACACACCCTCACCTATTTGCACCTCCCATTTCACCAGCAAGGAGAGCTTGCTGTGTCAGGAGATGAAAAGGTTAAACAGGACACCAAGAGGGAGAGCAAAGTACAGTCATGCCCGAAAACTGCCAACTCCTTATCCACCCAGGGAAGTTTGAGGATCCGTGGTTCAAAGGATCTGCCCAGCCCTCTGCTTGGCCAGGGGGGATGCAGCGGCTGGAGCTGGGTCACCACCAGCCTGCTGGGGACCACGGACAAGTGAGGGAATTGTACAGCCTTTAGCAAAGCCATGTGTTTCCCTGGGGCAGCACCAGCCACTGTGCTTGCTCCAGAGGGAGGGGCAAAAAGGATGGGAAAGTCTCAGGCCACCGATGATGACACCTCTCCTGGACACCCAAATTTACTGCATGAGCATGACTGGGAGTGCGTAATCCGTCCCGTTTTGTCCCTGGCCATGGCAGCTGCCCCATGCCCTGGCCCCAGCCATCATGAAGTCATCAAGAGCACTACTGTCAGGAGAGGCTTCACTGGTACCAGCCAACAACGCTCCCTCGCCATCGCACAAAGCAGGACAAGTCCAGTTGGAACCCTATTTACTGATGACAGCTTTGGCCAAGACACTAAAAGCAAAGACAGATGATGATGGCTGCAACCAAGGGCTCACAGACCATTCATCAGGCAACCTTCTCCTGCAAGGAGCCAGACTGCTGGCGGTGATTTGGGGCACATTTGGTGAGGAGGTAGAAAGATGGCCAAAATATGTAGTTCTCCTGGTCTATGGGTTTGGTTAAGGGACTTTCCTAGCAGACATCCATTTCAGCCTCACTTTCTCCACCGCTAAGTATGTGCTGCAGAACATCTCTAAGCTTCACAGGCTTTGGTACGTGTCCAGCTATTAATCTAAACAAATGCACAAAGAGTTCAATTGCATTACATATTTCAGATATATGAGTAATACTCCCCTTCTGTTTAATAAGAACAATCTCACTTTTAACTGAAAATACATGAAATAAACTAAAAAATGAATAAACAGTATTTCTTCCATAACTGTTTGCCCCCACTGGTTCCCTAAATTTGTTAAGAAGCAGTGCAAATTTTGGGAAATGCATTTCTTCCTTCTAAATTTAGCAAACTAACCACTTCTTGGCTTAGCAGATGTTTTTGCTTTCTGAGCGAGAGGCCTATGGGGATCATCATTAACCCTCTTCTTAACATAAACACTGACTAAGACTTAAATCTGGAAAACTGTCATTCACACAGGAAGGTTAACAGGCTCCAGCAGAAATGGGACTCATCATCTGCAACTTCTGCCCCATGGGATCTCAGAGAACAGGGAAGATGACAGGCAAAGAAAGAAAAAAGAAGAAAGGTAATTTATTTACTTATTTTAAAAGGGACATTATTTTTCTACTGCGTGTGCTCAGACATTTTATTCCCAGGGGTGCAAGTGGTGGAGCCACTGCAAAACACAGACTAAGAATGAAGCACTGATTAAAATCTGAAGCTTAGACTGGCACATGCAGACCCTCCTTCTGACCAACTTGAATCCACTAAATTCAGTGTATCTCCTTCTTCCTTGTGAGTAGATAATCCAATCCTAGGCAGACAATCGTTACGTGCATATAGATACACCCATGGAGTGTTTATACATATACAGATTTGAGTTCTGCAATACAAGGCTACACAGAACACATTCTGCAGTCATAAGTGCAATTTTGAATAGAGGACCAAAAGATAAAAACCTGAAAACAGAAAGCTCATATTGTGGTATCCAGAGAGATCTGGATCCTGACTGCTTTGTGAGCTCATGTATGGCAGATTAGGATCTCTTTATCCACTGTTAGAATGAAACAACTGTTTAACATCTTCCAGCAACTACACAGACTGGTGCTGGAAGGGAAGCTGAGAATACCTGAAACATCATATGACACACGTGGGCAGAATGCAGCTGATCCATCAGGACCTTCAAAATGTGCCTTTTGACAGAATAACAGATTAAAATGTCCCACTACCTAAAGTGCATTGAAGACCTCACCTCCATCTCTTCTGGCGAACTCTTCTAAAAGAACTTGGACTTTTATGTTCAGGAAAGCTGAGCTGTGGGAAAAAGCCTTGATAATACTCAAAGCCGTAACATGCATCAGGTTTATAAGCACCAGATACATACCACAGCATTATCAGGAGATGTAAAAAGTTAACAAAAAGTATTTTCACTGGATCTTGCAAGTAGAGCTTCCCCTGTTGCTTACAATTTTATCTTGTTGTCACAATAGAAAATTGTTTCAGTGCAACTTACACATTCTGGTTGATGGTTTTGTTTTCAAAAATCGTTGCACTGTAGAGATCTTCCTAGTGTACACAAATTCAGAAAGTACTGTGAGCCTGAAGAATGTCAAATCCAGGTTAGAAACAGCAATGGTTGTTGGAAATTGAACATCCCTTACTCTGGTGGAAGTGGTTTGGAATAATAAGTCTGTTATGGTGACTGCCAGAAAGGAAAAACCAGTTGGACTGGAGGTTTCTACAGATGAGAAAGCAGAAAATACCCAAATGGGAGAAACAAAAGTAAAAAAAAACCCAAAAAAACAGACTGAAGAGGAAGTCACGAGAAATTTGTGTTTACCTGTGGCATCAGTCCAAACTCGGTGCAAGAGAACTTGCTGCCAGTAGTTCTCAGGCCTAAAATCAAGCCAGATGATTCCAAAAAGAGGATCCTAATACTCTCTTGAAAACTCAGATGAAGAAAAGTGAATTCTTTAGGGTGGTGAAGGCTCCTGGCCAGAAAAAGCACACATGCATGTTTCTTACTGTTTTTAGACCTGTATGCTTTTGCTGACATGTAAATGAAAGAAACAGCATGTTAGAATCCTGAACAAAATGAGAGTCTATCTGTTGGGTTTTACCTATCATGCTTGTCAGGTGTTGACATGTCCAAAAGAACTGACATAGTTGGAGTCTGAGTGAGTGCTGGGGTTAAACAGGAGAAAGGCAGTAGGTTTAAGGATTAAAATTTGAATCACAGGATCAGCTCTCATGAGAATGTCTTGGAGACTCCATGACCACAGGTAGCATCTGGAATTTCTACGGTAAAACCAATTCAAAGAATATGAGAGCTCCTAACAACCACCCTACCAGAGAAGAAGCTTTCTGGGATTGCATGTAAAACCTGAAGTATGCCATCAGTGTAAACTAAGGAAACAGAAGAATATTTCTGTGGAAAAATCAAGATGGCAAACAGCTTCCTGCACAGTGGAAAAAAAGAAACTCTTAATGTTGACCTTGCAGAACACCTGGTACAATTTCTTTTACCTTACTGCAGTTTTGGAAGTGTGGCGGGAGATATATCTGTTCTGCACTCCTTAATCCTTGTCCCAGCTTTAACAGTGCACTCTCATACCTTTACCTTGTGTGAAGGACATTTTTCACTAAAGGTAAAGGTCATGCTGGACACAACTCTGTGAGTAATCCTTTGATGTGCTGAGCTGTGGTGTGGCTCACCAGCTTCTTCTCAGTTGACACAGGATATTACCTTGTCAAAATACAAGGCAAGAAAATTTACGTAACAGGGCAAAAATCAATGGCTCAGGAGTTAAAGGACCGAAAGATGATGAGGACTGACATCCTTCCAGCAGCTCCTGAACATTTAACCCCCAAACACCCAACAGAACCACTTCACCCATCATTCAGAGTTAGACCTGTTGCCTTTCCTTGAGCAAAGCACAGTGACACAGCAACTATTCACCTTCAATGGGAAGGACTCAAAGCTTGCTCTTCCCAAACTTGCTCATGTCAGGCACCAGAATTTATCAGGGCTTCCCTAACTGTAGTCTAGAGCAGACAGGTTATCCTTCTTATTCTCATGCACAACACACTCCAGAGCTATTAATGAAAGCTAGTATCAGGTAAATATCTGTATATGATCATCTGCCTTAGAAATTACCAGGTGAAAGTAATAACATCACGCAGAGGTCTAACAGTACAGATAAAAATGCCAGACATAACCATTAGAGTCATAAGAAAATTCCTGTATCATTACAAATGCTGCTGCTGAGATGTTTTCATTAAATCAACATTATTTTGCCCATTTTAGAACAGAATATATTTAATCACTGAATGTATTCAAGCAACTGGTCACACCACCTACGGCTTGGCTGAGTGATTACCTCGGGTAGCTGGAGGAAGGCATGGAGCTAAAGCAAGAAGATGAATTGTTACTACAAAAATGGAAGGAGAAGAATGCAGTAACTATATCCAACTTGCTAATAATTGGCCTAATTCCATTTAACACCTATAAGCTATTTAAACAATGGTTATAAAACTCAGTGTTAAAAACTAGCCCTACAACCCTGCTAACTGTACATTTGAGAGGAAGTCACGTTAACAACTGCTTACTATTAATAGAGCATTTTGTGAAAAGCATTCCTAATGCTGCACTCCCTGTATGTTTCTTTACATTCTCATCAATTTTACTTGATTTTTACAGTGCACAGTGCACTTGTACTATTAAAACAACATACAATGAGTTGAGTTTGAGGAATGAGGAAAATAATTATGCAACAAACTGATTATGTCCTGCTTCAAGTTACTTTAAAGATTAGGTTATGCTTCTGTTTTTAATCTCTCTACTCTGTACCCAATAGGTAGTTGCCATTTCTTGTGTCTGGTTTATGAAAAGCTGGAGCAAAGAGAATTTGACACCATGGGCAATCCTTGTTGCTCCCTGCGTGGCCTCCACACTGAGATGTTGGCTGCCACCATCTATGGGAGAGCTTGGGAGGGAGAGGGTTGAGCAGCACTGGACATGCTGTGCTGGTGCTGCAATACAGCAGCATGGCCCAGCCAGCCTGAGGATCTGCAGGGAGCTACCTGGGAGCCTGGCAGCTGCAGCTCCTTGCAGGATCGTGGCCAACATCACCACTCTTCAGGGCATGATAGGGCTACTGTAATAGGGCTTTTACAGCTGAAAAGTCACCCTGCCACTTCCTAGGAGCCAGTGCTTTGTACCATGTTCACATCTGCAAGAAAGTGCAGAAACTCGATAAAAGCTACCTTATCAAAAAAATCCACCAAGGTCAGTTTAGAATATCCTGGACTACTTTTAAAACTCCTAAAAACAGGCACTGAGAAGGAAGCTGAACTTCCTAATTTGTCTTCTCCATCCATATAGTTAGTGGAAAAAATGTGGAAGATTTATGCAGTAGCAGCTGGAAAAGGTTGAAAACGGATATACAAATAAGGCATAAATGTCAGAAACCCAAAGCTACATGTCAGTTCAGATCTCAAAATGTTGTCTTTTCTCTCTCTCTCTTTTTTTTTTTTTTCTTTTAAAGAGAAGATTAAAAACCCCATTCCCAGCTTGAATGTAACCTGTGGAACTGAAAACCAGGAATCATTTGTTCTCCAAATATGGAACGGTCACTCATGTTTATGCAATGGTTTATAGCTGCCTACATATATAGGCAGGTCACCCTGTGGTCAGGCTCAGAAGCCGGGTGTAAGTTTTGTATTTTCAGGGAGAAAACTAGATGCCTTTTTATAAATTTGCTTCTTCTTTCTCACTGGAAACACAAGGATGCCTAAAACAACAAATTCCCTAACAGGTTCTCTTTTCCTTACCAAACCGTGTGTACGACATGGTGGCTCAGACGCTGGGATATGCCGAGAAAAAGAGTCCCCAGCACTCATCCTGAGGGTGAGGACGACTCTTGTGATGACCTCTAAGGATCTGAACTGGTTTCACAGAAAGAGAAACCAAACTTCTAATAAAAAAGTTCTTCAGGCTCAGGAGAGTTGGGTGCCTTCAGGAAGTAGAGGTGGAAGGATCCAAAGTGGAATGTAAGGAAGAAGAAGAAGGACCTTTATCCTCTGGGATTTCAGCTCCACAATGAAATGAAACTCTCAATCACACAGAGTTGGACATTTTTCAAACAATAAATCTGGGAAGTTTCATTAAGTGATACCAGACCTAAACTTAAAGTTACAGACAAAGCTTCAGCGAAGGAATATCCTATTGAACAACTGTCTTTGCCCAGTACCTACAAATTTACTTTTTAGATTGACTGTATATTATTTATAAAAATGGTCTTCCCTCCCCTAAAAAAGCCTTTCTTCAAAAGGCTTTTAATAATGAAGTGCACTACAATTCAGTGAAAATTAATTAGGGAGTAGACATTGTATTGAAATCATTACAGAAACAGAATTAAACAACAAAGTTTTGTTGTTGTTTGTTTCTTCTACTTCCAATCAAACATGATTTCTGATCCCAAATATCAGAGCACAGGTATGGCAGCCAAATCTGCAAGCATTTATTTTAATCAAGTAAGCACACTGATAATTGCTAATCTTATAATCCCTTCAAATTGTTAGTAACCTCCTGAATTAGATTACTAATCCAGTCCTAATACCTGCGCTACAAATACTGATCTGCTCTTAACAAATGCCTGTACTGAAATGTGGTATCATGCATCAAAGCACTTCCTTCAGAAGAATAATAACTTTGCTTTGTGGGGCATTACTTTGTTTGGGGGTGCCTTTGCAAAAATTTAAAGCAAATCCAAAAAGTACAGGCTTACAACACAACTGTGATATTTTGAAAGCAAAAGCCATTTATTGCCTCAGCAGACACTGACACTTCATCTGTTTTGCAAGATGTTTTTTTTGAGGTCTCAATGCAACTCATTCAAAAAGTGAAAACAAATAATACTCATACTTAAATGAACTGTTTTTGACTATGGTTTCTAAATTTCAGTATTTTAAAAATCATTTCTAATACCTTGAAAACCCTACAACAAATCAAGACATGTAAATAATAAACAACAACACATCTTTAGGACATGTATCTTCATTTATTGGTTACATGTTGGATTTGGGGCTGCTCTGACCTAAATTCAGGTCAACCACTGCAATGCACTTCTGAGCAGCTTTGGTGTCAAAACATCATGTGGACAAAAGCCAAATCAGAGAAGTGAGAAAATGGGGATGATTCCAACCTTTCTTAATGCCTTGTGCTTGTGTTTCTCCCCATCTCAACACTGAGAAATTGTATGATGGGCTCCACCACCACCGTTTGTGGATGTCCTGGGCCACCTCTGCTCCTCTAGAAAAGACATGGGCAGCCCATGCCAGCAGGAAAGAAATTATGACCAAAATTAATCTGGAGTGCACTGAAAAACTGCTGACCCTTTCCTCAAAACTGACACCATTTTCAAGGTGAGCATTTTTCTCACAGAAGCTACAAGGAAGAGGGAATTTTAATAACTGTAGAACAACAGTAGGTAAAATAAACACAAACAAATGGCAAGACATTCTGACTACATGGCAGTTTTCGAGCTTCCCTGTACCTTTTTTATTATGTCAGAATGATTAAATATTTCAGATATACAGAAAGACTAAGAAGTTGAGTGCAAGAAAAACTTTCATTCTACCGAGACTCACTCATAAGCATAGTTTTAAGGATGTAAGTAATGCTACTGAATACACCAAGATCCTTGGAATTCAATGGGACAAGCACTCATGCTTAAAAGATCAGTAATGTGTGCAAAATTATGGATCTCTGGATCCTGAATGAAGGTTTTCCCCCCTCAAAGCAAATAAACACCCCACTCTTCACTCACTGCAGCCCAACTCTAAACCCCACAGTCAGAAGTACTGCCCAACACTATGTGACATCACACCACGTCTCTGTACTTAGAAAGTACAGAGGTGGCTTTTTATTCTGGGGAATGATCACAACTATGCCATTCTCACAAGTGTAATTATCTTGCTATTAAGAGTAATCTGTAATTTTTCAAAAATCCAGCAGCTCTAGATACAGACTGTTAGTCCTCTCTTGTATCTTTCAATGCTTAGCACAGGATATAATAAATGCAAAAAAACCACCCTACCTAACAGTGGCTTTGCCCACATGTGACCCAAGGGAACCACTAGTGCACATTCCACCACCAGCACTGACAGGCTCCTCTGCAGCCTCCATCAAGCCACCAGGATCAGCAGGCTTTACCTCCTAGAATGGCACATTGTATTTTAAATACTTCTCCTCAGTATAACGTGGCTGATCGTATGGGGACGAAGACACAGCCTAGGTCAGTGTCCTTCCACTTTCCAGGAAGTGCCTGCTGTCTCCCTGGTGACTGTCATGGACAGTAGGATTTGCCACACCAAAACAGGGGCTGGCCCATAAGCTGAGGGTGCCCCAGGACACTCACTCCTTATACAGCAAGACCTACACACTGATCTGTTGAAACAACTAGGAAAACTCCATAATTTGCCATCATTAATACCAACTTGCTTCTTGAGAAGAACAGCCACACAAGTGCTAAGGAGGTTTTGTTAATAATTCATGCAGGATTTGCTTTCCAGCGTAATAGATTTTCTTCAGCAGTTCACCTTAAAATGTTTTCTGTTCTGGCAAGGAGTACAACATCATGCAACACCCATGCTCTGTTTAATTACATCAGAAGAACAAAAAAAAAACCAGAAAAGTGAATTAAGCTATAGAAGCTCAGCTCTTTACAGCCCTTCCTCACCTCTATCCTTTTATAAAGTGTTTTTAAGTTAAATGTTTGCTATGAGAATCTGAATGACTATGGTCTTTATCTTTACATGTGACAGAAGAGAGAGGCGCTGGAAGTAGAATACAAGAGCATACCATTGGTGATTCAACTAGACTTTTTTTGTATTTACTGCTTCAAAGACAACTGCACTGATTATCACCATAAGTGTGGTAATGAGCTGGCTACGATTAAAATTTAGAGATACCATATAGACACCAATAGTCAAAGGCATGCCCATGCATAACACTGAAAATTCAGTGCCATGAGGGATTTAAAGTAAGAGTTTTATGAAAGAACCAGTGCACTGTGGCATCATAATTTCTACTGAAATGATCAATGTTTAATATTAAACATGACCTACAATTGTTAAGGAAAGGAATGGAATGAAAGATATAATGAGAAAGCAATGTTTTAACATTAATAAATAAAAATAATACTGCAAAATGACACCTAACTGAGAAAGTGAATTATGACATGACATGAAACACACATGCAGTATTTTGAGGGAAAAAAAATGCATTTCCCATAAACCCACAACCAAACATTTTTAGGCAGTTCATATTTTCTGTAACTGTTAATAAATCCATTTACCTAGAAGAGCACAAAATCTAGACAAGATATATTTTATTCTAACTATCCCCAGAACACACATTCAAGTGATCAGGACTGCCCCAGGTAGCCATACAACATATTTAGAGTTTTACAGATACATATTGATATGCATTTTTATTGGTGTTGAAGAGCTTTGTTCTATTATTCAAATAATCTACTGAGCATCTGAAGGAACATCCCTGAACACAGAAAGACAAAGAGAATTATGGAAGGAGCAGTTTAGATAGAAATATATCAAAATTGAAACCATGAAAGAAATAAAGGTTTGCTTATTTATAGTACAAAAGAAATTCCATCTGGTCAGGCTGTGGGTTTTTTCTTGTAGAAATTAAACAGGAAATTAATTTCTCCCCTTCCCCTTCTTACAAAGCAAGGCATTTTCACTTATGATGCCAAAAGCTTGATATTTGTAGATTTGTCTGCCATCAGTCATTAATCAGCCTCATACAGTTTATAGGTAGACGGATATTTCCTGACAGATACAGAAAACAGATTTAGAACCGAAGCCGAAAATTATATAAAGACAGATATATAGCTACACATCTTAGCACCCTGGAGTACATTTCCAAAAATAAACTAGTCAAATGGTTATCGTCCTAAAAAAGCTGATTGCATAAGCATAATTACACTAAACACAAGTACCTGCACTATCTCTGTGCATGTTATAAATAGTTCAAAGTTACATTATACAGTCTTATTCTAAAACGCTATTGTTCTAAGTTCATGCCTTCTCTCACAATCTTTTCTAAAAAGGCTCTCAGCTCTCACCGCTAGCTATTTTCTGTCACTGCTATAGAACTTGTTAGAATCCAAATACACTACTTCCACCTTGCAATCTGCACTCATTAGCCAAAGAAAAATTCCAGCAGTTAAGAAAGTGGCTTGATTCTATCACTCTTTCTCTACTGATGACCAGGATTCCTCGCTTGCTTACAGGGTCTTAATTTTTAACTCAATAACTTTTTGTCATCTTGTTAAAAAAACAACTGAGAGAGGCATGTATTTCAGGATACAATTTATTCAAGATCCTCTTCAGAGACCTTAAGCTGAGACTGTTGAGAAGGATATTCAGTTGGATCTAAAAACTGAAAAAATCTCGTGCCAAGTATGAGATGAGAGAAGCACTATCTGCTGGATGCACACTGAGGAGAGAGTGCCTGGGTTTTTTCCCCACCTGTCTTGCTTTGTGACATAAAATTCCACTTGCTGAATTTGTGCAAGAAGGACCAAATCTCAGCCTAGCAACAAGTAGAAAGCGAGCATAAAAAGCACCTCTGAAAGGAGGGAGATGAACTGGCATTGCCAAGCATTACCACATAACACTGTTCATCAGCATCAGCTCAGCACTCAGACAATCACCACTGTGATAACACAAAACATGTATATTTTTCATTAAAGTGGTTAAATCCATCAGTGATGAGTAGCTGCTTGATACAAACTCCAAGTTTAATTCATCTGTCATTTAAAGGTTAAGACTAGGGGGGCAAATCTAGCCCCAAGGAGGAGGCCCTCTGTAAGCAAGAGCAGTTCTGCTGTAGGACACAAGCACGACAGTGCTGTGGGAGGGGAACCTTTGCATGACGTTCTGCTGACAGCAAGGGTTTAGTTTAGAAAGAGGATACAGATGAACTGTAGTTTGTAGCAATGATGACAACTCAAAAAATATCACCTCCTCAGCTCCATTTCTGCATGTTGCATATGCAGTAGGTAGTTCTTTCTATACATGGTATACAATAAGGAATGCAACAACTAAAAGCAAGCCAGCTGATATTACTTAAAATTACTGAAATAACTGAGCATTTCTAAGAAAATGTACAGAGACTCGAACAAAAGACAATTAACAACAGCCGAAAAACACCTGTATGCCTTACTCAATTATTTTACAGAAAATAAGGATATTTCTGTCTTCTGTAGGGTATTTATAACAAAGATTTTTTGATGTTTAATCTCATAGGGGCAGACTTTTTTCTGCCCTGTGTCTAGCTCATGAAACAAGTGTCTAGCCATGTTTCAGCTGCTGGAGGGATTAAGTAATTTCTTAGAGTGGTCAGGCACTGAAATAGGTTGCCCAGTGAGGTGGTGGAATCACCATCCCTGGAGGTGTTTAAGAGGGGTCTGGATCCAGCCCTGGATGATGTGGTTTAGGGTTTTACAGGGGTAGTGTTGGGTTCATGGTTGGACTTGGTGATATTACATGTCTCTTGCAGCCTTGATGATTCTATGAATCTAGGTAAACATGCAGCTGTGAGCTTATTCTACTCCCAGTGAAATTAATCCAGCAATCTGACCTTCTTTCTTAGAATGAAATCAAGCACACTTTGCAATTTATCTTTGAAGCTCATCAAGGGGTGTGGAGGCTCCTAAATTCATCACATTTGTAGAACAAGTAAGAAGGGTTTTTCCCAATGTGTTAGGAAATCCAGTATCATTACTTCAAATTATGTGAGTTGAGAATAATGGAGCAAGATGTGGAAATGAAGAAATAAAAAGAGATAAATATCAAAGAAAAGACCATTTGGATAAGAAAGAGGAAATGCTGAAGTAGATCTTACGAAACTCACATTACAAAGAGAAAAAAAAAAAACACCCCCAGGATAGGTACATAAGTATGTATTTGAGAAAATTATACCTCAGATATTATCTTCATAGTGATCCACAGGCATACAGAGAATCACTGCAGACGTCTACTGAAATTTAAATTAGCTAGCTCAGTTATGGATAGCAGTATATCTGCTATGTCAAGGCTTTAGCACCTGAGTCTTGTATTTTAGAAACCTGGCTGTATTTAAGCTTATTTTTCTGCACAGGTGCCCAGACTGGTTAGGTTAATGGCAGGCTGGGTGTGTCCACACGGGCTACAATTGCACCTGTAGTCTGTGTCAAAAGATTCTAAGAGCCTGAAAAGGAGCTGGCAAGAGAAGAAATACGGGGGGGGGGAGGGGGGGGGGTGGAAAACTTCTGAATTTGGTAAATCAGTGGAAAGTTAAGGCCCATGTACAGCAGCTTCTTCATCAGAGACTGTGGAACAGAAAATTACATCTCTTGCTCTTACAAGGAGTTTACAAATACTATGTCCCTGCAAAGGTTTTGCAACTATATATAATAATGCCAGCTTTGATCTGGTTGTATTTAATTCACTACCTAATTAAAACAGTTCTATCTGCCAAAGTTAATTTAAGCAGTCATATGTTAACCCAGCAAATTTTCAAGAAATCTTCTTCCTTTACAATTATATTGCCGTATGTTAATATGATGGCTTTTAATAGATTTTTTGTTTACATACATGTCATAACTGACCCACTGAAAGATTGTATCCTAGTATCTGAGTAAAGTAGCATCTGTTCTATGTTCCCCTGTAGCTAGCAGTTTCACAGCAACTATTACTTCAACTTGCAATTTTTTGCATCACTAAGAGCTCAGTGCAATTACTTCCTAAGTGTGCCATCTCTGCTCTATGTTTCATTCAGTAAAATCTGTTTTATGGGTGTTTTAGTGGCGAGCTGAGCTGTAGAAGCTATAATTTGTGAGCTGGATGTGACGTACAGCCTCGCAAGCACACTGATTTATTTATTTTGCTTACTCCTGATAACACTGAGATGTGTGTCTGAAAGGCCAGCACGGCATCCAGTGAGCAGGAGATTCCCCACCCTTGCTGCCTGCCTTGGCTTCCTCCCGGGGCTGGGACAGGAAATGCAGCGGTTGCAATACACACAACTCCCAGCCCTCCTAAGCAGTGTCAGCACTGCAAGGCCACTTCGTTTGGCCACAAACATGTAGGTGATTACTGACTTCTGTTTCGCTGTGGCAGATATGCTGGGAATAAACAGCAAATTACTTGTTACAGAAAGCACAATGTTTGCTAGCATCGACCAAATAACAATTAGGTACTGCTCTCCAAATTCTGTTTTTCTGAGACCTAAACACACCACAAAAATTCTAGCTGACAACCAACTACTTTCCTGTGATTTACAGTTACTTCAAATCAAAATGTTTTCAGTTTATTTGTGTTTTGAAGTTACAATGGTAGAAGCCATTCTAGCAAAAAGAGGCATGAAAATGTGTTGCAGCTTTCATTTTAGAGGAAGAGATGGATACTGGAATGAGGCAGCATATCTGTGCAAGGGAACTGAAAAGAAGTAAGTTCAGGGGTTTATTCAGTAACATTCATGGCCATATCTTGTTATTGTAGCTTACAGTAAGGCAGTATGGTACATGCAGATTCTCAGTTCATGCAGCAACTGTGAATTCTGAGTTCAGGTGGGTGCTCCCTTGGTTTGGCGCTACGGGCACTTCCAAACCTAGCCCCAAAAAGTCAAAATACTTTCCTTAAAAAAAAAAAAAAAAACAAAACCAAAAAAGCTCACAAAAAACCATCTGAACGAATAGTTTACAAATGCTTGGCTCCAAGTGCTGAGTTACCCAAAACGTTCCACGAAAAAAGAATTAATCATTATTGAATTAATTTAGAGTGCATGAAACATTCTTTAAAAAATTCCTGTTTCTACTCTTTGTTTCTTAGCTTCTCCTACTCTCAACATTACATTCTACTCTCAACATTACATTCTAGTTGATTTTTTTTCCTGCCTGCAACTTGCCTAAAATAGAAAATAAACAAAAATGTACAGCCAGTGAGTCACATGGAGCTACAGTTCCTCTTTGACATCAAAGTCTACTAAACTCACAATTCCAAGAAGACTCACAGCACCTATACAGGGCTCATGTCATGTATAATGTGCCTAGGAGCCCATATCACTATTCCTTCCAAACCCAGACACCAGCTTCAGTGACTCTTCCCCTAGCCCAGGGGGAAAACCCAGTCAGAAGCAGCAGAGAGGTAACTTGTTGCATTCAGGAGCTCTTTTGTGCCATCGGTGACACAACTGGCTTTGATATTTGAATTTGTCTTGATGTGCCTATTGTACATTAATCTCATCTGACCCTGCTTTGCATAGGCTGCTATTATAGGGAGATAATATAATTCAGCTCAGGCTGACAACCTTTTCCCTAAGTCCTTTTCCACAGCTATTTGCAATAACTGTAAGGGCAACAATCACTCTCCCATTTCCCAGGCTCCTGAAAGAGAAACCCCAACAAACTCAAGCCCTGAAGTTCATTAAAATATGTGCATGTGCAGGATCAACAAAGGATGCATCACCTGAACAGGTGGTTTCCAGGAAGAGGGAAGGCAGCTGGTTTTTGTTGTTTTTTTTTTTTTTTAGCTATCAATTGAAGTGAAAAATTTCAATACTTTTCTTAACCTTTATAAAGGTTATGTCTCAGCTGCTTGAGTAATAATAGGATGATGCTACAGATTGACCATAAGATTTCACGGCATGGCCTTTGCAAGTGATTCTGAGTAACAGACAAGACAGTCTTGAAACTACCTAGTTTCTATTTGTGCCTCTGATAGCATGCAGACACATGGAAAACAAAGTAAACGAAGTAAAAGTTAATCTTTGAAAGGTTCACTGAGTATTTACTCAGGTTAATGTATAATTTCTGAGGACAGATGCATTTCATGCAAAAATCACACAAAATAAAAATACCAGTTATGAATGGGAAAACTCATAGAAGAATATATCAATCCAATTCATGTGCAAGAGGAAAGCATTTGCTCATATTACTCTTCTGCTTGCTAAAAAACATTTCCCAAACTGTAAAGCTGTGCTTTCACAGCAAGGACATCCCCTGGGCAGTGGCTCTACAGACAGCTGTACGTGCTTCTGCTACACTCACTTGTTTTCAGACAACGACCACACTCTTGATAGAAGACAGAAAACTACTATATAAAAGAGAAAATTTCTCAATAAAATGCCTGATGGTAAAGACTGCATTGAGTGAGACAATGGGACACCAGGAAACATGGAATTCTTATTAGGCTCCCATGTTTGCAAAATAGGAAAATCTCCTAAGAAACAGAGCTGGTGCATTTGCCTCTCGTGTGAGGCTTTGATTTGGGTTCTTTCAGTACCTGAAGCTTGTTTTTTGACAGCGCCCTTGTTTTGTTTACAGTGCATTGCTGGGATACTCCCTTTGATTCAGCCTGACACACGTGAAGCTCGCCAGCTTCTGTTCTGCAGTGCTGCTGCTGCACTAAAAATAGCTTCTGCTTGCTTTGGCTCCACATCTAATTTATGGAAACTCACAGAAAAAAAGGTCCCTGTTAGTGGGTGAGCGACGTACGATTCTACAGCATGTCCTGTTCATCTCACTCGGCCTCCTGAAATGCATCACTGAAAATTTAAAATTTTACCTTGCAGTTAATGGTGGGTAAGGGGAAAGACAAAAATGCTTAATATGCTCAATTTATTTTTAAGGTGCTTTAATGATAATTTAACTGAAAATGTCAGACATTTGGACTATACTATGTAAGAATGCCTAGAATTTAGAACAGAAATTTATAATATGATTACATACCTCCTGTTGGCTCTAACAGCTTTCACATGTTCTATACAAACTATTTCTCTATGCCACAGAAGTCATCATGTAAATATGCCTTTTAAGAAATTCTGATTTTACTGACGTTGCCACAGAACTCAACTCTGTGTGAAGCATTTTGCATCAACATAAATCTGACATAGAGCTTTCTCTGAAAAAAATCCAAGTTTATGCTAAAACTCAAAATCAAAGTAAGTTCAAGAAAGTGGTTACATCTCTTTCTACAAAAGATTGGGTTTTAATTCTCTAAAGTAAAAATTTTCAGATGTTCAAAGTACTGCGTCTAGGAGTGTCACCAGCTGAGCTGAAGTTAGTTTCAAGGGAAAACCAAATTAGAAACAGGGATGGCAGAAGTCTGGTATCTGTATTAATGCACTTTTATTAATGGTTTAAATTTGAAGTAATGAATAAAAATTCCAAAATTGAAAAGGAAGGCCTGTTTTAAAAGTTTTTAAAGCTTTTAGAGGGAGTAATGAAGGCTGTACGGAAATTGGGATTCAGATTTTATTTTAGATATGAACTTTTAGTTAAGGAAAGTTCAGATGGCTATCAGCAGCTAAAGCAGAGATTTCAAGCCTTTCTCTTGTAAAAAACAGCAAATAAACTATCTGGCTTTATCCAGAAAGGCTCCCTGCATAAATTTAGCAATTTGTATGCAAACTATCAATTTAAGGATTGGTGCCTAAACTGTTATCCAAGAAGGGACATTACTTAGCAACTACCACAGCTAAAAAGGAATTTTCATAAGCCTCAAGAGAGGTTATGAGTTATTGACCAAAAAATTCCAGCAGAATCCTGAAACCAGTTTAGGCTGGCTACAGTTAGCTGCTTGTGAGTTACATGACTAAGGAATGGTCACAGTGAGTCCATATCAACCTATTTATGCAAAAAATAATTTGCTGTGTTACCATTTGAGAGGTCTTTAATTGAACAGGCAATTATTAACTTTAATAACTCTTTTTGGCAAACCCTTTTTTTTAACATCCTGCCGTGGTGGGGGGAGGAAAGGACAAACAAAACACGTTACATGCATATGTGTTCAGAAGGAGGGTATAGTCTCTGAGAAGAATGAAAAACAGTGCTCTGCAGCAGAGTTTTTACGTGCAACTGTGTGTGATGGAGAGGGAGAGGAAGAAAACAAGGAAACTGAATGATTTAATGCTTGCAGGAGTGTCATTTTCCTTTCCACTCTAACCACTGAATTCTTTTATTTTCAAGGAGTTCAAACTAGAGCTTTAAAAGCCTCGTTTTTTTCCTTTCTCTCTCTTTTTTTGTTTTTGTTTTTTTTTTTTTTTTGTATCTGGGGTATATAAACATGAAATTCTGTTTACACTCTTAATTATGAACAAGTATTGAAAATCCCTGGTCTATCTCCAACCCCAAATCAGCTTGATAGCATTCAAATCAATGTTTATAGTCTGGCACTTGTTGCCTTTGCAGCCTCAGCTCTGTGCCTCTATGCTGCTGATAGAAGTGCGAAGCATGAAGTCCCACAGCCTTGCAGTGCAATTGCTAGCAATCAGATGAGAGATGGGGTGTAGATTTGAGGTCTTAAGATTAGGAGAGGAGAGAGAGCAGGGGGAGGCATCCCTTTAACCACCTCACACCCCACTCTGCTCATCTCCCCTATCAGCAGCAGGATAACAGCATGTGAATACAAAGCTCAGCCCCACCTTGATATAATTCTGAATGTTACATAAGTGCTTGATAAACAAAGCAGGCAGCTAGAAATGAGATAACCTAGCCATGTGTATATTCAGCTGACTACTCACTTAGATTCCCAGCTCATATGCTGTGACTGATAAAGGGCAAGAAAACGGCCATAAATACCAACCTCTAAGGGCATTCTTGGTTCTTTTAGAACAATGTAATTTTTAACACCAGTTGCAGAATAAACATGCCAACATCTTAAATATGGCCAGATTACACTTTTTATTTACTTTTCCCTCCCCTGCTCCTAAGGATTAAAATGGTTAGCAACACAGGAAACATTTCCAAACCATTTTCTGGCCTACCCACAGTGACACAGGGCAGGTCACATCCTTTACATGCACCTTCAAAAATGTGCTAGAAACAAAATGGTACTTCTTGGCTTTGCGAACTTAATTCCCAGGCAATTAAGGTGAAAGATGCATTATCTCAATGTCCCATTGTACAAAATACATGGGCAGTGTTATGGAAGATCCCAGGAAAAACCTCTGACAAAATCTCTAATGTACACCTTCCATAGTCTGGTAAGAAACATTTATAGCAATGTCAATTGAATCTTTTGTCTTACTGATGAATGAAAACAAAAGCATGAGGCATGAAAAGAAAAGTAAGCCAGCTGTACACCGATAAGCAATGATAGAACTCAGTATGTTTCTAGTAAATTAAAAGATATTTTAAAAAAACTTTACAAGTACATTTAAACAAAAGCACACTGCTCCAAAACAGCAACTAGAAAAACCATGGAAAGGAAAGAAAGAATGCATGGAAAGTGCTTATAAAAATCCCTGAACAAAATGAAACAAACCAAGAACCCCAAATGAGAGTTTAAGCGTTAGCTATACTTCTAAAAATCTTATTTTAGCTGTATTAAAAATATACATCAAAATGCCCACTACTGCTATCTGAAGCTCCCTTCTGTTGGGCCCTCTTCCTTTAGAGCAAACAAAGTTCTAGTAATAGCCAGCTTTCTTCCAACTTCCCCTGTGAACAAGGTCTGCTGGTGGATATAAGCAGTCAACCACTGCCACCAGTTCTACAAACTACCACATTTCTCTAATCTTATTCATTGTCTTGCCTGATTATATTTTTAAGTGGTTTAACAGCACATGCCAGTATTTTTTGTAACTCCTTGGAGGGGTGCCTGCTATTTCTCACCTATCATCATCTCAGGTCATACAGGAGGCATTGTCCAAATGCTACACATTTCTTATGAAGTCCAGAAGAAAAAGATGATCCTGATCTTTTATATTCAATATGACTGGATTTGTACTTTCTCAAAAACTAAAACTTTTTTAGAACCACAAACCATTTTGGCTGCCCTGCACTACAAGAAGAAGCACGTTCTCCCATCTGCCACATAAAGCAGTGTTTTTCATGAACAGTTTTCAGGTTTTTTTTTTTTTAATTGGGAAATAAATCTAAATTTTTATGCATGTGTCTGATGTAACTGATGGAAGGAAATTGCTTGCCATGAGATTTATCTTGTAGCTACAAAACATGCCCTGTGGCCATCTGGTCATCTGCTGCAGAGTTGGGGTTGATGAAGAAAAGGGAAACAGAGACATGTTTAATGACCTCTGTCCTTTGCGGCCAGAAAAAAGGCTTTTTTGACCAATTCTATGCCTTGGTTTCTCTCAGGCTCAAGCATTGGAAGAAGCAGAGACAAAACTTATCTATGTATGCAATTCTGAAGGATTGCCATGGCTCATTTAATCACCTGCAACAGGATATGTAAGGACCTTTTGAAATTATCTGAAGTTTTCTCAACTGAATATAACTTTTTACTCCCACTTTGAGACTGAGTGTCAGTGTCCAGTTCCAGAGGAACAAGGACCATTCATCAGAGCCAGTAAGTTTGGTAGCAGCTATAACATGGTTAAGAAACTGGCTGCTGCAGCAGATGCACGAGGCAGGCCCAAGACTTCCCTTCTGTCCCCTTCCAAGTTCACACATTGGAAGCAGTAAAATAAGAGCAAGTCAGTACAGCATGCACAGTGGTAGTGTATCTTGCTGTGAGATTAAAAATAAGACATGGCATATCTGTGAATTACAAATGTTGGCTGGTTCAACTCTGCAACATGCAATCAGCACTTCCCATAAAGAACTAGTGTTTAATTCAAACATGTTACCATTTATGCTATACCTTTCAGCCCTCAGAAATAATTCTCAAAATTATTTGAAATTCCATTAATATATTCTTTTAGGAGGACTAGCTACTACACATGCAAAGATCTGCACAGGCAGAACCTCCTAGTATCAGCTGGAAAATCCGCACTAAAAATAGTGAGTTTAGTTGAAAATTCAGTGACAACTCTGGACACTGCTTAAATGTGAACCTTAAATACAAACATGATTTATGCTCAGACTACTCACTGCACGACAAAGAAAAGAGCATAAGCCTCACCACTGGAAAACAAGTTTACGTTAAGAGTTATCATTAATAGTTGCTTTCCTTCCCAGTTCTATCACATCACAAATTAAGTAAGTAGAAATTTTTCTAACAGCTTTCAACTAACAACCACAGTAACTAGAAGAAAATGCTTATTTTAAGACAATGAAGTATTACACATGAAAATGAACGCCTATACTGTTTTTGTTCTTATTCCAGAATGTGTTCCCCTATAAAAATCACAGCCACTCAAGAGAGATTTTTTTAAAGGTCAGATCAAGCAACAGACCTAACAAAATAAAAGTAAAGAAGAGTAAGCCAGCTTAGAAAAGGGTATTTTGGAACTACAAAATAAAGAAAATAATTTGAGCTTTAATAATAGGCTTTTCAATTCTTCTGAAAAGTCCCTTTACTTTTTGCAATTCTTCTTCTCTAATTACAAGATTTTGCTGCACTATCTGCAGTAGATGGGATAAATGGCAGAGTGGCTGCACTTGTCTGCATGAAAAGAGACTGCAGAGGGGCTGCCCCCCCGCTAAGAATGCAGAAAGTCATCCCCACTAGAGCTTGTGGATGGAGGAGATTACTGAACATATTTCTCCAAAGCCTTTCTGGAAAACTCTCTCAGGAAGAGCTCTGTATCAATGCAGCCATGTTGATTAAGGGTGTGACTCTTCTCATGCTCCTCTTCTGATAAAACCTCAGAGAAGGCCAAGCCTTTCTGTAAGGCACAGTCCACCCAGGTCTATTGCTTTGCATGCCTAAAATGGCCAGGTGGCAGATGAAACTGTAATACAGTTTAATCAGCAGGAAACTAAATAGCATATATAATCTTAGCAGTCAATCCTACAGAAGGACACTCCATTCAAACACTGCCTACCTGCACTATAATTACTAAAAAAAGAGATACTTTCCTGTATCTATTCTAAATGCAATAACCACAGATTACACTGAGTTATCCATTTTAGAGACAGATTATTGCATCTAACAATTCAGAACCTCAATGGTCACTTTCTCCCTAGGCTGCTGGATCACTGGCAATCCAAACAGCTCCTGCATGAACTCTTCTAACTGATATGATGGATACTGGTCTGCTGCCTTCACTGATGCTTCTGAAATGCAGTCTGAACTAACTACAGGCAACCTTCTGAAGACAATATTCTTTGACTCATGTGGGTGCTTTCTTATCATCTAGCTTGGCTCCTCTCTAGCATCCTCCATGGAAAATACTCTTTCTATTAAGAGAAGCATCTGACATTTGGATGGGTGTATTATGTTTGTTTTACAGAGTCTAAAGCAAATAACCCTCAAAGTCATTACTGGAAAATATCTACATAAATATCTACATTGTTCCCGACAGTTCAACAAGCATTAATGTTGGTCATAGACTTCCCACATTTAAAAGCTCTTTGGTGTCTGCATTTCACAATGAACAACTCAGGCTTTGTCTACATTTGGCACACAGTAAAAACACACTGACTACTGAACACAGTTTTACTGTTATTACAGATAGAGAAAATAGTTCTTAATGACGTTTGAATTGGTCACATTTTACACACTGGTCCTTATGCACATTAAAGTCAAAACTGTGAGCTAATTCTTTTCCAACATGGTGTATTTTGTCACTGTGGACAGAGAATTGAGCTGGTTAGGGAAAAATATTCCTCAATCACATTCTAAATTTTCCTCTGCTGTTTAGAGGAACTTGCAACAATCTCTGCATCACAGATTAGATAAGATGCTTATACTGCTTTACTTCTGTCCTTAATTCTAATGCAAATATTTTTCTAGAAACTTGAAAACATCTACAATATTAAACAATATTTAAAAATATTTAATTTATAAAGTGGAATGAAAAGATATTGGCTGCATTTATTTTACTTTTACTAAATCCGACTATAGGATTCACATCCCAGTTTTTACAAACTTTTAATTTGCTCTCATGTAAAGCTGTAGTGAAATGGAGCAGAGTTCATTTGATGTGCTGTACAGTGAGAATTGAGAAGGACCAGACCTGTATCTGTACCACACCAAACACCAGAAGTATTGAAGCTCTACTGATATTTTCTAGACAGAATAATGATGTCCGCGGCAAAGAGTGGCACCAGCAATTACTTCACTGCCATCAGAAAGACAAACTGATATCTATGACTGCATTGTACTGAAAAAGCCTATGACTCCTCCACAGTAACCTTTAATAGCAAACAGGGTAACAGCTTTTACAAGGTCTTTAGAAAGGCACTACTCCATTTATTTTCACAGACAGGTGAACTGAAAGACATGTATAAAGTACCCAAGGCCAAACCAGGTAATGAATTCTTCATTAAAGCTACATTTCAAAGCTCTTCTTCCTGATCTAGTTTGCCCTTTTGCTTGTCCTGTGTAAATAAGGAAGACAAAAGTCATAAGAAACAGAAGTAATGCATAACAGATACCACAAATCAGCATGATACATGATTACAGCATGCTGTGACCAGCTCACAAACTGAGGAGAATTCAAACAATAGCACATGTTCTGTGATTCGGACATTGAGAATTCCCTTGACTCCTTTTCCTGTGAGCAAGCCATTGAGAAACACTGACATTTGGGCAATAAAAAACACACCAAGAGAACACTGACTGCCCAATACAACTGCCATTGTGGTTTTCCTAGCTGTAAACTGATTCCTCCCCGTTCATCTCCACTGCTGATTTGTCACAGGTCCTTTAACCAGTGCTGACAACAGGCCATTCACATCACTGTGCATTGTATCACACACATAGTTTCAGACTCATCCCTAGAAAGGCATCTAACTGTATTGCAAACTACCAAAAAGAAAAATAGAAAGCAAACATGCTATAATTTGCAAAGGACAGTAAGCAGGGAATAAAGAAAAATCCAAACAAATAAAAGAGGATGAATGCTTTCAATTTAGTCCCATTCTTTAAATAGAACAGAATATTACAAATGGAAGAGCCAGAAGATCCCCACACCTATATACTTTCACTAACTGGGCTTAGGAATAAGTCTGCTGTAAAACCAACAAATGAGATCAGTGAAAAAACAGTTTCCATAACATTTTATCTTACCATAATCAAACAACTTACATGGGCAGAGCAAAAATCAACCTTGAGCTTTGTGAACAGAACACAATGCAACATAGGCACAAACATTCCAAGAAACCAAAGCCAATTTACTCCTAACTCCGTCTTGCACAAGAACAGAAAGTTATGCAGTGACCTGAAAGACTGTTTATTTAAATGGTGAAACACTGCTGTTTGTGATACTCTAGGAACACACAAAATACTGGACCATCATACTTTGTTTCTGAGTCAGCAGAATGTCTCTGGCATGGTCTGACTATAGTGTGTCAGTGCAATACAGTGCAGTAAAGCTGCAGATTTGGCTCTATATCACATCTCAGCATACTCTTCTGAAAGGCATCCCTCCCCAGATAATACATGGAATATTTATGAGCTGGAGACTAAAGTGTGCCTCTGGGAGAGAACGGTATAGGGGAAGTGATATAGGGGACTGGGAAGAGCTAAAAGGCAGAGCCCCATTTGGTGCAGGGGGAAGAAAGGGGAGGAAGGAAAGCACCTTGTTTCCATAGTTCCCTTACCTTCTCAAGTTGGTAGCAGATCTGGAAGTCATCACTCTGGAGAGAAATACTCTGTATTACCTGCACATGTATAACACATGCACTATTGCTCACACAATTGTATAAGCAGAAAGAACTTTGCTGCAGAAAACTGCATCTGGTAAGTCACTTCTAGCTCAGAGCACAAACCAAGGCCTGCAGATGAGTGAGTCACAGATTTGAATTGATACCTGCAACTGTATCACATTTAACTCGAAGGAGATGCATGTTGAGAAAGGTCTGGAGTTTAAACATGTGAGCAGCTCCTGGGAAGAAATGCAAAACCTGAACTGGGGACCCATTATGGAATAAAAAGACAATTAAACAGCTGCAAATAAGGGGAAGCCCCTCTCGTACACAGCGACAGTCACCCTGGTTGTGCTGTGCTGTCTCCTGGCACAGCCCATGTCACTCAACACCTTCCACTGTTCGTGGGAAGCATTTTTATTGCTTTTCCTGTTTTAAGTATGTTGAAACCCAATGTAATTCCATATATTTCCTTTCCTTCACACTCCTTACTGGTCTCCAGTGCACAGCAAAGAGAAGACTAATTTCAATGCCCTCTTCTATTTACATTTTGAGAAATGACTGGGATTTGATTATTATCTTTTAGCAAGGGAGAAGTAAGTGAAGAGTCCTCACTTTCCCCAGAAATGAACTAAGTGCTTCATCCAGCTGGGCAGTTCAGGCTTTTTCTGTTGAGGCCATATAACTGGAGAAGGAATGCTCCTTCATTGAAAAGGTAGTTTCTTACAGACAAAGAGGACTTCAAACAAATAAATACTTTAAAGGATTGTGTTTCTAGGAAGTTTGTATCCTGAAGCCAGGTTCTACTTGTTACTTTATTTCTGCCATCATCTGAGAAAGAGGTATGTTATCTGCCTACTTTTAAACTACTTAAAAGCAGAAATGCATATAAAGCCAAATCTTTTATTTGTTAGTAGTTTTATTATGTATACACAACAACAGGTGGAATTTCCAGCATACTCCAACAAGAGTTTCTGATGGATTCTTTTCACTTGAGAATCATGAAGGAAGAATGGATTTACTGATAAGATGACAACATCTGTTCTGAAAGCAATGCCCATTTCCCCCCCCCCCCCCCTTTTTTTCTGCTGGTATGCTTTGTCTGATTACATTAATACATAAAACAGAAAAGGATGAAATTATTAAGAAAAGGTCAGAGGATTGGGAATTGCAGATAGATAAGCCATTCTTACATACGCAGGTAGATATGCAAGACATCAACTGTGACTGACAAAAATGACACATTAATTTCTATCTCAAGTCCCCAGAGGTCCAAATCATAGAAAATAGCCAATTTATCAAGAATAAAACAATGAACAAAGAAAACAGGGTACAGCAAAGAAATGGATCTGAAGTTAAGTGTAAGTGGAGAGAAAAAAGGGAAATATGTCAGCCACCAAATTTAAATCAAGACCACAAGTAAGTCACAGGTCTGTGCACCGAAACAGAAGAAAAAAGGCAATGCAAATAAAAATCCAAATATGCTGGATTCTGCTCAGAAGACTTTCAGCCAGTGTTGCAATAACTGTTACACATGTGTAAGGTGAAAAATCTCCAGAAAATAAGCAGCTTTTATGCTGAAATCTCTCCAAAAGAGTGTGATAGAGAGATATACTTCTGACTGCATTTTCAGAGAGGAAATTGATACAACATCAGTGATGCTGAACCTTTCAGGGGTTGGAGAAAGTCAGTAAGTCCCCTGAAGAACCCATGATCTTTTTCACAGGTTCTCATAGATTTCTATGGAGGTACAGCGAATTACTGAGTGTTGTCCTTACAGAGCACTGTTCTTGATAAACATTTTTGCAGGGAACTTTTCTTCAGGCAAAGAGGACAGCACCACACTAGTTAAAACAGAAGCACCCATCTGGGTGCTCTGAGGTCTGCACTCCAATTTAGAAAACTAGAATCAATCCCATTAGAGGCAGAATGAAACTGAGACTTTTGACTTGGAAAGCCTTTCTTATTTCTCCTCTGGAAAAAAAGTATAGTTGTGCTCCTAGCCTACTACTGCAGATAACACCCATCTTCTGGCACAATGAGGCTGAGATGAAGAAATCTGTCTTGCTTGTGAATAAAGACATTTGTCTTAAGCTCATCCCACAGACTGAAAGGTTTAGAATTAAATGTTTTGGAACTGTCCTTCAATTATTTCCTTTCTAAAGAAATTCATGGAATGCACAGCCATTTAATTTTGCTTATTTTTTTACTCTTTTAAGGATTTTTTTCCTATATTTCAGTTTTTGTGGTCTTCTGTGTATTTCTGACAACCTCACAGTATGCATACTTATCTCGTGTTTATTGTAACTGCCTTTTAGCCAGGCTACCTTAATTGCTCAGAATCCAACAGTGCATTTACTCAAGCTTCTGAACATTCACCTGTGTTGTGCTCTTCACGTGGTGTGGAAATAAAAGATCTCACTAGCAATGTCTCTTTGGTTGCTTCCAGCATCTTATGTGATGGTTTGTTCTTTTTCTCTCATCATATCATTCTACTCACTTTCATCAGGACATAGGCTAAGCCCCCTCAACACTGTGCAATCCCATACACTTAACATTTGCCTCATTAAAGAGACATAAGAGACTGAATTTCTGCCAAAAATACTTGGTGCTTTATTACTTTTGCCTTATTTGTGAACCCATATTTATTATCTTCGCCCACATATAATCTTCTCTTTTCATCTTCTTTTCATCCTCTAAAAAGGTATAACTTGTTTACAATTTAGTAAAAGCATGCCTAAAATGATTTTAATAATAATTTAATCATTCTTTCAACATACTGTATATTATGATGATCTCCTTGACACAGGTACAGAATGGAATATTTATAAGTTAACAAATTTCTATAAACAAGCTTTAATAGAGGTCTCATCCTTGTCATTTTTATATAATGTAGTTTGCTGGTTACTATCAGATCAAAACCCCTAAATTTTGCCTGTGTTAGTTGTGGTCTCTGCATCACAACCTCCTCTGGAAAACCTCCCACCTTGACGTCAGCCCCTACTGACAGGAGCTGCCTACAAACCTCGGAGGAAAGGGGTGACTAACCAGTGCAGAACACAAGCTCTGCTGTGATGCAAAACAAAACAAAACAAAACAAAACCACCAAACCCCCCAAAACAGAAAGACTTCCATGTAGTTAAAAGAAAACGAAACTTGGGGAAACTAATGACTACATTTGATACACTTTTTTTTGAAGAATTGTAACAATGCTGATGTAATGAACTATAGTTCACTACAAACAGTTCTGTAGAATGCAGAAAAATGTTTCCTGGCATATGCCTCTTTAGAGAAAAGCTTTTCAAACCTACAATGTTTGTGGTGAAAAGCAAGTTTATGGCAAACTTGCTGGGGAAAAGGGTTTCTAAGGTCCTGACAATGTAAGGAAATAGGACAACCAACTAAATGAATATAGAAGTCATACTGGACCAACAAGTTCCTTGATGCTTAAAGCTTACTTTTACATTCCCTGAACAGAATCAACCCTGGTGACAACACTGCTCTAGAGCATTCCACTGCTCTTTAATAAACTGTTTTTTAATAATTGCTACAATAGTGTTGGCAATTACATGTTTGACATAGTTGTGCCAAAAAATAAGAGGAGGCCAAGAAATTACACCCATGCTGACCATTAAACTTCACAATGTAGTTGGAAGGAAACTTCAAAAAGATTAACTATCCAAAATCTGTACCACTAGGATTTCAGGCTGCTAATGCTCAGAATGCAGACCTTCCCAAACTCATCCTTCTAAACCAAAAGAAAGGTAGTGAATCCTTCTACAAGAAAGACAAAAAACCACATGGAGGCAAAAGCAGGGAATAAAGAAATGTAGCAAGGGATTTTGGTCAGAAAATGTACTTAAGGGTTATTCTGATATTCAGTCCAATTAATTTACACAAACAAATATCTGAAAAACAAAATGAAACAAAACCTCCCAGTTTCCTTGCCATGTTCATGAATGAAAACCAAAACTGAAAGGCTGTTCTCAGAAAATCCATACAACTGATTTCAAGATTCACCTTTCTCTGCATTAGTACTTATACGTGAAAACTGCTTAAACTCATCTCTCTTTATTGATTACAATTGATGGAATTATCAGGGGAGTAGTAAGAGCAGGAACAACTAATTTTTGAACCAATTCTAGAATTAATGATCTTTCAGAAATTTTATTATTTGGTATGTCCATTAAACAGGATGTCTACTTAAGTCTTATATGTATTTTCTTTTCCACTGCTTAATTTAGGCACAAATAAAACTTCAGGTTGAACCCCACAATGTAACAAACAATTCTAATTAAATCAGAAAGAATACTCTTACAAAAGACACAACTGAAACAATTTCTCTTAAGTCAAATAAACCCTTAAACATTTTTGGCAGCATCACTTTTGTCTTGTACTAAAATGAACAAAATTAGCTTTAACTTAGTTATGAGAAGTAGAGAGACACTCTTGAACTGCTTACTTTCCTAGTCTGTTTTGTCTTAAAATTGGGATTACAACCAAACTGATAAACACCATGACTCTCTTTTGGTTTAGTCTGAGGTGTAAAATTTATTTTTCAAGCATAGATGCTTAGTCTTTTGACTTTTTCAATACAGTATCAACTGTATTTTATTTTCTTATTTCTTAACTTCTGCATTCCAGCATCTTTTTTTTTTCCAAATCTGTCAGTGCAGTGTTAATTTAGAAAAACACAGCCACCCAAACCCTGGCTTCTTGTAGATCCTAACATAAACAAGGCTGTGTACATCTATTATTGCAGAGCAGCCTGTGTATGCAGAGTCTGGCCAGTGAGGAGCTTCTTAAGGAAGAAACAACTCTTGGCCTTTCTTTATCCTGTCATGTGAAACTGACTATTTGAAGAAAAGAAAAACCAACCATCTCTAAATGAAAAAATGCATGTGGCATATAAGAAAACTCAAACCTCAAGTGTTAATATTTGACAGGATATATAACCTGCCATTAAATTTTCAATGTTCTTCTTTTTTAAGCATTCAGCTCACAGTCCTTATACAGTTCTCATACTTATGCAATTAAATTTAGTATGTAAACATGCATTTCACAGTAGATTAGGTTTAAAGTAAGATAATATGGAACACACTTTTTCTATAGGGAATAGTAAAAAAAAAATCCCACAGACAAAACCTAAAATACATTTGTGTTACATAATGATAAACTTATTAATAAGTGATGTATTCTTTAACCAACTAACCTCTGCCACTGAGAACATGCACACACTCAGCAATGAATTGTAAATGAACACACTGAATTAAAATCTGTAGAAGTGGAATAAATATAAGTGACTCAATGTTCCCTGCAATATAATGAAGCTGGCTTTGGTCATAGTTTACTTTTTCTCCCATGCATACACTGGAAGAGTTCTACACCAAGAACAGCATATAAATAACACCACAACTGACAGAATGACCCACAGCTTCCTTCTGAAATCCACTCATAAATCCCCTGTGCAGATTCTAGATAACCATCATTGGCAGTTTTACTCCATTTGGAGACATTTTGAGATGCTGACCCTGAACAATGATTCATAATCAGGATTTCTGGAGTTAAGCTGTCTCAGCGTGTTTACTGTACTCTTTCTTTAACTTGCCAGTAGGAATACACATTTTTTAAGGTTCTCTTTATTGGCAGTTATCTGTACTCTAGATAAGAGATAAACTTTCAAGGCAATTTCAAAGTATGCTGATTAACGCTGCTATTTTCCTTTCCTATGTTTTAATAAGTACTTATATGATTTTAATATATAAAATTCAAAAAAATGTCCGTCAGTGCAGTCCAGTCTTACAGAGAAGCCTTCCTTCCTGCTGCTCAGTATCCCAGAGTCTGGTCATTTTCACCAGTCACACTGGCCCGCTGTGCCAGTTCACTGATTCAGCCCTGTACCAGCACCTAGTCACATCTGTCCTCACTGCTGTGATGCAAAATAAACAGTCTTTTCTTTTTTAATAATAAATGCAACAGAAGGCTCTTTCTGTGTTATAAAGGATATTGATGCTTTAAGAGTGTATATGCTGAGGGTGACACTGAGTGTCTTGGTGCTTCAGCAGTCTTTTGCTCAGGCTTGAAAAGCTCCTCAAGTTTTGTATTGCAAACACAATTGCAAAAGCCTGTAGTTTAACTCTGTAGAAAGGACAGGGAAAAATATATCTCCAAATTAAATACAGGATACTAATAGAGAAAACTAAATGCAGACAAGCTCAGCTGATGGACCTGCTTGCAATTCTCCAATTTAGTGAATGGATTACATTTCGAAATGAGGCTGAGTTGCCATGTTACACTAACATGTCCTGCACCTATTATTGCCCCATGTGTGCAGGCAGGAAAAAAAAATTAGGAAAAACATTAATCAGTTGTTCAGGAAAAACTGAAAAATTTGATGACTAGGGGAGGAAAGAACTGTTTCCTCAACAGAATAAAGCCAACTTTGCTGTATCTTTTCGAAGAAAACTAACACTGTCTAATAAAACATGTACTGTCTAATAAAACATGTACTTTCATGCATCTGTCATAACTCTGCCTGGTCTTTAGATTTTATTACTCCTTTAAATTGAGGTTAGGGAATATTTTATGTTTTTCTGCCTTTGACTTTCAACCTTTTTGCTTGTTCTAAAACCGCAGGAAAGAGACCCAGTCATACACAGTGAAGCATGTGAGAAAATGTATGGTTTAAATTTACGTTTGAGCAGCCCATCTAAGGCTCCTTAAACAGTTCTCCAGTGACAATTAGTTAATGAGAAAAAATATTTGTCACATCAATTTTAAAAGGCAGAGAAGGTGCTGTGTTTATAAACTACCTTCTATCTTATTTTTGTATTTGAGAAGTGCTATTTTATTCTCTAGGTATGGAAGGCATTTGTGAACTAAAGTAGTTTAAACAGGGGAGTACATGCCTGTATGCCATTCTGGCTATTTATTAATGGTATTTTCATACTGCTTCATCTTCCAAACGGAAAACACAAAGGCATTTTAGAGTTTTCTCCAGCTGCTTCTTATTCTGTATCCTTGTACTTCTGAATACTAGGATTATAACATCATGGTTATATTTTGATTACCAAAATTAAGATAGAATTGGTTAAATCTAATGATTTTTGTTTCATAAGTGAAGGCAAAAAGGGGAACAACAACAACAACAACAAAAAATCACAGCAACACATGAAAAGGTTATTTCATAGAATTCCCAGTGCATATTTTAAGAAACCACAATTCTGCCTCTTGAGAGTGTGGTCTATTAGTTAGTAAACAGTGAAAAATGCAAGCATTACACACTGGAGAATGACTTTTGTCCTATCTGGCAACCACCTTTGTTTAGAAGACTCATCAGTGAGGCTAAAGTGATTACTCTATAAATATAACCTCTCTCTCTCTCTCTTTTTTTTTTTTTTTTTTTTTTTTACCATTAAATAACAATTTAGTGGTTGGTTAAGGCTTACAGTTTAGATCAGGTAAGTGGAGAAAACTTGTTCATGAATTAACCAAACAAAATTTGGTTCTAACTTAAGCAGTGAATTTTTAAGGTTTGAAAGTGATACTGCATGAGAAACTTTAAAAGGAAAATATGAAGAAACTTTATCATCACAGTGAGTTGTTTATAATATGAATGAGAATAGATGGAAGAAAATAATATTATGGTTTTATTGTATCACCATAAAAATTTAGTTCTTAAAATCTCATTACATGAAACATTTCAAATTAATACTTTTCCCTTGTTTCTCTAAGTAAAAAGTATTAGTCCTATATTTAATAAGAGTTACCAAATGTAAAAAGAATCACGCCTTTAAAAAATAATGCTCTCTAGATAACAACAGCAACAATAATAACAGTGCTTAGCTTATCATAAATCTATCCACATTTACTTCACTGCCCCTTATGAAGAAAGAGTATATCAATACACCTGACTACAATGCCACATGAGACACAAGAAGCAGAGAATGCCAAGGCAGCTTTTCTGACCTCAGACTATAGAAGGAAATTTACTGATGACTGTGTACACCAGCAATTAAACCTTACGTATAGAAGAGTGAAAGGCAAGTCAAAAATATGCTTGGTTTTAAGAAGCGCTGCTGTTGAGAAAGGAATTATCTTTTTTCTCACATCGAGAGTTGAACCTGGACAGCAACACAAAGAGTTGGGGTTTTTTTTCAATTATTCTACCTAATACTAGGATAGACATCTCAGAAATTGGCTGAAATCCTTTTCTAGGACAGAATAACTGCAAAGAGATAGAACATCTGTGTCTTTTCCATCTATATCAGTTCAAATATAAAATCAATTTTCTTTGGCCAAGCTCACATCCCCTGTGTTTGCTTTCCTGAGAACTTGCATAATGAAGTTTTATTAGCCCAAATGTTCACAGAGAGACCAATTTAGCCCTTCACACTTAAGTATATCAGAAGTGGTTTATTTTGTCAGGGAAAAAAGACTGATAAACTGAGACAAAGTACTGGTTGAGGGCAGGGTTCCCTTAAATCCTTGGTCTACTTCCTATCCCAAGGAACTCAGCAAGCTGAGTAAAACTTTCCAGCTAGGGCCACTCATGAACACACATAGTGCTATTTCAATGTGAACACAGTGAGACAAAATTCTATTCTGAACCTAATAAACCTGAAAGGGGTTGATTTTTTATTTCTAACAACAGCTTGAGCTTGAGCTGTGTGTGACCTAAAAAGAGAACTGAATGTTCTGCTTTTGTCTTTTTTGTCCCTTTCCCAAAGTGCCTAGTTCTGCTGGTCTAGTCTTGCACTCTAGTACTGCCACATTTCCCTGGCAATGTCTGAGCACTGCAAGCATCCCCACACTGTTTTTTCTGATCACTGAAACTAATTTTAGCAAGCCACCTGACAGCTGAGTAGCAAAACTAAGTTAGTTCAATGCTTACTTTATGGAAATAACAGATGGACGTCACCAGACTGGGGGTGCCTGATATTCCCCAAGGATGACTGAGGTTCTGAATTGAACTTTTATACCTCTTCATTGCCACATATATTAATTGACTTAAATTTACAAAGTTTTTAAAGATTTAATCAACTCACAAATTTTTTTTTTCTGGGTAATTTTTTAATTGAAGGCCATCATACCTGAACCTTTGTTTTGTTCTGTTCTACATTTACAGAACTTTTCTTTGTGGTTCCCTTCCATGGATACAATAACATTTGGGTATTTGGTAACCAGTATGAAGAAACTAAAATATTAAAAATGGCGCTGTATTCATCATATAGGAAACTAACTTTGAGAAAAATGTCCTAGAATTACAGCAGAATTTTAATTTCTGCCTATTGTTTATATACTATAGAGTTCAATGCCAAAACTTCTCTAAATCACAATCTGAAAGGCCCTAATAGACCTAGAATTTGCTGAATTTAAATTATGTGAATACAGACAAAAAGCACAGTTTGAATAGAGTTCAAATAAGTTAAAGTTAGATGGGAGATTTATCATCATAAACAGAATAAATCTGTTGAAATCTGTCTAAGTCAAATGGGGACGCAACTAAATAAAATCAACTTTTCAGAGTAAGTATCAGTTTTTGAGAATAAACTTGAAATTTACCTTGTAAGAAATATTAAATCAGAGGACAAGGAAAACAATAACCTGTCAGTTTTATGATATTAATCTCCAAGAAATATGAAGGTCATTAAGGAAAGAAGATGGTTGATGGCCATGCAATAATACCCCCTCCAAGAGTTACATAAATTTCTTTGTAGCTGGTGATAAAGAACAATCCTGATCTTTGCTGACCTCTGGCTTGGCCACAGATTTGTATTTGTTACTAATATCACATGATGCACCAACATGATGTGTGCACTAAATGTATTCCTTAGTGTGAAATGAAGTGAGATAAATAAAGAATAATGTAAAAATATTAAAATTATTAAATGAAGAAATGAATGAGAATGAGGGAAAAGCAGGCCTCCATTCTCATTCCCGTGAAGGAAGAGTATCCTGGTAATTTGAAAGGGCATTGAGGATCAAGGAAAATTAACTTTCAGGCATAACGTAAATAAAACATTTGCCTCTGTGTCCTTTTACTACCTCTGATTCCAGCAAAATACTTCTCCCACAGCAATAAAGAAAATTAGGTTAAGTTTTAAAAATACAGAAGCCCTGTACTGTAGCCAAATTAAACTATTCCAAAATACACTGTATTTGCAACTCATTTAACAGTCAGCAAGTTTGGTCGCTGACATTATAATTTGCTAATAATGCTTTTCAGCATTCTTAAGCCAGCCACGCAACTTGCAGTCCAATGATATTTTTAACACATGCTGGGATTTTTTAGGTTTGGCTTTGTGTTTTTCTAAGCTGAGAAGTGGTGACCTACTGACAATGTTCTTCCTTCGCTACCAAGTAAAAGATTAGGATTTAGCTGATTGCATGGGATGTTTTCTCCTAAAGCCAGTGTAACGGAAACACTGCAGATGTTTCAAAATCCCACAGTAAACATGTGTATCAGCATTACACTCCTTCCCTTTTCCCTTTCACCAGTGAAAGATGATCACGGACAGGTTCTGAGAGAAATGCCACACGCTCCTGCTGAGCCAGAAAACAGCACCCTCACCCTCACTATTTTCTAAGTGCATGAACTAATTGATGCGTGGATATCAGAACTGGATTTCCAAACTCTGCTTACAGGCTCTCAGTTAAGAGAAGGATGTGACCCCACCACCCTGACAATTTTTCATCCAATGCTAGCACAGAAATGTTCTTCTGGATAGAGAGGCAGGTAAAAGTTGGGTGCATTTTTAGCATCTTTCTGTCAAGATTATACTTCAGTGTTTGAAATAATCAATACCTGTGAGAAAAAGGCTGTTTGATCAGATCACTGAAACAGCTGTATCTGAATTTCAAGTTTCTGCTCTAAGACTGAAGGTGTGTAAACAAGGATAAGTCACTCAGCTTTATCTTCCGGTAGATCATGACATGAAAAGCACAGATACACTCAAGGAATTTTAAATATCAAATGATACTTCATAAAGGGTCTTGAAGGTGAAGAGTTATGCAAATGTACTCACTACTATAACAAATAATTTTAGAATAAAGAAAAAGCAAGCCAGTTAGAAGTTATGGAGGGAAGAAACATAAAAAAAACTCTAATAAACTTGCTTTAACCTTTAACAGAAAAAAGGTAGTAGGATTTAGTTTTCTGTTCCAAGACAGTGGACTCAATTCTAGATCAAATTTTTTTCTTCATTTGTGTTTTGGTTTTGGACACAACACGAGACCTAAAATTCTTCCTGTCAGAGCTTGTAGATAGGCATAATTTTTTAAAGGAAAACACACTACCATTAGCACTATAATTTGGTGTATTCCTGGTTTTGTCTGGCCCTTTCACCACCATTTTTCAAAGTAGGATTGTGAGACCCTTACTGATCACTGAAGTAGGGTTCAAATTCACATTATTTTAAATATGTACTGTTACTCTGTTTTCTTGGTCTGATGTTTTAGTGTGTGAATAGATATGATAAACAGACTGCACTTTTCAGCAAGCACAACCCAGATCTGTACTATGGTGGAGGTGGTGAGGGAAGAGAGGAAACCCACTGATTACAACCTAGGACAGCTGTCTAAGTCTCTCTGTGTACAACCACTGCTTTAATTTCTAGCTACTCTGGACTGTGAGCAAATGCCCAGATTTTGGTAAATGCACTGAGGTCAATTGAGTTCCTTCATACACATATCTAATTTTTCTTCACTTCCATGTGCTGATGAATCATTTTTTCCGAAAAATGGTCTGGAAAGAGGGCAAACAAACTATGACCCACAACACCGAAATTCCCCACTGTGGCAGAAGCACGACAAGTCCTTTAGTGACATGGACCTATTCCTTTGCTTCAGATTCTGCACCAAGAGCAGAGAGGAGGGAAAAGCAAAACACTGAGTGCAAGAACAGACTTGTGGCATTGCTGCTGACCATACTGCCAATTAGATAAATCATAAAACACTGGAGCGTGTTCTCTGAAAACCCTAAATCACATAGCAACTGTATGAGTCTATATTCTCGCAAGAGCGGTTCACATGAAATGTGTATTTTCCATGGAAATCTAATTCAGATCTGTGCTACTTTCAAGGACAGCTGAGTTTGTAGCACTTGTAATATTAACAGATTATTTTTTGATTAATAGGTTTTTATCACTGTACTATGTATATATGATTTGCACCTTCACTACTACCACTTCTCAGAACATTTCTGACCAGACTGAATCTGTTTACAGATTTTGACTGTGCTACGTACATGTGTACCACTCCACTTTGAAGGACACAATACCAAATGTACTACTGTCTTTAATGAAATACTGCTTGTAATTTTTTCCACCTTGAAAATATATTAGTAATGCAGGTATGCATCTGGTTATGTAAATGTCTCAGAAATTTTTCTGGAATGTGAAAAGACAGAGCAATTTCAGCACTGTCTCGGTCTCAGAATTTTAAACAAAGGATTCTTCTTAGATTGACTCAACATTTTTCCAACTTAATAGTTTCAATTGAAATGATTTTATGTAAATAATTTTAAGTAGAATAAAGATACTTAAAGATAATTATTTGATTTTTTTATACTTTTCTTTATTGGATGTGAAATATTTGAGGCAGAATATTTAGCTGTATAATAATGGCATTATGATACAACTAAATAGAACTATGATAATAAATTAATTTTGCTATACATGCTCCAGCTATATAGAGAATGAAAATGTTAATTCCTACATTGCAAAACTCCTAAATTTCACTTATATATTTTCTAACTTGTTAGAGATGATCACATTCTTGGCTATAAATTTCACAAAAAAGAAATACTTACTACTGTGCACAGTCAATCAGTTGATATTCGTTTGACCTCTCGAAGCACGCCTTTACACCTTCGTCATCCCAGAGCTTTTTTGCATGTTCAAAGAACTCCTGAAAATTGGAAATGAAATAAATCATCGAACATGTCTCAAGTTTTTCAATCCCCAATCTGCGCTGTTACTTCCCCCAACCTTCATGCTTTATGCTTTGCAAAATGAAAGATTACACACGTACAGAAGAAAAGCTATAAGCATTTATTAGCAAAATTGCAATAAAATCTACAGAACATACAGCTGTGAGACTTTCCAGCACATGATATATAATGAAGACTGTCTTGAAAATTCATGCCAGTCCATATATAAAATTTACTGTAAGTACAAAAGTTACCTAGAAGCATGTTCATTTCATTTTCAACTGAATTTATGCTTCTGTCATGGAAAAGGCATAAAAATGATGCAAAAAGCCGCTCAGCTTACGAACATTAGCTTTCCAGAGAAAGAATCAGCCTGTAACTTTAAAAAGATTGTGCAACTTTTCCTGAAAAACATAACTTTCCACTACTTGGTATTTTCTCATGCAATATAATAACTTGATTGCAAGACTTTCAAGAGTCTGCTCAACACCACATCCTCCAAACGGCTGCCTGGCACAACGTGCTTTTCCTAGCAGCTATCCCAGGCTACCCAATCCAGAAATGTCTGCCAGCAAGCTTAATTCAGACTTATTTGAAAGAGGAACCAAAGCTGTCCTTGGTGCCAGTGGAGCTACAGCCATACACATGCAGAGAGGTAGGTCCAACTCTGCCTGCTGACTCCTTCTTTTCTCCAGCCCCAGCTCTAAAGACTCAAGGACCCAGCCTGTTTTAAAACTCGGAGTCCATTTTATGTTATATCATTACTAGTAAATTACACTGTAACAGAGTTTTCCAGCTACATCATTCTAAATTCAAGTGAAGGATGTTTAGATGAATTTGTATTTCCTTTATTATATGTCTCTTTCCTCCCTTGAACAAAATTGTTAAAGCAATACATCAACTCAAACACAGAAGTTGTTTTCTTAACACCTCAACACTGCTAATAAATCACTGGAGTCCTTTGCTTACTCACAAATTTGTGAAACCTAACAAATTGCTTTTCCACACTTCCATTTGGCTCTGTGTAAAATGGGTGTAATATCACAATTCACTTCATGACCCTGTCAAAATTTTGCATAAACATCTTAATTCTGAAACTTTTCTGAAATTGCTTGCCAGTCTCTCCCCACATCTTTTCAGGATTTAAACCTTTGCCTCCCCCCCCTCCAACTATACCATGCACAATGTAGAGAGACAGAAAATTCCATTCTTTAAGAAGTTTTGAAAATGTTAGAGAAAAGAAGATATTAAAGCAGGCATGAGACACCTTTGCAGAAAGTCTTGAATGAAGAGAGGAAGTAACACCATACATAGACAGATGCTTATACTGCCCTTGAATTTATTTCTTCACTTGGCGAGGACATGTTTATTTAGTCTTTGTTATTTTAATTACTTATGTAATGACTGTTTTAAACACTGCAGATCCACCTTTTGAAGTGATGCTGCAGCTATTATAAACTCTCTGTTTCTACATCAGGAAAAAAGCAAAAACAAGCCCAAGAAAGGACAAGCTATCAAACTAAAGTAGGAGAAAGCAGACACAAATAACAGAGAGAACGACTACAAGTAAAAAAAGAACAGGAAAAGTCAAAATGATAAATACCAGAAACTATGGAACATTCCTCAAATATGAAGCTTATGCTTGATTGATACCTGGGGCATCAGCTGAATGGCTCTCACTTGCTGCATCTTTGGCCAAAGAAAAGCATTGTCTTCTCAGGGGACAGAGTGAACTGCGGGGAAGTGTCAGGTCCTGAGGCAGAAGGAGCCAGCTCTCCATCCCCTCAGATGGGAGCAGTGTCCAACTCAGCCCTTCCTCCCACAGGCACTCACTGCTACAGGTGTGGGGTCTGAGCACAGTGTGGCTGCCTTCCCCTCCACCCCATTCGGGGGTGGGAATTCCCACCCACCCCGAAAGCCATCTCTAAGGGGAATAAACATGTAAAAAACCATTCCCATTCTGCCCCACAGAGGCTACAGGAAGAGGAGAGGATGAGGAGGAGGTACAGTGTAAGTACCTAGTGTAAGGTATCCCTTTCTGAAGGGTGGCATGGATTGAGAGATCAGCTGAAAATATCACTAATGAAGTAAATAAGCAAACAAATAAAGTTGCACAGCTATAGTTCCTCACTACTGCCTTTACATCCTCTGTATGAGCTTTGTTTACTTTAAAAAATCTCTTCTGAAAAAGAGGCAATCATTTCAGCTCAGCTTCTTGAGACCCTACAAATATGTTGTAAATACAGGGTTTCCATATCATATGCTTCAAATATTTCCACCTGACCATTATATCTCAAAGCAGTCTATTTAAAATTACTTCCAGACTTCTAGTCCTAAGCAAATCATATAAAACAGAGCAAATATACTTCCCTCATTAAAATGTACCAATCTACTGCAGAGGAGAACACTTGATTGCAAATTGCCTCCCACACAGCTAGCTATTCGATCCTTCCTTCCCAGGTGACTAAAGCCTTCCAGAAAAATCCTGTTTCACTTCAAGGTGCCAAGTACCATGATACAATTTTCACACTTGTTTTTAACCCTTCTCTTGTCTGCTGTAAGTTCCTCAGTATTTTTTATGCTCATCTGCGCAAGGCCCCCCACTGCAAGCACAGAGGAGGATTCTGCACATGGCAAACATATCTGGATGCCAGCTCCCCTCCATCACAGGACAACATCCAGACAGCGGTTACCACATCAGCTTCAACCCCTGCAATCAAGACCCTTTTGCCTGACCAGCCTTCCAACAATCACTCCCCTCCCCTCAATCCTTACAACTCATCCCTATGAATCCCAATGCTTGTCATTTCTTCCTCCTTCTGCCCACCATGGCCACACCGTGGCCACCTCAATGGCAAGCAGGCCCTGGTGTGGCCTTTGGGCTCTGCCTGCCCTGCAGAACTTGCTCTGGGGCTGCAGCGTCCTTGGGGTGGCAGCCACAGTTGGCAATTCCTGTCATGAGGAAGAGCTAGGATAATTCAAAGAACAGAGAATTCAGCTTTGCTCCAGCTGGTAAGGGGAGATGGACTAAAACATTTTAAAATGTTACCTTAGGTCAAGAAAACACAAATCAGGTTTTTAAGACTAAGCTCTGACTGTAGTAGCTTACATTCCAAGTTGGTCAAACTGAGACCTTCTTAAAGGTGTAACTCCTGGAAAGTGGCTTTTCAGTTCTCAGAAGTCATAAGCCAGGTCCTTTAAAAAACCTCGACTGGGACAGAATAAAATAGGGACATAGTAAATCACTCTGGTAATCTGATGCACTGTGTTTGCAAGCACAGGTAGCTGACTTCTATCAGATGAAAGCTACCAAAATCTACCAAAAATATTTAGCATACTGAAGAGAACCAGGAAATAATGTACTGTGTTTGAAAGCAGAAAACAACCTATGTCATAACCAAACAGAATAGGTATTCAACTAAACTCTTCCTTAGGGATGGAGGCATACAAATAGTTGCACCTATTAATATACATATAAAATGATCAATATATTTTGAATTTAATATTTTAATTGGAGCATTAAAGAAGTAAATGATAATGCTTTAGATCTCAGGAGTTACAGGTGTCATGAATATAGGTACTTTTTACATTGGACACATTAATTTACACCATTTATCTAAGAATTTATGGCAATCACTAGACCATACAAAACCTTGATGTGATATTTGGATGTCATCAAAATGAAGATGTGACACACAACACCTCAAATATTTATTAATATAAAACTATTTGGAAATTTTCCACTCTTCCTGAGACAATCCAAAACCTCAGCCCTGCATTCCTGAACCTCCTTCTCACTAGCAAATACATTTTGCTATAAATAATCATATATCATTCAAAAATCAAAAAGAGCCAAAAGCAGATTATGATTACTTTTTTGTTTTCAGAAGAAAGTTAGTTCAGCTGTACAGAAATGTAAAAACACCCTGAGTTGATATAACTGATCTAAACAATAGGCTATTCTCACTGTGTTTTAAAAGGTCTTGTAAAAATATTTTCACTCACCTAATTCAGGGAAAAAATTTCCTGATTCAATGTATTCCCATACACAGCATTCCAAGAAAACAATACAGATAACAAATGCAATGTAATACAGCTAAGCCTCAGGGCACTGTTTTTCAACTTTGTCTTACTAGAAGTTACAGCCTAGTCTAGAAATTCAATTTCCCTTATTTTGGAAATAAACTTATTTATAGGTAGGTTACCTTAGAAACCTCCTCCCCCTTATAACTCCTACAAAAAATTTCAAGTAGCTAAGAAATGGACTTATTTCACTTTTTAGATACTTACATTTGGAATAAATACTATTAATGATTAAACAATTACATATCTTCATGAACAGATCTTTTTGTATTTTGGAAAAAAAGAACTTTTCATCTAACTGTCTTTACAAACCATAAAAGTTCATGTTAGGTCAGGAATACAATTTTTATTCTACTAAGAGTCTTTCTGCCTTCTTTCTGGATGGAGCATACATTTAATAGCTATCCTGATGTCATCTTCAGTCTCCCAGAAAGTGGAATGTAGAAGGCTACATCCAGAGCCATATTTTCTACTCCTGTTAACATATTGTAAACATGGAAACAAAATGCTTAGACCAATGTGAAATCAATCTCCTTCAAGCCAAAATTTATGCTCTTATTCTCCTGACCTTCAGGACTGTCAGGACTGTAAAACAATTTCTCATCTAAAACACAGAATAAACCTGTCTGATTACCTGACAACCACTTAAAGAAGTGGAAAATGTTAAACATTTTCATAGTTCTGCCATTGTGGGTGTGAAATGAAATCATCACTTCTATTCTGAATTTCAGTTACTACTTCTTCTCTCAAGTACTTAACCAAACAAAAAAGTAAATCACACAATGCTTTAAAAATTCCCACCTAACACCTCCCCAACTCCCAATGACAACTGCAGGGCAAGATGATCCAGAGAATTAATTCACACAGGAAGTGATGTATGCGCCTCCCTGCCAAGCAGGGTACTTGTACCTCCCAATGCATAGTGCAGGGGTTATGTGTATATATATACATACAGGCAGTCCCAGTCTCCCATCTATGGAACTATGGAAACATTTTGTGGAATAAAAGAGTGACAACTGATGGGGTACATTGTAATACCATAAAAGATGACACCCAGTGGAGTCAAATGAAGGGTGTATAGGCAAACTACCAGCACGGTTTTCTAAATGTGGCATGTTTAACTCTGCAATTCAAACAATATCCTTTGAAGCATCCTTTTCTGTACCAAATCTGAGGTCAAAATGGAACCAGATCCATCAGCCTGCAGCGCAAGTCACGGAGCATGACAGCAACAGCAAACAGCAGGATCCTGTGCAGCAGAGGACAGACAGCAACATGGTGTGGGAGAGGAGACTGGGAGGAAGAACTCGAACCCAGAACTTTCATCTCCTCCCACAGAGCTGTGAATGGTGCCCAGGGGATGATCAGAATGACTGCACTGTGGGTGATGGGAAGCTCAAGCTCCCCCTCATGCTCCAGAAAAGTTCACAGCTCCTGGGGCTGTGCTGCCGCTCTGGCAGATGCCACAAATCTGATTAGTGTATCAATATTCTGTTGGGTTTTGCAGCACAAGCCTTGTAAAGAAACAGAAGAATGGCAATTTTTAGAAGTTTATATTTGGCCAAGTAAACACCTGGAATTTAACATTATGAAGCAAAATCTACTTTTGTGGATCCTAGACTCTCTTGCAAGCCCTTACAGTCTCTACTCACTGTAGACAGTCTCCACTTTGAGACCCTGACTGAAAACTTGAATCCTAAAGCCGTTTTTAACTAAGGTGGCTGTAAACTGATGTTCCAAGAAACCTGCAAGAGACAGCGAGTGACAATCTGCCCCAGTGACTCCAATGATTACTGGTTTGCTTGTACAAGTGTAGCAACTAATTTCCTATTAAAATTGTTCTTCATCCCCAAGCATCTACTTGGAAACGCAAGCTGTGTCAAAAAAAAAAAAAAAAAAAAAAATCAAAATCAAAATCAAATGGATTTAATGACTGGGTGAAGTACAAGGTAAGGCACCCAAGAGAGAAGGAAGCCTGCTCAGTTACCTCTTCCACAAACAAGCACAGCCTCTTGATAATCAGCCTCTTGTTTACGAGTTAAAAGTGTCCCTTATGGCTCAGTCAGCTCTCCTTAATCCTTTATGAAATGTTCTGCCTAACAAGGGAGCTGTTTTGCTGTAGATATACAAAATGCAGCTGCTCAAACTCCTAATGCCTGCAATGAAGACAGGCAAACAGTTACAATTTAAAAATAAAAGCAGAACACATGACTTGAATTTCCCCAACAGCAGCACTGTCAAAACCTTCATTAGCACCAAAGCAATAGCACAAGAAACGCTGCAATGACTACGGAAGGAGGGGTGGCCAAGTGGCACACAAGGACCATGATCAACAGTAGGGTTCAGATGTTTCTAAAAAACCAGCACTTACAGTAGATTAATTATACAGAAACCTTTAGGAAAGTACAACTTCCACCCCCTGCAAAGTATTTTCTGTTGTAATTTGTGGGTGTGCAATAATCAATGCAATTACTCTGCTAGTTAGTGACTCACTCTGATAGGCACAGCAGCAGTTTGGCCTCTAACCCTCCTCCAAAACCTAACTTCAGATCTGTCTAAGAGAATTACAGGATAATACATCCAGATCTACCTCTATTCATTTTCATTGGGCTTATTTTGCCTTTTTTAAACACCAGATGCAACAATCTTCAAGCATGATCAGTCTGCACTAAGCATAACCTCAGTTCATTAGAGCTGAACATGGGAGGATGGCAAATACTGCCTTCACAGAACACAACCTGTGTTGAGGCATCTCATATTCCAAGAAAACAAAACTAGTAATTAACTCCTGGCAGAATCTTACCTGACTTGCAAGGAAAGAAGCTGAGGCAACAAACAGCATTTATAAATGTATAAAAGCATGTAGCCACCACATGCCCCCATGTAACACCACTAGACAAAATGCATCAATTGTGGAGCTTGCTGACAGTGTTCACAAACCACACGTACAACCAGCACAGATACATTCTACACCCCTTTCTTGAACTATTTCTGTGACTTCACTTTTAAGCTCTTACTCTACACTACATTTCCAAGAAGTGTGTGCAGTTGAGGGATCAGCCTGATCGCCCTAGCAGTTCTATTTCTGCCTGCTGGAAACATGTTCCATCTGCCATCTTATTTTATAGACATCAACAAGTTCAACTTTCATAGATCACAAAACTCATCTGCAAGGTCTGAGAAATATATTAATACATGCTTCGAATTTGTATCTGTCAAACACTAAAAATGGTCCGAAAGGTCTTTAGATCATACTAGCAAAAATAATAACATGACTTTGTGCTTTCATAATATTTTGAGGCCAGCACTGTGGTTTGGATAGGCTTTGCATATAAGAATACATTCTAAGTCAGAGAACAGTTCCATATATTTTCCTTCATGACCTGTTAAATAGTGGAGCTTTTTTTCTGAGCTACATAACAAAGCTTTTATCATACTAAACCAAAAAACCTCTGATTCAGTCTTCTAGTTTCCATTTTAACTGTGTACTTCAAATTTCAGTCTGTTCAAATCCTTGAACATTGCTGCCTACCTGCTATTTTAAGAGGCCACCAAGCTCTCAACTAAGAAAAGGAGAGATAATTTAAGCAAATTACTTAGTGTATATAGTGCCTAAAAAATGTGTTGAGGATGGAAAGCTTACACCCATTCTTTTCCTTGAAATTATGGTGGTTTTGGAGAGTAAGGACCTCTCTTTGAATGTACATAAAAGCTCTTAATTAAAAAAAAAAGCTCACCTCTCAAAATATTTGTGGAAGTAATTAAAGATGCATTACACAATCCTACAACATTACTGCCCTTTGTATTTGTGAAGCACTTGTGAAAAGAAAAATGTAGGAACTGTAGAATTTTTTGTGGACAACAGATGATGACAAAGCATGAAATTAATCTGTAAGTACTCAACAAGATGCAAAAAGAATAAAAAATATACAGTGACTTGACAAAAACTGGGAGCATGTGATTTATCCCTGTTATCAAAATGCTGCTTACACAGTTATCTTTGTAGAGCACTGAGCCTTGAAACTGGAAAAATTACTGAAAACCATATAATCTGTATGTCACCTGCACTCAGAAATGTTTGCTTGTTGTTTATTTATTGAAAGTAATAATGGCACCATGAAAATGTACAGATTCTGTATGCCAAAATTTGTTCCCTTAAACTTACTAGGTAAGACTAAACAGAACAGAGTCCATGTGGAATAAAGGATGGCAAATCAGTCCACAGCACTTTTGTTACTGCTTCTGGTTCTGCAATCATTTAATGCTTGGGCCTTTGCAATGAACACCATATTCAATTTTAAGTCAATATAGCATCCAGTCAGTGAGTACGTACATATCATTCGGCAATCCTTGATGAAGTGAGCATAATTGAATTGAGAAGTGCTGCTGTTAGAAATTTATTATAAAATAGTAAACTTGTGATTTCATGGCAGGAAATATTATTAAGATTTTTATTTTCAAAACACTGGCCAACAGCACTTTGTCACCTTTTGACACTGAAAACCCGACCCCCCTATGCAAGGTCCTCCTGCATGCTTTCAGCCCTTCTTAAAAGTCTGCCTCTGTTGTCATTTCTCAGAGGGTGAGGACTCCCCCAAAGAAGTCAAACCAGTGGAGTACAACAGTGAGGCGAGGCAGCTCTTCCCTGTTCCCAGGCAGTTCTCCTGCCCTGCCCATAGCAAACCCCTGCTGCTTCAGTAAATACAGTTTCAGAGTGAAGACAAGCATCCAGAGAGCTGTACAAACACAGGACTGCAGCCGGTGATTCTTCAGTACAAAAAGTTTCTACTACTCCCAGCTTGAACTGTTTTCCTTAAACCAGTTTTGAAGGTCATGCATCAAGGAACTGTTTAATGCTCTAATATGTACTTTATTATATGTAAGTAATTTCCTACCAGACAAGTGGTTTGCAAGGACAGAGAACTCTCATTTCCTTTTATAGATTTGATTCGGAAATAAATGCTGGCAACATCACGTGACAAATGGGCAGCATCCACAACTTGAGCAACTCTCATTATTGTATCAGAAAGTAATGGAAAAGCCAGTCTGCTGCTGCCAGATCTATTTGGTGTCCTACTCCTTTGCCCAAGTTTTATCTAAATCCTTCAGCATTATCTCTCTTCTTTTGACACTTCTTCCGGTCCTTATCCATGTGCAAAACCCTATCTTCAGCACATTAACTTACTCATTCTTAAATATTTATAATAGTAGGAAAAGGCAATACAAGTCTTTATTATATCTCTATGGCTGAACTGAATTGAGTTTCAGGAAATTTTTTCTTCTAATTAACAACTACAAGTATATATATATGTATACAAGCAAAGATTTCCTATGAAAAGCAAAAACTTCTTTGTCTTTTCTATCTGACAGCTGTTGCCTTTTAGAACTATTCTGGGAAATTACTGGATAAAACTGCATGATCTAGTAATTTTGACTATCTGAAAGCAATATATTTGAAAGGAACCCCATAGTTTGAAGATGTTCTTACAACATTTATGGATGTAAAATTATGTTATTATTCAGTAAGATTAAGGCATCTTAATAAAGCTCTGAGAAGTAATACAAGTAAATGCAAGTAAATCTTGGCTGCAATTTATATAACTTTCAATATTCTTCTAATGTCAGTTCCCACAAATCTACTGTTGCTGAGCCCCAGAAATCAACCTTTTCAGACTAATTTGAAGAGATTTACCTAACAACTTCAGAAAAGTAAAATTTTTAATTCCTACTATTTGGTTCTCGATTCCCATAATTTTCAAGAACTATGATAACAGCCGCCTATTATGCATAACATGGAAAGAATGTATATATTGTAACAAATGAAATTGTTGAGGCATCAGAAGATAAGTATTTTTTGTTAGCCCATAAATATTTTTACCACACAGAAACTGCTTAGAAGTCAATAGAAATGTATATCCATAGGAATAATAATCTGTGTCTTTACAAACATAGATGACTAGAGACAATGTCCAATTTGTAGATGGGAAATTCTGTTGGAATTTCAGAGCTGAAAGCCACTAAGGGGGCCCAACTGTTTGGCATGTAGATGTTTCAAGGGCACCTGAAAAAAAAACTTTATAGAGCCTAAGATAGCTTCTTCCCTTTCTTCCCAGTCTTTTATTTATTATTTGCTGCAGGATTATTTCTCACTTGAAATGTAATCTAACATGAAAGCTGCTGATCAATATTGTAAACAGATGATTAGTGTCTTGTGGCTGCCAAAGAACTGTTAATGAATCTCAACAAATGATGCTGAAACAGGGACGTGAGGTAAAATAATTGAATTGAAGGAGATAATAAAACTAGATAATTCCTTCAGTTTAAAAGGCAAATATTGCCAGAACTCCTTAAAGAGAAAGAAACTATTTACACTTGTCTCAGAAATCCATTTCTTTGTTTTAATCAAACTGCCACCAACTGCAGCACTGCCTACCTGAAGTAAAACACAGAACTTGAGAGTCTGAGGTCATTGATACTGGACCCTTCCAACCTGCGACAACTGAAGTGAGACTCCAAGGAGCCTCCCTGCACCTTCTCTCCCTTCTCTTTCCTTCAGGTACTACTTGGCTATAGAGCCTGCCAGAGCCACCACAGGTCTATCAGCAACCTCCCTGCAAGAGTGGCTGCACACAAACAAAAAGGACCTGCTTGATGTTGCACATGGTGAACAAATTTAATTCAGCTGGATCTGGAGAGAAAACCTGACAGACGTGTCAGTTGTGAAACACTGAAACAAACTGAAGACGAGTCAGACAAGGACTTTTGTTGCCTTCTGTTACAAAACCCAACCAACCAACTTCAGAATTAAACAGAGAAATAAATAACATCTTCTAGTTGCGACCACTGTGAATTTCTAGGGAAACTCCATTCCACAGACATTCAGTCTTTTCAGACCACTTGCCTCCTGAAAGAGATGGCTGGGCAACAAAAGCATACAGGTTATTCCCAACTCTGTAAGTATCTCCTTGAAGAATGCCAGGAATGGGTGCATTGTAGACAATAGCCTTTAAGCAACCAGAGATTTTTGAGAACTGAAGCCAGTTCATCACCAGTAGTTACTTTTAATTAAACAAACAAACAAACAAACAAATTCTAGACAAGCTCCTCTTCCTCTCTACCTGTCCACTGATCCATTGTTTATTAGTACATAGCTTTTTCAATTTTCCAACTTAAAATACACTAGCAAGGGAAAGAGCCTTCTTCATTAATTTGATCAAAGACTTTTGGCAGTTAAACCAGAAAATGTATGTAAACACCAGAAGTGAAATTCTTGATCAATTGTAGCAAGTCCAAACCTTTACACTGTGAAATAATCCAATATCTACATTTAAAGCAAACAATAAATATTTAAATACGCAATGGAAAAGGTGTCTATTTCCGGGGGAAAAAAAGGCATTGACTTGGAGAACTCAGGACTCTAAACAGTACTTCCATCTGTCACACTTGGTGTATGACACATTTGGTTTAACATAAATGCTTTCTTCATATGGAACCGTTTTGTTTTTAAGCTGTGTTTTTCTTATCTACCATTTAAAGATTGAGATTTATTTTAAATGCAATATAATTTAATTAAACAAGCATTTAATATACATTTTAAAGCTATTTATAAAGATAAGTTCATGACAGATTCAGTATGTAAGATGAGGAAATTCGTGTAAGAACTTTGCTTTTCAGGATTTGCCTTCTACAGGACCATACTTGGAAACTGTGTTTATGCTGTAATTAAAAAGGCAACTAAATAATAAAGCCTTTCGCCTCTTATACTTTTGTTGGTGTAATAATTTTTCCCAAAGATTTCTTTAAATGATACTATAATAAAATGTGAATAAAGAGCAGAGTGATCTTCACAAGAGAACAGTGATCCACAAACCAAAGTTTTGTGACTTTTCTATTGAAAACTAAAGGACACTCACATCCCCTATATAAAGTATGGTTTTCTGTTGCTCAGAATCAAAAAATATAAGTAGGCTCTCATTCATTGACTTCTAGAGACAATATTGAAACATGAAAATAAGCAAGTATTTTAATTCACTAGCTCTTCAATGCACTGCATTTGTACAGTTTCTTCTTAATGTTTCCCCACACAGCTGAGTATTTAGCACTGTCCTTGGGTGACGGATGTTTCCCACACAAAACGACTGCACTGAGCACACGTAGGCTGCAGCAAATCTCAGCAAGGTTAGAGGACGTTTTGCTTTTGCACCCCCGGCACTTAGTGCAGTGGGACCCTGATATTAATTTGAACCTTTAAAGTACATAAACTACTGTGCAAGGCTCCAGTGGCCATTAGCATCTTCAGACATCCCAGATGGGGCAAGGCTTTATTTAACCTGTTGTTTGCTCCTGGCTGGCAGAACTGTACTCTCGACACAGCCTGAGCAGGCTGCTGCTCCCTTGAACAATTATTTAAAATGTAGAGAAAATACTGGCTTCCTAAAACAGCATTTTAGTACAATAGCAGTTGCACTTCTGTTGATGGTGACTGTTATGGACAACAATGAATACCTTTTTTCTACATTTTCAGTAGAAACAAGAGGGCAAACACACTGCCCCAGTTGATTAACAATAGCTACAGGATCCATAGAGCTACACCGCACAAGAAGATGAAATGAACAAGGTCTGCAAGCTAACCTTAAAATAGCATAAATAAACATAGTTAAATTGTCAGTAATTGATCCGTGATCACCTTGTTTATGATACACTTTTAAATTACAAGTCAGTGCTAATAGTCCCTTGATGCACAATTATTATCTGGTTCATTACTATATATACTTCTAATGGTACAAGATGGTAAACTGCAAGATATTTATTATCAAGAGAGCACTAAAAAGTCATTTTCCTTTTAGAAGCAAGATAACAAGAATAACAAGACAACAAGATAAACATATCTGCTTCTACTGAAGTAAAGTGGCTAGCAGGATTCAAGAGACATTTCAGGTTTTTGGTGAAGCAACAGGTAAAGCACCAGCAATATTGCATTTGCCATGATTTAATTATATAAAGACTCATTCTAAAATAGATGCCAAAGATTAGACATCTAGCTGAACTGACTTAATAAATTTCACCAAATATCTTAAGTGGTTCCTGTTACTACAGGTAAGCTGACTGAACGAAACATCTCCAAAAGGAAAACTGCATTAAGTTCCTAAATATAGTAGAAAACAATTTGCAACAGAAGAGGACAACAAAGGTATGATGGAATATCATTAAATAAATGGGAATCTTTGTGAGGTAACAGCCACAAGAAGAGATTTGAACTTTATTGGGTTTTTTATTTTTGTTTTTTTTTGCTTGTTTGTTTGTTTTGCTTAGAGACAGATATAAGTTGCATATCACAAAGTTCTGCTAGATTAATCACACCTGATCAGTGTGTGAGAAATTCAAATCTTTGAATAACAGCAGTGTAAGAACAAAACCTAATGTGAAGGCAAATATTTCACAGGAGTGAGCCTCTGATAGGTTAATTGCATCACTCAAAAAGAAAGCATGATTACTTAGGTCAGAATACTTATTCTACCTTGATAGATCAATGCGGATACACTGCAATCATATGCTGTATGAATTAAGGGATGTAATTTAATAGGCCTTACGTTTTCAGATATTATGCTCCCTGTGACTAGAACAAAATTGTTATTAAACCTTTCGGTGAAATTGTGACATTTATAAACCTCACTCATCAATTCTACATCATGCAATTTACATTTTATATTTATACATTGTTTTAATATATCAACATTAAAAAAAATTTGATCTTTCTTATATTTCAATTCTCAAAATATATCTCTTTGAAAACATAATCCATAGCTACCAGTTTTTAAATGTTATTGAACTGTGTACCTGATTGCTAATTTAAATCAAGAAATTCTAATGGCAGCTTACAGAACAATTAAAATATTCTTCTGAATATATAAAATTATTCTCCATCAGTGCAGTATAAATCTTGTACACTGCAAATGCAGAGTCAATCCTCTGACTTGGAAATTTTCTGTTTGCAGATTTACAGCCACATCAGCAACTTCCAACTGTAATTTACTGCTACAGATACTGTATTCACATGTAGCAACTAACACTTACTTGCTCATAATGAAGATTTCCAGGAACAATGTTGGAAAACTACAGATTATCTAACATACCTCCCAGAAAACAGCTGCTGTGTGACTACACTTCATAAACCAGACACAAGATTGTACATCATAGACCATAGATGTAGAGACATTCATCTTTGAGTTCTTTAGTTAAAACATTAAGTCAACTGGTAAAGTATTGAAATCTGGAAGTATTTCCCTCATCATTCATATTTTGCTACTAATCTCGGGCCTTAAGAAAGATCAGAAATAAAATGTAAAATAAAGTCAGCACATCTATTTGCATATTCAGCATCCAAACTGCTCTTCCACATCCAGAGCACTTAAGTGTCAGCACTAACAGCTTAAAAAGTCTTTGAAGAAAAGCATGCACTTTATTTGTGGATGCACTGACTTTTTCCTAATGGTTTGTAAAACAAACCTGTCACCTCTTGTTTAACTCAGGGCTCCCATGCTGCCATGCCAAACCACTGGGATGCCCGAGCTACAGGATGACAGGAGGCCATTCCTGGCTTTCCCTGGAGGCAGTCACCCATGCCCCATAGAGAGCAGCTGCATGAAAATGGTCAGGTCAGTCTCCCCTCTTCCCATGGCACACTGCCCAGGAAAGGCAGTGCCCTGCACAGGCACTCCCCCAACCTCAGTCTTGGGGTGGGAGCTCAGCTGGGCCAGTGTGAGAGGTAGGAGAGAGATGGAAACACCATAGGATGGGGATCCAAGCTTTCCCTCGGCACTGACAGTGCCCAAGAAAAACACCAGCTGCACTTTAATTGACTTGGAGTTAAAACTTTTAACAGAGATAAATCAAACACATTACTAAATAATGGGACAAGAAATCCCATTCTCTTTGGCTTTACAAAACTGGTCAGAATTCTTATGATGCATGAAAAAAATATCTATTTTTTACTAAATTATTTAAATTCTACACTGATATCCCATGGAAAACAAGTTTTCCGTATCTCTTTCTAAGTATAAACAGCAAGAAAAACTCATGTGCTCTTCCAAAATTACTCAAGCACAGGTCACAAAGTACTTTAGCTGACACTGAAACATGTCATAGCTTTATACTAAATCATTAAGATCACTTCAGATGGTTACATTTATCTGGGATTATATATCTTGCTTAGACCACTTGGAGAGCCAGGGCAAGCATATAAGAGAGTACAAAGAAAGAAATACACCTTGCCCTTGCCTTTCCTTCAAGAATTTAATTTTCTCTTTGAGACTTTTGTTTAAAAGTTATTTTAAAAATAAACAATCAGTCTTTCCCAGATCACAGTAGAATTATAAAAAGAGGGAAAACCACTGTGTTGCTATCCATTTTATTAACTGTTAGCTGAAAACTATTAAATATTCTAACACAGCAATCAGTTCCAGTGTTCCATCTTACCCTTTCTTTTTCTGGACAGTCTGGACCACAAAGTCTATGAATTTTCCATATTATTACTATGATTTTTTAAGAAATGGGGGATTTTTTAAACACTCCTATTTCAGTATTTAACATAAATAATATTGTAATAAGCCAATCAAGCTGGCAGAAGTACAGCACACTACTAGAAATACCTGTTCTTGGAGGTGATTTGGATTGAGCAACTGGGTAATGCTTTGGACAGAAATTATCCTAGCCCCTGTTGGCACATTCAACATGAGTAGGTCAAGTATATGGCTAGATGTTGTGTTATTTTTTGCAATTCAATAACAGTGCAAATATGAAATGAGACTATTTCTCCCCTACAAACATAAAAAAGCAATTACAGCCATATCAGCGATGAAAAAAATATGAAGTACGCTGTGATTGTCAGTTTGCCTGCAAATTTTCATGCAATAATCCTAACAAATAACCTAAGAAAGTTTCAAGTGTAGCAATAACAGTTTTTGGAGATGATCTGCAAAACAAGTTCTGCTTATGAAACTTTTTTTTGTATTAAACTTCTTCTATTTGAGCCAGATTCCCCAAACCACTGAAACTACGGGCAACTGGCTAATGAAACGGAATCATAATACTTAAGACTGTGGTATTCTAGGAGAAAAACAACTAGCTACTGCCAAAGATAAATCAACTTTTCTAACCCAAACATCCTGGGGAATGGATTACTGCCTAAATGGGGATTTTGCTTGACAAAAGCGGTAGAAGCTGTAAAGAGAAGTTTCTCACTGGCTTCTTAAGGACAAGCATAGGTAGCATTCATGACAAACAGCAAACAAGGGAGGCACTGGGGGAAATGATTCTTGCCTTTCTCGAGGATAAGCCACCAACAAGGACAACAGAAGGAGAAGAAACAACCTTAGAAGCATCTGCCTTCAGCTGAGCAAATTCTCCAGAATGCGATGGGAATGTGCTTATTACAATGAGTGTTTTAGTCTAGGTCTGTTTCTCTTCTATGCCAAAAGTATAGGTTGTGGGGGAAAATCTTCAGAGACCTACATATGCACCTTCTTTGAGAAATTGCCTAAAGAACATGGCTGCATTTCAGTTAAAATCAGATACAACATTCCCACCTTTAGATAAATAAACATTTTTGAAACACTACTCAAAAATGTGCTTAGATTCCACACTAAAGCAGTAGTGAAGTTTTGAATCAGTGGCATATTTCAACCTCCAGAACATTTAATTTAATTTAACATTTATTTGTAAAGCTCCTATGATATGGTTGAGATCTAGCCTATGACTAGATCCTTAGTACCAGAAAAGAGACTCTGACCTTCCAGTCAAACTATAGGGGCGAAAAAAAAAAATCCCTGAATGTCTCCTCAGACGGGGAGCTCCTTCTCCTTATCATGCTATCTCTCAAGCAAGATAAGTTTTCGATGTGATTTTGATTTCACTTGATGTACTGTTAAAAACCAGCTTACTCTAATATGAGGAGTAGATGGGAGGTTATTTTTTATTCTAAATTTATTATCTCTTCCACTATGCAGCTAGGAGGAAAATGAGAAGGGAGAGTTTGAAGAGAAATAAAGCATTCCAAATAATCTGACTAGGAGAAAAAGAATAAAATAAATATTCCTAAAGGAAATTAGGCATTCTTAAGAGAAAGTTTCAAAACTTGAAGGAAAAAAGGTCAGTTTTAATGACTAATTTCTTCACTTGACAAGAATTCACAACCATCACAGCTAACCCTCCAGCAATTATAAAAATGCCCTGATTGATGCTGTCTTGTGACTGCGATTGTATTTTGCAAAAAAAAATTCATAAAAGAGTGATTTTTAATTATTTTTCTCTGGCAGTCTAAAACCTTTACTTTCTTAATTAGATTTCTGATATCCTAAAGACCTCTTAAGCAACAAAGAGTTTTAATGTAGAAAGTATTTCACTTGAGCCACATCAGTGTGTGTAACTCTCTTAAAATCTGGAGCAGACATCTTGATTATTTTAAAGGGCAGGGGAGCAAGTATATAAATTTGGTTATGATGGTTTATCTCCAGATTTTAACAATATAAAGTACTGAGGAGAAAACAAATGAACAGCAAGAGACAAGCAAAAGCATATCAGAATACGTAAGGAGTGAATAAAGTCACTGAAAATTTGTTTTCCTCTTCACTATTTCCAATTGGACATCCAATTAATTTCATAGAGAATGTCATAACTCTGTTTCCTTGCTGATAAAAAAAAGAGAAAATTTGCTGTAATTAAAATAGAGAAAAAAAATTGCAGACATTCTGTGATTTACATTTATCATGGAAGTGAATCTTTGCTCTGTAAATCAGCCTCAGCATCTAAGTACCACCCTCATAGTAGCTATGGGAAAAGTCCTCGAAGGACCCAGTGGTTCCCTGGAATTAGTATGGCAGATAAGAGGAAGAATGGTGCTTGATCTTCAAGATTTAACACTAGAGTTACTTGTCTTTCTAGTTCTTCTATGGTAAAGTAGTAGAAAAGAAGTGTTATTAAAGAAAGCACTCCAGTTGAGAAGAGACTGAAAGATCCACATTCATTTCTCATATGACTCTTAACAGTGGTCCCTGTAAAAAACCTAACAAACCCAAACATCTCTTCCCATAGTGCTCTGCTCTCCCTGTGCTGTGGGTTTTTAAAGGAAGCTTTATTTCCCCTTAGCTCACATATTTTAATGTATCTTCATTTTGTCAATTGGGCTTTAAGGTATTTTTGATTTTCTAACTTTTATCATCATTAGTCAAATTTAAAAATTATCCTCGATTTTGTAACAATAGAGATAACAGAGAATGACTTTATACAATAGTTTGTTACTAATTCTAAAAGCCAAAACGTACCTATTATGTTTTCTTTCTACTGCCAAATTTTATCTCACTCCTGAAATACTAATTAAAATATGTTCCTTAATTATTTAACAGTGAACTATTTTTCCCCCTTTGACTTGCCATTTCAAAAGTTAGAATTATTTAATACAAAATAAATTGAAATTCAGCTGCAGCCAAAAATGACATTTTCCTCAATTTAGTAACATCACTGCATGAGAAGAATGTAAGCAATATCTTGATTTCTATATAGGCATGCTAAAGACAAGGCAAACATTTTGTAAAACTTTCACAGAATACTCAACCCAGCAATTTCTAATCATACCAAATGAATGGCAAAAATGCATTCAATGGAATGTACACATGCTTACACAAGTAGATTATTATGAATGCTATCAGTAAGATTGATAATTTGCAAATGATTAAACTGCAAAGATAAATAGAAGGTTGATTTTTATAACTTGATTCTGCCTAAAAGGAGTTGATGGAAGGAAGGATTCTGCCTTTGCCTAAAAGGACTGATGAGGAGCTGGTACAATTGTCAAATAAAGTAATGAATCCCCATTTTAGGCATCTATTTATTTCAAAAAAATTCCTAAGAGATACTCCGTTTATAAGAATTAATATTTTCTATGGTCAAGGAATTTGGAAACTATTCTTTATATGAACATAACTTATTTATTTTTATTCAGTTTCTCATACAAGACTTGAGACTTTATTTATGTGGTAGTTTTATTTAAGGCTGTTTTTCTTGAGATTCAGAAATAGGAATGCTCTTACATTTTTTCACATTATCCTCCCAGCATACCCTAGATACAACACTCACAGCTTCATGCTGAAAAATGTCCCATAACTATTCTATGTCCCTGCATAGATGCTCTTTTAATTTTCTAACTTCTCTGTAAGAATTAATCTGAGAACAGTCGTTTTTCACCCCGCCCTTTACAGGTTGTTACAGTACTTAATAGAGTAATATCTGAGACTATGGAATCGCGTATGGAAGTATGCAGCATGTAAATGATTACAAATCAGCACAGCACATCAGCATCCAGCCATGAAGCACAGCAGCCAAGACCCCACCCTTTTCCAACCAAGGGCCCTGGTGTGCTGGCTGTGATTCTGGGACAAAACTAGCTGAGGGTGAAAGTGCTTTCTAGCAAGTGAAAGGGACAAAGAGCATGATAGCTGACCTTGTTATTTCCTGGTTATTGCACTTTGTGCTGAGGAAATAGGCATTTTAGCAACATCAGCTCAAGCCAGCCAAGATTGTCTGCTTTTTAGCGGATTAAGATAACTTTTCCTTATAGAGCGACCTTTGTTTTCTGTTTGGACAGTAAAATGACAACAACATGAACTGCTGCTGTGTTTGTTCCCTTTTCCAGCAGCAAAGTTTTTAAAGACACATCCAGTATGTAAAAAATCCAGTATTAAAAATCCAGTAAGTACGTCTTAACATACACCAGTTAAGCCTACACTTAATATCTAAACCAAAGAGAATTCCTGCAAATCCAGTGACTTGGTGGTCCTGTCAGTCCTCTGGGAAAAGAGATATCTTGCTCTGCCCTCTGACTGAGAACCAGGCAGAGCAGAAATCTGAGTTTCCCAGATGAGTGCTCTGACTGTCTGCCTTGGAAGCTCTCCCTGGCTGCACATTTAGAAGTTTTGTTAGGAAACACTCTTCCAAGTTTTCTTGGATTCTTAAATACTTTTGGTTTCAATGAGTCAGCATTTCCAGATGAAAGGCTGCCATACTGCAAAATTAATGAGCAGCTGTATTTATAATAATCTCTGAGATGACATTTATCAATTTTGTAGTTCTGACTGAGCAGTTAGCTGTGCATTAGCAGCTAACTTGACCACTAGAACATGCCCTCCTCCCCTTCAAATGCACTTAGGACTTAAATCAGTAAATTATTAAGAACTTTAAAATTTTACTGATTCAAATAAACTGCTCTTCCAGGAATGCATGTTCTTATGATGTTGATGTATCTGTGTCATTATGGAAAATGAGAGAACTACAACTTCAATATCAAATTGGTAGTTTCCTCGTGGCTGCAAAATAAGGAATTTCACACAAGAAGATACCCCACTGTGGTAAACACTCAAGATATATTTAGAATAGCCAAATTGTACTTTCCATTCTATAATGTTTAAATACAGATAAACTGAAAGGGACTTAAATTATTAGAATGCTTCATTAAAAGTAGATATACTTCTCATTGCTACTGTAAATCAAGGTCCACAGAAGAATGCTTACTCATAGTTTTCTCACTTGACAATAGAAAAGGTTTGTTTCAGGTATGGTTAGCAGTATTTTCTGATTATGCCCAAAAGCCTCTGTAAATATTGAAAATTAAAGCCTGAACATAGCTTTTTGTGGACTTCAAAATACCATTTGTGGACTCTCAGAAGACCCACTGAGACTGTATTAAAGCATTCATCCTTCTGCTGCTTTGAAAATCCAGGCAAAAGCTCCTATTTGCTGTGGCAAGAGGGGAATGCACTGGCAATGTAAGTATAGACTTATAATTACAATTACAAGCAAGAATGGACACCTCCAAACATGAAACAAACCCACCTCTCTATGCCTGCATCTCATGAAACCTAATATTTGTGCTAGGACTGATTCAAGGAGAAAAAAAAAAAAGTAGCAATTTCAAAATACCACTTCAAAATTAGTGATGACTAGCACACAGATAACACATTTTTGTAGAGTCCCATCCACACTAAATATACAGTAATTATCTGGAAATTGGTCAGTGCTTTATGTGAGGAACACTAAGTCACTATAGTATTACTCTTCCACTATTGCTAAGATGGACATGGATAAGCAGAATCCCTGGTAAGTTGTAACTGCATGTAATATAAGCATTCTGATGTTACCAGAGGAAACCAATTCCTTAAGCCACAGTAATCCTTTTAAACTAAGCTAAATCAGGTTATAGTAGCTAAGTGTAGCTTGTATCTCTAAAACATCTGTTCTCACGCAACTTTAAAATAAATTTTTAAATCATATATTAAATCTCTGTATTAAAAAACATGAACTACACTACTACAAAACCAAAATCTGTCCAACACACTTCTATGGAAAAAAAAATCCTTCTAAGTACAAATATTTATTCTTAAACTTCACTTAAGAGGAAAGAAGAAAAAAATTAATATTGTGTCATGGCACATAAAAACACTTGCACTTTCCCATATGACTGCCCTTTCAAGTCAGCACAATGTTTCTTCAACAGATGAATTTCTAAAAGCAAATACAGGTACACAAAGCTGTAGTTTCTTCCAAAGCTAAAATACTTATACTACTACTAAAATAGTCTCATGCAGCAAAATCCTGTCCAAGTTTCAAGTGTCCTTCTTCAGCTGCAGTGGTACATACTGTTTTTTATTAAGTATTCTCAGAGCATGCACTGTCTGCACAGCACAAATGTGACACGTAAGTCTAAGTGACATCCAAGTCTAAAAGGAATGCCCAGTACCCACACAGAAGATACCAGCTCACAAGCTGTATTACTTGGAATATGTTGTGTTGAGAAAACAATGAAAAGTCATTTAGAGAAGTACCATGGAAAAGCCCAGTAGCTCTCCCCTTCTCCCCCAACACACACACATACACACAAATAAAAGATTTGATTTCTTTTAGAAAGATTCAAAAGTATTCCTAAAAACTACTTCCAACTCTTCTCTGTTCTGATGTATATAGCAGGAAAAAAAGCATGTATATGGTTTTGCTTTCATTGATCTAACTGCAGTTACCAGACTGAAGCAATTATTGTAATTTCTAATCTTACAATGTTTTCTTTAGGTTCCTAACACAGATTTCCTTTATCAACATCAATACATCATCTGATTTTCAAATGATCCCACAGAGTACTCCACGGATTTCTGTGAAAAAGGACTATTTGAAGCAATACATGATTTTACTAAATTTTCAGCTTCCCAGGGAAGCTAAACTTGCAAAATTTAATGCTCAAAGCTTAATATTTTCTTTTGAAAACTGTCAGTTTAATTTTCCTCAGTCTTAGTTTCCTAAATAGCTTCATACTTGATCACATCACATCTGTACTTGGCCAATAATTTTACAACAAACAGAATGCAAACCAGGAGATATGTTACCATTTTAAAGAGAAAGAATACAAGGTTTTACTCTACTTAATTAAACCTAATCACATTTTAAAAATTGAAAGGATAAAAGATTTAAATTGTGCTGGAACTTTAAATAATCACTAAAAGTTACTACACCCACGCAGACCACCGAAGCAAATTTTTTCACAATCAGAATGAAAGCTGGAGATTTACTCATATTTGGCAAACAATTGAAATAATCTTATTTCAGGTGTACACAAACAATTGAAATTATCATTATTAATTTTCAAAGCCTAAAACAAATTGTTCTTGCCCAGGAGAAATGCAAAGCAAAACGAACTGCTTAATACTCTTGAAACCTAATCTGTAACAATTTCCAAAGAAGTCTACCTTTACTTGAGAGAAAAATGAACAAAGAAATGCTCCCAAACCAAGCACAATGTGGTGCTTTTGAAGTCAGATGACAAAGCTGGCTAGCCAGCTTCTAGACCAATTCTGAGTTCAGAGACTCCGATTGCCTCACACTGTGAACGCCAGTGGTGAACTCTTGAACCTGGAAGCAGCAGAAGCAGCTCTGTGTCCATGGGCCCCAGCAAAAGATCACATTTCTCCTGATGAGAAATGCCCAAAACCTCTGCTCAGAACAGTGAAGAGGCTGCACACTCCCAATATTCAGGACCACAACTCAATCTTTCCTAATTCCGGTATGAAGACTTGACTAAAATATCTTTTCCCTAACCCTTTCAGCATGTACAACATTGTCACAGACATGAGGGCTCACAGTCGGTGCTTTGTTTTTGTCTTTGTTTGTTTGTTTGTTTTTTGTTTGCTTTTTTAAGTAAGAAGGACCTATGGATGATAAAGGGAAAGTAATATAAACTCAAAAAAACTGATGCAGTTTTTCACTGGCTGTGCCATTCCATATGATTGTGTCTTTCAGAATAAAGTTAAAATTTTTCATGTCTGAAGAGCTTCTGTAATAATTAATCTATTTATATATTGTTTATTCCATCTCACTCATAATCCTAGCTTTAAAAAAGAGCATAAATCAATGAAAATAAAAAAAATAACAATGAGGAAGCAGATGCTCCTTTTCAAAATGTTAGCATTAATACAGAACAACTATAAACTGTCTTTCAAAATAAGCAAAACTCTTATTACAGATTTATAATGAATCCTTAATTAAAATCCACTAATTCACAAAAATCTTCATAAGAAAGCCCAGCAAGTCCTGTTTCTCTTCCTTATAGAGGAACGGTCTTGAAGTATAGAAAATTAACTTGAAACAGTGATATCTGATGGATAAAAAGGCAGCAAGAGGCATGTAAAAGACTTTGTCCATATTCTGTCAGGAATTCCAAAGGATTACATTAACTCTTTCCAGCTGAAGTAAAAATGGAGAGAACTCGCACTTCCATGTGTGCAGAGGTGTGTGGCAGACAACACAGCCACACAAACAGTGTCTGTTACTGATCTGGGCATCTCACAACTCCCTGCATACACAGCTCACAGGACGTAGATTCCATGCCTTGAGGAGTGTGCCGTGTCCAGCACAGCAGCATCTATTTGCACAGCTGAGTGGGGAACACTCCTCCCTGACCACTTCCATCATGCACTGTTGTCCCAGGGTTGCCCACAGCAGTCCAGACTCTGCAATGGCAGAGATGAGGTAAAAAAAGGTTTGACTTGGCAGCAGGTTCCTCTCAAGTCTCGCCAAGCCTGGAAGTGTTGCAGCAGGAGATGTGAATGAAGTAACACGTAAAATGCAGCTGGGAACCAACTGTGTCATCCTGGCTCAAAGGAAATGACCATCTGACTCCACAGATGCAAAGTCCCACTGAAGCCTAAAAGAAGGAACTTCTTATTAACAGAAATCTGTATCATTAAGAAATCCTTAAAAAACCTTTGCTTGAAGAGAACCCCATCTACTTGTGCACAGAGCCGCAAGCCATGGTGAAAAAGAAGAGCAACTGTGTCTCCTTCCAGGCTACCCCTAACTCTTGTATCTGAGAAGGGAATACACAGTTGTCTTAGATGGTATTTAAGAAATCTGAGTCAGGAGCTTAAAACTATGACAACATGTAAAGGAATAATTATATATCTAGTGAGAAAGGAATGCATGAGGGAGGGATACTTTGTCCGGATGCCAGCACCAGTGAGTAACAGCAAATGGTTCAAACTGGAAGAGCTTTTCCCTGAAAGAACCAGCTGGTCTCCATTGTTTGGAGGATCCCTGAGCATTTTGCAGGTTTAGGGCTCTGCAAGAATCTGCTCGGCAATTTCTGTGGATACTATCTGATGCACTGAATCCTGCCTCACCTACTGTATTCTGGAGCTTTGATATTTAAAGCTGAAAACTTTTCCTTTTTTTTGGTAATACTTAGTAATCATCTCACAGAAATAAGGGGAAACATCACAGCATAAACATATTTTAATTGTGCTGGTGTGTACAAATGTACTGCCCTGTAGCTACATTGTTACCTCATGCATCTTTAAATCATCAAACATCTTCATTTTTCATCTATGATCATCCCTCATAGTAAATGGAAATTTATCATAAGGATAAATGTAATAAACTACTACAGTCAATATTTTTATTTAAATGGTCACCAACACGTTTTACCTTGCACTTATTTGCTGTATTGTAAGAACGTGATTTTAAAAAATACTTTTATTAGAGGTGGAGTTTCTTTTCCCAGCAGTTCGTACTCATAGTCTGATTACTGCTTTTGGACCTTAAACACTAAGGTTCTATAAACATGAAATGAAACAGAACCATGAAGAATTAAATAAACAAAAACATTCCAAGTAAGTGTTGTCTCTGATTTCTGAATCTTTCTTTATGATCTGGGCAAGAAATTAATTTTATTCTTCACAATTACTAAAATAATAATTGTCTTAAATTATTCAATTTTTCTCCTTTATATTCAGTTGTAGGTGATCTCTAGTTCTCTTAAGTTTTGTTGAAGCAACAGAATGTCATGAAATGCACATATGACCCGAGAGTAGTGAGAAAAATTTTTTGAGAACTTTATTTTAGATTACACTGACAGTTTTCTTATGCCTTCAAAAAGCATCAGGATTTTCTGCCTTCATGGACACCTATCCTATCACTGGATAGAGTCTCCAGATGTTCCAACTGTCCAACACTTTTGATTTTAGAAAAGAAATTTTCTCTCCTAGATAAAAGAAAAATATTTTTTTGCATTCCCTCACCACCTAGTTCAGACTATCCTCCATAACAGAAGGCATCCTGAACACTTTGAGATAAAGTCACAGAGTTTGTTTTCCAACTATTCAACTTCAGGCAAACATCACAATTAAAGCTGTCCATCAGTGTTCACTCTGGCTGGTGCTCCAGCTCTTGATCGTTGCTGCAGACCTACTTGGCAAACTGCTCCTGAACCTCTTATTGTTACTTACAATTGTTATTGGTTAGATATTTTTTATAATATCTTATAGATTTTCATTTTTTCTTAAGATTTTCTATGCATTTGCTGTTCAGATCATCTCCATCAACTGGAACTTCTCACACCTATCTTAGGTTCTGCAAAGTAAAATAATTTTGCAAAAAATGATACCTTATCAGAAAAAGCCTCAAACCCACCACTTTAATATAAAAACCTTATGGGAATCAGAAAACCTTGAAACACTTTGAGGGCATCTTGTGCAACAAGTCTACTAGGCAAAAATGAAAGCACCAGCTAAATTTCTCTTGCTCTCTTCTATTGAGAGTTTTGCATTATCTGTTTTTTTTTTTTCCTTGAAGACAACATAAAGAATAATCCATGACTTAAAAAACTTGATCTGCTTCTGATCAATACTCTTAGTAAAGCATCTTCCCTACACAATGGTTTAAATTCTAGTAGATCACCTCCCTCTCTGAACAGTCATACACATCAACTAGGGCCACACCATCTGAGGCAAAGGGAAACTAACATACTGTATTTGGTGCCATTTATCTGTGTTTTTCTACGTGTGCAGGAGTGAAAAAGATTGGTTTCTGTAATTTCCTGCATTTCTCCAGAAACAAAAATGTGATGTTGGTGTTAGAATGAGAAGCCAGGATCACCTTGACTGGGAAACCTTGGAGACTGAGCCATGACTCCATCTAATTCTCTTTCCATTTAACCTAAAAAGCAGGAGAAATCCTTCAAGGCGATGAGAAAAGTGGGATTTCTTTTTTAAGGCTGTCTGGTCCTTTAAGTTAGAATGACATTTTGTAGCATGCCACTGCTTCCTTCCCACAGAGAAAAGAAAGTTCTTCTATGAAGGTTTTTTACAGTACTATTACTTTAAATGAGCTACATTTGAAAATTGGTTTGTTTTTTAGTCTGGTAAGAGCTCAGTTTCTCATGACGAGTTAATAGTTTTGGATGGAGAATCCTCGTTTGTTGAAGCCTGGTCACTGGAATCCCCCAGATTTTTTTTTTCACATGCACTGTACAAGGATCCTTTCAGATAGGAGATCTTTGAGATCTTTGGAGATCAATAATAAAGAAAAAAACTATGCAAAAAGCTGTATTATCTTGATTATATTGAAGAAAAGAAGCAAAAAATTTATGAACGTGGCAGACATAAGAAGCAGATTCAGGAGACTTTGCTTTCAAAACCTCTTTCACAAACAACACTTTGAGCTCTGTGTCCACTGCTCCAAACTTTTGTGAACTCAGCATTTTCAATGAAGCGCTCCCCTTCAAGCCAGCCTATGTATTTTGCAGAGGCCTTAGCTGCCAAACAGAACCTGACATTTTAAAAGGTGAGTAGCTCTTGACAATATAAAATCAGGCACAGGATTTCAGTAGCTGAAGAAAATACCTGAAACTATGAAATTGAATACCTAACATTTCTCTAGAAATAAAACTTTGCACTAACTGGTGAACCACTAAAACCAAAATTCTGTGCTTAAAGCAAAGATTACTTGAACATAAACATAACACTTTAGAATCCTTAGGGGTTTTTTAAATCCACGGGATGTTGTAGGAAGAAACCGGTGAGGTTATGGTCCCATCTTCCTTTATGGCCTCAGATTAAAAATGCTTAGTAATAGTGAAAAGTAAGGCAAATAGGGTATGCATGTGTATATTTGTGTAAAAACATGAAAATGAAAACTGCTTTTGAAAGGCTCTGCAACTAGGATCATGGAGAGGACCATTTGAAAAAAGAAAAAGAAAAGAAAAACAAAAAAGAAAGAAAATAGTAGCCTAGATGCCAACTACTGGTTATCTGCACTGTTAACACAATAGGTCCTGTGTTTTTAGTGGACACTGCCAATGCTCTTAGTCTTAAATTAGAGCAGGCAGCTGTTTCAGTGTACAGCTGAGCATGACATAAGCCTGCGTAAACACTTTTCTCTGTCACATTCTCTAAGTAGCTGAGGGTTGTATTTGTCTCCTTTCATGTAGAATAATCCTCTTCTCCAAAAGTTCCAAGTAACTTGTAAATTGCACTTTAATTCTGCCATTAGAAAAAACCCAAAAGACTGAGGGGACAATATAATTTTTCAGGTGGGTGTGTGTATCGTGCATCAACATGTCTACTTTTAAGGCTAGCAAGTTCCATAGCATTCCACAAACAATCATCCCTGTTCTCTTGAGTCTACATTTTCCCATGTCAACACACTTGGCAGATTCCAAAGCCAGTTCTGATGATAGTGATAGGAAATCCCTACCTGTTGCTCCTATGGGTTTCATATATAAAATAATCATAGAGCATGGTGATACACTTCTGTACCTATGAAGAAATACACTGCAAGAAACAAGTGACTTGGTTCCACAGAATTCCTTGCTCTCCTCACATTTTAAGTGGACTCAATTACTGAGAATTTTTAAAATTGAAACATTAAAATTGCATAAAATTGCATAAAATTTTCACTGGTAAATTGTGAAAAACCTAGCAGAGTTCTCAATAGACATCTCTCTCTCTTTTCCTCCTTTTCTCTTCAGTTTACATACACTTTTTGGGGCACCTATGGTCAGGCATAGAACTTGAGAACAGACTGCACAAATTAGCAACAATTTGCACAGTAGCAAAATTATTAAGTTGAAATCATGACATTGATTTGCATGAAAAGGCAGCTGACCTCCATCTTATGACTTATTTTTACACCAAATGAACTCTGAAGCTCACATACAAAGGCAGATAAACTGCCCTATCTCCCAATTTTCCGTTCAAGCCTGTGGAGATGGAAAAATTCATAGCAGAGTAGCTGGGCTCTTTTACTGTATAGAGACAAAAAATTTACTGTAGAGAGTGGTTGAGGACAACACCAGTCAACTGACAAGAACAAAAATTCCTGGAAAAGCTGCAGCAGAAGCAACAGGTCACTGCAGAGATCTTGCTAATCTGAAAATTGCTAAAGCAGCCAGTTTAATACTCAGCTCTCACTCTTACCTTTACATGCTACATTTTTAAACACTGTCCCTTGAAGTGGGACCTGTAATTTCTGTGGAATGTGATTCCTATATTGTTCTGGCCCTGTAAAACTGTGCATCTTACTTCTAAGTGAGCTGTCTTCAGGCTGTTAAGGATGGCGGCCAACACCTACACAACGGGAGGGACGATACAAGAAATGCCCTTGCAGCAGGAAACAGTTTCAACTAGGCTACCTGAAACAGGGGAACAAGTCTGACAGCAGTTAATGCTTTTTCTTTCGGTTACCACCTTATACCATCACCACCCTGGCCACTTCTTCACAGGTGTACTTGGCTCTCAGACAAATGGGATCTACACAGCTGAGTCACAACAGTTCATCCAGTGCTAATCTAGATGCTTTTTGTTGGTGATTCCATCCATATAACTTGAATGTTGTTTCACAGATGTTCTTTCACTTTCACCACGATCAGGAAAATTTATAAACCAAGAGTACAAGCTCCATCTTCAAGTTGTTCAAGCTCTAAGTTCAGGTGAAAAAAAACAAACAAAAAAAGTATATGCAGGCTGCTTACTGCTTTAAACTTCTTGATTGTGTGATGTGCATTATATAAAGCTGTATCTTCTTTACAGGGAAGATGTAGATCAATCTCACTCATTACAGGCGCTCCAAAGCCTGTCACCCCACAAGGATACACATCTCTGGCACAAACCAGGTATAGGCATAGAAACACAGGGAAATTTATATTGAAAGTGGTTTCTGGATCACCCAGTCCATCCTACTGCTCAAAGCAGGACTCATATCACATTTACAGCTGAGTCTTGACAAGTCTCCAAGGATAGGGATATCACGGCCTTTCTGGGCCACCTGTTCATGTCTGGCCAAAGTGGATTTTTTTTTCGTAATATGACCTTCCTTGTTGCACATGAGTCTGTATTCTCTTGTTTTACCCCTGTGCATCTCTGAGAGGGGTCTGGCTGTTTCAGTAACTCCCTATCTCTTTTAAATGGGGGCTGATTGTTATTAACTCCTGCCTTAGCTTTCTCTTTCCAGGCTCAATAATTTTCCTCACTAACTTTGTTAGTTGTTCTTCCACTGGACTTACTGCAGCTTTCTGGCATTTTGGGGTGGGTGCAGAATTGGACACAACCCCTAGACAAAATCTTAGGAGTGTTGTGTAGAGGAATAATCCCTTCCCCTGACCAGCTTACACTCTTCCTAGTGCTACTCAGTATGTACAAGACACTGCTGACTCAATGCTTACTGTCTCCCTCAGAACTCCAAGGTAACTTTCAGTGGAGATGATATTTGGACAGCTGTCCACACTGATTCTCCAGGATTTTTTCATCCCAGGTGCTTGACACAGCACTTTTCATTGCTGAACTCTTGGAGCCCAGCTCTGCAGACTGTTCCAACGTCCTTGTGAATGGCAGCCCTGCCTCCAGCTTCACCCAGTTTTGGGGAATACCAGTCAAAGGTCCATTCCAGTCAAATGGCTCATCCACCCTGCAGCTCCTGCAGTGAATGTGCTCCTGCAGCTGTCTACTTTGGAAAAAACTGGTTTTTTTTTTTTTCAAAATACTGGCAGCACAACAACAGCAGTAGTGTGAATTGAGGAAAGCTGCTGTTCGCCAGCTTTTAGACTTCTGCTGCTAAACTCGCCAAGAGAACAGCAGCACATAAAGGTTAATTCAGATGCTTCTATATCAGGCACGTATAGGCAAAATTGTGAAGAACCGAAAAGCCATGAAAACCCTCAGCAGAACAGATAGAGAAAAATAAAAAAAGGCCTACAAAACTGGGAAGTGAAGAAGTGATTTAAGAGAGACAAGAAAACAGTTTGTTTTGCAGTCATTAACCTCCTTTCCCATCTGGTATTTATGCTACACACGCACAGACACACAGAGCCACAAGTGCATGCATATATATTTCTACCCTCTGAATTTCAAGGCACACAGAAACAACTAAGTCACCTAGATTTTTAAAGCAGATAAAATATTTCTTTAGATGCTTTTCTGACATCTGTAGGCAGTTATCAGTTTGGTTTCTTTCTTTAAATTAGATTGTTTGCCTCAAGCATACACAGAAAAGTCTTACACTAAAAAAGAAAAAGTTCCTTGAGATGAAGGGAAGAATTGCTAAAAGCAATTGCAGAGAAGAGATTGTCTTGCCTGGTAAAACCAAAGAACCTGTAAAGTAGAGGATTGCTCAGTGGGGCCAGCTAGAGCATTACCTGCCAAGTCAGCCACTCTCACAGACTGGGAACTAGCAAGCGAGAGACACAGCCAGTTGGCTTTGGCGGAATATTTAGGGAGGATGCAGAGGCTTATTTACTGAATAATCTGGAGACCATCTGGTGGTATCCAGTGACAAGAACACTGAGCTGAAAGTAGAAATGCCTGAGCTCTATTTCTGGCTCTGCCAATTATTCTCTGTGACCTCTGGTGGCTCAGTTTGCCCATATACAAATCAGGAAAAAAAGCTACTCTCTTCTCTAGGAAATTTGGTACTTCAGTAAGGATTCACACTTACTACTACTTCAGTAGTATGATTATTTATTTACATTATCAATAATCATTTTAGAGTTAATAGTTATTTTATTTTTTGAATCTGAATTTGTCCCCTTTATTAACAAAAAGATTACAACCATCTCAACAGAGGTAGTACATAATGTGGAGTTAAACCAAAATAATTTCAAATCAATCTGGACAGTATTCTTAATTGGGACATTTCTAAAATAACGAGATCTTTTTTTTTTTTTCTTCAGAAGAAAATACGCAATAATCATGTGAAGATCTGTACATGTTACTGGACCTTCCCCACACCCAGCCTAATGACAGTGATATCATTACTGAGCTGTAGAAAGTATAATCTAAAATACTCCTGAGTTCTGAATTCCTTACCATTTTGCTGAACCTTTAACTAATCATCTGTAGGGAACAAAGGCAATTGAGTAACCAGATCAATATCTAAAAGACATGCTAATTCCCCTCACCACCAATCTCCTCTTTTCAGAGCCCCACAGACTTTCAGACTGGTAGCAGTACATAGATATATTGCTGAATTTGCTTTTCTCCACACTCTGCTGACAATTTTCCATAGGGTAATGCAAAATCAACATGATGGGGGAATAACACACAGAAAAAATCCCACCAAGGGACAGTAGCTCTTCAAGAAAATCTCCAGATGACTAAAAACGAGCACTAATCCAGACTCTGATTCAAGCCAAAAACTAAAATTTCTGCAGCAAGCAAGAACCTGCTATGCCCATTGAAAGTGTTTTGTTGGACTCTTCCATAGGTGCTAACACAGCGGAAGTAGACGTTTTCTGCCTATCAGGAGGATTCCCATGCAAACAGAACCCAGAAACCTCCCACTTTCTTCCAAGGGTGACAGAACTGGTCACCCTTGCCTAATCTCCTTAAGTCATCTGGTGTCTCACTGGGGAAGTGCTATCTAGGACAAAGAAGTCTGTAGGGATGCTGGCAAGAGTGGAAAGTGAATCTTGTGACCAAGTGCACTGGGGCTGAGCTGCTCAGGAAAATGATAATGAAGTGGAAGAGCTCTATTTTTAATGGCGGACAAAGGCAGAAAGGTAGCAGGAGGACCCCATCTCCCTTGGGAGGGAGAGGAAGAGAATGAGGAAGGAAGAAATGCACTTCTTTTAAAAGATACACAAGCCAATAACTAAAAACATAACAATGAAGTTTAAATTTAAACACCAAGTTATTTTTTCAACAATGGTTCTGTATATGATAGCCCTAAACTACGACCTTTCTTTGCTGATGCTGGAAGAGATCCAAGATACTTCAGGAAGAAGTTGGGTCTTCAGGTAAGTAGATTAACTTTTATACAGTATGTAAGATTTTCCTGACAATGTGTGGATTGGAAAAAGGCTTGTGTGAAGATCCACGTTTCTTAGGAAGTAGAATAAAAATAGCCAGAGGCTGCAGCAACTAAACCAAGTCCTGGAAAGTCAGCAGTGGACTTCCAAAATAAAAATAAGGCACACTGCTTGGAAAGTATTTCAGTGGGAGAATAATACAAACCTATAAAATTGAATCTCTTTTCTTGTACTACAATCACAGGACTGCCTGAACCTGCATGATACTATGTATTTCACAATGCTTGTATCCCTGCAATCTTATGCAGATATTAATAAAGTATGGCAGGATATACTTACAAACTATTTAGGCAGCTTTACAATTCAACCAACCCTGCTGACAGGGAAGGGGGAAATCACTTTTTTATTCACTCATTGGACTGAGAAAAGTACTGTATGACATGGAATGTCATTAGAGGTTACTAGGGACATACAAAAAAAATAACTGCTTGCTTGCTTGTATTCTTTTCTAAAGGAATTCTAAATTCACACATTAAGGTCTGTTTATATTAATATATTTTGTACATATTACAGTAAGATTGTATTAAGGAAGATGACAATTGTTCAATGTATTTGTTTTCAACACTGCTAAACTAACTCTAGTGCAACAGATTTTTGTGTGTGTGTAACTCCGTCTCCATGTTTTGTGAAATAATTCTGTACTACAAAAAACTGCTACAAATCATTATTCACTTACTGTTGATACAGTATAAGGACTCAGACATAAACCTATAAATTTCCTTGTTCTATCTCTTAGTTCAGCTGAAATTCCACTGTCCACCTTGAAAAAGTAAATCACCCCAAATATTAATGGGATTTTGGTTAAGTTTGTTACAGTATTGAATAAACAACTGCTATCACCAGATTTTCTCACATTTTCACTCAATATTTTCACTTTTCTAGCTATGCTGAATGTTTTCAGAATGAGGTTTGCCTATAAGAAATTTAATACTATGATGTGAAAATTGAAATGATACCTGCAACTTTTAATGAAGAGCTATGATATTTAAAGAAAGCATACCTTCAAATTACTTAGCTATGAACCGAATAATCTCATCTCAAAATTCATTAAATGCTCAGTAATCTGAAAAGCACTACACTGCTCGTGTCTTATCTCCAGTAAGGAAAAGCAGAGCTCTGTTGTAATTCACTGAAACACAGCGATATCATATTACACTTTTATATGTAAAATAGCTATTTACGTTCACTGACAAAACAGCAATCTTGAATTACAAAATTAAAAAAAGAGAAGTTATTAATGTAGTATTTCAGGCATCAAAACAAGTTTCTAAACACTGTTCAATGTACTTAAAATATCAAACCATCAGTACCATGCAGGATAGAAGTTTTAAGTGTTCTGACATCAAGAACCCTCTGTAAATTTCCTTTCAGCAACGGCAGCTTTCCCCTACATTGAATGACATAGTTTGAAAATGATGGCTATGCAACTCTGCATTCTGTACCACCCACAACCACTTTGGCCAGCCCAAGGCAATGATGAATTCACACTACTGGAAACAGACCTATGACAGTATATCTTTTCTTGGGTGAACACAGAGTTTGGGTATCGGCTCCTGATGCCACTAGCAGTTTTGTAACTGGAAGGTGCTGTCACAGCCTTCCAATTACAAGACATGGCTGAACTGCACCTCAACAGTTCATGTTTTTTCAAACAAAAACTTGAAGCATGTCAGTATAGCCATTAAGCTCTGCCTAATTTAGAACACCTACTGAAGGTTATTTTTGTTTTAACACACCATTAGATTGCGTGTCTTCTGTATTTTGTAGTAAAAACTTTACACAACAGCTATCCTCTTTCCCTTTTACGTTCATTTGATGAAACACAAGAAAAAGCTACACATAATGTTTCTAGTGAGCAGTGCAGACTTCAACTGAACATTTTTTATGTGGATGTATACATCAAGAACTATCTTACTGTGGACTTAATGACATGAAATTAAAGGGGACACAAATTAAAATGTAGAAAACCGTATTTTTAAAAAATTAGTTTTAAACCTGCCATCTTTCTATTTTGAAAGTTGTTGTTTTCTGTAATGATTGTATTTTAAAGGTGGTTGAGAAGTGATCAGACTTCAAAAATGAGACAATCACTACTAATCTGACAGGCACTGGTGATAATAGATACCAAATCCAATGCTGTTCTCCAGCAAATCATACTCTTTATGTTGATGATACTGACACTGTAAGACAGGATCTTTTGATAAAGTACAGGACATAGAACATCTTCTTCCACAGCATGCTCAGGGAAATTAACCTCCTCATCTAAAATATACTTAAAAACTATTTTTATAGTTAAAAACTATTCTATCTCAAATTAGCCATGCACAATTTGAATGTGCACATTCACATTTTTGTGAAAATCAGTCTTGCGCTTTGTGCACAACTAGAAGTACAGAAATCGAGATGTGTTATGCTTGAGTGAAGCAGGCTGGCAGAAAAGTCCATACAAAAAAACCCAGAAGGACTGAAATGAAAACTTCAGTCGATACAAACACTTTACAACTTGTTGAAAGAGCAAGAACATACATTAACAAAGAGGACACAAGATCCACTTTTATGTAGAACATTATTCAGAAGACTCTATACATCTAGCAAAGACAGACTCATGCAGCAAAACACTGGGGCAAAATTGCACTCGACATTCTGCGCCTGGGTCCATCACTCCACCCATCTGTTCATAAGAATTCATTTATTTTAACTAATGAGCAGAAAACCTTCCATTCTCCTTGAGAATGAAAAATATTATGCAGCACTCCACAGTTCTTTAAAAGTATACTGTCTCGAAGGGGAAAGGTTATTTGCAGCCGTAAGCATAAAATGTGACCATAAACATAAAATGTACATGTCACATTTACATTTCAGTTGTAGCTTAATTTACCAATCTGTTTCAGCCCTACTGCCAAGGTATGCTGTCTCAGCTTAGTTTCCTAAGGAATGGTTACTTACACTGCTGGATCACCTGTCTGACAAGCAGCCATGGCTTTCACCTAACTCTGCAATCCATTAGCCAGTTCCAAACAAATGCCACAAAAAGGCAGAGGATTCAAAGAAGGCCTCCAAGCCTAACAACACTGCCCTTGGCTGGAGAAAGGGGTTGGTTTGACTCCTCGTCAATGAAGGGAAGTTTTCAGCGTTTTCAGCAGTGACAAACAAGTTACCTGTTTGTGCTGAATTACCTGCTGATAGACACACATGGTCTGACCAGCCAGCCAGCACTTATTCACCAAAAATGCTCTGACATACACTGCCTCTTGTCCACCTGGAAGGGAAATAGGACTGCCCTGAGGAGATTCAAGCAATAGACTTGAAGGAGAAATGGGCTATTTATTGTCACTGGAGAAGTAGGCTGGGTGTCTGCAACATCCACAGACAACAGAATTCATTACCTCCATTTCCTAGAGAACAAATTACACTCTACAGGACTGAAAAAAAAAAACCCACTTAAAGCTCCTGGTGAAGACTAAAAACAGATTATGCCAATCACATACCCCATTCTGCTAGGAATAAAGGCAGGAGAAGGAATGGAGGAAATGGGATCTAAGTTACTTGCAGGAATTGTATAGCGATCCAAGCTGTCAGAATATGCCTATTTTTCACATTAGGGACTATTTACTAACTCAAACTGTAATTCAAGTGCTAGTACTATGTACCAAGGGTAGCAATATAAAACGATGTTAGCTAACTTGTAATAATATCCACGTATAGCTATACTGAGTCACTCTTTAATACTATATATTATATAATACATACCACATGAACCTTGCAGAACATTTTCCCCAAAACTAAGAAATTTTTATGATGACCATCATCATCATAATTCCACAGAACAAATTTAAGATACAAACCACAGCTTTTTTAGCAGCTTTGGCAACCTCAGAGCACAATAACACTCTGGGCTAGCTATTTAACAGAAACTTCTTTAATCAAAGACACAAACAGCATGGCAGTCCAAAATAAAGTCAAAATTAGATTTAAATTGTATTTCAAAACTCAAGAACCCACCAGAGATATAGAAGACTTATTGCTATACTGCAAAGTGTTAGGAAACTGCTTTTCCAGCAGCAAACATTTATTAACTGAATGGAATGTTCCCATCCCACAAAAACAACTTTTTGTTTTAGAGCATCTTTAGAAGTCAAAAACAAAACATTATTTTTGTGCTTACTGTCTAAAGTAAATTAATACAGAAAATCAGAAATAGTCAGAAATTAAAATTATTTGAGTCCTAATGAACACGGCTTGCTATTGGTCACTAGAACTTTCAAGACACATAGTGAGTGAAGACAAAAAGAGTCCAAATAGGTCAATGACAGAAAAAAATAATGTCATCTACACATCAGAAGAGCTACTGATTTTGAAGTCTACAGTGCTGTTTACAGGAAAATCAAAGCTGCAAGTTATCCAGTTCCATATTATATCTAAAGGTATCAATTTGCAGTCAAATTTTAAATGGTTTTCTTTTTGACAAGGTGTAAAACAGCATTTTTAAAATTCATCTGCTAGAGAGGTGCAATTTCTTGACTAGATAAAAGCATGAATGTCTTTGTAAATGTGGGTGCTAATGTTTTTTTTTTCCTAGTATCACAGCCTGCTGTTTGTTTGCTATCTAGCTATTTTTTTTTTTTAAATACATTTTGATACTTTCAGACACGGGACATGCTTCCAGCTCCTAAATGACCTGCAGTGCAATTTACTGTAGCCTGTACTGTACAAAGTTCTTTGGTATCCACAGGAACAGTTACCAACTGATGTGAACTTCCTTCCCTAAAGAGCTTGTTTTGAATAACAAACTACACCAGGGGGAAATACATTATCTTGTCTAATCAAATGTTCAAGTGAGGCTTATTTCATTACAGGGCTTTACTATGCATTGTGGAAATGTTTGTGGCACTGACCTTTAATTAATCTCAACCTTAAAGGAAGACAGTAAAAGCTTAGAAGCCCAGATTGTGCATATTATTTTAAAGCTACATGTAAATGGTTTAAAGAACTAATAAAAATCTCGTATTTTTTTAATGACTATGTTCTCTAAGATGTTTGCTTTTATGTAATCTGTATAAAAGGTTTTCGTAAATATCAGCAGTTATTTGTTCTTACTTTGTTCAATCAGGTTTAAAATACAGATGTTACTGATATATGGTTTATATTACCAACATGCTTCCTTTTAACCAAGTGTATTTATTCAGTGCTTTTTGATTAGCTGGAAGTGTTTCCCACTGAGAAACATGTACTTTAGACAGAAAACAATTCAACAGGACAGTATCACACATATGTAGGGCAAAAGTTCATTTTTCACGTCAGCGAGCTCGTGTCAGGTAAAAATATAACTCAGTGATGTCTGCCCAGGAGGCACGAAGCAGAAACAGCCAAGCCATTCCTGAGAGGCCTTCTGCTGAGGAGACATCTTTGGGGGAGTTTACAGGTCCCACCAGGGAGAAAAGGACAAGTCACGGATAGCAAGGAAAGAAGAGAAAATCTGAGGAAATATTGGGGTGCCTTCTTCAGCATCTTCTTTCCTTCACCTCAACCATCCCAGAGCAGATGTCCCTAGAGAGGAGAAGAGAAGATCTAGCATGCTCATGGAGAGTTGGGAAAGCAGAGAAGGAAAGCCTTAATTACTGACGTTGTGAAAAGCACTAATAAAGAAAGAAATATTCTGACGATATACTAAGTATGCAGTATTGATCATGTGTAGCCATAAAAAAAGGAAGAAACCGACATAATTCCTGTTGTTAAACAATCAATACTGAAAGCTTTTGATGCTTCTTTCAGACTACTGTCAGAAAGACAATATAATAACACTATAAATAAAATAAGCAGTATAATAAACAACATTTCAAAACCTGGTGCAATACTCAGGTATGTACATTTGCTGTAATGATCAAATGCTGTTTTAACAGTAAACACTTTACTAATGCATACAAGGTATAAAGCTCTTGGAAAATCAGAATAAATCCATTAAGCCCCAAATATTATTGCTTTTTTTGCAACTGATGAAAACCAATTGTACTACAAGTCACAAGTTTCAGGTATTTTTAAAAATTGTACTAATGATTCAGTTCCAAGCCTTATTCTCTTTGTTTTTGATGTATTTTTGACATCCATTCAGATAAATAAGAAAACAAGCTAGTTATTTCTCTTTCTAAGAGATAATTTTCAGTTCTAGTTGGCTGCACAGGTTCATTCTAAATTGTCTTGCTTTCAATCACATTTTCTACTTACCACTTCATAAACTTTCTTGGAAACTTACCCTTATCTTAACAAAAAAAAAAAAAATCCCAAAAAACAATATAACAAAATCTGCTTAAATGAAAATTTTAACTTTGAGTAAAATGTCATTATTCTTGTTTTATACTTATTTTGAACAAATAAAGTAAAAATACTGGCTTCTACTGATATAACATTGTTCTAGTTTTAAACATGTAGTATGTTTATATTAGATAATTTATGTTTGGACACAGATGGAGAGCAATTTTATTCTAGTCTAAAGCGGTTTGATTATTTTTTAACAAACCCGGTAACAAACATGCTCATGCCAATATTTTACTTCACATAATAAAAAAGTGAACTTCCTTTCCAAGTGTCTCTTTACATGCTCAGGAAACATCATTGGTACATTTTCCTTTTGATAAGAGAGGATTCTGATTTTTGAGAACTAAACATGGAACCTTCGGTAAAGGATGGCAGTAGTACAATTTAAAATTACAAATATTGCTAGATGCAGTATTTGTAATTTTAATGCCTTCAGCTTGCCTCCACATAGTACTTATTTTTAAGTATTCAGCTTATAATAATTAATATATTAAGTATTCAGCTAAGTTGGCAGCAGTATTTTTGCAAAGACTGACATATTCTCCTTCCACTTTGTCTGGTTACATAAATCCAGGTTGAAATGCAAAGGAAGTTTTAGTTTTCCTCTTTTTACCTCCATGAGAAAAGAGATGAAATAATTTAATGCTTGAGTTAACACAGGCACAGATACTAGACTTGTATTTAACATTTTTAGCAAGAGTTGAAAAGTTCAGCCGAAAAACTTCACTGATCTTTATGAAGACAAAACATTAGATTGTATCATGTTTGCTCTCCATTTATCTCCTAAACAACACAATTTAGCTTAGCTAAATCTGAATTGATCCTCAGGCTTTTTAAGTGTATTGTGAAACTTCAGGAGCTTCACTGCTTCTGTGGAGAGCCCTTTCCCTTCTGGATAGCCACAGGCTCCCTCACATTATCAGGTAACACCTTTTACAAGGACAAGCTAGGAGAAATGAGTTGATGATTTTCTTGTTGTAGATGCCTCTCCCAGCTTACAGAAAGAAAACCAGAAAGAAAACCATAATGGATTCTGGCAAGAAAGGCAATGTGGTTTCACACTTGCTATGGTACAACTGGAAAAATTAAGTAAGGGATAATAGGGGAATCTCACTGGCATATAAGCCAAAACTTTCACCTGCTCAACAGCTATGATTCATTTGTTCTTTTAGTTAACCTATTTAAAAATGAATCAGCATACTGCTGATATGGGATATATTGGAAAGTAATCTCTTCTGGAAATGACTTCTTAAATCTCATATCAAGAAGGCAGGGTCACACTAGAGCTCTTTCTAGCCTACTGTCCTTTTTCCAACAGTGGATGCCCAAAAAGAAATGGGCAAGGTCAGGACGAGGATACATAACAACAGTCTTCCAAAACTTCTCAAGAACATGAGCCAAACAGGCTTTCTACAGGTTCTCAGGAACCAACAGCTGATTTCTGTTTTGTGAACTCTGAACTCATCCCATCTCCTCCAAAGGCCATGTGAACTTCATAAAATAGCTTTGATTCTACATACTATCACTGACATGACATGCACTGGAACAATGTTCCATTCTTACTTTACAACCACAGGTACACTTAGGCTGGTGGATCCAATACCATGGGAAAATGCAAACAGAATTTAAATGTATAAATGTACATATACAAGTATGCTCCCCTGCCATGTTTTTTGTGGTCAAACTACCCCTCATGGGATTTCTGCATACCTATCTAGCATATTTTCAGTAAAAATAATAGAGTAGTAAAGTGGAAGTGCCTTGCACTTACATAACGAAACCAAGAGAAAAGGGTTCTCGTGATATAAGGCTCAAACAGCCATGTAAGTCTTTTGTACACTCAAGTTTATGTGAGTCGATTGCTTTTGAAAGGCATCAGACTAAGCCTTAAGCCTTAAAGCTCAAATCCACAAAGTTTAGGAATAACTACAGTGAACGTTGCTGTGTTTACTTATCCAAAAGGGCAAGGGTGAGCAAGACAGACCTGTTCTTATACCATTTAACCTCTGCAAGGAATGTCAGTCTTCATATCAGAAGAAGCAAAACCAACACACTATGCTGTGTTTCTCCTGACACACACATTCTCAGTGGCTTTTGGTCTGACTCTAATCTCTGCCCATAGATACAGAAGTGGAGGAAGTAAACCTACTTGTTTAGATAGCCATCACCTTCCCATTACATCCTACTGCTTGTTCCCATCTCCACTTTCTTCTTCTCCATTTTGTGTCACCCGCCCTCAGTTAAAACTACGGAAATGATCCGCACTAAAAATAACCTCTCCCTCCACCTCATTTGGTCAGGCCAAACAAACAGCTTTACCAGGATGCAGCTGAGGGCACAGTGCATAAAAATGGGAAAGTGGAGTGGATGGTGGTGGGGGAGGGCTGGAGGAAGGAGGACAATGGCTTAGCTTGGCAGTATTGTTGGAAACAATGCACATGAAACTAAGCAGTAGGCACTCCTTAGTTGCCCAGAGCAGTGACATGACTCAAAGACTGATGACTTGCTTAAATTACAAAAGCTGAGGAGAAAAATAATTGATGTAGAGCCATGAAAAGAGTATCACATGAGCCTAAGCATCTCAAAAAAGTAAATGAATTCCAAAATCACTTGGCCAGTGATAGACCTTCCAGTTTTGAACATCAGGTCCCAACAAGAACCCAACCTTTCCACACTGGAAAAACCTGCCCAGAGAGAGTATGCACTGACACAACTGAGGTAGTCCTCACCTACAGCAAACAAAGAGTGCTCAGAGCAAACTTGCTAGGAGCAAATGCCTGGAATTCCCCCCCAAGTCAAGCCCACTGTTAGAGTCACAATTTTCACCCTACTGCATCCTCAATTCCACAGAGCAACTATCCATAAAGTGCTGAAACTTTTTATTTTAAATTTCCCTCTTGGTTTCTGGAAGCATGCAAAACAATATGTTTTACAAAAAAAACCCCAAAACAAATGCACCTAATTATGCTATCTGCAAAGATGTTTTGTTTGTATTTTGGAAAGGGGAAAAAGTAAAAGAAAATAAAATTTTTATTTACTACATATTTCTTATCTCTGTATTTCCCCATGAGTTCAACTCCCAATGTTTAAGTATGTTGATATCTATCATGTAAGCATGGATCAGGAATGGTGTTAGCATGACATGTGTCTATACTTACAATAAGCCCACCACTCCTAACAATTGCAGAATCAAAAAAAAAGATATGCTTTTCAATGTGACAATCCTTTGAGTCAACAACCTTGCAAGATGCATGTCAGCATTTTTTCCTTCAAATTAATTCCATTAGGAAAGTAGGAACTACTCCTAGTTGGAATATGAAATGGAAGTTGTCTCTTTTTTCTACAGATTTTGCTATCACAAGCAGCAGAACTAATGAAACCTGGATATACTGTGATCTGCGTCTGTAGTTCTTTAAACCTCTCACTAGCAAAGTCAAGAGCTTTGTCTCAACTCTGCTCCGAAACCCTTATTCTGAAGACAAATGCAAAACACACATCTTCAAAAAGCCGGCAGACTACCAAGGATGGCACTTGACACAGGACTCAGAGTTTACTTCCTCGTGGTGATAGTTGGGAGCTGTCACTAACATTTCAAAGCTACTCACCGCCACCCTCCACCAAGAGAACCTTCTCACTGATGCCACAGACTTTAAACAAACTTGTTTTATCCTCCAAATTCTACTTTCATTTCCATATACTCCAGGGGCTACAGCTAACAGCCTCTGAACTGGATTTTTCACCCCACTGTTAGCCACCAGATGTCCTAGGTCTTTAATAGATTAGAACCATGTACAGAAGTAGGAAAAATCCAGTAGGAAAAATCTTATACATAAATGCACATATGCGTGCCAGTGCACACACTCATGAAAACAAAAACCCTTGCCTGCTGGTTTGAATTGAAAATGTCTGAAGGCACGCTCTTTGCTCCTTTGAGCCTTTAGAGATAATATTCCTGACTGCATTACTTCCCTCAGACATTTTTTTCTGCTTTTAGGGAGGAAAATGTTAGGCCCTGTCAAATTAAGAAATGTGCGTAACTCTCCATGAGAAGTGAATCATGTGCATCTTGCCAGGAATTAGTTTTAAAATAATCAACATGTGTAAGCACAAGAGAGTTTTGTGTATGCTGTTATAGTCTGCTACACTGTCTGACATAACACCCTGGAAGAACATGCACTATTTAAGAGAAATTATCACTGTCTGTTTATTCAACATAGCCACGACAAAATTAGTTAGATAATTAATGAAGTCCTAGATTAATTCAAGACATGATGCAAAGATTTAGTTTTGGAAAAGAAGTCCCAGAGGCTTTCAATCAACATGTCCATAAAAGCTCTGTGAACAGAAAATGGCAGATGTGTAAGACCAACTAACATGACCTTGTATCTTCCAAAATTTCGCAGATTTTCAGAAGTTTTTAACTTCTTGAGCATGACCTGATTCATGTCACTGAAAATGCAGATGTAAGTGTCTGAAATTGGGCACTCGTACCTCAGTGTATTTTTGAGATTGTGATTGTTGAATTCACTGTTGAAGAATATCCCAAACATGTGAACTGCCGTACAGCATGGAAGAGAGGAATTTTCTCCTCTCCTCAACTTCATTTCCTCCCTCTGAACCGACAGGCACAAGAATATGTAATTACAGTTTTTTAAATACTAAAAATTGTATTTGGCTTCCTTTTCTCTTCTACTTGGAGTGATCTCTTTCCATGAGTAAACATATCCAGTTTACTTTGTCTCCTCTTACTCTTGATGCTCTCCTCTGGACTCCATTTGTGTACTTCTTTTTAAATTCAGTTCCCAAAATTAGACACAATACTCCAGCTGAGGACTCACCATTGCCGAAGAGAATAGCATAATTACTTCATGGTTTTTTTTGTACAACAGCCTTGTTAATGCATCCCAGAATGAGTTAACTTATTGTTTGTGGTCCATTACTACAACAAAGAATTTTTCCTGCACTACAAGCAGTTTCTTTGCATCCTGTATCCTCTTCCATTCACTTCCCTAGAGACTGTCTGTTTATTCCTGAGAGGCTACCAGAAGGGGATGACTGGTTGACCCGCTGGAGATAACCATGTTTGACAGATTTTAATGTACAGATTTAGTATTACCAAGGCCCTAGAACAACTAGTTCTTGATTGCTTGCACTGCTAAAAAAAACTGAAAAGTGAAAGAATGGAATGATTTTCTTTGAAAAGTGCTAGTCACAACTGATAGAGAAAATATGAAGAGAGGTACAGATTTACAAATGAAATAAGTCAATAAAAAGAAGTATTTTAGCAGTAGAAAGAGGCCTTCTCTAGTAGCCACTCCTTACTATTTTTGCTTCTTTAATCACAATCTACAACACTTTTTCCCACAGACCACAAGTGCTGAATCATGTAAGACCTAAATTGACAGAAAAATAACAAAATTCTGCTACTTGCGGCATTTCCCCAAGGGAGATCAAAAAGTTCAGACCATTTTCTCTTAGTGACACACAGCATTAGGAACTGCAAAAAAAAGGGGCATTTTGTATTTTTAAACATTTTATTTCTCTAATGAGAAGGGTTCATAACAATGGTGTTCTTTTCTGGTAAATAAGGCAAACTGTAATGAATGATTAAGGAACTATGAGCAGATTTGAAAGCACAAATGTCCTTTGTGGTACTGTAAACATTGGCTCTCCAAAATCAGGGTGAAAAGCAATTTATTTTCATTTTAAGAACAAAAATAAAGTGTGGTCTCCATCTGTATGGAAGAAAATATTAGTCATGGTACATAATTTTACAAATGCATCTTCATAAGTTATACATGGCAGTATAGCAAATGAGAAATATGTCATTACACATGAAAGAATAAAAATTGAATGCAATGGATTTTTTTGAACTGACTAGTCAACATGCATAACAGATCTGAAAATACCTGAGATAAGGATAATTATCATTAATAGCACCCTTTGGGCTCTGCTAATGTGTTGGTACAGAGGCCTTCACGCACATTCCTCTTACCTAAAATTGTGCTTAAGCTCTCATAGAATTATAAAATAAAATACTGTATACAAAGATACCAACTCAGTGTCAAAAACTCCCCAAACCCTACCAACAGCAAAACACCAATAAAACCCCCCACCCCACAATCAAAAAGACTAGATAATGAAAAAGAAAACAACACCTTGAACACTATTTGTAGTTTGGGTTTCTCATTGCCAACAGGGTCTTGTAAAACTAGAAGAACAAGAATGAGGAAGGACACAGAACAAACCCTGTGAGAGAAGTTAAGGAGACTCTTTAAGTGGAAAGACAAATATCTGGAGGTACATGATATGCAATGAGGGGGGCAATGTAAGAAAGATGAAATATTTCTGATAGAGAAACTAGGAAAGACTTGTGGGCAGCAGGCTTGGAGGGAAAAATCCCCACAAACCAAACAAAACCCCCAAATCAATCAGATCAATCAAGTGGCACTTCCTCATACAACACATACTTAAACTGCAGAACTCACTGCCATAAATGAAAGCTCATATAGGTAGGGGGGACAAAAAAAAAAATTATTGGAAGAAAAATCCACCAAAATTAAACTACATCCATAAATACTACTTCCAGTAAAAAAAAAACCTCAGCCATGAATCTATAGAGACTAGGACAACCAATGTGGGAAACTTCTTAAACTCTTTTTCCTGTTTGACTATCTGTCACGGTCAGAGATGAGATCTGGTACTAAATGAACTCGTGATCTGAACTGGTACAGTATTCTTATGGTTTTATTGAGCTGTGCAAATCAATTTAAGGTAAATTATCTAGGACACTGTGCATAAAACCTTTCCTTCTGCACAGAAAGTTATGCTGCTGCAGCCTACTGTTCAGCAAGCCTTTTAAAGATATTATTATTAAAAAACCCCACAATATGAAAATGAATCACAGTGATTGAAAAGACCTACTGTTCACAGCTTAATAGCATCCAGAGAACTGTCACTTATCTGAAAAAGATTTTGCTTATTTCAAGTTCTGTGCCAATCTCTAACCTACACAACTTTACCCACCCCCAAGAAAATCCATAAAAGTGCTCAACAACCTCCCAAATATAAAATTAATGGGGGGAAATTATTTGCTTGTTTTGTATTTTAATTGCAAGTATTTGTGATTTTTATATTAATATCACTGCATAACCGGAAGCTCAGCTGTATGAATGGTGTGCTGGCAGTATTAGCTGTGCCTTTAGGTCCATATATATCCAACTGTTTAAGCCTTTGCAACATTAGACCCTTGGGAATATAGCTGCTTAGGATGACTTCTGTATTTCTGGAATATAATAGTTCTTGCCAGCCTTTCATTCATCAGTGAGAAGAATCAAAACCTGCTCTATAGAACTGAAGGCCAAGGACGAAATTTAATACTTTATTTCTTTAAAATACAGTGAAAACCCTCTGCAGTTTGAATGGCTGGCTCTCAGAAATGTCAACAGTCATCTTCCTCTATTGACATGATTTTTAGCCCCTAAAATTATTTTTTGATTATGATTTCTCACTTACACATTCCCTGACTTATTATTCTTTTGGTCCATGATATACCCACACTCTGCTGCTGGTTAGCGTGTTAAGTTTGCTGCCATTAAAATTTAGGGAGAAATTCAGCAGATAACAACAGTGATTAGAAATGCTAATTCTAGGGGTGGGAAAAGAAAAGCTCTATTGTACAGCTAAAAGTATGCCATCCTAAATAAGAATCTTCTCTTCCCAAAAAGAACAGGCAGCACTGACATCCTGAGATGGAAAGAAGAGCTAAAGTTAGAGGACACCTGCCTGCCAGAAAGAATATTCTCACTCACATTTAAAATCTACAAATCCTATCGTGAAGACTCGCTCTGCTGTGATACCTGCTGGAAATCTAATAATTAATGGCAGGGTTTCGGTAGCATGTGGTGACACCTGACCTCTTCCTCTAGTGACCATATATTTGCTACATAGTTTTTTCATTCACATTTCTCCTCTGCTTTTTTTACTGTTGTTGTTTGTTTGGGTTTTTTGCCTGAAGAGCAGGCACACAGCCTGTACCAAAGGCACTCTGGAGCTGACTGACAACCAGGTCCTGCTGCTGTTTGTGGTCACCCATAGGTTGGCAGGCAAGGGGGAGTTTGTTGTTTGCACAGAGGGCAGCAAGGACACACTTTCCCCTATTTTAGTTAACTTGTTCTTCGCCTTTTCTTGTTTTCCTACCTGACAGTTCTTAAATTTGGTATTATTTAGCTCCTATGAAAGAAAGTATGTGGGTGTATGTTAAGAAAAGAATGATCTGCACAGCTCTGTCACTTAACATCCTCTGGAAGTGAGGGTGGACGTGATCAAAAAGCATTCACCAAATTAACAGAGATAAGAGGAATTGCATATCTTTAGCCTATTTCATCCTGCTAAACAATTTCAGTTCAAAACAGTGGGATAATTATTTGCATTAAAATATGTTTAAGTCCTACTGACAGCACCAAGAAAACTCAAATGTAATGAATTGGCAGAAGTGTCAGAAAATGTTTACTTTTAAAAGACTTAAAAGGCGAAGTTCATCTCTAACGTCAATGTAGCAGAAAAAATTCCAATATTCTATCTTGCCTAAAGATAAGTATCCTTTCAAAACATCCAGCATAGGTTTTTAAAATAAATACTAGTAGATTAACTACAAGAGTATACTTTAAACTAACTGAAATGAATCCACTGATTTAAAGCAAGAAACCTTAATCTGCATGCTTCATGTAATAGCTGGCATGCTTACAACCAGAGGTAGCTCCAGTCCAAGAAATTATTACAAGTTTCCACTGTAAAAGGCAATATGAACTTGAAACTGTGTTGTACAAATGACATTCTCCTCCTGACTCTTTTTAAAGAGAAGGCCCTGAAACTTGAATGGAATCTCTTTAACTACAGCAAAACAAATTATGTGACAAAGGTGCAGAACAAAACAATAAACATTTTGTGGAAACTTTTAGCAGTTAACTGCAAATGTGCATTACCTTTTATCTGCTTTATAACACCTTTTATCTGCTTTATAACAGCCCTATTTATATTTATTATAAAGAGCTTCTTAGATCCTCAGAGGAAAAAAATTGTTCATAATACCTTTTGGTTTTTAACCTATCTATTTCAGTGTATGCAAGGTATACATGGAGTCTTCTGTTCACACTATTTAGCTTGTTCTCTGTTCCTCAGCTCAGGTTGCTACCTTCTGCAAACAAAATATCCTGTCTGTGTATGCAGTCTTTGTTGACATTAAAAGAGGTAATCCGCTGTTGACAATAAGTACAAGCCATGGATGAAGCTATGGAGGTGATGAAAAAAACAAGCAAAGGTCTAAGCTCAACATGGTTACAGAAAGAGAAGCTGTGATCTCATCAGGTGCTGAAGAAAGGGGAATGTAGCTCTTTGCTGCTGTGCAGATGAACACTCACTTCTTTGGAACACCAAATAATGACACTAATATTATTTGAGTAGGTGATAGTCTCTGTTCCCTAGGTTTCCACTGGCTTCAGTGACAAGCTGCATACATGTGATGATTTATCTATGATCTGTACATTTTTATCATGGTCACTGAAGTAAAAAACAAAGATTCTCCCTGATAGTAAACATACTACTTTTGCAGAGCACTCAAAAATGGCAAAATCACAAATCAACCTGCGATCTTTGCCTTAAGAGATTAAAGAATTAATTGATAATAAAGACAATTCTGAAACATACTCAGCTATGTCTACCTTTTCTCTGGCTGTGATGGAAAATCTGTTTTAATGTAGTTTATAAATAGTGCAATTCATAAAAAATTTCAATATCCTTCTTCTGAAAACTGCCACTTTTGAAAGTCTGAAATGTCATCATCCTTTGACTAAATGGACAATGTGTCTTCATTAAGAGTGTGGTTACTTTTTTGCACTTATTTACATTTACTTCCATTATAATTCAGTTTGATTTACACGTAAGTGGAAAAACAAGTGAATTTCTTGTCATCATTTGATGTTAATCTCAAATCTTTATATATAAACTGCTTGGTAATTAAATCTTCTACTGAGATTTCAGTGCACCTCAACAGCAGTGGTAAAAATGACAAGAACTTTTGCTGCTTGCCTTAAAAAAGATTGAGAATCAGGATCACTTTGTGATTCTGGCCAGACTACTACACCTCTGTCAAGCATCACCATAGGGATCAGTGCTACTCCACTGGTCATTTTTCCAAGCTTTACCTCCTAGGGTGGCACAGGACTGCTGCTACCTCTGCACTGCAGGATTGCATTTAGAAGACACCTGTCAGCAGCTACAGTTGCAAAGGAATTCAAAACAGCATACCCCAAAAGCAACTACACTTTAAAATAAATCTATGTCCTTCACAGGTCTGTGGCCAGGACAACAGTAGTACAGGTTCTAACCTATTGATTCTGCCTTTCTTTAATTCAAAATTAGGGTGTACACTGAAAAAAACTTGATGAACAAAAATATTCTAATGTTCAGAAATTATCGTCTAATACATTTCTGGTTCTGTGAGGAGAATCAGTCACTCCTACTTAAAATGATAATTCAAGTTATTAGTCTTCCTCTTGCCATCAACTCTAATATCCAAATTTAGATGTAAAAATATTTTTATCCTAATAAAATGCAACATAAGTATATGAACTTTTCATCTCAAAATGTAGCAAAAAAGGCAGAATGTTACATTTAATATTAACAATTTGCAGTAGTTGACTAGGTGCTGGACTGACTGTAAAAAACACCTCTAATTAATTTGTATTAATAGGTACAAAACTTGGAAGAAATACCAGAAAATGTCAACAGGCTTGGAGACCACAGAAATAACTTAAGCTTTACTTAGCAGCAGCAATAATAATAATAAAGAATAATATCTTTCCAGTTTCACAATGAAAGTCTCTGTGTTGTGTGATGATAATAATTAAGTCAGGCTGGATAAAGTGTGCATACCACCTCACTATCTGGGAAATCAGACTCACAGTATAAGACAACAAACATTTAATTTGGTGTTACTATGATGATGTAATACTTAATGTAACATTGAACTTTATTCACAGGCACCATTGTTCACAAGAATTCCTCAATTAACTGCCTTTTTAGAATGGAATTAATTATTTTACACTGTAAACTACGAAAAAATATACACTAAAAAATGCAGAATACTTGTGAAAAAAGGGAACCTTTTCCAGATATTTCAAAGTTGAATCTGTTCTTAAAAATACTGAGACAAGAAGGCTTTGAAACAAAATTTATTACCTGCGTCTTCATTTTTTTTTCTGAATGCAACTCCTATTTATTAACTTTGGATCATTTGTGATAATGTACAGGATTTCCTATGGCTCCCAATCCCAGTATTTCTACTGCTAACTGCTGGGGGCCTAAGTAGATCCCTGAGCTCCTTTCCTGGGATACAAATTTAATTCTTTACTTCTCATTGGTATAAAGTGTGTGGGTCAGTGAGTTTGGAACAAGGGATGGAAGAAATATGTTACACTTTTATTACAGAATACTTAATTTTATTCTTGAACATCAGTTTTTTTGACTAAAGCAAACACCATCCCAAACACAAACTGTGTATTTTGCAAGCAAGAAATCCTGACCTTCAAAGAAGAGCTGTATTTCATACACAAACCAATCCAATTTTAAGCTCCAGTTGTTTTCTGTAAAGTCAGAATATTTATTAAGGAGATAAAATAAAGGAATTAAAGAAAAGCATGGTAGAGTTTTTAATTTTACAGTTCCAGTATATATTATACATGTGAGAAGTTCAGACGTTTTGAGATTTGTTGATTTGGGTTTTTTTCCTTTTTTTTTTTTTTTCCCCTCCCAAACTGTCCTATATTTGTTTGTAGTATGATCCCAGTTGCAGTCATGTATTTTTGAAACTACACTGTCAATATAATAACTGATTATTTCTGAAAGCACTACTGGATTGATTGATCCATCAAAAGCAAATGTACTGCTTACAAACAAGTAACAGCAGAACAAGTAACACTGAAGTATTTTTTTGATCTCATGTATGAAATGCTTGTAACTTTAACACTGACTAATCAGAACATTAAGGAGCCAGTTTGCTGATTTAATGAAAAGCAGAAAACTTAAGCCACATCTGCATGCAAACAGGTATTTCATATGGAAGAAAAGCTATTGCTGAGCTTTAGCAGAATCTGCTCTTCACATGAAAAGAGCTCAAATTCAGTATCTGCTGTTAATGCATAGTGTACAGCATGAAAAAAACTGCTACCACGAGAAAAAATTTCATGGGTTACCTGATTGCTTCTTGTCCCTAACATCCTCTACTTTTCAACATCAGTTCTGACAATTTTAACCTCTGTATGAAGACTAAGGAGGTGCCAGCAGCTGTAACAGCCAATGTGTTTTCAGCTGTCCTTCTCTGTCAGCCTTCTTCATTAGCTCTTCAGGTGTTATTAAATTTAGGGCAGTAATAGGGTTGCCAGACCAACACAACTTTGTTGTCTGGCCTTTCAAAAACTTTCTGTGTTTGTTTAAATATGAAAATATGTGTTTATGTAAATATGAAAATCTACCAATGTGCATCTTAGATCACAGAACACCACAAATTACTTCATTTTTTAAAGTCCAATTTATTTTAAAATGTTAATATTGATGTTAATATTGAGTAATGTTAAGTACTGCAATCACAGGTAGTGATAAAAACCTGTGTTCATTCTATCCAAAATGGTAAAAGTCCAAAAGTAAAAATTTGGATAGAAAGAAAAATCAAGTGAAGCTATTTGAGTGGCAATATTCTCTGCATTCTGTCTTTTACATTATTTTCAGGTAAAACGTTGTATATTTTCACATTCACAAAAAAGATGGGAAAATGTAACGTGATGCTATTTTGTAACTCCTTTGGTCTATATGAAAGGGAAACATAAACAATTTGTGGTCAAATAAAGTTACAGCATTAACTGTATAACCTAAGCAAGTTTAACTATGTATAAACCATACTTATCAAGTTTTGTTTTTTTTAACCCAGGATAAAGACTTTCTACAGCCTCACACTACACTTCACCTAAGCAAGATTTTCAGTTGCTTCAAACATTGAGATGCACACTGTGAAAAGCAGCCACCTCCAGGCATCAACACAAGATCGAATCTGAATACCAGTTATCAGAAAAATTTGAAATGCTTAACAAAAGTCTGTGTAACTTCAAATTCTGAGCAAAAGGATTTATCTTTCTTTATCATGTCTTTCTAATATGAATATGATGCCCTGATTTTTAAAAAGAAAACCTGATGGAAAATTAAAGTCATCAGCTAGAACTCAAATTGCAATATCTGAAAATGTAAAGCAAACCGCAGACTTGATTAATCTAAAGTACTTTCCCTGTCAATGCCCACATTAACATTTCATTCTTAACAGCTAAATTAAAGATCTTGCCTGACTAATAAAATAGCTTTAAAAATTGTATTTAAAACTCACACACTAAAACCAGCACAAGCGACTGCATCCACACAACTTAGGAATTTTCCAAAAAATACTTTGCCTCCCTAAAACATTCTTTGCAAAGGAAGATGAATCTTTTGAAAACTCTCCCCACTCCCTAAAACCTGTGAAGTGTTTACATGTTCTCTACTAAGCAGACGATTCATATCCGCTGTTAACTGGTTTGCATGACCAAACACTTGACAATGCAGCCCAGGGGTAGGTGACCATTACCTGCTATAAACCTACACAAAACTGATCAGATGAGCTTCATTCAAGACATATTTTATGCAAAGCAACTTCACTTGGCTACATTTTTGGGGAAGACAAGGGGTAAAGGAATTATGCACTGAGCAGCTCTGAAGTTCCCAGAAAATTCAAAAACTTTAATAAAGACAACTGACCTTGAGTAAACACACACTTAGATAATACACCACAGCTACCAGCATAATATGGCCTTAATATGTTCACCCTGATTCACAAAGGACAAAATAAATCCCCATCAATAAAGGATTAAAATTGCCGCGGGTCAATTCCTGTTAACTTCAGCAAATATCAACACATTGCCAAAAATAATAAAAAAATCCTTTTCGATAGAGCATGCATGCTACAATTCCAGTGTTGAAGCACTTCCGCTGATTCTACCTGTGAGCAAAGATAATGCCTTATCTGGTCAGACAAAAATTTATCTTGATCCCTGTCACAACTTCAAGAAAGAAAATACAGCGGACACTTGACTTATTTCTATTTATCAATTTTGTAAAAACTCCAGATCTAATTTTTATGACTTATACAATTAGAATACATCAGTCAGCCAGGAAATACTTTGCAAAAATTGTACAGTCTTTAATAAAAGTAATGTAAGACTGTGTAAAAATTATAAAAGAAATCCAGAAAGCCTTCAATTTTTTTACCAACTACAAGAACCATCAAGGTAGCATAACCAAACCATATAAATAGTGATTTTTAAAAGTAAATAAAACTCTTGTGGGGGGCACTCCACAGACTCTTAATGCAATGTTAAAACACTGTAAAGAGAAAAACATTTGTTTTAAAATTTGTATTACTACTAAACAAAATATTCTGCTTACATTTTAGAGGTACGTAATTTAAAAAACAAGGCAAACAAAGACCCAGAATATTTTAGTCTAAACATGAAGTCCTCATCTTTATTCAAGTTCCTGGAATTTCAGTCACAAATTGCAATTAAGAGTATGATTTCACCCACAGGAAACCAGTATTTTCATATCCACTTATTTTAAGGATAATTTTCACAATTAAATGTGTATTAATTCATTTGTATGCAATTTAAGAATGTCTGTCCAAGCACACCCAATATGTCACAAATATGCTCAAATTAGCACCCCAGGAGTGTTGGTCAGATTGTGCCATCAGTGAAGTTTCTGCATTTCATCAGGGATTTCTCCTTAAAGACTCCTGATAAGGTGCAGTCATTTTCTCACATTTGGCATGCAATGTATCTGAAATCCATCTTCAACTAACACACATCGATTTTTATGACAAAGATTACATAGCTAATGTCATCCAAAAAAATGACACATCTGTAATTCAAATTGCAACACTAAGGGTCTTTAACAACTCATCACCATTCATACAGTCACAAACCCTAAAGCTGCCTCTTCCCTCACTCAAAGAAGGGTAACCTTTGTCACTCTATAGAATGCGCCAAAATGTGCCCCAGAGCAGCCCGTGTCCCTTCACATCTATTTTGAAGTAAGGATGATTAGCCCTAAAGTCCTGCAGGTCTACTGCTAAACACTTGGTTTGGGCTCAGAAGGCCTTACTCCATACATCAGCTATTAATTACAGAATCAGTAATGCTTAGCAGAGGCTGACTGACTGATTACTATCCAAGTATTTATTTTTATATCTGTCCTTATCCAAAAATACTAAATGGGTCAAAATTTATTTCAGCTGGAAACCTAATTTTACTTTATCATTGGCTTAAACTGGAGTAAAATCAAGCCCTGAAGCACAGTAGCAATTTTTTTCAATCTGCCTTGCTCACAAATTCTCCTGGAGATAAATAACATTCTAAACCTAGAAAAATTAAAAAGCCCCAAAAAATCTTGGCATGCTTTACATTTTACAAATATTAAACATATGAATTGAGCTGAGATGAAAACCGAAGGGAAAATATGAATGTGACACAGAAATATATTTACTTCTAAATCAGCATTAGATTTCTATTCTTCTTTTAAACTTGTAACAACCTTTTAAATATTTTTTTTAATTTAGGACTAATAATTGACACTATTTAAATAACATGATGGTATTTTCAGAAAACCTATTTAATTAAAAACCACTTATTAATATTTTTATTTTAAACCAAAATGGACTTTGAATTGAGATTTCAAATGAATTATTAATTGTTTCAAAGTCCACTGGGTCCTATTCTTTTCCCGTCCAAGAAGGTTAAATTTTCCTCTATATAAAATACCAAGCCATGAGTCAAATTTGACTAGATATAGCCAGCTTCTGTGAAAAAGGAGAAAATCTGAAAGCAATAATAAAATCAAAATATCTCCAGCCCTATGAAAAGTCCAGTTTAGCCTTCTTTTATCCCAGAAACTCAAAAGAACATATGTACTATAGGGAACTGCAAAGTACATGTATCACCATTTTTTAACTCATCTAAGGATTAAAATGCAAGAAAAAAAAATCCACATAAAATGAGCAACAAATAACTCAGAACTGTAATGCCTGCATAAGATAAATACTTCATGTCAAGCTCACATTCCATTTCTAAAAAGAGTTTCTCATCTTCACTAACTTACATCCACCAATTGAGCAATTATGCAATATGTGGGTGTACCTTGCAGTAGTTTTTTTTTTTTTAACATCTGCATTCTGTGTTAAATTCTAACTGTACAAGATGTCTGATAATTTTTCTTTATCTTGAACCTTCAAAGTGGTAGGTTTACCAGAGACAAAACCACACATCAGAGAACATGAGTCATATAATAAAGAAATGACTCTCCCCTTCTCCCCTTTGCACCCTGAAGCTATAATAATCTAAAGACACTCTATTGTAAATGGCTTCTTTGGCAGTATTGATAGCATGTACAACTCACAATCATTTAGCCAACAAATGAAGATATTTTTAAGTCCTTACTGTATCCATAACAAATTGCTTTCAGTACCATTTCAAGGCAAATTAAAACTGTGCTACAGCAAAAATAAAATTCAGAATGTCTATGCACTTGCTTTCTTGTCATGCATAAAATATGAAACATTCTATACATGTGCCTATAAATAATAACATAAAGAGATAAAAATAATGTACGATGCCTATGCAAGTTAATCTGAAAAGTATCTCTCATTTGTATACAAAAGATCAGCCTCCACGCAGAAGTCCCACATTGATTCCATATCAAATTAAGGCAACATTTACATACAAGCAAACAACTGTTCATGCCAACTACAATACATGAGGAAGCAGAGCACCTCACCTGACCACTGCTTACGCAGGTTTCCACTTGGAAGTGCTGTAAGTATGGGAAACAACACTGAGGCCACTCTAGACTTTTATTTTCTTTTATATCCTTTTCTGCAGGTAGACAGTTAACTCCTCAGACTAACATCCTGCATCTAATTCCACATAGGAAATCAGCTTTCAACAAAGTCTTATTTGATGTGTCAATATGTAAGATTGCATCAGAAAATCTGAAGAGAACTAAATGCAGAAGCAGCATTTAGAAACATTAGCAAATAAATCCATAACAACACAGAACTACTACCACTAAAACCTTGCACCACTAAAACAGGTGCAACAACCACAGTCTTGTAAGAAAGTTAACAGAGGTGATGCTGGCATAAGATCTTTCTATGACCACCTTCCAAAAAGTAAATAATCCCAATGTTTCAGTAAATCCAAGTGAAGCAATATATTCCTCCTCGAAGCAGAATAAATCAGTGGTGTCTATTCTTACCTGTGTATAGTCAAAGTCAGAAAGAGGAGCTATACTCTTGATGTAGTCCATTCGAAATTGGTTTTCTGGGTTGGCCAATGGAACTGGGGGTATTAAAGTGCTCATAGCTGAAACTATAGTCTAGAATTGGATAAAACAAAAAAACAAACACATTAATCTGGATACAGGATCAATAGAAGATAATCCAATCTGATCAGCAAAATGGGATTTCTCTCATCACAATCTTGGAAAGCATAATCCTTATAATTTCCAGTACAAACAAGCATGTAAGAACAGTATAAAGTGTGTTCTTACCACAATCGCATCTTTAACGTTTTTCCGAATATCCAGTATTTTCTGTTTCTTTTCTCTGCATTAAAACAAAAATATTAACACTTTGGTTTTTCTTCCAAAGTAGTTCAGTCACTTGCATTTAATTTTTTCACTGATTGCTTGTTTATCTGTTCTTCAAACATCAAAACATACTAACAGTAAAAAAAAAAAAAAAAAAAAGGCAAGACAAATGTATTTTGCCCTTATCCATTTTCTTGCATAGTATGAAGAGCAATGCACATTCATCCCTAATATATTTTTCAAATCATTCAATCACAGCCATATCTGCAAAGCTTCCCCTGATAGAACTGGAAGTCATTCTTTCATTTCTACAGCATGTTGTAAACATGCTCTAAATTAACAACACGTAGGTGAAGGCCAACAAATACCTAAAATGAATGCTATGGATTAATAATGATTTCTGGCAAAGAGTTCTTTAGAGAGAAAATGATGTAGCTTCACAAAACAGGAGAATTTCTAACGAATAGCCAAAATTAGTTTCAGTTTTATGCTAACCTCAGAACCGGAAAAACAGCACACAGTGTCATCTGATTATGATTTGACATGTATTTTTATATTACAGACAGATGCAATATTTGGTTATTTGCTTCTATGTAAAAAGTAGTCGCCATATTGTTGCTACACAGGGGCCTGTCAAGCGCTGCAGTAGCAACAGTGTAAAATACAGTAAAGGGGCCAGAAGGAGAAAATGCAAACATACAATAGCAGCAATTTCCTTATTCTCACTCCCCTCCCTCCCTCAAAACACAGTGTCAAGCCACCAAACATAGGGGATGAGAGGAGAAATTTCCTAGCGTACTGTGTGTTAACCTGTTTCCAAAATATAAGGAAAAATAAGTCACAAAGTGTCAATAATTCTTACTCTGAATTAAATCCATTGACATGTAGGATTCGCATTTGTTTCACAATAGTGCTTTTTCCTGACTCACCAGCCCCTAAAAGAGAAAGAAGGAAAGGGAGAACATTGTGATACACAGTTCAGGCTAGGTGGTCGGAGAGTTTTTTTGGTGGGTATTTTTTTTTTCCTGGTTTTTTTTTTTTTTTTTTTTGGACGCGACAGCATCTCCCACCTCGGCAGCATTTCTGTATGTGTGCATCCATGTGGCTCAGGCGCTGAGCTCGATCTGTGGACGGCTCGCTTATTGCTCAGTACAGCAGCCTACATTTTCCATAGGCAAGGCGCTGGCCGCATCTCCCCTCTCGGCTGCGCCCGCCGCCCCGGCGGGCTGGGGCTGCTGCCCCCTCCTCGCCCTGCTCGCCCCGGCCCCCACCTCTGCCGCTTCCTCCTTACCCAGCAGCAGCAAGCGGTGTGTCGCTTTATAAGCCAGCCTCTCTTTCTGCAACTGCTTCTCTATTTTTTTGTTGGCTTCTCGCTGCGCTTTCTCATCGATACGCTGATCCTCCGTTTTGCTGTTGCCCAAACACCCCATAGCCGCTGCTCAGGGTGGATGTCAAATCGCTGCCTTCTCAGATTTAGTATTTACAAGGGGGAGGGAGTGGAGGGGAGGCAGAAGACAAGTCTTTATATCCGTGTGTATCCCTGCGACGGTTTCTCTCCGCTTCTTCCCACCCGGCTCGCTCACATAAAATGGTCTCTGGCCGCTTTCCGATCGCAGCGGAGTTGGCTGCTTCGCTCCCCACCAGAGATGCGGAGAGCAGGCGGCAGAGGTAACCCTGCCCCGGCGGGGAGGGGGTGGGGGGAGAAAGCTGTGCAAAAATGCCTAACATGCAACGAGAGGGAGAAAAGGGCTCCTCCTGGAAACCAGCCGGGTGCCGCTCTCCGCTCTCCCTCCCCACCGCGCACACAATCCCTATATTTCTCTGTAAAGGTCTATTTTTGTCTTCCTAACTCAGCACTGCCTCTTTCTGCGAGACCAGGAAACAGCCCCGCTACCAGCCCTACGCGCAGGGAAGCCGAAGGAGAAAGGTAAAAGCCGGACGGATCTACCTGGATCCTGCGGGGCCGGGGCCAGGCGGCGCCGCGGGGTCCGCGCCCCCCGCCCCGCCCGCCCCGCTCGGTGGCCCCGGCCCCGGCCCCGGGCGCGCTGCTGCCGCCAAAACCCGGAGCTGGCATCGCCGCCGCGGGACTGCGGCCTCCGGACCCTCGCCCGCGGCCCGCCGCAGGGGCAGGGAGCCGCGGGGACCCGGGGGGGGACCTTCTCCCGACCTTTCCCCGCGTTCCTCGGCGGTACTGGGAGATCCCTGCCGCTACCAGAGCGAGGGTTGGCACTCCTGGGTCTAGAATCCCAAGCTGGCACAGGTGATGGCTGCTATCGTGACTGACCTTCGGCAGCAGCAGCCAGCCCCTGCACCAGGGTGTGGGACCGATCGGGGTCTGCCCGTGTGAGCCCCGACACACAGAGCACGCGTATGCACAAACACCCTGCCTCGACTTCTTAACCAACAAAATGTCCCTTTCCACACAGGTAGTCACGGCAGCACATGGGCCTTTTTTCCCTTTCAATATTCCAAACTGCATTGGCTGAACCAGAAAATGACGCTGTCCAAACAGCTCACGAAAATGTGTAATCTCAACATGATAATATGCATGTCTAATATCACTACAACAACAAATGTCGACAAGAAACCGTATCTCTGTTCCTTCATTTGCCTCCATTTTAGATCCTAAAATGAAACTTCAAGCTAGACAACCCTATAGATATTCATTTTTGCTTCAAACCTCTTGCCTTGCAAACTGGCACCTCAGTGCAAAAGCAGCAATACAGCACCTGGCTCGTCCCAAACTCCCCCTGCATAGAAACCACCTGCACTGTTCAAATGTGATGCTTGATACATTGAGACACAAGAAGACTAGGAAAGGAATGGACGTTACTCTGCAGTCCCCGAATACTTTCAGCTTTTATCTCCAAATAGTATTAGTCCCCAACTTTCAAAGACGGCTTACTGAAAAATTAGTATTTTGACAGATACATAAGTGTGTAAAATCCTGGTCCCAACTAAAAGAGAGATTGACATCAACTTAAATGAAACAAAATAGCATTTTAATCTAAAAAAATATTGAAAAGTGTGTAGCAAAAAACCCCCTAGATTTTTACAAGCAAAAGGATTTAGTTTAGTTGTTTTCGGTTTTTTTTCAATGGCTCCCTCACTCAGGTGGGAAATGCTGAATCAAGGAAGAGAAACTGGTACTGTCTACTTTGAGCACACATCAGGAAGGTGAAAAGGGCAGGACCCAGAAAATGAACAGGTATTGCTCCACCTGCGGTTGGGTATGTGGAGTTTTCAGGAGACTATGGAATTCAAGTGCCAGAGATGTGGTTTTATGGTACTGCTTGAACTTGATTCTGGAAGCTGTTTTCATCTTCCCTCTTATATAGATGGGGGATGCTGGAGGCAGAACACACTTCAGGATTGACAGGACCTGCCAAGCCAAAATATGCATTTTTAAGCTGCATATTTTGCTTAGGACAGACTTCTTTTTTTTCCTATTGACATTTTTCTGTCTGTAGAGGCAAAAAGCACCTCAGACGCAGATAGGTTTGGAAGCACAGTTCAGGGTGACTGCTGTTTTTGGAGGCTGTCAGACACAGGATATATGATGAATAGCTTTTGTGAAAAGCAGTCATGTTTGCTCCCTGCCACAGCACTATGAGAGCTCAAAACTGAATGGCTTGGTTAGAAATCACTAACTGGGTCTGAATTTTCATAGTCCTTCAGTATTAGAAGCTGTAATTTATGATGCACAAGATGTGTGTAGCAATATTAATTACCTATGTAAATACCTCAGTTTGAGACCTGAGTCCCAAACCTGGCTAGTATCAGTCAGTCTGCAGGAATCTGCCTTGTTTCTTCCCCTCCTCTCCCCAGCAGCTTTCCTCTTTCATGTACTAACACTGGGATTTTTGGTACAGGCTTGTTCCCAGCTTTGAAACGGCTCAGTGCCAAGAAATAGAATTTTACAGGATCCTGGTATATCCTGCTTTTACCTTTCTCCAAAAGAGGGAAAGTGTTTCTCATTTCCTCTCTCCCCCTCGAAAAACCCCATGACCCTTTTGGGTCTCTTCCTCCTGAGAAAAGATCACACAGTTCACGAATGATATGTGCAAGCAACCTGTGCCCAGAAAGAACTTTTAGCTGTAATTATATTCCCAACCCTCCCTTTGCTTTTTCCTCAGAATGCACTGTTTATGAGCCTCAGGCTGATTGGGGAGCACAAGCTGCTTGCTTGAGGCCATATTTGCATATGGGGAGCGGATTGACAACCCCGCTGAAGCCACACTGGGTGGTCAGTCCTGCCCACATTTCTCATGCCTCTTCTGCTTGGAATAAGAAGGGACAAAACCCCAGTAAGAATTAATGTGGAGCTCCTACAGATGCAGCTCAAGAGACCTGGTTGCCCCTCCAATCCAGAGCACGACTGATGCAGAGCTTTTTCTTGCAAACACTAGGTAAAAGTGGAGAAAGTTTCTATACAGCAACACTGCAGACCATTTGCAGCCCATCTTCCCTTTCACAGCTTCCTTTATGGCTTTGGTTCCATTTTTTAAAAAAGAGAAAATAGAAAGATGGAGGTAATCAAAAGCATAGGAAGGACCTAAGGCACTGGTAAAGAGATTCTTCTGGCCTGCCAGTCTTCCTGCATCAACTTTCAGAGGGATCTCTGAACTCTCTGCTGACACTATCCTCAAGTATGGGCACTGTACTAGGTGAGTAACACTGGTGACCTGATCTCTGCTTCTCCTCACTGACCTCTCTTTTTCATGTAGCCTACTGTTGCAAATCAGGATATGCAACTCACTAGTGGTTTAGTTTTTACTCCAGCTCAGCATCAAATTCTGAAGGAAAAAAAAAGAGAAAAATTAATTGTAACTGCATAGGTATACAAGAAAAATAATTTTTCTCTCTAGTAATAAATTACTGGTAAGTTTCTCTCTGAGTAGATGTCAAATATTAACACAAAAGTACACACTCAGTGGAAGGCTACATTTGGAGTTTTATAAGATACGTGAACCATGAACCAAAAAAATTATTACTCTAACTGTGTTAAAAATACTGACTAAGGGTTTAGGAAAAAAACAGCACGTACTTTGCAGAGAAGTGAGTATCACACTCAAAAACAAATCTAACCTTCATCCTTTTGTTTAAACCAATGACCTCAAAAAAGTCATTACAATTTTTTGAGAGGGGCTCATCTGTTTTAAGAAGCAGGATGGGAGACATGCCAGAAAATAGGAGGTATGCATTTGCACAGTGACCGTGGACCTGATCCCGAATTGCCTTCATGTCCATTGATTAAGGACAAATTCACTGATGCAGAAGAGGGTCAGGCAATGCTGAGGGGCCTGGCAAAGCTTTGAGTAGGTCCTTGGCTCCCTGACATGGTTTACTGTCCTCATTCCCAAGCCATACTCCTTTACTTGGCAGCTGCCACAATGTAACTCACCTGACAAACCAACTTCTCCCATGCCTACTCCTCTCCCATCTTTGTGCAGCCCAGGGAGCACATGGGAGAAAGCAGCAAAGGGGAGAAAGCAGAGAAGGAGAAAGGAGGCACATGATAGAGTAGAAGGCTGTGAGCTTAAGATAATAGTCTGAAGTAGAAGAAAAGTTTTTCACAGAAAAACTGCAGGCAGCAGTCCACAGAAATTACAATGACAGCCTTTAGCCTTGAGAAAGCATTTGTGAAGGGGAAGATTAGATCTAGCAGGACCCAGATGCTCCTCGGGAAGCCTGTGTAGAAAAGCATCAGGTGAAAAGCATATTTGCAGTATGATTACACTAAAGAAAGAAGACAATGCCCTTTCATTCAAGCTAGTTATTCCTCATCCAAGCTAGTTGCTCCTCACCCGTGTCCCACAAGAAAGCAGAGGGAACAGGAAACTTCTGCTATGGCCATCCTGTCAGCTCAGGGCTTCCCTTTAGACCCTTACTGGTAAGATAATTCCGGTGTTTATTCTTGTCTTTTCTGACTAGAAATTCCTTATCTATGAAGAGAGACTCACATGGCATCATTCCACACATGTCCATCTGTTGGTACCAGAGGCAGAAGCAGCTGATTGAAACTAACATAAATCCAGCAACGTCCTAATAGAATTTTACAGCATAAGCAACCTCCTGTGGTTTAAATATTCTTACCTATTACAATGAAATAACATTGTTAAACAAAATGACACGGATGCCTTTGCAATAAGCAAAAGGGACACCACTTTTGATGAATTTGCAAGACAACAGTATTATAGGATATGTTACATTTTTGGCAAAACAGGAGGCACTTTTCTGTCAGTATCCCAATTTATGAGGAATTTCACTTGGCTGGACACGCCAAGGGCACTTCCCCAACTTCCCTCCCCACCCCTTGAACAAAGTAATACGTTCCCATTTTAAGGTAGTGGAAAATTAGTTCTAACCAGTTGTTTAGGGGAGTCATTAGGATTAAACAGATTAAAGCCAGGCAAAACATGCTAATATTGCCCTAATTTGAAGTGAATTAATCAATAAATAAAGAAGTCAGCTAGAATTATAGCTGAAGTTACCACTTTCAGAAAAGGAGTAAAATCTATACAGCAGACATGTCCTGGATTCTCTGCAACATGCTGACTAACATCTTGCACAGCTGTAACAGCAAAGCCAAATCATCTGTCTGCATTTTCTAAAAGCTTTTTTATGTCATGTAAAATTTTGCATTTAATAATAAATGTTCAGATCAACTATCATGATCTCACTAGTTGGACAGGAACAAAAAACTGTAAGGAAAACTAACATGGGCGACACTGAACGTAACTGCGATGTGCCTTAACCTCACCTTTAACTCCAAGGCACACCTCTACAGTCATAGCATGCCTGCCTCCACTCCTGGTCTTTAGACAACAGTCTGCTGAGCTAGATTTTCTCTATATTTACCCCAAACACATCCGAGCTGTGATCTTGTATTACCCCTCTATCTTGATATAAACTTAGAGATACTTTTGAGTTTCTTCTCAGCTGTTTTAACTTCTTTGCTCGAGAAATTAAGTTTTAGCTACTCCAGGAAATAGTTAATTTTCAAAAAAAAAAAAAAAAAAGGAAGTATATGTTTAAAAAGTAATGCTCTAATTCCTGTGAGTGCCTGAATGGTTAGTGGTATCTCTCAATAGAAAATTCTTACAAATATAGAAAATCACTGCATTCCACTACCTTAGCATGAAGTTAGGAATTCTATAACTGTTTCTTAACCCTGTTTAAAGATTCTAACATGCAATTACACACAAGAGCAATCATTAAAAATTCGCTTCAGGAAATAACGTTCTCAGTAAGTTGGTAGCCTCATGCACTCATGACCTGATTTACATCAATAATGTTTACCACAGAAATACAGCTTTTGCTTGGCTGCATGACTAGTAAATCCAGATAAAATATCAAAACTTACTGAATAAACAACAACCCAGTATTTTTCTCCTTAAGTATCTAATTTTTTAAATTATACATCTGCTTGTAACAAACACCTGTTGAGTCATGTTCTGCTTGGCCTTTTGTGATATTAGATCTTAAGTTTCCTATAAGTAGTTCTAGAGTATATTCATACAAAGCAGATGATCTCTGGATTAAATAGCTCTCACATATTTGCTCTTAATTGAAGAGAGATGGCTTGTTGACCCATGTGGTCCTTTCCACAATAATGTTTATGTTACAATTAAGCTTCAGGCTTTCATGACATGAATTTATTTATTTCTCTGTATAGAGAAAATGGTCAATATGAAGACCAAGCAGACTATATAGATGACTATTCCATCTGCATACCTATGTGGCAGAGGGGGAAATACAATCTTAAAGCATGATAATCTCCTGGAAAGTAAGACTATTTTTTCCTCTTTTTCTACTGTTTATTTAGTCACTTTATTCACTGCTAGTCTCAAATGTTACTCTGATATAACAAGTTAATGAAATTCAAACCCATATGATTTTACTGATCTTAGTTTTACTAAAACACAAAAGTTTTTTCCAGTATTTATTGGGATGCTTGTATAACATGGATTAGATTCTTTGGAGCAAATATTTCTTACAGGATCATTTCACTTGGGGTGAAAGGTGATAAAAGCATTGGTGCACGAAGGAGAAGGGGGAAAGGTTGAAAAGTCCACAGAACTTGCAGACATTTTGGAACAAGCCATTTAATAAGTTACTGAGGAATCTGTATTTTCTCACATACTTTGGGAAAGAAGTTTGTTTTTACAATAAAAACATACAATGTGAGAAAATTTCCTAAACTATGGTAACCTTTTCTCTGGGTTTAAAGTTTCAGACTTATCAACAATGGTGCCACATTTCTGTACAATCTACATAATTGTAAGCTTGGTTTTGGTTGTTTTTTGGTTTGGGGTTTTCTTGTTTGTTTGTTTGTTTTTAAAAGAGACCCATTCTACTAGCTTGATGCCTTGCAACCTCCTTAAAATTTTAAAATCTAATGCCCCAATGATGCAGCACAATGCTATGCAGAACTATCACAGCAGTTCCTGAGGTTAGGAATAGCACAAGTGTAAAAGGGGTTCAATCCAGCAGTTTCAGCTAATACAGCTGCTCAGACACTGCACTGTATGTTTTAAAACATTGAGAAGGTTTTAGAAAGCTTATAGGTGCTTGGAATATTTAACAACTTACAACAACACTTACATCATCAACCAATTTGCCTACCAATCCTAAAACATTTAAAGGGCTTTAAACCTACCCATACACAGACTCTTCCTGCTCACAATCAGCTACACACAATCTGCCACCCACATCACTAAACACAATGACAAGATTATGCTTCCATGTCTTTGCAGCCTATTCTTCACAATATGCAAATCTTCAGGAGCTGCATTTCTGATCCTGATGCAACAGCACAAAAGCCATTGTCGTAAGAAATGGTTTAACCTGTCAGCAACCCTGTCACCACAATTACTACCACTAATAAAGATATGATCATAATCTGCCACTTAAGGATCATTAGATACATTATGACTATTGTATTCTATTACATAGTTCTTTTACATGGACACTAATTGAGAACACTTGATTTAAATAAAATCAAGCACTCTAAATTTTCATTGACAAATCTGTTCTTAACCTTTAGATTGCGTAGGGTGCTGCTTGCTGATGTAGGGAAAATCAGCTATTAAAAAGGCTAACCCTGCAAAATATTTATCAGAAATACAAACCACTGTAACACTGTATACAAAGAGGAGAGTTTGGAAGAAGCACACAAGGATGTTCTGTCTGAACATGCAAATGACTTACATTAAGCTAGGTTAAAACTCCTCAGTACCATTCACATGCTTGTGGTCCATGTAACAATTTACAGTGTGTTTGGAATGGACAGCTCTACATTCAGAAAGATTCAAGGTTTGTATCTGTAAAAGGCACAGAGTGCATGACAGAAGTTTATTTAATATAATTATTTTTATATAATTTTATTGAGGCCGCAGAAACCATAAAAAATATAGAAAATGCCTAAAAATGAGTTGTATATTCATCTCAGATGCAGCTCTTCTGCCTGTGTCATAGAGTCCTCCCCTCTGAAAGCTTAATTTCTCAAAATATTTCATCTCAGAATGACCATGAGCTGTCAGAGTGACCATGAAAACAAATCAAAACTAAACAAGGATATGCCCTCCCAATATGCCAAATTGGAGACCCAGAACAATCAAATAAGGTATTCCTTACAAAGAGAAAAATAGTAATATTACAGGAATCTGTGGAAAGCATGATCAACATTGGTCACCTCCCTTGAAAATGGCTGGTATCAGAGACTAGGAGGAGCAGGATTTATCAGACCAGGGATCACTGTGTTTGCCTGTGATGACCAGGTGAAGCACACAGCACACCATGGCTTGCCTTGCCATCCTGGGCACAAGGGCTGCAGCTTCCTACTACAGCAGGAACACTGCAAAGGGCTGTTGCAGACAATGTTGTATCCAGAAATGTGGGTCAGGACCACTGATTTTGCCTTACAGAAATCAAAAGGCACATTGCTGCTTTCCAGAGAAGTATGAGAGAGCTTTCCCATGACTAGAGAAAACAATTTAATATATTTCAAACTGAACTGTTTCACCTAATTTAACAATTCTGGCTTGAGATGCTTCAAGCTATGTGTAAATGAGACAGAAAAAGAAATTAGATTCAAGCTGCCAAAAGAGCCTGGATTTGGTAAGAGCATGACTGGAGAAAACATCACCCAATATCCAGCCTGGTCCAGCTCAGAGAGTAGTGCAACTGCCTCAGGGGAGAGAGGGCACCTGGGCAGCCCTTTCATCATGATCCACTTTATAATGGTGAGCTGCTGTTTCTGTTGTGGAAGTGCAATCCAGCAGAGGGAAAGGCGGCAGAAGATGGCAGACATCCACACACCTTTTGGAGCCTATTCCTTCTATTGTGTCAGCAAACAATAGCCTCCTGCTAATCTGTGAATCTCCTCAGGCTCCCTTCATGCCTTTACCATACTTCCCCATCCCCAGTTACCTTCTCTGCTATTTACAGCTCCCTGAACCATCAGATTATTTCTCTGTACGCCCTGCAAGAAGGTAAGTTGAAAAGAGAAAAAGATGTCACTGAGTCAAGTGCCTACATTTTCCAGTTTAACTTGGATACTTTCCATATGCTATCTCTGAAATTTTATGTGATTTGTAGCATGAGCCAATGGCTCTGCTGTCTTCTGTTAACTGCACAGAGCACGCAGCCAAAGATTAACAAAAAACCGGTGCTGTGGCAAAATACTTCCAGTACTGCCAAAATCTGTGATTCTTAGTAATTTTAATTTCCTATGAAATCCTGAATTAGTGTTAGCATACAATGCACAATTTATTGTTGCCATGAACTTGTTGAATGGGTATGGAGCCATGAGCAACGTGGCCTAGTGGAAGGTGTCCCCCATGGCATGGGGGCTGGAACTAGATGGTCTTTAAGGTCCCTTCCAACCTAAACCATTCTGATTCTTTTCTGTGCCTTTCTGGAAAACACTGAATGGATAGACTGCACTTCAAAAATTCAAAACATCAACAGACAAAAGAATACAAACACTACATAACTATTAAGATTTTGGTTTTTTTTTTTTTTTTTAGTTATACAATCAGATTTTAAGAACTAAATCTTAGCAGATGATTGTTCTAACTGTTATTGTAACCATGATGGCAACTCACAAAGTCATGCTTTATACTGAAAAATACTCTGGGAGTATTTGGATTACTTATAAACAAAACAAACCAATGCCATATTATCCATATACAATACAAAAAAAAATGTGGTGGTTTTTTTTTTTTTTGTTTGGGTGTTTCTTTTTTGTTTTTTTGTCTTTTTGTTTTTTACAGCTTCCTCTATTCCAAGTGTATGCTCAGTGTTTTTGTTTTTTTTAATTGAAATTTTTTATTTACCTGGCACATGAAAACCCTGACCCAAGATTTAAATATTTTTGTTACATATTCCAAGTTTATGCTTGGAATCTGTTCACTTGAACATTTTGGGGTTAACAAATCAATGATAAGCAGAGAAACCTCTGCTATGGGCCACACAGAAAATCTGCTATAATCATCACACTGAAGACATGATGTTACATCCACTAAGAGTTAAATCTCTGCACATTATGCAAAACTCTGCCATCAGTAACAATTTCAAGCAACTGCAGCACAAAGGACTGAATCTTATAGTAAGTCAAATGTGGGGTGCAATGCCACAACTAAGATCATTCTAACACAGATGTTTAATATCTAATTACAAAAAATATTACATTATTATTGGATCAATCCCTCCCTTGAAATGCCTTTTTCTCTTCCTAAACTATAAATCGATTCAAGGTGAGTTCATGTCGAGATCTAACAATCAGTGCCCAGAAATCACTGTGAAATGCAAGTAAAGGTTACTAGCAGGAAATACAGCTGAGCAACTGCATTGCATGGCAGCAAGCCAAAATTAGTGAATTCTCATTGATGTGTAAATAACTTGGAAAGTCAAGGTGCAGAGCTAGTGACCAATCAGGGACAGAGCTTGGTCGCCAGCAAGTGACAGAGCTTCTGCATGCAGTTTAACAACTCTGCTGATGATTCATCATTTTTAGTGATATTAATGAATTGAGATTTTTCTAAAGAATTAATACTAATGCTAATTTTAATGCTTTGCTTCACTTAAAAGGAATAGTTCTTTCAATACAGTGCTGTTCAGTTTAGTCCAAAAGGCATCCAATGACCTCAAGCAATGAGAAAATCCCTATGAGCAAGCAATTAATACCTTCAAAATGTCATGAAAACAACTCCAACTTCTGTGATACTTCTCAAAGATGAAAAGAAAAAATGCTTCAACTGTAAACCACTCTGTATCTACACTCTACAGGGATTGTGACAATACCTTGTCCTTTGCATTATTTTTTTGTATTTTAAATTCCTCCCCCTCTAAATTCTACCACAACTGCAAGCTAGGACAATTTGAATAAAGTGCCTTATGTGTACTGATGCTAGTATATCTGAAAATTAGCATTTACCTATCAACTCACTGAGGCAAGCCTGAATTTCCCTTAAATAAAAATGAAAAGCAAGGAACATATCAGAGCTTCCCTTTTGCTCCATGTAGAATTACGTAATTAAAAGCCTAAGGTAAGAGGTATGCTATTGGTTTGTATGTTAATTTTCTGTCTCTTGGTATGAAGTTACCTCTCCATTTAAAGTTAGTGATATAATCCAGTTCATCAACTTTTTCACAGGCTCCTCACCATCCAAATGTGGACAGTGTTCACCTTTACTGGCAGAGTTTCTGTGGAGTCTGATGAAACTGCCTTAAGATCCAAGGCCTATAAAGACTGCCTTACTTCTGAATTTTTTTTCTCTAAATGACCAAACCTTTCATAAAAAGAGGGAATACTTGAAATCTGGACATATTTCTATAAAGTGAACAAGATAATGCATATGCCTAAATTGAATTCTTTTAGATAAACACCTGCTTGAAACTTTAAAACTATTACTGTAGAGAGCTGCAATGAAGTTATAATGGACATTATTAAATTTAGTCATCATTCTGCAGGTATACCCCTATTTGTGTTGCATTTTCGGTGCTTTTATTTTTGAGCTCTTCTTCACTATTGATGCCAACTTCCACAACTTGTATTAAAGACCTGTCCATATCAACCCTCTTATGAAGCAGACATACATGTTCTCAAAAATCCTGAGAGGCAGAATACAGACAGACCTTTAAATCAAGAGTAGACAAACTTATGAGAACAAGAGAACAAAGAGAAGGCACGCCACCTGCCAACATGCAAGTTCGCAGATTTTGCTAATACGTTCCAGTTACTGGAATCCACCTGCAAATGCTATGAGTTTTGTCATACTGTTTCAGTGTGCAAGGTGGACCTTGCTCTTTGATACTCCCTTTCTGGGAGGAAGAGTGTGACAGGAGAAGAAAGATCTTTATTTTCCACAAAAAATGCCAGAAGACTTAGGTTCAAGCTACCCAAAGTCAACCTACATTGAGCAAGACTAGTTACATAGCAAAATGAGAGCCCAGTGATTAGATGAGCTACATGAAGAAGCTGTGAAATCACTGAGCTGCTTGTCAGTTTTAAGCTTTAGCTCCTGACAGGTCAGACAGCACAAATAAGAATTATTCCAGGTGTTTTGAGAGGCATTGCAGAGGCAGAGCTGGGCACACAGAACAATTTTCCTTTGAACTTGAAAAATCTGCAGCAAACAGGATTCCGTGCCATAGCTCACAAAACCTACACAGACATCAGTGGGGGTTCCTATAACTTTCCACAGCAGCTCAGAGAAAGTGCTGATAGCAACACAGCTTGTTTCATTTCAGACAACAGCTAGGCAAGGTCAGGCAGCTGGAGCAAACTGAATACATCCTGGTCTACAATGACTCTGTCGTACCACTGACATTTTTATTGAGATAGCTATCTTTAGAATAGGAAGTGAATGCATTAAGCAATACCACCTTCCTTTTCTTTCTTGCCTTGATCTCCTTTATTTGCTTTCCAAGTCTAATTGTCAGGATCAACCTATCATTTTATGAACAATTACATTCTCTAATTCTTATAGATGCCTTCTTTGATAAAATTCTTTCTTCCCCCTTTCCCTCCCCCCCCTCCCCCCCACTACACCTCTGCTCTGTACTCTCTTGTTTGGGGCCTCTTCAGTACCTGCCATCCACTGCAACAACCAATGCCAGCAGCATCAGTAGTATCAGTTTTGCAGGAAGACATACAGATGATTTCAAAAAGTTGCGTGAGAACCCACAGCCATCATAAAAGAACGATATAAACTTTAAAACCCCCTCCCTCTATCTTTTCATGCTTATAAGAGCTGTCAGCAGTAGTCTCTTTTCCTTTTTGATACAGATGATACACATTTCAGAAGATTGCACTGAATATGTAATTACATAAAGATAGGACCTAGCCCATTGAAACTCTCCTTCCTGATTTATATGACATAAAAATCTCTCTCAAAAGAAGCAGCAACACTCTTATTTCCTGAAAAACTCCTGCTCACAGATCAGTATATAAAATTCTAAAGTCCCACCCCATTTCTCAGTGCCTCTTTTAAGCAGCAGATTAGGTGTTGAATGATCTTGAACAACAAAAAAACAGACACAGCCTAGCCTCAAATATACTTTTCAAGAAAAACTTGATTAGAACTGGTGAGGGAAGAACTTGGGACATTGTGATCAGAAACAAAGGTATAAACTGTGCAGGCCTGATGTTAATAGAACATGTAAGGTATCTACCGTTCCTCAAAAATTAGATGTAAAACATGGAAAGCTAAGCATGTTCATCTTTCCCCCCACAAAAAAAAATATATATTCATTTTAAAAAACTTTGTCCGTTGTTCAGTACCTTATCTATATTTTAGAAGCAATGATAATCAGCACGTTACAGTCGAAGTACCAAATGAGTAACCTTCAACCTAAGGCTGAAGGCCATGTGACCAACCTTAGAGATGTATTCACGTTGTTATTTTTAAAATGCACTTCATGTCATATATTTCATTACAAATTTTTAGATTCCAAGTGTGCAATAGGGAAATAAATTAAACATAATAAACATGACTTACGGAGATGACCTCAGAGTTAGAGCATAGGAGGGACTTGGCTGTGGAACAAACAACTTCTGGAGATGTTCCAGGACTACAAACTCCCTTTTTTTTTTCAATTAGATGATCTAACAGACCCCGTGATGATCCAGCACAACAAAGAAATTGTCTGAGGACATGCCAAGTAGTAAAAGCAGTAAAACACAATTTTTGCCTCTTAGCATTAGGAATTCACTCTCGTTTAAAGAGGGCTCTTCTGATAAAAAAATCCAGTACTGTAATACACAGCACTGTGTTTCACACTTATGATTATAAGAAGATCCTCTTGTTCTAGGAAACTAAAAAAGTTTGCTCCAGGTCATTAAGAAGTTTAACATAGGGACTACCTGTCATCAACACGGGGTGGTGGTCAGCAGGCTTCCAAGCAGTCCCAGTTCAGACAGTTTGAAACCAAAATCAAAGCAAAACCAACTCCTAAGGACTCATGACTGTGTAAAAATAGCTCATGTGTTTGATGCTCAGTCATAAAAACACTTTACAGAAACCCCCCCCCCAAAAAAAAAGTCTACATATACACACACAAACACTTTTCTGACGGTAATCACACACATGTAGAATTTAAAACAACAAAAGATATCCAGCACAGACATAAACTAAAAGGCGAAAGGAAGGCACAAGAGATGTAACTCAGAAACAACAGCAGTTGAATAGTAAGAAAGCAGTGCTGTAGGGGCCTTAGTTGGCTGCTTGTCTCCAGGCGTGCCCCAGTGCACAACTCATGTGTTTGGAGCATATTCCCCCACCCCTCTTGCTTTCTTGACAGAAAAGCTAATGAAGTCTCAACAAACAGGCTTAAGTTCAAACATCATTAATTCTGCTATTAAGGTATATCACTAAGAGGTTCTCCCACTTACATAGTTATGAACTGCCTGGCAACAAGGACATTTATAAATAATTTCTCTAAAGAAGGAAAGACTGGCCTGAATTTTATTGGAGATCACTGGCTGTGTCACTTTTTACAGTTTCAAGGCCCAGAACAGTAACAAGGAGATGACAGATTCCCCCAAATCCATGCACAAAAGGCTGCTGCCAAAATGGCATCAACTAATTTGCTACAGATTCATAACACAAAATGTCTCAATCATTCTTTTAAAGCATTACTTGTGATAAAAATTAACAAGAGCCTTCAGACTAGAGCAACATCAGGCTCTGAGGCTGTCTTAAAAGCAAAGGTTTCAGTGAAGCCATACTAATAGGAGTATGGCTGCTGAACTGCAGGCAAGGCGCATCAAGGGGGCGTCTTCTCTAAAAGCCTAGTTCAAGACATCAGATGGCACCAGCCTTGAAGCCCCCCCTTCTCTTCCCCTACATGGGAGCAAGGAGTGAATCAGAAAGGACCTGTTCAAATCACCCTTTCTGCGCCGCTCTCTCCCTCCTCCTTCACAGTGACTCCACTACCACACATCTTATGGGTCCAAAAGTATTCCTTCCCCATATGTTTGGTGTGCTTTGGTTAGAAGACAGCAAGCTGTTACACATTTCCTTCACAATACCAAAAGCATCTAGTATGAGAGGCAAGAGCCTGCATTTTGGCCAAAGAGGACACGTGTTTGGTTGTTTGATGGGGAAGGATTATACCATCCAAGACTCTTCCACAGACCCCTCAAGACACGTGGCCTCCTCCAGGGATAAGCACCACCATTCACTGCAGCGCTGTTTCTGAGGAACACATGAAAGGGGCTTCAAGCTGTAGATCACATTAAAAAATCTGGGATCTCAAATTGCATCCAATGTTTTTGTTTTCTTGTTCAATTTTCCCCTGCTTGAAAGTAATTTCTTTAGTTATAACACTAAAGCTGAATACCATGGAAAGAACTGAAGAGCAAGCAGCAAATAATGGTGTAAAGTGCCATTAATGTTGTCCATTGTCCTGCCATCAATGAATCCACCTCTCCCAAATCTGCACAGTACATCTATCATCAATGTTCCTACAAACATACTGCATTCTCAGGGTTTATCCTTTATCTCCAGAGTCACCTGAGTGTCTAATGACGACAATGATTTGGCAAACTCAGAGCTGCCAGGTAGGTACAGATTTCCCTTTAAGAACATAAATACATTTCATGTAATTGCCTTGAATTTAGTTAGGTCCTCTGAAAAGTGTTCTTCCATGGCTAAAAAAGCCCAAATACTCCAAATGAACAAAAATGGCAATTTTCTCAACCAATGTTCAGATAAAAAACAGATTATGATCCACTGCTACTGATGACTTCCTTTCAAAGAAAAGCACATTAAAAAGCATGAGAATGCTTTTTAGAAAGAACTGATAGTGATGCAGGAGTTTTTCAGAGGTGAATTGAGGCATCATATGAAGAGTCTCATGCAGACTTGAGGAAGACAAGTTAATGTAAACATGTACTCATTAATACACAGATCATAGAATCATGGAATCATTAAGGTTGGAAAAGACCCCTAAGATCATCAAGCTCAATCTTTCACTAATCACTACCTTGTCAACTAGATGACAGTGCTAAGTGCCACATCCAGTTGCTTCTTGAATGCTTCCAGGTTTGGTGACTCCACAACAACCTAATCATCCTTTCTGTGAAAAAAAAAAAAAAAAAAAAAAAAAAAAAAAATTCTGATTTCCAGCCTGGACCTCCCCTGGCACAGCTTGAGATTGTGTCCTCTTGCCCTTTTCCTGATTAAGTGTATTTTTCTTTCCCATCTCTTTTTAAGACATACCTAGCCCACCTAAAAATTTATTTTGAATCTCAATTTGCAGTACTTAGTAAATTATGCAATTCTGACTAAGGTCTGAATTAGAAAAGATGAGAGGTAAATTAGGTCATGAGTAGACAACCAACATTGTAATCAACCAAAGTTTCATAATTTTAAAAAATGAAACCATTCATCAGCCACCAGATTTTTTCTCAATCTCTGAAGAGCATGTGACAACCATTGAGGTTGGAGGTGGCAGAATTTTTCCTAGATGCCTCCTGATTCCATTTAATACTTTATTTCAACATTCTTATGATTCTCTCTCTCAAAATAGTCTCTACAAATACCACCTTCATGATCTCCAGCGTTGACATGAAAGTCTCCAAACTTCCTCAGTCTATGGATGCATCTGTATTGAATTTTAAACTACTGACGTTTTAAGAAGTATCTCTAATGTATTTACTGATTCTTTGTTTCAGCTCTCACGTGCTTATTACTGAAAAGCACTGGTATGAAGGCAACTGTTAATATCGCCATACTTTAAGGCAACATTTTACCAAAAAAGCTTTGGTAAGTAAGTAGATAACAGTTGGATGGAGGGAGGTTTAATGCAACACATCAAGAAGAACAGAGGCTGAAGATATTTCACCCGAGCAGACCTCAGAACTGTATTAACTGGGTAAGATGTGCAACAAGTGAGATGATGAATATGCAGAAATGGGAACACTGCTTCGAGAGAGCAGCTGAAATGCCATTTGCCACACATATTAAAGTTAAAATTCTGCAAGATAAACAAGCCTGAGATCCACCTAAAGCAAACCTGTGAAGAGCGTAAAAAGCAAATGGAGTTCTTGAAAGAAGAGTTTAACATGGGATTACAGGTATTTGAACTGCTTTTGGACACTTGAAAATCTGTTACTATTAAAAAAACCCAAAAACCTAAAAAAAAACCCAACCAAACAAAAAAAACCCAAACCAAAACAAGCGCAAGTATACCACTACATGTCTCAAAGGCAAAGAAGAGAAGTCATTATTTTCTGTAACTGTGCCAAAATATAGGCTTTCCAATGACAAAAATGAAGAAATCTTCCAGCTGATTCCCCTAGCTCGGTCCCTTTCCAAGTTCCTCAGCCTTTTCTAGATTTGTGTAGCCCAAATATCTCCTTTGCCTCCTGACAGATATATAAAGACATAAAACTTTTTCATAAATCCATTGTTAACACAGATAAACAGACAACACATTAACATCATGAGACTACTCTGTCAGTCTCCTGTGACCGTTTCAGTACTCAGTTGACGCCCCCAAATAAAACTTGTGAAAGGCCTTTGAAACAGGAAGAAAATTGTCTGCTGATTGTCTTTACTTCACTATTCCCTAAACACATTCAAAGAATTCTAGAAAATGAGTGAGACACTATTTCCCTTTGCAGAAACTGTGTTGCCAAGACGAGCCCTTACCTCTTCCAGAGGAGCACATCTAAGCTCAAATCTGTTTGTGTTTATTGCTTAACCAGAAAGAACAAAGTATCATTAAATCTATTACATAAAAAGAAACTTTAGAGATTGTTCTTGGTTAGAACTAAGAATGTTTCTGCACACTTAGCAGCTGCCAACTCCTCCAGAATGAAAATGCCGCCCCACTGTCTCCTCAAAGTCAAATTTCCACAGTAATATGTAAACAGATAATGTTATTCTATGTAAAAGGGTACTTCAACAGATCAGAAAACAAAGCAAAATATATGGACTATTTTGAATTGCTCTGAAGATTGGCACATTTATGGGGACTGGGGCAAGGGGCAGGAGAGGAAACAGGTAACATTAATGCTCTTAATTTGAGCATCTGTAAATAAATGCACATGTAAATCTGAGGTACAGATAAGTTTTTCTTTACCCTCACTACATTAGCTTCTCTAAATGTTGCTCTTCTTTTCCTACAATATAAAAGTGACTGTTCAAACCATGGCTTAGAATCTGAAAATTTTCTGTCTCAACACTTTTCCCCTGGATTTAGAGTAGAACATTCACTGTACAGTCAAAAAAGCAACACCAGATTTTAGCCCCAAATGTTAGTCCAGGCACATGTTTTATGATTAAAAGACAGTGTATCTGAAAAAAAATATATATACAAATTAATTTCTAGCTGATTAGTTTTCACTTGATAAGAGAGGATGGATGAGACAGGCTAGGCACTGAATTTAAACTGTGCTCCAACAGTATCAGTTTAGGCAACAAGACTGGAAGAAAACTGAAAAAAATTGTAAGAAAAAGGCTACAATTGGCATTTGTATGCTTTTGTTTTGAATAAATGTTAGCAGAATTCTTAAGAATCAATTTTTTTTTTAAAAAGACGAACTGCATACATGAGTGCATGATTGTAGGGCCAGGAAAATTCAAGAGTGAAGTAAAGAGCTAATAAGAAAAGGGGATTTAAGCTGTAGTGAAAATGATGGAAATAAAAAGGTGCTGCTCAGGAGCAGCAAAATTCAATGCAGGTACAGAGAAGAAAGGAGAAGAGAGAAGATCTTTATCCAGATGCAGAGAATCCAGATGACAAAGAAAATAATATAGGTATTTGACAGAAAAGGAATATTAGTGGGAGGAATGCTTGTCAGCTCCATACTCCCTTCCCTTGAATTCAAGATTGGAGTAACCCTTTCCTATAAGTTCCCTTTTAAATTTCTTTAAGATCACCTCCCCTGCTCTTCAATTGTGAGTGTCATACTCTATGCAAAACCAGGAGAGAGAGCAAAGCTTGTGGATGTGGTGGGGAGAGGGAATATAAGCTATTTGGCTATTCTTTAAAAAAGACTTGACCACCATATAGATTTAACTTCTTCCCTGACCAATGTGTTTCGTGATCTAGGGCAATTCCAAAGAAAATCCTGGTGTTAGAGTACTGGTAGTCTGGGAATATAAATATAAATGCTGGCAATATGTACTGAGTTCTTCCTGCAGAATGAAACACCTGACAAATTCTACAGTTTCTTCACTCCTATGCCACTAACAATAACTGTTCACTAATGTCTCATTAAGCCTACAAACCACCATCACCTCCCCTTCACAGCTGACAGATTTATGAAATCACATCTTTCTCACAACATATGCATGATCTTCTGCATCACATTACAATTCCAGCTCTGATGACATATTCCAGTTGTTCCTACACCATTCCGTAGGGCTGGAGGGTGGCTGCAGCATTCTCACAAAACTGTCCAAACTGCTGCTGGCACTTATTAGGGACTGAGCAAAGGTGGCGTGTGTGTGTCCCATATGTTTCTCAGTGAATTTTGTAAAACTCACTACTCTGGAAAACAGTGAACTATCATCACAAGTCCTCTGAATGCTCCACATCTGGACTGAAAATTCTGGGCTATGACTCCTAACATGTAGCACATCCTCTTATGACAGCTGTCAGATCAGAGAGAGGTGCCAACTCTTGAGATCTGTCTGTGTTACAGATATCTAAAATATTCTAACCAGTAATTTGCAAAGTGACCCCAAAGATGCAAGATCTGATTTGGATTGAGAACATCACACATGAATAACAATGAATATGAATAACAACTTGGTATGAACTAAATTAAGGATGTATCAATTCCAACTGCGTATGCATGTATTCCTTCTGTCAAATTTGTTTGTTGCAGATTAAGAGTTTTGTTATTTGAGCAAAGGATGTGGTTATTTTCCTCCACATCAGCAGCCCATGAATTTCTAATACAGTAATTTGAACAGAATTCCTGTCCCCACTATTTGCTTGAATTACATAAATACAATGTATTGTACAAATTATAGAAATTGTACATATAGAAATATGATGTATTACATAAATCAGCGAATTATCCAGCTACGAGCACTAGTGAACCAGCAAAGATGATGCTTTAGGTCACTAGTGTTTCAATGATTCAGCAGATTACTGTGAGAACTGCCTTGTTGAAAACCGTAGCATTTTGGTGTGGGGACAGGAGGAGACATGTAAGAATGAGAGAAGAAGGAGGTTAAGTTCAAGAATGAAAAGAAATAAATAATGCAAAGGCTTTGCCTATGTAAAATTCTGCGCAGGTCTTGGAGGGAGAGGATATTTATCCCAGACAAAGTCTAGCTATTATATCCTCCTTAGTTTTCACCTCTCTGACTGAGCACTTTTTCTTCTGTTTCTGCTATCAAATATAAGCCACACTAACCCTGCAACATTTTTTATGCCACATCATAAGCAGTGAGCAATATCAATATATTTCCCTCCAAAAATTTTTGTGATCCCATATTATTGCCTTGAAACAATATTTTAACACTTATGATAAAATCAGACCTACTCTTAGAAAAGCTCATGGAATAAATTATACAACGTATTCTTAAGACTAGGAAATATTGATGTTCTGCTCAATATTGCAAAATGAAGAAAATAATGCCAAGATGGTGTCTTCAGTAGAAATTGAAATCACACCACTTAACTGGATGAATCAAAGCTTGGAGATGAGCTTAAATTTCTGACAAAGTTTAGTTCAATCCCAGCCAGAAAAGCCTCAAGCAACTCCACGTTCTGAATTGTTTTAGCTTTTCTAAACAAATCAGAACAGCAAGTGCTATTGGAGTCATAAACAGACTTCCTATTTAAAATGCTCAACTTTAAGGCTATTGACCACATTCCCTCCCTTCCTGTCCCAATTTAAACTTGGCTTTCACAGCTCCTGCTGAAACCTGAGGTGAGCCAACTTTGAACCAAATTTAGTTTTGTCTGCTTTTAATTTGATTGGACTGGCTTTCAAAACAAATCAAGCAAACTCTCACAACACTGGGATTTCTAGTTACTGAACTTCTTTTGAATAATCTCCCCCTTTTAATCCTAATATTACATGTTATGCAGGGCTGATAAAATATTAAAAAGATACTTTCAAATTGAGGTTTTGTGGTTTGTGGTTTTTTTTAGATGATACAAACCATTTAAAAAAAATTAAGGATAACAATTGAAAATTAAATCAATGTGCTCATTCACACTTGAAGCAATGCTCAATATGTATAAGGGGTGTGCAGAAAACATGGTCCAAATTAGCATTACAAAAAACCCTCTAAACTCGTTGATACTGGAAATAACCTCAAATCAGGCAAGTTTTAAAGATACCAGTATGAAAAAGATGCCTCTTCCCACAGGCCAACTAAATAGCATGTTTTCACAGTCTTACAGCCCTGCTCTTGGATATCTCGCTGATTTATCCTCTACCTGCTCCTGTCAAAGTTTATTAAATCTTGTTAAAAACATCCCAGTGTGATTACTGAGCAGAACTCAGGCAGCTGTGACTCCTGCTTCTGTGACAAGCTCAAACTAATACCTGCTGAAAGAGAGGAATGCCTTACCCACCACACAGAGTTACAACAGATGCTCTACCATGGCATGGACTCATCACCTGAACATCAGCTTCCTGCCCTCCCTGGCAGGAAGCTGTGCAAATCTAAAACAGAAAGGAATGAGCTACTACATCATACTTTTTACACACGAAAAGAATTCCTAAATCAGTGAAGACTGATTTCTTACTCTTCTAACTCTCAGAGAAGTTTTTCCTGACTAATGACCATGCTTTCCTAGATCACAAGATACAAGAACAAGGAGGCTAAATACTCCTCTAGGAAAAGTTTGAAAAGGACTCTCCAGCCAGTCTTTCCCACAGCTTGCTTAGATTTATCATATGTTTAGATAAATAAGATCCATAGTCCAAGACAATAGTTTCGACTGACCACAATGTGCCAAGCTTTTACTCTTAGTACTGATCTATTTAGAAAACAAGGAGAAAATAGTATGTTTTGAAAATCAAGTTTTAAAACGCCAGTCTCTCAGTAGAGTATCTAAGGCAATCTAAACAAAGAAGCAGCTTTAAATAAGCTATTACTTAAAGTGATAGGCTAATTATATAGTTTTAAAGTATTGTGTTCCACATGGAGGTAATAGAATAGCTATATATATATATATATATATATACACACACCTGGGCTAGCAGTAAAAATATTACAAATATTTGCTTTGTTATATTATTCATAATATACTTCATTGCTCTGGCAGCAGTGTGTTAAAATCAGACAAACAGCAAAGCAGTTAATGATTAATCCCTGCTGTTTCTACTACTGCCAATGAGTTGGCTGTGGAATACCATCAGCACTCCTCCAGAAGCAAAAGTTAGTCCAGCTATCACTTTTACTGTTCCTACTTGCTCCAAGTGAGTTCTTTCCAGAAGTCCAGTCTTTTTAAGATTTTAGTTACTGGTCTTCTGCAAAGCTGCTATTTGCCATGTCGCCAGATTTTAGTTTCCCCGGGTAAAAGTACAGGCTTAAGGTTGTTCTGTGCTACCCTCTGTGAAATAATTTTTTTTCGTTCTCCAGGTTCAGTGCACTTTTGTTATTTCTTTCCCATACACTTCACACAGGAACAGTTTCCAGCACCAAAATAGCTTGTCCACCACTGGGAAAAGAGAAAGTAGACCCATTTTCCTGTACACTTCTTGAAATGGTCTTCTTGCCAAGCATTGTTTCTCATCTGTTGTGGAACATGACACCCTATTTAAATGTCAACATGAGTTCAACTGGGGCAACCAATGTATTTTTGAAGTGGCTCCACTCCGAGCTTCTTCCCTACTACCATCAGGTAACTAAGAGACCGTGCTTACAGTCTCTGGATTAATAATAACCCCAATGTTATTTTAACCTTTATATACACCAAAATTAGAGGAACTGTTAAATTAAGAATTTCTCATCTGTGCACAGCTATTGGTACTCTGCCATCTACATGTCACACTGCACCTCTAAAGCCATGATCACTGAGTAACTCGGAGGTTTGTGAGCTAAAACTAAGTCCCGTGGGCATTTGTGCCAGAGCTAGTAGAGACTCAAAAGGTGAGGGGATCTAATACAAAAGCCTGCATCTGAGCAACTAGGCTCCAGATGTGCATTATGAATGTTGAAAAATGAAAAATTTTAGTTAAAATCAATGCACAAAAAGCATTATTTAGGCAGTCATTAAGGAACTACACACTTACTGATTTCACAACAAATAGTGTGAAAAAACTTCAAGTTCTTGGTTAGCTTCCAAGAAAAAGGCAAAACATATAAACATTCATAACCCCTCCAAATAACAGGTGTAATTAGTTAATATAGCTTCAAAAAAAAAAAAAAAAAAAAAAGCATATATTTAAGATCCCCAGATACCTTGTCTTTTTATCTGTTCTGGTATTCTGGTTTTTTATCATAGCTGACAAAGAGAGGACAGAAGAGAGGAAAACAAAAAAAAAAAAGTTCTTTTTATTTATTTCTTTTAGAGTTTCTCTGCCTAAGAAAGCACTGCTCTCATACACCCATGTTCTTGAAGGAAATGAACAACTGCATGTCAACTGAGAGGTGCCACAAGATAGTTGTTGGGAAGATCAAAGTAGATTCACCATTCCAAGGGTTAGCTTCCACTGCTGCCTCACTCTCTCCAGAGTATTTTGGAGGCATCTTTGAGAAGAGGATTTCCTGCTGCCAAAGCACACAGCCAAGAAGAGACAAGCTCTTAGGAAAAGCTTCTTGGGATGTCTCAAAGTACAGTACTTGGTTATGGAGGAGACACTGAGAGTGTTAGCTGCAAGCAAGCCGAGCTCCTAGAAGACAAATCATTGAAATCTCAGGATTTTGGTCACACTGCAAGTTGTTCAGTAGTTATTTTTCAGGTAGTATTGATAATTAACTTTTGTTACTTTTGTTACAAAGTTAATGTAACTTTTGTAACCTGTAAGACTTTAGTTACATTAGCTACATTAGTTTGTAACTAATGTAACTTGTAAAAGTAATTTGTAACTTTTGTTACAAAGTTAATGTTTAGGGCATATATATATATATATATATATTATAAAACAGTTTAGCTAATACTCAGTGAGATATTTCTCATATGTGCTTCAAAGCTTGTTTCAAAACAGATGCTAGAAGTCGTAGAAGTACCTTACAGAGAAAATACATATAACATCAAAATCTTGAGCTCACAACTAAAAAAAACCAAATTCTTAAATTGAGAGTATAGAATACGTTAGAAGAAATAGAAAGGTTTTGTGGGATGGAAATGTACTGGAATAATCCAATTTACTTGACAGTCAAGGGTGCTAGAATAGGAACAAAAGTCTAAATGCAAAAGTGGAATGTGATAACAATACTTCCCATAAGGTGCTTTCAGGTCTTAACAAAAGCTATGCTTCTGAAAATCTCTACAGTTCATGGCTAACAAAATCAGAACAACATAATGGATAACTGCACACCCAGAAAATTTAATATGATACAGTAACTTGCAATTTTTGCATACTCTTCCACTTTTCCTAGGAAATGTTTACTTTGTTGTCGCAGACAAAACAGCCTTTGGTTATCACAGATGACTATTAAATTACAAGAATTATACTCAAATAATAACTACAAACTCTGCTAAACAAAGTAGCAACAAATAAGGATTATAAAAACAAAGAGGATGCCAGAACAATCTTATTTTGGTCCTTGGCATAGACAGGAAGAGCAAAGACTTTAATTGAAGGTTGGCGTATCAAATTTTCTGTAGGCCATCTACATTGAGCAAGCCAGCTGCTTTCAGCGTGATTCAGGGCAAAGGTAAAGACTTTTCTCAGTGTCCTGCTTCACTTTCACAGAAGCTGTGCGGAACTGCATCCATACAAGGACAGCAGTGAAGAAAAGGCTACAAAGCAATTTCCTGGTCAAATAATATGAACAGACGTGCACAAGAGAAGGACTGTGGATGGACAAAAATAGCTTCTCTTATTTCAAACATTTGAACATTGTTTTGGACAATTGGAGTCTATCCTCATCTCTAAATCCATTTTTAAGCTTGTATTTGGATGGATATTTGATTTGAGAAACAGTAACACTTGGATAAAAATAGTCTGACTGAATACCTGTTTGGTAGGTTCTGAATTTAGAGATAGCATCTAAACACTTGTTCTATTATTAAAATACTTCAAATTTGTTAACAAAATTAGCAGTCATTAATTCTTGTACTATGCAACCACCTCCTTGCTCTGTAACACCACATACTAAAAGCCTCTTATCTGGATATTAGCTCTAATTAAACACTAAATAATTTCATTCATGAAAAAATGTTAATGCATTTAAGACCTCATGTAACATTGTGCACCTTACACAGTGTGATCTCCACTTCCTTTGCACTGTGTATCACCAGAAACCACAGTGAGCTGAAATTGTTTTACAAATTTCTGAGAAAAGCACAGCCAAACTTAACACACATCTCTTAAGAACACTGAAATTACCAAAATTTGAAATACATGTAAATTCATTGTCAAGACCCAGGAACTCTGTATTCAGCTGTTACACATATATTTCAGTCATATTTCAAAGCCTAAATTATTTCCCCCTCTCTCAGAGGCTTCAGGTAAATTTTTTAGAAAACCTGCTGTTCACTGGCCTGCATTTATAGACACACCAGTGCGAAATATCTGAACGTAAATAAATGTTCGTAGTCAGCAGAAACCAGTGCCTGCGATCCACAGGAACAGTGAGCACTCACAGCTACAAGCAAAGCCAAGGGAAGGGGAGGGGAGAGGGAAAGTTGGCTGAGGGGGAAGGGAAGGAGGCTGTGCTCTGAAGATATGGTGGAAATTTTGTAATTGTTTAAAATTTGGCAAACAACAAACATCTGGCAACCTCCATCACAGGAGATTCTGAACCCTGCCTATGCTTTGGTCTCTCGTGCAGTACAGCAGGAAGACACTCACACATTTGATACAGCCTGAAATCACAAAACATTTTAGTAGTAATAGCTATTAATAACTGCTCCTGCTTCGCAGGCAAAGAGGAACCAAGCCTAAACATACAAGAACATCAGTTCTGCTAACTTATGTGCCAACATGGAAAATCCGGGCTCAAAGAGTCTCATGAAACTTGAGAGAGCAGCAGACCTATGGGTAAACTACGTTCCACTTCTGCATATTTCATGAATATTTGCCTTCATGGACGGAGATTGTAGGGTATTTTTTTCTCACTGGAATGCCATCTCCAAGGAATTTAGGTTTGCTTAAGCTTTGCTTTCCACATTTTCCTACTTATTTAGAAACTATATATATAGTTAATAAATATAACAAGTCACATAAAGCATAAGGTGTGCCAAACTACCTTCTCTTTTCAGTATTTTTAGATTTGGCTTAATATATTAACATGGTCAGACCACTGTCAGGTAAGGGGAACTCTCACTGCAATAAAGAGGGCAAAGTTTAACTTAAGCTCTAGGTATCATATAGTCTATTAAAAAAAAGTTACTCAATTTAGTATTTTTAAATTTAAATATGGAGTTTGAACTCTATTTTAAGGCTGTTTTTAGACTTGATCCAAGACCCTTGGTGCTTTAAAACACTTTTGAAAACAATTTTCTTTAGTGAAAAAATGTATTTCTCATTTAAGAAACTATATTAAATATGTGTCTGATATTACAGCCTTCATAAAAAAATTCAAACAAATATACCTTTCTCATTGATATTTACTATGAGGAGAATTTGTTTTTGGAAATATTTCAATCAAGGTGTGTATCTCCATCCTAAGATTATTTTTAGAAAATTTGTTCACTGTCTTCTCTGCATTCGAAGCTAATGAAAGACCTGAATGTTATTTGAGGGATGGGAAAACAAAATATTGGGAAGTGGCAAAAGATAAGGCAAAAAAATGCCACTCAGCACTTCCATGAGAATGTGATAGACTGCAGAGTGAAACAGGAACAGTTTTGCCATGTTAAAATTGCATTCTATTATTTGCTTAATTTAATTATATTCTATTGGCAAAAAACGTTTGAAAGCTCTCATCTTTTTGACTTTTTTTAAAGATGAAGAAGCAAAAAGTTTGCTTCTTGTCATGGTTAGAGCAGACCTGGCAATCTTCAAACCCATGCCTCAACAAATCAGCTTGCTGAGAGTTTCCCGACTTGCCAAAATTAATCTAATTCCAGGCAAATGCCTGGCACCTATTTCCATGGTATATTTCAAATGTCCATTTTCTCTTTTTTTTTTTTTTTTTTTTTTTTTAAGTCTCTTTCCTTGAATAGGAATAATTTCATGGATCACTTCAGGCAATGAACAAGACACAGTGACAAAGTGATGTCTTGTGATATGTGTTTGCCAAAAACTGTTTGTAAAACACAGGGAAACAAAAACTGCAAGAATAAGAAAAATGGAGCATATACAGCAAATCTACTGTTGTTTCCCCACTTTCTACAAAGAAAAAGTAACCTGTTCCTCTACAATTTAAACAATTTAGCAAGTGAAATAACAGCAGCTTAGCATAGTTCTTTCCCAGCTAGTGCCAAATACCAAAATCTACCACAATGTGATTTTAGGACCTCATCAAGCCAGTGCCCTGTGCTTGCACTACCTGTCCCATGTCTGCAGTAAGGGCACAGAGCCATGCAGTGCCTCCCGGGCTCAGCCTTCTGCAGCAGCAGCAAGATAAAGATCATTATTTAGCCAACCAAAACTTCCTGCTCTGAGAAGCTGCCCCAGCCCCAGGTGCCTGCAGCCACCCGGCCAGGCCAAACCAGCCTGCCTGGGATCCACACTTGTGACTCGGCACTCAGCAGAGGGGAAGAGGCTCTGTCCTGGGATACGGGCAGTGCCACAGGGCACAGGGCTGTGCCACCACTGAGGGCAGGAATTGTGCTGGGACCTTGTGTTTGCATGTCCCTAGGGAGCAGCGGCACAGGAGAGCAGAGAGGGCATGTGCTGGGCAGGCACGAATTAGATGGGAGTGGGAAAGGGAAGGAAGAGTACAGGATTGTGTTTGGCTTTGGAGAGAGCTCCTTTTGCAGTGGGGAGGGAGGAGCACAGGGTTAGACTGACATGTGCGACAGAGCACATTTGAAGAGGGTTCAAATTTGGAGAAGCCAGAGGTAGTAAAGCACGGGGCTTAGGATATTGGCATGGGCATTCTGGATCAGGGAGATGAATGGGATCCTGAGGAGGGTCGATTTCTGCTTTGGAAAAGAGGTGTTTCATCAGTATGCTGGGCTCCTATCCTTGTGTGGGATTTCCCAGACAGAAATAAATGCACATAGCTTTTCCTCCTCTGCTGGTCTTACTGCAGCTGTACTGTACAGCTGATTCACACCCATGCACAGAAATGCCTGGAATTTTTCAGCTTATGGCAGCTCATTTAGGCTACTGTATCATAGCTTGAACAAGCTTCCAAAAGTCTGGAAGACCCAAGGAAAACATTCTCAAAGTCAGGCACGAATGCATAGTTGCTGCTGACAGCAGCAGCTAAGCAAACTTGGTCTGGAAATTCCACATCCATCCTTCAACCCAAAGGCGTAATTTTTGCATGGGGAAGAGTTAACAAGAATACCAAGCATGTCAACATAATTACACAGCAAAGCCTACAATCTCAAAAAAGCAGTTGCTCTCCAACCATCCAGCCCCAGAACACAAGCAGAGGACAGATGAAATGTCTGCTACAGCGAACAGGGCTTCACACTGTCCATGAAGTGATTTTGATCCCCTCAGAGGATCAGCAGCTGCCAAAATCTATTCTTGGATATTTGAAAAAATTAGAGCATGTTTGAAGATGGGATACATTTCTCCTTCATAAACATGATTTTTATTTTGTAGGAAAGTTACATAAAGTGCATGATTATAAACCATATTTAGTAAACCTCTAAGTATGAGGTGTGAATCCATTCCACACTATACCAAAATGTTTCTAATAAAACAAGTTTAGAAGACGGAATTTACACTTATGGGACCAGCCCATACAGATTTCAACTCTCTGCCTAAAACGAATAAAGAACATCTACCAGTATACACAGGGGGAAAAAAAAAAAGTGTGCGTGAAGGGAACATTTAAAGGATTCTGCTTGTACTCACATATAAAAGAAGGTACAGCCATCAATTTTGTTATAATGCAGATTCTTATTTGAAACTTTTAGGCACCAACACAAACAACTGAGATTCATAAAGAGACACCAAGTGAAATCTAGGAAAAAATGCATGCCAGTGACAGTAATGCAAAAAGTCATCTTAAGCTTCAGACACAGGCTGAATTTCCTCAAGTAAGGAAACATGATGCCTTGTACAATAAAAGTAGCACAGTAAACAATTTGCCAAATATAAACAATATTAGTTCACAATATTAGTTCACAGAGTTTAATGGAAGGTACTGCCACATATTTCATAAAACTGAAGCCATCTGTTCAAAACATCTACAATGGGAAAACAGAAATGAGAAAGAAAACCCCAACATCAAAATGTTTCATTCATGGGTAGAACTAAGAGCAGAATTTGTTAAAGAGCACTTTCTTTTTGGAGCCAACAGTCATAATATCATAGACTATCCTGAAGGACCATCAAACACCAAATCCTGGCTCTGCACAGGACACCCCAAGAGTCACACCATTCGCCTGAGACCATTGTCCAAACACTTCTCGAACTCTAAAAAGTTTGATGCTGTGACCAGAGAGCCTGTTCCAGTCTCCAGTCACCCTCTGTGTGAAGAATCTTTTCCAAATATCCTGCCTAAACTTCCTCTGACACACTTTCATGTAATTTTCTCTGGCCCTGTCACCAGTCACCACAGAGCAGAGATCAGTGTCTGCCCCTTCTCTTCCCTTCATCCGGAAGTTGTAGACTCCCATGAGGTCTCCCCTCAGTCTCCTCTTCTCCAGGCTGAACAGACCATGGCTTCCTTTCAAGGGCCTTCATCATCTCCATTTCACTCTTCCGGATGTTCTCCCACAGCTCTCCCTCCTTCTGACACTGTGGCACCCGGCACTGCTCACAGGACTCACAGTCAGGCGGGGTAAATCCCTCCCCTCGTCCAGCTGCCAATGCTGTGCCTCGTGCCCCCCCCGGACAGTACTGAGGGTGATTTTGCTTGTATTGCAACACAGACAGCACAGGTTAGAGAATACACTGTAAGAAAAATGATCACACATCTATGGATTAGTAACAGGAAATTAAATTATATACACAGCTTGGCTGAGGAAAGGTCCTAACTTCAGGCCAGTTGGCAGGACTGTTCTGGCATGCAGTGATGTGGCAATTCTCCCTGCGTTCCTTCCCTTGGTGACAAAGACTGAAATTTCTCCTTAGGTATTGCAGAATGGGAAAGAGTGACATAGGACATTATATTACTGCTTTGAAGCATCCATTTAAGCTGCTTTATAAAAGCTGTTGTTTCATGGTTGAGAAAGTTATATCATATTGCTGGAGTCTAAATTGGGCACTGTGAACACCTTTAATCTATGATTTTATCACTAATTATGTAAAACTGTTAATTGAATACATTTACAGTAGCTTTTCTGGAGACAGGTATCGCGGCAGCGTTTTACTAATTTCTTTTTCTTGTCACCTGTGGTGTTCTTCAGCAGAAATTTCACTGCATTTAATATTCAAGTTCTTTCTTTTCTAGACATTTACTTTTTTATTATTAAAATATCTGTACAACTTGACATGAGTACACTTTGAAGACTAAGTCTGTCTTGAATACTAGAACTCCTTCAAGTTTGCTAGATTGTGATGCTGTTATGGATATTGCCTTGTCTTTTAATAATGCATTTTAAAAGAGCTTAAACTTGTTTGACCTCACAAGTTCAAAATTCTTAGAAAGCAGAATTAGTTTTCCTTATTCTAACATAGTTTATTATTCATTATTTATTATTCTCCTTATACATCAATCTGGTTTTGATTATTAATTTCTTAGATTTTAAGTATTTGGTATAATGATAATCCTGTTTTTCAAAATTAAAACAGTGAAACCCTTTAAAAGGACTCACAATTTTAATTCTCTCTTAGAATAACTCTGTTCCATTGAAACATAATTTTAATGGGCAGAAAAGCAGACAAATGGCTATTTTCTTATAATCCTAACATTACAGTTGCACATTTTACCATACATGCCCTGATATTTCGATTGTTTTAACACTGTGAATTTTAAAGTGTTATAGGAACAAGTAAGTTACATGATGACCAAGAAGCTTGTACAAACTGGGCTGGTTGAGAAACCCATCCTCTAAAGGTCTGGCATACTTATTTTGCTTCAGAGTGCTTTTGTGCAAGCAAAATATGCTTTTCACCAAGTACTCATTATGGTTTGGAAAAATATAGAAAGGACTTCTAATGTTATCCATTTTAAGGAGTTTAGCATGTTTCTGTACTAATTTAATATGTCCTCGTACAAATATTTTCAGGCTCCATTTTTACCATATGCTAAATACATTAGAAACCCATTATACATACTCAATATTTCCTCATTTTGATATTTTGGACATAATTATAGCCTCTTTTAAAAATAGCCAAAAACATGTTTAGCGTTTTCCCCCAAATTAAAAGCAAACCAAAAAAAACTCTTCTAAAGCACGTGATCTTCCAAATTAATTAGAGCAAGAAAGGACAGAAGTGTTTTAAAGTCTGCTACGCATTTCAAGACAGACATTAACAATGTAAATGCAGTCTGAACCAAAATAAATTTCAAAGCTATAGCTAAGAACAGCCTATTCTGTATTTGAGTTCATTTAAAAATTGATTTCAGCCTAAAAGTGCTACAGTATTTTGTACAGATCCATATATTACATCTTACCAGGAAGTACAGTTCATACTGCTCTTAGGAATCCAAATACTAATGTTACTTTTTAAACTTAGAATCAGTATTCACTTTTAACGTGGGTGACATTGCAGGAAATGAAAAGAACCGCCACAAAATTTAAATTAGATTATACTTCTGGACAATGTATTAGTGTTAAGAACACCCACTTCCCATTTCACAGTGGCTAAGACTGGAGCAGTACATATATGCAGACCTACAGGTTTAATGTATTGGGGTTTTTTTTTTTTTTTGGCAGCTCAATAAAACCTTCCACAGTAATTTCAAAAATATGCTTTCTAAAAGTGTGCTGTGTAAATAAAGTCTAATCATACAAGGCTGAAAAAGAAGGATCCTACAATGGGTATGCACAGTCTTCTGCATAAAATGTTTGAATCTACAACACATACACATGACTATTTCTGATACTCAGAATGTGAAGATCTGGCCCTACTACAAAGGGACAATGCTATGTTTTTATGGTCTAAGTTGGTATCTAAAGTAGACTCTGGACTTCAGTCCACACTGAATGGCATTTCACCGCTCTGCATCATCAGTTGGAGACAAAAAGGTTTGCAAGGAATATGGATAAGAAGGGAACAATGCCAAGCTCCTAAGAATTTTCAAGCAGCATCTATAGCTAGACTCCTGAATGTTTTTATGTGAAACAAATCCATCCATAAAGGATGTCACTGCTCAGTTAAAGAAAATTACTTCAAATCTTGATTTTTTAAAAAATGTGGTGGACTATTTCCAGTTAGAACATGAAAGGAACACTGAAAGTCTCAGATTCTTATAGGCTGGGAATTTTTTTTGTGTTTATTTTCTTTTCTTTGCACTGGCATGAAATTACAGTATACTAAAAATGTTCAAAATAAGAAAATTTTCAAGATATAGACACAGGGTCAATGAAGAAAGAAGTGTCATTACGGGAAAAAAAATATCATAACTTTAAAAGAAAACAGAAATCAGATAAAACCACCTGCAGCGATGATTAATGAAGGGTGGTTATACAGAATCTCATGGTGCCTAAAGAAGCAGAGGATTGCAATGCAAGAACAACATTACAAACTCATGTAATCACAGACAATCATTCAAGGTAATTAGCTCAGGAGAGTCCAGAGTGCACTTCTAGTGCTCGCTCTGCTCCACAGGCAATAAACATGACATGCTGATCTATGAGAGCATGTCACAAAAGAGCAGAAGTCCTAACTCTAAGTTGTTCTAGGAACAACAGCAAGGTCAAGGGTATCACCAGTGCCTGAGGTTCCTGCCAAGGCAGGAAATGTGTTAATGAACTTGAAAGCAGCACACACCAGCTGGGTACCTCGAGTAAGGTAAAAAACCACAAACATTAGCATGTAAGACAATTATATTTTGTCTCTAACCAAATCTTCTGCATAATCACAAAGACTTCCTTAAAAGACAAAATTACATGCCTGAATTCCAATTATGTTAGTGTAATTAAAAAAAGGAAAGAGAAATTCCCCTCCATAGTCAAGAATATAGAAACTGAACTAATGTCAGATAAAGATAAGGACTATAGAGTGAACAAATGAACAGTCTTGTTATCTTTCAAAACTCACTGAATATATCAACATAGATAAGGATCCATATCACAGATACCGTTTTTTTCCTCCTAGGAATTTCCTAATCTATGATGCAGGGTTTTGTGCAAGTTTGATAATATAAAGTAATTCAAGCTCACTGTGACCTAGACTGCTGTCCCAATCAACAGTGTTCAAGTGGGGAAGAAGCTTTCAGTTCTGCACTTAGTTTGATCAGCCCACTTACAATTTCTCTAATATGCCAGTCAAAAATTAAGAGTCATAGGAGCCAAGAGGTCAAACTGCTGTTTACATAGCATTTCAATAAACTAAGTAATACTGGAGTGGTTGTGTAGTAACAGGTGGGACAGGGCCCAAAGTTTAATTCTGATTGTTAAATACAGATTTTTAACAGAAAGAAGGATAGTCCAGGAGTTGGTAGAGGATATAGCTCTTTAATACACTTTACAGGACTTACTAACATGAGCTGATGTTCATGTTTGAACTTGCCTTTCTCAAATCAGTTCTGGAGAACAGTGTCCAAAAACTGTAGCATGTACAAAATACCTTACCTGTAAAGAAAGACTGAACAAATTGTGTTTAATATAGAAGAGATTAACCTGAAACAAATACGAAATACTTTTTAAAATGCAGGTGACTATTGCAAAGAAGATACTGATCAGTTCAGTCAGAGAGAACAGGAAATACTTACCTTAATTTGTAGCAAGAGAGTTCAGCTTGATACCAGAAAAAGGCTTACTTACAAGAATCATATAAGCACTGCAACAGGTCAATTCAGAAGATCAACAACTGGAGGATTATCAACAACAAGCTGGAAAAATGTTTGTCAGGTAGAGCTTAAATATAGCTCTTTATCGGGGAGGTCCATCTGAAAGGTCTTCTCTAACCCTGTATTTTTATTATTTTACTCTAAGTCCAACCATGGCAATTCAAATGTCTTTGCAGAGCATACTCTAAATTTCATAATAGTGCATGGAATATGTCAAGCAAATGGAACTTTTCAACAGTTAATCAAGAAAGCCCATCATCATAAGCCTAATCTGCACTGCTCTAACAAGAAACCTGATCTTTCTTCTACTTTGATGGATGTAAGCACAGGTTCAAGTTTATTATGAAGATAATTATTTAAAATACTGACAAACACCTGAAATTTTCCAAGACTGAATTGCCCTGCAGACAGGAAGTTGTGTCCTGGATTAAAACAGTTAAGACTGTGGTTCCTAGACTAAGGGGGATATGCAGGCTGTCATCATTACTGACAAGTTACAGCTGACATCCCAACCCAAACAACGTCTCCTTTTTAATGCAGACTTCCTAACAGTACTGCATGAAACATATTCACCAAACTACAAAAAACAACTTGAAAATTTCAGTGAACTGCCTAACAGCAGACATTTAAAAGTAGCTCCTAAACTTTTTATGGTCCTAAGTCTGACAATAAAACCTTACCAATGCTGAGGCTTTAAAAGTTAGACAGACAACTGCATTACAAATCCATACTGCTGCATAAGCAGCATACTGTGGAGTTCAGTGGCTGTCATTGATGACTAGCTACCGAAGTTTTATAGAAAATATACATATTGCAGTAGAAAACACCTAGGGCACCTCAAGTTAAGGAGCTCTTGAGATGAATCAGTAGCAATGCTTCCAAGCATGCCTATTAATAAGATTGTCTGACAACTTCCATTAGAAGACCCTGCTATCAACTGCTTGTGACTTCACCAAATGTTAGCTGCTGTGCAGAAGTGTTCTGTGCTGAGAGTCATGTCAGACTGAACCTTTTGTAAAATTTAGCCAAAACAGATCACTTCTGTGAACATAGAGAAAATAGTTTGCTTTGCTTGGTTTAACATACTCTGATGACATGTTAAAATCAAACAAAAACCTTATGAACACAACATAATCAAGTTTGAGCATCCATATGCTTTAAGTCAAGATTTGGAAGTCTGCAGGGCAATGTACACTTTAAGGTCATGGGACCCATCTGCTATCCATGTGAAAATCTGCCCAAATTAGTCAATTTTCCAAACTTTTTCGTTTTGAAGTGGTGTCAAGAAAGAGAAGAATGTTGCACCTGCTTGGTACATACTTGCTTTCCCTAGGTGGAATGCTTCAACCCATGAGCAATTTTGTATTCCCAAAACTGCAGATGATTTGGGAACAGGAAAGTCTGGAAAAAACATATACTCTCTATGCCTTCTGTGCAATGTTCAAATGTCATGGACTTTGATGATACTTTGAAGTGGTATCATCAAAAGGCAGAACAGGGGCTGCTAAAAGAAAAAAAAAAACAAACCTGGGAATGTGGATTAGTATAAAAAGGCAGAGAAAACTTAGAACTGGTAACTATGGAGGACAGATTGGGTAGGAGCGATGTCAGCCAGAACTTGGGCAAAGAAAAAGACAGGCTATTTCTGGAAGGAGAGACTAATGAAAAAGTGAGTGGAACTGAATATGATAAACTATGGACCTGAGACTGACAAGTACCTTGTTAAGCAGTGAACATTAGCTCAGAGACGTCCTGTGAGATGGAATTTATTTTGTGGCAACCACAGACACCACAGTGCGGGAGGAGGTTAGAGAAGTGGAAACAGAAAGCATTTTGGTCACACTGACATGACTGTGCTATATATCAAGAACGTTCCTGGAAGCTCATGTCAAGATGATGCAAGATCTAGCATATCTCATAAGTTTGTTTTACTACAAATACAAGAACTAGTAAGACACAGACTCTTCTAAACTTAGAATACCTGTGTGACTCTTAATTCCCTCCATAACATTCTCCCTGATGAATCTGTTTTATGATGCAATGTCCAATTAAATGACAATGTCTTATTTTTCCCAGCAGGATACCTTCCTTATGCTAAGCACAAAACTGACTTCCTCTGGGAATGAACAAGTGTTATGCTGTAAGGGATACTTGCTTTACGACTCTTGATTCCTCACTTGCAAAGTTGTCATGAATGAGTTTATGAACTGCAAAAATCATTAAAACAATTGAACATTTCTTCAAAACAAAACAAAACATGAAAAATACTCTCTCTTCTAATTTCATAGGATTTCAGTGTGAATTTCAGCAATTATTTTAATCCAAGCCTTCATCTCAACTTTTCGGGATGTAGGTGGGTTTTTTTGTTTTGTGTTTTGGGGTTGGGTTTTTTTTTGTTTGTGGATTTTTTTGTTTTGTTTTGTGTCCCAGATGCTGGACTTGGCAGCCATGCCACTTATATATAGGTATCATGAGCTCAATACATAAAATGCAACATGTAATTCAAAGTGCTTACCAGAAAGCATGGAAAGTCTTAGGAGCCCTAAACTAGATAAATATAGCGCATCTCGAAAAACCCCCAAATAACCCATACCATAGTTTAACAAACAGTTGATCATTAGTGTCTATGAGATTCAGTTTCCAGGTGCTTATGCTACTAAAATCTCCTCCCAGTTAGCTGCTATGCACATCAGTTTATTGGTATTTGTAAAATCCACACAAATGGTGGGGGCAAGCGTTCCAAGAAGCCTCAGAACTACCAATCACTCTCCAAAGCACTGTTAAAATGGTTCCTAGCACCACATCCCAGCCTTCCAGTCATGCAGACCTTTCCTCACTGTGTAAGTAGGATTATTGTACATGTTAATCACCTTCCACCTGGGAAATCTGTGCAAATCATGGTGTGCAAAGTCAGACAGGAGCTTATCCTAACCAAATCCCTGGCTCCTGCCAAAGATCCCCCACAAAAGACACCTGAGGATCAGACTGCCAGAACTAGAGCAATATAGGGGGCTTGTAAGGAGCTTCCTATTTAAAGGGCAGCCAAGAGAGGATTCAGCAAGCTGCAGGCTGCTTATGCCAATGCATAAAAGCAAGTGTCTTTGCAGGCATCAACCAGGAACACACAAAGAACAGTCCTCACGTGTTTTAAGTGAGCACTAGCTCTGTGCTCACAATATTAATGGTTATGAGTGGCCTAGCACTTTCCTTTAAAAAGAAAGTGAGAAAATGTCATTAGCTTCAATTTATGAATGGGAAAATGAGTTAGAAAGAGTTTATCACTGCCCTGAGTATTCACACCAGCATACTGGCACTCTTCTGTTAGAGATGTGTTGCCTCTCAAGGGAGTTGTTTCTCATGCTTATGTTCACTTGACTTTTCAGACGAGAACAATTGTACTTATTTCTGTTCATAAAAGTTAAGTTTTTCATGAAAAAACGATTAAAGAAAGACTTCAAGGATGTTAAGTTGTTAACTGACATGTGAGTTATGACAGCCTATTTAAACTTCTTCCAAAGCAGTCTTTGGGAATTGTTAAAACACATTTCCAACATTTGACAAAAATAGCTTTCAGACCAGTGATATTTGCTAAAATACGTGCAGATCTACTGCATTAATGTTATGAAACAAAGAATCCAAACACAAGAATTCTTTGCTATCTTAGACATAAAAATATGACATTCCCAGTCCACAGCAAAAATCCAATAGTCTGTCTTGCAAACTCTATCTGCAATTTAATCTATGGAACTACCAATTGGTCACATTAGGTCAGATCCTAGGATCTGACAATTATATTTCCTCTTGTCTCTTCACTTATTTTCCGGCAGAGATTTCCACAGCTCAGTAAAGCAAATGCATGCAATGCTTTGTGAATTCTAAACACTTAATGAAACATTACACAAGCATTCAGAATGACAAGTTAAGTAACCCTAACTTAAAGCAGACCTTGAGCTACAGCACACTAAAAAATACATTTGGCTTTTACAACAGCATGATTTATCATTTGAAAAACAAGATTTAAAAATTGGGTGCTTTGCTAGGTCAGAAGTTAATTTTCAGTGATACTAACAGGCATTGCTCTTGCACTCATTTCCATTTGCCTTCTTCCTTCCTCACATAAGTTCACATGTTACTAAAGAAGCTCTGAACCCTGAGACCTACAAATAAGTTCTCTAAAGTGGGGACTAATTTGCAGTTGCATAAACATATCTGCACTGTTTTTCTTACTGGGTTTCAAATAATAAAGACAAACATAGCTCAGTACATGGAAATAGCCCTGATGTTCAAAAATGGTTAGCAGAAGGACACTTAAGAAAATAAAACATGAGTCTGATTTTTCTCTGATTTTTGGTAAAAGAGAAGATACATTAGAAATAAAGACAAGACCTACATTTTATAGGAAATCTGGTAAAAATTGGTGGTGTGTTTGGATGGTTTGCAATACCTGCAGAGGATGGCTTAATGCAACCACTGGCTAACTCTTGCACTGAGCCTTTACAGTGCTCTTCACAGAAGCCAAGTCATAACAGCGACGTAAATATATTATTTATTAGGTAACATTCTAATATACTTGGCCATCAGCTCTCAGTGTACCACTGTCAAGGTTCAGTGTGCCCTGTAAAACAACAACTAATCCTCTCTAAAAACTCTTTTTCTTGTTAGAAAGTGGCTATGCAAAAAAACTTGGACTAAAAATTAAAAGATCTAGTATTTTTTAATCCAGAGTTATTTTCCTTAAACATGTTTTAAGAATAAAGAATGCTAGCATTCATTCCAAGTCACATTAATAAAAACATTAAAGTAGAACAGATTTACCTCACCCGGGATAAGTAATTGAGGATCACAAGGTCAGGAGTTCATGACTTAAATCCTCTTTTGTATGCAAAGACCAACATTTCATCATGTTTCCTTCTTAACTCCTTAGTATTCCGTTATGGAATTCACAGTCTAAGAAAGAAAGAACTTTGGCTCTCATGAAAATAAATCTGTCCCATTAAAAAATATACATTAACCCCAGCTATTAACTTGGAGGATTATTAGCAACTTCCCCTTTGCAAAATATGACCATAAGGTTTGTAATTATTCAGTCTTTTTATAAATTATTGCTTTTCTAAGTGACATTCTGTAACATTATGAAGATGAACCTGTTTGAGTAAAAATATGTACCAAAGATGATTTTATTTCCTATTGAAGAGGAGTATTAGCTGCAACTGATACCATACTTTTAAAACCCAACATAACCACAGGACTTGACATATCACATATTTATGCAGGGCCTGAAAACACACACCATTTCCCAAAAAAAACAAACCATAGCTTTAATAACATTAATTTTCATACTATTTCCATGAGACATTTTCAGCCACTTTCTCAAAATTTTATAAAGGACTGGTACCTGAGAAGAGTCCTTCATAAACAGAAAATGTACCATCATGCTGCTAACTGGACATGGCTCCTAGATTTACTTTCAAAACCTAAAGTCAGTAAAAGTACCAATAATATCTTTCTCATGGAATTCATGGAAAGATACCACCCCAGTTTCACATACTGTGCAAATGCACAGCCATTCATGAAAAGTTACAATATTAATCTGTGGCAGAACTGAACATTCTCAGGTGGTCAGAAAGTATTTTTTCAGTGAAACATTAAATCTTAATCACAGACCAGTACTCCCAAATCATGGCGCACATCATGTAGTGCAATGTAAGGCCGTTTTCAGCTGGTACATGGCTCACCACAGGCTTTTCTTAAGGGGCAATTTGGATGGCCAGCCATCCACAGAATGGAGGGCCTCACAAAAAAACAGTTATGAAATCCTGATACAGATGGCCTACTGCCATTTTTGGATGTTACCCCCACACCCCAGACACATGCATACAAGAGTTATTAATTATCAAAGCATGGGAATAACTTTATTGCTAACAGCCCATCTTGTGCTGTCTCAGGGAACTTGGGTAGAAGGCAGAGCAGCTAAGAAAAGCCATCTAAGGCATGAGTTTCATAGAGGGGTTCTCAGTAATCCTTAGTCATTGCTGTTTGATGGACTGCCTTGGGTTTCCCATGACCTTTTAAAAATCCTCTTACTACCTACTCACATACATACACCATTCCCTCCAAGGCTGTTGCAATCCTTAAGCCTTCAGTTTTGCATCACTAGTGCTGAGCTCCCAGGAACATAAAACAATTTCAGGGCCTTCTTGCAGTATTGCAACAGACCTAATTCCTCTTCAGCTCCAAGACTGCCTTTAAGCTCCCTAAGAATCAATCACGCCACTTCTCTTGCAGCAGTGAATGCCAGAAGATCCTCGAGATAGAAAACCTGGTTCTGGAAATCCCTTTTTATAACCCTGAGGTGGGCTGTAATAGTGGAGAGAGTGAAGTAAAATGGTATGGGAGTGTATTTAAAATAAGGGGGTGTACACACACACACACACAAAAAAAAAAAAGAAAAGAAAAAGGAAAAAAAAAGAATACCCTACAACTTTGATAAGACGCTGCTAAGATCTCAGGAAAGTACCTTTGTCTGTTATTTAGGCTGGAAGGGAAAACTGATCCACAGTCTGAATTCCCACAGTGCTGGTTAGAGCGCTACCCTTGTTGCTCAGCTGTGTATGACAGGAGGAAGAAGCTGGGTGACACCACCTGCATTCACTGGCATGGATTGTAATGAAGAAAAGCATGTAAACTGCACCCTTTTGCAGGTTCACAACAGGCTTCAGCACATGCTATTCTCCCAAGGGTCCTAAGTAGTCAGGATTTCATCTGACTGGTTGATTAAAGAGATTGGTTCACTTAGTCATTACAATGAGTGTCACATTTATAGCAAGCACAGGAAAAGGCCCAGGCTACAGTAGAAAAAAGAGCTCACTTTACCAATACCAGTGAAGATGATTTTCTCTCAGCTGCAATGAATGCAAGGGTTGCAAACCAGGATTTTAAAAATACCATTTTTAGGCATAAGAGACTTCTCCGCTTACAGTTCACCTCCTTCTCATTATGTGAAGAAATAGGAACAAAGCACATAGCAATAGCCTGTGAAAAAAGCAAGACTGTCTTTTTCTGGTTTTAATATTACCTATGTGGCTCTCATTTCACTCCTCTACTATCATTTTATTTACTGTGAATTTTGTGTCTTTCCAAGACCAAAAAAAGAAGCACGCCCATAACCAAATGAAGAAGCACTGTTGTCTCCTACAACCCCAGATGCTCCTTGGACATCTTCCTTTCCCCCACTTCCCCAACTCCCAGCCACCCATGCTAAAAATGGACTTGGGGATACTGCTAGAGCTGCATGATGAAAAATCAGTAAGTGAGAACTATTTCACTGCTGCTACCCCAGTGAAGCTGAAGACAGCTATAACAAATAATTGTAAAGGGGATTTTATATTTTAAATTGTATAATATCTACCTTATGAAGGCGTTTTTACTGGAGATTGACAAGTGTGGGAAGTGTGAATAGTGCAAATGTTCACAAATTATAAGGATCCAAAAAAAGTTGAAATGCATGTGTTATAATATTGGGGAGAGGGGAAGAAAGTGGAGGTGTCATAAAAAAAGGGGAAAAAAGGAAGGCATTTTGTGAATAATTTACCTAGAAAAATTAAAATGGTACCATTTCTTCATCGACTTTCACATTTAGATGAACCGTACCTGCAGTGCTCTTCATGTATTTATTTGAATGTTCATTCTACAGATATCAAGTCTTTAAAAATACCTTTTTTGTAACAAGCACTAATAGCAACTTCATGATTACATAAGACAAATAGAGCACTCTCATAACACGCACAGTTTATCTAGCAAATTTATCTGCGGTCTATAGCCACATAATCAAATTAAAGATTAATTCGCCTACCTCACTCTTACTTTAGAAAGCACAAAATCCTAGGAAATTCTAAACATAGAGCTATTATTAAAATGTATGACTCAACATTAATGAGAAATACAACCAGACTGACTGCTTTAGTACTGTCATAACTGAAAAACACAAAACCACAACATTTTTAGGAACACTGCATATAATCCCCTAAAAGGTAAAGGTTCTGTACATTTTGATGGATTACTCAAATCATCCTGTGTAGCTAATTCTTACAGCCTCTTATGCTCTAATGCTCTAGTCTGCTCACATGACTACCAAAAAGGTTTACTAAATACAAATATTCAAAGACAGCCGAAGGAGTGCCAAGGAAGCTGTAGAGCTCAGTAAACCATTGCTCTACTTCCAGCAAAGGGCAATGTGGATTTGTAAAAGGCACTCTTCCAAAAAACATTCAAAAGCAGAATCTGGAGCTGAGAAGTTCTTATGCAGGAAAACTGAAATAAAATTTAAAAAAACAAAAAACCCAAAAAAACCAAGAAAACAAGATGATGTGTGCTGATTGTGAAAATCCCAACAGATTTATCATAGAAGAAGAGGGCTGTAAAGGAAAGCAGAAGAGAGACAAGCAGACTCGTAGGTATGTTCACAGTTTTAAAAAGACATTCTCCAGGATTTTTTTTTCTTTGTAACAGACAATGCTGTGCCTTACAAAGACTCTTCAGTCAGGGGTTGGAATCCTCTTTCTTCTGCAAGGAATATAGTCTCAAAAATCTGGACACAAGACACACATTAAGAGTTGCAGTTTATAGATCCCGCATTTTAACTCAGGGAAAATTGACCGATCCCTCCTGGAACCAAATGGATGACTGGAGTTCATGAGGGAATGATTAACAAAAGGAAGGGGAAAGGACATGAGCTCAGTGACTGTGACACAGATAACCTAAACCAGATTTCTTAATGTTAGTCAGTATTTTTTTGTCCTTCAAAAATGATGCAGCTAGACGGCCTTTAAAGGATTTCATTACATTTTAAACCAGAAATTAGTTTACTATATCAAATATACTTCCACATATATATATTTTACAGACATACAAACTGAATTTATCTGTACCATAGGCAAAAGAATACTCCAACTCTAAATCAAGACCACTCCCACCTAATAAAAATATTTTCACTTCTTACGCTAAAGTCCTGACTCATGCCTAAAAGAATCTTAAAGACACAGAAGACCATATGTTTATATAGAGATCTCAAAATAGACCCAAAGTCTTTGTTTACTTACTCCAACTCATCCTCTCCAAAGGAATAGCCTAAGAAAGTGATGGAGATCTTAATAGATGCTGTCAAATGGCTGTATATAAAAGCATTTTCAACTTAGTGACAGACATGCTGCAGAAGGATGCAGCTTAGACCTTTATTCCCCAAAGCTCTCAACAGCTGACAAGATTTCCTTAGCATGCAACACCATAAAAGAGAGAATAATATGTTCAAAAACCTATTTTTGGGCACAGCACGACCCCATAAAGTAAAAAGTGTCCATATTCACTTTATTGTACAGTAACAAAGTGGGGAATCATTGCATTTGCTCTTAACTCTTTGGTAACACTCTGTAAGCCACAAAAGACATAACATAATATGCCAATTAAAATGGATTTGCTTACTTAGTCTGGAAAGTGAATCATGCCAGACTCAACTGCCAATGTTTTGTACAGAAATCTTTTTGACTCCACCCATAAGCAATATCAGTCTTTGAATGTTGCTAACACCACTGAAACATTGTGGTTTGAAAACCACAAAGTTTTAAATGCAAAATACATAACAGATGAAGCAACCAGCCTGCTTCTTAAGCAATTACTCTTTGTGTAGTATATACCTACTGTACACGGGAATTGTTTCTTATCTGATCCATGTTACAAATACTGTGAATTGGTGCTGTTCAACAATTAGAGGTTGCATGCGTTGTGCAGTCTTAAAATAAAAGCATAACAGGGCAATAAAGTAATATTTTGATGCTAGTAAAAGAAAGTGTGCAATTTCATACAAAAGGCTGAAGTGCTATGGCCCATCTACAGAACCATACAGCCTCCAAAGACTATACAGACACAAGTACCTATAAGTGACTGCAGCATTTATGTCTTATTTTCTGCACCTTTCAACAACACCAAACATTCATTAAAACCCCCACTATTTGATAAATGCACCAACTGCTGGCCTAGTTTTATTGCATCTACAAGTACCCACCATTCCCCTTCCCCCCCTCACAAGTACAAAGCAGCAGCCCCCTCTACAAAACAAGTAGCCCAGCGTACGTACCAAGGTGCTTCACAGAGAAATCAATTCTCCTAAAATTCATGTTACAAATTACTTTTTTGAACTCCTATATCTTGTAATTTTCCCTCTGAATTTTCAGTCTAGGACACTGCGTGTCAGACTGTCCTTGGACAGGGCATTTTCTATGACCATATCTCTTCTTGAATGCAGTCTTAGGTTGTCCTGCAGGGTTCTTCAAAGGTTTTTCAAAACTCTCAGCAAAAAAAGGAAACCAAACAACGTGCTCAAAGAAAAAAAAAATCCCACTATCAAGTCATTCCCCCTTTTCTGATCATACAGAAAAAAAACCAACCACACTTCTGCATTCCTTCAAAGGTGGTTCAGCTTCTGCAATACATTGGGTTGTAGAATAAAAGCAATGCTCTGACCATAAAACACACAAACCCTTATGTACACAACAGTTTACCCACTTCCAACTACCCCAACTGGTCTAATGTAAGTTCTCTTGCTTTACACTGTGTAATTAACAGGATGAACAAAGGAAAAGAATATCCATCTCAGTCACCAAGAAAGAAAGAGTACTTTATTTGTACTCTGTTCTGTAACCACACTGCATCAAATAGTGCTTTTTCAGCAGTGAAGGTCAGTAGACTATATTATATTTATATTTACATGAAAGGGCAATCCCATCATTAACACTTACAATACAAGTAGTGATTTGGGTAATGGAAGTTCATAAATCTACCACATTTAACAACATAAAGCAAGGCTATTGAGCTTCAAAAATTCCCTTGAATGAGACAGTGGCAAGAAGGCAAAATAATTATTATGAAAAGGTAAGGTGATCTGCCAGTTGTTGAGTTACACTGTAGTTATAAGATCCAACACTGTGATCTTTTGGATAATTCCTGGTATAGCTCTTAAATTACTTGCATGACTGAAAATGAAAAGCTGCACACATGAGCTTGTCCTCTTCCGGATGCAGCCTAGGCTCATATACAAGTTCTCATTTTAGAAAATATGCTTCTGTTTTAGTTGTGTTGGCCTTGATGCATGCTCCCTGTAAGACCAATATGAATACAGAGAACATATAGTTCTTCTTTCTGGTAGTATTTTAATGCCCTTTATGGAATGAGAAGCAAAAAATCTTCTTGATTCTCATACAGTAACTATTTATTTTAGTCCTATAACTAGTTTTGCAGAGACTTCCACCTTGAGCTCTCAAATTTATTTGAAAAAAGACTTAAAAATAACTAAAATAAAGATGCAAAGATAAAGATGTCTATAGGCACAATTTGTATTTCTTTTAAAATTCCTTATACCCTAAACAGCTCAGGAAGGTAGAGCCATTAAATTGGCCTTTTAGCCCACTTCTGAGATACTGAAAAGGCCCTCACTTAAATATTTATTACCCATTTTCCAGTTCTTGAATCTTCTAACTGGAATACAGTGCAGACAGAGCATATTTTCATCCTTACTTGAGTAAGGAACACCTAAACTGTTCCTAAAGTTAAACAATTTCAGGTCAGATACCAGAAGTAGTCCTGCAAAAAGTACAGACTAGCTGTTTTCCATATAAACTGCTGTTCGTTTTCCTATCTTATTTTCTTCTTCTAGGTACTTTATGAATTTCAGTAATACTGGTGTCAGTTCCAGAAGATCGATATATATGACGAGAGCTTCACAGAATGGCAAGAAAACACTGAAGGCAGAACAAATGGATACTTTTGGTCGGGTGAAAAAAGATCTCAAGAAACTGATGTGTGATTCTGAGGTCAGGCAGATGACATGAAATGAACCCATCCTGCGCTGGTTTACAAACCAACACTTCTACTCTGAAATAACTGTTCACTCACATTATCAAGTCAGTCTACAGTAAAATATTTGCCTATGATGCTATTTTGGAAAAGGTTGTTTCAGATAGCAAAAGTTGGTTCTATCTACCTTCTTTAATTAGCACAGTGTAAAATCTGCAGCCAACTTTCCAGTGTACTAATGACTTTTCAGTTATTTGGTTCCCAGTACCTCATTACTTACATTTGGTATTTCTTTCTTTGCCTTGTGTTGATAGGTTTCACTGGATGTCTGACACTGTCTCTCTGTTTCCAACAGGAATCCATCAGACAGACCTTGACTTTGTGTGCAAATTTAGGAAAGACTACAGCAAGGTAGTACCTTGAACAACAAGAGTGCTGGCACCAGTGCTGGGTTAACAAAAACCCTCACCATTCAAAAACTGCAATAGTCTTTGCATAAAATTTTGGACAACAGAAACTTCAACCCTGTCATCTAAGTTTTCTCAGCAGCTCACGATCTTCACAAATGCTGCCCTTACCTGCTGGTGAGGGGAGAGGAGAAGAAGAAATATATTTCTTCCAGCTAAATGTCTCTCAGAATTTAATAAAAACTGACATCGCAGATGATGAAGTATTCACTTTGGTTTTGAGTTTCCTCACTGGGAACAAAAGCTAAAAGTGTAAGTACGAGCACGCTCATTTTAACTAATAAAATCGCAGGTCAGCAGCACTCGGCTGGCTCCCTTTCTCTTGGCGTCTGCTGCCACCACGAGGATTAAAGACAAAATGCAAAGAATGCAGGAATTCCTCAAGAACCTGGTGAGAGCAACACTCAACCGCAAACCCTTCTCCAGTCAGTCTCACTTCTGGGTATTTTATCCCATTGCAGCCTATCACTCTTAACGCCCTCTGAAAGCCATGAAAGGGTGAAAATAGGGAGAATTCAGGGACAAATCAAGCAGGGAGACTCTCCAAACTAGCTAAGATGTCCTAAGCTGAGAGTCTACAGCTGAGAATCCGCACCAATCTCACTCCTCCTGCCATGTTTACACACAATTTATGCATCCAAGTTTTACTGAAAGAGAAGGCCTCCTCCTAATCATCTTAGTGGTTCACACAACCATAAAAATTTTGGGAAATAGTCCAGTATTCCTAGTGATAGTAGCACTGCTTCATTAACATCACCACTAAAATGTCACGCATGATGTATTGATAAACAAATCTGTTCACAAATTTACAACAACAACAAAGTCTCAAGCAGTCAATTAGTCATAAGTTTTCTCAAAATACAACAGGACAAACACATTTTACTTCTTTTAAATCAGAAGAACAAAGCACTGATAATTTTTATAAAATTTTATAGATTATCAGGGCGGACAGACTTTTCTTAAATTCTTCAGCTGCATCTTTTGGTAGCAGAATAAGCTTGTATCAGAACATTTATATTTATAGTGCTGGTAAATTGATATACACAAAACTGTAGTAGTCAAGGATATGTGATCCCGTGAGAAGACAAGAACTTGTAATGACAATATTCATAATACCAAGGCAAATTGCTGCTTTCCAACATCTTTAAGGAAACATGACATCCCCTTAAATATTTGTATTTAAACTTTCCTAATCCAGGTATCAGTCATAATATACTATCCCTTCTGCATCAGAAAACTGAAAGGTCTCTCAGCTTCGCTTTTTCTCTCAAATCTTGACATCCTTTTTTGAGTTTGAATCAGCTCAAAATCAGTTCAAGGCAAAATAGTATTTAATGAAGACAATTTAGGGAGATTTCATGAAGTTAGGAACACCCACCCAAAGACCTCCAAGTTTATTATTTGCTCATTATGAATGAGTTTCAAATGACTGATGTTTGCAGTTAATATGCACACCAGTGAATGTGCACATCACATTGCTCAAAAAGAAAGAGGATGAACCTATGGGAACACTTTATACTCGAGCTTTCCTCAAGCTTAACACACTGGTGTATACAGAAGAATAAAGCCATGTGTCTTGAAAAGCGATGTGATTTTAGAATCACATCTACCACATCTTGGCTAAGATTTATTGCAACACAGAGTTTAACAGATGAGAATCTCTCTGTCTCTAAAGAATGGATAATACCTTCAGTGAATTCCATTGTATGAGGTTCAAATCAGGATATCAGAAGGGCAACTCAGACACCAGTCACAGCAGGAGGGTCTGTTTCTTTAAGTAACTAAGTTTGTGGATGAGTAAAGGTGATCTCGCCTATGTCTGATTCATTTGGCAACCCAAAAGTAGGAGGAAAGCTCAAGAGATGAAAGGTGAACAGCTGGCAAAAGAAAAATCAGATGCACCTTGAATAAACACGAGTCTTGTCTAAGACAAACTTGGTGAGACTTACTAGTCTACAAGAAACAGAGTGAGGCTGACCTAATAAGAGTAACCCTGAGTAACACTGGATACTGCCACCACTCAAACCATTTACACTAAGTCAAGGATAATCACCAATCAGTCTTTCTTTCCATAGGGCTTCAGGAACAGCAGTTGCAGAAAACATGAAGGGTACATGAACTGGTTTTAAAGCTCTCAATGTCTTCAGTATTTATCTTCAGCCAGAGAAGATTGTCCTTAAAAGAGGTTCCAATAAAATGGCCAAGTTGGAGAAACTGTGAGACAGGAAGGAAATAATTGAATTGCATGTCTGTTATCTGCTACCCAAGAACCAACACGGAAATGTAAGCATTGCATCCAAAATGTGGCGTAAACTGGAACAGGGCATGGTGGGAGTGGGAAACTGAAGAAGAGTAAAGCACAAGTTTTAACAAACTTTGACAAATATCTTCGGAGTTGCTGTTGCCACGTCTACAGTTAACCAGCTAGCACTCTTTAACTACAAAGCCTGAATGCAGCCTGTAGAATACCTCTCCACTAAGACTATTTACAGTGACCTTTGCAATTACTGTTTTGGTGGCAATGGATTTATCTGCGACTTAAGGTGCAAGAAAGCCTTCCTCATATAATGTCACAAAATAGCTTAAGAAATATTTAAAGGAGTTAGCAGTCTTATAACTTGTGAGTATTACACAGTGAGACACCATCTAACATAAGGTCCTCGGCATTTGCCTTCACATCCCTGTATCTATGAAAACTGCACCTGCCTTTTTGGGGCAATGCCACAGTGTTCCATCATCTGCATCTACTTTTAACAGGGTGTGATGAGTGCCAATCCAGGGCACCTCACTCCATCAAAGTGCTCCTAAAGACCATCTGGCTTTCCAAAACGACCTATTTCCTACCATTAGTGGGGAGAACATCTTGCAGAAGTTTTAACTTACATCTGGCAGAAGATGACTGAAAATATATGGGCTTGAAAAATAAACAACCATAAACAAAATCTGACTTTTGCATATTCTCATTCATAGGCAAGACGTGGAAACTGATAAAGAACATCTACTAAGGCATGTGAAGTTTGCAACTCTTTACTAGAGAGCCATTAGGAATCTGAGAATTTACTTCAGTCTGCAATAAAAACAATGGCTACCATTATAAAAATGCTAGACCAGCAGTTTCATCAGAATATGGTATTTCATGAGCTGATATTGAAATTAATCATCATGCACCCCCAAGTTTAAAAAAATTAAAATCCATGCTGCCTTCATAATGAAATTACCACAAGTTTTCTTTCCAAGTTTACTCCCAATTTTCCAAATTGCAAAGACAGCATTAACAGTCCTAATCATGCTGTGGGAAAAGCCATGGTAGTTTAGCTACAGAATCCTGCTTCATTCAGGGCAAAGCAAATGGCAAGTAAAGAGCAAAGAGAGGTGATACAATGGTACCTATAAACTGGGGAAACTAGTGTAAGAAGACATTTGGCTGAGCCAAGAGGCAGATACAGTTTTCTTTGAGGAACAAGAGCTGTATGCCTCTTTTTGCCACAGAGGAGTTGGCTTCACCACACGGCAGGCCACACACACAAATCCCTTCCTGTGCAGCAGCACTTTTCTTCACACCTGAATCAGCAGGTAACTGGGAACACAAGTGGAGACAGCTTTGTGCATCATAGCTTCGTTTTGAGTACACATTATCTGATTAGATAGTCATTCAAATCTAAATTTAAATTTACTAATTTAGTCCACATCTGTAAACAAGTAATTGAACTTTCTTTATAATTTTTCTGGCTTTTTAAGAGCAATCAGCAACACCCGAAAGTTACAATACCCTGTGACTCAGTGTTTTTTCTGAATTACTGACATGGTTTATCCAACACTGACCTCAGCTTAGATAAGATCCCAAAGAATTCATTAGTTCTGGCATAGTACAACAGGTAGAAGACAAGCACTGAGGAACAGAGCAGATGTGTGATTTAAAATAATAAGAAAAAATTGCATCATATTTTGAATAGGATTTGGATCCCAATTTTTCCCAATAAAGGAATACAGAATTTCCAATCTACACTGTTATCAAGCCTGCTGATGACACATTCAATAACTTGTTCTGCACACAAATATTTGTGAAGTGTTACTTTTACAGTCACACACATTTTCTAAAGAAAAAAGGTAGATCTAATAATTACACAGAAACTTTGTAATAAAAATGTTACTACTACATAAGCACTTCTATGACCAGAGAAGGTAAACTTAAGCCATGAGCATGATGCAGGAACTTGACCATACCAAGAAAATCCTGGTAACCTCCAACTTATTAACTAAGAATCTGCTTCATCTTGGGGTAAATTAGATTACTGACTGCAACAACGAGTTGCTGCCTAATTTTTTTCCCATGTACTCTTGTCATGCATTAGCAGCAAGGGGCAGGGACAAAGTCCTCCCTCACAGGAGTGCAGCTGTCCATCTGTCTAGTCTCAGAGACCTTTGCTTGGTGCAGTAAGGAACTCATTCTTTGCTTAGCCTCTGGCTCCCAAAGCTGGTCGGATGGAGAGTTTTCAGTTACAGAAATCTGCAGCAGCAATGCAGTCTGATAATCTTTGCAAAATGGGGCAGTTACTCCAACATGGCATGCTGCTGCCAGGACACCCTCTACTACACTGCCTCTCATGCTTATCTGAAGTGAGACAAGAGGATACCAACAGCTGATACCAGTCAGCATTTTTCACTGGACTAGAAGTGGAGACTGCACACAGGAAAGCCAGGAACACTGTACTTTTAAGACATTCTCATGCGTTAAGACAGGGAACCTGTCTGACAAGTATCTGAGAGGCCCAGACCGTTATGGTGGCTTGGGGACAATAAAAACAGTACCAGAAAGTTCAGTTTCTTCACAGCTGAGCTTTCACATCTTGGGTGTGTCACCATCAGAGGAGGTCATGCAGCTGCAACATTACTGCTATACTTGTCTACTCTCAAGATGTAATATTTTTAATCTGAGAAGCAGTTTTCAGAAATCAGAGTAAATATCAACATAATAATTTGGACACCAAATGTAGCACCTTATTTTAACAGCTCTCTAAAATACTTTAAGAATTAGGCCAAGCTGTAGACATCTAAACAGTTGAAAACTAGATCATATGTAAATTTAAACATGATCCACTTATACTTTGATTTTCCATCTGCACAAGAGGAAATATATCAATGGTCCACTCCTTGGAAAAATCCATACTAGACACTAAAGACTTCTGTATATAGTGCAAGAATTATTCCACATAAAAAAAGAAAAGATGGCATACAGATAACATGTTGCATTTGCTATTATTCTATGCTGCATATGCTGCAAGGAATGAGAACACAATGAGGAATACAGAAAGGAAGCAGTCCTTTAATCCAAGACAACATAACACATGTTGAAGTAAAACACATGTACCAAAGTTTAGACAGATATCCTTCATGATGGAATACCCAACTTGTGCATGAATATTTGACATTTTGACTACAGTTAAAATCAAACCCAACTGATCCTTATAGTTGAGTCTTCCTAATGATATTCATTATATGACATTATCCAGCTGATGCTATTATGTTTTAACCTCTCAGCTTAAAGTTTTCTATCATGAATACTAATGGATACTTATGACCAGTATGGAAAATTAGGAAAACAAGCAAAGAAGCAAACAAGCAAAGTTTCTCCAATGTTTTAATAAATCTGTTGTTCTGAAATCTACTCCAGTTTTTTCAGCACCCTGGTGTTGAGCCAGAAGTTACATGCTGCATTCTGTAGGCTTCAGGAAAGATACAGCATTTTCAGTTTTAGGGCTAAGAATAAGAGTACCCTTAAAAACTATAAATTCGACTCAAAATAAGTAAATTAATTAATTATTAACATCACTTCAACACATATTCAAGGACTGAGCCAAGTACAAAGTGTCAAAAATACCATTAAAACAAAAATTAAGATTATTCTCCCTGAAGGAATTGATATATTCAGACTGTGAAACAAAACACTTTGTAAGTCTTCATCAATGCCGACCATTTGACTCCAAATGAAGCTGGTAGAAGACAAAACCACTCAGTACTTCTGAAGCAGTTCTGATGACATGTGCCAAATTCAAACTGAGAAATCAGGCACTCAGGAAAGTTTTCTGCCATGCTTCTGGATCTCAGCTTCCTCTTCCAAATTAAGCAGTAAATTCCAGACTGATGACACCACAAAATTAAGTTCACATTTGGGATTCCTGCAGTCACAGCAAGACTTGCTATGCTTTAGTGTAAAAGCATGTGTTTTGCATACTTTCACATTACACTAACTTAGAATTTCAGATCTTTATATACTACAGCAAAATCAGAAACACAACTGCTCGTATACTTGCAAGCAAATTTTCCTCCTCCACAGTTTATGCTCACAATGTATTCTGGAAATTCTTTTAAAATAAAATGCATGTTTTCTCCACAGGAAGGGCCCCTGTGTGGAGAGTTAATTAAAATGCTAGAAGACCAGGCTTCAGTTAGAGTCAGATTTATCAGAACACTCACAGAGGAAGGGCTACCCTTTGAAATGTTAAATACATTGTCAATCAGGGATTGGGGGGAGGGGGGTCAAGAAAGATTTTCAAGCCATCTGATGCGCTGAAAAAAATGTGTACACCTCAGAAGCAAAACCCATATATCTGATGGGATGACAGACTTGGTCAGGTATTTTATGAACTGAGATAATTGCGCACGTTTAGGATGAGTTAAAAAATGAGACTACCCCAATGCATTCAGAGAGACTTAATTCATCAAATACCTATTAATAAAGAAAAAGACTATAAAGGTAAGAATGCTTCCTTTATTTTAGCAAAAGGTTAGAGTAAGAATTGATTTCCAACATGCATCACATATAAGAATTCTGGCAATAGCAGAATTTGTTTTTGTAACAGGTATTACCTTTCCTAACTACTATTTAAAAAATGCCACCAAAAACCCGACCTAAAATGAAAGTGTTAGTTTACTTTATGCTTGAATTTAAGAGCTTTACATTTTCACTTGGCCTCCTATATGGTGACGATTATTTCAAAATCTAAGTAATTTTTCAACCATAAACAAAGAAGACAAAAAGTAACAAGAGTCAGCTGATTTGAAAGACAGCATTCATAAAAGGTCCAAGCAATTGTCTGCAAGATCTAACATAGTACAGACGATGCTTCTGGACCAAAGCCAGTAACAAATAAAAGAAAACAAAAAACACAACATGATGAGAATATCTTTTTTGTCCTGTGCTTGCCTGTAGTAGCAGGAAATATTTAACTGGCCTAGTACTTCATTTTGATAAAGCATTTCAGATTGTTGAAAATATCAATTTAAACAAGCAGCTGGTTTCTTTTTTAAGAAAAGGACACAGAACAGTTTCAAACACCCTAAAAACAGACTATATAACAGAGATGAAAAGGCCCGAGCAAAGTACTGTGGTTTCCAAAGTATCTCAAGTTAACAAAATTATTTGTTTTACAAGAAATCGTAATAGCAGCACCCTCTTCTGCACCATGCTAGACCAGGATGCAGTTAATCAGCTTCATTGTTTAATAAAAAATTTCATATTTACTCAGAAATGTCAAGTTAGTTTCTTTACCTTAAAACAGTAACAGCAAATTGCCCTGTGTATCAACACAATCAATTCTTTAATTCTTTTTTTTTAATTCTTGCCCTCTATCTTCACAATGTGATTTAAACAGTTATTTTCTTAATATTTACAGGATAACTCTCTACAAGAAGGATCTGAGCATGCTCTGCAAATCACAACAGATAATGGCATAAGGAAAGTCAATCACATTTACTGCTACTCTATGAGATTACCTGAAGGCATCAGAAAATCAAGGGGTTTTTTTGGTATGAGATCCTATTATTTAGATTACACGTAGTTTGAGAAAAATCACATTCCATCAAGCACAGGACTAGTATCTACTATCTAATGCTAACAAATCAGTAATAAGTTATTTACCTAATTAATAATAAATATTTGAGGGATATTGATAGCAAACACAGTTGATTAAGTTGAAGGCTTATGTCAATATAATTTGATATTATAAATAAGCAGCACATGTATGCCTGATGTTACTTTGCAAATAATCGATACAACACATTTTAAGTTGAATCAGGAGTCAGATAATATATGGATTTCAAGAATGAAGTGTGAACTAGCTACAGTAAACTTTTACCCACTGATTAAAGATATCACTGTGAATAATGCTAACTTATCAAAAGACCCAAGTGAGGACAAACAGCAACACTGGAGAACAGCAACTATGATAAACCTGGTATAATCAAGTAATATTCTTCCATGAGCCACTGCAAGGTCGTATCTCTAGAAGCAGCAGAAGCAGAGTAGAAAGACTTTTATAGGCCAGTTTCAGAAACACTTGGATATATACTAATTATGAACTGTAAGATAAATTCAAAAAATAAAACCAATGCTTCCCACAGAAAAGAAATACAAACACCATTTAAGCAGGCACTGCTCATTTCTGATACACTGGAAAAAACAGTCAGACAAGAGCAATAGGTGATAAGCACACTTGGCTTTTAAAGACTATATTCCAGAGTGTTTTCTTTCAAGGAATGGAGTTACGGAGTTAACTATGTGAGTTACAGATACAAAAAAAGATGGAGAAAGCAAGTGTAGTATGAATTCCAGCCCAGTAGAAGCTGAAGTGGCTGGGTAGAACAGTGTGTGTCCTATTCTGAACTAGGATTCAAAACAATAACGCTGCTTGAACACTTTGCATGAAGTAATAGTGTCATACTCATATTAAAATTCAAGCAACTTATGAGTTTAGAGCACAGAGACTATGAGGAAATGAAATAATGTCTTGGTTACATATAAAGTCAAAGTAGCCACTTTTGGACTTTAGTCTAATTATTCATAAACTGCTAAAGTCTGATCCACTGTCCAATTGCTTACCTCAAGCTGATTAGGCAGCTACCAATGCCAAAGTTTTTATCAGTTCAACTTCAGAGACAGAGAACTGTGCTGGGAATAAAGGACTGAACTCAAAAGATGCTACCTATTTATTTATGTGGGACTCAGTAATATCTTCAAACTATTCTTGTCTGACACAAGATTAAGAGAGATTAATCCAACATTTCTCTCCACACCATGTGAACAGCCAATTAATTCAAGTTTCTAATTATTCTTTTATCAGATTATCTAATTATCTTTTATCAGGGTATCAGTGTACAGAATACATATTAAAAAAAGCCCCCACCAACAACTGCAAATCAGCAGAAGTTCTTACTTTTAAGAGTAAGGGTAGAAACGGAAAAACAAAAAGAAAACTTTTGCTCCCGTACTCGTCCAGCCATATTCATCTCAAGAGAAACTACTGTCAGTAAGAAAAGGTTACATTTCAGTGGCAGTCAGTGCAGTAGGATGTACTGATGTTATGCTGCTTCAGCTTGAGAAGGTTATGTATTTGTTTTGCCCTGCACACAGTCTACATGCACTAGAACAGGAGGTGCTGCAGAACCCTGGCAGACTGTGACACTGCTCACACAACCAATGCACAGAAACTCAAAGAACTGTGGTATTAGGATGAATGGCCTCCTCCTAGAGCAAACAAGGTATTAACATGCACCTGCTCTTCAGCATTGTATAAGGAATCAGACCAAGTGTGGAACAACTGTTCATTCTGTTTCAGAGCATCAGAGCCCCTATCTGTTTTTACTGAAACAGCTGGACCAGCAGTGGTACACAAGGGAGCACAAGCAGTGGTACTTGTTGATAGCATGAAGCAGCATGAAAAGATGAAAAGATAGTCCCATCTTCCCTGCCCACCCTCCAAATACCCCTCCGCATATCTGAAAGGCTGTTTGACCTTTCACTGCATTGCTTTAGCTTTTCCTGACATGTCAGAAAGCATTAATTCAGTCTCTGGCAGATAGACCACATATCTGTGAATCTGCTTTAATTAGAAAAGAACTACAGCCAAATGGCAGTTGATAGGGAGTCGAGTGCTCTTCAGGTGATCCTTTCTGCATTAAATTATGAGCAACTTCAAGTATCAAAAAACGACTCCCTGCATTTCAACTTTTCCATGAAACAGTTTTTCTGCTACCTCTGGTAGTTCAAAGACACAGCTGACATACGTCTGGAGCCAGGATCAGTTTTTTGTTCTTTTCCCCCCACCTCTACTGAACAAATATTTTCATCTCTATACACAGAGTTAAGAAGTAGAAGGCCCTTGGAGTGAATATGTAGCCCCCCTAATATATTATTGTAGTTTCCCCATTTAAAAAAAACCCAAAATCTAAAATGAACAAGACAACAACTGTACTGTTTCAACAGTAACCAAGTTGGAAAGACACTGCTAAACAAACAAGCTCATGAACTCGGATGTCACCCTGAACAGAATTGGAAAACGTAAGGGAGCAGCAATAGAATTTGGAACAAGAATTATGCACTCAGAGTGCACAAGGAACTTCAAGGAAGAGGGACTGATATGGCTCCTGATCGGGAAGCAAGATGTCAGAAAGCATAACATCAAACTCAACTCTAGTGTTTCTCTATTGCTCTTCCACTAAGGCAAAACAAATGCTTTACAACACTGAAAAATCACAGAAAGAGTAAAAATATTTCCAAAATTAAGAAGAAAAATGTATTTCCAAGAGGAACAATACATGGCAGTTATTTAAATACAGCTTGTTACCCAGTCTTTCTCTAAGTGTCAAAAGCTTGTGCTCACCTTTAAGTGCTATTTCATCTGCAGGGACAGTCCAGATTAATATGAATTTGAAGTACAGCTCTGTTAAACAAAACAGAGCCATCAGAATTTGCATGACAGATGGGTGGTTTCTTGGTTGGTTGAGTATTTTTTTCCCCCTCACCCCATCCCAAGCATGAGAAAATACTCTAAAGAATTTGAGATTTCTGTTCTTCTTTCAAAATGTTAAATCAAAGAAGATCAAATACTCAATCAAAACCAGAATTATTGTCCTGTAGTTCCCATCTGTTTTCCTTCATGGAAATATTTACAAAGAATAAAAGCAAAACAGCTGAACAGCTACTCTCCTGTCTTCAGCCATGCTCACAAGTTAGTAGACCAAATAAATAAAAGGACACGTACCTGACTGACAATGTACTATGAGGTTCTTAAGGACAGCTGAAGCAGTAGAATGTCTCATACATATCAAGGAATTTTTACATTTATTCAGTTTTTAGTATTAGGCTATGAAATTACTAAAATAAATCAAAGCAGACACATTATGAGATGTAAATACCTTCCACAGCACCTTGCCACTTAGTCCTTTTGCCTATCTAAAAATTAGATTAAAAAAGACACACAAACCAAACCCTACCAAAACTTTAGAAAAAATCAAAAAAACCCCAAAACCTCCCTGAAACTCTTTAATTATATCTTTTCAGATTATGAAGTGGTTAATTCTGTCTATGTCCTTTACACAAATTATTATATTCTTCTGCATTTTAGGTTTATAGTTTATAAAATAACATAAAAATTAAATACATTTTTGCAACAGCTGACACGTTCAAAGTGCTTAATATCATGCTCCTATCTCTGTTAGACAGTGAATTAGACAAACACAAGAAGCTCAGAACAGGCAGAAGATAACACCATAAGTCTGTTTTGTAATTCAGATGACCAGTGAACCAAAGGATGAAGAAAAGTAATCTTGTTACAGAATGCATTACACTTGCCCTATGCTTATGAAGATTTAAGGCTGTGAGATATGCAGGACATAATCCAACCACATGCTCTAGAAGGTTGGTTTATCTCACCTGGACTCCTCAGAGCAATTTCCTCCATTTTACAAGAACTTCAGTGGCCATGTGTGCATGCACAGACAAACGTGTGCACCTCTAACTGAAAAAAAATATAATCCGGAATAGAAAATGATTCTACAATCAACACAAAAAAATCAATTCAATCATAAACCTGGAAAGAGTTCACTTAAGGGAAGTTCCCTTTCACTTAAGGGAAAAAACCAATTTGCTTTTGCTGTAGTTTCATCCTCCACACGTGAGGCATTTGGGAAAATAAAGATGAGTCTGAAGAAGGCACTGCTTAACACCATGAAGTGCCTTCTGCATTTGCTCCAAGATGCAGAATGATTAATTCCCCGTAGTTCAGAGAGTTGCAGCATAGCAGAGTTGGCAATGCCTCAGCAACATTCACAACAGTTTTCAATAAAAGATTAAGTTGCTCAATATAAATTACACTTGCACACAATACTAAGAATCTGTGTTCACCCACACTTTTGGCAGGTTAACACAGCCTTCATTCTTCAGAATGGAAAAATACAGCTCTTCCTTATCCATTTTAATCTATAGATGACAAATTAAACACGGAGTATATTATGTGTATCAAAAAATATAGATTTTCAAATTAAGAAGGAGAGGCTGGGGGTGAGGAAATAATACCCAGAGAGAATGAGGACTCAATTTATTGTTGCATTTTCATTACAGATGTTTTTCAGCCTGCTACTAATCTCCATTGCATGCACTAACCCAAATCACAGAAGGAATGGTCTCATTTTCTGAAGACCAACTAGATAATTTGCTTGAATTGACTACTGAGAAGAACTTTCTTTTTGTCCTTTAAAGGAATGAAGTCCTCTTAAAAGAAACTGTTAAAAATGTATTGTGTATCATAGAAAAAGTGCAAAACTTGTCTATTTTATTTCTTTTTATTTTGAATACTTGGGAAAAAAAAAACCTTCTACTTTTAAATAGCTTTAAGCTGAAAAATGTATGTTGTTCCCACAGGATGCACAGGATGTAAATTCTTTAAGATAAAGATAATAGCATAAAATTTATAATTCTACCTGGAGCTGACTTACTACAGTAATGGTATTTTCAAAAGGATGAATTTATTATTCTTGAAACCTTTCATTACCTTAAACATAAGTGGAATTTATAATTCTTCAGATTTAAGTTTAGAAACAAACAAACATAAAATACCAGTATCTGAGGACTCAATTTAAGTTTTACTTCAAAGAGATCTTATCAGCTAAGATGTTTCACTACAGGTGATTGATGTTGCGTCTTATGTTACAGACATTAATTGGCAGCTTTTTTCTTGGATTTTTTGATCTTCTGTACAAGAACATAGAAAAAGAAAAGAAGAAATCCTTTCTTAAGGAGTTTTTACCTATTCTGGTCAACACAACAGCACACTTTTCTTTCCTTGTACAGCTTATTCCACAAGTTATTAAACTTTAATTTAATATTCATATGCAGAGAAATCACAAGACACAGAAGTTTCAAACATACATTCATACAGTGCTACAGGGACAATACAAAATATACTAGTCAGTGTATTTAACATGCTCATCCACTCTTGGAAAAAGCATAAATATGACATGCACAGGACAGATACAAGGCTGCATTTTCTCCAGATCCTGCATAAGATTCATAAGATTCTATCCCTTTTACATGAGAATAAGCAATACCTCTGTTATCTTATTTATTTTCTCTACTGCAAGTCAAAAATCCAGAGAGAAGAACCATTTCAACATCACTCAGCCAAGGCAAAATGTTTCTAGAAAATTGTAACTATCAAAAAAGTTACATTTGGTAAGCAGAAGGCAGCCCAGGTTTCGGCCACAGTTTGGACAGATTGCTGGATTAACAAAAAAAACCCCAAAAAAACCCAAAAAACCCGACAAAAAAAACCCCAAACTTTTAAAAATTAAATTCAACTTTACAAGCTCAAATGGAACCTGACTCGAAAAAGTAAGCCACAACTGTACAAAAGCCTCCCACCATTAAGTATTTCCCCAAATTTGTAATCGCACTGTGTCAAAAACCATAAAACAGTAGAAAAAGAAATTGGATGAGTGGGTTGGGCAGCAAAAAGGAATGAACGTATTAACAATGTTTCAAATTCTATTTATTCTAAACTGTTGGGGCAGGGGGAAAGGGAAAGCAAATATTCAAATCTAGGCATCTGACATACTCTTCAAAATTTCAGCAGTCAAAAAGTTACAGTGGTAATGCAACGTTAACATGATGTAATATACCTGCAAAGTTTGCTTAATTAAGACACTGCATTCCAAGAACCATTCATGGAATACACACTGATACACAAAACTTTCCTAATAACCAAAAGTTCTAGTTAACAGCTGAAGAACCCACCCTGCCACAGCACTTAAAGCCTCCCAGTATTACTACACTTAACACAGAGAAAAATGATTTAGTTGTTTTTTTTCTTAAATATCAAGTGATTCAAGCTACGCAAAATCAATCAAAGAATGGAAATAAGTTAAAACACCTAAATATGGGCTAAATCTAATTAGCTTTTAAATTTACAGATAAAGAAAAACTAAGTATTGTAAGTCAGGGGTTGTTTTCAGTACACTTAAAACTCCCCCAAAGTTAAGCACTGATCCCAAATGTCCTGATGACTTCTGCCTACTGGTTTCCTCCTATGCAAGGAGTGAATAGTTACAACAAAAGCAAAAGAGCTTTTGAAAAGACATTGCAAATTATGCAAAGTATTAGGGATTATAAAATGCTTTTGCATTATTACATTCATCAGTATTTGCAGCCCAGGATTTCAAAGTCCTGAAGATCTCTGTTCCTAACAGTTATCTGTGCATTATCTCCATATTAGAAGTAGCTGGCTGTATGGATCCTAAATACTCTGAGCTCCCTTACAGACCAGGGAGGGAGTCCTCTCTGGTGGTAACAGAAAAACACCTCAAGCATCCAACCTTATGCAGACACAAGGAAAGTATCACCACATCGAGCTAAACTATATCCAGGTATTTATTAAAAAGCATGAGTTGACACCATATAAAAGTTAAAATTATTTTCAAAATAAAATTCATTAGGTTTAAGATTTAAAATTGGCTTGAGGATGTATGATGAACTTCAGCATTTGTGATGCAGAACATGTACGAGACCGCAATTTCAATCTAAAAGCCACTGTCAGAGCAGAAACTCTCTTTGCACAAAAAGTTCATTTCCAACAACAGTCATTAGTGCATAGTTAAGAAAAGAAAAAACCCATTACTCTAGTTATACAACTCTGAGCTTTCTGGGATCTCCTGTGTAGGAGTTTCCCAAGCTTGACAAGGCACCTTTGTGCTTGATTTCCATCAATTCAGAGGAACGACAGGGTTTTTTTGTATGTTTTCTATACTTTTGTACATGAACATCACCAAACATATCTAAATTTCACTATCAAGTCAGTACTTAAATATGATGTAAATAGTTCCAGTACCTTTCAAGTGAAGAAAATCACTATCTCTCTTTCCCCTCCCTTAATTTCTCTATCATTACTTTCAGTTTCTGTGGAACAGAAAAGCTTTTACTCAGAACAGGTTCAGTTTCAATTTAGCAGGTAAGTGTAAAAGAATGTGTTCTACTTGAGAAAGTCATCCAAAGTTAGGACAGCAATCAGGAGTTAGGGTAAATGGGAAAAATACGAGTCAGAGGTTAGAAGACAACAGCTATCTAGGAAAAAAAATTAAATTTATAGCTTACTTCAACATTACATAAGCCTTAATTATACCACAATAGATAACACTCTGTTTAAAGCCAGTTCCCCTTCATCTCACTTACTCACAAAATAGTTTAAAATATGAGACTGCAAATGAGAATGTAAATTGCTCCTATAAAGTGATTTGTAATGTTTCTACAATTTCTAGGAAATCAGGAGCTGAAACAATCTTGCAGAAGAGGGTGACTGCAATTCTGTGGAAAAAAAGTCCAAACAGAAAACAAAACTAAAAACTCCGATCAAGCCCTGCAAATATGTTCAATAAATAAAATGCTTAAAAAAACCCCACCACCTCATCTCAGGGTTAGCAAAAGCATCCTAAGAATTCTGCACAGACGAACACTTCACTTATAAAAAGAAAAGGAAATAAACCCCCCTGCAAATAATACAGCACCCAAGAATAAATTTGATAATCAATCAATTTATTGTATTTTTAAAGTGGATGTTAAGCAAGAAACAGACATCTGTAGTGGAAAGCCAGTTTCCATTTTATGTGGGTTCTTCTTTCAGAAGAAGAAAAACGAATTGACCCAAACTATGTCTGCTTCTACTCCAGTGCACCAGTAAAGCCTCAGCATCACAGCAACAGCCACCTGATACTTAAACACTTATTTATGTGGGAGGTGCAGACTAAGAGCTGATCCCGAGCACCTACTGCACGCCCTCCCTTTCACAATCACTGGTTATGACAAAACCCATTAAGTGCTTCCGAAGGGGAGAGTGTCAAAACATCACGTGCACCACGAGACATTAATTTGGAATAAGCTGTGACAGGCAAGAACAGGCTGAGAGATATTTACCAACATAAACTATGAAAAGCCTTTGAGACTTCATAACATCATGGTAACTGATATGCACAGCTCATCACAAAACTGATTGTTTTCATTTGACATAATAAAAGAGTAAGTGTGTTTTTAAGGAAAGGTCTTTTTCAAACTTATAAGCTTCTCTTCTAATGTACTACTTATTTAGACTCTAAGGATTCTTAGTGTCCTTACATTAGTGCATTTATTTGCATACCCTTTTGATATCTAATAGTAGCTCCTTAAAATATACACTGTATTTTTCTAAAATTTCAATAATATCATCTAAACTTGCCCCAGATAATGTACGACATATACAAGGACAAGCCAAAATGAGGCTATTATTTACAAACTTGTGTTTAAAAAAAGAAACACAAAGCCCACGCCAATGCTGTTGCTCAACTTTGTTTGTTCTGTGATAGTGCTCTGCTGTCACTGCATTCACCATTTCGCCTCTGCTGTGCATTTCCTCCATGTTGATGTTCAAAAATATTCCTCCTCTCTCTAGCAAAGGTACGCTTTTCAGGTTCACTCTGCCAGGAGGACCTTAGGGGCAGGGATCCAGTTATTTACAATTGAAATGCTATAAAATATCAAACTGGTAATATTCTTTACCCCTTCTCTGACAAATAAATCCTTCCCCATTCTAAATAATTTCCTCTTATCTACAGCAGCATTTCCATTACTTTCAAAAACAATATAGAGCACCTGCAGCTCTCCCTACATCCAAACGAAACATTTAAGTCAGGCCCTGATCTGCAAGGCCTGAAACAATAATCCAACATTTCCTCCCAGCAATACAGAGATCAAGAGAATCTTTTTTTATTATTACATGGATTTTAAACAAAATGGAACATAGGGAGTCCTAGGAGTGTTGAATTTCTTTTACGGTGCCAAAGGTCAGAGATGATTTATTTTTCAAATGGCATTGTTTCTGAACAGGTGTTTACTGCTCTGGTTTACTATGACAACCACCCATGTTATAGACTACACACAGTATCTATTTGTTAGAATTCTTTTGTTCAATGACAATGCTCCCTAGAGGAAGGCCACCAAATGGGATCTCTGCCTTCTTGCAGCCATACTAGTCAAAACACATGTTCAAATGCTTCAGGAGGAAAAACCATAACCATTTTTAATATTTCTTTTAAAAAAGGCATATTGAAGAGTTAATTACTGCAACAGTTCAAGAATCAGAAGAGACATTTTACCACTACTGCTACTAATAATTCCATAGAATAGGAATTACGTCTTCTTCCTCCTTCCTTTATACAGGCTGCACTAGTATCCTACAAGCTGGTATTTTATGGGTAATAATAAAGTCAATTATTTGTTTTTTGGAAATCGAACACTACAGTTCTAACATACCTTTTGTGCACTGCTGTATTTCATATTTTCTCCTCCTCTTACCCACCAACAGGAATGAAGGAATCCAGTAAAACAGAAACAGAGTTTTATAAAGAAGGATGTAAAGACTACTCCAAATGTGGAATGCACTTAGATAAGCACCAAGACTCTGTACCACGCAACTTTACAAGAACAGGCAAAGAAGCTAATGCAAAAGCAAATCAGTATTTTCATGCTAACAGAAAACAGATATTTATGACCACAGCTAAGAAGCCCTCTGCTCAGACCATAAAAAAAAGGCCTGCAGTATGACTGTTCTGTTTCCTGCAGGAAATGAGATACTTGTATTAGATACCCCTGTGGTTTTCATACTGTAAATGTATCAGCTGGTACAAATCCTCCGGAGAGGACTATTAACTAATGCTTAGAAAGAGCAGTGGCAACAGCAGACCGCACGTAGCACCTCAGAGAAGAGGGGACAAAAGCTGGCAAGTCGTCCCTAAAAAATCTGAGAGCCTACGGCTGAAGAACACATCTTGTAGTAGAGGCGATGTCAGAGGAATGTACATATCTACACCCTCTTATTTCCCCTTACTCCGCTCACTGCTTCTTTAAATAAGGAGCCTATTGCTCATCACCACTCCTCTCATTTAGGAGCCTCAAGCCGCTCCTCATTAAACCAACCCTGGTTACACAGGAGGACCATCCACAGGCTACACACATCTCATGCATACATGGCCATTTTTCCTCCTTTCTACCGTGATTAAAAAAAAAAAAAAAAAAAAAAAGGCTATTTTTTTTTTTTTCCGTTAATGTTTCCGAGTTGCGAGGGCGCCGACGAAATTCCCGCCGCGGGCGATGGGGCAGCCCCAGCCCGGGCAGGGCTCCTCCACCCGGGAAGACCCCGCTGCTCCCCCATCCGCATCGCTCCCGCCCGCCCGCCTGGGTGGAGCCGCTCGCCCTCGCCCGACAAGCGCCGATCGTGTTCTCCATTGCAAAACCACTGCCAGGGCCAGAAGCGGGGAGGAGAGACCAGGGGGAGGAGGAAGGTGTAAACCTGTCTTGGGGAAGAGCCCGGGGACGAACACGGCCGGGGGGCGGGAGGGCAGGGCCAGGGGGGCCAGCGGGGAGACAAAGGAGGGATGGAGGGTGACAAGGAAAACAGGGGAAGCCGGGGAGGGGGCGCTGCCGGGGAGTCCCGCGGGGCACCTGCCCGCCCCGGCACACCCCCGCACAGACAGACAGACACACACACACACGTACCGAGCAGCAGCAGGCGGTGCGTCTGCTTGTACTCCCTCTTCTGCTCCTTGAGCGCCCGGTCGATGCTCTTACTGACTTTCCTCGCCTCCTTCTCCGCCTCCCGCTCCTCCAGGCGCAGCTTCTCCCAGGTCCTCTGGAGCGCCGGCGGCTGGTGCAGCGCCTGCTGCCGCGCCGCCTTCCCTCCGCCGCCAAGGCCGGGGCCGCCGGCCTTGGGCAGCGCCGGCTGCCGCTCGGGGGCCGCCCCATTGCCGCCGCCGCCGTTCTGCAGCAGCAGCAGCGGCGGCCCGTCCGTCTCCCCGCCGGGCTTACCGCCGGGCCGGAGCGGGACGCCGAGAGGCTGCGGCTGCGGGGCGGCGTGAGGCTCCGCCGGCGCTTCGGGCTCCGAGGCGGCGCCGGCGCTGGAGATGGAGCCGCCGCCGCCGGCGTCGCCGAAGAGCCGCGGGCGCAGGCTGTAGCAGAGCCCCATGGCTCGGTGCCCCCGCCGGGGACGGGCTGTGGCGCGGCGGCGCTGGCCTCAGCGCTTCCCGCCGGCCGGGCAGGCGGCGGCGGGCGGGGAAGGGGCGCCGCGGAGCCCCTCACGGCCCCGCTGGGCCATGTTGCATCTTCCTCCCGGCTGTGGCGGCGGCTCCTCGGCGCCGATCACCTGACACCGACCGAGCTGCCACCGCCGGGTCCACGTTACCGTAAATACCCCAGCGCCAGCCCACCGCGCAGCACCGCCGGGGGAAGGGCGGGGGCGCCGCGCCGGCACACAGGCGCACACGGAGCGCAGCCCTCCGCCCGAGGGGCCGGGGTCTTCCGGAACTCCCGCTCCACGCCCTGCCCGGGAGACCCTCGCCCCCCACGCCACCCGCCCTCCTTTGCTTCCTCTCCCACTCCTTGCTTCCTCCCTGCCTGCAAGGGCCGCCGTGCCGCCTGTGCGAGCCCCGAGAGCTGCACACACCCCCTACCCCTCCAGGGCTATGCCCCTGACAGACAACGTCTCCCCCGGCATCCCAGGGGGAGAAGCCGAGGCGGAGGCCTCTCACTGAGAGGGACCCCGCACGGTGACAGCGGCCCCGGAGAGGCCGAGGCAGCCCCCGCCAGCCTGGCATCCTCACAGCTACAACACGGCTCTGAGCCCTGAGCGCACACATGCGGCTCCTCGCCCACGCGCTGACTAAGGATGCCGTGGGAGGAAGGCTTTGGGTGCGACGGTAGGAGAAAATAATAGGCAATGTTGGGGTTTGTTCGCTGTCTCAGTCAGTGCTGGTAGCAGTAGTACTCCAGCAGCGTGCTGCTGTGGGCTGTGGAGGAAAGGCTGGTGCTAGAAAGCCAGTTCCAAGGTGGTGGCAGGCCTCCTCAAGAGAAGACCTGAAAAAATTCAAGTTACTCGGAATGTATCTCAAATAGGCTCTCCTTCTGCCTCGTGCATCTCCATGTTCTTCATAATCTCAGCAGTCCTTTTTCAGGGGTATGTGGCTAGTGGATTAAACTGGGTCTGAATCTTAAAGCAGAGGTCATGTCATGTGTTCATTATTATGACTGATGTGTACCTTAGCATAATTTAGAGACTCTAACTTCAGTAACCTTGATTGTGCTCATGAACGTCTTTATTCATGCAGCATCTTTTTGGATTCTGTAATGACCTGTTGTGTTAAGTCATTGGTTTTGTCTCCTATTTTTGCAGTGACCAATATTCTGTTAATCGATGCTACTGTTTATATAATGTGGTATGAAGAAATGGAGGGAGGTAAAATTCCCATACTTCTTACAATTAATGAATTAGAGCAAATTTGGCACAGTTTTTCATTTCTGGATATGGGAAACAGAATTGGTTTAATGACAGATCTATTTGCGTCAAATGGTTTAACAAACATCCTATAAAATACATACTTACCAAGCAGTGAGTTGTGTGTTAACATTGACTGGAACAAATAATCTCCAACACCCTACACAGGTATAAAATAAATAGATTCCTTTTAACTGAAAATATCAACTGTCTATGATTTCACCACACAAATGAGATTTTGCCACTGAAAATACTAGAACGATCCAGCATATTCTAGATGTTGTTCTCTTATACCCTCCAAAATGCTCACCAACTATTTAGATGCTTTAGCTCCAAGAAACCACCCCATAGCTTTTACTTCTATTTTATGTTTTAATACCTGACCCTGCAGTGTCCTGGTTGCAATCTTCTTGCAAAACATGTAAGCAGTTACATCACAGCAGAGGATATTTCACCACTTTTGCAGAACTGCTCTGCCTTGGCTCAAAATCTTTATGAACTGTAAGGATACAATATTTCTTAGGTTGGGAGTGAAAGATTTCAGCTTTTGGCTGAAAACAAACAGGAATTTGGATAAGAGGAATCTAAATGGACTGGGTAGCCAGGTTTCCGGGATTAGTAGCTGTATACTTTTTGGTGTAATTGGATCACATTGGAGAATTTGCTACTCATCCAGCAATATAATGAAACCATTAAAAAACCCCAACAACAAGCAAAAGCCAAAGTAATGGTGAAAGGGATTTAATATTAGGGATTTAATATTTGAGGTCCAAATGTTGATGGACGCACTTAGTTTTGTGAAGGTGTTCCTTAGCGCTTGATGCATATAACAGCATTTGCAGAACCGTGAACTGCTTTCCAAATAGTAGAAGAAATGCCATAACCTGGCCAAATGAGTTCAGATCAGGTAGAATTTCTCCTGCTAAAGTGCTCTTGGGCATGTTCAGTGTGTAGTCAGTGAGTAACAGGGAAGGTGAATGATACATTCACAATTAGAGAAGAGACCTGGCAGAAAAAAATGGTACTGTAAAATCACATGCTTTGTAAGTAATTTTGAAATAGCAGCCCAACAACTATGTATAGTTAGGATCCTTAAAAGAACTGACTGCTCTGCCAATCGCTGAAATCAATGCTTTACCTTATAAAGTGTCACATGAAGTATGTTCACTGAAAGATCCTTCAGTGACCTATAAGAGCCAACTGTATCTTGAGAAAGAAGTCTTCCAGAATTCTTTTCTTATAACTTCTAATAAAGAACAATAAGCAGCCTGTCTTCTCTCTTCCCCAGAGGAATAGTGGTCATCACTACTTCCAGATTACCATGGACTGAGATTTTCAAGAATTTAAAGTGAAAAAGTCAGTATGTTGCAGTTTTCTGATCTGAATACCCTTTGAAGAATCTTTTATGGAATTTTTGGAGGTTAGTCACCCAAACAAGGACTTAATGTCTGGCTCAGCTTTTCAGTGGCACTAATTAGCCACAAGTCTCATTGTGTTAACTGAAATTAGAATCATAGGATCATAGAACAGCCCAGGACTGTTCTCTGGGGAAGGGATCATCAGAATTTCATCTGGTCTGACCTTTCATGGGAAAGGCAGCCTAGATGAGATTGTCTAGCTGCATCTTGAAAACCTCCAGCAATGGGGACTCTACCATGCCCCTGGCAAGGTTGTTCTAGTGAATGGTTGCTCCTGCTGTGAAAAATTCTTTCTTGCATTGTAATTAAACATTTCCTGGTGCAACTTGCACTCATGACCTCTTGTCTTCTCCACATAGCTTCTTATGACATTCCTCTTTTGTCTTTGTGACTACCCTTTAAATACAGGGGTACTGTGATAAGGTTTGTCTTGAGCGTTCTCTTTTCCAAGGAGAAAAGAAAGTCAGTCTTGAACCTTCTCCACAAAGAAAAGATCTTACTCTCAATCTGCTCACGGGGTAGGTTCTGCAGCCCTTGGATTATCTTTTTGGCCTTTCTTGGAACTTTCTTCACTCCATCCACTTTTTTTTTTAAGTTGTGGGGATGGTTAATAAATAAATACCTTTGGTTATGAACTTCCGGTTCATAACTTTAAAATTTAAACTGTTTCTTCTTTTTTTTTGCTTTCAATGTATAGTTCTGCCAAGAAATAACGAATTAGAGGTGGTATCTAGTCATATAGGTATGTCCATGAGATGGCTTTATTTACTCCAAGGAGTAATACAAGTCTATAAGCAAATCTATAAATATTATTCTTAAGAAGATGTATCTTTACTGTTTCTTAAGAAGAAGTGCAAGTTATGCATTTCTTAAACTCTCATATGAAAATGATTTTTGTCCTTTTCCTAGTTTTATAATCATTTTGATTTAACAATATTTATTGATATGATATAACTTTTTGGGATTTTATACAATGTTCTAAGTTTTAACCAAGAAATGAGTGCTTATCATCAAACCAAAACAAATATAGTACATGCAGTTGCCTTGAAAATATAACTGTGCAGTAATTGAAAAGATTCCAGCTAAATGAATCTGTAAGAATTTTGATAAGGCAAGAGTCTTAAAGGCAAGGAGAATCTGTTCTGGGGCTGGAGATTTGTTTATGTTCTTTTTCCTCTGATAATGAGTTTACCCATATTCTGACTACTGTTTTGCATTATTGTTTTTCTGCATCTTAGTCTGAATACTGCTATGAATTCAGAAACTAAAAATTCAGAACCTGCAGTAGGATATTGTTTCTAAATGGTTTTGACATATTTTCCTTGAGATTGTTCAGAGCCTCAGTGATGATTAGTGAAAAATGCTGCAAGACTTCTGGGTTTATTAAAGATGAAAGCAATGTGCTAGAAGGAAAAAAAAAGTAGGAGGTCATGTGCGATGACAACCACTAGATATTTGCAAAACTCCTGTTGAGATCAATTTTCCTCATGGATAAAGTGTCTAGGATTTACCCAGCTGCCATAAGATAATGAATATCTCTTATCTTCTTTGATATAAACTTGTCAAAAATCTACTTGCTTCTTGTGGAATAAGTACTATTATCCTTTTCCTTTGCTGCCCTACTGTATCATTGCAAGGTGTACAGCAAGAGAAAAATACTCCTCCTTGATATGTGCTTTTCTCTCTAAAGGCTGGAACCTATGCTGCTGATAGACAACTTGCTAGTAAGCACAGCTACAATAACAAATCTCTATGTGAAATGTCCAGAGATTAGATGAGTCTCCTGATCTCCTCCCAGCCTCCATTTGTCCAAAGACAGAAGACCACTGAAAAGACAGAAAACTGCGTATTTTCCCTTGGTCTTCTTCACAGGACATTGCAGGATTTATAACTTATCCATCCTACACACAGAGACACACAGAGACACAAATACAAACTCTCTCACCAATCCCCCCTCCCCACTCTGTTTTCACAAAATTTTAACCTTCACCACAAATTTTGCATACTACTTTTACTGGTTGCTTGAAGATTTTAAAGGGGGAAAATAAGCTTTATAGTGGGAATTCAGCTACAACTGTAATAGTTGTAGAGCAAAAGTGATTCAAACCTAATTTTATCAAATCATCTCTCACTCATCACCATGGTATTTTTTGCACCTTGTCATATCTGAGCATGATAGCAGTAAAACCATCTACCACTTCTTTTTGGAAAGCTCCTTCCATGTAAATACTGTAAACAATTTAGCAGCTCTTAAAGCATCCTCCCTAAAATATCCTGCTGAAAAAACTGAGATAAGCATATTAACAGTCAGGCCATTAGTGACACCAGTAGTAAAGTTGCCGGGTATCTCCCATTATTAGACATTATTTTTCCTTGCTTAAAACTGTACAAAAATGGGATTTTAGCTAAATTGCAGCACCTGCTGAAATCTGTCTCTGGATGAATATTTTTGTTTGGTTTACCTTCCAAAATACCTTACAAAGAGTTTAATGAGAAAAATACTGTTGCAATGTAAAAACATCTTACTGGGTTTCAGAAGGGCCAACAGATTATAATTCTTGTATCAATCATGGTAGATATTTTTGCTTTAAGAGAAGTGATTACCAGGATATAGAAGACATTTTAAGCAATGTCGGAGTAGACAAGCTTAAGGGAATTTACTGCAAGTACCAAAATAAGATAAAGTAGGTCAGCTTGCTGGAAAACTAGGTTCTGAGCAAATGAAGTAAGAAAACAGTTTGAAAGAGATTTATAATGCAAATTGTCAGATAAAGTAATTTTCTGTGGTACTGCATAAAGCAGGGAAGGAAAGAGTGATAGGAAAAGAAATAAAATTGAAGTTTTTGTATACCTAGCAGTGTTAACAGATAGCAAGATAGCATAATGCTCCGTTGTGGAGGCATAACTATTGCTGTCTCTTTGGCATTTAGTTTGCTGCTACTTCTAAAGGAATTTGAATAATAAACTTACAAGGCTCCTAATGATCTCTTTAAAATATCTTTGTAGAGATTTCTTTAAAAACTGCTGGCCCATGGTATCAGGATCAAATCAGGGATTTATAATATTTTTTGAGCTCTGAACTGGGATTTTTGCTTTGATAAAATCTGATAGAATCGAAATAAATTGTGACACTTTTAAAATGTGTCTTGCACAATCTGAAATACAGAGCAAAAAGCCATCGCAGCTTGTTTTTACAGTGAGGAACAGTCCTACTTGCTACAAACCTGATCTAGGCAGAGGGAAAGGACATGGCTTCGGGAACACTTCTATTAAAAGATCCTGTTCCTATTTTGCATGTGAATAATGTATGTATCAATCACATACTGAATTTCTTTTAAGTCAGGGAAGCATGCTTTATCTGTGCAACCTCAATTCGTTTTCATATAAATATTCATTGTGATGCAGTCTTCAACTTCACACAAACAACTTCCCCAGACTAAGCTGTTTGTTTTGGGGACTCTCTGTTCTTGATGTGAACAGCCAGCAGATCTGTAAAAAAAGTCTTAGCAAGCAATAGGGACTCCTAGAACCTTCTGAATAACTGGGAAATGTGTTTTATTTTAGAAGATCCTTTTAGATTATTGCTTAAACGCAAAAACTAAATTAAGGCTAGAGAACAGAAAACAGATGAACTGAGGCCCATACATAGGACATCATACAAACTTTAACTTTCATTTTAATAGTAAGCAAATTATTCTTTCCATTTCAACTGAGAATCCATGTAAAAAATATACTGAATAATAAAATAATGAAAAAGTGCTGTTTGGAAGGGAACTCTGGGTATTGTAGTTCAAATGTGAATTTTGGAAGCTAATACAAAGAGAGGACAACAATATAAGCAGGAATTGATTACAAAATTTGGCTCATAAAATAATTATTTTCTGCAGTGCATTTTTTGGTGAAAATTGGCAGAATTGTTAAAATCAGAATACTCAATCAAAAAATTAAATTAGGCTACATGAGGATTGACAGTTCCTTCCAAGACTAGCCACTTAACAGGACTGAAATAGCTTACACTAGGGAAAGCAATGAAAATAGGAAAGAATTAATCAGTGCTTATTGTAGAAATCAAAGAGAAAAAACAGGAAAGAGTATTAAATTAAGAGCAGACTTTATAAAAATATGTTGATATGATGTTTAGGTTAAAGATATTGAAGTAGTTTTAAGAGAGGATGAGAAAAATCTTCTTGGATTTTTATGACTAGTGAAATTAATTGTTATTTCTTTTTACTGAGAAATCCATTCGAAGGTGGAAACCCCAGAGCAATTTTTATAATTATAACAGTGATTTCTTAGTCCGGTGTTTTCTAGATCCCCAGGACTAATTTTATTTAATTAACACGGAAGAAACTTTCCCATTCCTTTCTTTCCTTGTCTTACTCTTATTCATTTTTTGATTCATTATCAAGAAAATAAATTTGAAACCTGAATTCTTAGCAGCCTTCCCACATTTCTCAAGACTGACACAGCAGAGAAGTTTAAATACGTTAAGATTTCTCTTTGCTAGGGCAAAGCTATCCCTTTCAAGCAGCTTCATGCTAATCCCAAAATCTAGAGTGACACAAGGTTTCCTCTCCTCAAAAAATGTAAACAGAGAGGATCATCTGCTTTCTTCATCTTGTGCTTTTCTCTCCGTTTAGCCTTCATTCTCTTCTTTGAGTAGAAGTACCAGGCAGATTTCAAGAACACAAAAGTTATATCTGAATTTCACTCTGCTTTACTTGACAGTGTCGGGTAACTGCCATCTGATTTCATTTAAGGTATGTTAAAAAACAGTGCAGTGACAGAGCCTCTCAATTGTATAGCAATGGACTTCTGCTTTCTGTAAATTAGTTTTCCTCTAGTGGTCATTATAAGAAACTTCAGGTCCAACTTGAGATAAATTTAATTAATCATTATTTAGACTGGGTCTTGCAGTAGTAACCTGCAAAAACTTATTCCATTATTCACACATAAATGGCCTTAGTGACGGCCTTAATGTTATTTAAATGCAAATGTAGAATTCAGTTGTTCTTCTCTAAAACAGATCTGGTTTTGTTCTTAGTGCAGAGCGCACAGCTTTCAGCACTGTTCTCTTGTCCAGGATCATGCAGGTCGTGAGGCTGTCAACACACTGAAACCAGGGTGGGAAAGGTGGGTGAAAACTGTGGTACTTGCATGGGCAGGACTCACCATTTTATTTCTTGCATTGTGGCTCTCACAGCTATAGTGTGCTATCACAAGAATTTTCTTTTCTATAATCATCACGTGTGGCCAAGCCAGCATTCAACTGTGAACACTACAAAAAAGCCAAGAGAGTTTCCTGAGATGTTAGTGGAGGTATTGCATGTATCAGTTTCTGGTGAAAAGTATTCTACTTGTCAAACTCATTTATTTTCTTTATTAGTTATTAATATGAGTTGAAAAATAGGTTATGATGATTACCTTATTTTTCCTGATAGCAAGGTAAAATCTGGCTGTTAAAAACACAACTAGGGAGCAAAGGGTCCACCATCTGCTGATCTGCTGCCTGGATTATGTAGGCAGACATGGGCCCTAGGGCTTTTCTGCCGCTCCTGCCTCTAGGATACATTTCTGAAGCTGCCCAGCTACTTGAATGGATAGCATGGATTGGCCAGGCTTATTTGATGTCTCTTCATGGCTGTGCTTGGGCATGATGGCATGATCTGAAGTTCAAACAAGTTTGTAACTCTTCACAGAGTCCTCAGGGGCCAAAGGCGAACTTGGGGCAGGGTCTCATATCTGTGATTGTGGCAGGTGCACCCCCTGCCCCAAACATTTGCTCCCAGCCAATATGTGGCAGCTGCCAGGCCCTGATGCTGGTATTTCTGCCCATACAGCACCACTCAATGTCTGTGGCACATGCACCAGCACCTCCACTTCCTTGCCCTGTCACCACCCAGCAGCAGGAATGGAGAAGGCAGGACCTCTTGGTGGACTGACAGGGTCCCCATGAGAAGCCTCGATCCAGAGCTATTTCTGGGCCATTACTAGCTATGACCATGAGCCTTGACACCATAACCAGGTTATGGAATTATAGAATCATTAAGGTTGGAAGAGCCTTGTACAGTCATCAAATTCAACCATTAACCCAACATTCTCATGTTCACCGCTAAGCCTTGTCCTCACATGCTACATCTACACATTTTTTTAACACTTCCAAGATTGGTGACTCAACTACTTCCTTGGGCAGCCTATTTCAAAGCCTGACCATCCTTTCAGTGAAGGATCTAACCCTCTCCTGGTGCAACTTGGGTCCATACCCTCTTGTCCTATAACTTGTTACATGGGACAAGAAATCTGGCCCCCAGCTTGCTACAACCTTTTGTGTAGCTGTGGAGAGCAATAAGATCTTCACTGAGCCTGCTTTTATTCCAGGTTAAAAACCCTCAGCTCCCTCAGCTGCTCCTCATAAAACTCGTGCTCCAGACCCTTCACCAGCTTCACAGCCCTTCTCTGGACATGCAAATAAGGCCCTGCCAGAAATGCCCTGGATGTGGTTTTCATTGGAGCGGTGGGTCTGTGAGGGGAAGCTCTCACCCGGGATTGGATGCTACCCTGTCGATTTCTCTCAGAGTTCCTAAGGTCAGGGTGACTCCAACAGATTGTAGAGTCTTTGAGATTGTGAGAGTCCTCATTCCTTTAGCCTTAGCAGCCAAAGAAAGAATCTGGAATGCTTCTGATTGTGCTTTCAAGGTTGTTTATTTTTTCTTATCTATAAAATTCTTTCTCTGACCTGCCGAGCTCTGTCCAGAAAGGAAGCCATGGCCATCTGCCCTGGAGCCTTGGGCGGCTTCTACTTTATATGCTCAAAACTACGTGTTTGTTTACAATTTCTTTACCAATTCCTATCATCTATGTTAGACTGTGAATCTCTACTTTAAACCAATAAAAAAGTGCCACCATCACACCAAGACATGGAGGACAAGACAAAGGAGAAGGCTAGGACACACCCTGATTCCTTCATCTTGTACCCCCTTGAACCCATTCTAAAGATCCCAAAATTCTACTTTTCCACCCTGTGTTAGTTCAAATATCACACTACTAAAACCCTTGTGGCTTGTAATTCCTCATCCAGAGTTGGCAGTTGTCCACAGGCCAAAATTGAAGCCACAGGTGTTTTTGACTTCATGTCAGAGTCTCTGAGACCCCTGCCAGGGTCTCGAGACAGCCAGGCGAGCCAGAGGGATGTTCTGCACTCCGACACTACCCAAGGAAACTTCCTGGGATTGAGTGCCCTCACCCATACCATACCCCTCTTTCCTGTGTGTCTGTTTTACTGCTGGATACCCCTGAGCAATTCTTTAACCCTCTGGGTGAGGCAAACTGAATTTCTGGGTACCCTGGAGTGAGAGGCCTCCCCTTGTTTGCAAGTGACTATGCACATGCTTTGGATCATCTTTTTCATGTCCGTGTAGTGATAATATTCCCAACTGGCATACCAAACTGGTAACTTGCTATATATAATTGGTATCCCTCTTGTTTGTTTTGGCATTGGTTTTGATTGAAAAATAAAGTTTGTCTGAGTTATCTGAGGGAAGTTGTTTTTCTGTGCCTCCATGGCAGTGATAGACTTCTTTTTGCAGCTGAAGACACTGTGCATTTGCCAATCACTGTAGTCAACAACTTTGATTGGAATTATGTTGGTCTTTTTGGAACTTGAAACTACAGGCATCAAGAGTTTTAGAAATGTTGATGTTGGAAAAGCACTCTAATTCACTATCTCTTGTGCTTCTGGGAAAAACAGATGGTCATAGACTCCAAAGGAGGTAGTCAGAGATCTTTTGCCTTCTTTCTCCATCATTTTGGGAGCTTGGTGATGCTTGTAGGAAGAGAGCAGCTGATACTATTTCTGTGAGGTTCCAGATCTGTAAGGGAAACTTGATGGCATTGGAAAACTCTGGTTTTTCCTTCTTTTTTATGAAAGACAAACTTATTCTTTTTCCAGTTGTTATATAAAATAGTTTCTCTAGGCTTCATTGAATTATCAATTTTCTTGATCCTGCAAAGAGTTGAGCCTTCAATGAAGAAGAAAAGAAAAGAAAACAGAAATATATGCACGTTCTCAGTACAGGGAACCAAGTACTGCTCGGTTGGATTTTGGATACTGAATGGAGGATACTATCAGAGTCCTTGTCTCCAAACACAGGGCCAAAAGAAGAGGAAGGAAAATAGTACATGGAAAGCAAAGGTGTTCTGGAAGGCTGTGTGGGTACAGTGATTTGGGAGGCTGGAATAGATGTGAAGGCTTTGAAAGCCATAAAATTAGAGTAAGTCTCAAGACTAAAGTTACATTCCTTACCATAAACTTGCAGTGCTTTCATACCTATGGATTGTTTCCATAGTAGGAATTAGGACAGAGCTCAAAATCAGAACTTTAAAAAAATCCTGGGTTTTTTTGGGTTTTTTTCCCCTTTATATTGGGCTATTATAAAGATTGTTGGATATCATTTGAATCCTGATTGTCAAAGCCAGAATCTTCCATTACACCATATCATGTGAGTTTTTTGTTGGGAAAAAAACCCCAAACCAACCAACAAATTCTCTAAAACTGCATCATCCTAACTGACAGTGGCAACTTTCTAAACTGTTAGTAGTGTATGCTTCTTCTAAATAATGCCAGTTTTGAGAAAGGTCTGTGTAGAACGAAGGATGTAGGATTATACATGTGTATTTTTCTGCAGTGGGGTGGTGACTAAAGCTAGCCAAGTGCCAGTCAATGCAAGCTGTGAATGGCAAGGAAAGTAATATCTTTAGAAGGGTGGTATACTCCTACTTGAATTTCCTAGATAGACTGTACTCTTAACTGGAGATTATTCTTTGTCAGAGGCAATGAGTCCCTTTACTTCTAAACTACCAAACTCTCCTTATCTCTCATTTCTTTTGATGCATAAAAAATTACATTATGGAGTGAAAGTGCCATCTGTGAGATAATTTTCAAAAACATCTACAGAATGGCCCTTCATGTTCACACTTTTCTCTCGTTTTGATCACATATCTTATGCAGCATGTTGCACAACACAAATACACAGCCTTTTCCAGAAATATGCCCATGCACACTATGTAAATGTAATGTCATATTGCATTTTTCAGTTGTGCTAGTTAGAATTTAGTCTGTTTAGATGGATTAATGGGCTGCTTAATTTCTCAGCAGGTATCTCTTCTTGACAAGTGTATTTACAAATTAAGTCTTGGGATAACAGGAGATTCTGCATAGGATGTTTCTGAAGCATTATTGAGATATAAGAAAAGAGAAACAGTTTCTTTGAATCTATCACAGTATCTCTAAAATGATGGGGAAGAGGTCAGTTTATCCAGGATCCACTGTTGCTCTGAAATGACTGCTTGTTGTCAGAAATCTGATATGTGTTAATCCTATTAATATATCTGTATAATGTAGCATTGTTGTACTGTGTCCTTTCATCCATGCTTATATGAAATGCAGAAAGTCCACAACAAAGTGTGAATATTTCTCAAGTTCAAGACTAAAAGCACCATGCCACTTGAGGACTAAATATTATTTCATACTGGTTAAATCCAGTACAGAAAATTAAGTTCCTGTTTGCTAACTGTCATTCTTGAACACTTCCAAGTGAATTTTAACATCTCCAGAATAGGTGCTGAATCGATGGGTTGGGTTAAATGTAATAAGGAGGGAGCTGAACCTGAATGGCTGCTGAAGGGTTGATCTGGACCACGAAATCAAGAAGGAGCATTTAGTGCTGGCTTTTCTTTTATGAAGGCTAGTTAGTGGTGTAGAAAGGACATGAGAAGCAGGGTCCAATAGCCAGGCAGAAGCAGCCAGTGGTAGCTGAATTTGAAGGACCAGAGAAAGCTGACAGTCATAGGTGGAGGGGCAAGTATTAGAGGTCTTTTCTGTCAAGCTCTCTTATTGTAAACTTTCTGAACCACACAATTTACTTCATATTGAAAAGCCTCCTCAGGGAAAGGGATGTCTCTGCTAAGCTCTGGGGGTAATTTTGTATTAGTGACATAAAAGAACTCTGTATGATACCTCTAGAGGCACCTTGTGTGGGCATGAATGAGAAGTACAACTAAACATTCCAAGTACAGAGATAGCCTGTGAGGGAACCTAGTTAGAGAAGGCAAAAGCCATCACCCATATCTCATTAGACACAATACGTTATTTTTTGGATGCAGCCTCTGATAAATAAAACTCTACCATCCACCTCTACCAAGGCAAGGTACACAAGACAGTTTTTTCTTCTCTTCTTGTGGACTAAGTTGTTGTGGGGCTGTAGAATGTATGTTCGTGTTCCCGTGTCAGCAAGGTGGCTACTTGTCCTCTGATCACTGCCCTAGAACAAATCTTTTCTCTGGATGTTCACTGCAGATGTACCATGGGTGTGAGTGACCACAGCCTCTGAGGTGCCAAATTCTGCTGGAATAATTAGAAACCTCTGCCTTGCAGCAGTGTCAGATTACAAACCTCTACTTTGGAGTGGTGTTATAACAGGGATGGGATTACTTTTGCCCATTCCTGTACTCAAATAAGACACAGGAAACATGCTCTATATTCTCTGGGCGGTCTTTGATCAGCTTCAGGAAAAATTATTATAGCTTGTAATTTATGCAAAACTTCTGAAGACAATTTCAATGAAGAGTAGAAAACCTGCTAAGAACAAATGTCATTTTGTACACAGCATATTTGTGATAAAAATATGCATATGGCACCTGGGAACACTATGAGAAATTTGGGCCCAATTCTCCATTTGTGCTGTTTGGTGTACCACAAAATGAAAATAGGGATAGTGCTATTTTTCGCCCATTTCTCTTGTTTGCAGCAACTTAGCTCAGCTATTTAGGCATTGTCAGAACACAGTACTATAACACTGTGTTTTTTTTTTATGGTGTGCAAGAAGCAACCATTAACCTGTGATTTAATTTCTTTAAATTCAAACATATGTACAAGGACAAGGCACACCAGCATATACTGCAAAAGGAACCAGAGTTGGATAGCTGCAAGTTTTCTAACCTTTTACATGCAGAAAACTGGTGTCAGAAAATGTGTTTATTTTTATTTCAGAGAGGAAATTAAAAAAAAAAAAAAAAAGAAAAAGGCTCCCTGTTGCGCTTTGGCACTTTGCCTGTCTCAGCTTTGATGGAGCGGCAAGCACCCTGCAGTCTTCCTGGAGCAGCAGCAGGGTTCCAAAGTTGAGGGTATGATCCTACATGGAAAATAACTGCTGGAATTCTGCTGGGGATTGTTTTAGTCTTGCTCTCTTGCCTCTCTGTTCCACCTAGAATGGGAGGTTTGGGTCAGTGAAGCCAAAAAATATGTTTTGGGGTGTGCTGTTTGGCCACCCCCCATGGCTGGCTGTGAGTACTGTTCAGGACATTTCTCTATCCCAGCTTTCTTCCAGCTTGGATTATGTCATCTTTGTTGAATTGTCAACTTACTGGTGTAGGTTTGTCTACTTCAGCTATTGAGGTGCACTACTTAGTGTTATCACAGGGCTAGACTAAGGGATTGTATTGTAACATAATATGCCATATCACAGCATCTTATCTTAGTAATCACTCTGTTACTGCTGTGAAAGAGCAGGGTTAAGTGTGTACGTCATTACCCCTGTTGCTTCTTAATTGAGTGAAAGAATCAATTTCCATTTTTCACATGTGTTTATTTTTTAAAACTCAATGATTGCATGGCGCTCAGCATTTTGATCTGCTTCTGTTTTAAAAGGATGTCTTTTACTTGGTGCTTTGTAGCTTCAGTGATATGGTTATTTAGCTGATACTCTGACCTAACCCCAGATCTAAGAATAGAATGTGCAAATTTACAAAACACTGAGCTTTGTTAACTTAGTGCTCTAAACTGCTCTCAGGTAGGAAACATTCATCTCCAGTATATTGGTGTTCTCTCACTCTCTGATAAAGTATGCTATAAAATAGCAATCATGCTGTAGCAAGCTATGTGAGTGAGAACCAACAACCTACTAGAAACACGTGCAAAATTTAGAACCCACATTTAAAATTAGGTGATTAGCTAATTTGTTTCAGTTATGGAATACCCAGTTTAGCTTGAATTTCATGCTCACATAAATGTCAGGTTCATGATGACAGTCTTCTCTATGAGCTAATTGCAACGTTTTCAGAGTTTCTCGGTGGCGTCCAAGTGATTTAAAAATAGCCTTTAAGATCCAATATCTGCCTTTAGAGGCTTCAATAATGTTATGGGGGATCTAAACAACAAAAGAAGAGAAACTAAACAGGAGCAATATTGGTAGAGTGGACTGGCAGCTGTTATTATTAAAGAATAAATGGGGAGAAGTAATTATTCCAATATACTTGTCTAGTGATATGGCTCAGACAACAGGATTAAACCATACTCCCAAAAGTTTGGTTAAGTTATTGCATACTTAATATTAATATTCTGTGAATGTTACATGTCTTTGAGGATGACCAAATATAGACAAGTAAAAGAAAAATTTGTGGTAAAAGCAAATTCAACTCTTCCTTTCCCTTTGTGGATTTAGGAAAAATATTTGCTATTGAACTCTATGTAAGTTGATAGATTTTTTTATTTACAAAAGTGACTGCAAGTCAGCTTCATCTTTGTACACCTAGGAGAATGCCCCAGTTTTCAAATGCATTATAATGATTCAGATTTCTCCCAGGTATTATAATATAAAATTATCTGTCTGGGTTTGGGCTGTGCAAAACATTTTTGATGCTAGTTTTCTTACTTATGCAAATGAAAACACACCAGTAATTACACCAACTGAAAATATCTGAAATGGAAAAGGTTTAAAACAATTATGATCAGACCTGGAGAAGCCTACTGTTGCTAGCTAAATTAAATCCACACGAGCAGGATGATCAAGTTTTATTAAAAATAATTCAACAACATTGGGTTGTTCTTCTTAGAAGAAAGCAAATAGCTTTCTATGGTTCATTGAATTTTCACTCTTTTAATTTGCCTTTGCAGTCTAGTTAATCTAGAGGAACCTTAGGCTTTTTGCATTTTATTTCTAGTGTTAAAAGAGATAAGGTCCCTTTCTTAGGAAGTTTGTGGACAGATTTCCTGGCATCTGTAGGAAAAAAGGGGAGAAAAGTGGTCAGGAAAGTTGACATATAACAGCTATTATTATTATTAAGAGTAGATCCAGCTACATTTTTTTTAATTATTGTGAAATATTTATAGATTTTTTCCAGTGGAATGATACTTGATATTGGAGAACTTCAGCCCAGTCCAATTCCTTAATTTGTTAAACTGAAAGAGGCACAAAATCAAGGTTTCTCTTTTAAGCGGTAGCATAGTTTTAGGTATTATTGTCCAGTATTAAAATATTGTTTCTAAAATATTTAGCCCTTTTTTTTTCAACTGTGAAATCTCAAAAGTTTTATGACTACTTTTCTTTTCACTTTCATATAAAATATTTGTGAATTTTCACCGTTGTTTCTCCAGTATTTTTACAATGGTCATTTAATAGTGGACCTTAGAGATACATAGAAATCTGTAGCCAGAGAAAACTTTTTCTGTACAAGTAGTTTCTGAAGACAGAGAATATATATGACCTGGAAAGGGAATAAATGTTTATGAGAAGGAAATTTTGTTCTAAAATTTCTAAATGAGAAATTCAAAGAACACAAACCCCCCCCCAAAATTTAATAAAATTAACTACAGCTTAGTGGGTGGATAAGCCAAATCCCAAACGTCTGAATCAGAAAGTTACATGTCTTGGCCCCTTTATAGCACAAGGTGGCAATGTTGGCCTTAGAAAGTGAATTTCTCTTTTGCCTCCAGTCTAAATGCCATACCTAAGCTAGAAGTAACAATGATTTCATATAGAGCTGAGAACTGCTTTTTCATAGAGCTGTCTCACAGGACGGGTGACTTTTCATCAATTTACTTAACTAAAGATGTGAGATTATCAAGAGATGTCTAATGAATTTTTGATCCTGATTCCAGCCCAAGGAATGTCGTAACTTTTATGTCACATACAAAGGCTATAGCTTTTACAAAATTCACAATTTTATCAGAAATACAAAGTCATCTAGGAAGAGATTTTTGAGATTTTTAGCAGCTATTAGTCACACTTTCTATGCATTATAATTTCCAATTAAATCCAGGATTCAATGAGATATAAACATTTTCTCTATGAATTGCTAGCATTCCTTCTAAGAAACTGACAAATAAACAAACAAACAATCTTTATTTTTTCCTTTCCTTCCACACTGTTATGCAGATAAAGCAGACATTTGGATGAAGTCACTACAGTTATTTAACAAAAACTCCCTGTCTGACTGTATTAAAAATTTATCTGTTCTCAAGAAACATTTTGTTTCATTAAACTAAAATAATGCTACCAACGTGATTGAAAATAGCTGAGAAAATAAAATATAAATATAAATCATAAATAAGTAGCAACAATAAAGCAATAACAGTGAGGAAATAGTGTTTGTTATACCTGTTTTGTACTACAGAAATTACAAAAATAGGCAGGGCTAACCAAAACTTCTAGAGATTAATAGACAGAAATATTTTTCCTTATTGCTTAATGTGTGTTGAACTAAGGATGCTACGCTAAAGGGCTGCACATCATTAAAACAAAGCTTTATTGGTGAGAAAGTAATTTCATGGTGTAATTATAATTTTTTTAATGGAAGTAGGCTTCTTACTGAATTTTTAGTTTGACAATATTCTGAATAATGTGTAAAAAACTCATTGCTATGAAAACAAGGAGTCCTGTGGATGAGTAGTTAATGGAGTTATTTTCTCTATTAGAAAATTATATCCTCCATACATAATGAAAAATATTCATTAAATTATCTAATTTGTGTATTAATTTGACATATTTATACCTACTTTCAGAAAACAGAGAGATGGACTATTATTGCTCTATCTTTGGGAATATTCAGTACTGTTTTAAAATAAATCTATTTGTTTTTCTTGAATTTGCTTTGATCGAAGAAGTCTCATTTATTAACATTTTTTTATTTCAAACCCTCAGTAGTCCCTCAGCCAGTTTTACAGCTGCCTGCTCTGTGCTTCTGACTCACACAGAGCAAAGAAAAGGAAGGGGAAGGAAAAGCAATTGACCCTTCCTCTAGCTCCTGGCCCTAGCTGAACATAAAAGCTGCTAGAATTTTGTTTTATAAAAAGAGAAGATGATGCAAAAATCCAGGAAGGCAGTACATGAGTGTGAGGAAAGCAAACAGAGCTAATTCCAAGAGAAGCCCCAGTGGTGTGTAGAGAGGGTGAAGGAGGTTGCCACATCATCTGCAGAGGAAAGGAAGCTCGGGGAGGAGGGAGCACAGAGGGGTCAGCATTGGGAGGGGCTGGTAGGGAAGCCAGAAAAAAGAGAGAAAGAAGCAGAATAATGGGAAGTGGAAAACTGAGCTTATTTGATTGAATTTTTTATTGTTAAGTTGCAATATTGCCAGTGGGATCTGGATATTCATTCAGTGGGGTGTCCTGTTGAGATACTCATGTGGTATAATTTTATGAGGAAAGGGAATGAACCATTTGTGATTTCTGTCATTTACTCTGAGCAGAAAACATAAATATTAGCCTGATAGGTTTTGAAGCTTCTGTTTTATGATATTGTTGCAAAAAACCTCTGAATATATCAATATGAAGACAAATCACCATGAGGCATGGTGCTGGGTTCACGTGGGTTTGGGGGGGGCAGATTTCTACCCTTTTAGCCCACAGAGCTCTGCAGTGAGCAGCATGCTGCCGTGGGAGGTGCTGTGTGTGTCAGGAGATGTGTTAAAAGCAAGGTCTCACAGCTTCATCGGAATTCCATGGCTCTTTTCACAGCACTGGGTCTTAACTCTGTAAATTGGCCAAATGTGTATTTGAATAATTATACTCTGCCTTCTGCAGAACATGTTCCAGGTAGTCTGAACTGGAAATTATTTTTCTGTTTTGTTTTATTGAGTGGGGGTTTCTAAAAGAGCCTTGTAAAAATTAGTTATAAAAAAATCTGTTCTAACTCAGTTCTATCCCTGTTTCATTGATAGGTAAATGACCAGTCTCAGCTTTCTTTTATACCGTTATTGAAGTACTTTTGATGAAACTGTGTTTAATTCTTGTTTTCCTTGTCCTCCTCAAATGCGCAATATTGGAAATCCCCAAGCTGTAGTTTAGGGGCTGTAAAGATTGGTCAAAATCAAAATTAGAAATGCAGTTAGCAATAAAAATGCATTCAAATATGCAATATTCAAGAAAACTGTGAATAAGTGAATAAATGTTATAGACCTACTGTATCACAACGCATGATGGAATCCAGAACTTTGCTTGAGCAGAGACTTCGGGATTTAATCTGTTTTAATTGCTTTCAACAGCATTGTCAACATGTTATGCAGTTTTCATACAAAAAATGCACCTTTGTCCCTTGGAGCTAAGAAAACTTCATTTTAACATGACTGCTATTATGTTTCAGGATATGCCTGAAATAAGTTACAGTAATTTCTGGATACAAAATGCCTTCGACACCATAAGCCTCTCAGGGTTTTCTAGATTTAGAACAATTTCCAAATCGTGTCCACATGTTCTTTTAATTGAGATAACATCTAAGAAAGATGTGTGTAATAAAGTATGCTGAAGTCTGCAATGTCTTTTAGTAGTGTTTTTAGGGCTGAGGACAAGGTTTATAACTAACTAATCTGCAGACTATCTGCACTGCTTATCTGTTGGGGTATCTCTTAGCAAACTGGTGCACTTAGGGGTAAATCCTCCAGCACGACTGCAGTTTGCTCAGGCCACATTATTTCCAGTCTGGTTGGGCTGTGGCTTTCCATGCCTGGTGAGCCATTTTCCTGCATGTCTTTGTGCTGGTATCTGACAGCAGTAGAAAACAGACGCCAGGCAGACAAAAATCCAGCACCATTTCTTGCAAGGCTGTGGTGTTGTCTTCAGGAAAGGAAAATGAATGTGAGCACATCGATCCAGGCTGGCTGCAGGGCAAATAAGAACTTGGAAGCAGAGTTTTGGGAAATATGTTTTTTTAGGTTCCTCCTGGCAGCTACCAGATCAAGTACAGCATAGATGTAGACTGGGAAGTTATAATGCAGCTTTCACAAGAAATAGGATTTTTGCCCACACTTTGAAGTTTTTTCTCACTGTACCATAGAAGCCTCTTGAGAGGTAATGCAACAAATTCTGTTTTCTATTTCCCCTTGTTCTCTTAAATGTTGAAAAATGTGCAGCATTTGCTTGTTGATGCAGTGGTGGTTTGATTTCCAGATAAATAAAGAGTTACTGTGAACTCAGAAGGTATTGTCAAGTCTGGCTTTTCACATGCAACAGCTCCTGGAAATTTAGCCATAGCTGCTTTTGCAATCTCAAAAAATGACTAGACCACTTCTTCAGTCCCTTAAACTTGAACTTTTAGAAGACGAGGGAGCCTCAGAATGTCTAAAAAATTTCTCTATGTTGCCCTTTAAAGATTTGATTTTAACCATTGTATGGTCTACACCTACACCTATCTGCTAGTGAACTCCTGAACTACCTTTGGCAATATGTACAGGTTCTCTACTAAAAGGCTTGGCTTCCTCAACTAAAAGTAAGTAGTAAAAGAGTAAAGCTGAAATTTTACTTAAAAAAATTTTTTTTTGCATGGGACAAAATTACATGATAGCCTAAATGCTTAACAAAAACCAAAAGATTCAATTAAGAAGAATTTTATGAAATTAGTTGAAGTCTAAATAATTGACATAAGTTTCCAGAAACATGTTACTAATAGAAATATTTTCTAAATTTAGGCCATTCTTTTGGATATTTTAATACGGGAATTCTCTTTAGCAGGAAGATTTCAAACTGATACTCAGATCTGCTATGCTTAACTATCAGGGATTGTTCTTTCATTATGTGCCACTGTACAAATGGCAACTGATTTGAGGCTTCAGCTGCTGTTCAGGACAGTCTCCCTAACCACTGGGAGTGCATAAAAGCCATAACTTCTGGTAGTTGTGCTGTAGTGAAAAGAAATAAAAATAGAAGCTATAATAGAGAGAAAAATACACGAACAAGTATGGAAGATGACATATTTAAGGAGGGGTGTGTGTAATTGATTTAGCCAAGGAATATTTTGGAGCACAGCAGCCCCAGTGTTGGAGGCAGCAGACCTTCCTGGGGAGGAGGAGAGTGGATTGGTCTCCTCACTGCCACCCCTGGGCAGCACCCCGAGGCACTGTTCCCCCAGAGCCACATGGGGCAGGCCAGGCAGCACTTGCATCTCCGCTCTCATTTCAACCTGCAGAGGTGCCAGGGTGGAACTGTTGTTTGCAATTTAATTCCTAAGTATAGATAACTTGTGCTTATGAGCTTGTCTTCAAAATCCTGTGAACCTTCCCGTATTTTCCCATGCTGTAAATTCATCTGTGTGACAAACCAGTTTTCATGAAAAATAAAGGCTCTTCATTTGAGAAGTGTTAATGGGGCTTTAACTCTTTTTTTTACCCTCTGTCAATACATTATGCTATCCTCAGGAGAAGGTGTGTTATCACAGAAAGCTTCCCCCCTTTTCCCAGAATGTTGAAAACATTTGCCAAGCATAATTTTGTGGATATCAGCATCACAAGCATGGGTTAAATGGCTAAGAAATAAGCTTTATGTAATTTCTTTTTAGCTCATTGTGTTTGCACAGCACAGGTGGCCTGCAGCTGTGCTAAATCTGATCCTGCAGTGACACGTAGTTCATGCTCAGGCAGCAGGAGCACAGTAAGTCCAGTGCTTTCCAAGAGAGTATGTGGTGTGCAGTCTGAGGTTTTGCTGAACAAATTGCATTTATGGGGTCTGTGCACTATAACCCCAGGCATGTCAGAGTGTGTGGTAACAGGCAGGAGTTACTGGGCTTACCTACTGATCCGATTAGGCTATGAAATGTAAGGAAACCCTAAGAACCCCCTGGACAGGATTTACAAGGCTCCATCCAGGAAAATAATACAAGAAAATCCCCTGGAGGCTACACTGAGAATCACCATGGATCTCTTTGTACTTTCTGTTTCATGCTATTCTGCAATTAGCAGCACCTAAGATTTGATATGCTGATTAAAAGAAATGTGTCCTAGTTACCTGTTCAGGAATCAGAATACAAAAAGAACATCAACTTCCTTATTATGTCTTGTGCTTTTGGAAGGAGCTTTGCTCTGACTGTCAAAGGTGTAGGATGTCAGATGGAATAGTATCCAAGCTTATTTGGCTGAAATGTTACCTTCATGCATATATATGTATTAATGAGGACTTAGTATAACCTTGAAAATGTCAATGGAAAACATGGGGAGAGGACATGCAGAAAATATTTTGTTTCTGATGGATTCATACCTCTAGAGCTTAACTTTTTGGTTGTTCTAAATCCCTGCAAAGCCCATTAGTTTGCATATACTTAGTTCTAAGTTTCTTCCCAGCATCTGAGTGAAGAAAAAGGTTATTTGCTTCAAATTCCATTTTAGGATGTATTTTTTTTTTTTCAACAGCACTGCTTATCAGTGTCTGTACTTCCTTCCTCAGCCACATTTGCCTTGAAATAAGCTTTGAATTAACTCAGAATTTGAAAAGTACCAAAGGAAGTCCTTTGTTTACTACCAAGGCTTGTGTGAATCAGTATGCTGGTGGTCTTTTATGCAGAGACTCAAAAGGGTGTCCCACAAGCAGGCTTTGAACTTGATTCCCATTTTCTTTGCCACTAATTGATATTTCACCTGTAAAATGTACAGGTTATGGTGATTTATGTGACACTCATACAGCAGTTGTACCAGAGGCCATTGACAGAATCAAGGCTCTTTAGTGCAGTACACAGATAAAAGGTAAGGTTTGTCCTTGAGTCTTTATGTGCACTAAAATAATCTCAAGGTGTTCCTGAAGAAGCATGATAACCCTTTGTTTCAGCAAATTAACTCGGAATCTTGGAGCATGTGATTAACTTAATGTAGCTCTGTTGTGTGAGCATTTCTTCTTCTCTCCCTGTACCCTGTGGGACAGTGTTTAATTGCACTGTGTCAAAATATTTTCAAACACATGAGGGTCACTGGTCGTCTTTCCAGCCTTTTGAGCTTATTGTCTTTAAATCCATTGCTGCCACTGGAGCAGTGGGAGCTGGTAGTGCTGGAGCAGGCAGAGCCAGGTGGAATCTGCCAGCAGAATGCAGGAGGATGACAAACCTGACAAACTGGCTCAGCAAATGCTTGCATGTCAAAAGCCAATATCCCCTCTACACAAACCCATTAAGCTGCTTAGGAAATACTGTCAAACTAAATAGTTTCTGGGTTTGTTTTAACCCTGATTGCTTTAACACTGCCCATGGAATCTTTTGCAGTCTACTGGGGTTGTCTCAAACTAGTTGAAGAGGAAGTTTTAACCACATTGCTTTAATTTCTTTGACTTTTTAGGCTAACATTTGCAAATGTGCTTTTGGAATCTTCACACATACACTTGGGAGATCATTTTTCCTAGGAAAATCTTTGGGGGTCAAATGAATTTTCCATGTGAGGATTCTAGTCCCTAGAACCAGCCCAAGAAATAAGAACTGTCAAGCTAAAGAGACTGTACATTTTAAATATTTTTCTCACTTAAAAGGTGAACAAGTGCTACTTCCTGACAGCACCTTGCATGTTGAAGATGTGCTGTCTTTGTTCTGAATTCTTTGAAATTAAATCAGCTGAGCAGTTTCTGGTATGGAAAGGTTTGTTTCAAGCTTCTTGAAAGTTAGTGATAAAAATTTGCTATAAAAGTCATGATGAAGTCTTTGCTCCAGTGAAAAAGGCACTGAGTCTCGATATACAGCAAGAAAAACAAATTTGTGAGATTTGTGGAAACCAGCCTTCAATCACTTGTTCACATCTTTCTCTTGCACCCTGTCATAGAGGTGGCACAATGTACTTCCAAGTTCAGTATTATCTTAGTGGGTAAAATGACAGTAATACATGTCATTTTCCAGCTGTAGAAGCAGATACTTTGACAAAGAGAGAAGCAGATTCTGTACAAGGAATTACTTTTTTCTCTTTTATCTTCCTGAATTTTGTTGTGGTGCCCTGTAAATGGCTAGACAGTTCTTCCATTTTAGTCCTTAGATCCTTACAGTCCTGCTGTGTATCAAATATATATTTCAATGCTTTACACAATATCTTATATACATATCCAGATTCTTCTCAGAGAAGAGAAAGAAATAATAATATTGGGGGACAAAGTTGTCTCGCACAAACACTCAAATTGACCAGATATCTCTTGTTCCAGGATTTTGTATTTCTCTTCATTAAAAATGAAAATAGACAGCTAACTGATAAGGAAACTTCTTCTACAGAGGTTTAAAATTAGGTACAATAAAGTCTTATTCTATGAATTTCAAAAGTGTAATAGGAATTAATTTACTAACATTGACCCTTCCTGGTAAATATCTAAACATCAAGGTAAGGACAAAAACCCCATAATTTAGATGTAAGTTTTGGTGGTGACTGTAACAGAATTTGGGTTTTGCTTTTCCTCATTTCTCCTACTGGAAGATTTCGTTTTGATGAAAAGAACCTACCATTCTCTATTTTGTCTATTTTCATGGATTGCTTAATATCAATTTCCTCTTAGAAAAAATTCTTCTTTACATGATATCTTCTGTCTTTAATATCTATGTGCTCTATTTAACATCCTTCAAACCCCCTTTGTAATTTTGTATTTGTTTCCAGCATTCATTTTTCTGGACTAAGCAAACCAGGCTCTTTTTGTAGGTGTTATTCTGGAGTACCATAATCCCTAATTTCCCTAATGTGCCTTCCAATATTCCAACAGCTATCCTGAAGTTGGATACTTAGTGGATCTGGTGAGCATTTATCTTCTTTTACTGTGTTTGTTCCTGGTGAGGAGCTATTATTTCATAACACAAATGGTTGCCATTATTTAATAAATCTTATTGGATTCTCTGGCTTAATTTCTCAAATCTGTATTTTAATGTCATGTTGCAGTCCTGCCTTATGCTTGCACTAAAGATGAACTTTCTAATGAGTGCATTTAACTAGCTTTAAAAATTTTTTTTTGGCCAGAGTGATTACTGAAAATATGAAATAACCACGTCCAGAAGGCCATTCATAATGTACTCACATTTTAATAGGTTTTGCTTTCAACACAGTTCATTACTCTTTTCCCTTCAATTAATTTCAAATGCATTCCAAGTGCTATTAACTCTTCCATTTTCTATTGTTTTTAGCTCTCCATGCAGACTGAATTTTATCTGTCTTATCAGGTGCAGTTATCTCACTAGTTTTGCGTTATAGTTCACTCTATTTGTCTTTTTTCCATATTTTTATTGCACTTCTTTTCTACCTACATATTACGTCTCATTAGCAGGCCTGCAGTTGAAACCAACCAGCTTTCCTTTCTTTTTCAGTACATTTACTTGAACATTTTAATTCTTTCTAGAGACCTTCATGACTCTTAAGAGGATGATAGCTTGCAACATTGTTATAACTGCAAAAATGGCAAATAAAAAGAGATTACTTGTGAGGCTGCCTGTTGTACAGGGTCAATGAATCTTTTAAACACCATTTGTATGAAATGAAACTTTTATTAGCGTGTTTGTATTTCAACTTCTTTCAATTATTTGTCAAAGAGCTCTCTGAGGCAGGATCATATAATGAATGTATGAACAGATTTTTTTTTAATGGTCTGTATTTTTAAAATTTACTTTTAGTTAAAGCTGTTCTTCATTCCTCTTGGAGGCCATGCCATTATCTAGTGTGTAAAAATGTCTTTTTTACTATTGATGAAAGCACCTGGTGTGCTTTTAAAGTGGTGTCAGGCGTATGAATGCAGCTTTACAACATGATGTTATATTTATGAATAAGCCAAATTATTATCTATAGAATTTTACTGCTGGGCAATTATATTTATATGGTATAAAAATATGTATCACTGCAGCCTGGCTTCTGCTTCCAATTCTCAAAAATGAAATTGCATCAAATGTTGGAAAGAGTTAGACTTTTTTTTTTCTGCCTCCAGTCACTTTCTCCAATGAGTTGGATAAGTACTCTGTAACTGGACTCTTTTGGCTTCTTTTACTATTGAACTAAAGCCAGATCTATGAATTAATTCAGCTTTTACCTCTTTTAAAATGGATGAAATTCCTATGAAAGTCCCTTAAAATAGAATTATTTCATAAATAGCAGATTTAAAGGCAATATAAATACAATTATTTGGATGATTACATCTTTTCTTGGTAAAAGAAAAGAAAATATTTTAAAGTTAATCACTACCTGCCTTTTCCAGTTCTCTATGTAGAGACCATTGTTAATAGTCAATGACACTTGGAAAGACAGCAGAGTTTATTGCTATAAATATCATAGCAATAAAATATAAAAGTTCTTTGAGTAGGCTTGTCATTCATAAGTTGAAACCAATTAAAAAAAGAGGAAAATACCTGCCAGTAAGAATGCTTGACCTGATCATTAATGTGGTAGTCTTTGATTGACCTGACCCGTGCAATAAGACTATTCATGAAAATCACATATGTACTTAAAATATAATGGAATGAAGGAGACTGGAAGGGCATAAATCTTCAAATTGCTTTCAAGGACTGGCGCCTTTGCAATTAAAGCATTTTGGAAGATGCACTAAACCAAAGGATATTGTGCTTATAACTCCTCCATTAACTTGTGAGCATATGGAAATACAGATGAATGAAGTAGTTCTACTGAAATAACTTTGAGATTTTATGACATTTAGATAAAATTTGCTTGTGGTGTCATAACATTCATTCTCTTCTGGAGTGCTCTATCACCTATAATTTGATCACTCTGTATTTTATTTTTAATGGAAGGCAACTAACTATGAAAACTTACATAAAAACAAATTCACTGCAAGGTGACTTGCCAGTCAGGATATAATTGATTGTATACTAGTCCAGTAGTCTTCAAAGGGCTCTTGCGAGCTGCTGTGATGAATTTTAGCTAACATGGTTTTCAGCGCTATAAATTCATACTATTAGATTTTTATTTTGATATCACTGTTTAAGTCAGTGTTAGTCATTCAAAAAAAAAAAAATGTGTATTTCAAGAAAGGTGTTTTGCTTCGACGTAGTATTGGAATTGGAAGTTCTTTAAAAGTCCATTAGCTAAAGCTAAAAGGGCTTACTTCAAAACTTCCAATAAACATGTATCTGATAAAAAAAAACAGATGCAGGACCTACCCCTCCCCAATCAGTAAGTTAAACAAATGATGTTATCCTGCTGAAAATGTTAGCTGCAAGGTACTGCTTAACCATTGATACACTCTTCAGGACAATGTTTTCAAAATCTTATTGAAAAATATATTTCATGCCAATTTAAATTTCTGTCTAGACCAATGATAAGAATTGTGTATGGGCCAAACCAGAAGGGACAGTCAATCCACAGTTCTTGGTCTAGTAAAGGGGGCTTCAGTCTCACAGTCCTGGAATATCAGGCATGGAAGGTGTTAGATTTGCCTCATGAAGGTCTTCTTTCCAATGTGCACTGCCTTCTGCTGCCCTGGATATGGATTTCCTAGTCTGTGGACCGTCTTCCTGTGCTTGGACTACTGAGACAGGTTAAGCAGTTGATGTCTCAACCCTTTCCTTGGTAACCCCTTAGTTACATTTCCCCTGAAACTGTAAGGCTGTTCTTTCCATTTCAATTGCTTTGTCTAGGGCAAATGCACAGGTTGAGGGGTTGAGATGCCAGTGTTGCCTTGGAAAGGCTTTCCCGCCTTTGGACAGCTTCTTGTCAAAAGCATTGCTCCCAATTTTTTTTCTATCCTGATTTCTAATTATTCTTACTTACACTTCACTGAAAAAAATGGTTCTCCTCAAAGACTGTTATTATTCTTTATATATCCTAGTAATTTGCACTCAGAAAACCTAATTGTATCTGGTTTTCCTTGCTATGTTATTCTTTAGTCATATTATGTGAAACTTTCTACTTGATTTTATTTTCAAATGTTAAAAAATTCTATCCTTCACCTTTTAAAAATTTTTGTATTTCTGCACATATTTCTGGGGTTTAAAATGTTTTTTTTAAAAAAAACTTTTATATTTTTTTATTAAAGAGCCATTTAGTTCTGAAAATGATTTTCCAGAGTCAGAAAGAGAGCATGACAGAGAGAGGCAAAGATTAAACGTGTAGATCTCAAGAATCCTTTATACAGAGAAGACTGAACTAATTTTCTCCTTCCTTATTTCATTACAAATTCATGTCTAATTTTCCGGTTGTTGGTTTGTCTAGAATAGTTTGTAGATTTTTTAAATTTCTTTTTTTACCTATTACCTTTGTTTCAGGTAAGGTTATTTCCCCTTGATAATGTTGCATGTATCTATTTACATGTTTCCATGTTAAAATTTTCCTTTGCTTGTTCTACCCTGCACAAAATTTATGTAGACCTCATCTCTCTCATGCACTTTAAGGAAACATGCCAGAAAGTTCTAACTAAAAGTTAATGGTAACTACTTTAAAAACACATGAGAAGACAGAAAAACCTCTGATTCTGTTCAAAATGTGGTGGAGATGATTAGGATCTCAAACAGGAACCCAGTTTCCAGTTGGAGGGTCATCAACATGAGAGCCTGCTGACTGGCCAACCTAAACACGAAGGAGAATTTCAGAAGACAAAAGTAGCGCAAACAATTACTAATAGGAAATTTAAAAAAAAGAAAGAAAGGAAACTAAAGGCATTTTTCCATTGATTTTCATTTATACAGGATTAAGTTCTGTAATTATTGTGTCTCATTTCATCCCCTTTCCTTGCAGTCGATGTTCTTGTGACTTGGGAATCACTCAGATGGTGCCATACTGCTGTTTCATGTGGTGCTTCCCTCGCTGGCCCCATCTTGTACTGTCCTAGATGAAATCAGTCATGTTTCTTGCAAGAACAGCAGGTTTCCACTCTCCTCAGAAGAGAGGCAATATTTTATAAAATAATTGATCCATACAGGGCAAAAATGCTTTTTTTTAATAATGTAATTTTAAGCTTCAGTTATCCCTGCTGTAGTGAGAGGGTTCATTTTACAAGTATGCTGGCTTTGAGAAACTATGTAATTTGGATTTCATTAATTCTAAATATATACTTTTAACCTTTTGTAGAGGTTTTAGTTTGGGATTTAGAGTGAATTGTGCCTAAATTGCATGATATAACTTTAATAAAGGGAAATACAGCCAAGCTACATGACAGTGTCATTAACGCATCCATGACATCCCTGAGAACTGAAAAAGAATCCCCAGGGGATTTCAGAAGTTAGGAATAGAGCTAACTCATTTAAAAGATCTATATCTGTATAACTATGCTTATTTAACTATGGTCTTGAGATCTGGACTGTGTGAAAAGAGATTTTTTTGTTCTTGTAAGTCTAAAAATAACATCAGGTATGAGTGAAAAGTTAGGTTTCTTTAAAACTTTTTCTTTAGTCATCAATAAATGTGTCTAATTCCCTTCTCTCCCTCTTCCAAGCTTTGAGCAATGAAGAAAGTTATTAACTCTTGGGCTAGCAACATTTACATGGAGTAAGGAATATTTTTTATCATGCCGGGATCAATTTCACCCGCAAAAGGTCTAAATGTTGGAAATGTTTCACTTAAAGCTTATTTAGGAGCATAACTTCAACTGTTTTAGCTGGATGAGGGGCTGTTCTAAATAGAACAAGAAAGAGACTCTGCAAGACTCTTTATCAGGGAGTGTAGGGATGTGTCAAGGGGTAGAAGTTTTAGACTGAAAGTGGGTAGATGTAGATTGACTACAATTAAGGGATTCTTCCCTGTGAGGGTTGTGAGGCACGGGAACAGGTTGCCCAGAGAAGCTGTGGATGTCTCATCCCTGGAAATGTTCAAGGCCAGGTTAGATGGAACTCTGAGCTACCTGGTCTAGTGGAAAGTGTCCCTGCCTACAGCAGGGTAGCTAGAATTAGATTACCTTTTGGTCCCTTCCAACTCAAACCATTCCATGGTTCTATGATTCTGTGACTCTATAACTCATGGGATAACACCCACATTCCATTTCAAACTCATTTTTCTATAATTATTAAATTTTTATTATTGACTGGATCTTGTCTAGAAAAATATTTGATCAAAATTGTCAGTTTTCCTTTACTCAGCTTATTTTATATAATACCTCTGCAATTCTATCTAAGATTTGCTTACAGATAACTCCAGACATTCCTCTTTCCTGTAACTATATCTCTGGGTTTCAGAATGCATCTTTAAAAGTCTTTAAACTTGAATGGCTATAAGCTAAATCACTACCTCATCTTTTTTTCCTGTGGATATTAATCTCTTCCCAAAAGATGTGGTGTAAGTTAAACATTCATGGATAAAAGTTCCCTCCATCAGTTTTAGATTGATCTAAATATTCTTACAGTGCGAAATTATTATGAAATAAATTTTTATAGCCCTGCACTTCTGTATTTCAACATTCAAAATTCGAAAGCTTCAACTTTTTGTAATTTCTAGAATAAAAGTTATTAGGAAAGGCTCATTTACTGAATATGTCCTTGTTAAATGTCAGAAAACTGATGTAGAGTCTTTATGAAGTCAATAATTTTTTAAAGGACAGCTTGAGAATAAAATATGGGTTTAAAATGAAAGTGTTTCCTTTGAAAAGGTGACAGATATTGCTTGGTGAATTGCTTGGTGAATATTTTTTGACAGATATATAACTTGGTGAATGTCCTAAAATCTTAGTGAATGCTAACATCCAAATGCCATAATGGGCCAGGACCTATGCAGTAATAGCCCATCTATGTGCATTTTATGCTACAGGCTTGGTTCACTGCTTTGGAAGAATTGAAGGGTGTCTTCAATCTCTCTCTTCTGGACAAAATAGACTGAAAAACTGTGCTGTGCTCTGTAAAACAATATATCATCCATATATACTTAAATATATATGGATGATTTATAGTTTTATATAGTGTATATACTTTTAATATACTTTGGATAGTATTTTACTGGTACATAATGTCACAGATATTATTTAGACAACCATGCCCCTTAAAGATCTGTAAGAAATTTCATAGACTCATAGAATGGTTTGGATTGGAAGGGGCCCTAAAAGCCATATAGTTCCAACCCCCTGCCATGGGCAGCAACACCTTTCACAGGGGCATCTCCCCTAGACCAAGTTGCTCAAAGCCTCATCCAGCCTAGTCTTGAACATTTCCAGGGATGGAGCATCCACAGCTTCTCTGGGCAACCTGTTCCAGTGCCTCACCACCCTCACAGTGAAACATTTATTTGGAATCTCTAATGTAAACCTGCCCTCTTTCAGTTTGAATCCTTTCCCCCTTCTTCTGTCACTACACGCCCTAGTAAGAGTTCCCCCCTGTCTTTCTTGTAGGCTCCCTTCAGGTACTGGAGGGTGGTAAATAGGTCACCCTGAAGCCTTTTCTTCTCCAGTCTGAACATTCCCAATTGTTTCAGCCTTTCCTCACAGGAGAGGTCCTCCAGCCCTCTGATCATTTTGGTGGCCTCCTCTGGACCTTCTCCAACAGGTCAGTGTCCTTTAAGTGCTGGGGACCCCAGAGCTGGATGCAACACTCCAGCTGGGGTCTCACTAGAACAATGTGGAGGGACGGAATCTCCTCCCTCAGATGCTGCTGCTGATTATTTGGAAGTAGCCCAGGACATGTTTGACTTTCTGGGCTACAAGCTCACATGGCTGGCTGATGTCCAGCATCATACTCTTGCCCACCAGCACCCTCAATCCTTCTCAGCAGGGCTGCTCTTGATCTGTTCATCCCCCAGCCTGTATTGATACTGGGGGTTCCCCAACCCCGATAAAGCCACATGCACTGGGTTGGGGAACCTCATGAGATTTCCTTGGGCCAACTTATCGAGCTTGTTCAGGTCCTTTTGGATTCCACCCTGCCCTTCAGGTGTGTCAACTGACTGCTCAGATGGCTGTCATCTGCAAACCTGCTGAGTGCACTTGATCCCTTCCTCTGTCTTCATTTCAAGAGGGATTCGCCAGTTGCCTGGAGTCACACTCTCCAAGTTGCTATTTAACAACAACATCTGCTGTGAGGTTTGTTGCTCATGAGTCCTCCTAGAGCACCTTTGGAAAACAGTGGGGCAAGAGGGTTTGCCACCTGTTGATGTCAAACATTTTCTTATTGAGCTCAAGAGAATTGAATTCATCTATAAACTTTCTGAGATCTTGATTTATTAGAGCCAACACTGAAGATGTTTCGTATTTCTTTACATTCAGCTTCTAATGAACGTTCTGTCAGCTATCAGAAAGTATATTGTTTATTTATTATACTCATCACATTGAGAAACAAACCAGAAGATCTCTTTTTACTTCATGGCACAGTGGAGCACATTCTTCTCACATGCAATTAATATATGAAAAAATACTGCATAAAAATTTACACTCATATTCTAAATGTGAAATCAATGTCTCTACTGTCTTTGGAGAGCAATGGAGCAAATAAAAACAGTGTCTCTGCCATGAATCCTAATGCATTACCAAATGTAAAATAGGTTCACAATTTGGATATTTTCAAACAACAATGACAGTGTCTCCTAAACCAATCTCAATCAATGTCTGCCAGGCAGCCTGGACACAAATACAGTGGTGCTGCTCACTCTCTGCCTGTCCTAGCAACAAGGTGGGAATTCACTTCCCAAGTATATCATCTGGTACCACATTAACTAGTCAGGAAATAGAGACAAAGATTGAGCCAAATCCAATCTGTAGGAAGTCTATTGTTTTTAACATTTTCCAGAATGACTCAGGAAGAATAGTAAAAATCATTGCTTATTTGACAACAGATGTATTACAAGAGATTCTCATCTAATTATTGCTTGATTTGGATTATTCTGTTTTTCTATGTTTTGAGGTCTCATGACTTCAAAAGAAGTTTTTCATGTTCCTGTATTTCTAAAACAAATATTATATACATATACCAGACTTTAGTAGGAAGATTATAGAGGACCTCAGAACAGAACTACCTAAAAACTGGCTTCTGCATATATTTCTTGGCTTAAAATAGGAAGTTAAATATCTTTCATAATACGGAATTAGATTAAAAGACTAGTAGTTTTCCTAAACTGTCTCAGAAAAAGAGAAAGGTATGTTTTTAAGGCTAACCAAAGAAAACCTCCCTAACTGTAAATCTGCCTATTTTCCTGCTGATAGTATATTTTTCAATATTTAAATATTAATGTCCTTTGGCAAGTGCATTAAGACTCAAGTGATAAATCTAAAACATACAGTTGCTTGTCTCAAACATTAAAGTTAGCCTGATGGTCTCCTGAGAACTGGGGATTGACCATATATACATTATTCATCCAAGATGGTTACATGTCATTAAGTCCAGACTCATTTTTATTTCACTTCCTCATATGCTGTAGGCAGCAAGACTAGGTATATATTGACATTTGCAAAGTATTGCAGATCAATATGATACACTTTAAGGTAATTGTCCCTACAGAAGGTGTTCACAAACTTGTGAGAAAAAGCTGCCTTTTATGAAGAGGTTAGTTTCAGCATTTTGCCTGCACATATACTCTCAGTTCTGCCCTTTCTGTGGTAAAATAAGCAACCCTCTTTTCACAGCTCTCTACTTTGAAAGAAGGGATTAAACAATGTTTCTTTATTTCTCTTGTGCATGGTAGCACCTTTGGGCTTTCTGAAATCAGATTGCCCTTCTTATGTAATCAGCTAATCAGTTTGCTACTCTATCAATCTGTTGTATATTTCACCTCGTGCAGCATGTTGTGATGCTAGCATTTTTTTAATAAAAGAAATACATGACTTAGATCTGCTTTCAGAAAAGTAAGTAGGTGACTGGCTTTCTATCAGCATGAGGGGAGGACGACTGGATCGAAATTCTCACAACAGAAAATATATAACACCTCATTTTTATTTCTCCCAGGTACTCTAAATATTCATTTTTCTTTAGAAAAAGAATACTTGTGTTTATAGGACTAGCAATGTCAAGAAAATTCCCCAGGAAAATGTACTGATTTTATTATTTATGAGTTGTAGTATAAGTTCTGCTGGAAGCCTCTGTAAAAATCTGGAACCATGAATACATATTAACAGAGCCTGTTCCACAGAATTAAAAATCTAATGAGACAAAACAGATGGTGTGGAGAATTGGAGGAGTGAGAGATGAAGGTGTTTTTGTAATGTAACCTTCCAGTTGTTTAATAATGGTGGGAATGGAGCTAAAAAATTCAGTCTTGCCACTTCAAAGCAGCAGAATCCACCAAATCCTTCTGCTGGTACCTCTCCACAACTTGACTCGTTAAGTTCAAATGCCTGAATCCTATGGGCATCTTTTTTATTTCTGATTAAAAGCCCTTCAAGAGAAAGGCTATCTGTATTACTTATTTCTGCAGAACACGTTCTGCCTTTCCCTACTGGGCTGTTCACCCATGCAGCAAAAGTTCCTCTATCTGTAACATGTCTCCTAAGAATCACCTGAGTGCTGAAGTGGAGGGGTTAGTGAATAAATTACTTTAGAAATAGTTAAAAAAAAAATCAAACCTGTTTATATATTTTTTCCAATCATAACTCGTGTTGCTGGAAAGCTGCAGCTGAAAACTGTAATAATTATATTTATAGGAAAAGCTTCACAATTTTTGACGATTTTTATTTAGAAATAAATAACTTTACAGGGCTTTTAGAATGGATCTGCGAAGGATCCATTCCTATGTCCTCTCTAGGAAGTGAGTTTGTCCAGTCATCAAAGGGAAATGATGAATAACTAAGCTTTCACAATTATAAGAAGATTAGGTGGGACACTCATGAACACTGATAAATGTGAGGGAATAGAATTCAATGAATGGGCAAGTAATGAGCATCTGAGGTTCTTCTGGTGATATGCAATTGGGCTTATGCATTACACTGTGGACCATTTTCCAGGGTAAAATGTTCATTGGCCTTGAGGCCATAAACTGTGCCCAATTTTCTAAGCCTCTACCATCCATTATGTCATGGGGCTCCTATCATGTGAATAATATTCTAGTTAAATATAATATAAATCATTTTTTAAAGTCCCTGAACACCAATTTACATGACATTGTAAAAGCTCCAAAAGAGCCTCTTTCTGAATCGTTACAGTCAATTGCAGACTTAACTGGTCTAGTAGGGAGCTGAGAATCTGAGAATTAAACTGCTCCCAATTAGGCTGTAAAAAGTATTTTATAAATGAGAAACACACTAGTGATTTGAAGCCAATTTAGAAACAGAGCACTACTGTTTCATATACAGGACTGAGATGGGAGGGCAAAGGGCAATTTCAAGAATACCAATTTTATATTTCATATACTTCTATGTTCAAATAAACCATTATGCTACTTAAAATCCACTATAATGATTGTATTTGAATTGGGTAAGATCATGACAACCCACTTTAGCCACAAATGTCCAAATACACTCAGTACCTGGCTTATTTCTGAGAAAGTACATCCAGACTTAGTCTTTCTCAGGGCCACCCTCTCATTTCCAGTCTTGCTAACACTCTCTGAACTCTAAATTCATATGGAAGATGCCCAAATTATTTCAGTAAATTGTGCCTTCCTGAGTATTTGTTCTGAGTGCCTGTTGCTCATCTGTAAATCAAAAGCCAAAGCCAGCTAAATTGGTTAGGAATGTGCTCAGATATCCGGGATCAAAGGTCTTTGAGACAGCTAGAAGGTCTCTGAGCTCAGAGATGTGCCTTTCTTAAGAGAGATAATGCTGAAGGCCAGGAAAAGTCTCCAGTGATGCAGCTGTTCCTCTGTCTCAGAGCTGATGGCTGGGTCCATGACAGCAAAAAAGGTATGAAAAAGATTCAGCTTAACTAAACTAAGGCTATGGCCTGCAGTCTGCCCTTCATTTAGTAGCAGGAGTGCATTTTCTGTGCTCCTGAACGGATCTCCCTACGTAGTTTTATCCTGAAAAAACCCCATTCTGTGTGCTTCAGGAGGGCTTTGTAACATGATTCAAAGGTTTGTCTTCTTTTGAAAACTTCTTTTCCCATCATTTCCTGTCATCACTAATCTTTTATTTAATAGAGCCAGGAACCTGCTAACACAACATTATGTTTCATAATAGGTCACCTATTACTCAACACTACAGATAAATGGTCTTATTCAGAAAAATAAACAAAAAAAGCACAGCAAAAATGCTGAAATTATCCATCTCCATCAAAAAAGAACATCAAAAGAGCTGCAATTTCCTCCCCTATGGATTAAAAAACATAGACATTGGAAAATTTTCCTTCTGTCTTCTACTCCCTTTTATAGTCTGTATTATCACTTAAATACTCATAACCTTATTCTGCCAGAAGGTAGGCACATTACCAGCCTATTTATGCTGTTGTGCAGGTTGAACTGTTTCTTCTGCCCTTGTGATGGATTTAATTTCTCTGTGTTCCAGACCAAACCTATTTGGAATGACTGCCTCTTGCAGCAGCGACGGCAAAAGACATTAACTTGGCTATTTTTTTGACTGAAGATGGTGTGTATTTTGTGTCTGTATTTCCACAGTGCTTCAGGAGAACAAGAAGATGTTGGCTTTGACAGCCTCAGCTCTGTACTGTAGTCCTTGTTTATGGGAACTCATATAGGCAGCTTTATCCAGGGGCCTGTGCTGCTGCCAGTTTGGGATGTTCTCAAACTGAATTAGGAAGTCACTGAGGAAACAGGCACCCACTGGAACGAAAGGGCTCATGATGATGCTTCATTTGCTTTGATAGTGCATTTGGACAGTTTTATGACCCAGAGAATCACACTGAGAAGTACAGTTAACAAAATGGTCAATTAAATGTGGCTACAGCAAAAGAGTGTTAGAAATGATGAGCATTAGCGTAGTACCCCTGCCCCCTGTGATTTGGAAATTGCTGACCTCCATAACCGTGACAAAAGACTATTTTTCAGCATTACAGGGATGTGTTCCCTGAGTACACACACTCTGTTCTTTAATGCTTGATGTGGTTTGACATCAGCTATGAACAAGTACTTCTCAAATCACTGGAATGTAAAATGAAACAATCATTTTTATCTGCTTTCAACATCTATCACTTATTTTTCATTTATTAATGGTAGTGAGCAAAGATCATAAAACCACACCACCAGAAAACACAGGTGTCTATGGATGAAGACTTAAAAATATTCACATTCTTATCTAGAAAAATATTCAACTTTGCATGTTGGCGGACTTGACTAACATAATAGAATTTAATGATTATCCATTTCAATACTTTTAAAATATAGGGGCTAGTTTTGATTTTTAAATTACTAAAGGTTTATATACACAAAAATTTTAATCAGGTGTCTGTGTCTGATTTCTTTCACTTTTGAAAACTAGGGCTGAGAAATATCTTCCAAGCAGCAGATATAATGATAATTTATTAAAATTCTCAAATTTTATATTAATATCCTGTTTTTTTCACATTGAGCTTAACAATACTGATAAGTAGAATAGAAAGTAAAAATACCAAGTCTGAATTTTCATTGAAATAAAACAAGAGGTTCTGAGATTTAGAGTTGTGTAAAACAGAATTTCTCAAAAGGTTAATACTTTTTTAGTTTACAGTATAGTAGATATTCTGACTTGGCTGTAATGATTTAAGTGATTTGGAGCATAAAGACAAATGCTTTGATGCCACTGAGAGAGGTGCATTAGTAATACCTCTTTATAACTCTGTTGGTTCAGTAGCAGTCTCTGTATTATTGACATCTTCTTGGCAAGACCAGTGCTAATGCAATATATTACAAAAAACCAAACCCTTTTCTGACTTGTCTGCATCAAAGGCAAGCTGAAAGAGGCACCCGTTCAGAGGAAAGGAAAAATGAGGACATGAAATGACCTTGACGTCATTTTTCAAGTCTTCTTCTGGAAGCAGCCACTTTATGAAGGTTTGCCTAGAGGTTCTGTGTATAAAACTGGCTCTGTGTCCCTACAGGGAAGTCCATGGAGGCGCTTATCCATTAGTGTGGCTGTCTACCTTAACAGCAACATCTTTTTCCTGGATTCTAGGACTGAATTAAGGGGACAGGAGAGACTCTACTCTCACCCTCTTAACTCTTAGTCATGACCTACAGAAAACAACAGCCTCTTTTTGTGCAGAGCTTTTCACTATCGCAGCACAAACTACAATCACTTCTTAAGGTTTACACCAAATACTTCTAAATGTGTTTCACTTTCAGAGAATGTAAAAATCAGTTTGGGATGTCAGAGTCACTTGTGAAATATGGTGGCTCTTTAGGGACTTACACATGAAATATTCAACTTGTAACAGAACCATTTAAAATAAATATAAATATGTTTCAGCTGTCAGAAATATTAAACTTTGTCCTGCATTAGTTCTTGTAACAAGAGAGCCCACTAAATGTGAATCAATATTCATTCTGAAGTTGAAGTGTTAACCAAAATATGTTCTTATTCTTATGTTTGTTGACCACAGAATTCCAAAAATGAAAGTGTCACCTATGTGTCAGGGTGCTGTACTTGGGATGTAAAATATTTACTCATGTGATTGTCAGTCTATATGAGCTGCCGTTTAGAGAAAGATTCTTCTGTTGAATTTGTCTCTGGGTTGCAGCCATTCAATCATACCTACCCTGAGAAGGGGAACTCACATGTTTCTGTCAAAGAAAAAGATGAGGCAGAAACTTTTTTTTTTTTTTTTTTTTTTTTTGTAGTATAAGTTCTGCTGGAAGCATCTGTAAAAATCTGGAACCATGAACACATATTAACAGAGCCTGTTCCACAGAATTAAAAACCCTGATGATTTCACTGGATTTTTTCAACCTGTTCCAAGATTTGTCCAAGAAAACATGCAGAAAATTCTTGAGGGCATCTTTTTATATAGATCATGATCCATAACAGTATGTGTCCCTTGGAGTAGGGGGAATTTCTGGAATATTATTCCTGTAGTTTTCTCCTACTAAGTTAACTGGAAGTAATAAAGCTGACCTAAAATCTTCATGGTAAAATATATAAGTGGAAGTACTTTAAAAGTTTATTTATTAAAACAAAAATAAGAATTAGAAACTGTTATCGAAATAAACTTTTGCCATGTCTTTGAAATCAGATGTTATTGTTTCCACATTAAATGTTGAATAGTTCCTTTCCTTTCGACCTTAAAATAAAAGCACCCTTTAAATAAAAGTGGTTTTAAATTGAGCTATCATAGAAAGACATGTATTAAATCGCATTTATTGATCCATTTCCTGAAAATTGGTTGTTTATCCGTGCAGCTGGTCGGTGTATGACAGCTGGAGGCACGGATGAGGCTCAGATAAATGTGTTTAACAAACTGCTCTCGGGCTGTCTCTCCTGCGGGGCCCTGCGGAGCACCAGCAGAGGGTGCGAGCGCCCTGCGCGGGGAGCGCCCGGCTCTGCCCGTGACACGGGCAGGGAATGGCTGTGACACGGAGGGAGCGGAGCGACTGAGGGCCAGGGAAGAGCATCAGACACGAGGGCTCAGCCTCAGCTCGCTGCCCGCTGCCGTGCGCCTGCAGGGGGACGCGTCCTTAGGGCACAGCTGCTGCTTGCGGGGTTTGTATCCAGAGAGCCGCTGTAAGACGGGAGAGGCTGTGTGACCCTGGAGCTTTACGGGTGAATGAGAATAGAAAAAAAAGGCTCGAACTGGTCCAGTTTCTAGGACTTTCTCCCTCTGGAGGCAGTGCCCAGCGGGTGTGTCACCCTGCTGGAAGGACATTTTGACCCGCAGCACTAAAGGAGAGTTCTCCTGCTGGGACAGCCAAAGCTAACACTGATGGGGATGATGGGGAAAGCGTTTCCTACTCAGGAGTCCAGCAGTTTCTCAGTTATTCCTCAGTTTTTTGTTGTTTCATGTACGACAAACAGCCAAGAGAAGCGACGTCCAAGCCCGGAGGCTCCCGGGCGCGCCTGGTCAGCTCCCGGAGCTCCGGGAGCCGCGGTCAGCGGTACCGCGGCATCTGCCCCGGGGTGAGCGTCAGACCTGCCTCCCGGCCTTGCAGGAAACTAACCCAGGCATAGGTTTTCTATTTTTAAACTATTTTGGACTCTTTTTTTTTTTTTAATTTTTTTTTTTTTCCAGTTTGGAGCAGTTTTTGGAGTTTGTGGAGTTTTTTAAAGCTGGAGCAGTTTTTCTACTTTCTAAGCACTTCATTTTTTCATGTCACCCTTCAGCTCTAATTTCTTTCACAAAATAAATATCCAAGTTCACTCTTGCTGGGATTAACGTTGATTAAGCCAGGAATACATCAAGCTGGAAGTCTGAGGGAGAGGCAGGGATAAAGTCATTAGCTTGGGAACAAACTCTAAGCTAGGCAACGGCTTTTGTGTGCCACGTTCTCAAACCCTGTCCTCTCTGAAAGCAGAGCCAATATTCCTTCCTGGCTTTTAATACATTCCATTTATTCACACATTTTTGCAGATTTCACAGAGGAGTTGCTTCATCTCTGGTCTGTAGAAAGAGTTTTTTTCTATTCACTCTTTGACGCCTCAGAACAAGTTTTTTTTTTTGATTAAAGCTTCTCGATTTTAATAATCTAATATTGGAATATATTAATAGAAATGATTTTCTGTAATAAATGTTTTTAAAGCAAAAAATATAAAAACCAATATAGGTACTGATAAATCAGTAAGTAAGAAATGTGTCTCTAATGAAATATTGCTAATCTGTAAATCTAAACCCCATACAAGTGCAAGTCCTTTATGTGGCATGCCTGGAAAGGACCAGCTTTAATCCAGGCAGAAAATAAGCTATTTAAGAACTTTGATTTTAGTGGAGTGGTTAAAATGTTTCTTTAAAAACAATGGGAGAACTCTGGGAAGTGTTTGAAGATGGTTGCAGCAGACATTTTATCTGATGAGAAATCCTGCTGCTTCATTTACTCAATAAATACATGGAAGGAAGGGGTTTTCCTTGTCACTACAAGAAAAGGTCAGAAAAACGAAGGAACTGTGTAATGCAGATTCAGAAATGGCTAGTATTTCCTTTTTAACAAATGAAACAGTTCATTTCATTGTTGAAGTTTCTACATTAAACAAATATTGAATCCAACATAGACTTGATCATGGTCATAGCAACAAAAATAGAAATATTACAACTATACTGTTTCAAAATTCCATCCTGATCATCAAAATGCTGTTGCATACATTGTGGGGGCATTTTTATGTGAATATTGTAAATTTCTTTTTTGGGGGGCACTTAGAAGTTCCCATAAAAAACAAATGTAATCTGAAGTCAAGGTCTGTATGTAAATGGGTGAATAATGAGTTCTCCAGAATTTAAAGGCTTTAAAAGTAGCTGTAAACATAGATTTAAATATTGCAGTAATCTTTTCTCCCTAATGCTGCATTTGCCTCACTATTAGTCCATATCTGCCATCACTTGCTGTTAATTTCGTTGTGATACTTTGTTTGTATTTCTTTGATTGTGACTTTATTTTATTAATGGACCCCTTGCGATGCTCAGGACTTGCAAAGTGATGAGATTCTCCATATTGACAAATACAGACCTCATTATATGCTTTCCACTAAATCACTCCTAATCTTATGCATCTGGAAAATATTTACTGATTGGAGAAGTGTGGGGTAAGACTACATGCATAACTGCCAAAGATATACTATCTTGCATGTGGAAATTATAATGATGATAGTGATGATACACTTATTTTTTCAAATATGTTTTAGGTATATAGGCCTTATTTTACTGCCCATTAAATAACAAAACAAAAAAATTATATGACATAATGACTGCTTATTCAGAACTCTCTAAAGAAATAATTAGATTCACCACAGAGGTTTTTCTAAGCTGAAGCCAGTCATACCTCTCCTGTGGTCCAGACTTGGATGACTGTGTGGCTGTGCACATGTAAACAAAGGTGTTAAACATGCATGAATTTGCTTCATCTTGTCATCACACCATTGACAGATGAATAAACCTATTGGGGGTTGCATTTGAAAAAGTGAAGTACCAATGCAGACATGTAGACTGAGTAGGTGTGTGATGTGTAGTTGTATGAATATTCAATCCTTTTGTATCCTGGCTAAATGAATACATTAACATGAAACCACTCATCTGTACGTAGGTTTTTTAACACCTGTATAAATGTGGTAAGTTCATGCAGCTGTCTAGTTATCGTCCATTTCCATTTATCTGAGGATGTAACTTCCTGACACATGCTCTTCGTCCTTGTAACTCAACTTGTCTGTTACTTTGGGGTAATTTCTCCAATTATTTTAAGATAGGCTTCACTTCTTTTCAACATTTTCCAGTGCTTTTGCTTCCTTCCTTCAGGTCACTCTATGCTTTTGTCTTATTTTGTTAGTGCTCTACCAGCTCTTCATTCCTATCATTTATAGCCTTGATTTCCAATTATGCTTTTTTAAAAGCCATTGAAGCAATGGAAACCTAAAACTAGCCACCGCTTTGTGAAAAAAAAAAAAAAGGTATATTATAAATATTTCTAGAAATCTGTTACTTTTCTGTTAATGTTTCAAAAAGCACATGAAATGACATATTCCTGTATTACATACCAGGAATCCTCGTGGTTAATATTTGAATTTTGGTGAGGATTTGTATACTGAGAGAAAGTACTCTGGCCACAAGGTATATAATTTCTTACTGATAAACTTGGAAAAAATAACAGAAAGAATAGAGAGAGAATGGAAGAGTGATCCATGTGATTTGAATCCCTGAATTTAGAGAAGTCAGACATCTGGAGATATGGAGCTCGGGCTTATGTACAGAAAGAAATTAAGGAATATGGAAGTGGTGGTAAGAGTGGGACCAAAAAATTGATTTTGTGGTGAATCAGAAGTTCCTCGAGCACTGCAAGGGAGAAAGGATTAATGTCATCTTTAGATGCATAGGCAGGTGGATAATGCAGCATTTGGGAAGCTTTTTGACTTGCATTTGGCTTTTAGCATAGCATAACTGGCATCCTATCTCTGGTTTTGATATCCACATTCAAAGGGAGGCTATTAGTAGCAATAGGATTTAGTAAAGAATTGGAAAACAGGCTTTATAATAGCAAGTTTAAGATGAGTCTGCCTATCAAACTGTTCTTTCTCACTGAAAGAAATAAATATTTTAAAAGACAGATAAAAAGGGAAGATTTTGGAAGCTATATGAGAAATAGAAATTTAACAGTGGTCTCTTCTGGCTAGCAGGCCAAATTGCAACAGGATCCAGTAGCAGGAAAAGAAAGCAGTCTAACTTTAACTAGAAAGAAATATTATACACCTTCAGGAGAGTTAAAAAAACTTGAAGTGGCCTAGACTCTGGTTGTACAAGATGAAATTTTATAATTAGCATACCATTACCATGTTGAACAGTATCACTATTTTCTACAGGGTCCCAGAGTTTTGAAGAGTGCTGGGGCATGCCCAGAATACTCTTTTGAAGCTCACACCACTGCCCCTTGGTGGCTGCAGTTGCTTCTGGTCCTTTGAAGCAGCCTGTGCTTGGCAATTTTCCCTTATTCCAACTTCATTTATACCAGTGAAGCTGACAGCTTCTCAGAGGTGGCCATTCTGAGATGACAGCTTGATAAAATTATTAAGAAAGACCTGCCTCCTGTTTTAAAATTAACATGTGCTCCATCTCTGCTTATTTGGATTTCATTACTAGCTTTGTAATTTCCCATTGCTTCTGAAAAGTAAAAATACTTTACAGAAAAAAATAGATTAATTTAGAAAAGGAAGTAATCTCAGAGATATTTTCCATGTAATCCAGAACATTTTCTAAAATTTAATACTTGCTTTGAATGAAACAAGGACTTTATACTAGCTCCTCAACAGTTATTTGGCACAGAGATATGGCTCAGGAGACAGCTCATATATGTGTTACAATTGAGGGCATTAGCTTTTGGGAGTCTCAAGAGGCAGAAACAGTGGGCAATTGAACATGTGGAAATAGAACTCAGAAAAAAAAACAAATAGCAATTGAAGAAATGCATAACGAAAACGTTTTCTTTCCTGATTTCCTATTAAAAAAAATACCCTGCAGTCTGAAGTGCATGGGCATGACTTCACTAGTATTCAAATGACTATAGATTATAGCCAACATTTTACTAATTTTGCACAATTAAATGGCAAAATCCACTAAGTTATGGCAAAACTGTAGAAAACAGTGGCAGTGTCACAGGAGTAAGGTGAAAAATGTGGGTTCTAAAAAGTTTCAGGACTATGGATTCAGGAATTCTTCCCAAAGCCTTCATTGAGGCATATAAGGCATGGAGCATTTATCTTTTTTTGCAGGTTCTCAGCATTAGACGAATAATACAGTGCTCTATGCAGCAAGAGATACTAAGGCTTCTTTTTTTATTTTTGTGACTAGTGAAATAAAGCACCATCTTAAGCATTTCAAAATTTTGACAGACAACTGCAGAATGAGAAAATGTGTTACAATTCACTGTGAAATACTCTTATCCTATCTTTAAGGAAGTATAGTAACAAAGCATGCAAAAAAGGCCTTTTTAATAAATATGTGATGGTATTTCTTGTAGTTAATATATTTGAACATTCACTGGGGATATTCAGAATGTTGAGGATGCTTCCTTAGGAAACATCTGGTGCTAGCTACAACTTGAAGCAGCTCTCTAGAACAGATGGACCAGTGGTGTACAATGATGCCTTTGTTCTCAGTGAGTAAATTTAGGCAGATGAAACAGAGTGAACACAAGGTGAGGTCAGGAAGCAGCATGTCTCAGAAAAGCATCCACTTGCTGGACAGAAAGTTGCTGTTGCAAGATATGGAAGATAAGTAAAAACACATAGAGAAGTGGCCTCCAGTTTTGTACTAATATATGTGTGAACAAAATTATTCCCATGCTGTTCTCATGGATCCCTATCATCTGCTTTGCAGGGGATGATGCATTCTGTCACTGGTTCTCTCCCCACAAATAATCTAGTTCCATCTGTGACCAAAAATGCAGCTACATTTCCACTTCTTTGTGGAACACCTTTGGGCTCACCTCTGTGCTGCAGCCTTGGCATTGTCCATCAGTGGATTTCTCCACCATTCCCACTGGCAGTTTGGCTGTCAGTCTGAGATCAGTGTGACTAAATAGGGCTCTCTATTGAAGCTTAGATCTAGCTAATACACTCCTAGGGCTCTTTGTGTTGTGGTTATGGGCAGAGTTTCATCCCCTCAGGTTTTTTGTGTGGGTCTGTGCAGCATTCTTACTCATTTTTGGTGTTGCAGCCCTTGGCTGGTTTTAAACTTTATGTTAACTTGAGCAAGCCATCAGTCTGGGCCAACTTATAGCTTATGGGGAGATGCAGGGAGGGGTTGTAACTTAGAGGCCTCAGTAGGAAGGAACATTTTAGGTTGTTATTACTACCCCTGCACTTAGCTACTGTCTTCCCCAAGAACATAAAAAAATTGGCTGCAAACCTGTTCAATTTGCTTTTCATAAAAATGTATGTAATTTTGGAAGAGTTTTGAAAGGTGTTGCAGGTTAAAAAGTTGTTGATTGAACTGCTATAATGAGGGTTCAGAAGACAAACAGGTTGTTTTCAAGCAGTGATGAGTGAAAAATCTAGATCTGAGCTTACAGCTGTTACAGACCTTTATTATATTAATGTGCTGAGCAAGCATCAGAGAGAAGAGCTTCTCCAGGAGAGAAGAGACCTCTGTATTTAAGTGTATTGTCCACCCCAAGCATGTGTTGAGTGTATCTAAGATTTCCACTTTCAAAAGGCCAGTTGCTATTGCTTTATTTTATTTTTCTGAAAAAACTGCAACATGGTATATTTCTCAGTGAGCTTTTCATTACCTGGAACTCAAAATCCTTTCAGGGTTTATTGTCTTTTCTTTCCTGCTGTCTAATCCATGGGATCTCATGTAGCATGCTTTTTTTCTAGTTTTTTTGGCAAACAAAAAGAACAGGTGTCTTTTTTATTATTTTCTAAGAGAAACTTTTGTGTTTCTGTACTAAATTGCCTTTGATTTAAGAAGCAAGGGAAAACTTTAGTAGAAATAATAAAATAATATTTTTTTCTTTGGTGGTGTTCTGCAGTGATAATATAGATGTATGTTCTATGAATTTTTTTTTTTTTTTTTTTTTGCTTACAGTATGCATTGTGTTTCTTACAAAAAAGGATTCGGTGAGAATTTTTGATACTTCTGTTTTCATTACCATTGACCACACAGGCAAATTGTCTCATTCTAAAATTAGTAACCAATGAAAACTTCATGGTTTAGCTTTTCAATTGTTCATTCAACAGCTTAGCACCAACTTGAGGTTGCAAATTTAGCAACTGTCTTCTCTAATAATTTTGTTTCTAGTTAGTGAGAAGAATAATAATAAAGAATCTGGTTGCATTTTCACAGAATATAGAGACAAAATTGATGCTATGGTTGTACTGAAGATCTACCAAAGAAGTAGGTTATCCTACAGCTTCCTCTGTTGAGCATTTTTTTGTGTTTTAAAAACATATTTATGGGTAAAACCAAAGCATACTAGTGACATTTAAGGTGGGATTCAGTAATATTTTACTGTACGTGTCTATTACTGAGACTGTTTTCTTGATTTCCAAGGTGAACTGGAAGAAGCTGTCTTAATTTAAGTCACTATTAAAATATCTACTTTTAGTCAAGATGTTATGTCTAGAAGTACCCATCTTTTGAGACGCCCCCCTTTTAATCGTACTGATTGTCTGACATTCTCAACAGCAGAAAAGATATTTTGTGAGATTACTACATTCCTAACTTTGGGGAATTTTTTTTTCATTACATTAAATTTGTGAAGAGGAACAATTTCTTTGCTGTGTACTGGGGTGGGTTCACCATGGCTGTATGTTCCTCCTTGCCACCAAAGCTGCTCTATCATTTCTCTCCTCATCTGGACAGGAGAGGCTAAATATAAGAAAGGCTCATGGATTGACATAAGAATGAGGAGAGATCACTCAGCAACTACTTTCACAGGCAAATCAGATCTTATTTGGGAAAATTAATTAATTAAATTTATAAAAAATCAAATTAGAGTAGAGTAATGAGAAATAAAACTATTGATAAACCTTGACAATTTCCTGGGTAGGGGCCTCCACTATGCTTCCTGCATCGGGTCTCTCTTCAATCATTGTTCACAAAAGCCCTGCAGATAATGTTCTGTTCTCACACAGAAACGCCATAAATATTTAAAAGAAAATTTAAATGTCATTGTGTGATTCTATTCTTTGTTGGTGACAAGAAACTTACAACTTATGTTTAATCAATTTTGGAATTCCCAGGTTCCAGGTGCTCTGTGAAACTCATTTTGCAGCAGTTGTTCCAAGTATTGCATTGCTAAAGTCATTGTGTGTTGAAGTTTCTTATACAGTCATCCTATATTTTTAACTTAATATTTTCTCTTATTATTTTTTTGCATATTATCAGATTACCTGAGAAATAATGCACATCCCAATAGTCCAGAATCACATGGCCTAAGTTTGAAGCCATAAAAATTGCTGTCTCAGTGATTCCATTAGGCACAGCAGCCATTAAGGAATGAAGACTCATTATGCCAAAATTTATTTAAGTGAAAATAATTGCTAGTGATAATAAAAAAGCATCTCCTGTAAGCAACTTTGTTCACCAGCCATGTTCCCTTCTTCTCACAGTAAAATAGAGTGGATCAGAGCACTTGATCTTTAATAATGCTTAGCTAGATGGAGCTACCATTATGGTGTTCAATGAGATGGAAAATACATTCAGGATTTTGTTACTGTTACCACCTCTTTTAATCCATTATATCGCATTCCTTGATTAGGTCATGTTGGCATTTTTAGCTCCCATGGTCTTATTGTTAGAGGTATGGGAATAGTGCTATGGATTGATGATCTTGCATTTTAGAAGGTACTTTATTGCTATCAAAATAAGAAACAGCTTATAGAGTAAACTTCAAGTGTAGCAGAAGGAGGAAAGCTTAAAATCTGACGTTGATTACTGATCCCACATATCCACCAATAATTTTCTACTAAATTAGCTGTTACTATCAAGGTATTTTTCTGATTATGCTATTAACTTGTGGGGTTTCCTCCATTCTCAGGATGGCAGCTGACTTCTGCACGATTTCTGGAAAGCAGCTGTGAGTCTCTGGCTGTGCTGTGTCGTCCTAACCTCAGGATAATTATTAGACTAAGAAAATTTACCATGGTAGTCACAGACCTCAGGTTAGATCATTACTAAATTCAGGCTTCTTCCTAGGGTACATAAAATGCAATTAGTAACCTTTCAGGATCTCAGAACCACTGCTTCTACCTAGACGGTGTATTGCATATCGAAAAATTAGAAAATACCCAGCTGCACTCTTTAACGCATATTTATCTGAATTTTATGTTCCTGCTGTGCAATTTAAGTCATAGAGTTTACATTTGAATATGTAGTTCTCAGCTTCCTGTTTCATCAGATCCTAATAGTGCTAGAACTCTAGGCTTTGATTAATAGCATTAATAAGTGAAACCAGGGATCTTTGGACAAGATGTAAAGAGTCTCAAAATAGAGCTTAGATATTTCAAGTGCATGGTCAGCTAAACATGATTTTTAGATTTCACATGCCTGATATTCAAAGCTAAGGCAAAGGAAATTGTCTACTAAAAATAACTCCATGGTTAATATTGCAGCTGTATTAATGCTGTGTTGCCTGACCAAACCTGATCTACTATTTAAAAAAAATTCCCTATGACTATTTTTATTATTATTTTGTAGGCAGGAATAGGAAAAAAGAGAAATATATTCAGTGAACTGGGAATTTATATGGGGTATCTTTTCTTGTTAGTTTTATTAGATGTTATATGTATTATTGAAAAACTCAAGGGGTCACCTGAAGTGGAATTTTCTGTTCCTTAATATCCTGCTGCAGGGTCCCTGGGCTCTGGCAGGAAAAGGCTTGTCACAGAAGAGACACATTCATTAAAATTTCATATTTTATTGTCCTGAAGGAGCTAAAGACTTTTCCCTTAAACCAAGACCCCTTCATCCCTTCATTGTTTTGGGGCCCGGTGCTGTTTAATATCTAAGAACACTGACAGTGGGACTGGGAGCACCCTCAGCAGGATTGCACAGGACACCAGGTGAGCAATGCAGTGGCTTCACTGGAGGGAAGGGATGCCATCCACTGGGACCTTAACAGGAGTGAAAGGCGGCCCCATGGAATCTCATGAGGGTCAGCAAGGCCAGGTGCAAGGTCCTACACATGGGTCAGGGCAATCTGCAATATCAGTACAGACAGGGGAATAAATGGATTGACTGCATCCCTGTGGAGGAGGACTTGGGGGTACTAGTGAAGGATAAATTGAGCATGCAGTGGCACTGTGAATCTGTGGTCCAGAAACCCATCTATGTCATGGGCTTTATCCAAAGTAGTGTGGCCAGCAGGGCGAGGGAGATGATTCTTTCTGTGTGGTAGGTTGCATGGCAGAGAAGTTCTTTTCCTTGAGTCTTGATGCCAGTCACTTGAGTATGAGTCCCCTGAACTCAAATTCACATTGCACGTTTCTTTTTAAAACTTCTCTACAATTAAAAATAATGTTGATTTACAATTAGTAACTTTACTGCTCTCATGTAGCTTGAATTCCCATTCTCCATTTTAAAAAGTCAATTAAGCTGTCATTTACCACTTCTCAGACAAGATGGCATCAGTTCAATTTTTTCAGGTCTGGGGAATATGCAATAATTGTAATTGCTGGCTGCAAATGTTTACATCAGCTGAAGAGCTATTAGCCTCCTTGAATTGCTGGTAGCAACTTAGTTTCCCTATTGCAGACAATTAATACAGTCTGTTGTCACCCCACAGCAGTATGTGACCCACTTTGAAATTTTTCATGGGCCATTAGGGGCTGTGTTTGTGAAACACAGAGATTGATAGGAGTGAAAATGTTATTTGGAAAGAAAAAAAGAAAATGTGCGTTCATGCAAGGAAAGAGATATCCCAAACTTCTGCAACCCTTGTCTCATTTTCACTAGCTAGAATTAGGACAGTCCAAACAAAAGCTTTAAAATTTCCTCCCTTGGTGTGAGTAGAGGACCCAGGACCATGTGTGATGTATCAGAAATTCTTTTCTCTCAGCTCTTATGCTAACTTCACCAGTGATCATACTTGAATGAAATTTTATTTTGTGAAATACATTGCTTTTTTTTTCCTTTCTATTTTTCTTTTTATTCCTTTTTTTTTTTTTTTTTTTTTTTCCTAGTTGTCTGGACTGGAGCAATTTGCAAATCCTGAAGTAATTCCATAATGATAGGGTAGCCGGTGCTGACAGGATGATGCAGGAGTAAGTTGTGGTCCCACCAACACATGTTTGACTCGTGCAAATATACTGGAGAAAAGAGGGGGAAATCAGACTGGCTTTATTGTTGTTTTCTTCAGCTGCTGTCTGTCACAATGCTGTCCTCTGCAACACCTTGGCATCATCAACTTGCTAAGTGCCACCTTTATTTCCCAGACTCTGGAGTGCTTCTGTTCAGACTATATGGATGACATTTTTATCTGCAGTAGGGCACAAACTAATTTTTTTTCATTCATGCTCCATTTATTGTAAGAACTAGGAGTGTACTGTGATATTTCTTGCTCTTTGATGTTGTTCTGGGGGTAATGGAGGTAATGGGAATATATTGTGGTGTTTTTTAATAGCCATTTCATGACAAGGTTCTAATTCAGAGTTTCTTTTTGAATTAGCTTTACTTTTCTGGGACTTGTTTAAAAGTAACGGATATAAATGTAAAAAAACAATATCCATATTCTTCTGTATCTTATCCTGTCAGGGGCAGGAATAAATCTCTGCTCCTTAGCTCAAATCTTTGATAATAATACAACATAGACATAAAAGTGACTAGATCTCTTACTGCTTTCCTGTCTCTGTCTAGCTTTCCATCTGGAAAAATATTGAATAATTGTCAAAACAGTTGAAAGTCTCCCTTGATTCCCTTCTACAGGTGAAAGAACTTACAGATGAACTTGTCAGACTGAAGTATCCTGGTGCTGCTATCAAATAAATTCATCTGATGCAGCAAAGTGCCAAAGTGTTTTGGCTACACATGGGGAGAAGCTTTTGTATTTTTCTTGTGAGTGTTAAGGGATTATTGGCCCAGGTTTGAGAACCTGGAAAGGAGAATTTCTATATTCTGGATAAATGTCAAAATAGAAGCAAATCTCTATACAACATACTGTAGATTCCTAGTTACTGCTGCTGGCTTCTACTGAAGCTTATTTTATTTCACTATGACCTAGAAATGATTCCAACAATAATCTAATGCCTCCTCCCTGCTCCACACGTGCACCCCGGAACTCAAAGGAAACTGTTTGCTTTCTATGACAGCAGACTGTTTCCCATGCATAGGCTTTATCTAATGATCCTAGATTCTGTGTGGGAAAAATATCCAGTGCAAATAACTTTAAAAATGGACACTTATATTCAGTTAAGAAATTCCTGTTGAATGCTGATGCATTGGATTTACTATATTGTGATTTAGGAGCAGGAATACACTCAGACTTCAGAGGAAAAAACTCATCTACAACTCATCTATGGCACAGGCTCTGCAATCTTTATCCTTAATGCTGATTTGGTTAAGAGTCTGGAAAAGATCAGCACTGAAAAGAAAGACAATATGACTAAACATATTTGCACAAAACTTAACAATTTTCAGTAAGGACGCTACAGCTGTGAAACTTAATTTCTTATTTTTTAGTTGATTTTTTTTGTGTGTATTTTGTTGTACTTATGTTACCACCCAGCAGTATCTAATTAAAACCAGTGCTCACGCAGGAAAAGTATCTCTGATTTCCTTAAAAGGAATTCTGTGTTCTGAGACACCAGACAGTTTTGGAACCACAATTTTTTAATGCAAAATGAGAATTGTAAATAAGCAATTTGTATAAATGAGACAAAACCTTCCAGTCTGAAAAATTAATTTAATAGGAAAGTATTTAAAAATAATTTTTTAAAAATGATATATTGTTCTAAAACTTTCATAAGTGTGAAAATAGTTTAGATGGCTACAATGCAAATTATTAAGATTAATATCTGACTACTTCAGTAGCTGTGAACAGTAGGCATTTTTCCAGGTGGACAATATAGCAGATTTGGTATGTCTCTAATAAAAGGAAGTCATGAATAAATCTGAATAGCAGTTGTGGTAGAAATCTAAAGAGCAGGAAGGATAACTTTATTAATAGTTTGGGTTCACAGTTTAAAAACTTTGTTGGACAAAGTATTTGCTTTCCAATAATGTCCTATGAACTAACAGTGATGATCTCTGTTCATATTTAAGGAAAAAAATCTAGGAGGAAATTCAAAATTATAGAGCATCTTTTTGCCAGATTCTACTATTTCTTTAGAAACAAAGAATTTACCTCCCCATGTCTCCCATCTGGATAAAATTTGGATCAGACAGACAAATAATACTTATTTGTAGCAGTCTTGGTGTTGTGATTATAAAAGCGCTACCAAGTGCCCCACCATTCAAGATTAGACCAAAAAAAAAAAAAAAATCTATTTGTTCTATAATAGGTCAGTTCAAAAGGGATTCTATTGTTCCACTCCCATTTAAAAACCTTTATGCAAGTGATAACACTATACACTCATTGGGCTTAACTGACAGAGTTAGTTTCTTGGCTGCTAATCAAAGGCATATGTATGTAATGAAGATTCTTTTTTCTTTAGGAAGCTGGAATGACATTTGTGCCATATACAATATACTTAGTACCAAATTGTTTTGAATTTCTGTCACCCTTCCCATGCTATGTGGCTTGTTGGCAGAAAACTTAAGCAACGTGGTAAAACAATCATGTTCAATGCCTAGGTACCAAAACTGGAGAAGTGCAGTCCAAATTTCTTATGTTCAAGTATGGAAAAAGTGTGTGGCATCGTATACTCGGGTGTCTTCTAGCAAGATTGTGGTTTGGCTTCTACTTTCTCCTATGGCTGGCTCAGCCTTCTGATTTTAAGATTGTATTTAAAAATAGTTTTTACTATATTTTAATTAGGTTGGTTAAAGATGTTTTTACTTTGTGCTTGAAATTTTAGGTGGGATTTTTTTATAATAGTTTTACATTTGAGTTTCTCAGTATTTATATTAGCTTGCGTACTGTTAAGAATGTTGGTTTCCAAAAGCCAGGCCAAGTTTCCAAAAGTGTTTGATAGTTTCATGTGACACAATTTTTGGGTGACCTATCTGGGATACTTTGGCCTCAGAAGCATTTAGGACCCTTAGCTGTTCTTGAAACCAAGTATTAAGGAAATGTGTTAGACCCAAGTTTGTCAGCTCCCTCTGGATGTCAGAGGGGTTCCTTTAATTTGTTGCTCAACAATAATCTACTTAAAATCCTGTTCCTTGACTGTGTTACAATGATTTCAAGTTTATGAAGCTCCCAAAGATTCAGTTTTATGTCAACAGATCATTTCAGCAGATACAGAAGACTCCTTGTTTGATTTGCTCCTCATCCTTTTGTTTTTCCCTTCATGTGTGCTCATACTCCCCTCCCTGCATATCTACTATAGATCAGTAGACACTGAACTATTAACTGTTACTTAGATTATGGAACAGACACTCACTTTTAAAATTCATTGCCAGAAGAAGTAAGGAATGTGCCAACACTGGGGACTTTTAAATCTAAATTTAGGAGCTACTTATTTCATTCACCATTTTAAAAATATTTGTTTTGGGTCTAGCCTGTGGCTTGGCAGTTGCATGTGGCATGCTTCAGTGTGAGGAAATCAAATCTCAGAAAGACTAAAATTTACTGGATCCACAGAATTCAGTTTGAGAGCTGAATTTGGGTTCTAATTTAGGATCCCCATCTTGCTCCTTTCTTGGATTGCAGAGAGCTCCGACAGTCCTGAGGTCTGGGGACCCTGGAGAAGCCCTGATGAAGCCCTGGAGATGAGCCCTTCACTTAGGGAAGCCACCTTTCTCCTCTGAAGTAAGAAATGCATTTCCAGACTGTGTTAATCCTCATCCGTGGTCAGTTTTCTTGACAGCACATTGAATATTCTTTTGAATTTTCTATTGGGTAGCTTGGACTTGAATATGCAAAAGAAAGGGGAGGGAGAAGAAAGGTGGAAAACTGCCTTCTGGGTAATTCTGAAAAAAACCTTCCTACAGGAACCATCCCACCTTCTTTAGTGTGATCAGCTGCTGTATTAGGAACAATGATCTGTAAAATGGACACTCTAAGATTAAATACAAAGGCTATTTTCATAAGCTATTAGAGGACACACTACAAAGATCACAAAATGACAAAATATTTAATAGATGGTTTTGGGCACAGACAACAGCAGTACTAAACCTATCTCTTCATAAATACTTAATGCTACAAATAGTGATATGTATGACATTAAAAATTCTTTAACATGCAACATGCAATATATCTTAATTAACATTTCATCTAAGTATTGAAATTTTATTACAATTCTGACATACATTCTGTTCTTGTGCTACTGACTTTCCTTTTGAACTTTTTCTCTCCCCTAAACTGTTGGAAGTCAGTTCAATATATTGGGTTATATGCCCTTCATGAGGCTTTGCTGAGCAGTTAGAGTAAGGTGCTGTTATGGCTCTTTGAATCAGTCATATCAGTCCCTCCCATATTTAGCTGCATGGTGAAGATATGCCAGTGATCATGGGCGAGTGGGACAATGGTGTCTGTCTGTCCTGACAGAGGCTGAAATAGCCCGGGAAAGACAAGCAGTTTAGAGTTCAAAATGATGTAATGTTTTTCATATTTTGTACAATGTACAATGTTCAGTTTTGTACAATGTTATTGTAATGTTTAGCACATGCTCTGTGATCGCCTGCATTCACATCAGAGTGTATCACTGGCTAGGAAGGAAGCACATGCTTGTTTTCATTAGGCTTTGAAATGGTTTATTCCCAAGGTGCTGTCATGTTCTAATACAATGAAAAAGTAGTAGTCAGCTCTCCTGGGACACACTGATCTCTTAGGTGAAAGCAGGACATCTGGAAAGGGAACATCTGAACAAGGAGCAGGTGCTGTTTAGCTGATGCAGCAGGATTTTGCTGGTCAATAAAGGCCTTGACACACTTCCCTCCTGGGCTGCTGGTTATGACCTTGCTGCCGGATGCCACCAGATAACGTCACTCTTGGCTCTAGCTGGAGATAAGGGTAAGAAGTCTGTCTGACAAATCCCATGAGGAAGACATGACCAATGAGGTAATTAACAACAGTCCTAAAGAAATACAACCCAAACCAAAAACCTTCAGCAAGGAAAGCATGATTATCACTTTCTTAAATTCATGGTCTGTGAATCTATAGTATGGAATTAATTGCTTGATATTTTTCACCAAGGACATTTTCATGTACTCCTGGAATGATTATTATTTTTTTTTAAAAAACCCACTCTTTAATAGCTGTGGTTTTCTAAAGAGAGTAATATTGCAAATTGAATTGACAGGTCTTGATTCTCTTCCTGAAGTCATCACCCATGTTCTAGAGGGAATTTCTACAGTTTGGCTAAACATTAGACATTAAATATTTAATACAGAAGAGAAGCAATTCAGAAATACTTGGAAACAGTCTTGTACCTTATAGCAATTATGATGTCCCTGAGCTACCCTTAAACAAAGAGCTTTGTTCTTTTAAAGCAATTACCAGAAATTTTTAAAAAAACAAAACCAAGAGGAAAAAAAAAAAAACAAAACAATGCAACACAAGAGCAAACCTAATGCCAGTAAAATTTAAAAGGGCACACTTTTTTCCAGAAGGTTTCTGGTTTAAGCCCTATATGAGTATCTGGTTATCTTACATGTAAGATACATTACAAAACAAATGGCAAGTTTTGAAGCAGTTTTCTTAACTTTTAAAAAATATTTTTTTCTCACATATGAAATAACAAATATACATGAGCATAATTTGTTTGCTCTGAAATAGAAGACATTCAGGTGTTTTTGTTTTGTAAATACACCTAAGGTGAAATTACTGACAGATTTTGGTGCTGCAGAAAAGGAGTGTGTCAATGGAGAGAAACAAAGGGAGAGATTAATTAAAGCTGTTGTCTAAATAGCCGTCACATGACGTTTTCCATTAGGTCAGGAAAGACAGCTGAAGAAGGGGTGTGGGAGTCAAGTGCAGTGAAATCTCTGCTTGAATTTGTTGATATAAATATTTGCAAAAGCAAGACCTTAATGGTTTCGGTATAAAACAGGTTGGGTTTTTTTGCTTATATTACACATCTGATCATTGAAGTTCCAATAGGAAATTAAAATTATTCCGCTTGGCTTGTTTTTTTTTTGATTCAGATATATACATATATACATTTATCCAAACCTTAATGTTTCTCAAATTATATTCTATTCACATTCATCCAAAATGATGTGCTACTGGGAAGCAAAAAGATCAACTCTACTTTTTTCAGGAGTGGGTTGGTTATTATTCAGGTTTACTAAATAGAATTATTCAGTCTGTTTCCATGGCATAAAAGTTACCTGGTTTTGATTGTTTTGGTTCAGGATTGTCTGTGTAATCAAGTGACGTTAATTATGTAGAAACAATAAATTTTGCAGTGTTGACAGTACAATTCTGAATTCCCACCTCACATGCCAACATTATCACCATATTATTATAATTTCCTCATGTTTTCTAACCTGCTTAACCCTCCCTTTCATATATTTGAACATGTGGTAGATATCCAATTATACAACTGTACAATTAACATTTGCTATCAGGCATGCTGATAAAGGGTATGTAGAATCATATAAAGAAAAAAATACAGACAGGAGTGAATAAAAGCCAGTCATAAAACAAAGTGAGACCACACAATTAACTGAAGGGGAAACCTATTTTCTCCTTCACCATTATAATCCCTTGGTCTGAATTTTTTAGAATGGCTCAGTGGATGAAATCTAAACTGATTTTACTTCTTTGAGTTCAGGGAAGAAAATTTGACTAGGGCAGTGACCTTTACCTATAGCATAGACCCAAGTACTTTCTGGGGATTTAGTAAAGGGAAACGGTATTGATTATGACATTTACAGACAGACGTCTCTGTAAGATTTTAATACTGCCAGTCTACCTGTAAGTAGTTACCAAAGTATGATCTGCTTAAAACTGTTTCCATGAGGACAACAGGGTTATTATTGAGCAGACTGCCCTACATCAGGACCAAGGGCTCATTTTATCATTGCAAAATAAGCTGAAAATGGATAGAACTTCAAAAATAAGAGGTATTTCTGAACTCCCTCTTTAGAGGAGGTCTTTGAAATATTACACTATTCATGCTCCAAAAAGTGTGGTAGCTTTATTGGAAAAGCTGAGCTGCAGCACAACTGCTCTCACACTATATAAATGTGTGACTCCACAAGTTGTGTTTGAAACCAAAAGGAAGACAGCCGACCCAAATTAAGAACTTAGCAGCAACTCAAGAGTTTTCCAAAAAGCATTTCAGAGATGTTCACAGAGAACTTTTCCCAGAAATGCTGGCTTATATACCCTTGTTGTGAAGGCCCAACAGTAATGTCCAATAACATGTTTCTGGCACAACTTTAATATATTCCGATTTTGTAATGGTATCCACAGTACATTGCATCTTCATTTTGAAAATCCATTATGCCCACTGGAACAGAGAGTCAGGACAAGTGAAGAATAAGATATTAATGATTTTCCATTATACCTGTAAGTTTACTTTGAAACAAAGCTTGTAAACTTTCACCACTTTTTTACAATAAAAATGAGAACATTTGTTACTTTAAAATTGCCAGGAAAAATGGTAGAGAGCAAGTGCTCTCATCAGTATCAAAACCTGGAGTGTCCACATTTGCAATATTGCTCAGTGCTCATGGCAAGAAACGTGGTACCAAGGCAATGACCTATCAAACCCATAGTTAAGTTTCTCAGGTAGAAGATAATGGATTTCTTTGTTCCCCACTTTGTCCCTCAAGAGAGGAGGTTATTGGTGGGAGAAAAGTCAGGAGGGGACAAAACTGGGGTAGCTGATCCAAACTGACTGAGAGGTTATTTCATGCTAACACCACTCTCAGCAATAAAAACTCAGGGCTTTGGGGGAAGTAGCCATTGCTTTGGGGCTAGCTGAGCATTTGTCTACTTGTGGGAGGTGATGAATGCCTTTGCATTTGTTTTCTCTTCCTTCTATCTTTCATTCACTTGTTGAATAGTCTTTATCTTGTCCCATTAGTTTCTTTGCATCTGCTATTGCTTTTGGCTAGCTGAGCGACTGAAGTATTGCCTAAAAAGCAGGAGTCTTCCTGAAGCCAGCAGTAGCTCTTGTATTTTCTGTCATTATGTAAAGGATGAAATTTGTCAGGAGCATCACATACCCTGAACTGTCAGTTGCTGAAGTGAATAAGACCTTCCAGGTGGCTGGCTGGTTAGGCTATGTATATCTTCCTTTCAGAAATGAATTTGAATATATAGTTTCCCTTCTGCCTTGATAGATATCTCTTCAAGCTAGTTCCACTGTACCCAAGACACATTCCATTTACACAGGCTCTGGAAACATCTTTGCAACTGGAATATCAGGGCAGTTTCTCAGCATGGATTACTGCATGCCCATCATGTTTTTAGTGATCTCACTTCCCCACAGGCCAGAAGTAGGTGCAGCACAGTTCTTTGTTTTGATACTTGTAAAATGCCAGCATATGTCAGGCAATGGCCAGCTCTGTACTTGCTTCATATCCTGTTTGCAGAAGACAATCAGCTGTATTAAAAGCCTACCTCAAATCAGCTGGGGAAGGCAATATTATACAAATTACTATAAAAATCATGCACAATGTGCTAGGATACTGTTCTGCTGGCTTCTTTTCTAATCAAAGCAAATTAAATCTATTTTTTTTAATGTCAATTTGCTGGGCATGACAATTTAGTTAGTATTTTATGGTTTAATTCTTAGAATTAGATTTGATCTCTTTATGACTTTAACATTATTGCTCTCTACAACTTCCTGAAGGGAGATTGTAGACAGGAGGGGGTCGGTCTCTTCCGCCAGGCAGCAACTGACAGAACAAGAGGACACAGTCTCAAGCTACGTCAGGGAAGGTATAAGTTGGATATTAGGAAAAAAATTTTCACCAAAAGAATAATAAAGTACTGGAACTGTCTTCCCAGGGAGGTGGTAGAATCACCATCTCTGGATGTGTTTAAAAAGAGACTGGACTTGGCACTTGGTGCTACAGTCTAGTTGTGGTGTTAGGTGCATAGGTTGGACTTGATGATCTTAGAGGTCTCTTCCAACCTCATTATTCTGTGATTCTGTGATTACACTGAATCACAGTTCTGTCATTTTTTTGACCATTGAGCCTGAGTCTTCTGGTCCTGTTCTACTGCAAACTGCAGAGGCAAACCTCATTACACCACTGTTTTTCAATAAAACATATTTTTAACAGAGTCATTAAAAAAAGCTACTTTTATGGAAAAAGCCATCAAACAGTTTATATGTTGTAAAGAACCAGAAGTATTACATGTTGTCTGCATGTTCCATATATAACTATCTGGCTCTTCAAAAGAAAACACACAGGCACCAATTTTTTATGTTCAAATTACTATGTCTTGTGAATACTAGAAATAATATGTTTTCTAGTAACCTTCTCACTATCACATATTGACCCAGGCATGGTGAGCTCTGATACTTTCACTGTATCTTAAAATCAGACAAAATACCTTATTTAAATTGTATTTTGTCACCAGGTCCTGATTCTGGAAACTACATTCTATTCTGCTCCATGCCTCTCATTAGACAACTTATCCTTTATCTGTTAGTCATAGGTTTTTTGTAGATTATTTTACCAATAGAAGAGTTTTCCAGATACTCTGTAACAGCCTTGTTTCTGGCATTAAGAACATAATCCTTGAAAAAATTGCTCTGCTATGGAACTGAATGAATGGTTTTTGTATGGAAATAAGAACAATTGCCTTAAAAAATTTAATAATTTGTTGTCCAATGTTAGAGGAATTCTGGAAGGCTAAGTATTATTTTATGTTTGAAAAGTGCAAATTTAATTCAACTTGCCAGCAGAGTGTGCAGGATGTCCAAGTTCTTCATTCACCCCTGGATATGATATGTAACAGTAGGAAAATTACAACCTCCAAACCAGAAGTGAACTTGGATTTGAGCTTCAAATTCAAATTTGCCAGTTTTCAGTGTGACTTTGGATAGAAAGCTATGTGCTGACTGACAGAACATCAGCTATGCCTCTTGTTATCACACCCTGCTGCTTCCAGTCAAGACTAGCCCTGATCCATCCATCCAACGCTCCCTGCTGTAACCAGCTAGAAAAAAAATTCCTGTTGTGCTTTCTCTTTGCATGCTTTCCATATCAAATTTTCAATCCTGTCCTGAAACACATCTTATCCTGTTGAATATTGTTCAGGGAGATTTTCTTTTCCATGTACGTGTGAAGGTTATCAGACAACAGAATGCTTTGCCTTCTTCCATGTGATATCCAGGAATGGTCAATCAGTGTTTGGCTAAGAACTATTCCAACTAGCTCACATTCCACCATTAAGTCTGAAACGTTTGCTCTTCAAATTTAATGTTCCACAATTTAACACAAAATAAAAATTGTATTTTATTAACATAGTCTTTGTGAGGTCTGCCTCTGAAATGGCTGACTTCTGTGGGAAAAGCTGAGTTGCTCAACATGTTGTCCCCATCCTTTCAGCTGCATGACTGAAATTGATTTTTCTTCTCATGTAGAGCCCTAGAAACAATACGTTATTATGGTAACATTCAGTTTCTTCTTGTGCCTGTCACTCTGTACTTTGTGGCAAAGGCCAGTTCCTGCATTCTGATTAGTCTGAGAACTTAAATATAAATACTTTTACTATAAAATAGAGGTCATGATAGTCAAATAGTGCAAGGAAAATAGGAAGATAATTACGGTGAATGTCTGCTTGTATAAAACATATGCCAATGATGTAAACATCTCTTGAATTCATACCAAAAATTGCTCCTATTACTTTAACATTAGCATCTGAGTCCTCTAATTTTTAGCAAAATGTTCACGTATCCTTTGAAAGAACTTTCATTAACACCCTTTATAACCATGCATTATTTAACATTTGGAACCAAACTAACCTTTGCAAATGTGCTTGTTACTGTGCTAAAATATAGAACTCAAACAGGTAAAGTTTCAAGAACTTGGCAATGAGGACAATGGTGGGAGTTAGAATGGAAAAATTAGCTCTCCTTGAAACCAATGGTATAATAAAAAATGCTAATGAAGACAATTTAGTTAACAATGGGACACAAAGTTTGGAAGGACATTCATTCCCTTATCTGACTGAGAAAGTTGATATAGTTTTACAAGTACACACTGGTGAGGAGAACTTGCAGTCTGTTCATCCTATTTTATACCAGCTAATATTATGCTGGGACATCTCTTAGTCTTAGTTTAATGAAATAATTTTGCCTCATGAGCATACCAGCCATTTCATACTTAATAGCTTTGAAGAATCTGAAGGATTCAGCATTGTTCACTGATCACAGGATGGGCGCATATTCCGGGACAGCAGACATTTTACAGAACTACTTAATATAATCCTTTGCTATCCATTTTCAAGGCTGAAGAGACCTCATCTTATTTTGCTTAAAACTTGTCCAAATCGCACATTCTTCACCAAACGTTCTACTTCAACTATCCATTATGTGCTTCCTTATAGCAACTGTGACTGGTATTCAAGCAATCGCTATTCTAGTCATAATACTAATTTTAAATGCATCATCTTTATTAGAAACACTTCTTTCATGTGCAATACACTGCATTTATCAACACTGAATTCCACCTGCCTTTTTATTTCCAAACAACTCAGTACAACTCTGCAACTCCTTGAAGCCAGTTTTTAACTATCCTGAATAAGTTTGTAGCAATCAACAGGAAATCACCACTTTTCTATTCATCTACTTGTTCAGGGCATTCAGCAAAACTGAACCCTCAATATAGGAAAATGCATTTGGTAATTGAACACCAAACTATTTTTGGTCAAGAGCATTTATTGTTGAATCTACAACTTATTGGAAGTCAGCCGTTTTTGGAATACAGAGATACAGAGATACAGTAAGCATCACAGGATATACTCAGATCCTTTCCCTTCCTGGATCTTTTGGATTATGGAAGAACTGGAACAGAGTATGTCTGCTGCTCGGGAAATGCACTGAGATTTCTCTTATAGACTTAGATTCTAATTTCATTTCTAATTGGAATGACTCCCAGTACCCTCCAAGGCCTGTCTAAATGACTACAAGGTAAGTCTTTAAAATAATAAACCAAATTAGGGATTTAATAGTCTAAGATGTTAACTGTGAAATGACAGCCATGATATATCCTTAGAGGCATTGCATGGGATATTGTCTGCATCCTAGTGAGAAGGAAATTGCTAAGGTAACTCACTGCATTCCTGGAAGCATTAATGAATACTTAGGCAATTTTGCCTTCAAACTATGGACAAAAGCAATCTTTGATGCAGCCCCTCAACCAGATAATAGTGATATGTGTTTGTGGCTGGAATAGACTGAATAGGTGTCATATCTGAGGAAAGCCACAGAGATTTTAGTTCTTAGTGGGATTTTTCCTTTGTGCAGCATTCTGATTCCAGGCAAGTGTGGGGTTTTATTCTCTTGTAGGCAAGTCTCTTCTATCCCTAGGGGATAATTTGCATGCTAAGTTAGCCAAGTCTGGTCATGCATTCAAGCCAATTTGCATAATCATGTATGCTGTAGGTAAATATGTCTTCCTGTGCTGAATCTGTTCCATAGAGAGTGAGGATCAGTGACACCTCAAAGATCAGAACTCCCAAGTTCCCAGCTCTCAGCCATGTTATGTCACCAAATTGTACACAAATACAAGGAACTCAGGGTTTTGTATCTGACACTGTGCTGAATTTGCAAGAGAGAAGGATGTTTAAATTAGTGTTCTTGTTGGATATGTTTGCAGAGGCAAACAGCAGCACTGGCCCCTTTATCATGTTAGGGTTTGCCCTCTGGAGTGATCACAAAGCAGCCAGCTGGGCTGCTCTTGAATTAAGGTGGACTAGAAGGTGTGATTTAGTAGTGAATATAACTTGTTCCAGAGATCAATGATAATGTTAGGTTGTTTAGAGCTAGTCAAATGTAAAATGCCTGAAATACATATGGAGCAGATCTTGGCTCTGCACCAGGCATTTCACCTCACAGATCTGCTTCTCTTACGCTGTACTGCTTGTTTGTATAGACATACTCCCGCTGCTTAAAGGCATAAAGGAGCTGTTGTGAAACTGGTCTATTGTACTGATCCCTTTCTGGGTTTTGGACTAATTTTGTAGAGAACAGAGAGGAGATAGGTCTGACTTGAACACGAAAAAGTCAAACTGCTTTCTCAACAAAAGGGACTACTTCAGGTACTTACTACAGATGTGGACTAAACCTCCTCTTTGGAGTAGGCAAGCATACTGTAGGTACTATTCCAAATGTCAATGAGTAAGTTTAAAATATAATGCAAAGTTAGTGAAAATCACACCTCTGTTCAGTAACATTCTGCATTGTATCTCTTTCTTCTCTTTTCATTCCCTTTTTTATTATTTACTTTCTGAAATGCATTCAAAATGTATTTTCCAGTTTTGCCTGGAAGGAATGTGCTATATAAGTTTGGTAGTTGGCTCAGTCATACATTTCCTCTGTGGTTTGGTCCTTCATCTGTGAAATGAGAATATTACTTTATAAAGGTGTCTTGAAGATAAATTTAGTTAATTTATTGTGAAACTCTAAGATGTAGAACCCCTGGTTAAATTGTTCCACTCATCTTCTGCCTCTCTAGATTTGATTTTTCTATCATTTTCCCCTCTGTGAATATTTAATAAATGCCTTTTCTGTTTCTCATAATGTAGCATACCCCAATTCAAATAATGTAAAACATTGTTTCTCTTGTTTATTCATTTGTCAGATGGCCTTGTCTATCTTGCACTATTTCCTTCCATGTGGACATTATTCTAGTAAGTTTCTGTTGTTTCTGCTGTCTGCTTGAGTTTCTTTTGTGAAATGACATATTGGACATATCTGACACATTTTCCTTCACTGATCAATGAATTTGAGGAGTAGAGATCATTATAAAATGTGTTAAGAACTGGATTTTCAAGCTGGGGTCCTGTCTGCATCCAAGATTTTTTTTTTTTTTTTCTGATTGCTTCATGGCCTTTAAAATATACAAGTACAGACTTTTTATTGTCTCACTTTTTACTGGGCTCATTGATCTCTTTAGAATCTACTTTGCAGATGCTGAATCAGCAAAACTGGAAGTGCAGGAAACTGATTCTATCTGGAGCTAGTTTTGCCACCAGAGAAATCACAAAGTGCTATTGTGTCTTCTGTCAGTTTGGCAGCTTCAAATCTGCATTCACACTATTTTAGGGCTGGCATCAATATGTTTGCTTAGCTCCCTTCAACAGTACTAAAGAAACTGCAGATTCTCTTTGTGGAAAACAAAAACAAGAGAACACCATAAGCCCTTTCTGTAAGAGGATTCTGTGCAACCAATAGGAAATTAACAAGAAAAAAGCAAGGCGGAGAGAAAAGCAATCCCAAACAGAAAACCTAGCACACTTATTATAAACCTAGTACCTTCCCTGATGTACCAGGACACTGTGTCAAAAGAGGGCTATGGAGACTAAGGATAGAATAAAAATAACTTCTTCACTCTCATATGAGGAGCAGAAATAAAACCAGTGCTTCCCGTATTTAATGTTTAAGACCCCTCTCGATGTTTACGAGGTAACTTAATTTGACTTTTCACACCTATTTTTAAACTATAAAGTTCCCCTTAGTCCCATGGCATTAACAAGGTATGTTGCAAATAAGCAAGGCTAATGGGATGCAAAATTAATCACTGTGTTTGTTAAGCCTCATATTCTCATGTCAACTTTAATACTGCTAGGAAGAAATTTATTTTTTATTCTCTAGAAATAAGAACATTTTAAAAGAAAAGTCAGAAAAAATTAAAGAAAAACATTTTTCTTTAAAATTTTTTTAAATGGAAAAGTAAAAGACATTTACTTCATTGAAAATATTTCATATATTTAGAGCCATATATGTTTACACAGTTCTAAATCTATACTTATTTCACAGCTTTTTAGAATACTTTATGGTTGTGTATCTGCCTTCTATGGTAGATATTTCATGACTTCAGCAGTCCTGTAGAATAAGATATGCAAGTATTTATGCAACAGCTTCCCTTGATGTGCAGTGAGAGCACAACAGTGAATCACTCAACAGTGTATACTTCAGCAATCTGAAGGCTCAAAGCCATAAGTTAGAGAGGATCTGATTGTTGACCCAGATTTTTAAAAAGGATGATTATACTGTACTTGTTGGCTTTTTTTAGTGACTTCTGTCTCTCAAATATTATGTGTCTGACAGCAGAGCTGAACTTTTGGGATTGCCCTATTGCCTACTGGGGTTGCCATGTTTGTTCCAACATCCTGAAAACTAAAAGCTTCATTTTCCAGATGTGCTTTCTGTCAGCCTGAGACATCTTGCAGGGCTTTGGTGACTTCTGTAAGGGACTCAGTTCTCCAAGGGGTGTCCACATTCTGGGCCGATAAAGTCAAGAACATACAGCAGAAAATGACAAGAGGGAATCTTTCAATGAATGTCCCCCTTCTCATCGCTTTTGTCTTTTTTATGTGTCACTGGTAAAATTTGCCTTGTTTGTGTGTTTTTTTGTGCCTTGTTTATCTCCTAGTTGCCTCAATAAATATCGTTCTCCTTAATTTATATTTGTCAACCTTCTGGTTAGCCAGCCTGAACCTCTTATTTGAGCTCTCAAACCAACTCTCTGTCCAAATTCTTGTATTTTTGGAAGATTCTCTATAAGGCTTTAGAGAAAAGAAGCAGCCCTGTATGAAGCCTCTTAGTCTAGGCTGGGATGAACCTGTCCAGAAACTTCTAATTTAGAGGCCGTCTGCACATTAAAGGAAGAACTTAAGACCTTCCTAATTCCTAAAATGAAAGGAGCACCAAAGGAGGGAGAAAAGCTTCTCCCAACTGCTTGTGTGCCTCATTTCCTGAAGTGTGGGCTCAGATGTGAAGGTGGGGGAGCTCTGACAACTTCTTCCAGTGGCCCTGGCTCCAGATTTGGTCATCATCCATCTCAGATGTGAATGAGCGTGACAGGCAGCTTGTGGGAGAAGAAAGGGGTGGATTTTGAAATAGGCTGTTGCAAAACTGCCTCCAGATCTAACCAGACTTGGACCACATTCTGGAAGAGATCTCAAGAGCTGGAAACACTCGACGCATGCTAAGCCTTTGGCAGAGGTTTGCAGAAAACTGACTGCCTCTCCTGCTGCTGGGAAGCCAAAGTATATATTCTGATAAATATCACAAAAGATGAACACCTGCAAACAGGGCAGGGTGTATATGTGTGTTTTCCTTTATCTTCTAAAGGGAAACAAAGTCTTATGGAAGAAAAAGCTTTACTTTGTCAAAATTTTCTCACTACACAGCCATCATTTTCATTTATGTAACCATACAGACACCTCTTACACTTGTGTACCTCTCTCACATTTTAAGAGTTCAGAAAATACTTGGGGGCTACTGAGACTGTGGAAAAATCATAGTGTGAAGTGAAAGCTTTAAATGGTTTGGAATTCTAATCATAAGATGAAAATTCTCTATTTGAGATGTCCAGCTACACAGAGCACATAACTTTTGTTGCATAAATTATCTAGGAAAGAACACCAATGGCATAATACCAAAAAGGATTATGTTGAAAATATATTTATGTTCTGTAACCTGATACACAAACATAACAAAATGATAATTGCAAAGTACTATTCAAAAACTTAATTCAGTTTTCTTTTTTTTTTTTTTTGGTTTTTTTTGTTTTGTTTTGTTTTGTTGCTGGTAGCGTTTTATTTTCCTTCAGTAAAGCATGCTGTAACAACAATAAGCTTTACTTCCAGAAGACTAGTAGACAGGGACTCTGAAATATCTGAAATAGAATATCCTTTGTCTAATAGAATTGAAGTTTGTTACAAGTCCCATGTAATACTACTGATTGAGAAAATGGCCATGGTAAGAGTGCTCAGATGTAATAATTGATCTTGTATATTCTAAATTGGCTTGTGCTTTTCTAGTATTAAATCAGAAATTTCAAATAGATTTTTTAACTATATGAAAGCATAAAAATATTGTTGGGCTAGCTAGGAAGAAATTAGATTCTCAGAGGATGCTTGCTTTCTATAGAAGACAAATCTTTATATAACCTATCCTCTAGAGTGTGAAATGTGACCAGTTTTCCTAAAGAGAAAGATAGAAATAAAAGAATGGAAGGAAGGAAATAATATTGTGCATTGATTACTTTGTGCTTACTTCTTTTTTCAGGCCTTCTCAGACTGTAAAAGTCATAAACAGTACCTTGAAAAATCCCACTGTTATATATGAAAGTAAAACAAAGAGCTCTTTTCCTTACAGTGTTTTCAAATAAAGTTTAAAAGCAATAGGGCTTTTCTACATTGACATTATGAGTTTTGTTTTTAAAGCTGAGTCCCAAAAGAATTGTGAACCTCTCACGGTAGCTTACCTTCCATAAAGCTTTAAATGTTTTTTTCTCAGGTGTGTACTTTCTACTGGCAACTGCTTGTGGTTTAGCAGAGGCACGGTCAGGCATCTGTGAAGCTGTTTGGTTTTCCTTTGCCGAGCTTTTAAAGACATAAGGAATTAACTCTGTTCCACTGCTCATACATCTGCTTTCTAGAAGAACCATGCCTCTGAAATGTCTACTGTTATCTCCTTCATCGTTTCCTAAGAGAAAGATGACATCTTTAATGAATAAATTTCAGTCTTAGTGAAGAATACTTCAGATTCACAAAAAACAATGTAGCTACATGAAGCAGTAAAGTGGGTATAATCCCTACAGGAAAGATCAACATCCACATACAAAAATTAGTACAGTTTAAAGGGTTTTGTTTGTCAATAATATATTTAGTCCTTAATATTTTCCTCTTAAGACATTGGTTACTTTTTTCAAAGTGCATCTCCTATTTCTTCTCATTGCTTTCCATTCCTAGTTTCTCCTGTGATGGACTAGTATATCAGGAAGACCAAACAGACTTTGCTTATCCCTCTGCTGGGAAAATTTAGTGATGCATACATGCAAATAGTTTAATGCAATCTTTGTTAAAGTCCTTTGTTTCAAGCTTTTTCTTTTCAAGTCCTTTAGTTTTTGGGATAAGACCAAACCTCATCCATAAAAAAAAAAAAAAAAAAAAAAAAAAAAAATTCTTGAAACCTGCTGAAGTTTTGGACAACAAAGATAATTTCAGCTAATTTCAGGTTCCTTCAGCTACGATTTCATGTGGCTAACTGAGCTCCCTAATTATTCCCTGCACAGTATGTGTAGGCATTATTCTTGATTGCCACCTGAGAACTATGTACTATTGCTGACATACAACTCTGTTTTGTATACTCACATTATTTCCTATTGGATCAAATAGCAAACACAGAAGTTGATGATTGCACTGTGGATATCTGCTGTAAGCAAAATCTTTTTTTAGAATTTTAGTTGGGAGGCTTTTTCTTTTCTTTACTCACCAGTCATTCAGTTTCACCTGTACATAAATTAGGAAGAAAATGTGTGTTAAACCAGAAATCAAGAAATTTTGTCTGTGCTGAAGGAAACATAACAAAAATATGTATCTTTCTAGAAACAGCTAATTTTCTACAACAGTAAAGTCAAGGCTACACAGCAGCGTAGCCTTTCATGCAAGACATGCTGCATCAATAAAATATCTAATGCAGAATAAACAATGCAGAAAGAATGGAGCATGTTTAATCATTCCTGATTGTGGATGACACAACAAATTCCATGAAGATAATTAGAGAATATATTATTTGATTATTTGTAGTTAGATGGGTTACTGTGGAGAGATAACATTTACAGTATATTTCCATGGCTGATTATTCTGTCCCTGTTTCTTTTTCAATATACTTTTGTTATTTTTGTTAATACTTTCTGCTTTAGATATCTGAATAAGACTTTATTTCAAGTCTTATAGGGAAAATTAAATAAATAAAACATTGTCTTCAGTTTTAAGATGTTACTTCATAAAAATTTTGCTTGGGAATATAAAATATGTTCAAAAGAAATTCTGGCACTTCCTAGATTGAACAACAGAAACACAATAGTTTATGAAAAAGATTTCAAAAAAGAACATGTTAACATTGAAATGTTTCTGCAAATACTTAATAATAAATTTTCTTGGTCAAGTATCTCCTGCATTCAATTTACACTTGTAAACAATGCCACTCCAGCAAATTTGCCTTTTTAAGTGCATGGAGAATCAAGAAACAAAAAACCTCTTCTCCTCATTTACCTTTACACTTTCTGTATACCAGTAATTGTTCTTTACCAGGACCTTCCTTCAATTTCCCTAAGTAACTAGTGGTGTGAAAGACTGTCTGGTCAAAGTGGTCTCTAATTTTAATGGAAGAAGAAAGGTTTGTAGAAGAAGGATTTTCAAAAAACATGAGACACAAGTCACTAGCTCTTCCACTGTATGGGATCCATGTTTTGGTGAATGGTGAATGTTAGCATCATTCCCACTAGACCTTTATTTGACATCTGTCAATGTGTCCGAAAACACCTGCCATCTTACCTGAATATTCTGTTTTTCTCTTTTTCCCTAGGTTGGCTTAAAGTTGAAATGATACACTGTTCTAGGCTGAAAACTTGTAATGTTTTGTGTGTTCATTATTTTTAGGTGAGTAATTTTCTTCTACATTCATTCAAATGTTTATTGAGTTATCTTTTCTAAAATAATTGTCCTCTAAAATTAGCCTTTAGGATCATTTACAATATGAGTAGTAAATGTTCAAGGAGCTAAGACTGAAGAAGGCAAATCATGCTTAAACTCCCACTCCAAGCTGTATGCTGAGTTAAAACCCTCCAAGGAGCTCGTACACATTGTTATCACTTCCCATCCCAGATTTTTCAGTATTTCACAGTAAAGGGATTTACATCACTTTTGCAGAGTGTTAGAGATGAGGCCACAGACATTAAGGAATCTTACACAGCACACTGCTGGGCTGATGAGATTAGCTTGATCTTTGTCATTCCAGATTTGTTTTGCACAGTTCATGGCCATACTTTATGCTCTATTGATAAAACATATGTTTGTTTGTTCTATATCATCATCATGCACTTAAATATTGAGACATTATTGAATGCTTTCAGGTCTGCCCTCAGCGGCCAGTCAAACTGAAAGTCTGATAGCGTAATGATTCAAAACATCAGTATATGCCTATTAATGCAGTTTAAAATGTCCGTGGTAAAACACAGCGAATGGGATTAGATATTTAAACCCTTCTGGGCCCCTTTCGGGCATCGGGCTGGGCTGTGCAGGCCCACGGGCAGCGGCAGCCATGGTAGCTGTGCTCTGCACTTGGTGTCTGTCCAGGGCATCCCTCTCCCTCACCCACAGCCGTCACCCACAGCTGACACTGGAGGTTTTTCAGCTCTTTTCCTCCTTTCTCATTTTCTAATTGTGCCATCAGGTGTGCACATGCAAGGTGTGGGGTGTAAAGCACCCACGGGCCTTTTCAGAGAACGGTGAGGAGAGAGCGGTAAATGGAGGAGCGAGATAAATGAAAAAGTGAGATAAATGTAAAAGGGGAGCTGGGTCTCTCCTGGCTGCAGAGGAGTGTCTGCTCGGGTGCGGGAGCACCTCCTCTGCCTCTGGGGCTGTTTCTAGTGCCTTCCTGCCCCATTCATCTCTCCCAGGCAGTGTTTTGCCCCATGTTCAGCTGTGTTTTCCAGTGGTCTCCATCTGGGCTGTGGGGCTCAGCTGTGTCCTGCATTGTGTCCATTGGGGCCAGCTGGAAAGGCTGTGCGGCAGCCCTGGCTCCCCTCACAGAGGCTGCCCCTGCAGCCCCGGCACCTGGGCACCTCTGCCCAGCACACAGAAAAAAGGACAATAAACTGGTGAACAAAGAGGCCATCACTGTGAACTGTGAGTAAAATGAAAGAAAAACACAGTTCTGTTTCAGCTAACAGACCCTCGAGTCTTTCAGTTCCGTTGTATTGTTAAGCATTGAGATTAAAACCCCCCTGAAATCAAAGGACATAGTTATGGCCCTAAAAGCCCTACAGTGAATGTGCTTTGCAATGATAAGGGTCCTTTCAAGATCTCCCCTTCCCCTCTGCAGAGAAATGATTACTGTCTTTTTATAGCCATGGATCTGTACAGAACTATTTGTTTTGTTTTGTCTGAAGTGATGGCTGAACTACACATGATGGGATAATACCATGTTCTCTGCAGGAATATAGGGCTGGGTGGGTTTTTTGTTTGTTTTGCTTTGTTTTTGGTTTGTTGTTTTTTTTTTTTTTCCCAGCATTGATGCCTGACTACTTAGCAGATCCTATTTATCTTGCTCCTCCAGCAGCTTGGGAGCAAGGGCAGCAAATGGATAACACATTCAGGCAATCTACAATGCTAAGCTTAGAAAGAGTTAGGAAAAGACAAAATCCTATTCCTATAACTATGCCCAAAGTACTCACATAGTGTGCTCTTTGGTGCAGGACTGATTGCAAGAAATGTGAAATGCACTTAACAGTGGCTGGCACTGTTGTATCATTCCCATATTTTTAAATCATCATTCCTGATGCTGTAATATTTAGGGATGGGTGAGTCGGTTAAGACCACATAAGCATCTAACCTAAACATTTGAGGTTTGAAATAGTTTGGTTAGCTTCCCAGCTCCACTCCCAGTTTTCACATGCTCCAGCACTTCCCTGTTGGGACCAATCCAGAAAGGGAAATATCAAAATACCATGAGAGGCTGTTCTCTGAAATTTGGTGGCTCCATGCCAGTGACCTGTTAACCCAGCATCCAGATGAGCCATGGTCAGAGGTAATGCTTCAGTACAATCCACAATGCACACCTTGTTCCATGGCTCTGCCTGATTTTTCTAGTATGCAACTGTTGGAACTTAGAGATGAGGTTTTACTTGGAAAATATTCCTGAAATTGCAAATAGCAAAATGTGTATACTTTACAGTAGGCATGATATTGATTATTGAAGAAAGATCCAAAGTTGAAAAGTAGAGAGAATGAAAGTTTTTACTCAGAATGCAAATATATCCATGTCAGAGAAAACCACTTGATACACCAAGACGAGTAATGTCATCTTCAAAATAAAACTCTTTTTATTAAAGACACATGAGCAAAAACTGAAGCATTTTCCTGACTATTTAGGAGACCTGCACAACTGATAGAACAAAACAAAAGATGACTTAGAGGCTGTTTCCCAATAAATCCCAATGAAAAACACCCATAAATTATCATTGAAACAAAAAGAATTCCCAGAAGAAATTCTTATTTTATAGGTTAAAAAGCAGAACATGCCTGAAGTATCTTACTTAGTCCTGGATTTAGAATAAGTAAGATTAAACACTAGTCATAATTTAGTACTTTCTCACCAAACATCTATATCTTTGTATCTCTATCTCTGTATAAGTATTACATGAAAATTTATTATTTCTATTAAATATTAAAATAGAAATAGGAGAACATCAACTGCTCAATAAAATTCTATATAATTTTAAAGAACAAATTATGAACTTCTCACAGTTTTGGTGCTTTTGGGACATCACATAGGGGTTTGTTGATGCTTTTGGTTTCCTTCTTTTTTTTTTTCTGTTTGGTAGAACTGTGCTAGTAAAGGGTTGTATCAATGAACTACTTTAGGACAGATGTGATCTTAGACCTAATGAATCCCTTTCTTCTGGACTTTGAAAGTTTTTAGGCTTTTCCTCAGCAGAAAGTCTCTAGATCTCCTGGTGAAGTTATGTGTCTTTGTAATCCTGATTTTTTGTGTGATATTGCTGTTAATCAACTAGGCTAAGTATAACAAAAATTCTGTGTAACACTTGTAATATCTACATCCCAGAGCAAACACTAGCAGCTTCCTAGGAGAGGGGTGAAGGTGAGAACCTGTAGGATCTAATACCATTTTCATTAACTAAGAGCAAGACATGCTCCCAGAGCATTTAAGAGAGGTGACTCACTCTTGTCACTTGTGCTGTCTCCTCGTCTATAGGCTTGTTCATTTACTTAGAAATTTGCTTTTGTTTTCTCTAAAATATATGTCTTGCTTTGTTAGAGAGGATACATGTTCATAAAAAACACACTTTGTGTGTGGATGAAAGGTTTGGGCTGGTCGTCAGTTCTGTTATTAAATTGAATCTCTTGCTACTCTGTAGCAATGCAGGATGGTGAATTATCACACCTCAGTTCTCCAGAAACAAAGTAGGAATCCAGAGTGTGTCTTCAAGTGGCGTGGTGAGTGGGAGAGGGAAAATGGAGAAGATGAGCTATGTACCCTTGACTTACATACACCTCAGGACAGAAAAGAGTGTTTTTAAAAGTCTGAGGCTTAAAAACTGAAAAGCATTCTTTTGTTTCCATCGAAAATTCAAAGCAGAACTTAGAAATCCTGATGTGATTTTTAATATGGTCCAAGGATGATATTTGCTAACCACACTGGTCTAAAATTGGACATTTAAATGCATGAATAAGTAACAGATTTAAGCTGAAGTGGTAAGTACTCATCACTTGCAAGAGTCAGTCCTTTTGGAAAGATCATAGATGGAAGATGTTGATACTCAGCATGCAGAAAAAATGTAATTCAGAACAGGTCTAACTTGGGTTCAAATTTCATCCTTGTTTTTTTATCCTGTCTCCAGGAATCTGCTCTCCTGTGGGTGGAGATTGCTATGATTACTTTCTACTTTTTTTAAAAATGAATCTTCTTTCATAACTGAGAACTCATTATGTCTGGACACTCTGTTTATGCTTTCTAGTCCCTCTGAAACTAAATATGCAGCTGGAGGTGAAAGCCAAAATGCAAACTGTCTTAATACTTGTTTATATTTTCTTTTCCTTTTATCTGTTCTTTCTACCTCCATCTTCTTTACTAAGGTTTACAAATCCTTATATGAGTTCATCTTTCAGGCGTTATGCTTGTTCCTGTTCAACAGGAGCTCATTAGATCTGAACACATTTGATCTGAAGTCTAAAGGTATTGAAAAAGGTTGTTGTTTGCTGTAAAAAATAAATAAATATTGAGGCTGTGGTTTTAGGATTTTCATTACTTTCTGGGGGTACACACTGGGAGCAGATGTGAATGGGCAGTCAGCCAGGTCTTGTCATCCGAGACATGGCACATGGGCACATTTTGGTATAAACTCTTTTAAATGTCAAATCATTCTGGCAGCAAACCAGGTTGACTCATGCTACAAAATGACTTTTTAAAAGGACTCTTCTCCATTACAAAGCTATACTATTGTTGTGGGTGAATCCTGACAGTGCCACACAACCACTTTCTCAACCCCCTCACCCCTGCAGAAGAGTGAAGGAAGAGAAAAGGAACGACAAAAGCAGGAAAACTCATGGATCAGGATAAAAATTGCTATGTAAGTAAAGGAGAAGTGGAAGAAAAGAGAAAGAAAAGAAAACGAGTGATACAAATGTAATAATGCAATGTGTTTAGACTGCTACCCAGATGAAGTATTGCTCACCTACCAAAATTCCACTCTTCTCTATTTTATTGCTGAGCATGATGTCATCAGTTGTGGTAAGCTGTGTCCTGGCTGTGTCCCCTCCCAGCCTCTTGGGCATCCCAAGCCTACTTGCAGGTGTGGAGGTGTGAGAAACAGAGAAAGCCTTGACACTGTCCAGAAAAAGCCAAAACACTGATTTTGATCACAAATTCAAAAAGCAGCACTATATTAGTGACTATGAAGAAAATTAACTCTGTCCCAGCAAGGATCAGGACAGTTGTTTTTCACATTTCTACAAACTATAAATGTCTCCTTTGCTATTTACTTGAGAAATGGCACATAGGGCCATTTCAGACCTCAGCACTTTTAGTGTTATTTCTAAGCTTGACTGATTCTAAAGACTGGTATTTCTACTTTTCTACCCCAGGGTAAAATTCTGTGAAGACTATAAATTTCTTGTTGATTTCCTGATACCTTTTTTTTTTTTTCCCAGAAAAGTTGTCTACTGCTACTGAAATGAAATTATTCAACATATAATACTATGTAACATATATTGCCTCATTTATGAGGGTTCAGAGATGTCTCAGGCATCCAGTGGAGTGCAACCAAGGCTTCATAATGGGTTCCCATAGTGAATATGTCATTAATCAAGACAAGATGTCTGTATACTAGTAGTTTAGGTGTCACAGGAAAGGTAGATTATAGATTTAAAAAAAAAGGTTTCCCAGAGTTTTCTATTAATATTAATAAAAATTGAATAAATAATTCATTACAATTGGCATGAGATAATTTTGAAAAAATATTTCTTGCTGAAAACTTTAATTATTCTTCTCCAAAATGGCCCTCCCTCTAATGTTTTGATAACAAATCAGTTCAATATTCAGTTTCTTTTGTTACAAAATAGTATGTGATATCCCAAAATGCAATATTGAAGTACATTCTAAGACTGTTTTGGATTGATGAGTCCTGTTCTTTGTAGTTCCGTGTGAATGTAGTACTCATTCACATATGATATTTCTTTCTTAAATTCTGGTAGTAAAATTCACTTCACAAAAAACCCAACCAACCCAAAAAAATAACCCAAACAAATAAGGACATCTCTCAATCCCTGGTTTTGTGCTTTAAACATGATCTTGTTCTTGTTTTAGATGTTGCAAACATATTTTGGTTATGATACATTAAAACGTGTCAGAATTACTGCTTAATTTTGATATTGTTGTCTTTACGATTTAGTTTGTAGTACTCCACATTCTAACATGTGTTCCATTCATTTTTGTGAGCACTTTCATTATCATTCTAAGTTCTCTTAACTGTTCTCTGTTGTCAGCTAAATAAATAGGACAGGAATTGTTTTGATGATTGTGTGCATGATGGCAGCCCCTCTACAATTGTACTCTCAGTGTAAGGTAAATGAGTACTAAGACCTTCAAGTTTGTTTAATTTTGAGTACTTTAAAGCAAGATTTTGAAGGATTTGATTTCAAATTAATCATTAAGCTAATGCCAATCCTTCTGGCAGCTCATAAGCTTCCTCAAGCACATTTTCTGGAATTTCATCTGACCTAATTTTTCTCATCTGAAGGGAAGAGACTGATTTTTCACTTAATTTGTTCCCATTCAACCACACTTAAAAAAAAAAAAAAAAGCATTCTCAGAGTTCCTTTGGGTCTGCTTAATAATTGCCCAACTGTTTTCTTGATATTACATTGCATTTTTTCTTAAATAAGTGATGAAAAGGGAGGTATTTTCAGTATGTTCTTTATTTATCTACCCTTACTTGTTGCCCATCAAAGTCACTGTGCATAGTTCATGATGTAATTGTCTGCCAGTCTTTAACCTCTTTTTTTTTTTTTAACCTTTTATGCTTTCTTAGCCTTAAGCTGTTTTTCCTTCTACTGCCACCCTTCCTTGAGGTATGTATTCTTGGACACTTAAAGGTGTCTCCCTCTCTTTTTCCTCACATTTGTATGGGACTCAGTCAATCTGCCCTCAGTTGCAGTAGGGGTTTCTTGACTCAAAGTGTTGTAGAAGTGCTTCGGTTATTGGGAATCAGGCAATGATTGCCTTTAGCCCAGCATGACATTATAAACCTTAAAATTTTCCTCATGTAGTGTTGTGAACAAGCACTAACACATACCAAACTTGTTTAAATCAGTTGAATAACTGGAAAAATTTTGCAGTTGGCAGATCAGCAGTGTTTGTTTCAGTGCTATGATGCCAGGGCGCTTGCACAGGCGAGTCCCTCCTCTCTCACGTTGCATGTAGCCTTCCACCTAAACTCAAGAACCTCAAGACATTTTCTTCAGTGTGGTTCTGTTGGCACCAACAGAGTATTTGTAGCAGAGCAAGGTCTTCATCTGAAGGACCAGAGGCAATGGACACATGGTGAAGTACAGGAGGCGCCCTCTGAACATCAACAAATACTTTTTTAATGTGAGAGTGACTGAGCACTGGCACAGGTTGCCAGGGAGGTTGTGGAGTCTTTCAGACTCTAATCTTGGAGATATTAAAAAGTCATCTGGACATGGCCCTAGGCCACCAGCTATGCGTGAGCAAGACAGTTGGACAAGATGACCTCCAGAAGTGCCACCCAACCCCAGCATTATGTGGTCCTGTCTTAAACTAATAGATAGTGTGTAGCAGCAGCACAGTCTACTGCATGTGTATGGTTCATATGGAGTTGGTGATGTATACTGATATATTAATTATTTTTGAAAAGCATAATTTTATTTGATCAATAAAGAATTATTTAATCACATAGAGCAAATGCTAATTTACTTCTCTAAAATAGATGATACCCACATTAGACTCACATATCTATTTCTGAGAATATTTTCTTATTTGGAAGCCTTTTCAACTTTTCATGTATCTCAGTGGAGATGGCTGAAAATAAGAAATGCTCGAGAGACTAAAATTTAACACAGAAAGGCACTGAGATATTCAGTTTGTTATGTTGCAGGTTAGATGTAACACTGGAATTTGGATCCCTTTTTTCATAGTAACATACACTTAACTTTACTGCTAACATTGTAGTATCATGCAGCCCAGGACCCTCCACTTCTCTGGTACTTGTTGCAGATTATCAGGGTGTCACAGGTTAAAGATATTTCATGTCTGAATTTTTATTTTTTGCTGCTGTATATTTTTTTTTCTACATTGAAACAGACATTGCAGGCACTGGGCAGGATATTGTAGAGAAATACTGAAAGATTAAGCACAGCCTTATGAAGTCATTGATGTTGTCTGGCTTCTGTGCTTCCACTAATTGTTTTGTGCACAGATGGCTGAGTGTAAAATATCAATTATCCTTTGTGGAAGGGGACAGTATGGATGACAAGCAGCGTATTTTCTTTGTAATTGTTGCAGTATTAGCATTAATAGTTCTATTCATGAAAACGATCCCTTTCAGTTCTGTATGTATAGGGCATTAAAATGTACTTGGTATGGATTTGGGGGCACAGACGAGACAGTTTATGAAACAGTCAGTGAGCTGCTAGAATTCAATAAAAAAAATACGTTCAATTGAGACTAGGAAATACTGTTTATAAATAGGAAGAAGCAAAAGTTCACACAAGCTTCCTATTCTCTCAAGAGTGAACCCATGATAGAGTCAGCCCAAAGGCTGTCTAAGGAGAGAAGCCCAATCTGGATGCTTTAACTCTAGCCTTTGGAAGAGTTTCTCTTTTCCAATGGCTTACAGGTGAAATCCAAAAAAAAAGTGGCATCCTGTACCACTACATTGGCTGTTGTAGTGTAGCACTTGATACCAATGTTCTTTATATCCAGTGTTTATATTTTCTGTAGGATGTGTCATTAGTTTATTTTATTTGTCCCACTCAGACAGTAAAGACCTGGACTTTGGATCAAAATACAATATTGTGTCATGTCTCAGGCATTAGGAAAACTATTTTAGTATTTATCACATTTTCTAAGTCACTTGTCTTATTCTGTGTGCTAGATATTGTAGAGAAAATTAACTCTACCCCAGTCAAAACCAGCACATAATATAGAGGATGTTTAATTAACACAATTTCAGTTTTGAATATTCATGTACTTTTAATTAATCTTGTAGAAATGCTAAATCAGGGTTTGATTACACCTCACTTGGACAGCCAATACTCGTGCCCATGTATTTTGAGTCTATGTGAGGGAGAAATGAACATAAGTGGATTAGTATAAATTTAGATTGTTTCAAATACTCGCATTGCTGACTTGTCAGCAATCTTTTAGTTTGCATTGTACTACAGTGCTTTCTAACACAATCTAATCACCAAATTCCCTCTCACTTTACTGGCTCCTCCAGGGTGTGCAGGTTGCTTATGCCTGACTTCATTATCACCAACTGTTTGAACTCTTGTCAGTAATCCAGTCATATGCCAGTAAAGGATCTGGAGCTTCAGTTGCAGCAAGCATAAGGTATTTTCATTTTTTAGGTACTTGCAAATCCCATTACAGTTCAATGTGTACAGTGGATTCCCTTCAGTCTGTCTCTGGATGAAAAAATGCTTGAACTTGTGAGACCACCTAGAACAGAAAATGGCTGTTTCAGCTGCTCATCACCTGCAATGTAAACACACACAGTGTGGCAAATTCCTTCATAAAAAAATAAGAGTTATCAGGCTCTGTCCAGACACCAGCCAGACTAGACCAAAATTTCAAGCAATTCTTCCTTTATCGTTCTTTAGGGTAAAGTATTTCAGCAGATTTGTGCCCCAAGCCAAAAAAGATTTTTTAGGGCAGTCCCACCTGCTATTCACTGGGAAAACTTATTTTTAAACTGTTTCCATGAAGTATGCCTGGTATGGGATCAGACTTTACAAGCTGAATGAGGGTTCTGCTGGATACATATGCAGTACAGTGCCTCAGTGTATGCACCGGAAAAGGTTCAATGCTGGGCTCTCTCCCTCCACACCTCATTTTTAAACTGTTAACTATAAGCTCTCATGGTAGCAATGCTACATCTGTACCTCAGGGGCCACTTTCAGCTGCCAGTAACCTCCTAAAATGTACCCTTTGTGTACATTCCTTATATAGAAGTTCTCAGGCCAGAAGGGAAATGTCATGGGAGGTTCTTGATACTGTTCTTCTAGACTGCCTGCACTATGAAAGAGTTAAAATATTGTGGTGTCATTTTATGGAAAGCAAAATCCTTCTTTCAGGGATCAGATCCCTTAACAATGATGTTTTAAGTATTTCCAACTTGTCTCTGTACTATTAGTCAATAAAGATAGATGGTTTTCATTTGAGAAATTGATTTATTTTAAGAATCAATTTCAATACAGCATGTATTGCAATACATCATTTACAGAGAACAGGCTTTCTAAATTATGAACTGTATCAGAAAACAACTGTACAATGCACTTACATTTTTATTCTTTGAAAAATGCTTATTTACAGGTTTCAGTGTGATTTGCACAAAGATTTTGCCAATGATTTCAGAAAAATAAATGTCCCTAGTACACAGTTGTTTAAAATCTTCATAGTAAATTGATGACTAAAACACCAAAATTACTAAATTGATCTTAAATTTTTGTCTTTTATAACAGTATTTTCACTAGATTTTTTTTGGTGCAGTCCTTTGCTATTTGGTAAAAAAATAATATTTTCCTAATATAAGCAACCTATTTTGCACATTAGTAGAGATTCTTCCCTGTATTTCTGTTTACTTTACACTCTTTTCTGGCTTTGATCTTCAGATTGTGCTCCATTACACTATTTACTGAGTATATTGCCTTTGTACGTTTCATATTGAAAATATAATCTGCTAAGCAAACAATTATGGGAAATAATATATAGAACTGTAATTAAATTGTCTAGGGTTCTTGTTTGCACTTTAGAGAACACAGCAATTTGTATTGGAAGTACTAATTCTATAGTCGGTGTCTTAAATAGTACAGTAATGCTGATGGTGTCTAAAAAGCAGACTATGCAGTGAATGGTGTGGTTTATGTTTTCAAGCTTATTGCTTTGTGCTCTTAATACTTTTTGCATTTTTATTAATGAGAGCTGCTACTTAATACTGTGAGGTTCTGAAATCCATCCTAATGTAATTTGACTAAGAGAAGAAAGTTTTTTTTGTTTAAAAATCAGCAGACATTTTCAGTCCAGTGCCTTCCTGTGTGTGTATCACTGTCAGCTTTTTTGGCATACCTTCAATACTGTGGCTGCAAGCAGACATTGCCTGCTTGCAAAAATATGAATTTGGAGTTGCTCTTTTTTTAGTATAGTTTGAAGTTATGTAAGGTGTAAGACTTCACAGTGGTATCACTGTGCTGAAAGAATGGCATTATTCAAGTGCTGAACCTGTACCTTATATTCTTACAGTCTGAAAGCCTCCTCTCAATTCCAGGCAAAACATGGATGTGGTATCACAGCCATTCAAACTTGGGTGGCCCTTAGGATTTCAGGTTGTATTGTTTGGGCAAGTGCTGAAAGTACTGGGGCATATTCCAGAGGCCTCTGTGGCGTAAAATCCTAAGTGTTAGAAAAATGTAATGGAAAATTGTAATGTAATAAGGTGCTCATATGTATATCTGGAGTTCTGTATGTATACATCTGGAACTCTGCTCTCTGGAATAAACACAGCTGCATTTATTTGAATGTGTGAAACAGATTTATATACACAGGGGAATAAATCTTGTATTGCACACTCAAATACCCTAGAGTACAAAATTTTAGTCAGCTGTGTATCACTGTTATGAACTTTCTCTTTTTCTATATTTTTTTTCAAATTATGTAAGAATTACTTTAAAATTTGTCCTCTGATTTCAAGTTCAGAATTTAACAAATCAAAATCCAGATAATTTAGTTAAATACCTACCCAAACAGTTGTTTTAGCCCACAGTGAATAGCATTGTCTTTATAGAATCCCCAAAACTATCTTCACTTATTCATAGATTTCATCAGTGCCATGCATGTGAGGTAAAATACTACAGAGGTAAAGTTCAACTTGAGAGCTAAACTTTAGAAACCAAAATTTTGACAATTTAGTGTGATATAAATTTTAATCTGTTATGATCAGTACAGAGTTGCAGATGTTACATCTGCCTCTGTGCCCCTCTTACACATCTTACAAAAATATTTCCAAGTATAAGCATCTGTCTGTTTATGTTGCTTTGAAAGAACAGTCCAGGGGCGGGGTTAGCTGTGCATTAGGAGTGAGCATTAGACGATTGGTTGAGTTTTATCTGCACTTCCTTCTGCTCAGAGCTCTTTGTTCTCAGGTCAGCCAGGAAGGCCAAGGATGAGTGCCCCTCTTTCCTCCCAGACAGGAACATGGAGACAGGATGAGTATCCCTACAGGGACAGAGTGCAGATGGGGGTTTGCTGCCACTGCATAGGAAGCAGCTGGTGACAATAGTTCTCTCAAGAACTACTTAACAAAAAGAAGTAGTTCTTGTTAAACCTCTTCAGGATTTCATTTAATAAGGCACATTAAGAGGGAATACAGAGAAAAACCACCAGAGAACCCAATCTACACATTTAATTTTGTAGGTGACAACCTGAATCACGTTTCTTAAATGTGGCTGTGGATCCATGATGAAAGAAAAATAAATCAATATTATCCTTTAAATAGATTAACACTTCCTATGCATAACCCAGTGTTGTGTCATGCCTGAAAACAGACACACGTGTATTAGAAGGCCAAGATGTTGTGTAGTGGATATGAGGGAAGTATACTTTTTTCCCAAGACCTCTTCCTTTCCTTTCTTGGACAATTAATGTACAATGTAACCGCCCATATGCAGGAAGGTGGCTTTCTGCTCCATTGATGCTGTTTTCTCACAGCATTGGGACAGCAAAAATGATGAGTGATTGGGACAGGATGGATATTTCAAGACACTGACACAAATGGTTTGCTCAAAGGTATCTTGTTTAATCTGAGGGAAGGGAAAGAACTGGAGGAAAAATACTTCACTATCAAGTGTTCACTTTATTAAAAATATGTGTATTGGATTGGTAGCTTGACACTTTTGCTCAGGTACTGTTACTTTCTCACATTAAAAGAAATATGTGTATCTGTATGACATGAGTATGAGAAGAGATAAAAAGCTCAGAAGAACTGAAAATTCTGAAGTAAGGAGAGAGACCATTCACAGAAAGGAGTAAGATGGAGCTTTTGGCTTGAGAGAACATAATGTTTTCTCTTGGACAGGATGTCCTTCCATAAAGCTTGTATTAGCTCTCTGGGACTTATTGGAAGCACTCAGGTGCCATATGTGCCATTAGGCCTGAGTTAAGAGGGAGGAGATTCTGCAGCAGAGCATACAGAACCAGTGAGTGATATGTTTAGTGGACCATGACTAATTGGGGAAAAAAAAAAAAAAGGAATATGTTCCAAATCTATATTTGTTGCAATTGCTGGATGAGTAAACTGGTATTCCACTGTCCTTAGAGAAGGAAATTCCTCCATCCCTTAGGGATGTAACTTATGCAGCCTTAGTTTTTTTTGGTCCAGACTTCTTTATGAGACTGGAATATGAACATTTCCTTGCTGTACTTGTCAGAGGAAAGCACTTTACCTTTTAAGACTTCTCTTTTAGAGAAATAGTTCGCAAGCTGTTGAGATAATGATCCCTATTTTTTTTTTGGCTAACCCAAATTACAGATCTGCTTACAAATGTCTGTAACAAAATTGTGGGAGATCTTTCTAGTATTCATTTACTCATTATTGTCATGCTAAGGTAGAGAATTTCTTGAGAAGATCCTTATTTATTCTACTGCCTGTGAACTATAGTCTGTGCTTGTAGAGTTCTAAAGCTACTCAGTAATTAAAATCTCATCTGCCAATCTATTTTTCCTGTATTTATGGTACATATTATCATGGTATTTGAGAATATCTATGTATAGATTTTGAGAAGAATGTCTAATATAAACCAAGTGAATATATGTTTATATTAAAATCTCTAGAAACCATTGTTGACTAGATCTGGAATTAATTATTAGAGTACAATATCCTTTTTTTTTTTTCAAAATCACTGTTTTCTTCTTTCCCTGTCAGGGTCACCTAAAGTATTAAAAATTTTTCTGTATATGTTGACTTAGAAACAAAGTTTACTCTTTTTGGCTACTTGCATTTGTTGTGGGCTTCCTACTTAAAAAAGAAATGGCAAAAAGGTAGTTGTCTGGAAAGCTGACATCGCAGATTACCTTATTTTGCCCTGTTTCTGTTAATTTCAGTTGTGTCCTCAAAATACACTCTGGTGGTGTTAATAGCAAGAAAGAAAGCTATTAACTGTCCTTGTACTGGTCTTATTTATGTTACAATTATAAATGATGTCAACAGACCAAAATACTTGCATTTAGAGCTGTATTTTACCTTGTACATACAGCAGAAAGAAAAAATAGTCTCTCTCTTCCCATTAGCAATTGGCTAATATATTTTTTGCTTTGGTTGTGCTCTTCTGTGTCCCATAATGTGCAAAAGGATAGAATAGCTTTTTCCTGCTAAGTGGGTAAGATCTATGGCTATCTATTTAAATCAGAGATGTATACATTTAATTCTTGAATATCTGGCCCATTGTGTGATGCTCAGGGAAAAATATTCTTGGAGGATTTAGGGCAATATTAGCAGGAAATACAGGAAATGTTTCAGAAAGATCACTCTTGTCAGCTTGTAAAATAGCATAGTATGGTTTGGGTTAAAAGAAACCTTAAAGACCATTAAGTTCCAAACGCCCTGGGCAGGGCTGGGACACCTTCCACTAGACAAGGTTGCTCAGGGCCCCATCCAACTCAGTCTTATAAAACTTCCAGGAACAGGACATTGACAACTTCCCTGGGCAGCCTATTCTAGTGCTTCACTACTCTCATAAGGAAGAGCTACTTGCTTGCATCTAATCTAAATCTACCCTTTTTCAGTTTAAAGCCATTATCCTTGGTTCTATCTTTACCTGCTTGTGCAAAAGTTCTTTCTCTGCCTTTCTTGTAGGCTCCCTGTAGGGAATGGAAGGCTGATTTAAAGCAATCTCCCTGGAGACTTCTCTGGGATGAACACCCAGCTCTCTCAGCATGTTTGCATAGCAGAGGTGCTCCAGCCCTCTGATCAGCTTGGTGGCCTCCTCTGTACCTGCTCTAACAGGTCCATGGCTTTGTTCTGCTGGGGACCCCAGGGCTGGATGCAGCACTGCAGGTGAGGTCACACCAGAGCAGAGCAGAGGGGCAGAATCCCCTCCCTTGCCCTGCTGGCCACACTGCTTTGGATGCAGCCCAAGACACGTTTGGCTTTCTGCGCTGTGAGCACTCATTGCCAAATCATATTCAGTTTTTTATCCACCCGTACCCCCAAGACTTTTTTGTCATGGCTGCTCTCAATCTCTTCATGTCTCAGCCTGAATCCATGTTTGGAATTGCCCTGACCCAGGTACAGAACCTTGCACTTTCCTCTGTTGAGCTTCTTGAGGTTCCCATGGGCCCACTCCTCAGGCTTGTCTTAGGATCATATGGATGAAATCCCTTGCCACTTCCCTGCACCACTCCTCTTGGTGCTGTCTCTCAATCCCACTGTCCATGTTCCTGCTAATAATGTTAAATATTGACATCATTGTTACCTGTCCCAGTATGGACTCTTGAAGGATGCCACTTGTCACCGGTCTCCACTGGAACGGTGAATCTTTGACTGCTCCACTTTGAATGCGACCAATGCTTGTTGGAAAGCCACTTCAAATGAAGACATCTTGTATCCTTTCCTTCTATTGTTTGAATTTGTAGGATTCATCAGTGTTTAATACTCTGTGATTCTCAAAGTGGTAAAGAAAATGTGTTTCAGCATTATGGACAGACAAATGTAGTATAATTTTTGAGGAGCTGTTCTCCTTTTCTGTACTCAGTAAGGGCAAGAGGAGATCTAATGTGCTTGGAATCTTCTGCAGGCTGGAAAGGTTGAAAGGTCAGACCACTCTTTTTCCAGTGTTTTTTCAGTGCTTTCACCTGAGGAAGCAGAGGAATGTACAGTGCTGAATCCCCAGGTGTAAAATGCATTGGCACTGGAAGAAGTCTGGAAAGGTTGGCTATGTGTATGGAAGTACACACTTAGCAACTACTCAGGGGAGAGTGGAAAGCTTCCCAGTCCATCAGACAGCTGCACACAAGTGCGTGCAGTGTCCCCATAAGCTCTTTTTACAACGGTATTGTTCCACATGGCAAATGAGCACCACAGATTTTAGAGTACCTGGGTGCCATCAAAGCATTTTAACTAGGCCCTCTTTTTGTGATAGACTAGATGGTTTTCTGATAAATTTCAATTCTGTAGGTAGCACCACATACCAATGTATCTCTAAGATGTTATTTCCTGAATTCCAGGAGTAGCTTAATACAAGATTATTAACTCTGGCATTTGATGACACTTCACATTTAGTAGTAAAACATGATGAAATACATAGAAAAAAAATAATCTGTTGGATTTTTGTATTTATTTGGCATATTTTTTGGTGTGAGAATCTTTACAGGAAGGGCAAGACAGTGCTATTTACATATAAACAGTGAGTGGCTGGTCCTCATGTACTCTGAGAAGCTTTTTCATTCTCCACAGTATTTAAGGATAGCGTGTCCTCTAGAAGCCTTAAAAGCAGAAATTTAAAAAATTTGCATTTGACTTCTGTTACTGAACTTATATTGACAAACAGGGAAAATAATAGGATTTCATTTGACTGATGAATTAGGTGATGTTTACAATGTTTTGATTTGAATAATTTGCAACATACCTTGATTTTTTGCTTGTATTAAAAGATATAATTTGTTAGAATGTTTTTTTTTAATATTTAAACTGATGTGGTAAATGTTAATTTTTGTGTTAATTATTATTTTAAACCAATAGCTGCAAGCATTTAAATATAATTGTCATACAAAGCACTTTGCTCTTCCTTACTCCACTCAGAGTAAATCTTTTGCTTGGAAATAGGTTAATGCTTATGTTCATACAGTGGATTAAATTTTCTTTTGCAAAATTATTCCTGTTACATTTTTTATTTTAATGTAAGCTATTTGGGTCACATTTTACTAATATCATACTTGTTCATAGTGTGGTGTGATTTTGAATAGGACTAGAATAAATGGTATCTTATCAGTGTATACATTTTTGTAGCACAATTTGTGAGACAAGCAGGCAGCAATTCTCTGCCTTGGCTTAGCTTCTGTTTAAAGAATGAAAGATATCAGTAATTTTCTATCCCATTTCCTTTCCTTTTTTCTATCCCACTGTACCTTTTTCATTTATTAATGTTTGCAATATGCAGATATTTCGTGCACATAAAAGGAAACCTGTAGCTGTTATACATTAGCTAATGCCACAAAAAGACATTGAGAACAAAAGCTTAACAGGAATCTGTGAATCCACCATGGGAAAGGAACAACTTATGAAAGCAGGTGAACTCAATTAGTCAGTATAGTCAAATTTGGGATAAAGCAACTAATTCAACATACTCACCTGGTGGAAGAGCTCAGTTGAACTAGAAGCATGACCAGAAAAAGCACGTAGGTCAGCAGCCTAGCTGCAATAGGTGCAATAGGATTAAATCCAGGATTTCTTTTTAGTATCTCTCTTAAAAAAAAAAAAAAAATCAGATCTACGAAAGGACAAGAAAGTAATGTCAACAAAAATCTTGAGTTGAATATTTTTCTGACTTGATGAAGAAGGCTCCTGTGGAGAGATCTTTGGTCATGGAGCATTGAGTGAGAAATACCTTGGAAGAGACTTTCAGATGTCACGCTGTGAAACAATGCTTAGCATGGTAGTGTTTTAGACTGTGTGGTTTGGGCTCAGGGTCTGATGAACAATTCTTGCTGTAAAATGGAAAGTGCTAAATGAGTTTTGCTCATTCAAGTGGGTTGAAGTTGGCAGCAGCACTTGTTCATGCCAACCTTCTGTTGTCCTGCTCTCAAGCCAAGGAGCTGGTCCACTGGAGCAGCTGTTCTGGACATGCTTTGTGTGGCATCTCCAGCCCCCGCAGACTAACAGTGTCCCTAACAATAGTAATAGGTTAAGCCATGCTGTAGCTAATGGCATAGAGTCAGGAAGAAATTTGGTTTGGAGGAAGGTCTTACAATATTGTGTCCTGTGGAGTAGATTACTTCTTCCTCTCAAATGTCTGGTCTTGGTCATATCTGCAGGGCAGTACTGGAGCAGGCCATGGGTAAGATCTAGTTTAGTAGTTCTATGGTCCTACTGAGAATAAGCTGATGCACTAGGAGCAACCTACTGTAATGTAGTTTTTATATTATTCCCAACTTCATAACAATATTCATTGTACTTGAAACACTGATTTTTTTAGGGCTGTTCAAACAAAGCCCAACTAAAATGCAGAGGGGCTCGATGGTATTATGAACAGAGCTTTTTGTATATTATGGAGTTCTGTCAGATTCTTAAATTCTTAAACTGTATTGATTAACTTTATGGCATGTACTTGTACTCTGAGCTCTTGAAAACTAACTCTCCAGAAAGGAAGTTCTTTGTAGTGATAGGAATTCTTTAATCCTTCAGCATATTCAAGACTGATTCTACTGTAATACCTCTCTTACTTTTCAAAGCAAATTTTTCTTTTCAAGTGATGCAACCTTCTCTTGATATCTGTGCAGCCACTTCTCTTCTACTAATGGCTCATTTACCTGTTCCTGGTGCTGCCTTCACACTGGTTCTCATCTAACCTCACCACTCTATTCTGTCTCCAAGTTTTTTTCAGGCTTAACTGTTACGTCAAAATCCAGGAATTGTCACTGAGGTCTTGCACAAATTGCAAACTGGGTATTAAAGACCATATCCTATATCTGAAAATGTGTTTAGAGTACACATATAGAGTGACTGTCCCCCTCAGAATCTCTAAATTCATGTATACACCTTTGGTTGGACCTACAGGCCTCTAAATCTGTTCTGCATGGGCTTGGGAAGTTTAGGGGCATTGAGGTGAAAGAGAGACAGTGCAGGTTTCTTTCTGGATCTCAATAAGAAAGTCTCAAAAAAATAGTCTTAATAACTCCTTTAATGAGGTAGAATAAGAACATTAATATAATCCTTTAATGAGATAGAATAAGAATATGAATATAAATTACAAATTAATCTTGCTTCCTTTCAGATACTGGGTGCTCCACATCTGTACAACATCAGCTGGAGTCCATCTGGACTCCTTTTCCCCTGGTGCATTGCACAGAGCAGACCCAACCCTGTCTGTGAAGAGAACCTCTCTCTTTTGGTCCTTCAAGGTAACATGTAATTTCTTAAAAAGAAAACAGCTGTATTCCTGAGGGAGGTTACCCTGAGAACTTGTCACACTTTCCGATAATGCCAGACCTCCCAGGCAGGATAATTGTTGGTACCAAGTGAGAGCTACCTGCAGGCTCTTCTGTTTCTGTCAGCTGAGTGAGTTTGTGCTGCAGCCAAGGAATCTGAGCAGCGCTGCACAGACCCACACACATTAGGGTAACTGTTCTGTGGGTTGCTGACTCCACAGAAAGTGGACAGTTTCTCAGTCAGCACCAAAATAAAGACCTAGAGTGAGAGTAAAAAAAAGATGTTTCATCATGGATTCCAGTTTTTTTGCTTGTTTGTTTGTTTTATTTTTTTTTAATTGTCCATATGCTCAGTAGTAAGCCCATGACTTCTCTGTGACAGCTCCCACATCAGTAACTTTTCAGTGCCAGCTTGTGAGTTGAAACTGGAAGGGGAGTGGACTGATACCCAGTTCTTTCACAGGCCTACAGCCACAAATGCAGACCTATCTCTGGGCTGCAATGTCATCTACAGGGTTTATGAGTATCCTGTACTTCTGTCTTCTGATAACTGCAGGGGTATTTGTGTCTGCTACTCCCCTTTTGGTTTCCCCTGTATTTCATTTCCTGATGCTTCATGAGACTCTGAGAAGATTCTAACTTTTGTCTCAGTGTTAAAATTTCTGTAGAAAACAATCTAAAATGGCAGGGAGAAAGATGGCTCAAACTGTGAGTTCTCACTGCGTACTTGTAAGAGTAACCATGGAAGAGTAACACTACTTGTACATGAATGCACAACATGAAGTTTCTCTGAGAGAAACCTTTGAGACTGCTTATTCCTTAATTTATGAAAGTACAGCATGGCAGAATGGGCCTCACTTTATTTGTAGATTAAGAAAAGGGGATCTGAGACCATTTTAGATAAGGTGAGATCATTTATTTTCAGTAACTCAGATAAGCAGAGGAGTATCAGAATATCATATTGCCTTGCAAAGATTGCACATTCTTATATTATTGAGACTCCATCTTGTGAGCCTTGGCTAAAAATGCCTTTAAAGAGCAAATATGTCTGTGTTTAATGTGGTTTTCCATTGTTAGACTTGACATACAAACAATGAAATGAGAGGATTGTTAAATATAACTCTGTGCTTGGAATACCATGCTTATGCAAGAAACCACACCAAACTGTGAGGGAAACAAGGAGAAAAAAAAAATCACAAGTATTAGTGGGAAACAAGTGTGCTTTGGGGTTGCCAGGCAAAGCATACAGGGGTAATAAAACAAAAGGGATTTTGGAAAAGGAGAAAAGGCAGAGTTGCAACTCAGAATCTATTCTCTTGTTTCCCTCACCTCTCATTTTAGGAGTAGAACAATGTAACATTCACATCTGAAATGCTTTGCAGATGTTCTGCTGGTGAAATGGGATGGGCATGTGTCAAGAGTAAAATTCACAACCTATTTATGCTCTGACTGCTGTTTGTTTTGAAGGCTTTCTGTGGGCTTTAAGACAGCAGCAAGACTCACCTCCAATTTAAGTTATTTTAAAAATTTTGTATAAGTACAATGATGTCTAATTAGGAATGGAAGTTCCCTAAATGTGCTTGTTTTGCTACAGCACACAAAACCCACCACAAACACCTACCTAGCTATTGGGGACTTTAGGAAGATCACTTCCTGTCTCTTCCCTCTGCTATGTACTTACAAGTTGTAACTTTCCCTTTTTATACAAGTGTGGCTTTGTCATCCTAATTTCACCTCTGCAATGAAGGTCTTTCTAAGTTGTTTTATATGTGTACATTGAGGAATATATCTACTGTGAAGTTTCTGAGAAAAAATCCACCAACTGCAAAGCATTATACTGCTAACTGCTTTAAACTATTTATTTAGCAGCATTTAATTGGTAGAAAACAACTTCTCTGATTGCACTTAACAATAATGAAACACTTACTGGATTCCCTCTAATAACATTTTAAATAGGGAAGAAACCACTGCCCACACATATTCTAATCAGAAGCTTCCATCGAGCTTAATTAAATCACCAAAATGAGAGTCCTATTGCTCTTATCCTGCACAACTTCCCATTTCTTAAGTACCAGAAGAGCTCAGTTTTAAACAATCTTCTGCAAGTTAATAAATCCAGGCTGTGATGAATAGAGTTGAGAGAAGTGTCAGAGATTTCTTGAGACGCTGTCCTGGCAGTAAATTATTTTCCTTAGTGGCTGCATAAGATGATGTGTGGTGAATTCATTTGTCCGCAGTCAATGAATGGTACCAAAACCCAGGTATTCCATTCCATTTGTTTTATATTATGCCATGACTTCTGAGGAGGAGGGATATTGTACCACTTCCTTCCCTTGAAACAGCTGGGGTATGGAGAAATTTCTGAAGAAAACGGTCATTGCACATGGATAGTAGGTCTCCATTTTATTTAGTTCTGTTTTGTGCTTCTGTAATGTTGTGAGAGAAATAATGAGGAATTTGTTTCCTTTGAGTGGTATGTATTAGAGAAAAGGTGAAATTACATGAGGTTTTAATGGTTTCTGAAAAGCAGCTGCCATGTGGAGAAGAACAAGATGGTTAGAGACACTTCTAGGATAGGAAACTCTATTCCAGAACTTCACTTCTGTGCCCTTGCAGACCTGGAATGCCTTGTATTACAAGAAAGGGGCACAGCTAGATCCTTGTTTTGTGGAATCAGGTGTTCTGGTTAAGGCCTATACTTTCTAGTAAAATTTAGAGATTTTTCCCTCCGTGAACTTTTATCTGAACTGAGTGAGAGACATGGCCATGCACTAATGATATTAGGGAGAGAAATTTTGTCACTGGCCTTCATATTTTTCCTTTTGCATGAGTTCTTGTGTTTTCTACTCATGACTTTATCTTTCTGAGCCAAGTAATAATCTGAACAGCTCACTGTTACTAAACAAATGTAGAAAGCAGACCTCATGATGTAAGGTGTATAAAGAACACAGAGTTGACAGCTACGCACACAACTTTAGTGCTTCATTACCACAACTAGAAAGGGTACCTAGAAATAATGAAATATTCATTTTCTTCTAGCTTTGTCCTGGTAAAGAGGAATTATTGGGGATAGAAGAAAAACATCTAGTTAAACATTAATGCTTCAATTAGAGTAGGTTGCTGGGAGCCTTCTCCTGTTTGGTTTTGATTATAGCGAAGAATAGAGACTCCACAACCTCTCTAGGTAACCTGTTTCAGTCATCAACCCCCTTTGAAGTAATAAAGGTTCTGCTATATTTAAGCTTAATTTTGTGGATTTCTATTTGTGCCCATTGCCTCATGTTCTGTTACTGGGCCCCACGGAGCAGAATCTGGCTCTGTCTTCTTTATTGTCTCACATCAGATATTTATATTCATTGATGAGATTACCCCTGATTTTTACCCCTTAACCCTGCTCTCCAGGCTAAACAGTCTCAGGTCTCTTGTATGTCAGATCCCCCACGTCTTTTAACGACCTTCACAACACTGTTCTGGACCAGGGAGCCCAGAACTGGACCCGGCCCTCCAGGTGCAGGCTCACCAAGGGCTGAGTAGTCTCTAAATTATGATGACTTGTCTCATTTTTCTTCTTGTTTATGGCATTGTTTATACGATTTCTTGCTCCATCACCTTTCTGGGCACTGAGGTGTGGTTGGTCAGTCTATAGCTCCTCCCATCCTGCTGCTTGCCTTTCTTGATTAGAGCAGTGGTGGTTGCTTTCTGCCAGTCCTCAGGAACATTCCCCAAGTTGCCATGACCTTTCAATGATAATGGAGAATGCCTTTGATAAATGGGAGGAAATATGAACACAAATCTAGCTGCTGTGGTTATGAACTACCTATCTACCTGCTTGCCTTGAACTTAAATCACCCATTTCAAACCTAATCACTTAGATTTGGAAGAGACACAACTTTTAGACTCAATTTTCAAAGTCTGTTATTCATTTGTGTCAAAATTTGAAGTGGTAGAGTTTTATTCTGTCCCTAAGATTGAATTCTTGCTGGTGCTGATCAGTATTGTCTTCAGTGGCATTACAAAAATGAGAATATGCTGCATGGGACAGCTATTTATGTGATTATAATAATTTACTGCAGAAGTTTCAGATTCTCTGGCAGCAAGCAAAACCAATAATCTATCTCTCTCTGTGCAGTTGTATAAACACAGAATATGTTCATCCTCTGTGAAAAGAGTGATGTAATGAAAACCCCATCTGTGGTATTAATGCTTAGCAGCTGGGATCTTTTTGTGCATAAATAAAAGTTCATGTGCCCATCTGTGATATCTGATATTTTTGATACCTGGTTCTTTCAACCAACTGCACCATGGGAATCTAAGAAACAGAATTGCATCCCAGTCAACAATATGTTTTGTTTTTAACTTTTAATAGCTAATTTCCCCATCTAGAAGCGCTGCCTTGCCCTGCCTGGGCAGTTATAGAATTCAAAAAGAGTATAGAAGAATTCTCTTTTTCTTCTCATACAAGCTTTTAAGCCCATGATACATAATTAAAGACTTGTATATTGCATTTGGGAGTGTTAAGCATCTAGAACTTCAGGTATTTTAATCACACTTCTTGTGATTAAAATAACTTAAAACTAAAGATGAAGATCTCTGATTTGATAGAAAGCCAAAATATTTAAAATCAGTAACATTTCAGCAGCTTTTTGTTTAACTTTATTATGTCTCATTTCCTAAGTTATGGACTTAACCTAGAGATGTTTTATTCATTATGAAGCATGGAGAGTTGAACACGAGTCAGCAGTGCCCTGGCAGCCAGGAAGGCCAACTCTGTCCTGGGGGGCATCAGGCACAGCATCACCAGCTGGGCAAGGGAGGGGATTGTCCCACTCTGCTCTGAGCTGGGGCAGCCTCACCTCCAGTGCTGTGTGCAGGTTTGGGCACTACAATATAAGGAAATAGCAAGCTCTCAGGGAGTGTCCATAGGAGGGCACAAGGATAGTGAAGGGCCTTGAGGAGAAGCCGCATGAGGAGTGGCTGAGGTCACTTGGTCTGTTCAGCCTGGAGAAGAGGAGGCTGAGGGGAGACCTCATTGCAGTTACAGCTTCCTTGTGAGGGGAAGAGGAGGGGCAGGCACTGATCTCTGCTCTGAGCTGACCAGTGATAGGATCTAAGGGAATGGCATGAAATTTTGTTAGGGGAGGTTTAGGTTATACACGAGGAAAAGGTTCTTCACCCAGAGGTTGGTTGGGCACTGGAAGAGACTCCCAGGGAACTGGTCACAGCACCAACTTGACAGAATTCAAGAAATGTTTGGACAGCCATGTCCCAGCCTCAGACCTCATTCTTTAGATGTCTGTGTTTTACAAAACTACTTCTCTAGAATCAGTCATAGAATATCCAGAGTTGGAAGAGACTCACAACTCCCAGCTTTGCACAGGACAACCCCAGGATCACACTATGTGCCTGTGAGAATTGCCCAGATACTTCTTGACTATCATTAAAATCTGAACATGCTGCTTGATTTTCACTTACTTTGGCCAAAATATCTTTTTTCCTTGTACTTTTGTATGAAGAGGAGCTGTGGGGTGCATCTCTGTGTCTTGGATTTAACATAAACAATATTAGCATAATTTTCTTGATTTCAGTTCTCTCATATTCCTTAGAGTTAACTTTTGGATACTCCTGTGATTTCATTTAAGCTTCCATTAAAAAAATTAGCAAGAAAAGATTTATTGGAATTTCTGATATCATCCAGCCTGAGACTCTTCAGAAAATTCATCAAGTTATTGTCTGAGCCCAAACAGCGATATGAATATCTTAAACACAGTTGAGACTGTGAAAACTCAAAATTTTCAAACAGAAGAGAAGTTTAAGGAAAGTTATAATGGATGATCTTGTTTTGCCTAATCTTCTGGGCTTGCTACAGCAAAGAAGAATGGATGAAATTGAGGATAACAGTAAAATAGGTATGTTGCAGGGATGAAAACTATGAGGGATAAGCTGGAAGAAAACAAAAGCACCTATTTGAATACAATGAATATGAAGGATGCTGAAGTCATGATCCAGGCAGTATGAGGTTTGATGATCTGGGATGGAGTGTGTTGGATAGGCTGACTGCCCCTTGCAGCCTGCAGTGAGGCAAGCCATGATGATTGCTGCCACTACCACATCTCCCTTCTTTGTCAGACTGGTTAAAAAGCTGGTGAGTTGTAGCAAGGGGCTGGATTTTCATGTTTGGTATTCATATGCTTCTTGCTGGATACAAATGAGAAAATTTTCCCTAGTTGATCAGAGGGGATGGACAAGACAACCCCAGAGGTACCTTCCAATTGAAACCCTTTTGTGATTCTGAGAACAATGGATTTTGCAAGTTTAGAAAAAAGATGTTGCAGTAAGAGCTCTGCTGCATATGAGTCTGCTGAAGAATTGCAGCCTTTCCTGTAAATCTGAAATTTCATTTTCAGATGCTATGTGGAATGACTGTCTATGGTCTCTCAAGAATCATATTCTAATATCTCTGGGATGAGACCACAATTAATAACTATCAGCTAGTGACAAGATGGTACATTTTTTCTCAGTCAAAATAGATGTGATCTAGGCAGAAACTGATGGTATATAATATAGCAACACTGTGCAGAAAGTACTGAGTGGTTAATGTGCTGTTGATAAACTATGTAGCATAATGCCCAGGGCATCAGATTACATTATTAATGCTACACTGAAAGGAATATCAAAGGGCTTTTGTGGTTTATGAAGTAAACTGTTTTCACATGGTGGTAAATACAAGATGGTGATGCAGGCAAATAGTAATCATGAAATGTCAACAAAGAAGCTTTGAAAATGCCAATGCATTTTTAAATTAAACCAGAAGTGAAATTAGAGTGAAATTTACTCATTTTGAAATCCCTATGTTTTCTTTTTCATACAAAATAAAGCTTTGATCAAAACTGTGTCTGGCTATGAGATACGGAGACTATTGCCCCAAATGATCAGTCCCTTGTGGCTTTCTGTATTGGAAGAACCAACCCTTTTAGAGTGATGTCACCAGCAGAAATGAATAGGTAGATTGCAGCTGTTAGTCTCTGCCCACATGGGACAAAGGGCATACTTTTCCCCAGGAAATGAGAGCTAGCACTTATTCCTTATGCCTACTAATCAAAATCCTTTTAAGCAAAGAAAAGGAGGATAAAACACAGACATGAACATTTTCTGTCCTGCTTCTGTGGTCTAGGTAAGAATTTGATAGTAGTCCAAATATTTTCTCTGAGAAGGATTTAATGATAGAAGCTAATCTGCTTTGATTATCTCTTTCTGAACATTTCTGAGCATGGTCTGAATCTTCTGTTGGAAGATTCTGTTGGAAGATTCAGAGGAAAACTATTTTTACTGGTTTTGTAAAACTCCTTTTCTAGAAATAAAAAGGAATTATCTTTATAGTAGGGAGAGCTTTACTTTTATCCCTAAACTATGGTGCTGGTGTTTCTGTGTATGAAGCCAAAGGATTTTTTGGAACAAATTCAGACTTGCTCCTTTGAGTGTCTTTTGTGTCATTCATGCAGATTTTTCCTTCTAAAGCATCAGAACTGTCTTGACTTGTGAAGAAACCACTTTAAAGGTGACTATGTCTTTATCACTCTGCTAAGTTTTTTATTTTTAGTCAAAGATAAAAAACAGTAAATAAAATACATTCCTTGACTTCATTGAGACTTGAAACTCAAAACTCCCCAGACTTGACTGGAAAGAAAAGTATCATCAGTTTACTTACCTTGGAGGCCATTCCTGAAAGATACTTTTGTTTGTAAGGAAAAGAACTTTATACTCTGGTGCTCTGGAAACATTTTACCTTTTGATACTTACTGTCTAAACTTCCCAATCAGTGTTCTAAGATGCCTAAAAAGTTTGAAATGCATTTTAAGAAAAATCATGGAAAGTATTTTAAATATGCTAATTATTCAGGAGCTAGATTAATAGTAGAAATTGCAAGGATCATTTCTTACTGAGGTGCTATTCTTTTACATGTGCTTTATTCTTTTACATGTGGACCATATATGCTATATACTTTCTCTACTTAGTAACAACAATCTCTTATGATACTCATCTTTCTTACTACAGAAAGGATAGCCACTTCCTAGGCCTTGTTTTACTTGAAAGTATTCCAGAACAAGCTGTTAGAATGATATTCCTACGGATACAAAAAAGTCAGCAGCTCACTGGACTTGAGAGCTTCTTACATTTTCCCTGCCCCTCCATGCAACACAGCTCCTCCTTTGTATCAATCGGACAACTTTCTTTTTACACCTACTGCCCTTGGGTCACGTTGCCTGTAAAATTGTTCAAAAGCTCTCAGTTACTCATAAACCATTTTGTATCTCTCTTTGTATCATATGCTATGCAGGAAGGAAACCAGATTTCTGCTGTAGGTATTGCGAGAAAGTGACTGAACCAGTGCAAGCGGTGTTGCTACCTGGTTCTGTCACAGAGATTTGAGCTGATGGGGGCAGGACCTTGAATCCACTTAACTTGCCTTTCTGGGCCAGTGTATGCTTTCTGAGAAGGCATAGGTCTGCCAGACATCAAACTCTTGTCTGGCATATTACTCATCAGAGGAAAGATACAAAATCCAGGTAGAGATTGTTGTGGGGCAATCTGTCTGGAAAAGAAAAGAGAAACAGCAATAAAATCCAGTAGGTGAATTTAGTAAGATAGTTTTAAACAATGGGCAAGCACTTTTATTTGTGTTATATTGGTTTATGTGCCTCTTTAGGTGCTTAGTTTCTTAACAGTGCCAGATGCTTAATGTTTGCTTGCTAAAACTAGAAAATCCACTGTGTAGCTGTACCAAGTACCCTGCTTATTCCTGTTCTTGCTGGAAGGCTTATTTCTTTCTGTTTGGCTGGCTGCTTACCTCAAGGTAAAGGAAGCCATCAGTATTAAATGCAATTAATGGCAGCACTGCTTGGTTTCTATAACTGTTTTTACAGCAGACAAGAAAGCAAGGGAGGAAAAGTACTTTGGCACATGGTTTGATCAGCATTTTGAGCTCTTAGTTATGCTCTGTGCTTAATTCTGGCAGTTTGCCTTGAGAGAGAGAATAAAACTCTGCATATTAAAAGTAATATTAACCAATAATTTTGTTTACTGAAGAAGAACCCTGTGGAAAAAAAGGTAAGGAAAGATGTTCACTACCTTCACATTTCTTGTCTGCTTTCCTTTTTTTTGCCTTCTCACTTTCCTATTGGGTGTGGTCAGACAGTGAGGGTAAAGTATGGCTGTTTCTCCCAATGAACAGCTGTGTGACATTTCTTACTGTGGAAGTACTCCAAGCATCACGATCCTTGGGCATGCTGCTGTAACAGCAAAACAGTAGATTTTTATGCATTTGGAAACTTTGTTCCATTGAAAGAATTGTGACTTTTTTAGGCTAAAAGAATGCTGAGAGGCCTTCCTTGATCCTAATAGTTGTATCCAGAGCAGAGTGGTCACATGTGGTATCTCTTACACCAGGTACGCCTTTTAGCAGTGGACTCTTCTGTGATGAGGGGAATATTTCCAGATTTTCATGATGCTTCACAATATCTCATATCTCCTGAAAAAGGGCAGGAGGGAAGTTGGGAGAAAGAGGAAAAGGTCAAATAATTTTTTATGAGATTAAGGCTTGTCCTCTCTTTAATTTATCACCTCTCACTGGCCGCTTAATTTTGTGATTAATCAAAAGAACAAACTTTTATTAGAGCATTTTGTCAGCATGTTCAGAAATCAGAATAAGAGATACAATAAGTACTCCTGGAAGAGGCAAGGAGCTATCAGGAGAACATTTACATTTAGGGATGGTGATTTTAACTGACATGGAATGCAGCAACTTGTGATCCTTCAGCCACAGTTTATGTGCCAGCTGTCCTCTTTTTCCCCCTCTTTTGGGTGGTTGACTGATAAATGCCTAGTTGGTTGGTGGTGTAAAATACCTGTTTTGGAAGAAGAAGAGCCTCCCAAGGTTTTCTCAATGCATCCTTTGTGAAGACAGTGACTTGGGTATGTCACTGTCATGTACTAAGTACATATGTGTACTCACCTTGTTTCACCTCTTCAGTTTCCTGTGTTTCAAATCCATCCTGTTGTGTTGGATCTCAGTCCAAACCAACAATGACTAATAAATGTTTATACAAATATTGTTAATTTACTTCTTGGCAGAATGCTTTCTGTTTTCTTATAGCCAGCATTTAAGGTGCGAGAACACCACCCCATCAGTTTTGGAGATTGTCAGATGCATGATTTTCATGGAACTGGTATGTCTATAAAGCTTCTTTCTTTCTTACATCTGACTAATTGGGTCAGAAGTACCCATGGCAAGAATTGGTTTTTTCAGAGAAAAAATTTTCAGCAATTCCTTTGCTAGGGAACTTTTTCACTTCCTCAAAAAGCATTTGTGCAACATGGGAGCACAAGAAACAGGAAGTAGGTATTTTTTTTTTCAAGTAGTACACCTACAATCCCTTACCAACCCACAGGGTCATTTTCAGCTAGTTTAGTTAGGTTTTGGATAAACTTCTCTGTCTTATCTGTCATCTAGAAAAATGCAGAGCATGCTAAATTTCGTGCAATGACAAAAGTACCTCCATCATCCTTAGTGAACACTGTGGATCTAGGAGTAAAATGCTCTTCAATTGCCATCAAGCATTCCTGTCTTTATTCTTTACACTTACTATTCAAGAAATTTCCACAGCTGTCAACGGGCTGTAAAACACCAGAAATGCCCTGTAAGATGTGTGACTTGGTGCAAGAGAAAGATTAGGGGCTGGATATATCAGTTATTTAAATGTAATTCAAATTTCAGAGACAAATTCCCTATACAGTTCACAGAGAGAGTTAAGTCTGAAAAAGAAGAAAAGGAATTCTGAACTCCTTTACTGTATACCTGAAGCAGACAGTCTAAATAGCACTTGTAATGCAGTTTAGTATTTAAATGTTGCCTGCTTCCAGAAGACTTGAAGATTGTTCTAGTATACAGAACTGGCTAGCTGTCAGTTAGTGGAAGACATGGTAGTGAACTTCCAAATTGTAATGGTCACTTTTTTTCATCCTACTAAAAAAACCTTCATGTTTGTCTTCAGCTTCTGTTGCTCAGAGTGAGTTTGCAGTGGTTTTTAGAAAAATGACTCTGTCATCACTCCATTCCATGCAGGTCATTCCAGGTCTGCATTACAATTGTGTCCAAGCTGAAACCAGAAGTAGTGTTCAATGGAAAAATGTTGCTCTGAAAAAGTTTTGTGGATTTTGCTTAGTCTTTTCTTCTGCTACCTCTTTTTTGATGTCCCTCACCTCACCTGCCATCAGCTGGACTCATAGCTGTTAAGACATATAAAACTGATGATGGTAATGAATTTTAACATCCAATAGCATCTTTCACGTGTTGCTTTACTGCTATCTAAAACCTGGAGTGCATTTTCGAAGCAGATGGTTAATGGGATACTGGAAGATTTCAGTGAGAGTATTGTTTCCTTTATCCCTTTTTAGAGTCCTAGAATCCAATTAGACATTGTGTGGCTGCAAAATAATTACAGAGTGAATGCTCTTAACTGGAATACTTCACATCATGCAATCCCCCCCTCACCAAATGCTATGCAGCTGTTCTAAAGGAGCACTGAGCTGCGTGGGGACATGGAGATTAGCTTATGCCAAAACACAGTCAGACACAGCTGTAGTAGAGAAAGAGGGGCTTAGAAGTACGATGCTTATAGATTTACCTTTTACTGCCAGATTATATTGTGCTGTGCTTTCATTAATGAGATATTTCAACCCATAAATAGCTGTTGAGGACTCTAGTGTAAGTTAATTGCATATTAATTCATTTACTCCTACACATTTTGGGGAAAAATACCGCAAAATTGAACTTGAAGAAATAAAAACCCCATGCTTGAAGTTTAATACAATACTGTCCATATATAGCGGCAGTTCCTGGGAAGCACAATGGAGCGAAAATATAGCCAGTGCTGTAAATGTTGAAATGGTCTCTTTGTCTGAAGGCACATAAACTGCAGACAGAACTTGGTGTTTTTGTCCTGGCTTTTGGTCCAGGCAGTGTTTGGAAACCATGCCTCTGCAGTCAGAGCAGATGTGGCAGTAAAGCTGTAACCCACTAAACCTTGCTCTATTCTTTCCCACTCTTTGTAACAGAGAGGTAGAGGATTTGGCCCAGGAAGAAGTCTTCAAAGCTTAGACCATATGCTGAGAGATGAAACACTGAGGGTGTTGGATGGACAATATTGGACTTTCGTTATTCTCACTGCCAATCCTATTGTATTCCTTTTAAACCAGTTGGATTGGATGTTCCGTGGGAATATTTTTTTTTTTTTCAGGAAAGAGAAAGTTCTCAAGACTCCACAATGGCAGAGAAGTCTAGACACTGCCCCTGGGAGGGGCAGAGAGTATTATACCACCACATCTTGAATGTCATAAAATTTCTTAATGATGAATGATGAACTGAGTGGAGGTTGTTGCAACCAGGATAATCACTGGTTCTAAGCCTGGAGAGAAGATGGGACTAAAAAGATAAAATGAAAGGGTAAAAGCAGTGTTTCATTATTTTGTTAGGTTTTGGTCTTTCTTGTTCATGCCCTACCCTCTCCTAAATATTTAGTTGTTTTTTACATTTAAAAGCCTATTATTTTTGGGGGGAAAGTCACTGAGAGAGATCAAGGCAAAGCTACCCCCCTGTTCTGGCTGACTTGTAAACTTATCACAGATGTTTGGCAGGAACAGAAGCTTTATACTTTCTGAGGATACTGTTTTTCATGCCAGGAATCAACTTCAAGCAGTTTTGCTTTCATGAGATGTTTTTATTTTATAACCTTTTTCATCTTGTGCTGTTGTGAGTTGTTTGGTTCTGACATGTATAAAAACCAATGGTAGCTGCAGTATTCTTGATCCTGCCCTGTGATGATACCTAAATCCAATATAAGAACATGCGGTGAAGTTCAGGGTTCAGCTGAAATTTCATACAAAATACTGATGGATGTTGCTGAACTTTTGATGTACCTGTTCTTGCCCCTGAAATAATGATGGTAACTTCTTTACACAGAGAATCATGTTGTGGTTCAGATTCAGTTTCGAGTAAATAAACAAAAAATAGTTAAAATATATTGGTACAGCAGATATCAAATTGATATATTTGATTTTTCTTGGTCTTGTATTTTGGTTTCTTTGCAGTAGCCTTTGTTAGGTTGTTTTAGGTCAAGCATCTTTTCAAATAATTATCTCATCTGAGTGGTGATTGCAAAGAATTTTAGTAGTCATCCTAGTTAAGCAAGAAGTACATGAACAAAATGGATACATTCATCTGAAAACACTTGAGTTTCAGTGTGGTTTTTTAAATGTGTTTTTTCTGGTACTTTCTGCTGTGGAATATCCTCCGTGGGAAATATTTCCATACTCTCTGGAAAACATATTCCAGCTTCCTCTTTAAACCAGAAGACTATGTATGTGAAACCAGATCCTCATTATTTTTATTATTTTTTAAATTTTTTATTCAATTATGGTAATAATGCCTTCTGGGCAATATGTGCTATGTGAACTAGACATTTCCTGATATGGACTGAACCTTACACTTGTATATGTCAAACATAAAGTTATTCTGTGGTGTCCCGTTTCTCCCGAAAAATAAATAACAGTCAGAAAAGATTTCTAGTAGGTGAATCTGAATTGGCAAGTAATTAAAATCCATACAATTTGCTATTACTTTCTTCCTTTCCTCTCCTCTCCTTGTAAAAAGAAGTTTTCAAGGATCTGTCTGTGAAAAGACTGATTTGGGGTGCTGTGCAGAAGGCTGCTTAAACTTACAGCAATCATAAGATTAGCATCATGATGTGAAGGAGTTCACTTAGTATGCTCCTCACTTGTATCTCGATGATTAATATAATTATTCAATAATCTTGATTATTATTGAATAATTATATAATTATATATCCAGTGGAGGGGAATAATCACCTGACATACAGGTCACTAAATTTCACTTTGCATGTGTACTCAGGAAACTTCTATTTAAAGGGCTTGCACAGAAACTGATTTTCTGTAGAAAATTGCCATTAGATTTTTTTCCCTCAAAATGCCTGTAAACATCAAAAATCGAGCATGGCAAATTGGAAGAATATGTTCTCTTTCCTCTCCATGTCGACATTCTATAAACAAAGTTCTTATCTGCTGATGTGCCATCTGTAGACAATATTCTTGCTACATTCTGTTGAGATACATGTACTTGTAAATCTGTCATTTTAATTTATAACTGATCTAATCCATCAGTTTATTTTAAGGATAATAAGTTATCAAGTGGACTGGAAATTTGATAATGTAACTTTATTCTCTTCTTGTTTGCCTATATATATGACAAATGTATCAAGTTCAAAATTATAAACATATACACATTGAAAAAGGACAGCTTTGAACATTCTGGCTTCATTTCAAGATGTTTGCAGCTGAATACATACTCTGTATGCATGGAGTATGTATGAATTAATTCATACTGTTGTCTTTCCCAATTATTTATTCACTTGCAATGAGTTGCCTTAGTTTCAGAATTTTTCATAAAGAGGAGGACTGGGGTGTTGGTGCCGAATGGGAATGGCCCCTTTGCTTTCATTTGTAAAATTCAATATCCTTACTGCAGTTTTAATCCATTTTCTGTCCACTGTTCATTGTGTGACTGGGAAATCACTGTTTCATTGGATAAGGATTTCTTAAAACTCTTCTTCAGAGGAAATGATGAGAGCTGTTGCCAGCTATAGCAATATTACTATGGTAGTGTGTTTACAGCTTATAGGTACTGGGAAATGTCCCCTTTGGTTTCTGAAGGATTCTCCTGAAGATCTGTAAAATTTCCCTCAGAGGCATGTACAGATTTTGTGGAAGGTCCAAACCTGCTCTGCGTGCTGCTTATGAATGTGATATAATGCCTTTTGTTTTTTGCTTTGCAAGCCTGTTTATGAGTTTCCTAATCCTACTTCTGCATTGGAGTATCCTATTTTTCAGCATCGATGAAACAAAATATTGTACCTTTATGGCCCTCAATCCTCATTTTATGTCCTAATGTGTTTACAGAAAGACCAAACCAAGAAAAAGAATATTGCATTTTCTCTTCTAGACAAAAGACATTTGAAGAGAACTCAGGAAAAATCTCCTGCATTTACTACTTACTCTGCTGTCCTCCTCCATCCCTTCTTTCCTCCCATGCCTTCCCAGCAATTTCTTTATTTTGTGTGTTGTACTCTGAAGGCTCTGGTGGGGTACATTGATTGTCTCTGATAAATTATTTTACCCAACCTCAATGAAATGTTACAACACTGTGCTTTAAATCCCTCAGTGCCTAGAGTGAACACATTTGCAGATTTCTCCATGGTTATAGAAAAGGAAAATCTTTATGGGAATGATTGGTAGGATCATACTCCCAGGAGATAACCCATAAGATTTTGGTATCCATCTACATATTATATAATTTTGTTTTAGGATTGGCCACCAAACCAGAAAATGAAACTTGTGGATAAGTTTTCAGGAACATTTGCAAGCTATGAGAGAGACATCGGAATGCAAGTAGGCTGTTTGCAGGTCAAACTCCAAGGTCTTTCTTTCCTTTGAAAATGCTGCAATTATAGCTGGGGGGTTTGTTTGTATGTGCACATTTGTAAACTTCATTCAAAGAGACTTGTAATGATAAAATTATAAAGTTGATCAGAAGCAGAATTGCATAGGTCCAAAACTCATTACCAGTTTTACTAAAACCAGCTGTGTGTAATATTGATATGAGACAGAACAGAATGGCTTGTTCATAGCAGGCAAAGTTTCACCGCTTAATAACGACTACTTTGGATTCAGTCCAGTGAATAGTTTAACTTTATAAATAATGCAATCTTGCAACAATTTCCTTTCTCAAGATTTGGTCTCCTTAATGATTGCAAACCTACCTTGTACCATGGTATTATTACACTGCTTTAAATGGCTGTGAATTGCTGACTTCTGGTAGCTATGTGGATTTTTTTCTCCTCTCTTTTTCAAACTGACCCTTCAGTTAAAAGTAAATTATCAAAAAAGAAAAGAAAAAGAGAAGAACTGTTCTCTGTGTGACTCATTCTACTTGAGACAACCACAAAATGAGACTTCTTTTCAGCTCTAGTGTCACTTTATTAATTTCTCTTGGGGATTCTTTCTTTTGTGACTTATTTAATTTCAGTATCTTTCAATGCCAGGGGAATTGGCATTTCTATTTCAAATGTCAAGAGAGTGGAGAAGGTGTGGAGGTGACTGGCTACACACCTCCACTAGTTGAAGAAAGGTTCTGGATGTACACCTTCATGTCAGGTATTGCCCATAAGAAGGTCTCCCTGCCTGTAAAGTTTTGAACATTCTGCTATAAAAATTGGAAGTCTTTCTCTGGTCAAACTTGGTCTTCTCTGTCCAAAACATTCACCATATCCTCGGAGCATATGGTTGCAAATCAGACCTGCAGTTCCTTAAGGTTTTAGAAAAGCGATGACCCTCCATTTTGGGCTTGAATATGTGTTGTATAGTATTAATTAAAATGTTTCTATGTGTGAAGGATGAAAGGTGAATTAATGCAGAGGAGAGCTGAAGTTTCACCAGGGGATGAGTCATCTCAGAGTTCACATTTGTGTGTGTGCATACTTTTCTGTATGTTTGACTTTTCGTTTTGTTACTTTCATTTACTTACAGATGGCTAAAAACGAATCAGGTGTCAGCTTCCTCTGACTCCTACACCCACCATAAAAATGTATCTTTACTCGTGTTTTCTATGTGTTTTGAAATAATTCTGTATAATTTCTATTCACTTGTAAGTGAATAGAAATTCAGCACTTCAGCCTCACTACTATTAGCAGCAGTAAAGCTGCTAGCAAATATTACATTTCTAAAAGTATTGAAAGGATAGAATAGAAACTCAATGGCTGTGGCAGACTGCACGGTCTGTCATTCACTAAACCTAGAGGCAAGGTTTCGAAAACTCGAGGCAATAGAACTGAATTTCAAAAGTGCTGGAAATCTACTTGCTGCAGCAACATCCATCTGGAATCAGTGGTGAGGTCAGAGACCTAAACTCTTCAGGAGGACAGGCAATGGGCAGATTTATTCTGTACTGCTGCCAGCTGTGCGGAAATACAGTGGAAACAGTGGCTGCATCAGGTCTGCCGGCTTTCCTGGTTTTATTGCAGGGCTTGCTGCTATTTCCCTTACTCCATCTCAACAACTGTAGTCCTATGATTGCACAAGAATTCTGGCCTTTTAAAACCCAGGTTAGGAAGGTAAAGCAAGGGAAAGCATGAAAATGTGAGACTACAAATCCTTGATATGAGACACTCAGATATAAATAAGATTTTTTTTCTGCTACTCATTAATTTTGGAAAGTTCCTCAAGATTTACTCAGAGTGTAAAGCCAATTAAAAAATTACATTTTTCCTTTAGTTTCAGCCTATATTCATATATACTTGTAATGCAGATTTTATCATATACCTTAATTTAAAAGTCCCTAATCTGCTTCACTCTCTAGATAACACATCAGAAAATTAAAGTTTTGAGACTTTTTTTCTCCCCAACTATCCTAATTAAAATTACTTACCACATACACTGTCTACCTTCTATCATGTTCTTTCTTGTTGCTGAGATAAAATCAATTTTAATTACAAATGAATTCTTTGTATTTTATCCTCTCTGTAGAATCCACAATAGAGATGACAGAAAATAAGAATTTAACTGAAATAACAAAGTTAAACCAAGTAGTTTTACTGTTTGTTTGAGTCACAACAGTAGAAAGTGTGAGGAAAAAAACCCCCACAAATAACTATGGAAGAACACTTGATGCTTTTTATAACTTCATTGTTCTCTATGATTTACATTCTTCAGATGCTGAATTCAGAAATATAAATTATGAAGCACAGATTTTTATCTTGAATACCAACACAAATAGTTTCACTGGCTTTTTAGAGTAAGTCTTTCCTTTTAAAGACGCTTAGATAGCCTCTCCATATCAAAGAAATAATCTCACATCTAATTGGAGAGATTTTATCCTCGTGATCTATTTACTGAAAAATGCAATATTATTTTTACAGGCAGTGTCTCTTTTTTTGCACCATCTTTCCCATCTCAATCCATCCCCGCCTATTTCATCCCACCCTAACCCTAAATTAAACATGATGGAGTTTCAAAAACCGACAAAACATTCTAAAGCTGAAATCCAGCTCATTAAATTTGCCACTTCTTATAATTGCTGTATAAAATTTGTTGAAAATAGTCCTTAAATAATCCTTTTTGAATTCATTCCATGAACAATTTGCTTGCAGCTTTTAATCTTTGTTTTTACCCTGTTAACTTTTATCTCATATATTATTTCTCAGATGTTCACATGTGATTCTTGTAATGATTTATTAATTTTCAGAAAACTACAGAAGTATATAATCATGTCTATCCGGGCCAGACATTGCTAAAACAATTGTCGTAGGCATATCCTGAACACCTTGTATACAAAAACACACTCAGTCTGCAAGTGATTACTAGAGATGATTGCAAGCAATGTAAAAGGTTGTTTTTACATATTTTCATTTCTTGTTTCTGTCTCTCTGAGACACTCAGAATTTCACCAGTAATTCTTTAAAGAGTGCAACTGGCTGATAGCACTTTTGGGAAGACCGTCCCTGTAGTTTGTTGTCAGGTGGATGTCCACCAGCTCATGGTGTTTCAGAGCACAGGGAAATACAGTCTATGGAACAAGTACTACTGGAACATATTTCTTATCATACTTATTATATTCTCTAATACATTTCTTCTGTATCCCATAATAGATTCTTAGATACTGGGAGAAGGTGGCAAGTTGACCATTATCTACAGAAAGCTGTGTGTCTGATTCTTAGAGTAGAGAATAGTTCAGGATAGAAGTGCGTTGCAGAAATTCTAGGTTAGTCATGATTTTAAGTTGATTCTTAGCCAAGTATTGGTTGTAGTTTATGATGAAAAATATGACCACCAGCAGTGGTGAGTTGCTGCTGTTGTTAATTCGCACTATAGAAAAACACTATCCATAGAATCCATCTTTCTCTGAACCTCACAAGCAAACATTTTTTGCATGAAAAAAATCAAAACCAGAGTTGGAGGTCTCACAAATCAAGTTCAAATCCTCTCATGCAACTTCCAACATATTTCTTCTTGTAGTGGGGTCAGAAACTCTTTAGAGGTTCGTCCTGAAACATGTGTGTGGCAGCAAAATGCATGGAAATTCACTTCTTTTTCCTGTTGAACATTTGAAAACTTGCTTGAAAGGCCATACAGTATTATTTACTGATGTACTCCAGATACAGTTCTACTCTAAAATATAAATAAATTGACTGGCTTTCAAGCAGACAGATGTTACAAATAATGAGCACAGAGGGTTAAAGAAATCACACCTTCAAGTTCCTTTGTATAAGCATGAGGACTAGAAATGTATTCTTGTTATCATAATAAAGTTAAGTATCATTTATACTCACAAGAGTCTAGGCATTTGCTATTTAGGAAAGAAATGATGGGCAGCAGAATGTAGCTTACTTTAACAGGCTTGCCCCACAATTTTAAAATGGCATGTCCTCCAAGTAAATATTACAGTCTTTACAAAGGCAACCCAAGGCCATATTGAAGTCCCATTGAAACTAGGAGAAAGCCATTAGTCAGATTTAACCTTTTCTCTATTTTCTGTTGGCTTCATGAAAATGAATGGTTGGATTTTCCATAAAACCATGGAAGTAGTCTTTGATTTTAGGAGATTATGTTGGGGGGCTTGCATGCATTGCTCTGCATGAACATAGAAATAGAGAGGAAAAATAATCCAACAGGTTATATCTCTTCCAGTATGAGACTCACTGAATGAAAATAATCTCAAATTTGTCAATTAAGTTATGAGGTGCTTTTGCACTATGGAGAAGTGTAGATGAAATCTGAAAGAGAATATTTATCAAAATAATTCCTACAAATTTATAGAGGTCTATTTTTAATTAACCTCTCTTCAGAAGTGATTAGTAAATGGGATGAAAGAGAGATATGTTCAAGTTTGACTCAAAATTAGAATTAATAGTGAATGTAAATCTCTTAAGACTCAAAAATATTTGGCTAATGGAGCACAAAGTGTTTACAAATATTTGATGAGATTAATATGAAATGTACAGGTCAATTTTTCAGTATTAAGAGTTTGAATTCTATAAATAAGAAAGCGACCATGGTGAAAAAAAATACCTGCTGCTTGCTTCAGAAAACTATCAGCTCTTACCCTTGTTATTCTAATGAAACTTCAGGAGGATTAAACCAACTTCACTTTATTTAAAAAAAAGTTGTTTTACTTCCTTCCTTATTATAAGCTTCATCTATTTCTATATCATTCAGACATGGAATAAGATTGTTAAGTTATTCCTTAAAGGGCAGAGAAGACTTTGTAATATATTCTGACATAGGAACTTCTTTAACACTTGTCCAGTGTTTTCTTTGTCCTTGCCCCTTGTTGCATTAATTGTCTGGGTATGTTTGTAAGGCACAAGTAGTAAGGGCTGTTATCTGAATTTTAGCCCTTGTGCAGTGTTTATAATGGGGGATAACAATGTCCACATGGGTTACTGCACTTAGACAAAGTAAAACCACTTCTGAGCAGGGTCTGGTGGGTAAGCTGCAGCTTACCCACCTGGATTAGTGTATTGCAAACCAGGAATGATTTTAGGTCTGGCTGGAACTCACCCATTTCATAAGGAGAAAATATCTTATGAATACTGAGGGCTTTCTTCAGGCTCCCACACCAAAGCAGCAGATACAATCTTTCATAGATTAAGGAATTGCCTGGGAAATTATCCTAAGGACCATTGAAAGAAATAATTCTGCCTGTGTGTCCAGACACCCCCAGGCAAGTCCAGAAGCAACTCAGGAAAACAGTGTCTTTGGAGGTGCTCTGCTGGACTGTGCTAATATACTTATAGGAATCCCAAAACCTGGCTAACAGTTTGTTCAAAGGCAAAACCACAGGAGGGTTTAGGGACATTGCAATAGAGGGTATAGGCACAGACTAACTGCCTGTACCATTAAAAGATGTGTGGTATCACAGCAGGAGTTGCTGCAGAAAAAGCTGGGTTTTTTTCCCTCATCTCCTTGCAAATTATAGTGAAATATGTCCAGAAAAGTGGTTATTAAAGTATTAAATTCCTGTCCTACAAGCTCTTTCACAGAAACATTGTTTTGTAACTTGCTCACATTTTACTTTGCTCAGAAATTGGTGGGAGACGTGATATCCTCTGTTAGAGCTAAATAGCAACACAAAAATTAAAATGACTATTTAAGCTAATAGAGGAATCCAGCAGTAATTCAGAAGATGTATAAAAGTTTTTTTATAAATAATTTGAATTAGATTACTTGTGACTGGAGACAGTATTTCAAGGGTTTCCATCTATACTTGGCTGAATAAGGTCAGTGGTAGTCAATTACCAGCACTGTGGATATAGCTTTGGGATTTAAATGTGATTTTTCTGTGTTAACAATGCAGTAGGGAAGACTGGGGTCTGTACTGATGCATAGCTGACAGAAAAGATATTTCTCCTGATGTTATCCAGGGTTGATCTCGTCTTAAAAGTTTTTATCATGTGAAGACTGGGAAAAATGTGCTGGGTGCTATGAGACTCTAATGCATAATATACTTTATCTCTTACTGCAGTGCTTTCAGCGCCACTTAAGATTGCACTTAGAAACCAGACTGAATAGACTGCATAAAAATTAACTATTCCCATCAATGAATGTCCTCTTCCCAACATTTTTGAAGTGAGAGTTTTCTTAACTTCAGTTGCCTTTTCCCAAGCAATAACTATTATCCTAATTAGTTGTAATTTATACCATTATTATTAGGAAATCCAGGAAATTTCCTGAGAGACAGCCACAAGATTTGCTGAATCTGAGTCCCACATGTAATGGTGGATAAATGCTTGCACAAATGTGCAGAGCATTGCTTACACGCTTTCCCTCCCTGATGTAGATATGAAGGATTTGGCTTAAAAAGAGCGTAGTCTGTGAGTAGTAGGTGCACCAGAGAAGAATTCAAAATGCCTACTTCTTGTCACCAAAATAATACATATGATGACAAAAATGCCCTTCAGATGAATTAGTTCTGCCTCCAAAAAAAGAAAACTGCATAAGAGTTGCCAAAATGCAACTCCCTTTCATGAAGAATGTTTCAAGGAGCTTTCCAGAAATATTAAGGAGTTTGAAGATAAGACTGTCACTGGAGAAGAGATAACTACATAATTATTAGGAAGAAGCAATTGCCAATCACTACTGTTCCAAGAGAAATTTAATTATTCTGAAAGAAGCTAGTAAGAAAGGGTGTGGAAGATCTTTTAAAATATCAGAAAATGAGAAAATATATGTTAAGATGGTATGAGGACAAAGGAATCAATGAGGCAGATGTGAGAAATGATTTGGTCAAAAGAATAACATTTTTAGTATTTAATGTGAAAAATCCACAGCTACTGTATGGAATCTGCAGGTTGACAATGGGAGTTTGATGTGTATGCATATAGAAAAATAATAAAATGTGGTACAATCTGACACTTCATTCACATACCAAAAATATTGTAGCCAAGAACGTTCTTGATTTCAAGGACAAGAGCTCAGTTAGACATGAATTGGAGTAGCCTGACTGTCTTCCAAGGAGATCCATGGTTATGTACCCCTGATAATCAGTTGCACACATCGTGGGGTCAAAAGTGACCACCTGCATTTTTTTCTTCAGGCTCATATCTTGTTTACACTGTTTAGAGCACTGATTTTTTGCTTTCTCTTTAGGCACTTCCAGTTCATTATTGTCTTTCCTTTCCCATAGCTAACTGTTATTTAAGCTATTATCAAAATATTTGAACCATGATTATAAGCCATTAACTTCCTATGATGAAGATGTATATATGAGATTGCATTGTCTGATTAGATAAAAGAACTATCAGGTGCTGCACAAATTTCTCTTCAACCAGTTAATTACACCTAGAGTGCTCTGAACTGCTGGCCCTGTCATGTTCAATCAGCAGGCAGCTCTTTGTTTGTTCAAAATTATCATGCTGCTGTTTCTGGAGGAGTTTGACATCAGGAAGGCAGCCTGTAGAATTATTTGGAATTTACAATAAAGATCCTCAATAATGATTCTTTTTAAAACACTGGTGCAGTTATAAGCTAGCTGTGCAGTTGTTGATCTTGTCTGTCTTTCAGGCTGTTGTTGGCCACTGTGATTTTACAAGATTTTACAAGATGTGGGTGTAAGATTTTGCCTCTGGGCCAAAAGTAAGAGACTGCATAACAAACTTGTATCCTTGAGCCTTACTGTAACTATGGAGACTGGGAAAGGAAAGAGCTATCTTCAAGGACTTCTGAGCAGGAGAAGGGTCATGGCTGGAGAAAAAGGCCAAACAACTCTGCACTCAATAAACTGAAGCAGGAAACCGCAGCATGACTCATTCCTTATGCGTAATGTATCATCAGAGCTGTCCCGTTACAGTTCACTGGTGGAAATGAAGTTCATCTTTCTCTGGCTTTCAGGAAACTGCTGAGAGAAAACTCCTTTAGGCAAGCCACAGCTCCAGTGCTGGGTGTTTTGCAAGCAGAAGAGCAATGCTGATACCTGTCTGCTGTCAGATCCAAACTGATACTTTGCATTATCTTACCCGCGACTGAAGTTTCAGGTTCTTTTCAAACTGCCTTTGTTGGTGGGAGCTTTGGTATCCTGGTATCCGTAGCCTCAGTGTGGAAGACTAGTCCTGAGTCAACTCTTTTCTTCTTATTCTCCACAATAATGAACAACAAGCAAAACATCTCTGGTAATGAAAATAAGCTAAAACAATGAAGTTTTTTATTGGCTTTTTTTTTTTGGACAATGATTGGTAGTTAAACCAGACCTTGAAAGTGAACCAACTTAGATTCTGTTCCAATTCTGATTTAATAGCTGTTTTTGCAGGACTGTGATATGGGACTCTTACTGAACTTCAAAACAAAAATAATTTATGCATTTTCAAGTTTCCTGCGGGATTTTAGATTGGGGATAAAAAGCACCAAGGATGTATTGAGAATGCCTGTGATTTGGGGAGATAAAACAGGGAGTAGAGTCACACACACAGACATGGGCAGTGCTGACCTAGAGCCATCTTGCTTTTTGTTCTGAAACAAAATGTCCACTATGGAAGACTCCTGTCCTGAAATATTAAACCATAGAGCTACAGGCTGTATTTTAAAACTGTTTTTGTTTTCATAAAGAGCTACATTAATAATATCTTGGCATGGTACTGAGCACCATCAATTGTGTAAAATTCTGTTGCCTGCTGTTCTTTTCTATCATTAATAATACATCCTAAGACGGGAGTGAGAACAGAGCCTTGCAATGCTAGCTGATAAGATAGCTGAAAATGCTTCTTTCATTCCAACTAAGATGATAAAAATAAGGAGGAATCTTTCAGACTGTAGATGGCAGATTCAAAGCTGAATTTGGACCATCTAACCCTGTTCAAAGTCGTGAAACTTCACTGCCTTGGAGGAAACACAAGTGGAACTGAGATTTAAAAAAAAAAAAAGGGGAAAATTCCACCCTGGAGACAGTAATACTCCCCAAGCCCTAAGTTTGGCCTTGAAAATATCGGCATGATTTTCTCTATGCTCTAATTATCAGTGACTCTGCTGTAAATTAATACTGTGCAATTGAAAAAACCAAATTTTTTTAGTCTACTTTTTCTCCTCAGTTTTTGAAGGCTTTATCCTTCCAATGTCCTGAAAATATTATCTTTATCCAGATATGAAAATTAAAAAAAAAAAAGTTCTAGAAATCCTATTGTTCTTCCAGGCATTTTTTTTTTGAGAGTAGTGCCTATAAAAACAATGGTGATGTGCTCTTTCTTAGGAGGTCGGTCAAGCACTCCAAATTTGAGCCCATGAACAAAATCATAGATTTCATGCTCCCCAAATCAATCATCTTGGAAATCTGTTTTTCATTCAAATTTATGTTGTTCAAATGTAGCATTATACTTTTGTTCTGTCTTTCTGCAGTGCAAATACATGTGGTTTTTGCTAATGAAGAAATTTGTTGGTTTCTTACTTTTATTCTGCTTGTCTTTTGTAGAGGGCAGTTCAGGTAGACCTGGGAGGACTGGAATGCTATTTTTCATGTTTTTGTAACAGAGAGGAGGCAGCTGACAATCTCAAATGAAGTCCTGGATCTGTCCCTTGCATGTCCCTTTATAGCTAGGGAGGCCAGCAAGCTACTTTGAAAGTAAATAAAGATATATTGTTTCAGCTCTTCAACCTGAAAAATAATTTGGCACAAGAAAAACATCTGGACTGGTCATGAACAAAAAAATGCAAAAAATTTGGAAAGGGCTTCCAGTCACAGAAACTGAGGTTCTGAAACAGCCTTTCTATGCAAACAGTTAGATTTGCTGGGGGCTTCTTTACATTATCTTGTTTTCAGCTTACAGTTTGGTAATTCTGAATGGGATTGTAAAGTACGGTTGCCAGCTTCTGCAGACAGATAGAATTATTTACTTTGGTACCTATTCCCAACGTATTGGGTAATCAAATTTAAAAAGAGAGGAGAGCAGATTCCTTCTCTGATTTTGTTTTGTTTCTTTAGTCCAGAAAAATTCTTGTTGAAACACTAATAGACATAAATTATATTTTCTTGGTAACCAAATACTTTACATGAACATTTTGACACTAACAACTAATACTACGGAACCAAATATAATTTATGAAATACAGATTTGAAAAGGATTTTTGCAAAGTAGTTTTCTGCTATGCTTAGAAAATATTTTGGTTATGTATAACTGTCAAATAGATCTGCTTATATGGTAGAGGTTAAGCAGTTACTGAAACTTGTCAAAGTATACAGTAAAATAAAGAACTCCTTCTTTTGGGAAAGAAAAATGGTTAGGAAGAGTAAGACTGTGGGGTCACAAGCACTGTGAGCCAGTCTAAATGCAGGTTACCACCCAAAGGGACCTTCCTGCTCTGCCTGGGACTATTTTTCTACCCACCTTCTCCCTAGTGTTTGAACTCTTATATTACTATTTTTTTAGTTGAATTGGGAATTTAAAGAAAAACAAGATATTGTAAGACAAGAAAAATCTTTAGAAAGATAGCGAGACCCTGAGACAGAGACCACTTTCTTATTTTTGGATGGATTACTAAGTGCCAATATTAGCTGTAAACAGAATGTTGTGGTAGCTGTGTGCATGGGTGCCACATGCAGCTCCAGCAGTGCATAGGGAGACAGTGTGGTGGGAAGTATTCCTGCATGTCACACAACAAGGGGAGCACTGGCTGCAGTGACACTCCTATTTCCCTTTGATTTCCCAGTTGTACTTTGTCCTTCTGGGCAGAATGAATACTACTTACTGACAATATGGCATGCCATACCCTTTACACTCAATTTAGAGTGTTGTGTTCAGGCACAAAATGGACAGAATTCCCTCTTTCCTTCTTCATCTGCTATGCCATAATTCCAATAATTTGATTTTTCTAAGTAGGGAGGAAGAAGATGACACTCGGAAAGAGATCAGAACAGTGTCTTGTGTCATTTTCCAAGGTGACGGCCAGATCAGCATATGATGAAGTGAAACAGAGTGCTCTGCAACTCTAATTGAAGCTTCCATCCTGCTCTCTTCAGGCTGCCTTGCTTTTGGGACTTGTCTGGTTTCTGGTGTCTCCTCTGTGTTGCTGTGGGTGCCAATCCCAGCATTTGTCCGCTTCCTGAGACAGGTATTTCCCTCCGTTCTCTCATTTTATCTGCTCTCAACTTTAAAGGATCTTTTCTACTTTCCTGAAAAGCTAAACTGTAAGCCACTCATACCTGGTCTTCAAATTTATCTAGATGATTTCCTAGATAAATAAAAAAAGTTCCCAGGTATCTAATAAATATGTTTTTCAATGTCCAAGACCATTCTTTGGGTATTTATCATTGTATCTACAGATTCTTACAGTCTTGACAGATGAACACTTAAATTAATATTCTCACTGGTCATTAAATTCCACTCTCTAGTTTTGTCTGATACTGCAGTAACACTCTGTTGCTGGCATTCTTATAATCTTTGTCTCTTTTTTACTGTTACCTGCATTCTGCTGCTTTTTAAAAAATGCTTTTTGTATCCTTCAGACTCTCTGTGCTACACCAGAAGGTGTTTTACTGAGGGATCATTTTCTGTGATAATTTCAAAATGCTCCATTCTTATATGCAATGTCTTGAGAGATGGATGAATTTTCTGAGTCATTATTCCACTGTTCTTCTTGGAGATTTGATACTTGACAAGCCCATGCCTTTGGGCAGTTTATTGTACATTAGATGATCGATAGCACAGTCAGAACTCAACAATGGAGCAAGGTCAGCAGGGGACCATCAAGGCAGTTATGGGCTGGAGCACATGGCATTTAAAGAGAGATGGAGAGAATTGGTTTGCTGTGCGTGTAGGATCTTATGACTCTCCTCATCAGTTAAGTGGATGCTGAGAAAATGCAACTACATGCTTCTAGTAGACCACAATAAATGGACAAGGCACAACAGATAAATGTTGCAACTCAGGAATTTTGTAGTAGGTGTTAGGAAAGAATTTTTCACTCTGAGTGTAGTCAGACACTAAAAAATATTGCCTGAAGAGGCTGTGATATCTCCATACTTCAAGATTACAAAACTTCAACTAAACAAGGGCCTGAGCAACTTCACATATCTTCAAAGGTGAATCTGATTCTGAAACAGTCTGTTTTGAGTGGAGGATTGCACAGGATGAGCTCCAGAGGTCCCTTCCTGTATAATTCTCCATTTCTATGATTATACCTACTGTTATAAATAGCAGACTACACACCAGTAGATCGCCTCTTCTATATCAATGTTTTAATATGATGCTTATTAAAGTTTTAGAGACCTCTGGTCCAACAGAATCCAACATACAAGTGATTTACATATCTTGCTGAAGATGGCCCTAAACCATTAAAGCTATTTAGCGTTTTCCTTCTTTCTTGTGCTTTCTCGCTAGGGAAGCCTGAAAGCATTATTTTCATAGAAGTTGCAAAAGAGAAAAGAAAACTATGTAAATACTAAAAAATGTTATCAGTAGTTTCTAGCTGTTAGGAGATTTTATAGAAGGCATTCTTTCAACTATTATATAGTCTCTCAATCTACAGCTATTGTAGGTCTTCAGCTTGCTAAGATAGTTCTGGAAGTAAGGATGGATGTGAGCTGGATGTTTTTATGCCATTATTTTCTAGGATGTTCAATGCTGATGACCTAGTAGGTTCCCTGACGTTCCCCCCCTCACACAGCCCCCTGAATAATCAGGCTAGCTCAGAGATCCGAGGCTGTGAGGGGAGGAATATCAGGAGATGACAAAGATTCCCAAAAGAGGCTCTTACCCCGAGATTTGTTGGTTCAGCTCTCTTTATTCTGTGATGTCCTTGTGGAGAGCGGGGCAAAAGAGAACTAACAGGAAATGTCAGGGGTCTATATAGACTTTGGACAGGGGTGGGCTTCCCTGGTTCTCTGCCAGCCCCATTGGGGCAGAAAGGAGGGATCCAGGGTTATCTTGATCAGAGTCACAGGGTCCTGGGGAAGGGGGCACAGAGTGCCCATGAGCACGCTGTAACAGTTCCCTACCTGCTGTTTCCCTCGATTTTGTAAAATAAAAAAAAACTAAAATTATTGTCATCAAAAATTTCCCATCTTTCAGTTTGTTGTGCTCAAAATCTTGCTTATGGTAAGACAAAAGACAAATCACATCTCATACACAGTAAAGCAAAAAAAATATTGTTAGTCTTGAATTTATTTTTAGTCTTGTTAAAATCTAAAGGGTTGAATCCTTTAGATTTTTCTGGTCATTTATCAGTGCATATCTAATTGTTACATGAAAAATAGGAATAATAATAATGCAGGTAAAATTGGTATAACCAAACTTCACTGTTTCCAGGTTCCTTCCAGTTCTTTAGCCCTCCCCTATTTTAAAAGAAAAAACTTCTTAAAAATCAATATTCTCCATTGATAAAACTCTTTAGGTGAATAATTTTTAAATCCTGGCTTCAAAACATCCAGATCTGGTTTTGACACATACAATTTTTGGTAGAGGAGAGATGGATGTCATCTATCAGATTCTATATTTTCATTTTATTTATAGCATACCCCTCCTAAAATACCCCTTAAAAATCCTGGTTTCCAGCTGGTACTGTGAAGTTCCAGTGTGGCATGGGCAAACCTCGAAATCGATATCTGTGGACACACCAAAACCTTATAACTGGCAAGTTTGTTTGTGGGATAAGTGAACAATTTTGAGTCCAAGGGAAAAGGAAATGACTTTCTAAAAGTGTTTTTTAAACTATCTCTTAATAGTTAAGGAATTTCTCATGAAGCTAGATTGAGAAAGTGATAAAAATTATAAAGAATGACCCTGTGAGGAGAGAAGGTGGATTGTAGAAACAGCCACTGGTAAACCCAACAGAGATCTATGCAGGCACTCTCTTCTCTTTCAGACTTTTTTTGCAAGGGTGTAATGTGAATCTGCGTTTTGTTTTTAAATTGTAAAAAGGCTCTAAAGTATCCAGTCCAAATAAGCAAATATTTAGGAGACTGTGAGGTCAAAATTGAAATTTATTCTGGTCGAGTCTACAGAAATGAATGACCATGAAAGCCAATGCAGCTAAATAAAAGAAGCTTTCTCATGGGGAAAGAGCATTCAGCAGGGATAACTATTATTAAATTCAAAACATGAAAACCTAGACTCATGGATGTAAAAGCAGGACTGAATATTTTGATCAAACCAGACAAATATTTCTGCACAGTAAGCTTCTTTATTCAGAAATTAGAGCCTCTTCTTCCACTTCCTAAATGGGAGGGTATTTCTTAATAGCATATTCTTATCTTGTATGAGTATGCATAATTAACTGTTAAATAATGGAATTTAAGAATGATATTTTCTTCCATGATTTACATTACACTACAAAGGACTGTTATTGACTTAGAAATGTTCATTTCAAGCTTTCAGTTGATGATTTTATGATTTAATCTTATATTTTCTAAAGTAGACTTAATCAATTTGTTTGATTTAGCCTCATCAATTGTTTCTTTATTTTTTTTGCCTCTGGATTTCTATGAACCTATGTTATTTCATTCTTTCTGTAATTATGCTTGTTGAATACCTCCTTGATATACTTTCCAGATATTGTGTTATATTTTACTTCTCAATGAGCTAGCAAGGGAATTAAGTTCATTAAAGTCTATCCAGAGCTTTTCATCTAGGATCAGCTATTTGTTGATTTGAAATCCTGTGTCCAGCATTTACTCTTGTTTACATTTGTTCAGCCTTGCTGAAGTTGATATGGTTGTGCCAGTATAATTAAGGAGAACATTTGCCCAGGGAACATTTGCCCAAAGAACATTTCTTAGAACAGTCACCTTACTTGTAAAAACAGTTTATTGTTGTTATAATGAAAAGTGATCTGTGGAGCTAAGTTCTATGTCAAAAATGGTTGAAGATAAACAGGTAACCCAGAAGAGTCCTGCATGGAAGTGGGTGTCCAGTGTCTCTAGAGGATGAGAGAATGGGAGAATTTCAGTCTTGCATATAAATGGACAAATGTGGGCTCCCAACACACTTGCTAATCAACAATGGAATGCAGCAGGAGTCTGTAATCTGGTGTGGAATCATGAACCTTCTGACTTGATAATGTGGCGTGGAAGTAATGTATGCCTAAAACTCACTATATTTCCTGTTGCAGAGTTGGAATCTGTACAGCAGGGGCCAGGAAAATGATGCCCTTCATTATAATAGGGACATAATGCCAAATTGCATCGTGTGTCATGTTCTGGTTGGTTGACTATTTTATGAGTCTTCCCAATTTTTATCATCTGATCTTAAAATTACACTTCTCCTGGAAAAGAGAAGGGGCTTTTTAACACTTCAAAGCAGTCATTCATGTCAATGAATGGTATTCATCTTGCTTGACATGCGGAAAGCAAATTGGTTTATAATTTGGCTCTGACTTCAGCTTTTAGCATTCAACAAAGTTTCCTTTTACAGAGGCTGGGGTTACCTTCTTGCACTCAACCCTGCCATACTGTAGAGTTGGAATAGGCAATCTTTCTGCTGTTAATGTGGGTTTATAATGCTGCATTTAGATCTATGACAAATGCAACTTTAATTGAATATACTGTTACTGTTAATGGATTTACTACTGCTTAGAGCAGATCTGAATTTGGCTTCTCTGTAAGGAAGGACATTTCAAGCCCATTGGTGCAGTTATTTCTACCTTTATTGTGCCAAGTGTCAGTGACTTTTTTCCCTGTTCGCTGCAAGACCTGAAACTGATTTTTAACTTGTGGAAAAGCAGCCTTACAGTTTTTGCTCCTTCAAATGATCTCTCCCCTGAATAAAACAAAAACAACCCAAACATACAAACAAATAAATAAATGAATGAGAATTCTCTTTATTTATTACATTGATTCTTTCAAAGTACTCACCTTGGTAACTACTGAAATCTTTGATTGAACTCAGTTCCTAATTTGCCAAGGAAAACCCTGGAGGCACATTCTACTCTGTCCAAAGACCGTACTGAGCACTGTTCAAGTATGAGGAATGGTTTAAAATGTTCTTGTGAAAGTTACTTCTTGAGAATTGTGTTTAATAAGTTTTAATTTGCTGTAATTGTTCCATCCAATATGGATCCCCAAGAATGCTAATGTTTTATTTCAACATGTTTTATAAAAACACTAAAACTTGAACATTTTCAGGGAGAAGCTCCAGTTCACATAAAATTTCATAAAGAAGGGGAATTAGGTAAGGGAAATAAACTGGAAGCTTTGAAAAGTGATGTATTCAATGAGAGATTGCTGCAGAAATCCAGAAACAAAGCTAGAAAGGAAAATAATTGTTTACTGGTACATCACATGATGTTGGAAAAAGCTATAGCATATATTGCTATCCCCTCCTTGATAGTAGCTTTACACAGGTTAAATAGAGGATCACCTGGCAGTGCAATCAATCATTGGTGCCTCTGTCATTGCCATGTAACTTTCCTTAAGCATTTCATGTTTGCCGATGTGAAGGTGGGTAAAAGCAGGAAATATACCTGTGCTCACTCTTGAAAGTCCTTGGTTCCCATTAACTAAAAAAGGAATTCCAGATGCAAGAATTTGCTAGACAAAGCCTAAAATCTTGCCAAAAAACACGCTGAAGCAAATTTTCGAAGCTTTTTGTAACATTTCATGTCTGGTAGCTTTTGCAGTAGCTTAGAAAGAGAATGGATATGTAGGATTTCCCATGATCCTCTCAGTATTGTGCTTTTTTATTAATTAAAAAGGAAAGTCCTCTTGGATATCAAAATGCTACTTAATAAATTGCCTGAGCTATAGTTACTGTAGCTGGGAATTTTGCTTCTACTGAACAACCCTATTGTTTATGATTCCAAAAACTTAGTTCAATTAAGCGTTTTGCAAAATATCTCTTTCTTTTACATGTTCGTTATTTTTTTAATGACTTTTTCCCTTTTCATTTAAACTGAAATGGCTCTGTTTATGAGTTGAGAGAAAGCTTTAATGGCAGTGTAAAGACAGCCCCCGGCGTGTTAGCAAGAGTGGGCACTCCCTTCCTTCCCTTAAATAGGAACCATTTTGTAAATGGAAACCCTTTTGCCTACTCCTTGAGCAGTGCTTCTGAAAGCATTTACTTCTAAGACATTTATATGGATCAAGTGTTCCTGAACTCATTGAAAATTTATTCCTTTAAATGTTCTGATGATATTTCTTTTGAAGTGGTATTTTCTCTTGTTCAGCTGGGAATAACATGGTATTTTAATTCAAGAGAATAACATGCTTTTTGTTTTGTACCATCAACTGTGTTTGAAAGAAGTTCAATAAATTCTTTCTGTTTCAGATGCCAGGCCTTTTGATGAATGAATTTCTAAGAAATTTACATACTGAAAATGTGAAAGGGAAAACAAAAACTGTAGTTCTGTGTGAGATGTGACAATATAAGCTGTCCTTACTCCAGAAGTTAAGGAAAATATCTGTTCATAAAAATATTTCATTTTGGTGTGAATCTTTTGACACAAAGATTTTATGGATAAGTGACTGGACTGCACTTAAAATTCTTAGTTGATTTCAGAGTTCTCAGAGGTCTGAACAGTGAACATGTGTTTTGTGTTAAATATTCACAGAAATATGTGCTCCAATAAAAGGAAACTTTAAGCCACCTAGTGAAAAAATGAAAATCTGAATGAGGAAATTAGGAAAATGAAGTGAAATTGTTTGAAAGCATGATATCAACTACTCTGTGGCACAAGAATTTTTATCACTGTAAAAACATAAAAGAGTTCTTAGCAGGAAAGCATGTGACAGAAGGTTTACTGACCTATGTTTATCTGAGGTAGTCCTGTGATTGAGATCGCCATGTAAAACAACAGGAATCAAGGAATTTTAAATTAATGTTTTTTATCTCAACGGCTTTTGCTGGCAGTTAGAACAGAAATAGGAGTTAATTTTTGGATTGAAGATACCTGCTTGTCTTTTTATTGCTGAGGAATCAATTAATGGCTTACTTAGGTATGGTCCTTGCATCTCCAACATTAAAATGCATCAGTACTTGAAATTTGAAAAAAATATTACATTTGACCTCCCTGTTCCTAACTTTTTTCTTAGTGATTTTCATGTATACTTGTGTTGGGAGGATATAAAATTTGTATGCTGTTGAGAAGGGAAGTGTTGTTGACACCAGCTGTAAATTATCTTCTTGACCTTTAATCAGGAACTTAATTCTAGAGCAGTATAACAACTATCCTTTTTCCTTGAAAAGGAAAATAATTTACTTTTAAAAAAATGAATCCTTTAATTTGCAGAATTCATTAATCCACATTTATTGTTTGGTCTCACCTTTAATTTGTATAATATGCTTTCTCCTTGGTCCTTTTCTCCAGAGAGCTTCATGAAAGAAAAGACCTTTCTTCAAAAGGTTTGAAATTGTGGCTAATGTGCCACATGTGGCTCTGTCCACTGTTCATGTGTCTCTTTGTCCTGACCACAAGCAACCAAATTTCAAGGTTCATGACTTTCATAAGTCAGATCACATTATAAATTATGCCCTTGTTTCTTGGATATTGAGGAAATTAAAGGTGAGTTCATATCTTGTATAATACTATTTTCTTTTACTGATATACATGGGAATTTAGGTAAATGAGAACAATCTTTTGCATGTAAAGATTACTAGGAGCAAAGAACTTTGTCTTTTTCAGCATGGAAATGGTAGCAACAGTTCTTTTGTTCCTGCAGCCCTGGTTAGTTACAAGTAACAAAAATTCCTATGCTTCAGTCCAAAATATTAGGTAAAATATCTTCCTATAGGCATGAAAGGACAAACATTTTAACTGTGGGATTCTGTATTTACGTATATTTACATAGATTTGGGATTTTTTTGATCTACAAGGAAAGAAATTATTAGTGAAAGTCTCTGGACTTCATAGGATCCTTGCAGCATACTTGGAAAGTAAAAAATAATGACACTCACTGGGGAAAAATATTCCTTTGTACAATTCTAGGATGGAGTTAATTTAGTAATGGAAAATCATAACTTCTTCTGAACTTTGGATTGTTATTATGGAACAGAGGGATATAATGAAAAAGAAAGTTATGTCTTTGACTAATTAAAACTTTATTCTTTAACTGGATTAGATTACTTTAGTTTTTTCTTCAAGTACTTTACTTGAAATTGAATTCTATTGAATATGGAAAATCAGTCTTCCTTTCTCATTGAGCCTTTCTTTTGTGTGCTGTGATTTGAATGCTGTCATTGACTGAAGAAATTGGAAGCCAACTAGTAGTTTAAAATCTGAGCATTCCTAGTAAACCCCTTATTTTAGCATGACAATTCCTTTTCCCATGACCATTCCAAATGAAATTCCATTCTCACATTCTTCTGAACAGAGTTTTTTAGGAGTTTAAAAAATGTGCATTTTCTAAGTAATCTCACATAAAATCTCTGTGGTATTTTCAGCATTTCTGATTTCTTCCACAACCCTTTTCATGTTGAATTTCATATATGCACAAAATAAGCACGGATCTCAGCTTATGAAAGATGCAGTAACAAAAAACACTGTTGATATAAACAGAAATGTTTCTCAACAAAATATCTACAAACTACAGAATTTAGTGCTTCTAACTATCATTGATGGAAAAGTGACCAATTCATCTTACATAGCTCGAAAAACAGACACCATCAGGTTTGCTTCTATCTATATCTGTGACTTCTGCATAACAATTACTACAGTTGAAGATGACAGAAGCACGTTTTTAATATAATGTCTGTGTTTTCAAAGTGTGGGCAGAGTAGCCATTCTCTAGTAATTTTTGTACAGTGCTACATTTTGGAAATATTACTGAAATATGATTTGTATCATGGGTGTATTTTTGTTCTTTCATCTTCATGCCATCTGGTCCCATTGTCATCAGAAGATTGAGTACATGAACATTTTAGAATGCTGTTACCATAAGGTTGGTAGATGATAAAACAGAGGCAAAAAGGCCTGATAAAGAAAATATACTCCCTGGAGGTCAGTGTGGAGATCCATGAGTCACCTGTTGTTTTAGAGAAATGTAGACAAGGAAATCCAAGATTCAGAGATTCAGCTGCCTGTGATATCTATAAGAATTAAAGAAACAATAGCTTAGTTTTTCCTCACTTTTCTAACATGAAGCTATTGCTATCTATCCTGTGAGCTGTGGTGGTGCTGGTATTGTTTGGCTGATAAAGAGACAGGCTGAGCCACTCTTACATGGTTCTCTTCTCTTTTTGTGCAAGCTATGACTTTGTTGGTTTTTATGGTTATTGCCAAACTGTTCATATTAAGTTTCTTCAAACTTGTGTACTTATATGTATTTGGCATCTCACATGCACTCCTCCTACAAAACCTGGGGAGAACTGCAGTAGTTTTTAATTAAGAATTATTGAATACAGGGATTAAATTTTTTCTAAAAAATGGTTTTACATCTAAATTTAACAACAAGGAAGTAAAAATTTGCTGACTCTGCTGACTCTGATTCCAAGGTGTCCCTCTAACTATGTTCATCATGGGGTAATATTACTGTTGACATTAAAGTCTAACTGGTTCTGCATTATTTTTTAGTATAGTACTTCTGGCTATTTATTAATGTCACAGTTGGTGACATCACTCTTGGTGTTTTTTCCCCTCTCCATTATTTTCAGCAGGAAAATGTATCAGCATTTATCAGGTGTGGAAATGCAAATTAATTTATTTTTGATAATAGAACACAAATTCTCTTTACAAAAAGTGAGAAAATTCTAGTGGAGTAAATTCCTGCAAGACATCCTCATGACAGTGGAAGCACTGGATAGTCAAACAAATTATTTTTGGTCTTTTTCTACTTCTTTTATGTACTTCTTACATGCTTGGTAGAAGAATACTTACAGACCTGAGTATTGTTTACCTACTCAAGTCTGAAAGAGCAGCAGAATTTAAGGAATAATACAAATGCAGAACATTTCAATCAGGAGTTTTCTTTGTATTCTGAGATGAGATTACAAAAATTTTAACTGAAAAGATATTTCAGTATTTTTAATCTTAGCTTGGGTTAATATTTTCTAATTCTGTTTTGAATAACTTCACAGAATTATGAAATAATGTTGATCAGTTAGGAGAAGCACTCAGTTGGTGACAAATTATGGTGAATGTTGAAGATATTAAAGCATATATACTTTCCCAGTCTTCTTTCTTGAATGCTGTTTAATGAATGCTCAGTTAAAAATGTTCCATAGTAAATCTCAATTCCCTCTTCAAAAATTAGGAAAAATGTCTTCCTCCAGAACTGTGAAAGGTCTGACACAGTACTCTCTACTACAAGAGGAAATCTAAAAAAAATCCAACTTTATTTGAGAAGAATACTACTTAAATATTGACATTATAGTCCTTACTAAAAGTAGACATATTGGGAATTTAGGATGACAGAATAGATACTTTAGAATCTGTTACCATACAGGGACTTGAAAGAGTAAGTGTCCACTTAATTTCTTTAAATACCAGAAAGTTATTAAAGTACAGTATGCAAAGCTTTATAATCTAGAAAACAGTTTGAATTTAAACCTAGTTTAAATATTGTCAGAACAGGATTCCAAGTTAGGGAATTATTCTCTACCACATTAGGATGTATAATATATTCAGATAAAATAGCATCATCCATTGTAATGTACTATCCATCATCCATGGTGAAATGTTTCTTCAGGAATAAAACAATTTAAGCAAATAATCCCTGGATTTCCCAATACATACTATATTTCTAGATTTGTCTGTTTTGATTCCTGCCTTCTAATATAAGGACTTCATATATTTTGTGCTAGCCAAGAATGCCATCACCAACAAACAAACAATCCCATCAGATAAAAAGTTATCTTTTCCAAAGCATTTGACTCAACAGATGTGGAGTGAATAGATCCAGTTTATAAATCACAAAATAAAAACTATTTTCTGAAAATTGCTGCTTTTGTGGAAAATGCTGACTCCTAATAATATTGATAAGAATAGGCAAATCCATCAGGTCAGTGCATGGCTCTGAGGTTGGTGTCACTTGGTCTGTTCAGCCTGGAGAAGAGGAGGCTGAGGGGAGACCTCATTGCAGTGTACAGCTTCCTTGTGAGGGGAAGAGGAGGGGCAGGCACTGATCTCTGCTCTGAGCTGACCAGTGACAGGACCAGAAAAAATGGCACAAAGCTGAGTCGGGAGGTTTAGATTGAATATTAAGAAAAGGTTCTTCGCCCAGTGGGTGGTTGTGTGTTGGAACAGGTCCCCCAGGGAAGTGGCCACAGCTCCAGTCTGACAGGGTTCAGGAAGTGTTTTGACAATTCTCTCAGGCACACAGGGTGACTCTTGGGGATGGTCCTATGCAGGACAGGGAGCTAGACTCAATGACCTTTGTGTATACCTTCCAACTCAGCATAGTCTCTGATTTTGTGACCCAGAAGCTCTATATAATGAAAGAATTTCCTTGTTATGGACTTAAATTCATAATCATATTGGTATCAGCAGATAGATGGCCTAAATGCATCTTATTCTCATTCCACAGGAGGTGTGGGAATAATAACCACCTATTTGCTCTGTTTGGGAGCTATATACGACAGAGTAGCACCTTGACTGGTGTCTGATGCCAGTGAATAATCCTGTTAGAAAAACAGGGAAATTGGCTGGTTGCATGGAGTGCACTAAGAGACTTTGCAATAAAAAAACAGTGAGCAACATGAATACCCCATTGTAGTTAAACTTCCTATGGAAGGTTTGGATTTTCTCTTTCCAAATATGTTTTTTTCTATATATAGGAAATAGCAGGAATGCCTGGACTTTTCAGTAAAAGTCCATTTAATGTGGATTTTTACACGTAAACTTTCCACCAAATCTATAAGAGTACTAATCTGAATATAGTGTCACACATACCTTAGCTATGGGAAATCTGTAATTTATCCACAGAATGCCAAGTGGATTGCTGAAATATAGGCAAGACACAGACTGACATTTTTGCTCCTATCTAAGCAGCTTTCTTGGAAGAGCAAGATGATAGTCCAGAACATGTAAAACAGAAAAAAGAACCAAAAAATATTTGAATATATGAAAGAATGAATAAAAGGTGACTAATGAAATGAACTCGGGTAGTACAATATAATTAAGAAGCTTGTTACAAGAATTACAAGAGTAACACCTACAAACTATTGACACAGTAATAAAGACAAGACTGTTTTCCCAGTGAAAGCTATTATTTCTTAAACGTCTTTTTCTGAATACTTTTCATCTTGACAAACATTTTAAAAGAAGTTGAAGTTTCCACTTCTTTCTTTTATCCTGATTTTCAGCTTTAAATTATCATGGTAATTCCAACCCATTTTGGAGGAGTGTGTGTGAGTGGAGATTCTACAGTAACTGGTGAACTTCGCTTACTACATGTTTCCTTTTATATCTAAAATTATTTACAGCAGTGCTTCCCTTTGACCCTGGACTTGATGCACTTTACGAAGTGTGACATCATTATGGCTTACCGTTAAAACACAAAAAGGGGAAGGACAAGTAATTAACAGCATATTGCAACTGGATTCTTGGGAGGTATCAGGGTTGCCAGGGCTGTTCTTGGATGCTCTCAACCTTTCTGAGTCTGCACAAATCCTACTGTTTGTTGCTGGAAGGAGAAGAGCCTTGTGTCAGCATGCACGCACTTCAGGATAGTCACATCTGCTTCATGCAGTTTTGATACATGATCTCTGGATTGGGCACATGTTCTTTAGACTATTTATTGATTAGGCAGTCATTTGCAGCATGCTGTGCTTTAGCCAGCTGAGCTATTGGCCTTTTTTACAAAGCAGCTTGTTACCTAGTACATGTTAGCTGGTGTTCTCTGTTGCATTTGCCTAAACCGTGCTAAGTGGGAGATCTCAGATTATATGTTTAAATGCTGGGGTTTCTTCAGATCTCTGTGTGCTTTCTTGGTTGCTAGGACAATGTTGAGCTAACATCCGTATCAGTTGACAATGGATGGGTCAGCCAACAGTGAAACCTATAAAACTGGGTCAAGAATAGTTCTGCCCAGCCCAGCAAGAGTGAGGCCTGAGCCAAAGGAAATAACCTTTTCCCTTGGCTATTCATTTTCTTATAAATGCTGAGCTTATTGTACCAGATTCATGAAAGGTAAAATCAAAGCATGTATGAGCAAATATAATGATTATTAAAACAGGAAAATACTATTGATATTGGAACAGCCTTTGGTGCTTTTAGGATAGAGTTGAACTGATCCTGAATTTATCTGGCAGTGTGTGAAAGCTGATCCACTTACTTGTAGTCCAGCTCTAGATTCAATAAGAACATTTTTTGAGAAATACAATGGAAAATATTACAGCTATTTTGAAACTACATCAGCTCACATATGTTCTGAAATATTAACTTGGCATGTTCCCTCCTGATTGCTTTGTAAAACATTCTCCTCTTCCTGCGACTGTCTCTACATTGCTTCATAAGGGCATTTGTGCTATTGACATGCATGGCTATTTTCTTACTTTGTATGCAAGCTCATCATGAAAGTACTTGATGTTGGCCTGTTTGTGCAGTGTGCACCACAATGAGTCACTGTTCCTGGTTTGTTCACAGGGACAGTGAAATAAAAATGACTAATAAAAATGGGACTGAGCTTGTAAACATGAGTGAAGATGAATTCTTAGAGGATGGGTTTTTTTGTTGAAAAGAAATGGCTAGCAAGTGAAGAAGAGTGGTTTGGGTTGAACTGAGTGTCTATATTGGTACTGTTCTCTAATGAATGGTGTAGATTTCCATAGCATGAAAAATACTTTGTGTCCTTTTAAAAAAACTTTTTTCCAATTTTAATTCCAATTGCTACTCTAATCCAGAATAAAAAAGAGTACTTCTGCTTTGTATTCATTTGTTGGGGAAGGATCTATCTTCAGCCCTGCTAATCAAGGTACTTTAAAAAACTTTATTCTTAGGTATCAAGGTTCTCAAGAATTGTGTGTAAATACTTGGTTTTGGTTGACTTCATACAGTTTTCCCATTTCATTATTGGGAAAGATGCCAGAGCAGAATTGCTTATAATATTTTCCTTGCAAATTTAAATTTTTTACCTTGCAAACATGAATAACTTTCAATATTACTTGTGTGGATATAGCCATAAAAACCATAGGCAACTATTCCAGTTACTAAAAGTTTACAGGACTATAGTTTCTCCATTTCTCTCCTGAGTTTCAATCATGATATTCTTACAAATTCTTTTGCAATACTTTTGGAAGTGTACAATTAATGCTGACTGAAAAAAATTACTCTTTAGAAGATTATTCTTCAGAAATTGTTGTAAAGACATTGAGATGTCCTGACTGCCTCCACAGAAACACCTTTTTTATTATAGATAATATTAAGTTTGTATTTTTTGCTTGGATTTCACACTGTTAAAATTACCTATTTGGAATATGTGCAGTGTATTGGTTATTAAATGCATAAGTGGTTTTTATGGCATGTCTGCTGCAATTTGTTGGCTTGCTGATCCTTCTGCTGTTTCGCTGAAGAATGGTAATGGAATTTGTGAGCTAAAAGATTGTTTTGAATTAAAGAAATGCTTTTGTAATTTGCTGTGAAGTTGCTGATGGGTGGTACGTGTTTGGGAAAATAAAAGAGAAGATCTAAAAATCTAGATTTGAAGATTTACATCTAAGAATTTCCTGCCTTCCCTCTCTCTTCAAAATATAAGACAATAAGCATCAATTTTTATAAAAACATTTTATTGTTAGAGAATGCTCTACGTTCTGGAAGGCGAAAAGTGGCACTGAAAAAAAAGCCAGATGTTCTTTGATGTCCTTGCTGAAGCATATGAATGTACACATCAGGAGCTAGTCCCAGCTCTGCTGAGTGAACAGGACACAAGTACAGCTGAAAATAGATCCCTGCTGTCTAATGCTATCTCAAACCCTTTTAACTGAACATGAATCCAGTACACCAGTTGTGTATTTTCTTGATCGTTTGATTTTGTTGAAAAATTCTTCAGCAGTCTGCTGTCATCTATCACCCGTACCCCAAAATTCCTTGCTTCATTTCACTTAGTCCACAGACCTTTTAACTTCATTTTCACTATAAATCAGAGACTAACCCATTCTACGACAAATTCTGAGGGTTTTTAAAATATAATCTGGCAGAAAGAATACCTTACAGCTTCTGTAGCCGTGTGTAACTAGAATGAGCTGTCACAAGCGGGTGCCTCAGGCAGTGATCTACAGAATCACACACAGAATCACAGAATCACTAGGTTGGAAGAGACCTTCAAGATCATCAAGTCCAACCCATGCCCTAAACACCTCAACTAAACCATGGCACCAAGTGCCACATCCAGTCTTTTCTTAAACACATCCACAGATGGTGACTCCGCCACCTCCCCAGGCAGACAATTCCAGTACTTTATCACTCTTTCTGTAAAAAGCTTTTTCCTTATATCCAGCTTATATTTCCCTTGACGCAGCTTGAGACTGTGTCCTCTTGTTCTGTCAGTTGCTGCCTGGAGAAAGAGACCAGCCCCCCTGACTACAATCACCTTTCAGGAAGTTGTAGAGAGTGATGAGGTCACCCCTGAGTCTCCTTTTCTCCAGGCTAAACAACCCCAGCTCCCTCAGTTGTTCCTCACAGAGCTTGTGTTTGTTCCTCAGTTGTTCCTCACAGGGTTTGTGTTCCAAGCCCCTCACCAGCCTCGTTTCCCTCCGCTGGACAGTGCTCAAGCGTCTCAATGTCCTTCCTAAACTGAGGGGCCTAGAACTTGACACAGCACTCAAGGTGAAGCCTCACCAGTGCCAAGTACAGGGGAATGACCTCCCTGGTCCTGCTTGGCCACACTGTTCCTGATACAAGCCAGGATGCTGCTGGCCCTCTCAGCCACCAGGGCACACTGCTGGCTCATGTTCAGCCGGCTGTCACCAGCACCCCCAGACACCTTTTCGGCCTGGGCACTGTCCAGCCACACCGTCCCCAGCCTATAACATTGCAGAGGGTTATTGTGGCCAAAATGCAGGACTCAGCGCTTGGACTTATTAAACTACATTTTAGTGGACTCTGTCCATCCACCCAACTGTTCCAGGTCTCTCTGCAGAGTCCTCCTACCTTCCAACAGATTGACACACGCTCCCAGCTTAGTGTCATCTGCAAACTTACTAATGAAAGACTCTCATCCATGTAATCAGTAAAGATATTGAACAGAACTGGTCCCAGCACAGACTCCTGACGGACACCACTGGTGACTGGCTGCCAGCTGGATGCAGCAGTGTTCACCAGCACTCTCTGGCCCCAGCCATCCAGCCAGTTCCTAATCCAGCAAAGAGTGCTCCTGTCCAAGCTGTGGGCTGCAGCTTCTCCAGGAGTGTGCTGTGGGAGACAGTGTCAAAGGCATGCTGGAGTCCAAATAGACAACATCCACAGCCTTTCCCTCATCCACTGGGCACCCAAGGACATAAAAGGAGACCAGGTTGGTCAAACATGATCTACCACTCCTAAACCCATGCTGGCTGGGTCTGATACCCTGGCCATCCTGTAAGTGCTGCGCAACGACGCTCAGTATAGACTGTTTTTACCTTACCAGGTACTGAGGTCAGGCTAACTGGTCTATAATTACCAGGATCCTCCTTCCCACCCTTTTTTGTGAATAGGCATCACATTGGCCAGCTTCCAGTCATCTGTGACCTCACCAGTGAGCCAGGGCTGCTGGTAAATGATGGAGAGCGGCTTCACAAGCTCATCTGTCAGCTCCCTCATCACCCTGGGATGGATCCCATCTGGTCCCATAGATCTATGAACATCCAAGTGGCTCAGCAGTTCTCTGACTGCCTCCTCCTGCATTACAGGAGGACCATTCTGCTCCCTGATACCATCTACCAACCCAGGAGGACAGTTGTCCTGAGGACAAGCCATCTTCCCACTAAAGACTGAAGCAAAGAAGGCATTAAACACATTCAGCTTCTCCTCATCTGCTGTCACTAAGTTTCCTCTGGCATCCAGTGGGGAACAAAGGTTCATCTTACCCTTCCTTTTACCATTAATATATTTGTAAAAACATTTTTATTATACTTTACAAACGTTGCCAAATCAAGTTCGAACTGAGCTTTGACCTCTGTAATTTTTTTCTTGCATGCCCTAGCAACCCCCTTAAATACTTCCTGGGCCTTTTAACCAGCCCCTGTGCTGGAGAGCTCCAGTCATTGAGAAGGGCAGGTTGCAGTTGCTTACTTCCAGTTGTTCTTCATACACCATTTGCTTAATTTTACAGACAGAATATCTTTTTAAGTTCTGGCACTAATAAATGTGAAATAAGGTTTTTATTGTTGAAGAAACAACATTTGTTTTGCTGTGAACCGTAATGGGCAAAAATATTTAATTTTTTTTTTTTTTCTCATTTCAGCATGTTCCTTAAATCTCCTCATACATCCTACTGTGAGTTACTTATCTGATGTTGCTCAGTGAATGCTGGTCCCCAAGTCAATAAATGTGGTTTTGGAGGCATTTCCTCTCTGAAATGAGTGTATGCTTGTCTTGAAAAGAATGAATTATTCACACCATCAAGTAAGCAACAGTAAATCTTCATATGAACACCTTCAAAAATTGATATGTTTAAATAAACTGCCCTTATGAATAACCTTTTACCCAGAGGTGGAATTATTTTACATCTGAATGGCTGTAGGAACCTAAATATCATAAATAATATGAATAACCTTTCCTCTTTGGTCTCATGAGAACTTCTTCTCTTTCTCAAAAATAATAGAAGGTTTGTAAAATACTGATAGCAATAGACTAATTAAGGTAGGATCTGTCTCTGTTTTGTAATCCACTTCTTTTGCTGTGTCTGAGCAAAACCTGCTCTGAGAACTTTCATGTATCAGCAAACAATGGTGCAGCCTTTTCTCCTTTTGGAAAAAAAAAATACATTGTTTCTAGGTCTGATTTTGTTGAATGGGCTGTCATGCACTTTGTTATACAGGGAAGCTTCATTTTTCCATGGTGCTCTCAACCATTCCTATTGTGGAAATATGACAGAGAGCACATGAATTTTTCATACAGCTCTCTAACTTTCTAGTTCACATCTCTGGGGTTAGAGTATACCTGGCGAAGCTTTATTACAGGGATTGCCTAAAGCCAATATACCCTTACAATAGCAAGAACAAGGCTACCACATCAGAAGTTACATATTTATATACTTATAATATACATTTCACTTCAAAATTACTATAGTCCAATGAGACCTGGCATGTGAATTTTTACTTTAATTGCAGAAAATGAATGAAGGGCTGCTTCCTTTAGAGGGAAAAGAGTCAGACTGGCATTTAATTGAAGCTACTTTCAGCCAGAAGCACAAGAGAGAGATGTGTTTTTCATTAGTCCCTAGTGCCTTCAGTTGCTCTGGTATACTAAGAAGAAAATTTACAGTGGGAATTAACTTACTGATTCATCCTATTTCTGTGAATGCTTGTGTTTCATGTGTGTAAACACATTTCTTGCCAAGCTGACATGTCAGATATGGACCTGATGAATGGTTAACAGCTCAATGTCTGCATGGAGATCAATGATGAGTGGTCTCCTGTAGCTGCGAGGAGAGGAGAGGAGAGGAGAGGAGAGGAGAGGAGAGGAGAGGAGAGGAGAGGAGAGGAGAGGAGAGGAGAGGAGAGGAGAGGAGAGGAGAGGAGAGGAGAGGAGAGGAGAGGAGAGGAGAGGAGAGGAGAGGAGAGGAGAGGAGAGGAGAGGAGAGGAGAGGAGAGGAGAGGAGAGGAGAGGAGAGGAGAGGAGAGGAGAGGAGAGGAGAGGAGAGGAGAGGAGAGGAGAGGAGAGGAGAGGAGAGGAGAGGAGAGGAGAGGAGAGGAGAGGAGAGGAGAGGAGAGGAGAGGAGAGGAGAGGAGAGGAGAGGAGAGGAGAGGAGAGGAGAGGAGAGGAGAGGAGAGGAGAGGAGAGGAGAGGAGAGGAGAGGAGAGGAGAGGAGAGGAGAGGAGAGGAGAGGAGAGGAGAGGAGAGGAGAGGAGAAGAGAGGAGAGGAGAGGAGAGGAGAGGAGAGGAGAGGAGAGGAGAGGAGAGGAGAGGAGAGGAGAGGAGAGGAGAGGAGAGGAGAGGAGAGGAGAGGAGAGGAGAGGAGAGGAGAGGAGAGGAGAGGAGAGGAGAGGAGACTCCATGTAGATCTTCTCCTCTTCCCTGTGACAGTAGATACAGTGAGGTGAGATGATATGCTTTTACGGAAAATGACTTGTCTGTGGCTCATCTAATTATAAAAATCAAAGAAGCAAAATAAAATAATATAGGATAAAATAAAATCACAGAAAATTTTATCTCACAGATTAATGGAGTCATTGTTTTATTTACCATGCAGACACTTGCACTCAGAGGCTTAGAATTTATGTATTGAGGGATGATTTACTTTGAATATTTTCACATGGTAGTATAAAAGAATATGTAGGAGAAGGCAGCAAATGAAGGAAGCAGTGAGACTGTAAATGATACCGCAAAAGAAGGACTCTTCTTAGGTTCCAAGTTTATGCTTCATTCATCTTTTAGGAAAGATCTGCAGCAAAAGAGGGTGAAGAGGTCAGCTTTCTGGATATGACACTATACCAACATTAGACAGCGATGAAGAATATAACTCTTTACTGTCCTGCATCATCAGGCTCAGGATTATTAAGCACTACAAGAACTTTAAGTTACAGCATCTATAAGAACTTGCTGCAATATATTGAGTTGATTTGGAAATTGTCATCTTTACCTAAGTCTACACACTTAATTACTAGATGATTCAGGAGAGCATCACATAGCTAAAAATTTAGACTGAAGCCTGTAAAGAAAAACAAGCAGGGGATATAGCAATGTTCTTCTATTGCAAGTCCTGTTTAATCTGACTTTGAGGACTATTTTATTTTTTTTTTTTTTTCAGAGGTTCAGCTAGTTATAGTGCATTTTTCTTAGTAGAATTGCAAAGAATGTATTTAGACACTGTATTCCTACCTTGCTACTCTTTGTGCAATATTCCCTTTATCAGCTTCTTCCCTTCTGGAGCAAGTCAGGTTATTTTGCTGCATCAGAATAAAAAGTTTATAGAGGCCTGTTGTAAACCATGTGCCAATACTTGAAAAAATGTAATGTTAAGAGTCTTGTATCTGGAGAGCTCCTTTTTTGCATAGCTTGCTTTTAGACCTTTAAAAAGCTTTGGTGGGTATATCAAATAATATTTAAGATGTAAAGAAGCCAGTAACACCATACACTTGGAGTTATATCAATATTTAAAAAGCCATCTTTAAAATATAAGGAAAGGAATTGACCTCTGAAGCTTGCATGATTCAATGCTGCAGAACTTTCTTCTGCTGTTGAGATCCTCTGATTTTAAATCTCTTTAAAATAAGGTTTCCAGATTTGGCACTGCCTGGTTTTGGTTGCATCTGAGAAGCCTTACACATGTATTGTCAAATAGGTAATATTATGAAATAATTTGATTGAACTGCTGCTTGAATGTACTTCTCAGATAACATGTGACTCTTGAAAGCATTTGGAATACAGATTCTTCTCTGTGTTTTGTTCAACTCATCACAGGTTTTGAAGTCACTAAAGAGGAAGTCAGGTAAATCTGAGCTTTCAATTTTTCTACAGTCCTGAACTTGACTGCTGTTTTCTTACAGGCTTTCAAAACTTCTTACAAACTGAAAACCTGAAGAAGAAAAAGGGTTGGCTACATTGGCGAGTGGACATTGGCAAGTGGACAAACAGAGATCTATGTTTTTTGCCTTCTTAAAAAGGATTTATGCTGTGATACAGCCCTAAGCATTCCCCTCCCTATCCTCCAAGGTAATTGAACAGAAAAGAATAAAAAGATCTAATAAAGCTCAGAAAATTTTCAACCCTACTTCATGGAATGCACTGTCTAATTGCTCTGGAATATCTCCAGGTCCAAGGAATCCAGACAGCAACTTCTCACAGATGGCATATAAAGGAAATCTGAGAAGATACTTGGATTAACTTCCTCTTCTTCTCCCCACTCTGTTTCCACAACACAATGGTGGGTCATTCCTCTGAAAACACCACACCCATGCCCACAACGCCCCCCAAATTTCAATCTCTGGTGCAGTAAGTGGAATCAAGGTCAAGAATAACATTTCATCTGTGTAAAAAGAGAGGTGCACACATAATACAGTATTTGTATCTGTGCATGGCAGCTGTGTTTCTTTTGTAAAAGCTGCCTGTTGGCTTCCTCTCCCTGTTGAAAACAATGGCATTTAGGCTTGTCAGGAGTCCACAAGCATCTTCTAGTCTCAAGTAGAACTCTTTTTCCTAGTGTCTAACTTCTTCTAGGACACCTAGAGAAGGTGCTGTATATGAAATCTAAAGTTCAAGTCCATATTTTAGTTCAGATAAGGAATGGAAGAGACAGAGAGTCATTGAAAGAAAACGTAATATTATAAAGCGAATGGACATTAAAAACGGTTTTAAGAGAGAATAAATTAATCAGACAGATTTTAGAGATTAATTTAGTGCTTAGTTAAGCTCTTTTTGAATAAGATTATATATTTGTGCTACAAAATTGATGTTTCTTAAAACTGGAAGGCATACTTTTAACCCAGTACTGAACATTTAGCACTCCCATTTTCTACCTGCCTCCATTCATATGATGAACTAGCTACTATACAACATAGCCCAGTTTGACTCTTGAGTCTCAGTTTATAGATCAGTGTTTCCAGTGGTTTTTTTTCTGCTGGTCTGTATGAAAGCTTTTGACTTGGTCTTCATCTTCTTTAAATTAAGAATAATAGTAACAAATGAATGCGATGCATTTTAAGGTCATTTAGTTGAATCTTATAAATGTAATGTGGATTTTTATAAAAAATTAGGTACATCTGGGGCAATGGCAAAAGTGATAGAAGAGTTTAGTTCCTGAACTCTTGCATACTGAAGTTGTGATCTGCAGAAAATTAGTATGAATACTCCACTTGAATTTTTAGAAGTTGCATCAAGAGTTTAAGCCAGTCATCTACAAATAAATAGCAAAAGAAAGGTAAGACATAAGCAGATTTCCCTGTCTTTTGTTTATAGGTTATGAAAAACTCATCTTGAATTTTTATCCAAGGACATTTAGGCCAGACATGCCTGTCAGTCATTATAGCCTAAAAGATTAATTTAACACTGATGGCTTACAATCTGTTTTCCTCCCTTCATTTTTGAGAGATTTGATATTCCATTGACTGGCTTTTAGTAACCACTATAAGCCAATTAATCTCTTTATCTCCATTACTATAAATGGGTCTTTTCTGCTAGGCAAGCTTTTCTATCACATTAATATATTCTCATTTTCTTTTGAAAGATACTCCTAAACAGTCAGTTCTTAAATTGCTTAGATACAGTGGATTTTTGCAACTGAGTAATTTTGGTCTTCTTTGAGAAATCTACAGCATACAGAAATAATGTTTATTTAGTAATGCAGCTGTGCATGAATTACTGCTGTTCATTTTTTTACAGTGTAATGCAATGCTTATTGTGAAACAATGATGAAGATCGAAATGTTAAACTCATAGAATGAGAGAGATAGAAAAATGAGGATTAAAGTACTGATTTGTTTTTAAGAAAGAATAATTAGAACAACATGTCTAGAGGCTTGAAAAGAACAGTGAATTTGGGAATGTGCTATAACTGAATCTTGGATCAAAACTGGAAGCAAACTTCTTATGAATTTCTACATGAGCTAATTATATCCACAGTGCTGCTCACAATGTGTATACTTCTGTTCCTATAATTGTATTTTACCTTTTGCAAGAAGGGAATGTTGTCTTACATAATTTGTTACTATTTCTATTATACTTGGACTTCACAGTCTTTACATTTTTGTTTGTTTGGTTTGGTTTTTTGAGTAGTCTAATGGATTACAGTGAATCAAATGCACACATCTAATTAACATTGAAGTATTTATATAATTTTACATATGGACATGCTTTCAAGAAACTTCATTCAAGACCTGTAATGTTAATGCCTATTATTATGCAGTTCCCATATTTGCACGGGAAGTTTGTTTTTTGTCACTCATTCTTACTTCACAAAATGTTCTGGGTACTCAAATAATAATGTCACAATTCATCTTGATAGTATTTTGCTGCTGAGTATGTGCTACTATGCCTTCAGAAAGGATTTTGCTTTCTGGAGATCTAGCAATGTTAATGGGAAGTTAACATTGCCCAGAAAACACCTGGATAGCATTCCTTAAATAAAGTTGTGGGAAGGCAGAATTAGCCAGCTGTATTAAAAATATGGGTTGGGAAATAAACATGAATGTGAGTGTTGAGACAGGATGCGAAGTCCTGCTCTGAAATAACATTGAATTTAGCAGAAATTTATTATTTTAAGCTCATCTTCCTTTCCAAATTACATAGGATCTGCTTGCACTCAGGACACATACTCAAAGCAAAGTCTCTCTTTTATTTAGAGGCTACATGGGTTGAGAAAGGTCATTAAAAATAATTCTGTCTGGCTTTCAAAATATACATTCATGTTTTATAGCTGGCATCACCTCCACAACCTTTAGTTGCTCTAGTGATTACTTAGTGGATTTTTTCTATTTAAAAAAGTTTGGAAATGCAGTTCTGATCCCATTCCTGTCAATGGTAATATTCTGCAAATGTAATTCTCTCTACTGAAGGAGAAAACAGGAAAAACTTGTCAGTATTTGTCGTTTATTTCCAGCTCCTACACTAAGATAGGCTGGAGCCAGAGGTCCTTTTCCTTTCCTCAAAACAAACTCTCTTCTATTGAGTTACTCAGCTGGTAGCTCTGGCAATTTCCCAGCCAGGCTGAATTCACACAGTGGAGAAAGAAAGTGTATGATGGGGAAATTTGCACACAGAGACTTTTGTTTTGCACAGCAAGCTGTCTCAGGCACAGAGGCTGGATCTAGGTGTAGTCTTTTCACTGACCAAAGCATGCTCTTCCTCTGCCAGCTCCATTTACTAATGGCTTCCTCATTGGGTCTTTCACAAAACAGGCAATGCAAAAAAAGAGCAAATCCCATTACTTCCACTGCCTGCTGAGAGGCAGAAAGAGAAAATTTCTGTGCTTGGGTCCCTTGATAAATACAGGTTTTCAAGGATGCAGAAATTCTCACTAGTAAAGAAGTATATTTGACCTCTGGCTATTTGATCACTGTAGAAAACTGGACATTAAACTTACGGAAAGCTATCAAATGAGGAATTTAAACTTGAAGAATACTCTCATTTCCCAAAGAAGCTTTCACATCCTCTTTATGTGATGTTCACAGAGGAACATCACATAAAATTTTGCTGCGGAAATGAGGAAATTTTTTCCTCATTCCATATGATAACTTTAAAAATCCTGCACAGATATGCAGGAATGTATGAATTTTCATGTGAACTTTTTGCTCTGGTACAACACTATTTGCAAAATGGTCCATTTGCATGCTTTATAGAAATATGTAGAGATAATGTAAGTATATATTTGCATTTAATATCCTCATGAATTGTTTGTTAACTGGAAATAAGCTGTCTACTTATTCAACCTAAACATCGCTGAATATGGACTTGAGGCTAAAGAAGTCAACAGAAGTATTTCCATGGGCTAAAATAGGCTTTGAATTAGGCTTTGTGTTTTTATAATTAGATTTCTTCATAGAAAGCTCTTTAATTGGTACAGTGTTTTCCTTTCATAGAGCGAGAAAAAGTGAAATTTTATTTAGTAGCAGTTATTTAAATATCACAAGATGTGATGTCTAATTGGAAAAGGAAGTGGGCAATATGGTATAACAGACAACAAATATAAAAACAATGAATGACAAACTGAATAGGTAACTTTGGTATAAAGAGAAAAAAATGTTCTTCATCCAGGGCTGAGAAGTAGTGTAACTATCTTGCTGTTTATGTTTTTAATTTTGTTTTTAATTTTTATATGCTTATAGGGGCCAAGGATGCAGTGAACATAATTCTCCTTAGGGTGAAAAAAATTATCATCTACCAAGTAGTAGCAATCCAAACATTCAGAAACTGTAGCTGTAGTTAAAAAGTCACATCAGAAAAACTCAGTTTTATCTGTATCTCCTCTAACACATAAAACCATGTTGAAGGTTGTATAAGAAATAATTGGCTTGCATTTCTTTAAGAGATCTTCTTATAGATTGAGCCTTTATGGTACATGCATGCAAACCTTTCTCTGTAGGCCTGCATGCTACAGTCTTCTTAAGGAAATAAATAGATTAAGATTGATATGCCCATGTAACTATTACCATAGAACTTGAGACTGGGAAAAAAATATTTTGTGACTTGCAATAAAGTTATTTACCTGAAAAGGACATTTTCCAATGTTCCCTAAAGATAGCCAAAATTTGGAGTTGTCCTGTGAAAAATAAGTATATAGCTGCCAATAATTCATTATTGGTCAGAGGTTTTTTTTCTCATTAGCTTTGTTTGGATGCCGTAACAAGGCCATGGTTAAGTGGAACTGAATTTATAGCTAAGTTGTGTAAGCAAGATTCTAGAGAATGCTTTGTGAAATACTTTGGAAATCGAAGCCTAGAACTTAGGGTGGATTCGGGCAATATGTTTCTTGCCCTACCTAGGTACTTAGAACAGATGTCCCAGCCTATCAGTGATGAGCACTATTTAATTTAAACACAGGGGAAGCAGGTATCAACTCTTCTATAGTGTAACTTAACTGACTATTTTTTTTTTTTTTGCTGGGTGGAAGAAACCTCCTGATGTCATGTTGTTACACACTTATTGTTGCAGAGTTCTCTGAAGTTTCTAAAATGGAAACACATCCTATTAAAGGGGATGCTGCTCTCCATGGATGATCAGACTAAGTCAAGATGGTAATTCATATATTTCTTAGAGAAAAGCATTATGTGACCTGAGAAGAACTAAAAAAAATGTCCATATTTTTCTGACAGGAGCTTCTCCTTTCAGTTAACTGCATGCCAAAGAAATTTTACAAGGTTGTGCTACCAATTTCTTTATGAATCTGCATGCCATAAGAGATGCTGTAATAGTGAGTAATAAATATGTCAAGCTGAATCTAATATCATGTAGAGATAGGGTCACCCTTGGTTGCTACAGTTAGCTACATGATCCATCTATTCACTGATCTGAAGAGGACTGAGGTTTGTTATTGCTTCCTGTAGGAAAGAGAGAACCCAGGATCTTCAGCTGTCTAAGGCTGTTTGACAAATTGCTAAAAGTTTGTACTGTGACTAATTACTAGAAGCTGATCATCCTGCTCTAGATTCTAGACCCAGTCAGCTTTGCTGGGACTTCTGGTATAAAAATACAGGAAGTTAATAAAATATGGCTCCTCTTACATAGCAGTTCAGAGCACACTGTGTGAAATGTACTAAATAAGAGCTGCACATGATGAACTTGTTTATAAAAGAATCTCACTGTGAAACAGCTTTTTGTGAATCTTCTTCCTGTGAGCTCTAATTGCTGTGTGAAAATCCTATGAACAGGAACATGAAGACTGTTGTCTGAACAAAGGTGAGGGGACAGTAAAGGTGGAGGAGAAAACTTGGTACTGGTGGGTAAGAGGGAACATATCTGGAGAAGTAATGGAGACAAAAGCTGGCAACAAAGCCAAGCCATTTTTTGTTAGATAAGAGTGAAGCCACTAAAAGAATAAGTTCTCATAAGTACACACTGCAAAGTAGTAGGAGTAAAAGAATGATGATAATGATCAGGTTCTGTGGCTTCAACGTTGAGGAGTTTCTCTGTTTATCCACTGTTCATTTTGGTTTAAATTTATGCATAATCCTAATACTTTTGATCTTGTTTAAAATGTAGAACAAGTGTGCAATACTAAACCCCCTCTCCATCCTGTTTTAAAAGGACCCAATGGCAGTCACAGTGACAAAACAACAAGGCCTGGTAAACGGCCTAGGCACTGCCTTCACATTGCTCAGCAGGTAGACTGGCTGGCATCTCTAAACATCTGTCTGATATCAACTCAGGCATAGGCAACATTTGTAAATGGAATGCAAAAAATTGTCTTTGAGACCTGGAAACTAGAAGAAAGAGAAATTAACAGCCAAACTGGCAATGGGAAAAATAACTTGCACCATATATTCTTGACATTACACAATCAATTACATATATTCTTGAAATTACACAATAAATTAGAAAGCGTGTTATGGTTATTGGTACAGCACTGAGCTCCATCCTCAATGTGGGAAAAACTTCTTTAATCCATACAGCTTCAACAGTGTTATCCCACCTCCCAGCTGAGTGCTCTGACTGTGGGCTATAAAATAAAATCACTCTCTGTTGCCGCCCCTCCTCCAGATTAATACCTAAACATATATAAAACCCAGAGAAGGTCCAAAGGGGACCTACAGGGGAAAGTGCTCATTTCTTTCTGCTTTTTCTGTCAGGGAGGTAGGAGTAGTCTGTGGGAGATGTCTGGTGATATCCATGCTCAGACTGGAGCAGAATAGGCTGCATTTTAGTAATCAACAGCATTTGAGTACGTGCTTTGCCAGCTGCTCTACTGTGGGGCTGGGAGTGCTGCAAAGGAAAGAGTTTCTGTGCCTGTGAAACCGTTTCAACAGAATTGTAACTGGAGTGCAGCCAACTCCACAAAATATCTTCTCATTTTATGAAAAGCAAATAAAAAGTCTCAGGCAACTCTTGTTGTACAGCATCTAAAAGGCCTCTGGAAGGTGCTTGAAAATACAAAACTGAAACCCTTACATTAGAGCAGCTCAGGAACTGAATATTGAAAATGCATCCAGGCAGGAGGAGGGGAGATCTGTAAAGTGAACAGATACAAATTTCTAACATTTCAGTCCACTCAGCAGAGTTCAGTGAGATAAGAATCCTATTAAGCAAAGAAAGCAAATTGTGGGAGTATTGGATATGAGAACTGGCATACGAAATGCCGTGACTTGACTGGCAGCTTTCCAACGTCTCCCCACACCCCAGGCAAAGCCTCACAAGTAATGCAATATCTGAGTCTAAGTTATAACTGAAATTAAAGATGAGTTGCCTAACTATGGTCTTCCACATAATTCAGTTTCAGCAGATCCCAGAAGATGGGACTTAATACGTGCTAAAAATCTGAAAAGTAACCCCTGATGCTCTCTAAGCAAACAAAACTGTACTAAGAACATTAAATTGCAAAGCACATAACAGTTTTTATTTTACCTTTTTGCTATGTTGTTTGCTGTGCATTTGTAGTTCAAACTGAAGCAAAGTCTGTAAGACTGTTGCTCATTGGACCTGATACACAAAAATCTCCGTATTTGTATGTAATCAGCTTAAAAATTTTGATGGTACTATAACTGAACTGGAAACCTAATTTGATATGACATCCAACCAGTCCTTATTTTTTAAAACAATCCTTTACATTAAGTTACAATAGGGGGAGTTTTGGGGGGAAACAAAGGTTTCTTTAACTTTACAGGCAGCGGTATCTGCTCCCATATTAATTCACAATATCATTACTCTTGTCTGTTCAGGTTTCTCACCATTAACATCATCATGAATGCACACATAATTAACCTTGTCAGCTTGAATCTAAGACTTTTATTCATTACAAACAATTCTGCTGCTTTACCTGATGTACGATGTAGAAAATGTTACTTACAGGCAGTTAGTTTTCATTGAATCATTTTTAGCTGGAGACCTCAATACAAAGAAGTTGCCTACCAAGAATTTGATTGTAATTTTTAAAAACTCCCTTTCTGTATTTTCTCCATGCATATGTTTGTGTGCCTTTTCATAAGTAGTAACAAAATGGCAGCAAGAACTACAGAGCAGTTAAGGAGGCAAAAACAGAGAAAAAGCAGAAACTTGCTCTCCACTTCAGTTTCCAAGTAGGACCATTCCTACAAAGATAGATCTTTTGGAGGTTGGATGGTAAAATGCATTTTTGATAATGTGAAAATAAATAGAAAGTGGATGTTTGGGTTACAAAAGGATGGTGAAAACCTCCTAAGAATGAGTAGAGGAGAAAAAAACAGCATAGGAGACATAAAAATCGAAATGCAGTCAAAGATACATGAGAGACAAAGAATAGAAGAAGCACAAAATGAACAATACTGAGAAAACCAGATTAGAATAAAGATTAACTAAGGTTTTGTGAGATCTTTCTTCCTGAATATTCCTTTTTCTAGCACAGATCAAGCCCTTTGGCCATAGTTTGCATTTTGATGAGAGAGAGGGGTTGGTATTTTGCTCTGACATTTATTTAAAATATCTCCAGTGAAGCCTGAAACTGAATTATATATATGTTTGGGGTGAAATTAATTTCTTCTAGCATAGTTTTGCAACTCCATACTTCCCAGATATTTTGAGCACAAGCAGTAAGCTTCCTTGGAAACCATGAACTATTTGTGTCATAAGTCCCTGTTCTGAAACTGGAATGGCAGTTGATGTGTCTGCTGAAGGACTGGGCCTGCTCCTTGAAAAACAGCCCATCCCATATCATCAAAAATATAAAATACAAGAGAATTATGTCTACCCAGTGTGAAGACACTGGACTATTGCTAGACACTAAGATTAGATTGTCTGATAAAGTTGAGGCTTCTGAAGCAGTTAGGAGTAGAGCCCTGAAAGTTATCTGAAGCATTGCATGTTTCTGAATAATCTAAAAGACATCTTCCTATCAGGAAAAACTTATTTTGGAAAAGTCTCCAAAGAACTCTCACAACTAAGTCCTACATGCACTTCTTAAATTAAATCAGTGTTGCACTTTCATTTTTCCAGTCTGAGTAGCTTCTCCAGTATAACTGAGCTACAGAACTCACCAATCCCATGAATGAGAGAATTCTGTACTACAGAAACCTGCACATTTTGAAAATGCTGAGTTGAAATTTCATCTTTCAAAACAGAAAAGAATTCTTTTCACCCCCCTCCTGAAAGTACACCATACTTTGTAGATACGAAAATTAATTCCTGGTTTTGTATGCATTAATTCTTTCATCCCATAACCTGTAGAATTATAAATAGTTTTGTGGCTCTTGGCTCTTTGTTCTTACAAAGTAAGCCAGTTTAATCTCTGCCTCTTATTCCTATCCAAGTGTTTGTCTGTAGCCAGAACTACCAAAACCATACCCTCTGCCCTGGGTAGATGGAAGGTTTTTTGAACATCTGTGCTAGAGTATGATTCTGCATCTGAAATGGATTTCCTTATTTGGTACAGACACTTAAATCTTCTTGTTGTAATTTGCATATTAATAATTATGCCAGCATTGAATCAGGTGATATGTGTACACTTCAATAATTTTGTTTCTAAGACCATAAACACCTCTGAGGCAGGACTTAACTGTCAGACATCTCCTCATATTTAGGCAATTGTCCCATACAAGACTTTATTTACATGTGGTCAATTATGAATTGAGTTGCCCCAGGAAACAGCTTCCATTGATGGTAAGAAGAGAGTGGCCAACTACATATTCACTTACTCTTATTCTACCTGTAAAGAAATGATAACTTTATTTAGACCTATTTCTGTTTTAGGGTGTTAAAACATGGTGTTTAAGATGACTTCCACAAAGGATTGTTACTCAGGCTTCTTGAAACACTTGAGCTGCCTCTGATTTGGGCATGACATTGTGAGCATCTCCAGTTAAACTGTGTGGCCTTTTCTATGCAACTCAAGCAGAGGCACAGCAGTGTAACCATTCATTATGCAAATAGAACTGTCCTTAATTAGTAGGTTGACCAGTGAGGAAGCAGGCAGGCTTTAATGACTTTTGAATTTAGCAGATTAGTAACCAAGCATTAAACAAAATTTACATGCCAAATATTTCACAAGTGAAATAGTTGTTTGTACCAGTTTGATCCAGGAAAAGTATTTCTGATATACCACAGAGAAAATTAAATTGTCTTTATTATATAACTTTAGTTTGTGACATTACTGAAATACCAGCAACTGTAATTTCTGAGCTTGAATGAAAAATTTGTAGTTGCTTGAAAGACCTGCAATATAGCCTGTAATGTCTAATATGAACTTAAAAGCTGTCTCTGAGCTGCATTTTCATATCTTGTCTTCCAAATAAGCATTTCTTATTCCACATTTGTATTGTAGACAAATTCCCATACTCATCTATTTTAATATCATGTGCCAACTGTAATACAGGTTGCTGTCAAAGGTGATACATCTTATGAAGTTGTACCTGTGCAGAGCACTGCACAACAGAAAACATATCATGGTGATAAGAGTGGTCATAGACATTGGATACATTTAAAGGAATCTCTCTTGAATGCAAGAATTTTGCATGCTACGAAATTCAAAATTCTTTTATGATATAATTAAGAATGTTTAAGGACTATGTGCTGATTTTTCCTGACATTTTTCTATGGTATATGCTTATGATAAAAAACTTTATTTCATCTTATCTCCTGATCTTAATCCAAAACCTATGTAGCCATCCAGTGTGTCATTTGATATCCTACTTCCCAAAAATGCTTCCATTTTTCACTTGGATTGATTTTAACTATGTGCTTCTGTAGGACTTCCATCAGCATCTTATTCCATTAACTTAAATGGGTTTCTCTGAATTACCAATATGATGAACTCCTTCAATTTAACCTGCCGTGACTTTGAGTGGCCAAGTACCTTGTGTACATAGTTGTATTTAAGGTTCTGTCCTTACATGGTTTTCTTTTTTTAAATGATGTATTCCAGGCCACACTGAGCCAAGCTCCTTATTATTTATTTTTTTCCTGACCTGAAATCAGCTGCTTGCTGACATGTTTCTGCATCAATATAAGTAATACTTGTCATACGTAAGCAAACCTACAGCTCTTCTAGCCCAGTGTCCTGCCACTGACAAGGACCACTACATGAATGCATAAAGTTTAGGGACTTCCTGAACTGGTGGTTGCATCTAGTGTGTTAATAGCCCCTGATGGACCTTTCTCCCATGTATTAATAGTTCTGCCATTTGCAGTGTCCTGTGGCAATGGATTCTACACCATAAATATACATTATTTTGAGAAGTACTTGTGGCTTCCCTTTTCTTAAAATTTGACACCCAATGGTTCCACTGAATGTTTTCTTCTTGTGCAAAATACCACTATTCACTCTCCTCATGTTTTGTATGGTGCTGCCATTCTTTTTGTTTCAATTAAATGTTAAGAACTTTGTGTTTTAAATGCTTTCTCACTGTGACTGGATTTGGTGTCAGAGTTAAGATACACCTTATTTGTACAATAGGACAATTAAATTTTTTATAATATTTATATTATAGTACAAAACTCCTCTGTATGTAATGGACTGAAACTTCACAGAGTTTATTCGTGGTTTGTTCTCCACAAATGACATAGATCTCCCTATTTAAATAATGATTATGACTTAGTAAGTTTATATATTCTTCAAAAGAAGTCAGTTTCATCTACAGAGGTGTTTTTATTATCCATCCTTTTCATGGTACATTTATCTTGTTCATTCTCTCAGAACACCAGCTGTAATACTTCAGCTTCCCTTCAGTTCCTATGGATTCACTGGCCATTATAAAAAACATCTAAGACACATCTCCTGTTAGGTCCAAGCACTTTAGACTAGTAAAATAATATTAGAGAGGTATACATCAGTTGGTATTTGTCTTGTTTTTAACAATTTGGGAAATTACATTACATTTTAGCAGATTGTATAATACACTGAATTTCTGTCACCTGAAACTTTTCTGTCAAAATTAAAAAGAGTAGGCAGTTTGGTAGCACTGGTTCACTTTAATTGATAATACAGCTCTTGATGACTTTGAGACAAGTTTCAAATGTAAATACTATTTAAGGAAGTTATGATCTATAGAGAAGAAACAGCAGGATTAATATCAAGGCCAGCATCACCACATAACTCTTAACTACCTAAAATCCCCCTTAGGATTTCATTTCCATGTTTATCTTTTAATTCCCTCATATTTCTCTACATTGAAAAACATTTTGGCACTGCTTTTCTACACAACAAAAGATCCCCACTTTTTTGTTATTCAGGATGCATATCTAGAGACTCAAAATACTGATTCCCCTTTGTAATAAATTTTAATATTTTGGTCCACTCGGTCTCAGAATAGGCTTAAAATTTTTTTATAATGATGGAAGATAACATCTATTGGTCTCAGAATAGGGTTTAATTTTTTTTTATAATGATGGAAGATAACATCTATTAACACCAAATCCTTCCTTAAAACTTAATGAATTTAAGAGCAGTGGTTGTTTGTTTCATATAAAGTGTCTGGAATATCTTGAATTTTTTGAAAAAAGTGAATCTTCTTGCATTCAGGGACTGTGGGAAGACAGTATTTTTAGTATTCTTATTTCCATATTTACTTTTTCTTTTTAACTGGCAGTAATGACTTGCTAATATCTCTTGTAAAAGCAGTAATTTACACGTACTTTAGTGCTGAAAATTGCCAACCATGTGAAAGATGAGAAGCTGACACAAGGCACAGAGAAAATGTGGGCAAAATTACAGGTTTCAAGCTGTGGAATTATGAAATTACTATTTTTTGAACAATCAAAAAGTTTTTAAAATATGAGTAGTAGATCTAAACTCTATAGATAAGCACAAATACAAAAATTTTGATAAACACATGTTTAAAGAAAAAGCCTAAACAGAGTGTTCCTTATGAAATGGATTTTCCCTCCTTTTTTGTGTCATGTGTTTAAGATGTAGGTGAGGTCTGCTTGGCAAATGTTTAAACAGAAACACATACACAGTCTGTTTTCCCCATTTCTCCAGTGCTGTCTTTTTTCTTTTGTTACCCACTTTGCTTTAAAGACCTCTGACAGCTAACACAGACTAATTGTTTGTCTCATGTTCTGAAAACAGATGTTATGGTACTAAAGGAAATCTCCTGTGTACATACCTATTTATTTGGAAGAAAAATTAAAAGAAAACCTTGTTGTTGATGGCAGCTTTCCTTTCAGGAATTCAAACAACAGCTAATCATTTGATCACCTGAAATAAACTCATGCATACCCATGTCTGCTACATTGTTTATCTAGTGTGGAAGTATTTTCTCTACTGTCTAGCCATACACTGGCTGTGCAGCACAATCATTTTCCTGTTATGGAAATTAATATTCAGGACAAATATAAAGTATTCATAGGTCACATTATATTAAATCTTTACTGTTACAGCAAGCGAAAATGTGAAAAAAATCATTGCCCTTCAAAAGACAAATTGGTTGTTGCAGGCTGTTTGGAGATGCCAGAAGCTCTAAAGAACTAAATGATGCTTTCTGGTAGTTTTAGTAGAAAGTTAAAAAAAAAATTCTGTGTGATGAGAGCTTTAACTTTCAAGCTTTATAGGCTATGGTCCCTTAATAGTTGTTTTGAGTCATGTTGGCAAGGTGGCTTCAGAAAGCTTTTGCTCCCTTTCTCACTCAATAGCTATTTCATCCTGTGGCACAAGCCCAGACTTTGAAGTGCTAGAAGTTAGTCAAATAGTGGATTTTCTGCTTACAGGAACAATTTCCAGAGAGACTTGAATAAAAATACTCTACTTCAAACTAACTGTGAACAGAGAGAGTGTTCTGGTCCAAATTTTGCTTTCTGGTTTTGCCTAGAGTTCTCCCAAGGTATTACCTTAACTATGCCCCTTATCCCAACAATACATGTTCCAGAATAGTAGTTTGGTATGTAAAAAGAGTTATTTTTTTTAAACTAACTGAATTTAATAATGGAAATATATATGTGAGTTAGATTGCTACAGTGGGAAGATGATTAAAAACTCAATAGTACATTTTTTTTTTTTTTGATACTTGAATATGCATTTGATTTTATAACACTGTTTCAGTTTACGGACTTGTTTTGTTGATACTGATTATTTAGTACAGTTAGTTATTGGATATGTATTTAGAGAATCCAATTAAAAAACAAAGAATCTCAAACAGAGAACAAGATGAAGCTGATGAAGACTAACTCTGAAATGCCTATTGTCAGATCTGGGTATTAAAATCACTTCACATTTGGGGATTTTTTTAGCTTTGCAGAGATAACCAGGCATCATCCTGGTTGGAATCTCTTCCACATGTAATATAGATACAAACAAATTTTCTTTTATGAGCAAATGGAAGAGAATTTTGTTTGTTTTGGGATGGGAAAGACAAAGTGATGAGCAAGCCATATGTAAATGTAATGTAAAACATCTGGGGCATGACTTTGCACTGCTCCAAGTATTAAAAAAAACCTAGAAAGTGGAGAAAAAAATTACTATTTCTGATTGATTTTTCTCACTGTTTTCTTGATGCTAGTGTGTAGAATACAAATACTCCTGCAGACAATCTCCTTTGCTTCTGCTTTCTGGGAGCCTTAATCAATAAGCCAAAGAGCTGTCTGTACAAGGAGTTGTTGCATCTATGCTCACCCTTCTTGGGTTTCTTCTCTTGCTAATTGTACACTGTGACGTTCTCTCTGCCTTTGATTGGCAGGCTAATGAAATTGTTTTACAGCAAAATTACCCCAAAAGCATGAGGAAGGAATTAAACCAGAGAAATAGAAATGCCAGCTTTTGGTACAGAGCACCTCTACTACCATTGCATGATCAGCAGTGCTTGCCACTGAACACATGCGGAATTCACTGAATTTGGCACAGGGCTCAATGAGCTGCCTATAACGCTGGGCAATGTGGAAATCACATCTAACTTCCAATGTAAATTTGTATGCATTAGACACGCACACAATCACAAATTGATGTTTTGAAATTTGCTGTGTAGGTTTTGAACAGTTCTGTGTGGGGTATTCCAATAATTTTCTGATTTTGTTTCTTCAGGATATGTGCTCTAGCACTGGCTTTGCTTTCTGCCTCCTTCCCTTTTCAGGGGTCACTGCTTTAAAGGGACACGATGGATACTTAAAACCGGAGGGGCAGAAGTAGGACAGTTTTATTAACATTCTAAAAATACAGAGCTTTATTTATGAAGTGTGTGAAGTATTTTAAAAGACAGTCTCAACACTTTAATTTTTATTGCCACTTGTCTCCAGTTTCTGCAAAAAAAATTTTGACACTATACAAAGGTGCCTTTGTGGCCTGATGCTGGCCAAACCTAAACTTCAGATTCTAGCCATTAAATCCAGTTATACAAGACCTGTGTAAATTTTCATTATATCCATTACAACTGATTTTGCACAAATGAGCACTTCAGATGAATAAAAAGAAAGGCCCAGAGAAAGCTTAACTATTAAAAAAAATATCTACTACACATTTCAAAAGAGTAAGTGTGTTACTTGGTGTCACTGGCTGTACTCCATCTTGTGTAATTAGATTTTGCCTACATGAAATTCCCCCTGTAGTTCTAACAGGATATATTTATTTTTTACTTCCTGCAGGAAAGCCTGTGCTAATTTATATTCACTGAGTTCTGGTCTAGAAATGGCAAAATTTCATGTTAGATAACAGTGTTTTATTCATAAAAACCATTTGAGCATGTCAAATGTTTCTTGCAGACTTTTGGGATTCCCTAAATGAAGGAAATTCCATCTGTCCTGCTTTAAATTCCTAGCCATGATACTATAACCATTACCACTGAGCTATGGACTCCACGTGATTGCTATGTGATATGTAAAAAATTCAAAAACTATCTGATCCTCTCTAATACTTTGAATTCAGTGTGAAGGTGTAATAGGTGCATGGCCTTCCTTGATCAGATTTGTATCCCATTTTGGCTGGTGTCATACTGCTGCCAGTACTTGCTTGTAGGTCAAGCTCTGTCCTCATCTCATTAACTACCAGCTGATGATTTCCAGAAGTCTTGAAGATTTGTATCATTAATTGATTTCTCCTTTTCTTTTGACTAGGGTGGTTTTGTGGCTATTTAAGTATGCATCTGCTTGGTGGTGTTCATCTCTAATTTACTTTGAATTAATTGAGGACAACCTTAATACAATTCAACAAAAAAGGTTTTTCATGATGCTTTACATTGCCACACTGGTAAATTCTCAGACACAAAGGCAAAGGCAGTAGAGTGGACTTTTCAAATTAGTTTTCAGGAGTGAAAAATTCAGGATTGTGTCTTTCTTTTATGTCTCAGTCACCTGTGGTTGTATATCTGCCTAACGGCATGCTCTGTTCTAATCTTCTGGTTTCATATAGAAGCAGTGGCCTAGTAGGTTTTAGTTTTGTTTATTTTTGAAATATATTATGGAAATATATATTCTTTCTTCTTTCTTCTGGAGCCAGGTAATATTCTTTAGGATTATGTAAAGTGCAGTGCACAGACAAATGTATTGCCACAGCAGCTGGAAAAATTTTATCCCCTGATGCAGTCTTTCAATGTGGTTTCCTCATCAGTCCAAACTATGAGCATGTGGCACTGCACTAAGCAAATCCATGAAGAAATTTCACCCAATACTTATTGCAAAAAAATATTGCAAAAAAACCCACCCCACCACTTAAAAACTCAAACATTTGCCCACACCTGCCCCATTTTGCAAAGTAAAACTTTCCAAATAATTACTGTACTGTCCTCAGCACCCTGCATTTTTTTCCCTAATAAATATTTTTTTAATTTTAAAAACGTCTGTTTTGGAGTTAGAGCTCTCTGCAGAGACTTAATGAACTTGGATCCTGTAGGCTTTGCTCAGGGCACCCTGAGGTCTTCTCTGCCTAGTGTTCTGCCTCAGCTGGCTGAAATCAGAAGAGTGCTAGCTTTGGTAATGAATAACCAGAAATTTATTCTGAGATGAACATGAATAGAGAGTGCAACCATGTCTCCAAAAATAAAGGTTGCATCTATTCAAAAGAAGAGATCTGTTTAAGAAATATGTATATTCCCAAATCAGCTCCCATATTTTTAGGGAAAATATTGGTGAGGGCTGTGTATCATTACTTCCATTGTGATAAATAGTGGTGAGAGAAGGTGAGATGTAGGACTGGAACTTGTGAGAACCAATTATTTCTTTAGATGTTTTCAAATGCATGAACAAGGGGTATGAATTTACACATAGATACTTTCTAAACTTATTTAAAACTTTTATCTTTCATCCATCTGATTTTGGTCAACTACTTATTAAATATGCACTATCTTTATTCATTATTGGATAATAGAAATTGTACATATTAAAATCTGCCTGACCATAACATAAGGCTGTTTGCTTTATTCCACTTAAGGTTGTCCTATCTTTTTCTTCTAGGATGCTAATAATGAGAGATTCTGTCTTCCAATGAAGGTTTAGTATCAGGATGTTTGCACTACCAGAAATGCTGCCAGTGGATTCTCTTAGTGGCATCTTCCATAATTTGGCTCAATAGAACCATCATAGGCTCAGCAAGAATGTGATATATTTTGAGTATTTCTCCAGAATACAGTTATTTTTATATGGTGTCCCCTACTCACCTAGGAAAAGTTCCTGCTTTTATAAAGAACGAAAAGCTAAATGGCAACTTGGACCACTACATTTTATGTTACGTGCACAGCATAATTCACCTCTGAAAATGAAATTCTGACACAGACTTCCATGGGACCTTGAACAATTTACTTAACTTTTATTTGCCTCAGTTTCTAAATTTCAAAGGTAGACATCTACAAACAATGTATAACTTATTTAAAACGTGTTTTAAAAAATGGACTGGGGAAAATTTCAGGAAACGAAATTATTGTAATGTCTCTCCAAGCAGTCATTACTTGTATGAAGCAAGGACTGTAATACTAGACATTTCATGCCTGAATTCTAAAGAGATTTAACCAACCCCAGGTTTTTCTTTCAGAATTTCTTGCATAGAGACTGGCTTTTAAAATCCCTTGGTTCCAGTACCTTCCAAGAATTTCCTACAAGTAGCACTTCACGTATTTTCATGCAGGCTTTTTTAATTTCCACTTTGCGTACAGGGATGGAGGGAATGTGTTAATTTTTAAAATTACTAAATCAAAAACTACTACCTTTGTTGGCAGTGGGAAAGTTTGGGGTGGTTCATTTCCATCCCAAAGATTGAAATAATCAAGACAAAACTGGACTCAAAATTAAGAAAGGCTGAGAGTACTGGGTACACCTTCACTAGTATTGGAATCTGCATCAGAGGAAAAAATTCCTTATTTTCTTTGCTTGGATTGCAAAACATTCCCAGAGTACTTGGACCAGACTCTGTTTAGAATAAAGTAAATCATCAAATGTGCTCTGCTCTGGGAGCAGAAATTGTGTTCTCCACCTGTCCACAAGGGCTCAGTCTGTGGGGCTGGAGTGGACAGAGTTTTCAGTAACACGCCTCGAGTTAGTGAAGGATGAAAATAATTTCCTCAGCACCAGCTGCTTGAGTCCACTGACCTGTTTCCATCCGGCCTCCCTCACTGGATGGGCTCCAGAGATCCTCCAATGTGGCCCAGGACCTCACCTCAGGCCCCCAAGGGCCACCAACCCTTGCCCCAGGAGTGCCCCAACCATGTCTTGTCTTTTGTTGTTAATATAATGTTGTTCCTATAATGTTTCAAATTCATTAAGGATGCCTTCTTCTGATTAAGCTGAGTCTCAGTTGTTGCTGTTATGCTCTTTTATCTCAGTTCATTAAGCTGAAGTACTGTGAGGCCTGTGTGTGCCAAAAATTCCCTAATATTTGCTGCCTGAGATGTGCATGATGACCATTATCAAGTATGTGAAGTCTGTACCTGAGGCTTGGGATGGGGCTAATGGCCTCATCCTGCCTGACATGTTAGAGGAAAACCTTGTTCATGGTGCAGTGATTTATAAGGTGAAAGAGGAAAGAAATGGGGTTCCATTGAAGTTAACCAATGTACATTGGCAACTTTCATTTTGTCGTGCTGTTTTTGTGAGAGGTATATGCTGACCTTAATGACCCCCACTTGTGTAGTGCTGGTTATGTATACTCTAGGTACTCTTTAAAAATCATTACCTGATTATTATTTTTTTATTAAACAGTGGAGTTGCTGTGACACAGCAGTCTGGACAGCCTGCCTTGCTGGCACGTGTATGACATGAGGAGGGCATGAAATGTCTGTAGGAATGATACACTCAGGAATGAGCACCTGACATTTCTGTCATTTGAGTCTTTCCATGCAGTTTTGCTTTCCATATATAGAAAGTGAGAGTGCTGAGAAGGTGTCAGGGCACAATAGTCTGATCTGCATTCCTTTGAAGAGGTAAGCATGAACTCACCAGAGCTCAGCCCTGGCCATGACTTCTGGAGCTCTTACTGCCCAGATTTTGGGGTGGGCAGGATGGAGGGAAATGGAAGTGATGAGACAGGGTGAGGGCAGTGCAGCCTATAGCAGTGCTTCCATTTTCCATGTGTGATGTGCTTTCCTCAGACCAGCACAAACCCTACTCTGTCTCTGGATGACCTCAGACTGCTCCTAACATCTATTAAGATAAAATTATTTAAAATTAATTGCAGAGATATGTTTGGAAACCATCATCTGATGACACATTGCTCTCCCCATATGAGTGCTGCGTTTTAACCAGCTTTGTTTGGATGCTGTCACAGTAATGTGTGAATATTTTGGATCAGCGACGTAGGGTGCTTTCTACACATTATGGATGATTGTTTGTATACAGAATAATATGGGCTTGAAGACAGAAGGCATAAGAGATGAATTGTTAGAGGTGGATTGCAGGGTATTTTAGGGTGGTTACACGCTGTGCTGTCCTTGAACCTCTACCATAGTACAAGACTTCTCAGTGTGCTGATTTCCAGACTGAATCACACACAGAGGGGAAACTCACATTCAGAGGCTTGTTCTTCTTCTGTAAAGATTGAATCTTTTCCCCTTTGTTTCTTCCCTAAAATTACTCCTTTTTAAATTTTCTGAATAATGGATAATATTTTAAGCCTCTAAATTTAAGTTTAAAATAACATTTTTTTTCTAAGATTTTAGACTGCAGACACCCACAGAGTATTTATTTACTCATTTCATTTGGTATTGATTGATTTGATATAATAAGCAATCTACTGCATTGTCAGTCATTCAGGGATTTGTTGCTAGGAGAATACTTCTTAAGGATTATGACTAAATTAAGAGAAAAGCAAACTTCACTACCTCAGGGATTTGCCTAGTGTTGAGTTTGTATGAAATAAAATAAAGGCCCTTTAAAGTTTTATTAATTTCCCAGAAAAACTTCAGTTGTATACCTCATAGCTACAATTTCTGCTTGATTGCTTCCTGAGATTCTATATATGCTTCTTTTTTTTTAGTTTCACCATTTATCTGAATTTCTGACAAGACCTGAATCATTCTGAAATACAGACTTGTGTTATAATGATCTATTTTGTGCTAGTTAGCAATACCTTTTCTGGCACTTTTTCCTCTAATCCGTCAAAAAGTTTCAGTTGACTAATTTATAATATATTTGAAAGAATTGTCACATTTTTAAATATAAAACTTAGGATAATTTCCAAGATATTTTAGGGAGAAGAAAAGTTGATGCATGCAGAACTGGAATTTGAATGGTCAGGTTTAGAGATGAAATTTCAAAAAAATGGAAATTGTCAGTAAAAAATTTCATGCCTCCCTAGGAGGGATTTGGCCTGCACAGCAAGAAATGAGACCACCTGAAAGGCTACCTTTTCTCATCTCATGTGTTGACAGTATCTCTACCATGTTCAACTTTAGGATACCCATGTCAATTATAAAAAAAAAGAAGGGAAAAAAAGTGAAGCATTTTGAGCAGAAGGATTAAAAAGGAAGACCATGGAGTGCTAGGTATATACAGACCTGTGAAAAAGAAAGAAGCACTAAGCTTGCTTGCTGTTGTGTGTCTGGCTTGATGCAGCAGTTCAGCCTCCCCATTCCAGCAGTTTGGCTGGAAGCCTGCTCTGAGGAAAGCCTTGTCATAAAGCCAACATTAAGAGGGTGGTGCTGTACTGCACCTCTCCAGCAAAACGTGTGTGAGTTTCTCCTCAAACTGAGCAGAGTACTTCCATGTGCATAAATAGATCAAGCAATGCAATGATTTTAGGTGCTTGCTCTCAGCTGTTATCTGTGTTTGAATTCTTGTGAATTAACTCCTCTGGAACAGCATTTGCTAATAACCTTTGGCAGGAACATAAAAAGATTGGTGCACATCTGGCTATCTTTCATGCTGTTAGTGCTCTTCACTCAAAAGTCAGAATAATATCCACCTACAGGAACAAATATTTACTTTTTTCAAAGAGAAGTACTTATTTCTTTTGGTCTATTATATCCTTATATTATTTCTATTTCTAAATTATCTTCAGAAATGGCATTTAATCTTTAGGTCACAGCAAGGCAATGTCATGCAGAAGGCATGACATCAAGACTCTTGTGCCTGATAGTGCCAGGATAGTGTCTTCAAAGCAAAATTACTTTTTCCTACCTGGTGACCTGAGATATAACAGGATAGTCGTGCTGGGGAAAATTCTTGAAAGCCCAAAATAAATACAACTCCTGACAGTGAGCACCAGATGACAGTGAGCACTGGCACTCTTGATGGAAATCAAACTGGCTGGGTCCAAAGAGTGGTGGTGAGTGGAGTTACATCCAACTGACATCCTGTCAATAGTGGCGTTTCCCAGGGCTCAGTGTTGGGGCAGCCCTGTTTAATATCTTTATTGATGACTTTGATGAGGGAATCAAGGGCACTCTCAGTAACTTTGTAGATTTTATCAGATTGGACAGGAATCTTGATCTTCTTAGGGTAGGAAGGTTAGGAAGGCTCTGCAGAGGAATCTGAACAAGCTGGATCTATGGGCTGAGACCAGCGGTATAATGTTCAATAAGGCAAAGTGGTGAGTCCTGCGCTTTGGTCACAGTAACACCACACAAACTTAGAGGCTGGAGGGCAGAGTGGCTGGAAAGCTTTCCAGTGGAAAAGGGCCTGGGGGTGCTGGTCAACAGCAGCTGAACTTAAGCCAGAGTGTGCCCAAGTGGCCAAGCAGGCCAATGGCATCCTGTCTTGGATCAGAAATAGTGTGGTCAGCAGTACCACATCATCCTTCTGTACTCAGCACTGGTGAAGTCACATCTTGAATCCTGTATTCAGTTTTGGGCCTTTCACACAAGAAAGACATTGAGGTGCTAGAGCCCATCCAGAGAAGGGCAATGGAGCTGGTGAAGGGTCTGGAGCAGAAATGTGACAAGGAGCAGCTGTGGGAGCTGAGGGCATTTAGCCTGGAGATGAGAAGGGGCAGGGGAGACTTTACTGCTCTCAACAGCTGCCTGAAAGGAGGGTATAGCCAGGTGGGAATTATCCTCTTCTTCCTGTTCAATGAATGACAGCACAGAAGAAAATAGTTTCAAGTTCCCTTTGGAGAGGTTTAGATTGGAAAATTTCCTCATGCACGGGGTTGTCCAGCATTGAAACAGGCTCCCCAGGGAAATGATGGAGTCACCATATCTGGAAGTATTTGAAATACATGTATATGTGGCACTTAGGGACATTTCAGTGATTGACTTGGCAATGTTAGATTTATGGTTGGACGTTCTGATCTTAAAGGTGTTTCCCAACTTTAATGATTCTATGATTCTATGAATGGATTCATTTAGATGAATATCTCAAAATGCATTCCAGAGACAGCTTTTTGGAATAATCTTGAGGAAAAAAAAAAAAGTAAATAATAAGATAAAAAAGAAAAATTAACTAGAAGGAAGATTTCAATTTATGTTTATGATCATAGAAAAAAATTGTGGGTGAGATGCAGAGTGTCTGTTTATAGAAGCTATATTGTAGCATAACACTGTCTTTTCCATTTCACCAATAGCAGGTGGACCTTGTGAAGAAAAGGCTTCCTATGGTTAAGAAGCCTAGATAAAAAACCCTCCCTAGCTTTTGGTAATAGCACAAGCACATTTTAAGATAGATGTATGGAAGTTTATATTACAATCAACTTGTTCTGCACTTTTAGAATATATGTATGCTTTATAATGATCAATGACATAAGATTAGAACATGCTTAAGGACAAAATGAGGTGTTTATCTATGTATATGTTTGGAACAAGAGTAGCAGATTATTTTGAAAAGTCAGGATTTTTCTATAGAAATACACTTTTTAAATTTTTTTTTTTTTTTTTAACATTCAATAGGTAGGATTAGCGTGGAGTGTTTCAGGGATAGTGAGATGCCTTGCCCTGAAGAGATTCTCTCCCTGGAATAGACAGAACACTGTCATGTATTCCTGACCTGAAACAGATGCTTTGGACTCTGATATCACCTCTCATATCACAGGACACTATGTTCCCCTCAAGGCTTTTAGGGGGCAGATGTCTCTCAGACTTCTTTTTCTTTTTTTAAAACATTATTTCTATTTCTTAGAACAGAGACTCGACAGAATAAGAACCTCAGACTAAGAGACACCTCTGGAGATCATTGATACAATCCCCTGGTTCAAATTAGGGTATTGATCCTACAGCTGGTTGCTCTAGGCTATACCCAGTTGGTTTTTAGATATCTCCATGGATAGAGACTCCACAACTTCCCAGCCTGGAGAGGGAGTATCAATCACCTTTATATTTAAGTGGAATTTCTTGTACGTTTATTGTACAAAAGGCCTTTTGCCTTTTGTTCTGTCACTGGGCTCAACTAAGAGTCAAACTCCATCTTCTTTATTCTTTCCATCAATGTGTTTTGCATATTTATAAGATCCCCCTGAGTCTTTCCTTCTCCAAGAAGAGCCCTGACTCTTTCAGCCTCTCCTCTTATGACAGGCTCTAAACCCTTAGTTGCCTTTGTTGCCTTTTGCTGGGCTTGCTCTGGAATACTCATGCTGTTCATGTACAGGGGAGCCCAGAACTGGACCCTGCACTCCAGCTGTGTCTCACCAGCTGCTTTCCAACCAGTAACTCCCAGCCTGTACTGGTGCATTCAGTGATTATTCCAGGGTGCAGGACTTCACAACTGCTTTGCTGAACTTCATGAGGCAAACTTCTTGTTTGCCTCTATCTCCAGCCTGTCGAGGTCTCTCTCAGTGGCAGCTCCCCAACTCCTGCCAGCTTCTCTCTGTTGTGCCACACCACTTGTTCCCCTGGAGCAGGCAGCCAAGCTCTCTTCTGAAAACAGCTCCATCTGGAGAGGCCATGAGACTTGCCCTGGTGTGGGTAAGGTCTAGACTGTTTTAATCTAGACTAGAATATTTTTTGTTCCAAGAAATGTTTTATAATGTGTTTGATTAGCTAAAATTGTTCTGGAGGGTTATTGTTATTACCAGCATAAAGAGTACTTCAATTAACACCAAAATCAAGAGCCCTAAATAGGTAGACAGAAAACGTTTGCTGTCTGAAGAGGTAAATGAAGAAGCAAAGGGATCATCATGGCAACAGTCAAAAACCAGAAAGGTAATTTGGACATCAGCATTTTGAATGGATTTAGGGAAGTGAGCTTAGTACTGAGAAACAAAGATAACACCTGGATGACAGAACGTGTGGGTCACGGGATGGGTAGTGACTGGGGAAATCTCAACAGGGTGAACAGACTGCCTTTGCAGTTACTTCAAAGGGAAACCAGCAAAAGCCAAAACCAGACCAGATGTGAGAGGTGTTGGAGAAAGTGAGATCCAGAAATCATCTAGGACAAATCCCAGGTGTTTTTGATTTGTCTGCCAGAAGCCTTATAGAAAAAGATTTGCATTGATACTGGGGGAAAAAAAAAAAAATAAGAAAAAAAAAGTAGTTTTAAGATTTTCATTGAAATTGGCCTTATAACCTCAACATCAATAGTTAAGGGAAGGTTTTAAAGATTTTTGAGTTGGGTTTTTTTTTTTTTAACTTTCAAACTCCTAATGTTGATATTTTACACTGAAGTTTTTGAATAAAATTATATTGGGTCATAACTTACACAAAAGGAAAAGGCTGTGACTGCTACTTCCAAAGAATGACTAAGTCATAACATAGTTCAACCAGAGGTGCACAAGTGAAATGGATTTTGAAATCAAAATACACTGCTAAATGAATAGCTCAGATCTTAACTACTCTTAATCATTGCCATTCCATGACAGTCAGTATATTCACATGTTATTCTGTGAAAAATTTTTCTTATGTTTGAGTTACTAAAACTTAATGTAGGGTCAAAATGTTATTTTAGGCTCAGTGGGGCTTACAGACATGCATCCTCCTGTTCAGTTATGCCAGGTTCTGCCTGAGTCCTGAGGGAATGCCTCCTGGGAACCAGCAGCTATACAAAGACACAGCTGTGGGTGCCCTTTCACAGACTGTAATTTATTAGCTGGGTGGCTGTTGCTTAGGAAGGCTTGGACAGGTTTTCTTCTTTCTCTCCTTTCTCTTCACACATTTTCTTGGGTGTGCATCCCCTAGGAACACAGTTAATGAATATTAGAAGGTCTCTGTATAAAATAGACATGCACATACCTCTGAACATAATTACGTTATTGTATGTAACACACTAAGAAACTTAGGATGATACCTAAGTTTTGTAAAACAAGTCATGATGTGAGGAAAAAAGAAACTGAACATCCTTTCAAGTGTACAGTTTTTTCCAGATTGTGTATATTATTGTTCATAACTTGCTTTGGCATCAGCTTTTGAAAGAGTCATGAAGAAGGAGAAAAGGGAATTTCTTATCCTTTTCTTTGTGTGATGACAAGAAAAATTTCATCTATAAGTTTCACAATGTCCTTATTCATGTAAAATTTCTGCTGGATTTCTGCTGTTGCTATTGACTTTCATGAGAAACTTTTCCTGAGCCAAAAAATTTCTAGGATTAGACAGTGGAGAGATTTGGGTTTGTTTTTGAAGGCAAGAGAGAAGTCAGGGTATAACTGACTGTCTAGATTTATGTTACTAACAGATAATTTAGTTTACAAAATATGTTTATGGAAGAAAAAAAATTTCTGATGCAATCCATTATGAATTCGACTTTTCCAAATTCCTGAGTAAGCAAATAAACAGCCTAAGTGCAAAAATTAGCTAATATATTTTGTGCATTGATTTTGACAATTACAGACCTGTTTTAAATATTTATAATGCTTCATGTATTAATAAATGATCTGTGGTGTATTTTAAAAATAAAATGAAATCTCAGTATTATGTCAGCTCACCACAGACTCCTGTATTAAATCTTTTCTGAAATGTAGAGAAAGGCATTGAGTGTTTATACATATTATACAATACAGCCTGTATTCTATAGTATTAATTTGCCCACTCTCAGTCTGAATTGATTTTTTTACTAAGTCTGGAGTATCTGGAGGTGCCACAGCCATTCTCTTGGCTGCATATTAAACACACAACTTCATTTCCTCTTGAATTGGCAACACAAGAAGGTTTTTCTTCTCTAGGGTTTGACCTCTCAGAGAGACATTTAATTTAAGAGTGCTTTTGGCATAATTCTAATTGCCTGGGAGCAGTAAGGTCAGATTGTTCCACAGAGGAGGATGAGCTCATAGCAAAGGACAACCCAGATGCAGAGAGTCTCATCAAGAAGGTGCAATCCCATAACACTGGTGACTGTGGTAAAGTCCTGTGGGCAGTCAGCACACAAGAGGAGATGATGAACCTGGGAAGCAGTCAATCCAGGAGGTACAATAAATAGTGTTTTGCAGCAGAGCTGACAAGCAGGTAAACCTTTCCCATAACACTCCACAGCCATGTAGGCCATGTGCTTTTTGGAAATCAGTACAAGATGTGTCTTTGTCCTGCTACGTTTGTGTGCAGCCCAAACTCTGTTCCCCATGTGTCTGCTCCCCATTCTGCGATTCACTCTGCTGCATCCCATGAACAGTCCTCAGCCTTGACTCCAGACAGGCAAATGTTCAATTAGTCTAGCTGGTAGATTTCAAAAAAATTAGATCCTATTAGATCCTGTGATTTGAGTAAGTTCCATTTCTCTGGTCTTTCAAAGGAATCCTTTAATCCCTTTTTCAGCTTAAATATGTTTTGTTTTACAACTGCCTCTGTTATTAAGATAGTTATTCTCAGAAATGTTTTTCACACTCTTCGTTGATTACTGGGTAGCAGATATTAATTTTAGAAAGGTAATGTATGCTCAGAGTTAACGGAATATCAAAATACTGCACACTTAGTATTAGATTTGCCCTTCAAATTAGTAACTTTATCTTAATAGTGCACACAGATTGATTTCACAGGTTGCATATGTAGCTAGTATAGGTATTCAGTATCCATTGATGGCTGATTTAAAAAATCTGTTTCATATTGCACAACCTGTTCCAGCGATTCTAATATAAATTAATGGTTAGAGGATCTCTGTAGATTGTGTATTCTTTTTATCACGGCAATTTTGTTTTCTTATTTTTCAGTTACTATGATCTATTTTTCCAGCCCTCTATGAACTGTTTGGCTTCTGTATTTTGAAATCCTTTGTTTATAAACAATTCTTTTTTCCAATGGCCTAGATTACTCGTGTTTGCACAACATGGTATGGATTTTTAGTCTCCATGGTCAAACTCTAAAAGCACTCAGTGCTTTTAACTCATTCATTTTTTCAGCAATGAACAAAATGATGAGATACGCCCTTGCATGTTTCATATTATAAGGGGCAGAGAATGCTTTTACTCTGGTTGTGGAAGCTGTGTTCACTGAACGTAGTGCCAAGTTCTCAAAGTCTTAAATCAGGGTGCAAGTACAGGGATCTTTTCTTCCTATGTTATCTCGTGCTAACACATGCTTAAAAGCTCAGTAGGTTTTCCTTAATTAAATCCCTTTAGGAGCTTGTTAAACCACCTAACTTTGTCATTATGTTTCCATTCTTATGGTCATTTGGATGCCACAGAGGAAAACCTATGCTTTCCAGATGGATAAAACTAACAATGCTGCAATAAGAACATTTTCTTTTCCTTTATTTCAGAAAACTAGAGAGAATGAAAAGTCAAGACAATTCATTTGACGGAAAAAAAATCTCATCTCTAGGGAAGGTGATATGAAAGTAGCATATGGAGAAAAAGAGCTTTAAGAAATAAAGTTCTACTTTCTGACAGTATATTTCTTCTTTGCCCCCTTTTTTGTGTTGGTTTTATTTGTTTGTTTTCCAAATATATAGTAGGAAGGGGAATTTATTCTATCTTTTGTGGAACTATATTCACTACAATCTATGGAGGGTGAAGATATTTATATTTAATTACCTTTTTTTGATACCTAATTGATCTGAAAGTCTGTAAAAACATTGCCTTAATCCTTTCTAAATAGGGATCATTTGAACTCATCCCTTCCTCTCCTTCTTCCCTCCTGATTGCCTTTCCCACCCCTGAAATACCTTGCATAAGGTACAACCTTTCTTAGTGCAAGATGACAAAAATTTATGATGACAAGTTGAAAGACTTTCATTGTAATTAATATAAAAGAGTTTTTATTGTGATAATGTCAATTGTTTATCTTTTCCCAACACAAGATATTTTCTTGAGAAGTTTTTTCTAGATGCATTCTCTTAGGATCCTGTAAAATATGTCTTGATGTAAATGGTCTCATGACTAAAAAAATTGTCACTGAAAAATTCAATTTTCACAAGCTATAAAGGTTTAGTATGATAATTCGGATATTTCCACTCATTCGTACAATTTTAAATGGAACTGACCTAAATTGAAACATTTTAGTTCCTTGATATGAGTAAATTTTTTGTTTGTTTGTTTTGAAGTATTTCAACATCATCTATCCAGAGACAAAACAAAATAAAACATTTTGGAAAAATTGCCTGTAGTCTTGGTACTGAAGCAGAGGGAATTTTCCCTTTCTTTTATCATTTTCCAAACTAAATTCCATGCAAGCTTCTGCAGTCTCATTTTCTCTGTCACAAACTCATAGAAATTAATGTAAAAGAAAATGCCTTGCATGAAAACAGTTTCTTGAAGGGGAGAGAGAAAAAACATGAAGCAAATGTGACCTTTGCTCAGTAGGATTCAGACTAAGTATGGGTGAGTATCTGGCTTACAAAAGGTAACTCAGGCTGCCAAAGGTAGGCAGGGAATCATAAAGTCATAGAATATTTTCAGCTGGAAGGGTCCTTTAAAGGTCATCTGGTCCAGGCCCTCTGCCGTGGGCAAGTACACCTTCTACTACACCAGGTTTCTCAGAGTCCCATCCAATCTGACCTTGAACACTTCCCGGGATGGGGCACCCACAGCTTCTCTGTTCCAGTGCTTCACTACCATAATCATAAAACCTTTGTTCCTTACATCTCCTCTGAACTGACCTTCCTTTAATTTAAAACCATTGCCCCCTGTCCTGTTGGAACAGACCCAGTTAAAAATTTGTCCTCATCTTTCTTATAAGCCCCCTTAAAGTACAGGAAGGCTGCAACTAAATTCTCCTTGGAGCCTTCTGTTCTCTGGGCTGAACAATCCCAAAATTTTCGACTGTCTTCACAAGACTTTGTAAAGAGTCTCCTCCCTCTCACTATTTCTGTGGCCCTCCTTTGGAGTCACTATAACAGATCCAAGTCTTTCCTGTTCTGGGGGGTCCCAGAGCTGGACACAGAGCTCCAGGTGGGGTCTCACCAGAGTGGAGGAGCACAATCAGCTCCCTTGACCTTCAGGCATAACAAGTAAAGAGAGGGTTTTGTGTGCCTCCCCAAGGTGTTGCAGAGCAGCCTTGTGCTGAGCACAGGGGCTGCTGGTCACTTAAGTGTGTCCCTGGAGGTCAGACATCAGACTCAGGACTGCTCATTAGCTACTGCCACTTCCTTGGGATGCCAAACCCTGAGGAGCTGTGGCAACTTCTTGCAAAGAGGCCTCTTGACTGAGGAATTCAGCTACTCTCTTCAGATAGTCAGCACTCAAAGCCACAGCTAAAAATTGCCTTCCTGAGGTCTGATTAAAATCCTGAGATAAATCTATCGCCACTGCTATGAAGTCAACAGTGGGTTTTTATTTATTTATTGACTTTAGTACATCAAGTAGGCGTCTGCAATGTTTCTTGCAAAATCAGAAGCTACAACAAACTCTGCAGGATAGGATTCAAGTTGTGTTTTAGGCCTTCAATTTTAAATGCCCTCCTGAATGTACCCATGTGTGGTCTATGGTGTCTAGCCTGCCCTAACTAAAGGAAGGCATAGTCTCATGGTGTGGACCTGGAAACAGAGATTTGGCATGTCCTACACCTAGTGGCTAGCAGGGAATTTTAAATTTCACCCTTACTTGTGTAGTTCATTGTTTCTAACTTGTAGCCTTACTCTATTACCTCCTCATATATTAACAGTATCTGTTTATAACTCCTCCCTACACAGAAAATCAGTACAACACAAAATTAACAATACAGTCCATGAGTGATTGTACTTAGCATGATTGTTCTGAAAGTGTAATAGCATCAGAGATGTGATTGTTCCACTACAAGAGATTCTTGTATTAAATTAGAAATTACTGTACAGTTTGATGCAGGAAACACTATTTTCTAAGCATGATAAAGTACTGGCAGAAAGTTGCATGAAATCATCTCGTTTCCCCTAGAGAATTGGTCCTTTGGATCTACTAGACAATAAAAATTGAATAAGCTGAATTCTAATACACATATGAGAATTTATTAAAAATGTAAATAAATAAACCACATTCTGAAAATCAACTAATGTTAAAACGAGTCTGCTTTTTTTTGTAATGCTCATCAAATTTTTTAATTTTTTCCCCAGTTTTATGCAAATAACTGAAATATCTTTAGGATAGCACACTCAATGTTATAAAATTATGAATAACATGTTCATTGTTTCTTTCAGTCAGCCATTGCTACATCTTGTTATCATGGTGGGTTGGTATTAATAAAATACAGCGCTACAACTAAGTGAGGCACACAGAGTTCTGTGCATTTGTGCTTATACTTTTGAAGCACTAAAGTGATGTCACCTTCACTGGATCACCTAAATGTAATTGTGTGTGATTAATGAGTTTATCAGTCACAACATTTTTTGCAAAAAACCTTCATCTAGATAAAATTTATTTGCACACTTAAGATATCTGCAGCTCCTGTGGCATATTGGTTGTTTGCCATGACATGAGCTTTATTTCCTAATTACTGGGGGGAAACAAATCCTCTCCTACCTGACTTAAATTAATTACTCAGAGAGTTAATTACTTCTTTTCCCCATCCATTCATTTTCACTCCAGGATATGCATTTATATTAACATGGCCTTTGAGACGGTAAATGCAACAGAGAATATATTTTCCTTAATGCAGAAAAAAAATTTAAAAATACTGGAAAAGGTTTTACTGTTTCTGCTAAAATTACGCCAAGGTAAATGATGCTAGGTTTTGATCACTGTAAATAAACACATATTTTTTTCATTGATACTTGGAAGTTTTCCTGATAAAGAATAGTTTTTGAAGAAAGAATAAGCTTTTAGGAAGAAGTTAACTTTTAAATTAGTGTTAGCCTTGGGCAATGATTAAAGAAATTAGCAGTGCTCCTAAAACTCCATCATTCCCTTTGAGACAAATTAGAAATATTTTAAAAATTATTTTCAGCTAATAGTCATGCAGAGAACAGTGAAGTAAAACAGAAATTGCTTTCCATGTGAATTCTTTGGTGGTACTTCTGTCTGAAAAGCATTCCAAGCTCTTGCAGTACAGCTCAAAGAACTTTCTGGTGTTTGAGAAAGTCAGAAAACATCAGAATGACATCACTTAACATAGAGAATTTTGTTATAGTTTTACTAAAACTTCTTTTGGAGAGCTTCAAAATTTCCAAAGAAGTTTTAGTAATCAAAATATGTCTGGGTTCCTTTTAGTTTATTCTTATTTCTGTAGAGACAAACCAATATGGCGCTTTCTAAAGTTTTCTGTTTGATGACATAGTTGTTTATGATACTCTGTAAATGCTGACATGATCTCTTACACTTACACGCACCCATTGGAATGGATATTAATTTTTCCTTAAAAATATTCATGCATACCCTTGGATGCACTCAGGAACTTTCAGGATTTTGGTTTCCTTTGGCAGGCCTGGAGTCTATGACTTTAACTACATGTTGCATTTGCTAGCAGACACGTAGGTACCATAATTCACTTTCATTTTTAGTCACTGGAGCTGACCTGTACTTTTCAGTTAAGAGCTAATTTCAATTAAATTTGCTTTTCATTTTACAGAAACATATCAAATATTACTTAGCTTGACTACACTTTAATTCTATTATGTCACATTTCCAATTTTTATATTAGCTCCTCTGTATGGATGTAGACAATAAAATATAAAAAAAAACCCTATACTCCAGAGTGCAGTTATTTTCAGTAAAATATGCAAAATTTAGGAAATTCAAATCATTGATTAAACTGTACTGAGTTGACAAAATTTCAAAGACTGGGAGATGACTCTTTATTTTACTTGGAATAAAATGTTTAGCAAGAAGGCTTCATTTTATGGGTGCACAAAGTCATGAGGTCATTATTTTGAAAAGGATAAGGAAATAGGTAATATGTTCTTCTGAAAAAGCTTGCATATATACTTCAAAAGTTAGAAAATACTGAAATATTCAGTAAAGAATATTTGTCATCCAGTGTATCTTAAGACACTAGATCTGAAAAGGCGCCATACAGATAGTGAAATGCAATGACACTTATATTCCAGAAGGCAGGATTGCAATGCTCCCTGGGCCAAATACAGCTCTTCATTATGCCTTTGATCACAGCTTTACAGCCACACTGGCAGACCATTTACTTTTGACACTGAGAAAGAGAAGATTTAGCACATGGGATGTCAGTAGTTGAGTGAAGCACCACACCTAGCTCAAACATTAATGATAAATGCTTAAGGTTACATGACTTTTAAAAAAGACTGACAGTGCAGAGGGGATCATTCATAATGTCTCTGTCTTTTAAAAAAATTTCATAGTGAAGATCTTAATAAACGGAACTGCTCTGCCATCACAATTGCATCATCCTACAGGCTGGGCTTGGACTGAGTCACAGTGCTATGTCATATTGCAACTATATATTTTCATGTTCACTTCAGTAGCATGAGGCCATATGTTAATCATAAAATTGAATTTAAACTAAATAAAAGAATCCATTAGTAAACACCAGCAGGGAAGTTTCATGTTATAAATAATGAATAAATACATTTTATACATTTTGTCAACTTGTTTTTTTAGAAGTTAGTCAAAAGCACTTACTGAGATTTGAGTCATAGAATTGGTCTGGGCTGGAAGGAACCTTAAAGATTATCTAGTTCCAATCCTCCTGTCATGGGCAGAGACGTCACTCGCTAGATCAGGTTGCTCAGTGCCCCATCCAGCCTGGCCTTGAACACTTCCAGGTGTGAAGGAAGCAGATTCATTACTGAAACCACTGTAATTTAAAAACCAAGATATATATTCCTGGCAGTTTCCCCAAAACATTATTTTTCAGCTAGATGAGATATTAGAAACATTTTATAAGTAAAGCATTTGGTCAATATTACTTTTACAGAGAACAGAATCAACAAAATGCCCACAGATACTTCAGTAGCCCAGTCCTTTTCAAAAATGTTTTTATCAGGAAGTAGGTCATGCCTAAAGCACATGCTGAAATAATATATATAGTGCAGAGGGGACAATTCATAATATTTATAATTAGACTTTTAAATGCCTTTTTTACCTTTAATCCCAAAATCCCCTTTTACTTGATGTCTTAAGGCTTTGCTCTGACATATTGCAGAAGTGTGCCAGGACCCAAATGTTGGATCCAAACATGTGGAAATTTTGGATTCAGAACTACTGGATAGTTAGAAATAGGCCCTTCTTTCCCTCATAAACTGAAGTGAAACAGCTGTGAAGAAACCCTGAATTTCGATGAATAAGATAGAGATGTCTGTGATTTAACTGAATTGGACTCTGTATCTAGCCTGTATTTAAATTCTAATATTGATCCAACAGCAATACACATCCAAATTTAACCATTTTTTCAAACTCTTGAATCAATGCCACTGTAAAATGTTTGTTGGCTTTTTCATTTGAAATTTACTAACTTGGCATTCCATGATACTTAGTGGTATCACAGATAGTTGGTAGTGATGTCTAACAAAAGATGTAAAAGAAAAGTAGCCCTGAATCTTCATTTTGGAAACTGAGGTCTTTGAAATTCTTTCTGTTTTGATGTTATTTCAACAAAATTTTAAATATTTATGATTGTTACCTTATAGAAGCAGTTAGTGAAACCACTAGTACTTCATGTGGTCTCTTGAATATTTGCTTGGCATAGGACTAACTATTAAGTGTATATATTTTCAACTTATGTGAAAGGATTTGTGATGTGATTGCAAAAAATTCTGCTAGTTTCAGTAAGAATTTTATACACTCTATACACAGCATAAAGATTTCTTGTTCCAGGATTAAAGCTTATTTATCTGTCTCATTTTATTATTTGAAGTTTTGACATTCTGGACTTTTACCACAATACTTTGGGTTCTGTAAATTTTTTAAAAATATTTTAAGTTGCCAGAAAATATTATATTTCCAAAATAATTTTCAGTGTAAAATGAGGCAAATGGTCTATGTATTGCTGCTAGACCAGAGATAAACTAAGGAAGCTGGAGCTTGAAGTGGAGATCTCTTTTAAGTTTGAAGCAGGGATAGCTATGGATTCTCATGAATTGTGACTATCATGCTTATGAGTACAGCATTGTTTTGCTTCTTAGATTATAACAGCAAAAAAGAAACATATCATTCTCTTTAATGTAAAGAATTTTCTCTAGAAGTCTAGAGTTGTATATATTTGTTCTTTATTGAGATAGAAAGAAAAACAATTTTTTAAAAAACCCTGTAAAACATAAGAAAGCTGTCTCTGTATTTTCTCTTTTTGATTTTTGCATACTATTTTTCTTATATGAATGGCAGATTCAAGTGAATGAAGATTACCTTTCTGCCTTGCTGTTCTGTTTCAGATGTCAGCATTCAATCAAGACATGAAAATTAATTTTTGAGTCAGAGACCTGTGAAATTTGAATCAAATTCTTCAAAAGTGTCATTCTGGGTAAATATTCATGAAACCCACCTGAAGAAACTATCATCACTCCTTCGGGAGTTTCACCATTAAGAGAAGGTAGATATCTAAAGCGTGCTCTCGGTCATACCACATATTCATATTGCATGGAATTAAATTCTACTGTTCTCATTTTAAATATATTGGTTATTTTTCAAAATTATGAAAATTGTGAGGAAAAGGGTTCCCTTTTTCCAGGAGATAGTACTGTTTGTCAGAGAACCCTCAAAAAATGAAAAAAAAAGAAAAAATGTCAGATCATTATTTTTTAATGAAGTATGCAAGACCACATGCATTTCTTAATGAATATTTCTGAAAATGCAATTTAAATGGTAATCTAATTTTTTCCCTTCTAATCAATATATAATGAAATCTATTTGCCATTTATGAAGAGAATACAACATTCTCTAAGCATAGTTTCCAGTCTGACATTTATTAAAAAAAATCTTGAAGGATTTTTTTTCAGAAGGAATCTGGTTTCTTACCCTTGTTTTACTTGTTTTACTTGTAAAAGTAATGGAGCAATGTCAGAGATGTAAGTAAAGTTCTGTGATCATTTCATCCATTAAAAGAAGTGATTGGAAGTGGTGGCTGACATTCCAACCCCAAGCTCACAGCCTATACAGAAGCAGTGGTAAAGACACTGAGTCTGGGTACACTGTACCGGGGAACTGCACATCTGCAAAGGCTTTAAAGCATGAACTTTAACATCAGCAGTAATTTAATGCCTGAATTTAAGAGAAATTTGTTCACAAAAGAGAGAAGAAAACAGATCTTCAGTATTTTGCTGCAATTTGATGAAAATTCAGCTTTTTTTTTAGGTGTCTGGGATTTCTAATGAAGACAACATGAGTTTCCTAGCTAGACAGAAATGAAAACAGCATGGAAGAATTCAGTCTTTCACTAAGAGAAAATATTGCAAACAGACTTAAAAAGTGAATAAAAAATTTAGTGTAGTCCCTGGGACAAACTTTGGTCCATAGTTATGAGAATATGAAAAATGCTTTTGTTTTTGCATGTTATCCCTTGGTTTGTGTTGGAGGTTTGTACAAATGGAATGGAACTGTTGGGATACGTTCTTTAAGCTTTATTGTGGCATCAGTCTTATTACATGGTTGAGACAATTGAAAGATGGCAACAGCTCATGTCTTGCCAGCAGCAGCCAAAGATTTCTTTGTTACAGAGCATTTAAAAAACTTTCCAGCTAATAACATATTATTAAAGCTTATAGATAATTGTTCTGGCCAATCAATAAAAGCACACGTACAACTGCTTCAAACAGTGCTTGATTCTATTTACAATTTCTATTATTAAGCTTAAAACATTCTACTATCTTGCTAGATATATTTTTCTGCAGTCTTAAGGTCTGTCTTGGCCAAGCCTAAAACTCAAACTATTGTTTCATGACCTTGTTTGATGTACTATTGTAACTTTTCTACTTTCAGAAGAGACTTTGCATCTCTAAGTTCTCTGCTCTTTCTGTTTGTGAGGCCTGCTTTCACAGCTTTCACTATGTTTCCCACAATTTCCCCTCTAAGTACAACTACAGAGAAACTTTCTTAACTTTGTTGTTCATTAACTACTTTGTGTTACATAGTTCTACTATAATACACATTTTTAATCTAGTAAAACAGTATTATAAGATTTTTATACAAAAGTAAATCAGTAAAATTTAAAGTTTCTCACTATTTAATGTATTCTCTTTGCTTGTTTAAGGAGTGTGAGATTCCATTAAGTGAGGGAATGTTCTTTAAACTTTATTATAACATCAGTTTCATTGATTTTGAGACAATTGAAAAATAGCAACAACTCAGATCTTACCAAAAATATCCAAAGACTTCTTTGTTACAGAACATTTTAAAAACTTTCTAGCTAATAACATATTACTAAAACTTATAAATAATTATTCTAACCAATCACTAAAAACGCACATACATTTACTTCAAACACTGTTTACTTATATACTTTCTATTAACAATACATAATACTCTATTATTAAACTTAAAACTTTCTACTATCTTACTAAGTATATTTTTCTACAGCTTTATGGTCTATCTTAGCCAAACCTAAAACTCAAACTATTATTTCATATCCTGATTTACTGTACTGTTGTAACTTCTCTATTTTTCAAACTTTACAGCTAAGTTATCTACTCTTTCTATTTCTAAAACTTACTTTCACAGCTTTCTAAAAGTCTTACCTTTACTAGGTTTCCCATATTGGTTAACTACACCATTTGGCTCAGCCAGCTGGTCTCAAAGCTGCTAATACACAGGAATTGCTTCCTCTTTAGTCACTGCTGGGCCATAGCTGGCAAAAGAGAGCTGAACTGCAGTCACCTCAACACTGACCCATTGTTCAAACTGTAATGCTTAACTATTGCCAGACCACGTTAGAAAATTATGTGTATATTTTATTAGCAGCACTGCATATGTTGTGTTATCTGATGAATATGAATCACAGAATTTAGATGAGGTGTATTAGCAGACCATTCCACAACCCGTGAAGAGCTGTTTCACATGCAATTTCATATGAGTCTTTAATTTGGTCTTTAATTTGTTGGCAAATATTATATGCCTGGCAATAATAGGTGGGCATTTGCTGAATCAAACTTCATGTCTATTTCTCCCTGCAGCACCATCTCTAGCTTCTTACTTTTACTGGGGTTTAGTTTTGCTGAATGGCTTTTTCTCATTACAACATCATATTTTTGGGGATACAAGATGTAACGAGGGGCATCTGATTGTTGAAATTCATAATTTAATCATAAAGTGATAATTTTACCTAGACTTTAGGCTATAGAGCTGACTTGCACACTAGCACACTTTACATAACACATTGCCACAGAAGTGTCTGGTCTTCTCAAGGCACATGCTGGACTGGATGTGCTATGGTATGCTGGCACACGTAGGAAAGAAGGGAATTGAGATTTTTTTGGCAAAATATCTGCCTGCTACTGGTTGGTGACCATTCCTTTGCTGTTAATACCAGATTCACCTACACTTGAAACTTAAATCTCATTAGATGAAGATGGTGTTTATGGAACGTACCAAGACACAGTAAACATAGATGGCAGCAAAAAGTCATTAAGTTACTGGAATGAGTTCAGCAGAGGGCCACCAGAATGGCTGGGACTGGAGCATTTGATGTAGGAAATGCTGCAGAGAGAACCTTTTTTTTTTTTTTTTGTCTGAGAAAGAGAAGGCCAAGAGAGGATCTTATTGCTGCCTTCAGTTACCTAATGTCTGGTTATAAGGAAGTTGAGACCATATTCTGTTTGGAAGTGCACAGTGAAAGGACAAGAGGCAATGGACAAAACAGAAATTACAAATGGATATTAGTTTTTTTTTTTTTTTTAATAATGAGAGTCATCAAACACTGAAGCAAACTGCTCTGAGACTGTGTAATTTCCATCCTTGGAGACTCTAAGAACTGGAAAAGATGGTCTAATTTTAAGGATAGCCTTGATTTGGGCTGGGGGCTGGATCAGAGGTCCCTCCCCACTTAAATTTTTCTCTGATTCAATGAAAATTCAATGTATGGCTTTTAAGTAAGATGGAAAGCTGATTTTCCCTAACATTATTTTCTTGGTTTCATTGCTGTGCTTACAATAGAATAGACAAAATGAAGGTAATTCATTATACTTGCAATGTAAATTTTCAGTGCTATGGGCTGGTATTCAAACTAAAAGGAAAAAATTATTCATCAATGAGTCCAAACCTTTGGCAACTGCTCTACAATCCATTTGTTGGCTGTTTATTTTTCTGTAGATGTAGATTATTTTACCTGAGCCAAAGATCACAGAAATGAATGTGTAAATATGCGTTTTAACCCGTTTGCCAATAAAAGAGAAAAAGTAAAATGAAATCAATGCATTAGGGAGAGATTCATTGATGTGAGTGGCTTCACCTTCAAAACAGCCAGAAAACATCAGAAATGGCCCTAATGTACTTTAATAGAGCAAAAAGGTTTTAAGCTGTGGGCTGTTTCTCTCTATTAGACCTGATTTTTCTGTGACTTTTTTTCAGATATTTTATTCCAGAATTTTTCTTGTGAACAGAAAATGACCCACAGAATGGTACAGTATGCTTTCCTGTACGCTTTTACTAGTTTTCACCCATTTCCCTTTTCTGCTTGTGTGTGTAGAATCCTAAAAGCAGGAAAATGTTGTTTTTCCAGGAAAACGCTTGATGTTGATGAAGAAAGAAAACATCAGCCTCACCATTTAAATTCCTATTAATAGGATCTCTGCATGTTGTATGATTTTTCAAGTGCTCAGGAGAATTGAGCCTGTCAGATACAGATGTGCATAGAAGCAGTTTAGCGAGATGATTGTGGAGAGATATTAACAGCTGCAGAGTTCAGAAGTGCAAACAGATTTGGAATGGTGCAGTAGACACCTGGTTCTTCCTGAAGTCTGTGGGTCAAGGTCTCTCTTGTTTTGCATTGTTATCTGTTGTCCAGCTGGTTGGAACAGAAGTAATCTGTTTGCATTAATCCTTACTAGATTTTTGAAAGAACAATAGATCATCACCTCCCTGTGCATGCAATTACTGAATACCACACATGAAGAAACTGGGCAATTAGTAAGTGTGCAATTGTTTTTCTCAGTGTAAAGTGCAATTTAAATGGTTTACAGTATTATATAGTAAATATAGTATTCTGGGACTTATGATGTGTATGGTTTTATGGATCTATAACGATTTACAATGAAAGGGAAGACGCAAGAGGAAATTCACCTCTCTATTCAGACACGTACTAATGTTAATGCTGAGTCACAGAACAAGGGAATTTGATGTTGAAGCATAGCTACAGCTGTGGAAGTGCATCCCCAGAACATGTGCTCACAGGTCAGCTGTATTTGACAGTAGCATCCTAGAAGGATTTGGATCTTCTGAGATGAGAATAGTGGAAGAAACTAATCCTGCCTGCCACTGCCATCGGCATTTCAGTAGGATGTAAGATCCATCTTCTTTTCCTTTGTCTCTTGATGACTCACACAAAAATAACAAAGGGTTCTGAGGTCTCTGTGTAGTTTCTTCCTCTCATCTTGGGAGGGGCTGATCAGTGCGGAGATATGGCTGACAGTCTTCCTTCTGCTTCTGTATGGCAGAATACCTCAAGATTTGGATTCGGATGAAGGTTGTGTCAAAGGTACTTGGGAAAGAGGGCTTTTGCTTTTTGCTTGGACACTGTCAAAACACAGACCTTTAGTGACCTTGATAATTTTTTATGCCATATCAACTGGGTCTAAAGCCATCAGAAAAAATCCTTGAAATACTTTAAGACCTAGATGGAAAAGCTCAAGATTAAAGGACTCCTCACATCTGTTCTCTGTCATCAGCTTAAATTTAACCTATGACAGTAATGAATGAAAGTCCATGTGCTGTTTGGCCTGTGCAAAGACCCTGTAGTCATTTGTGTACATCACAAATGGCCTTATTTGGCAGCTGTGTCAACAGCCTCTTTGAAGGAATTGGGAGTTCATCAGGCACATGGGCAGAGTCGGTCTTTCCCTGGTAAAAAAAACCACCCCTTTCATATGAGGCACTTAAGAGAGAGTAGCATGGGGAAACAGCATGGGGAAACTTGCCAAGACCCTGCCCAGTTTCTGGCCATGACAGTAGTTTCATTGCTAAGGGCTGCTGTCCTTCTGTGGCAATCACACAGCTCCCCTGACTCCAAAGCACCCAAGGTGACAAGGGCTGTGCTCCCTCAGCAGACACTTGCAGAGCTGAGCTCTGCTTTCACCTATCTCTGGGCAAAAGCAGAACTACCTGCCTGAAACTAAAAGGAAAAAAAACCTTTTAAACTGTTACTGTAATGCATTTTCTCTTTTCCTGTCCTTGTTTCTGTTGATTAGTAATTATTGCACACTTATTTTGTGAAAGCAACTATGGTTCTTGAAAAAGCTCTCATGTGACACACTTGAACTAATTTCAGTGAACAGTTCTGTATTTTAAGTTTATTTCTGTGAGACATCCACCCATGGGTTCTTCATTAAGTGTTTGCAGGTAAAAATGCACTGGTGAGAGGTATTGCTTTATCTCTTTGTTTCCCCCTTCTAGATCCTTTACTTCACAACTGCATTTTTTTTTCAGTCATTCAGCATAAAAGTACCTACATTCCTTCTGTGCTATGTAGAGGGCCCTTTACAGCACTGTAGCTTACCAAAGAGTGTGTTTATTGAAAGTTTTGGTGCACTGAAGCTGATTGTGTCAGCCTTGTTTCCCATTCCCCCTCACTAATGACTATATAAACTTATTCTAGAAAATCACTCAGTACCCATGAGTGATACTCCTAAAAGATTTATGAAAATATTGTCAAAATTTTGTTTGGTAATTCTACCTGTATTTCTGAATCGCCACAATCCTAAGTTGTTTGTTGAATACCAAAATCATAGATTTTGCTAAAGGAAAAGGAAGACGGTGGCTGTACTGAAAACATAATACACAACTGATAGTGTTATAGCAGCAGAGTTCTGCATAAATTGAGGAATTTTTCCAACTCATTCCATTGAATTTCTATGAGTTTTCAAGAAAATTGCTTTCCTTTCTATGCCTGGATATTGACCCATAAATTTCTGTCTTGGTTTAAACTCCATCTGGCAGCTAAGCTGTACATAGATGCTTACTCACTCTCCCCTGGTGGGATGGGGGAGAGAATCATAAGGGTCAAAGGGAGAAAACTCATGGGTTGAGATAAAAAGACTTTAACAGGTGATGATCCATATCAGATCCAGTCCTGATCCTGTGAATTGGACTAGATGATCTCCACAAGTTCCTTTTGACATGATTCTCTGATCTATGGACAGTAAGAAAGCTGCCATTGTGAGAAATAAAAATCCAGAAATTATTTGTCCCACCTACAAAGCATCTTGTAGAATAGTTCAAGTGTGTCTCTGTTGCCTCATAAAAAAATTACTTCATTGCAAACTCATACAAGCAGGAGAGAAAGCTATCAAACCACTGTTTTAGTGTGGGATCACTTTAGCAGTCTGATTTGCTGTACATTATACCTATAATTATATTTCAATAAAAGGATAGTTTGATTCATCTACCACATGAATTATTCCTTTAATCTCCTCCATTAAACACAAACGAAAAAACAAAGCTCTGACATTGTGTGGTTCTGTCTGCTGGAATTTTCTTTGCTAAGTGGAAAATTCCACTGTAAAAATCAGACAAATTTAGGATTACCATTTTCTTTATGCTTGTATGTTATTTTGATTTATATTTCCTTTGAGCAAACACTATTCTTGAGACTGACAGTTCTAGGAGCACCAATTGGACAGGATAGCACTGGCCACCATGTCTCAGCAACTGATGCAAAATTTGAGTTTGTGGAGGAAAACAAATTCTCTTTAGTAAGAATTTACTGTTATTGGTTAGGAATAAAATATCTTGGTTTCCTGGAATCTTGTACATGGGAAGCAGCTAGGTCTAAAGAAGTCCAAAGGTTACACAGTCGCTACAGAAATTAGTTCATAGTTTTTTCTTTCTTTTCCCAACTCAAAATTCCAGCCAAGAACTCTGAAAGTGATATGTGTGTCTTAATTTCCCAAAGTTCAGTGTCTTGTATCTTGATGAAATTTGATTTAAGAAATAGCCTGTTTTCTAACAATGAAAATCCTTATGCCTTAATAGTGATGACCCAAATTAGGACATTAGAGACACTAGTCATTTCAGAAAATCCTGAGAATATTCTCTAATAACATTTTTCCCATGACCTAGTAAGGAAATTGTGCAGTTACTACCTCCTTATCTATTTTATTTTTAGTAAAGTCAATGCTCAGAGGAGATAATGTATAGGATTAATTACATGTGAACTATACATTGTCATTTTATTATTTTATTTCATACTGTAACTATAATGACTTTCTATGATTATTAATGCAGACACACTTTTCATAAAGTCCCCCAAATGAAAAAACAGGGCTTAAAATTTCTTTCATGTTTCATGCCAAGGCTTGTGAAATCACAAAATATGCGGATACTGTTATTTTGATTGCTTTAGAAACATAGTGGCTTCCATTTTTTAATTTTCAGCAAAACTTAAACTTCTAAAATATGTGATATTTGTGGTCTTTTACATTGTGTCATTAGTCAGAGTCTGTGGACACTTGTGGTTATTTTCATGAAGTACATTTGTTAGCCAGCATGAAGCAGAGTACAATTAGGACATGTCAGCTAAATAAAAAAGGCAAAATTTTATTCAAGTATTTTTTAATAAAAAACTGTCAGACTATTCCCTCTACAGTGCTCATTCATGCAAAGAAAACAGCTAATATTTTAGATGCATACCTAATATGGAAAAAATAATAATTTCTAAATCTGGAGTAAGACAAATGTGGATACAATCCTTTGGGGCTTTGTTCCTGTTTTCTGCATAAAAGCTGTAATTTCTGTAGTATTCTTCCACCTCTTATTGCTTGCGTCTAGACATAAATTGACCATAAAACCATATTAATATTGTATATTGCCTTGGTTAAGAGTTTTTGTTTGGCATCAGGAAAGAACTTTGAACATTTTAATGGTACTTTCTGTAGCACAGTAGTCGTGAATGAGTTTATTTTAATGTAGGAGTAAATGGTTACTGAAGGTATTTTTATTATGCATCTCCTTGTAATTTCTGCCAAATAAACAAAATATTCTTCAGATAATTGGCCTATTAGTCTGTCACTTTCTAACTATTTTTTCTATGCTGAATTAAAGGGCCCATAAATCCTAAATTCTTTATTAGGTTGCTGACTTTGCAGAGTTCGATGGTAAGTAAACTGGCATAGCATTAAAGCTCCTTATTGAAGGAAGACAATATGTCTTTTTGTATCGACTTCTGCATGATTCAATTTTCACTAAGTATCACCATGACCTTTGTAACAGCACTGTGAACTTTAAAAGCCAGTTTTTGCATGTGGTGGTTAACTGGCGCTTGTATAAATTGGTTCCATGAATGATGGCCTAGCCTGTCCAGATTCGATAAATTTGCAGCTGATATTCGAATAATGAATTTAAAAGGTCTTCAAAAATACTGAAAGCAATAATTAAACATTTTCAGAAAGGGTATATTAATGGGATTAATTAGAGGTAAATGATTTTTCAGTTTGCTTTGCAAATTATTTCAGATTTTTAAAATGAATTATGTTTTTACTCTCTATATAAAAAAAACCTCTTTGAGCCTTGAAGTATAACTTTGAAAATTTAAAATCTTGTAACTAAATCACGCATAAGATATCTCTTTCTATCACCATAAATATTGCTTTTGACTCTAACATTGAACTCCTCTCTGTGGTATCTGAGTGCTTATCTTCTGCTTTTTCCTCATACAGACAGTAAAGATTAATGAGAATTTTGCAATGCTGAGGGGACTTGCTTTAATACTGCAGACACTGAGTGTTCAGGGCTGGTATTTGCACAAAAAGGTATATCAGTATTGATTAGACCTGAATTTGTGGCCTAAGTGTTTAAAGATATGAGATGCAAATCTCTTTCCTGTAATGTTCATATGTCCCCAGGAACTATACTATTGTGTAGTATAGACAAAAAATGGTATCACCATCAATGTACTAATTGGATGATGGCTCACAATCATGTGCAGATCATTTCCACTTCAATTTCAACTCTTAAATAGACTTTTTTTTTTTTTTTAATGCAGTATGTTTGTGTTTAGGTTTAGGTTTAGTTTTCATTTTACTTAAGTTGTTATTAAGACAAATGACTCAACTGTGTTGGAACAGAAAACCTGCAGATGGGGTCCAAAATTCATGAGGGTGTGCTTCCCTCTCACATGCATTGTAAATCCAAACATACATGCAAAATACACAGCGATATTATTTCTGGATATGTTACCAAGAGAGTGAAAGACAGTTGTGTAAGCAAAACAAATTTCCATCTGTACTGCAAATTTTCTTAGTAAGTCTCACATATTTTGTCAAGGTTTACCTCATGAAACGGTTGCAGTGCCTGGGGTTTAGTGGTGATATACAAAGTTTTCTTTACTACTGTGCTCAGAATATGCACAGAATATTTCTTAAATTTTCATTGAATTCAGAACAAATCTTTTTTTCCACAGAAGTAAACTTCTAAAATGTGATTTTCTTTTTATTCTGCTTCCCTCTTATTCCCCATGAATATACAGGATTAAAATCAGCCCTGCCTGTGAAATAATAAGGGTCTCTACAGTAGGACTGTGTGATTTATGCCAGGCAATTAAAATCAATTCCTAACCTACATGAAGCACTAAAAACTGAATTGCTCAACACACTGGGCTGTTGAGCACTGTGTGGTAGATTTTATTATACTGTAAGTGCTTTACTATACTGTAAAAAGGAGAAGGTAATTGCTATATACAACTAATATATTCAATTAGGTAAGGATAATGTTTAATAGAGCTTTTTGCTGGTTTTAGTTGCAACTTGTGAGTTCAAAAGAGAAGCTGGAGTTGGGGGATTTCAGGATGCAAAGTGCTTTAAGTATGATATAAGCTTCAACAGCATGGCACCAAAGCCATCTTGCAGGGATGTGGTTAGGGCATGCTTCTGCACTGGCTGAGTGGGATGGCAGACCTTGATCCATATTGATTCACTCTGATAACTGGGATAACTGGAGGCTGTTACAATGTGTTCAAAGAGTGCATATTTTTCCCAGCATGCAGCTCCTTAGACACAATCACATCTGGCTGGCTGCACCCTGAGAGTAGATCCAGGAAAGTTTCTAATTTTTAAGATAAGACTTGAGAACAGCCAAATATGATCACAAATTGTTACAGCAGCTGCATCACGCAGACCTTAAGTGTTATTTTGTTACACCCTTGTGCAGCTTAGTGAAGGCAAATAACCCTACTTAGCAACTATTTGCATAGAACCATGTAGGGCTATAGGATACCTGGATGGATGTACCCTGGGTGTTTCCATGCACATCAAGAAGACAGATTCCCCAAGGTAAGCATCTACTGAATCCTTGCCTAGAAGTACTGCTGAGAACCAGGAACCGGGGTTCCCAGAAGATCTGTTTTCGAGAATTATTTATTCAGTGCTGGCTAAAAACTGCACAGAACAGCCCCAAGGAGAGATAAATATTCTTTCCTTGTCTCTTTCTAATTCCTTGTGTTTTATCTCCTTTCTAGACACCAGTCTTGACAGGCCAGTCAGAATCCCCAGCTTCTTCCTTAATCCAGCATCTCTAAGGTGCAAGAACATCTTTCATGTTAAATCTCACCACGCAAAGAGCTAGCATTTTTTTGGGGACCTGCCAGTCAGGGGTATTGCCTGGCAGCTTACACGCATTCAGTTTGGTACTTTAGGATTTCTTCTTCCTCTCACCACTCTCATTTCTGGCTTTCACCTGAATGCCTGAGGGTTTAACACTATTGTATTTGATAATAATGAAGAAAACAAATTGAGAACATATACTTCCAGCAAAGCAGTGCATGGAATAAACCCATTTGTCTCTTTTGGACTAATTTTTCAATGGTCACTGATAGGATGCTTATTTAGTAACATGTGCAATTTATAGCATTTCCTCTGGAAAGATCCAGTTAAAATAAGATTCCTTTCCTCTTTTATTTTTTTCCTAAAAATTTACCTGTTATTTGGGTTTTATTGTTCACTTGAGGATATAAAAAATTGCAAAAAGGAATAGCAATAGTCTCCAAGTTGCTTTGTGGGTAGGTTTTTTACATATTAGCAAGTTATGACAGCTGAGTCCCCAGTATGCCTGATTTACTTTTAAAATCTGCTTTCAGGTGACAGTTCAGCACAAAGGAGTTGTTACTTAATTATCAATATTCCTCAAATTAGGATCTTTTGCTGACCATGGAAATTCATGTGTGTCAGTGCAGCAAGGTGTTAGTCTGTTTTATCACCCTGCCTATTGACAATCCAAAGGTGTCCTGGTGATGCTGATGGGGAACAGTGCCTCTGTTCTAAAATTGGACTCAAGTAGCAGAAGGTCTCTTGCAGCCTTCTTACCCTGGAAATGCCAGACTATGAGAGTTGGATGTCCCTCAAACTGCCTGACAGAGAAGGCATTTCATTCCTGACCAGGCAGACTGTGCATTCAGGGGCGGGGAAGAACCAAGCACTGAGCATGAGCTACTCCCTGTCTCCCACAACGTTCTCCTTTTCTAGCCAGTTCATTTCCAAGATATTTTTATTCAATGCAGTTCTCCTCCTCCTCCAGCACATGACTGGGTCTCAAGCCAAAAATTCAGGAAGTCCTCTACATTCTGCTCCAATAGGCACAATAACCTAGTTGATAATGTTTTCAATGACAACAGTGCTGCCTGCCCATGATGTTTATGGCAGATACCTAAAGCCTGGAGAAGTCAGGGAGGTTAAAGAAGAAGGGTGTGGTTTTCATCTTGAAAAGATTTCTTGTGTGCCACTCTGCGAGATGTTTCAGGCTTGTCTCTGAACCAGGATGACTGCAGTTACCCGCATGATATTTGAGGCAATATCTGGGAATTAGTTATATTTTATTGGCAACTGTGGCCCTGCTTCTTGCTGTCACACCTGTGCTGGTTTCTGCTCTGTTATTGTCCATTCCAGAAAGCCCCCTTGCAGGTGAGCCCATAGCTGCTGTATCACTGTATCACAGCTTCTGGTAAAGGATGCACTGAGAGCTCAGGCTCCCCATTACTCTGGTCCCCTCCTGCCACTCCACCAAGTCTTAGGGGAGCACAGACATTGTGATTAAGGATGGTAACACAAGCAGCAGTACAATAAAGACCTCTCCATCAGGTCAGGGAAATCAAATGAACATTTCTGCTGTACATTTTGTTAAATCTATGTCTAATTAGTTCATTTTGACTTGAATAAAGTGTCCTGATCTCACCAATCTTTTTCCTTGTCCAATGCAGACTTTTGAACACTAGGGGAAACAGACTGTGATTGTCTGTCTCCTTTCTGCAAAGGCTTTGAAAGGTGCAGCAGGGCTGAGGCTCAGGCTGAGAAGGGAGACCCACATGCCCACAGCTCGCTCCAGGCTGGAGTGGGACAGCAGGAGGGTCATGTAGAAACTGCTCGCCCATAACAACAGGCTGAAACAGGAATCAAACTCATGGTGAGACAACTCTTTCAGGCATCTCTGGGCTGGGGAACTAAAACAGTCTCACAAGTCATTGCTAAAAATCATTGCAGTCCCTAGACCTTCTTCTGTCCTCTCTCTGTGAGGCTTTTGGGGAGCAGGGACAGGCACATAGAGGAAGGGGAGACTGCAGAGTGTGGCACTTTTAGCCTCCATTGCTTCCTGCTTGTAGCCAGAAGCAGCATTTGGTTGGATATAAGAAGGAAGGTAGGAGCAGGGTCTGTCTACGAGTGGGACTTTGAAAGTAAGCTTCTGGAGCAAGGAAGTGTCCTTGGCTCTGTACCTGAGCTACCTATTCTGGAGAAAGGAAGGGAGGGAAGGAGGGAGGAACGTACCATGAAATAGTCTGAATCTGATTGCAGTCATAATAGAGTTGGCCTGCTCACTCCTGGCAGCAGTAAGCTCTCATTTTATAAGATGAATTAAAAAATCTCTGGAGAGGTTATCACTTTCTCAGACTATTACTCTATATGTGTATACATACAGGAGAAATATATATCTCAATAGAATACAAATATTCTTAGTGTTTTACATGTAGGTTGCAAATTCTTTTTGAAAGGAAAAAGGCTATACTTCCACACTGCTGAAAAATATGCTACATTTCTCATTTTCCAAGACTTTGCTAGCACACAGAACATTAGTCTTCTCTCAGTGTCCAGATTGTCTGTGTGAGTTGATGTCAATAAACTGCTGGCTATCTCCATTTGGCAATTGTCTTTGCTACTTGCTCTGTTTTCATGGGAAAGGGTTCAGAAAAGCAAATTTTCAAGTGTAGTACCCCAGGATTTAATTTGTATATGCCTGAAGAATGAATCCAGAGTCCTGGGTCTCCATGGATAAGAGTGGAAGAGCTAGGGTTGATTGTCTGGCAGAATAGAGCAAGTAGTTTCAGGGAATGGTAAGAAGAGGAAGTGGTGGTAGGAATGAAAATATGCTTGCATATACATTTAGAAATGAGCTACTATTTGATCTTCCTTGTATCAGAACCACTTTGCTCACAAATAAGGAATTCTTTTCTTATTTAACACAGAAATTATCTTTGTACCCTTTTATGTCAGTTGACTCCATGCTCTGTGTTTAAGATGCCTCAAGGCTGGAATAGTTGTTTTCCTACAAGAGTACAAGTTTCAGCACCAATTCAACTTAGCTCAAAAAGCTAAAGTAATGCTAGTCTGGAAGCTAACGTACCCAATTGTATTTTCCCTCTGTTAGGGTTTGGTCTGTGGAGTACCAACTCCTTAAAGGTATTTACATTTAAAGTCCACCTGGAAAGTAAGAAATACATTCTTATATATCTGTGAAAGTCATCTGACAAGAAACCCAAGCCCACTTGCTTCTCTGATGTGAAAACTGCATTATTTTGCACAGCTGGAAGGCAATGGTAAATATTTTCCCTTTTGGACCATTTCTCAGGTCTGTAGAAGCATTAGTTTTTCTACACAAAGGGAAAAATTGATGTCATAAAATGAGTCTTGCAACAACTGTTTTTGCATTTCTGCAGGCAAAGGGTTGTGCTTTTTTCTATTGGTACATTAAAATGCAAACTGAAAAAGGCTAAGAGTAAGGGAAGGGGGTTAAAAATAAATCTGAAGTACAAAAAATTAATAGATTGGGTGAGTGTGGAAAAATTCTGACAGACTATGTAATTAAAAAGGTTTATTTACCTTCTTCTCTGTGACCAGAAGTATAGAAAGCCCAAAGGGAGAAGAAGTGGAATGAAAAACAATATTCTGTTAATAACCCAGCTGGTACAGACAAAGGAAGTGTCTGTGAGAGAGAGCAGAGGGGAAGTGGGAGAACACTGCCTGCTGTCTCCACGTTTCCTAGTAAAAACGTAGCAGAATATTATGCCTATATTCCTTCTACTCCCCATTCTGGGGAGGTGCTGTCAGCACCTTTCGTGACCCAATGCACTTTGGGTCTCAGCCCCAGTAGGTCACCAGTCACAGTATGCTTTTGGTAGACATTTTGTCTCCTGGGGAAGCAGAGAACTTGAGCCCTTAATTCCTATCTTTTAATGTCTTTGAGCCATAGCCTGTTCCCTGAAGTCATTGTTGTCATGGGATTTCATTTTAGTGACCACAAACTGCATTGCCAATTGCACATGTTTTGCCACTAAGCAATTCTTACCATTTTCTGTTTGCAACCTAAAAAATTTGAAAATACTGAGGCAGCATTTCCTAGTGTCAGAAGAACATTCGTGATTGATTTCTGTTGAGAATTAACTGGGCAGCATGCTGAGATAAGTTCCTTCAAGAAAAGCTAGATCTAGATCTAAATTCTGATACTGTGTGATTACATTTTGTTAACAACTGGACAGCAGATTAATCCAGAAGATTTGAGGTAGAGGTGGAACTGAATGATCTAGTAATAGGAATCTATTATGTCATGCCAAGGTCTTCAGCATCCTCCTTATATTACTTTTCATGGTGAATGCATGTTGTTGAACACCACCCATCTACATGGACCTAATGGTCATCAGGACGTGGGGTGACTATTGGCAGATCTAAGGAAAAGCAGCAAACTGAAAGACAGCTAGGGTGGTTTCCCAGATTATGTTGATTTAAACAAACATGGCTGTTGCATGGAGTACCCCAGGGCTTTTGAAGGAGAAAATGCAGACATGGACATCCTCTTCCCTTGATGTTCATTCTACAATCTTCTTCAAGTGGGCACTGAAGTTTGGTGGCATTCTCAGCATTCATTTAAATAGATTGAAATTACTCTGAGCCACCACAATGTAAAATCGCCACAGTTTGGAAAGGCATGGGGCAGTCATGCTGAAAGCCAGAAAAAAACCCAGAGAACAAAGAACAGCTATAATAAATAATAATGTTCTGAAAATAAATCACCAGAAAGACTGAGAGCCTGCCACCATAAACATTATTTTACAGGAAATGACAGTTCCTTGAAAATATTGAGCATAATTCTCTACGGGAGAGAGAAAAACAACAAACCCTTTTCAATTTTAGAATTGCCAATGATGTCAAGGCTAAACCATTTCTGTCTTGTGATCTTGACTAGATGGTCTCTGAATACAAGTGCATCAAGAATATAAATGTAACTCTTCCTATAACACTGGATCCAGCAGCTCTAGCCTGAGCATGGCCTTTACAGTGTGGCTGTTGATTATCTGCCATGGTTTAACCCCAGCTGACAATGCAGTACCATCCCTGTGCTCACTTATTCTCCCTCAGTGGGATGCATGAGAGAATTGGAAAGGTAAAAGTAAGAAAACCCTGATATATAATGCGTTGGGATAAAGACAATTAAAAGGTAAAGCAAAAGCTGTGCACACAAGCAAATGAAAACAAGGAATCTATTCACCACATCCTATGGGCAGGCAGGTGTTCAGCCATCTCCAGGACAGCAGGGCTCCATTACTCTTAACAGCAACTTGGGAAGACAAACACCTCTTCCTTCTTCTTCCCCCAGCTCTATATATTGAGCAGGATGCCTTATGGTACGGAATGTCCCTGAGGCCCGTTGGGATCAGTTGTGAGAAGCTGTGTCCTCTCCCAACTTCTCACACACCCTCAGCCTTCTTACTGGTGGGGTGGCATTAGAGGTAGTAAAGACTTTGACTCTACGTAAGCACTGCTCAGCAATATAATAATTAAAACACCCCTGAATGGCCAACACTGTTTTCCTCACAAATCCAAAACATGGCCCCATACCAGCTACTGTGAAAAAAATTAACTCTACCCCAGACAAAGCCAGCACACCAAATTTTGCAGCTTTTTAGCCTTATCCCAGCAGTTCATCCAGGAGAGACACAGCTGCACTGAACTATTTGCTTAGGATTTGAACTTTGTTATAAAGACACCACCCCTTCAAACATGTTACCTGCATGTCTTAATGGCTGGTGCCTGCATTTTGGGTTGTGTATCTGTGACTGGGTGCATGAGACAAGTAGGAAGGGGAGAAGAGGGAAAACTGGTGTAAACCCTGACCTCTCCTTTTGAATAGTCTGTGTGACTGCAGAGGTCATGGATGGTGTCTATTCCTCCTAGCTATGGGATGCCTCCAAGCTGACACATATTTCACACAGATGCTCAAAAGGACTGTAACTATTTCTGCCCCTCTTCGTTCATTAGACAACAATTTGCTTCTAAAAATTGGTTCTGAGCCTTGAGGACACTGCTTGTGAGTTTCTTATGCTCAGGTAACAGTCAATGCTGGCACCTAAAAGCTCTGCATTAACTTAAGGACTTGTGTTTTAACAAATACTTCAGCCTGTAAGCAGGGAAAGTATAAAAAAATAATGGTTAATGGGGGGCTTCTCTTCCTATTTTTAAACTACTTTGCATGTACATTTTTAAGTAAGAGAACTGTCACTTCCGCCACAATAGTGGCTTAATAACTGTAAAAAACATTTGATTACTGTCTTTGTACAAGCTTTTCTTGCAAGAAAGAAGATTCAAAACGAAGCAAAGAAAGGAGAGAATAAGGGAAAACATTTCTCTAATGAGAAACTGAAGGTCATTCCTCTTATCTACTCTGTTTTCATCTGCAAAGAGACATGCATCATGTTTAATAAAATATTTGATCCCAGCCAAAGAGTCATCCTCCTCCGTTGGTTTTAGTTCTGTGCTCTGTTTGCAAATAAGCAGAGGTCACTTTATTATGGGTTTGAGAAATAGTGAGAGAAAAACAGCCTGGAAAACAACCACTGAAAAATTGTTACTATTACTTATTACACTATGGAAATTTTACAACTAGATAGGTGACATGGAAGAAGGGAAAGATTTTTCCCTTCCCAGGTATACTTGTAAACACAAGGGACAGGAGGAATTATGGGAAAGGCAAAAAGGAGATCTCCCAGTCTTGTCCCTGGAATGATAAAGCTCAGTTCTGCTTCCAACTTCCACGACATTTGAAGCACCTCATTCTCAATCTGTGCTCAGAGCAATCTGAGTCAGGTATTTCACTGTAGTTCTAGGTGAGTCCCAGGTCGGGGCCAAATCCAGTCTTGTCTTAGTTACCATACCTGGTTACCTGTGCTTTGATGTCCAAGCTGGGGTAGTGACAGTGGTAGTCCAGGTTACTCTTTTGTGTCTCTGAACTACAAAGTCAACATGTTGTATCACCTTGGATAAGGTGAGAAAATATATAAAATATTTATATATTATAGCATAATGCTAAACTTTATATAAATTACAAAGTTTAGCATTATGCTCAACTACATTCCTCTGTATCAAACTAAAAATACATCATATAATGACAGTAGAAAAATTAAATTTTTAAAGACATATTTAAAATATGTCTTTTCTCCCTCTGACTTTTCTCTTTTGTCTTTCTAGTACTTTTTTGGTAAACAAAACAGAACCTTTATTTTTAAATAAAAATTTTATTAAATTGCTTTTGTCACTCTTCTGGAGGAAACTTGTACAGAAAATACAGAATTATGCAACTGATATATAAAATGTCACTTTTCATAACTGTTCAGGATTTTCCTGAACATGCAGAAGAAGTGATAAGAATGCAAGTCACATGAAGTCACTAGTGGGATGTTGACCATTTGCAATTTCTGGAAAGTCCATGCAGAATTTTGCAAAAAAATGTAGTCAACTTTAAGGTTGCCCAGGTGAAACACGCACGTGGATAGTGTTATGCCATTTAATTTTTCATTATTAGACAGTTTGCTCAAGATTCAAGAATTCCCTTAATGTCCAAACTAAGCTGTGTTTTTAGCTGTGGGCTGATCAAAACCTGTTGCCCTCTACTGTTTTATGTTTATCATACAATCATAGAATGGCCTGGATTGGAAGGGTCCTTAAAGGTGGCCTACTTCCAATCTTCCCTACCATAGGCAGGGATACCACTCACTACATCAGGTTTCTCAGGGTTCTACCCAAGCTGGCCTTGAACACTTCCAGGGATAAGACATCCACAACTTATCTGAGCAACGTGGTCCACTGCCTATCACCCTCTGAGTAAAGCATTCATCTAATCTAAACCTCCTTAAAACCATTGTCCCTTGTGTTGTCACTATTTGCCTGTATAAAAACTCCCTCTTCCTTCTCTTTGACAAACCCCCTTTAGGTACTAGAAAGTCATAACGAAATCTCAGAGCCTTTTCTTCTCCAGGCTGAACAACTCCAGCTGTTCCAGCCAGTCTGCATAGGAGAGGTGTTCCATCCCTCTGATCCCCCTGGATCCATAACAAATCCAAGCCATTTATGTGCTGGGCACCCTACAGCTGGACACAACAGTCGAGGTGGAGTCTTTCCAGAGGGGAATACATGGCAGAATCATCTCCTTCAACCCTCTGCCCAGGCTGCTTCTGAAGGAGCCCAGGCGAACACTCTGGGCCGTGAGTGCACATCACTGAGTGATGTCCAGCTTTCCATCCACAAGAATCCCCAAGTTCTTCTTGTCAGGGCTACTCTCAGTGAGCTCCCCTCCCAGTCTGTGCTCATGTCTGGGATTTCCCCTATCCTGATGCAGGACCTTGCACTTGGACTTGTTCAACTTCATGAGATTCTTGTGAGCCCACTCCACAAGCTTGGTCTCCCTGGATGATATCCTGTCCTTCTGTTGTTCCAACTGCACCACTCTGCTTGGTGCCATCTGCAAACCTGCCAAGGGTGCACTTAATCCCACTGTCTATGTCATTGAGGAAGATATTGAAGAGCACCTGTTCCAGGACAGAGCCCTGAGGGACACCACTTGTCACCTACCTCCACTGGACATACAGTCATTGACCACAACTCTCTGCCTGTATCCATCCAGCCAATCCCTTATCCTGCTAATTTCTCTTTCCAGCTGAGCTGAGTTGACCAAGGAGAGGTAAGGATGCAAAGGGCTTGTTTACTCAGCCCACTGTCAGGTATTTTGGGCTATAAACTCATGACCTCATGGCAAATAATGATACTGTGCATAGCAGCCGGGCAGTTCTAGCATCCTGCTACCCTTCTGTCCCTACTGCCCATAAGGGCTTTTAACAGGCAGGTAACCAGGAATGGACTCACTACCAACCCTCTAAGGTTGCTAAGGAGTTAGTGGAGGGAGAGATGAATACCTTCAGAGAAAAATCCAGCACTCAAAACAGGAACTCTGGATTGCCCTCTAAAGGTGCCTGCAGCCCTCTCCTAATTTTATTGCAAGACTGGGCTCCCAAGTTGAGTAGTGAAAATATCCATGTATGTAAAACATATCACAGACCTAATCTTTACATATGCCCACTTCAGCTATCAAACAATTCACCATGAGAGCAGAAGTCTGTGCAGCAGCAGAATCACTTGAGAAAGTGTAGTCGTGCAGATCCTTTGACCTTTCCACTGGTACTGTGTGTGTGTTTGAGAGCTAGGAGTCACTACTCAAGACTTGTAGGAATAGAACAGATGCAACAACTTGTGCTTGCTTTGCCTGTTTTCCTGTTTTGTGCCACTAGCAGGTGGATGCCTCATGGATTTGTCACACACAAAATACCTGAATCCCAGGACACCTCTTTGTAGAATTAAAAAAAAAAAAAACAAAAAACAAAACCAAGAAATTAGTTTATGAATCCTGCAATGTCAGACAGCTGCACATCAGCATTTGAATCTGATCCTGGGGAGCTCCTTGTGCTTCTTTGGAGATTGACTTGACCCTGTTGTGAATAATAAACCTACTCAGAAATTGAATCCTCTTGCCATATTAAAACATGCATTTCATTTTATTTTCTGGGCAGATTCAACACTGTCCTCAGTTACTATTGTCTTCTTTTCAGATAGATTTAGTAATTATAAGTGTAGAAATACAATTAGAGAAGAAAAATACAAAATTAATGGGAAAACATAATAGATCTACCAGGGTAGGTACAACAACTCAAGATGTAGCTGAAAGGATCTATTCCCAGAATGAATTCCAAAACTTTTTTTATACTCTCTCTATAATGTAAATGAAAAATGTTATATCTCTGGATAACAATCCAAAATACTCAGAAGCAATGAAAGGAACCTCACTATCTATCAAATAGTAGGTCTGCATATAATTATTTCTCGTGTTACCCTGCCAGGTAATTCTCTTCTGTTTTTGGTTTCGGTGAGTTTTTATTTGTTAGTTTGGTTTTGTTGATGTTGTTGTTTTTTTATTTATTTAATGAAACAGGTTTGGCAATGCTTACGTGGGATCCAAAATATTTTCCATGTTCACATGCCTGCACTGTTTTCACATTCAAATCTCAGTTTGTATCCCAGACTGTAGGAGCATGCACAATCACAGAATCATTCAGGCAGAAAAAGATCTTTGAATCATTGAGTCCAATGACTATCCCAGCACTGCCAAGTCCTTAAGTGCCACATCTACACATTGAAATACCTCGAGGGATGGTGACTCAACCACTTCCCTGGGCAGCTTGTTCCAGTGCTTGAAAACCCTTTCGGTGATAAAATTTGTCCTAATATGCAATCCAAACCTCCTCTGGAATAACTTGAAGTGGTTTCCTCTCATCTTAGAAAGAAAATGATATTTAGATTGTTTGGTGGGTTTTTAATTAGTATTTTTTGGTCTATAATGCCATGCTGAATCAAACTGGTATCTGAATGAAGAATTAAAATTGAGCTTTTTTTCCAACAAAATTATTAATTAGGATTCCATCCTGTAATTCCAGATGTGTGCTCTGTAACTTTTGTATGCTTTTTCCAGTGGTGTTCTTCTCTTAAGAATGAAGGCAGTGTTTTTCTAAGTCAAACTTGTCCTCTTGTGCCATGAAACAGACGTGTTACAAGCAGTGGTATTCCAGGTTTTTTCACACTGGTCAATGTGCCTGTCCTTTGCCAGCTTTGACTCCTTGGCTTAGAGGAGAGTTTACAGTCCATGCCTGTTGTCCAGGTCTCCTATGATGTGTGTAGGGTGTCTGATCCTTGGTGTTACATGATGTTTGAGAGCACAGCATGAAGCTCTTTCCTTAGTTCAGCAATAATTACTTGGAGCTGCTGAATATTCACTACTAAAGAAATATCTGTCTGACCACAGAAACAGCCCCTGTAAATGAATTAACAGGGATTTTTTTTTTTTTTTTAAGCTGTCAGGCAGCATGCATTACTTTCCTGTTTCACCTCAAAGCGGACTAAATTTCTAGCATTATTATCTAATTATAGCACTGGTCACTGGAATGGAAAATTATTGTTGCTTGGTTATCCATTGTTGGTTGCTATGGGGATAGATATCTCAGTCCAAACCAGTTAGTTTTCAAAATTATTTTTAAATGTATATTGCTGTATGGAACAACCCTGCCAGGTAATTCTCTTTTGCCTGGAGCCATTCATCAGCTGACTTCCTCTCCTACTTCTTGGCTCCCTGTTTCCTACCCAAGACAGGGATGAAACACATATGTGTGTGTGAACATAAAATAATTTCCTTCCCTTCTCTTCCTCATTTCGTCCATCTACTCCAAGACAAGTTTATCCTTTAGTTGCTAAGGGCTTCTCTCAAGGACTTTATCCTGGAGGGACAGGAAAAATGAGAAAAGGGGAGAGGTGGAGGACTATGTGTCTGCTCACCTATCAGGACACTGAGCTAAGTCATGCCAGCAGCCTTCCTAGCAGAGCCCTGCTGGGGCCACTTCCCCTTCCAACCTGAAATTCCCATCTGCTTTCTTATGGTGCAGATCCACCAGAGGCTGCCTAAGGTGTGGTAAAAACACACAGAGATTTTATAAGAATTTTTTCAGTCCACTTGTCCAGTGTTCATTTAAAGGGATGCAAAATGACAGGTTGTGCTTCTCCAGCCCTTGCAGAAGAGCTGGTGTTGCAATAGTAGGCTCTTCAAAAGGCAGGGAGGGATGAGGTGGAAGACATGGGGAAACTGAAAAGAGACATCAGGCTGAAAGCATTTCATTGTCTCACTAGAAGGGAGTGCTCCCTGCCCAGGAATCCCATGTGAATGAAGAGGAGTGTTTTTAGGGCATGCCTGCCCACCGCCCAGCTTTCAGGAATGATGCATTTCACCCGCTGTCAGCCTAAACTGGATCTGAGCTCAGGACTTACAGGAGTTAGTGGTTTCTTTGATTGCGTAGGCTCAGCTGGAAGAAGGAGTTCTGGCTGAAGCACAGGTGTGTGAAGTGATGTCTGCTCTTACACTTGGGTAATAAATCTATTATTTTACTGTTATACTGCTCCACAGAGAATTCTGGTTTTGGTCCAGTATGCTTTGGGATTGTCTCAGCCTCATTCTCTCTGCACTGATGCCGCCAGCTGAAGTGTAAATTGTGACGGTTCTTCTGTGATGCAAAGGCCCAGCTCTCTGCCAGCTACTAATGATATCCCCACCACATCACAGCATCGCTGACAGCCATTTCCAAAGGAGGCCAGATGAATGCTTTATGTTTTAATTCCAGCTAGCTCAGATCTGTTGCATAGCTCTGTGTTTACAGCAATCTGAGCAGGAGTGTCTTGGAGCCACTTAATTTCATCACGCTCTTTATGATCATGTTGTAATTATCCATAGTCAAACCAATGATCTTGATTACAGAGCATGACCAGGAATAATTGTATTTCATGGCATTGTTCCAGCTTGTTTAAAAATTTTCTTTAAAATATGCTTGAAATGTAAATGTATTAAACAAATACTCTAAATGGTTAATTCATTTTCACTGACAAGTAGGAAATTTATTACTTATGTTTTTTCAGGCTGAAAAATACTCTTGACAAGCTCTGCTCTTTTACTAGACAGTTTTAATTATGTGACATGCCTGTTTGTTATTTGACAGTCTGCTCATGTTTGGGCTCTGAACACACGGGAAAATTCATGGTTCATTGTTTATTGAGCAATCCTTTCAGACTTTGCACAATCTTTTGAAAAATTCTTCCAATGTATAATATGATTACATGCAGGCAAGTAAACTATGCATGCTGAATTAGAATTTTTTTTTAATTTGTTCACTACTGAGGTGTGGCTCTTAAAATCCCTGGCATACTATACCTCAGCAATCACAAAAATCTGATAGTCTAATCAGGGAAATATTTAAAGTACTAATAATCCTGAACTGTTGAAGCTGTCCTATACTTCTTATTCTACCAAGAAACTTGCAAGCAAACAAAGCAGTGGCTCCCCTGTACCTCACAAGCAATGCTTACTTGATTAGAAAGGAGCAAACAAAATTAATGTATAATTGCTAAAATTTACTTCTGATATGAGTAAATTCACAGATATGTCATGTCACAGCTCTGTGTGAAGATCCCAATAGCTTCCACCTTGCCTAGCCTCTCTTGTTAATGGATGTGGAAGAGCTTTCTTGTGTTATTGATGCAGCCACTCAATAATGCTGGAGGAGCTTGGGGATGTGTTTGGTTTCCATCCATTCAGTGAGCAGCTCTGTATTGTTAGTCCTCTGCACTGGCCACCAGACAATGCCATTTCCCTTATAAGTCATAACGAATATTGCTCCTAATGATTAACTTCTGATCTATGTGAAAGTGTTCAGTAGTCAAGAACAGATTTCCTCTGTAACTGCATAGACACTAAATGATGCTTTGAGACACCATTTGGATTCTGCCAGGTTTGATGTTCTATGAAACATGATGAAACTGGAACTGTTTGAGTACATGACAGTTCTCTCTTGTTGAGTTTTGCATTATTTTCAGGTAATGATGATAACATTTTGATGCTTCCTAATCGATCAGATTGTAAAACCCATCAGAACAAGACCAGCAATCAAGAAGTGCATAGAAAAAAGAGTTTCTAGAAATATGTATTTACTGAGCCAGATGAAAGTTCTAGACAGATTCTATGATATGAGTTGTGAACACTGACACAGGTTAAGAGGCAAAAAAAAATGGACCTTTGGTAATGCATCTGGTTTTAGAAAGCTTCTGCACACCCTGTGCCCAGTTCTAATTCATCTGAAATGAGTGGTGAAATTGTGGATTAATGAATGGAAGATAAATCAAGCATGGAGGAAATTTGGATGCTCCTAAGAAACTTTCCTGCTCTGCTGGGGCAGCTGAATATTTCTAAGGATGCCTACTCAGTGGAATGAATTTCCTTATTGTAAAGCAAGACAAGCTTATAATTTAGGAAGATAAATAGTTACTGACTACTGCTGGTACTGGGGAGTTAAACTTACTCTGAACCAAAAATCAGCTTGAACTATTTTTTTTTAACTTTTCTTGAACCAGAACTGAACTTGAATATTATTTTGAAGTTTAACTGAATTTCATGCTGGAAGTGAAGAACAGCTTCAGTCAGAGTTGAATGTGAGCTAAGCTTAAAAACTCAATTGCTTGACTCCTGGTGAGACACTGAAGGCTGTTCCCCCAGCTGCTGACAGGACTGAGCAGGAGGAGAATAGGTACGAGGAGAAGGATGTTTTCATGTATTCTTAGGGAGCACGGATCAAGGGACATAACACACTAGTTAATCATCACTGCAAATGTTAAAGCCATTTCCTTCCCCACAGGTCCCCAAAGCAGGACTCTCATATTGTAAGAATAACAAATATAAACCAGCACTATACAGCAGTGACTGCCCTGAAAAGGCTTCAGTAACTTCTCCTGCCTCTCAGTGGAACTTAATGCCTTGCCGCCTCTTTATATAGAGGAGTTTTATTTCTTCAGCTAGTTTAGCAGTCATTTATGGAGCTCGCCAACTGAACAGATTGTGTGATCATGTAACAATACATACATATATACATGTATCCATAGTGAAGCCCTTGTTATATTATTCAGAGTCTCTGACTGTTAGAACAAAGGCATGAGTTCATCATTCAAATAGCCAAACAAACACGAAAGCTCAGGCAATTAGAAGCTGTTTTCCTGAACAGCACTGTTTTGAAAAGTCAGGTCAATATAGTCAACTTCCACCACCAATTCTAAATTATTATAATCTACCTAATGAAATTGGTGACACAATACATTCTGGACTTTCTTCTCTACCAAGTAGCTCTCTTGGCCCCTGATTCTATTCACTGCCACTGATTTTGACTACTGGATGGAGTGGGAACAACATATTTCAAAAAAACCCCCAAGTTATCACTACAGAGAAGGTGACAAGATGAGGTAGAGCAAATGTTTTCATGGCTGAGGTTTGTTATTTTATAAAAGTAAGATCTTCTTCCCACTCTTTATTAAGGCTTCATCAACCTCCCCAGTGCTGCAAATGTTTTCAACTAAGGTGGGTGTTACACACTTGGGGGGCTGAGGTCCTGGTAGCTGAAAGTAAGGGAAAGAAATGCTGGTAGGTGATGAGATAGCTACATCCACTGCTAGCACATTTACTGGATGCTGAAGGACTCCCACAAACTGGCAATTTCCTGTGGTTTGCAGAGGGAAAGAGGAAAACTGTGTGGCCCACAGTGTGATTTCAGTAAGTTGTATGCCTTTAGGGAAGAAACAAACCTCTTGCCTTATATTCCAATTCCTTTTATGTCACTTTAAAAAACTGCCATTAGCTAAATAAGCTCCTGGCCTATTTCTAATAATTGTTGTCTATTATGTACACTTAATCCAACAGACACTTTCCCCATTAATTCTGTTTCTCTTTTTCTATTTTAGTCAGTCCTGTGATTTATTGCTTCCACGCTGACTAAAGTGCCTCTCCAATTTTCAAGTCAATGCATATATTGTTTCTGTCAACAGCTGAATACTGAAGGTGTACACAATTCTTGGTAAGGCTTCATGTATTTCTTTATACTTCTTACCACTCCAGAGGTGTGTGGTTGGACGATGGATGTTTTGTTGTTCTCTCAAAATTCTGTGTATGCAAACAGTTAACTCCCAGCAGTTGTGGGAAAGAGATGTTGTTACTTCCATGAAAGACGTTTTAGCCAAAAGGTGGCACTGCGGCTGCATAGATTTTGCAACAGATGAACAGTCTCGTAAAATGTAAGGAGCCACGCAATACACTTATTTAAAGTCCTCTTTTCATACAGTGTGAATGGAAAGTATTGAAAACTGGCTAATTAATTTCCAAACACTTAGCATAATACCAATGCTTTCTGAAGTAAAGAATTTGGTAACTGTACTATAAAGATAACAAATAGTGAATTTGTTAACCTGGCTTTAGTGAATTTGAAAACCTCAAAATCAAAACAAAAACAACAAAATTAAACAAAAACCCCCAAACCAAATCAATACCTGAAAATGTGTTGCCAAAGTGCACAGAATGTTTCAGCTGTGCATGTATCCTACATACAGAGACTACTATTAACTGCTGCTTTGTAGCCTTTAAGGCAAGGAGAACTTCCTTGGGAACTTAAAATTTTTAAGATGGGTCCTGTGGTCTTAAAACAGTGCTGGGATTGACTTTACCACAGCCTGATCAGACACTTGAGAAGATTAAGTACTTGCTGATCCTAGTGTTCTGCCACCTACAGACACCGTCACTAGATGTATTCACAAAGATTGATGTGCACAGGAACCTGTGCCAGAAGACTGAGAATCACATATCCAGGTTCGGTTCGTGGTCGAGATGCGTGAGTGAGCCATGCTGGGCCTGGATGTGGGGAAGGAGGGAGCAACCACCACAGGCTGTGCCCTGACACCAAGGTGTCACATTCATCCTGCTAAGACAGATAGAGGTTGCATTTTAACTCCACACACTGCCTGTGAGCTGACTGTACCTCCTCGAGGAGGCTTTGGCTCTGGTGATAGGATTCCTTTTATCAGCCTCATTAGGTACATGAAATTGCTGTCTGTAGCTGATTTTTCTTAACTTTCCTGAGTATTTTCATATATGTAAGTCTAGAGTTTTTACTTTTCAAATATAGTCGTATCAGATTCTGTTAGCATGTTACATAATATTTGAATATCCAAAAAATTGTCATTATTCATAAAACAAAAGTCAGATATCTGCATGGCTCAACACTTGTCATTTGAACCCCCCAAATGCATAGTTTTAATTTTTTTCTTTAAAAGACCCTTTGTATTTTCCTGTGAGTCACATTCATATTTGCAATTATTTTTTGTCTGCAAGAAGGACATGAAAATACTTTTTTTCAGAAAGCACAGGAAAGCAAAATAAGCTTAAGTAATTATAAGGGGGAACAAAAACCCCAAAACAAACATTCAAACAAGACTTCAAGAGCAAAATTTAGGACTCTTTATATTTGAAGTAAGACTGGATGAGGTCCTTCACCAGGAGGAAGGACCGAGAAATTATGTCAAGGACCCCAGGGTCACTGCTCCTGCTTTCTCTGACCCCAGAGTGAAGTTACCTAAAGCACTGCCCCCACCCAGAAGAGGATGTTCAATCTAAACTTCTCTCATATAAGTGTGAGGGATTGCAATACCTTGCCAAAAATGAAAAACATTTTTACTTGTATTGATAACAACATTAATAACTTTCTATTGATAGCAACATTAATAACTTTCTATTTTGCAGCATCGCTATTTCAGCCCCACCTGTGAGGTTCATTCAATACACGCACAGGGACGCACCAGCTGGGCCTTGAAGCGGTCCCTTTAAACCCACAGCATTTTCTAACCAGCACCGTATTTTAAAGGGTAAAAAGCTTTCCAGAAAAGTCAAATACATTCCAGCCACCGGAGATATTTATTTTCCAGGCGACAATTTTCTTGTGGACCTAAATGTGCTGCTGAAAGGGGAGGGGGAAGGGGGTGGGGGGAGAAGGAGGAGGGGCAGAAAGTGAACAGATTAGAGAAAAGAATCAAAAAAATCAAGAAAAAAAATGTTAAAAAAATAAAGAAAAAAAACTGTTAGCAACAAAAATTTAAACAAACAACAAAAAAAAGGTGAAGGAAAAAACCCCAAACTGTTAACACCTCTCCCGAAAACCAACACGAAAAGAAGCGTTAGGGAAAACCGGCGGAGTTTTCAGCGCAGAGCGGGAGCGGGCGCGGTGGCAGGACGGTCCCCGCGGAGCGGCGCGCAGGCAGGGGCGGGGAGGCGCGGAGCGGGGCGGGGCGCGGGGCAATTCCCTGGGGCGGCGCGGGGCGCTCCGGGGGTGCCGCCGCCGGGCCCGCGCCGTCGGGCGAGCGGGGGAGGGCGGTGGGGGGAGCCCCGAAGGGGCGGGCGTGTGCGTGCTCCGGGCCGGGGGTGCGGCGCGGCGCTGCTTGCATGGGCGGCCGCCGGGATGCGGCGGGAGGCGTGAGGCGGCGCGGCTGAGGCGAGGAGGGGACGGGCGATGCTCCGCCGCCGCGGCGGCTCCGCTCACGGGCGGCCCTAGGAGCGGCGGTGGCGCGCAGAGAGGGACGGCTCTCCGGCCGGCCGGCCGCGACCCCCGCCCGCCGCGATGGCCAGCGAGGTGGTGTGCGGGCTCACCTTCCGGCTGCTCCTGCCCGTGTGCTTGACTGCCGGTACGTCCCTCCCTCCCTCCTTCCGTGGGTCCCCGGGCGGGTGCGCGTCCCGGGGCCGTGGGACCGCCGTCGCTGCCCGCCGGCGGCTTGGGGGATGCTTCGCTCTCCTTCCTCGTGGTATCTCCCCCCTTCCGCTATTTCTCCAAGAAACTTTAAACTTCGTAACTCGCCCCTAATTTCTTATATATTTGTTGTTGCTATTAATTTTTGTCGCCGTTGGTGTCCACCCCGGGATGCGGGGCTCGCACGTGTGGCGGGGCTCTGCTGGCGGCCGCGGCACCGGCGTGCGGGGCTCAGCGGCTTTTCGTTCGGAACAGCTGCCGCTGCTTTCCGAGTCCCGCGTCGTCCCGCATCCTCGGGCAAGGCGTAGGAGAGAGGAGGATTCAGGGTTTGCCCTCCAGGCAGGCTGATTCTGCCGCCGTGTTAGGGTTTCGGGGGTACTTTGTAAAGGGAAGAGTGAGTCTTTCAGAGTGAGCAGTTCTCAAATTTACGAAGGTTTTCAGGAGTTAGGTTTTCTTTGCTTCGAGAGACAGAAATTTCAGTCTATTAAATCGCGTTACTTAACAGGCAGACATCCAAGAAACTAATTTTTTTTTTGAATGGAGAACTGCGGTGTCCAGCCATGGGTGAATATGTTAATATTAATCCGTGCCCTCCGCAAAATTTGGAAAAACTCTGCAGAAGTCCCGACTAGCCCGTTAGATCGCAGGACGATGGGCTGGCCTCGAAAGCCGCGGCTGCGGAGGGCAGCTCTGCGGGCGCTGGTGCCCGCCGGCGCGGTGGGGGGCTGTGGGGCGGGAGATGGGGAAAGGGGGTCGGGAATGGCACGGCGCGGAGAGAAACCCGTCGATGGTCAGCCCCGCGTCGCGCATCCTCCGCGGGCGGCGGAGCGGTGCCGGCCGTACCTTGCGCGGCAGCCGCGGGGCTCCCGGGCTGGTCCCGGGCCGCCGCCAGCCCCTTCCCGGCCGCACGGAGCGGGTGCCGAACGCCGGGGCTGCCCGGAGCGACTCCCACTCTCCGTGCGGCCTCGCCGTCCTTCCAGGGCCGCCTTGCCCAGCGGCGCCCGAAAAACGCATCCTTCCCGGGGCTTTGCCCTTGACTAACCCCATGGTGGCCCGGCCAGCGCCTCTCTATTTCCACATCTTTTCCTCCACCCTGCCTGGGAACTACCCGACACTCTGGTTCCAGGTGCCCTCCCCTGCCTGACTTCTCCTCCGGGAAGGAGGACGCGGATCCCATCCTCAGCCCCGCTGGAGTTACGCGGGACCCAGGGCGCTCCCTGGTGCCTCGCGGTGTGCAGCCCTCTTGATTTCTCGGTCTGGCCGTGAAAAGCACTTTCCCCCCGTCCCTTTGCCTGAGGCCGTGTGGTGGGTGCTAGCACGGTTGTATGAGGCATGAGATGGAGGTAGCTTTTCAGACCATCACCAGCATCTGCACCCGATTTCTGTTCCTTCTGGAGCCCGTGGCCTTCCCGCAGGTGCCCAGCCCTAGGCTTGGGTGGCCACCACTGGTGCTGGGAAGGTCACAGTTCTATTGATCAATGGCAGCAGATGAGGGGTTTTAAGGCTGTCCCAGTGCAACCAGGTGTCTGTGCCTTGGTGGCTGGAGTGCAGAAATGCGCTGCGTGCGGAGGAGCTGGGTGGTAATGTGTGGGGCAGGTGGTGGGATGCCTTCAAAGCTGAGGGGTGGGGGTGTGGCAGGTCTTTCAATGCCAGTGTTAATCATAGAGCTAACTCCCTGCTAGTAAGCAGCTGGGCTCCATATTTTCTTTAAGTTTATGAAAGATCTTTGAAGTATGAGGATGAACTTACTGGGACATGGAGCAAAGAAAAGATTCTAGAAAAATGGTGTTTAGGTGAATTTTTAAAGTATTATTCCAATAATAGGTTAGATTATTGTACATTAAAATAGGAGGGGTATTATTCTGTCAAGTGCTCAGACTCCTTCTGTACCAAAACAAGTTCAGATAAAATGGTTTTGCTGTCCGTATTCCCGATATTTAGTAATGCAGAAGTGCTTTCGCATTGCAGTAATACTTCCACAGATGAGAACTGATGTTGTCATGAATTGCTTATGCTCATAAATCTTACTTATCTGAGGATTAATTGAAATATAAAACCTGAAAGAGGCACTTCCCATTTTCTGTATAAAAAAGAAATCCCACTGTGGAACTTTTGAGTTTGGACCTAGTGATCTTGTTCAGTTGGATTTAAGAGAGGAATTAGTAAGTGGACAACTAGCTTTTCTCTTTTTTAGTTTACTGTATCTGTAGGTGTTATTTTTTTCCACTTTGCAAACTCTTAGCAGAGCCCTCACTGGAGTGAAGCACAGTTCATCTGGCTTCACTCTTGCACTTACCTTGCATCTGCACCTGAGTTATCCCTGAGTCAGTGCTCTCTTCCTTTCCAAAGCATCAAGGAAGTGTTTCATGGGCTTCTGGAAAAGACTTTTTAGAGTGATGGCTTTTTGTATGACTTAGGGTGAGGTTACATCTGCAGCTGAAAAGCTGCCACACGGACTCACTGCAAGACTGATGCTCTTGTGTCTCCTGCCCCTGTCTGGGCAGTGAATGTGTCTGGCACTGCCAAAAGGCTGGAAATACAGAGTGGTTTTTTTGGTTCAGAATCCCTTGTGTGTGATTTTAAAATGCTCAGTTAGTACAGTTTCTTAGCATGGTACAATTTGCTTTTTTGTTTCTAAGGCTAGAAAGTAATGAGGTTGGAGAGCCCTGACCAGGTGTGTGGAGGGCAATGGCAGCTATGGCAAACTCATTAAAATTAATACGTCTGCTAAGATGAAAACAGATTCTTTAAATACTGTCAAAATGGTTAATGCTTTAAGTATTAATACCTTAAATTCCTTAATTTACATGCTTAAAATAAATATGAATGTTAGTTTGCATTTATGAAAAAATATCAGTTTGCTGGGATGAAATACTTTCCAAGCACTGATCAGTACCACATATCTGAGAAAACACAATTCTTTGTAAGAACGTTTAACATCAGATCTGTAGCACTGAATAGTCTAATCTTGTGCAGGTAAGCCTAGATGTTTCCATTTAAAGCTCAAGAATGAATGGGTCTTGAGCATCTGATGAAGACAGGAAACTTAACATGCACAAAATGAAAGGCTTTGGAGATTGAAAAGGTTATTGTTGGCTTATGACTTCAAGGTTGATCCTGTCATGTTATTTTCATGGTAAAAATCTTGTGTTCAGTCCAATGTGATCCTAACAGTAACTTAATGTGAAACTTACTGCAAATAGTGTGTTCTGTAATAAGACTGAGAGAGTTGGGTACTTGATTGGATTTTTTTTTTAGTGTGATTACTACAATGTGGTATCTTTTCTGTACTGTAATAGTACCATGCTGAAAAAACAAATAACAAAATAGAGGAGAGGGAACTTTTGGCACTGGTGGTGGAAAGTGGGCTTTATGTATTTTCTCTTTAAAAGCTTGAGCCTTGATGTGAACCTGTCTTTTTTTTGTTACTCACATGTACTTGGAAAATGTAAGAAGTGATTTTTCGTGTTGAAGTAAGGCATCGGAGCAATCTTTTGGTAATTGCTTTCTTTGGTTTATAGAGACTTGAACCACAAAGCTGGCTTACTTGATAACAGTTTTTAATAACACTGCTTCTAATTGTTTTTGCTCAGTCACAATTCATTAGTTTTTTCTTAAGCAAAATATAGTTGTTTTCAAATGGGGTGCTGGGAAAAAAAATGCTTCGGACATTTTTCTAGAGGATGGCTGTTTCTGGGTTTTGACTGATGCTGTTGGATTGTGTGTTATCAGTAAATGGGCTTCAGTGAGGTAGTTACCTGGGCCAAGTACTTCCCAGAAGTTACACTTGCCTTCCTGGATGATTGAATTTTGACCCAGATGACTAAGAGTTGTAGAAGCTTCTAGAAAGTTTAGAGTTTTCTGAGAGTTTGAGTGAAGGTATCAGTGTTTTGAAAGCAATGGCAGGTAAAAATAAAATACTTCAAAATTTGGTGACAGAGTTCAGATATTATTTGGAAATTTTCACTACTGTCTTTGAGCTAAATACTTAAACTCCTGATAAATAGCAGGAATTATTTTTCTTAATTTTATTTCTTTTATTTATCTTTTCAGCAACTAGTACTCATAGACTGGTACTGAATGAATCAGAATTAGCATTTCTTCAGGATATGAACAATATGTTACATTTCTTAAATCATTACAGTATTTTCAAAAATACATATATTCATCTGCTGGAAATTCCTCAGTGGGAGTGAGGTCTGTGTTCTGCCTCAGAAGGAAAAGGTAGATTCCAGAATGCTTGGGTGATCTTTTATCCCCAAATTAACAAACATTGATGAAAATTTGGAAGGGGAAATATCTGAATTACTGCATTACCAGGTATGAAAATGCTTCTTAAATTACACTTTTTAAGTGTATTTTGGAATCTGATACCTCCCTGTGTGTTTCGCTGCTTTGAATTACTGCTACTCACATTTGCTATGAGAGAATAAATTGGACAGCTGTATTACTAAGGCAAGCCTGTGGAGGCAGTCAACCACACTGTTCTTGGATTATTATTTATTTTGTGCTTTTCACTGATTTCACTGGATGTGGCTGTTGAAGAAATTATCATAGAATACAATATTTTGATGCAGTTTTCAGGTGACTGAATTATTTTTATATGCATGTCTGTGGGTGATGCTATGGTGATGACATAGCAAGTTGTGATGCAGGACTGTTCAGACTAGAGGGCAGTAGGTGTAGGGGCATTGTATGTGACTATGTATACATACATATCAAAAAACTTTGACATATTTTTAAAGTTGAAATAAACTTCCTGTAGATGGGGAAAGTCATGCTTATTGTGGTCTAAACTTGGTCAGTTACTGAAAAGAAGACAAAGATCAGACTGGTGGGTTTTTTTTGTCATAATGGTGACATTTGGGAATATTTATTATGATGTACCAAAATAATGATAGGGACCAGCATGATAAAAACACACATAGATTTCCCATTATGTTCTAAAACTCTGTGTTGTCCCAGAACACTCATAAAAGTATTAGTCACAGCAACAAAAAAGTCAAGGAACTATTAATGGGTAACATGCTGTTAAAAAAGTTAACTTGGATGTCAGTTTGCACAAGAGATCCTAACCAGCTGAAATGGAAGTTTTCCTTCCCCATTCAAATGATTTAAATTACTTTACCTGGCTTCTTTGATTACAGGAAGTTTTGCCTTGTTCATTGGGAGCAGGTGAAAGTTGTCAAGTGGGAGCAATATATACACAGCCTTGCAGAAGCAACATTTTCCAGGCTTGTAGGCACAGGGTTGGATGTTCTTGTGCTCAAAATGACATTGCAGTCTCTGTGGCTTCTACCTAGGGTCAATAAAGATCAAGAGGAAAGAGTTTTTGGGAGAGTGGGGAGGCAGCAGTCTGCTGCAAGTACAGCGCTCCCTCTCTCCTGTGTAACAGCCATCTCAGGTTGACCGCCTTTGCTTCTTCCCTAGCACTCAGGCTGAAAAACCACTTAAAGCTGAGTCCCACAAAAAAATAGGAATAAAACTTGTCTCCATAGGTTCTTACCTTCTCTATTTATTTATCCTAACCGTTCTGTTAAGTAGTTTGAATCAACTTAATTACTAAGTTGAGCTAAAACCAGAACCTCTAAGTTAGCAAGGGTTAGGGCTTGCCTGGTGGGTAACTTGTTCCATAGATAGTGTTGGACATGGGAATGGAAATCAGTGGGAGACAGCTGACTGGTGAGAGTTATTGGAAGAAAGTGGACAGTTTGCCTGCTGACAGACTGACAGAACTGGAAAGCATCTGAATCCTTTATTTGCTGTGCTGGAGCTCATACAAATTATGCATGAAATTACCTATCTTCTAAATTGCAGATACAACACTGAGCCACATTTTGGTTTTTTTTTTTTTTTTTTTTTTTTTTTTTTTAATCAGAGCAGTCAAATCAAAACATTAAATGACAGACCTGTGTGTATTTGGTGGCACCTCATTTTTTGGTGGATGTTTCTGATGGAGATCAGGGAAGATCTATTATTGCACCTGTACATGTGTACCTATGGTACTTTTTCATTTCAGGTATTTGCTAAAAGTCCAAAACTGCAGGAAAAAATAACAGATACACAATAGGCTGGGAGATAGAGTTCAGCAGTTTTAACCACTTAAACACTAAAATAATTTCATGTTACGTCTTTACCAACACATTTGTAGGTGTAGTAGAGTTGCAAATGCTGGCAAAAGCCAAACAACTTCAGTGTGGTTTGTGTTGCTAAAAGAACTCTTGGAAGGCAGTATCATCCAAAGGATTGTATCTGAAAGGGACACCAAATTGTCTTCCTTCAGAACAGTAAAATTTTTTCCACAAATGTGTAGAGCAGCTGAGTGTTTATGCTCCACATTTTCTTCTCTACATGTCTTTTCATTTTGAAATACTCTCCATTGTGTAGCTGTGGTGTCCATTTTTTAGGGTAATGTTTTGCTTGAGGGACATCAGTAAGTACTTTCATGTATTAGACTGTAGCACTCTGAAAAACAGACTGTTTAATTTCTATTGTGCAGAAGGAAGTTAGCAAGTTCTAATTAGTGAAAAAGTCTGTGTAGTCAGTAGATTGTACTAGTCTTTCCAATATCTTCAGGCAGTTCTAAAGATACTCTAAGTATGATTTGCTAGTAATAGGCTATATAATTTTTTTTTCCCTGTACTGCAGCAGATTGATCAATATTTGTAACTAAATCAATCCAGATTTGTTTTTCTGGGTAAAGGTTTTCCGTAGCATTACTTTAGTGGTGATCGTAGATCTTCATTCTGTCATCTTGACAGGTCTGTGAGACTAAGCAGGTCAGAAGCTGGTAGTGTGTAGATAAGTTGTTTTCATAATGAGTGAGGGAGCCTTCTCATTCTTTTACTGAGAGAAACTGGTATACTGGGAGTTATCTTGTCAGATAAATCAGCTGTTTTGATGTTTTGGAAGTATATCCTTTGATTTGGATGTATTAATATACTTCTCTTTTCCTGAGGGTCTTACCTGTCTATTTCCTATATTTAAAGTAGACAGTTGTAAAATCTGAATGTCACATTTATGTTGTTATTATGTATTTTAATTTCTTTTGTATAATGAATTCAGAGCTGGAGTGTTAGCTTTGATAATATCCTGTGGCAATGAATTCCATGTGTGAATTCCACCTGAATAAAAAGCTGTACTTTTAAATTAATTTTGAGTTTGTTGCCTTAGTAAATTATCCTTTGGATGGGAAAAGTATGCATAATCACTTAAATCAATAACAGTGTGTGCTCTATTTACTCTAATACTTTAGAATAACTTTTGAGAGCATAAAATCAACCATTAAGATTAACTGTAGAAATTAACAACTCTGAGTTTCCTATCAGTTGTACAGTTCTGAAGAGAAAGGGATAAGGATTATGTAAATTTGCCTTCCCCATAAAAAAGGACTTTCAGGACAGGATACCTTTACAATTTGCATAGACACAGCACAGTGTAGCTCTTCTCTGAATTCATTCAGGTAGTCTTTAGTTTGGAAGGTGTTTTATAAAAGAAGTAAAACTTAAAGCAAGGTGTGTTTTTGAGTGATACACTAATCACTCCCTTTTGGGCAAAATATTCTGAAGCCTGGGACTCCAGACATTACATACTCTGTCTACTGTTTCCAAGCCACTAATTAGTTAATATAGCTTGACAGAACCATAAGTTAAAACTGAAGTACCAAGTGATATTCTAGTGGGGATCAGTTCTGTCCTTTGATCAGAATTTGCATAGGTGACTGGAAAAGATTTCCTGAACAGTTAACGGGGTGTGTTCTGGACTCCTATTGTGCTGAAGCATGCCAAAAACTATGTGGTTAGAGATGCTAAACAAGTGCAAGTGCTATCTTTTTCCTAGTTGTGCTAGTGATGCCACTCAATAAACTATATGTTGTTGGTGTTTTTTTTTTTGTTTGTTTCTTTCTTTTGTTAGAAGATGTGCTATTAAAGAAATTGTCTTCTAGTTAATTTGAGGAACACTAAACTCCTTTTGCTAGCAGTAACGCATTCCAGGTTGCATGTATACAAGAACTTTAGTTTAGCTTTTTTTAGGTGCAGATTGAGATTGCAAAGGCTCGGAAAGGAATGATCAGTGAAACATACTGGGTAGCCAGTGTAGCCCCCCAACTTTTGCAGTTTGATAGTAGGCCTTTATCCAAATTGATAACTCTCCAGCTGTGAAAGGTGATGTTGATTACAGCATTACACATCTCTGATGTTGATTTTCTTGTCAAGGAAATCTAGCAAACAAGTACAGTGACACTTACTCTGAATTTAATTTTATTACATTCTCATATATTGGGGAATGTCTGGAACGTGCTAAATGATTGCATAGACGCTACCTCTGTGTTTGCTGTGCTTTTTTTCCCTAGTTATATTTGTGGCTTTTTACAACATCTTTCAGAATCACAGTTTCCTGGTCACTGATAATAGATTATTTCATAAACCGGAGGAAAGTGAGGGAAATTTGTCTCCACAAATATTAGATCATGTTGTCATCTATGACAATATTGTATAAAGCAGTATTGAAAAATGTATTTAAATTCATCTCTCCTTCACTTTGTGCTTAGATTTTTAAAATCCTGCTCTATTACATTTCTTAATAACACTGTTTTTTGGACACAGTTACATATTTAAATACATTTCTACAAAACAAGAAGTTAAACATGACGTGTTTTAACCCTTCAAAACTTTGTCAGAGACCAGACTTTCTGGTGCATGTATTTTGAAGGGCTCTTCCAGTTATAAACACAGAATTTTGGTTTTGCATGAGTCATTGACACCAACAACATTTTATTTGAGAGTGGTAATTGTATATTTCTGTATTGAAAGTCATAGAAAAATATTTGTAGCTTTTCGGAGTGCTAAATAATAAAATTGTTTTCTTCAGGTTGTAGTGCTGTTGGCCAATCTGTTGTGATAACTGTACCATCAGCTAGAAAAGCTGCATAGTCATCTTCCCCTTTCTCCTCCTCCTTCTTTCTTGTCTTGACATTTAACCTGTCAAATAACTGTAATTTGGAGAATAAAGATCTGTGAAGTATGACCCAAATAATCTTGTTTGTTAGCATGTGCATTTGCAGTATAGTTCTAAGTAAACAAACCCCACCACTTCCAGAACTTATTTTCTCAAAATCAAAAGGAATTCAATAGTAATATTTTTTAAAAATTTGCTTTAAATGAAGTATCTTTCCTAAGTTCTTAAAAACAAAGCATCTGGTAAAGATAATCAAGTTTACAACTTTCTTCTGTCGTTTCAGAGTATAATTGGGCAACACCCCCAACAAACCAGTGTAACACCGTGTCTATTTGTGAAAATATGTTTCAACTGGAATCTCTACAGTTCATGGCTTTCACTACACTAATTCTTATAAACCTGTATATAGACTTTGTTGTCGCATGTTATCTTAATGTTGTAGTGTTTAGCTTGTTAGCCATTTGCTTTTATTGAACTGAATGAATGAACTCCATCATGATGTTGTTGGTGTACATAAACATGGCCTGTTTCTGGCAGCTTTTTGTTGCCATCTGCATGTAAAGCTTCACTGTTACTTGAAGATCTTGACAAATATTTTTCTTGTTAATTTGCTGAAAGCATAAATAAACATAATCATTTTATGTGTGTTTAAAAAAAAAAACAACTTGCAGTTTATTGTACCACAGTGATTTTGGGCATAAATTGCTTAGTGATACAATAACTTCATGTGAAATAAGCGACTGTCAATTTTTAGCAGCCTCAATAAGCCTGTTCTGATGCCTACATTTTTATTATAGCATGCAGACAGACTGAGGGGTACAAGACAATCCCACTGTGCTGTTTGGAGGGTAGAAATCAGGGTTGATTTTATAATTTAGGTTCACCCCTCTCTTTAGAGAACTTCATGTTAAAACAGAGAAAAAAGGCAGTACCAAAAATCTTGTTTCCTACAACTTGGCTGCTGGGTGAGCCATACTGGCAGTGGTAATGAAATGGCAGAAAGTCCAAGTGGTCATTAGTGTGCCCCAGAGGATGAAGCAGCTGGAATTGCTAGAATTGCAGAACAAGGATATCAGGTTATTTCCTGCCTGTATTTACTGTTACTGTATTTGGGGGAGTTCCGTTTGTTTCTTCCCCCTGTGGAGTTCACTGTTTCCTGTTGCTCTTGGAATGGAATAGCAGTAAGATTGTTGTAATGCTACACAATACTGCAAACTGGAAGGAACGAGGATGTCCCATTACCAGAGTATCCTGCCTGCATAATTAATGTGTGTTAGTTGTCCTTTAAATACTCAGAAATGAGAATATAGTAGTTGTTTTAAAAAAATATGACAACATCTTGTTGTAAAGAATGAGCTGGTTTGGGCCTCTGTTTAGAGGAGAAAGAATAATGCTCTTCTGTGGGGCAAGTAATTCCACAGTTGTTTGGTTTGGGTTTCTCATGCATTCTTTTGAAGCAGCTGATGTTGCCCACACCCCTGCCAACCCCTGCCCCAGGTTTCTGGGTGATTACAGGAGGGGCATTGGTCAGTCTTTCTGTTGCCCTCCTCACAGCATCCCAGGCTGGGAGGCACCTCAGGAGGTCTCTCCAATGTCCAGTTCAATGCAACAGTGAATTTAACTGGGATTGCTCAGGGCTTTTTCCTATTTGGTGTTGAAAATCTCTGAGAACAGAGGTCTATGGCCTTTTCCAGTGCTTAGTCAATCTCATAACCATTAGGATTTAATTTCATTTATTTTCCTTCATCTTTTATATCCCCCCAACTTCCGTCTTTAGCCGTTGTATCTCGGTTGGCACCTTTGTAAAGAGCCTGGCTCTTTACAAAGTTGTCTTTTCTATAACCTCCCCCTAGGTCAGGAGGCTGCTGTGAAGTGACCACAAAACTGCCTTGTCTTGGAGCTGAATGAGCCCGGGTCCCTCAGCCTCCACTGTCATTGGGACCCTCCCCTGGATTTTTTTATGTCTATGAACATATTCCTTTTCCTGAGAGGGGCCAAAATTGTGTGTGTTTTAATGTAGCTGAAGAAAGGAAGTAATCCCTTCCCTTGGCTGCTGCACTTGATACAGCCCAGGGGCTTGATGAATGTCCCAAGGGACACTGGATTGAAAACTTTTTTACCATGTTTGAGTGTGACAAACAGAAAGTAGGCAGTTACCATTTTTATTGTTCCATAAAAGAGAAAAAACAAACCAAAAGCCACCTCATAAAACAACCCTGAACTTTCAAACTGTGATCACTTTCAAAGTGATCAAAGGCTCGCAAGTAAAAACAAATTGATGTTTGGATATTATATCTGAATAGTAAGCATTGCTACCCAGGCAGAACTTGTTGGAATCTTTCTTCCTAATTTTTCATTTAAGAACCTAAGCAGTAAGTCTTTGCAGTAAATCCTAAATGCTCTCTCCTCACATGAAAGTAGATGCCTCAGTATGTTCTTCAAGTTGTGGCTTTTGAGTTTTGATCCTAAACTGTGTAGGAGCAGATCTTCGAAGTTCTGCTGGGAGGAGTTGTTTCTTCAGTCTTTTTGTAAACTCACTGGTACCTCAAATCTCATGAGAGTGCAGACTTCCATTCTTGGTTTTAAAATAGATTAATTACAGCCTGTATCTGTAGGGCATGTTTGATTTGCTGTGTTTGAGTGCATATGAAATGTACCCAAAAGCTCAGAAAAGTTGAACTTGTGTTTCTCATCTGAATGTGCTGATTATTAATGAATGTTATTCTGTAACATTGGCACCATCATCAGTCACTGACTTGCAATGAATGGAATGATGAATTAATACAAGACCTACAAAATTTATTTCCAACTTTAAGAACTGTCCAAAGCTGGCTAACTAGCCAGTAAATTATTTGCATGATTTTCCCAGCAATCATGTTCACATACTTGAATATTTTAAATTAGTCAGTATTTCTTGTTATTCTGCATATCTTTGACAACTAATTTGTTTTAAAACCACAGGGAAAAAACCAGCTCTACATGTTTCTTTATTGCATTCTTTTCTCCTACATGACCTCCATCCCATGTAGAACTGACAAATTACTTTTAGCAGTAGTTATTTTACTGTTGGGTTGCAATTTTGAAACAATTATTTGAAAAACTGGCCTGTGTTTTGGCCATATGAAACACTTTGTGCTGATCATTCAAAGAATCTGTTGTGCTGGGTTCCATAAATCCAGCAGACTGAATTATTTCCACTGTTTTCCCCCTGAAAACTGAAAGGTTTATTATTAATTTCTTTGACTGTAGTGTTCAGTTAACTGTGCTACTTTTAGAGGGTCGGCCCACCATATATTGGAAATTCCGTTCCCTAGCCTCTTTCATACTACAAGAAACATGGGAGGAGTTACAGTTTAACCATATGAAAAATTAAACTGTTTGTGGCATGTAGCATTTGATAAAAGGCAAGTTATTGATACCAGAAATTACATGCAACCACAGTTTTCTTCTCTTTTTCTGCACGGGTGTGCCCTTGGGTGCCAGATGATTAAAACATGGAAAACAATAATTGATGTACTTGTAGTTGTCTGGATGACTTTTCTGAGGGCTTTTTAGGCTGTGGTAGTTGTGGGAAATATACTCAAGTCTTCCTGTAGCTTTTCAGTCTTCTTTCAAATTTGTATTTCATCTGTTGCTCAAACTGGTGTTTTATTATGAGATCATCTTCTTTTCTAAATGTAAGACATTGAAAAATAAACTTATATCTGCAGGGAAATATCAAAATACTGCTTTTTTTAAAAAATTGTTTTAAAGATACTGGTAATTTTAGCTTTAGAGTTTCATAAAGATTGTGTAACCAAAATTTTCACGTTTCTCCATTTTTCTCACTCTTCTTCTAGCAAGGAGTAGGTGTACCTCTCTTGGTATGTGAGAAATGAAAAAAAACTAGGGAAGATGGGTCTGACTCTCAGAATTGTCAGACTCCATGTAATTTACTGAATCATACTTGCTTGGAGGTACCCATCTTTTTTGCAAATCAGATTCAGCAAGTTTCCTGTTTGCATCCCATGTCTGTGCATAAGGAGTGAATCAAATGTTACAGAGGTGAGGAGGATGAGCATGCTACAGAATAGCATTTCTAAAATTCATATTACTTTTAATGGTAGGAAGGTAAGTAAAGGTAAACAGACACTATTTTCTTTTTTCCTTTAAGGAGTGAATATTAAATAGGCTCAGGTAATAAATGTATTAGTAAAAATTTTTACAAGAATTGATACAGTTGTATTTTTTGAAATGTTGATGTTGACAGCTAGCATTTGTTGCATAGTTGATTTTAAAATCTCATGTTTCAGGTCAGCTGTTTCTTTCATGCAGGATGCAAATATATATTAAATTTTTTTTTTTTTAAAGACACCATAATTATTCCCAAGGCAATTGTCCAAGAACAAGTGCTGCCAGTGCCAGAAGGTTATTTGGAAATGCCAATGTCTGAATTCCATGAATTAGATAACATATAACACACCATCTTCACAAAGCTGAGTAAATCAGAGGAAGATGTAGCACCAAATTAGAAAGAAACTGCTGTTGTAACTAATAGTCAGCTTGTCATTCTCTTCAATATTGAGGTATGTTTGTATCTGATTAGATTGTTCCTTACACTTAAAATAAGAAATAACCTGAGATTCAACCTCAAAGTCAGCAGAAGCCATCTGGTTAGTGTAAGACCACAAATGATGTCAATAAGTTAATGATGTCCTGGGTGAGCACAAACAGTGGAGAAGGAGATATTAAGAAAGTTTGGGCTCAAAGGAAGGAAAATGTCTTTCATGAAGTAGTAATCAGAACTGTAGGTGAAGATACTATCACTGTTGTTCACAGAGCTGTTGTTAGCACATTTATGTTACTTGTTTCATGCTGGTTTTTATCAAAATCCTGGCAGAAAACATTGCCTTTCAAAGGTTTCTGCCACAAGCAGTTGCGTAATTGTCTCTTCTCATGAACATGGAAAAAAAATTCCTTAGACTGTCAAGGTAGCCTTTGCTGCTAGTGTTTTTGCTTCTTTCTTTTTTTCTTTTTTAATTGCTGCTGTCTGAAAACCAGATTCACGTCCCTTATGGATGTTGAGTGTTCTGAGGAAAAAACCACAAACAAATTGCCTCTATCATTTAATATTGTCCTTTGCACTTTTCTTGCAAAAGGAAGCTATGCAAAGATTGCATACTTCATGGCAGTTTAGCCTGGCTTCCTGTCAGTTTTATGTTATGGTATAATTAAAGCTCATTATATATTTAGATTGCTTCTAAGAGGTCATAACTAATAAGGTAGAGGCAATATAGAGTAGGATATGATAGAATAGGATAGAAGAAAATAATTTAGGTTGGAATAGATCTTTATAAGTCCAGCTCTTGACCTGGCACCGTCACCTCTAAACCCCTGAGCACCACTTCTACATGACTTTAAAATACCCCTAGGGATGGTGACTTTACCACTGGACAACCCTTTCACTGAAGACATTTTTTCCCAATATCCAAGCTAAACTTCCCCTTGTGTGACTTGAGACCATTTCCTATTATCCTGTCGCTTGTTACCTGGGAAACTGAGGCCCATTTTGCCACAATGTCCTTTGAGGTAGGTGTAGAGAGAGCAAGGTCTCTCCTCAGTGTCCTTTTCTCCAGGCTGCACAGCCCCAACTCCCTTAGCTGCAACTTCTAAGCCTTGTGCTGTAGACCCTTCACCAGCTCTATTGCCCTTCTCTGGACATGCTCCACTACCTCAATGCCCCTCTTGTAGTAAGGGGGCCAAAACTGAACACAGGATTCAAGGTGTGACCTCACCAGTGCCCAGTACATGGGGACAGTCACTACCCTGGTCCTGCTGGCCTCACTATTTCTGACACAAATGACCTTGTAGTATTTGAATCTTTGTACCTTGCATTGATTTCTTGTGAATTTTGAGTGGTCAGCATCCCACAGCAATCATCTCTCTTCTTATTTTGGAAATAGTGTTAGTCAAATATAGAATGGATAGTGCTACCTGAAATATCTTATATTTAAAAATAATATAGCAAAGATGAGATATGATGGTGTCTTTGAGTCAGAATTGCTGAAAGTGGTAATATTCAACAATCATATCCTAATAATTTAGATTATGATCCTGTAAGAGAAATCAGAATCCTTTCCCGGTATTTAACAAGTAGGAGGAAAAATCAGACTTAGCCCCAAATACATTTCGTAGATATATGATGGGGTTTTGTTGATTTGAAAGCAGTTACCTTCAGTGCACTGACAAATCTGAAATTTGGCTTCTGACTAAAAGAAAAAATAATGTGAAAAAAACTTAACCATATGAATTGGGTATGAATATGAATCATGGTACAATGGTAACAGTTTGATTTCATTAGATACCTGTATAAGATACATCGATAAAACTGAACACTAAACTGATCACAGTTTTTGCTGGCTTCCTAGGGAGTAGAAATAGAAGCATTTCACATTCAAAAGGTCTCTGTGAAAGGTTGTGCTAGAAAATCCAAAGATCCCGTGAAAGAGCTATGAGACGAACAAGCTAGTAAAAATCCTAAAGAGAATAAAAACATTCAGTGAGTGAGTTAAATTTACAATAGTCAAATCCAGAAAGCTGTGCAAATGGTTTGCATGGTTCAGAACATGACCAGCAGAGCTGAAATGTCTGCTGGGTTGTGGGTCAAAGTCAGCATAGCAGCAAATAATCACATGGCATCTTTTGCCAATGTTCAATGTTTAGTATCTGCCCAGAATTCCAATGTTTGCTAAAACATGCATGTGGCTTCATGTGTGTTTCTTTCTGAAGATATTTCTCTTTTATCAACTTGTGAATAACTTTGTCAGTTAAAAGATTTCAAAAGGTTTTTGGTTTCTTTGTTTGTTGGTTTAAACAGTGCCTGTGCAGACATCACCAGTTAAACTGCCTAATTTGTTGGCTAGGATGATGGTTCTCTTACAAAGCACGACATTTTGCAGAAGGAAGTACGGTTTTATTTTCTGTGCAGTAGTAATGGATTATCATGCTGATTATATTGTCTTCATGGCCCTACTGAATTCCTTAATGTGCAGTGAAGTTAATCAGCTGACAAAAATATGAGCGTGTAGATGTATTTAATTTTACTACATGAGGTGATCTGATTTTTTTTGGGGGGTAAATGCTATAAATCTGTAGCAGAGGTGTAATTTAATGAATCCACCAGTACTAGAATTGGTAGGTGGAGGAGTTTTACCCTACATTATCCTTTCAGGTGAAAAAGTATGAAAATCCTATCCCCAGAACAAGACTGAGACAGCAGAATATTAAAAATTCAGACATGGATTTCTTTTTTATATAACTAGGAGGGTATGTGAACACACAAAGGAGGCATTTGAAACTATATATAAAGTAGCTGGTGGGTGAATTTAAACTCTTCTAGCAAGAGATAAACAGATTCCCTAGCACACAGTAAAATACTGCCTGCATTTTCCAGCAAAGAAGACTGTAGGGGGTTGACACTGGCTGGAGGCCAGGCAGCCACAAAACCTTTCTCTCACTCCCCTCCACAGCTGGACAGAGGAGAGAAAATTTAACGAATGGTTTAAGATAAGGACTGGGAGAGATCACTCATCAAATACCATCAAGGGCAAAACAGACTCAACTTAGGGATATGGAATGAATTTATTACTAACAAAATCAGAACAGGACAAAAGAAGTAAAATAAGCTTTTAAAAACATCTTCTGGCCACCCCTGCTTTCTTCTACATCCTGCCACCAACGGTGCAGGGAGATGGGGAATAGGGGCGGTGGTCACTTTATCACCCGTGGCTGTTTCTGCTGCTCAGGGAGAGGAGTCATTCCCCTGCTGCACCTTGGGGTCCTTCCCAGGGGAGACAGTTCTTCATGAACTTCTCTGAGCTCTCTGTGAACTGCTGCAACGTGAGTCCCTCCCATGGGCACTAGTCCCCCTCAGACTGCTACAGTGTGGGTCACTCTTCCGTGGGGTGCAGTCCTCCAAGGACAGGCTGCTCCAGCCTGGGAGCAGGGCCCCTCTCTCCCCTGTCGGCCACAGGGTCACAGGCTCTTCCCAGGCATCCATGGGCTCAGGCTCCTCCACGGGCTGTGGGTAGATCTCTCAACCCCTGTGGGTCTCTGTGGGCTGCAGGTGGACCTCTGCATCCATGTGGATGTCAATGGGCTGCAGGGGCAGAGCTGCTTCATTGTGGTCATCACTAAATGCTGTAGGGGAATCTCAGCTCTAGGGTCTGGACCAGGTCCTCTCTCTCCTTCTGTACTGACTTTGGTACCTGGGGAGTTGTTCTCGCATGTTCTCACTCCACTCTTTTCTGGCCATAATTACAGTAGCATGACAACTTGGGTTTTTTTCCCTTTCTTTTTAAATCGGTTATCATAGAGGTGTTACCACTATTTCTAATTGGCTCAGCCTTGGCCAGCAGCATATCTGTCTTTGGAGCCACCAGGGACAGGCTCTGCTGGACATGGTGGAAGCTTCTAGCAACTTCTCATAGGAGTAACCTGTAGCCCCCTGCTACCAGAACCAGGCTATGGAAACCCAATACACTTTCCTTTTTAGCAACCACATGTGTCTTCATGTGGGAGCATGTCTTCATGCTTCTGAGCTTGTCATTTTTATTGGAAAAGTGAGTTATGGTTTATAGGGATTGCTTTGGTGTGACTCCAGAAAAAGTCACCTTTATTGGAAGCAAACTGAATTACAATTGAAGAAATACATATGGAGTGTAATTTCTTGGCCTGCTCAGTGTCACAGGAGAGAACAATTAATAAGGAAGATAGTTATATAATAATGTGATTGTAGGGGAATTTGGTGTTTCAGGTTATTTTAAGCCCCAGTTTATGAAGTATATGAAGGTTGGTAGATAAAGGCAGTTAAGCAAAGACCAGGAGAGCAGACAAATGGAGTATGAGGGCTGAGAGTACAAAGAAAAAGGAAGATGTTAGTAGACTGGAAGATAGGGTAGGAGGCTTCCATAGAAAAGGGCAAAGAAATCACTGTCTGATTTGAGAAATAGAATAGATGAGTTCAAAAAGATTAATGATGTTTGGAAGCAGGATAGGAAGCTGAAGAAGATAGTCAACTAAGCCAGCTGGCAGAGTGATAATAAAAACATCAAATAACTCTGTCAGTAGAAAATACATTAGCTGTGGTGGCCAGCAAGAATGTGTGACTTCTAGAAATTACAGGGAAGGAGGTGACAGGACTTCAATAAAAAACTGAATTAAGGGATATAGAAATAGAGAATTAAAGATTGCATCTAACAGGCAGTGAAAACAGAAGTGAAAATTTAGATGAGAGAAAAAGATTATTTTGTCAGTCTTTGTCAACCTTTGGGAAGACACACATAAAGAGACATCAAAAGTGACAAATATGAGGTACTGCTGAAAAGAGGGAGTGGTGAAGAATATGCATTCCAGGATGGAATTTGGTATTTTGGCCCTGTTTCTGGATTTCAATGGGAGAAGGGCGTTACTGTGGAGATAGTGATCTAGTTTTGTGAATATCTGCCTCTAGTGTGATTTGATGTGCGTGTGTTGCAACTTGGCCAAGGTACAGACTCACCTACTTTGGGAATCAACTGATTCTGGCTTGCACTAAAAAAAAAAGAACAAAATCCCCACCCAAACAAATTATTATGCTAGTGCATTTTTTGTTTCCTCCTAGAAGTTATTCTCCATCCTTGCTTTTCTCTCCATTGCGTGTCCTTCTTTGGGCTCTGTGGTTCACAGGGGTCTCTGAGATGCTCAGTGGTCTGCCCTCCTGCTGCCATCCTTCTTCCTCACCCTTCCCTTGGCATAGGATTGTCTCCATAGTGAATGGTAGAGAGTGAAGAAATGGCTGTGACAGTCTAGGACTGGCTTCTTGAAATTTGACCAAATGAGTGGTGTGAGTTGCTCTGGGAGGGCCGACTTTAAAAAGCAAAGTAGAGCAGCTGCCTGACTCAGACCACCTTTTTGGGCTGCGTGCAGTCCCTGGGACATGGACCCATCATTGTATGTAGTGGGATGTCTGTGGGGCTGTCACCAGGAAGAATGGTGGTCTCTCAGCTGACACAGGGAATTGGTGCCCAAGGCTGAGCACTTCTGGAGATGATGTGTATGGGTACCAGCTCAGCAGAGATGGGAGTTGGCAGTCCTGGAGCAGAGAGCTTCCCCTGGCTTGTGAGCCCTGGGGTCACTGGGCATGTTGGTGTGCAGCACAGAGAAGTAGGTGCCTTCCTGCCAGTCCTGGGGTTGTGCTGGATGCCAGGGGCACGACAAGCCCTGCCACACTCTCAGCAAAGGAATCCTGCCTCCACCAGCTCCTGCTTCCTCTGTCACTTCTTGTGCATGGCCACTGTTGAGTAATCATGGGTTGCCTCTTGGGGCACTGGTGGTGTCGCATCCTTCCTTCTTAACTGTATTTCACCGTGAACCCAAGGATGCTGTGAGCTCCAAATTAGGCACTCGAACAGCGTAAAAAACATTCTGATTTTATGAGTCAGTGGCTCTGATTCATTAAAACCATTGCCAGGCAGCCCCAGTCAGCCAATAATGGTGTTCAGTAGTTCATTTACCCAGGAAGGGTCTGATCAGTTGTGTCTTATGTTTCTGAATTATTTTGTTTTTATTTTAGGAGAAATATGTTCTTTCTTATGCTTTCTAACAACTTTAAAAGGAAAAACAATGTCCTAACTGCATAGAGATACTTCTTGTAAATTAACTGCATTCTTGTATTTTTCAGGAAATTTGAAATTTGGGAATATTATTGTAGTAATTTCATGTCTCACTAGGCTGTGACCTTTATGAATACAGCAGTTAGGTCTTTAAGTTTCTTCTTTTACGACATGTAAAAATAAATTATATGTTGTTGTCATACACCAGTTTAAAGGATTCACACAAGTGTGTCTGTTCTAGGTTTTGTATTATATTACTGTTTTAATTTATACTTAATAAAAAGCTGTACATGCCTGAAAGTTAATTTCTTAAAGAATTTTTTAAAATTTGGAAAAACGAATATATTGACATTTACTTTTTGTTCAGAGGGAGAAGACTTGCTTGTTTCTGGGGTCTTCTGTTTCACTTACTTTTGTATGTTGTATTATAAAGATTCTTTATTAATATTTGAAAATAGCAGCCTTTGTCTTCTTATTTCTAGTTTGTTTTTTTTTTTTTCAATATGAACATTTTTAAAACAAAACATAAATGTGGATCTGTTTTAGTGATCTTAGGAAAGGAGAAAACCTGCAGAATTTTTAAACACTTATTTGCTCTGTTTTTGAAAAATGGATTGTGTTTATCTGGACAACTGTGAAATACTGAAATGAGATAAACCAGTGCAGCTATGGCTGCAATACTCCTGGGACTCCTTTGCCTTGTCCCCACTGGGAAGCTGACTCTTTGCTAGAAATTGTTGTGGTTTTTTAATCTTTTTTTTTTTCTTTCTAGCTGTTCTCATCTAAGAATTTTGAATGCTAGCGTGGGCTGATTGGAACAGCTTTTTGTAAACATGTTGCTTTGGTTTGGTATATGCAGAACCTCAAACTGAATTTACATATAAACCAAACATAGCTCAGCAGCAAAAAAAGAATCACCTTACTTTTAGAAAGTACTGAATCATGTATCTGATGCAATCTGAGTTGGTCCTGGGAAACTGACAGTAGACTTGCTGGCTGTTAACCTTTTTTCTCGTGTAGAAGACTGCAGCTGGTGAAAGGAGGGAAGAATTTTGCCCTGCTGTGATGATATGGAAAGTGTGTAGTCTGGGGCCAGATGTATGTGGAGGAAAAAGGGACATTTATAGTGAAGTTGAGAGAGAGAACATGAAAGTGAGTGCATGAGAGGAGTCGCTAAGTGGAGCAGAGACCATTTATTGATTTGGCAGGAAGAAGGAACAAAGCCTTGATAGGGAAGGATTTATGTAAATGGTGTAATGCATCCTCAGATCTGCTTGCTAAGGCTGCCTCACAATAAACTCTCTACAGGGTCAGGGTGCCTCCTGTACTGCTGTATCAATTTTTTTGAGTCTTGCTTCTGAAAATACCAGGGTTTTATATGTAAAACAGTAAACATCAGATGCAGATCAGCATTTGCTTATTTTGCTCATGGAAACAGGGTTAATACTTATTAAAGGATATGCACAGAATTGCTCGTGTTTTTGTGTGCACAAGTAAGGAAATCTGGTTTTGCAAAGCTTTGTGGTTATTAGTGGCTCAGTGACCAGGCTGAAAATTGTATTTGCATCTGTTCTTTTGTCATACAGTTAAGTTGCCATGTTTCTTTCATCACTAATAAATTGTAGTCCTGTAGGACTGTCAGAAGCTGCTGTTCTTTCTACTTGTTTTGTCAGTAAAATAGTGACAGAAGGCTGGTAACAACTGAGTGCCCTTTGTTGGCACTCCAAGGAATACAGCGTGTATTAACAAGAAACAGCTATGAAAAATGCATGAAGTGCCAGGAACTACTGCAAACAAAGATACTATAAACAGAGCCATCATAACCTGCTACACTTAGAAACTTTTTCTGTGGTAAAACATCAGCCGATCTTATTGCCAAAAAATAAAAATAAATTTAAAAAAAAGGAAATAAGAAGCTCCTATTCTCCTGTTTAGCTATCCACATGTGTTCCCTAAAGTGTGTCATCTGTTATATGCGAGCTCATACATCAGCACTGCACTTAACATGTAGTTAGTGACAGCCCACCTTTGTCCACTCTCAGGTATGTCTGAATAAATTAGATAATCTTGTTTCTTTAGAGACTTTCTGATTCACAAATGTGTTCTGCTTGCACGCTGAGGCAGTATATGGTCCCCACACAAACACACCAAACTTCACTTAGAAATCAAACTTTTGTTTGCCTTTCTCTTGTGTTCTTTGAGAATGTTTCTCCAGGCCTTGCATCACTCGACCAAGGGTAAAAACCTGTTAAATCCCAATGAAAATTCCTTCATAGCCAACGTGTTCCTTTCTATTGCAGTGCAAAAAAACCCTATTTCTTTAGCATAAATATCTTTAGTTCTCTCTATTCACTCTTGGATTTACTTTCCGGCCTCTTACATAATTACAAACACCTGGCATTTTCTCTGTCTTTTGTTTGACTTAAAACTTTGAACTCTAGGTCTTCTACTAATTATCTGCCTTACTTTGGATTGAAGGAGGGCAATTGAATTGACAGGTACACTCCTGTCTAGATGTGGTTTTACCAGTGGTTGATATAACTCCTTTGCCAGTGAAGTTGTGTTTTATTACACTCTCTTCCAGTATAGCAATGTCATACTGGTTTTATTTTATCTGCTAATAGAGCAAACACTGTTGTTTATAGTCACTCGACCATGTTTACAGCAGCTTTTTTTGTTGGACAGAATAATTTTTGGTGTTACTAAGTGTATTTTGGTGTTACTAGTTGTAATAGCATTCCCGTTCTTTCAATCCTTAGAATCAAGCAGTTCTGGGAGACTGATTTTCCCTCGTATTAAGCGCAGCTCCCTGATCTGTGTTGTTAGGATGCTTCATTATCACTTGTATTTTAATTACCAAGTCAACTGAAAAAACAGTAGTGCCCATGCCAAGACCTGTCCTTGAGGAGCTCTGTTGGTGATATTTCTGCAGCTGGGAACTATTTCCAGCATTACTCAGATCACTTCTGTAGGCACTTTCATTTTATAATTTAAATCCTTGTTTTAATTTGTTTCCTATGTAAAATATCAGTTACTTTAGTAAAGCTGAAATAGAAACAAAGACTTACTGCAATTGTCTAGACTGCTTAAGAACCTTATTATATGGGTCTGGTTTTGGTAAACTTGAATTTTTATACCTTTCCATGTCTGTTTTTCTTGCCTTAGAAGCTGCATGTAATATTTTTTGAATAGAAACCACAAAAAGATGACAATTTTTTCTTTACCCTATATATTCGGACTTCTCATGCTACCTTTACTGATTGATGAGCTGATCAGAAACTTTTTCATACTAAATGAACTTTATTCATGAATTCTCTCAGTATCAAGGATAGACTTGGTTCAAACAGGTTAAATATGTTCTTAAATTTCCCTCCAGACTCCCACATACATGATTTTATTGTGTTTTTTTTTTTGTCTTTAGTGCCCAATGAAGATTTTTTTCTTAACATTTATGTAGTTAATGGTTCAGTTAATTCAGCCATGTGTCCCCTTTTTTTTTTTTTGCCAGAGGAGATTTTTACCAGACTTTAATTATCATGCTGCCAGTAAAAATACCAGTGAAATATATTGCTGCAGAGTGGCTGAAAACTAGCAAGGCATCACCAAGTAGGGCTGTCAGGTGTGCATTACATAATTGCAAGCTATTTACTCGCTGTCACTGCTAACCTGCTGAATTGTGTGGCTGGCATGCTCCCATCTCCTCCAGGGGTAACCAAAACAAAGGTGGCACCAACATTGTGCACCTTGATGTGCTGAGGGCTTGCCTTGCCATTTAAAAGTAATAGAAGGTGCTGACAGATGGCATGAATGAATTACATTAGAAAACCACCTGAAAAGAAAACCTTTCTAGCCACATTAACAATTAAAGAAATAGATGAGAAAAAGTCATCATCCAGACTAATTATTTCTCTTTGTGCAGAGCAGTCGGGGTTTCTCTGCTGCAATAAAGCACTGAGGGGGTCCTGTATTCTTGTTTATTTCTCTCTGGATATTATCTGATTGCCTCAAAGTCAACCACAAGGGTTGCTGGAGAGAAAAAGTGAAAATACTTGCTCTCCCCTTCAAGCTGCTTGGGTGGGCATGGTGCCTTTTCATAGCGTGCCCAGACCTCAACAGCCAGAGGTAACAGCTGACCACTAAACCTTGATTCTGTTTTGCGTTAGCTTCGGTTTATTGATTATCACTCAGGAGCAAAAACAGAAATTGACTTGAAAAGCCCGGTAGCTTTCTGAATTCCCTTCTGTGCATAAAGATAATGCAAAGGTGATCATTGGAGGGAGGAAGGCTCTATCCATTTTGCTTTGATGAGGAGCATTAAAGTAGAAGAGATGCTAATAAATGAAGTCAATTATTCTAAAATATTTTCTTCCTAAGAATTTACAGTATTGATGATATTTTTATTTTACTTATTTTCTTTGGTGCACAGTGAATAAATAGAAAGTTTTTTTTCTCCTTCCATATTTTCAGTGTTGTTTCAGTTCAGACTGTTTGCTTGTCACAGGTACCCAGGCAGAAAGTGAGTCCTTATGACATTAATATTATTTTTATATACATCTTTCACAGAAGAAAGAAAACAGAAGAAAGGAGATTGGAGATGTGTTTGAAAGAAAAGGTTAAAACACTGGAATTATTTTTCAAGACTTTACATTCTTAAACAAGAGTTGGTCTGTTCTATCACATTTACTGTGCAGAACTGTCATTAAATAACTCTTCTTTAAAGTCCTCTTACTTTAATTGAAAGCTCCTGACTGCAGACATTCTTAACTAGTGCATCACTAAACTAGAATTTATGTTAGTGTGGGCCAAATTTTCCATGGATATTTGCATCAACACTAATGATTCTTCTTAATTCTTTAAATCCCCTTTTTTACTGTGCGTATTTTAAGACCATATAAACTTGATATTCATGTTGAACACTTAAACATATTTTCCAATCTTAGAGAAAATTATTTTCAGCTCTCTATTTAGCCATGCAGAATGACCATTCAGTGGATACTGAGCACTTGGGGGTGGGTGTGGAGGAGGCAGCAGTGCAAAGCTGAATTGCCATCTGTTTCTTTTCAGAGCATAATTTGCAGGTGCAGGTAATCTAGTGACTTTTCCAAACCACTTCCCACCTGTTTACATAGTTCCCTGTGGGCCTGTGATGTAATCCTTATACTGCATGATTAAATGAAGGCAATTAAAAAGAAAGGGTAAAAAGAAAAGCAATGAAATTTTCACTTTTCTTTAACGTGTAAAAGTGGAGCATGTAAAGGTTTTCCAACTTGATTACATAATGCTTTTTTTTAGCCTTCCTTCATTTGCAAATTATCTTTTTCATGGTTTCTGATTTATAAAATCCTATTAGTGATTACTGTGGACTGTTATGTTCTATTTATTGCAATTCAGGAATAAGTTGAGGATACTGAGAATAATAATGTCCTTTGAACTGTGATTTTGCTACTGTCCTAGCTTTTCAGCTTATTTTACAAAAATATTTATTGATCCTGAGTCAGTACTTTGACAATTTTTGTTGTGGTGTATTCTGTCCTTTAAAAGGATTTGTGAATCACAAGCTGATTGCCTTAATTGTTGTGATTGTCTTTTCTCATTTACCTAGCTTCTAATCATCTGACCAAAAAGGCCCAAATTTCCAAAATAGAAACAATTTTAGCCCTTAAACATACCAGTCCTCTGGTGAACTTCTGTTTTAGGAAGATGCTAAGGAGAGAACTCCTGTTATCAGAAATGAAGATAAAATTTGTGAAAATTCCCACAGAACATTTCTTATCTCCTCCCATCTGTCCTGTTTCCGAAAATGTGCTAATGTGCAGCAGACTACCATCCCAATATATAAATCGTTATCAATTTGAATTTCCCTGCCTTTTATGAGCCCTGGAAGTCAGGAAATGTGGCTTGTGAAGACTAAATGAAGCATACAATATTTGTGTTAGAAATAGGACAACAAACAATTCTTTACAAGTAAGGTGAACTTTTAATTTTGCATAATTTCTAAAACCGGAAAATGAGAATCCCAGGGCAAAAATTAATTTCCAGAGCACATGGGTCTAAGGTTATAGTCAAGATTAGTCAACACTGACTTTTCTAGTGCCAAGGCACAGGTCAAAGAACATCCTTACGGATAAAAGATTAATGCAAAAAGCTTGCATGTATTAGAAGTTGAGTAAGTGGATTAAATATCAACAGATGTTAGTTTAATTACAAGCAGGCTTCACTTGTGACTGAAATGATGTGTTTGCTGCATTACAGAACAAGAAAATAGCCTGGGCTTCAGCTGTTTTACAGTATATCAATAACACGTTCCTAATGACAGTGATAATTTGATAGCAAAGGCTATTGCTGTTCACAGGCTCCTTCTTCCCAAAATGGTTCACCATCCCACCTTGAGACAGCAAGAGGGTGTTGAAGTAAGGGGGGGCCCTTGCTTGGCACCTGCAGTAATTCCTATGTCCCTGGCATCAGTACAGTGCAGTCAGAGTAGGCTTTATGATCTGTCCATAAGGCCTAAACTTAGAGGTGAACTTTGCAAAGTGAAATTGTTCATGCCCTTCTTCTCCCTCCTTTTTATATCATCACTGAATCTCCAAATTAATTCTTCTAATTCAACTTTCAGTTGACATTAAATCTTTTCAGTGCAAGTCAATTAGAGGATCAGGTTTAATTTCTTCTAAAGGAGGATCTTCTGCTCTTTCATATTGCAGTTAGTTATGAATGATTCATTATTCTGTGTCTTTGAGCAGATTACTGCTTCAAGTGAGGTAGGTAAGGTCATGAAATATTGACTAAAAATGCAATTATTTTGTCTAACTGAATTAATTCCAGGCTTAAGCTATCAAAAAGAACATGGAAAGCAGTTTCAGATAAAACATAAGTCTAGAAATCAGGTATCCCCTGTTTAACTAGGGAACAGAGGGGCAAAGCATTTACAATACTTAGAATGCAGATAATTACAAACATTAAACTATAAACACAGTTTTGTGAGCAGGTGAAAATAAGGTGCTTTCATCTTTAATCTTAAGTATCAATTGGAATAAATCCATGTTATAGTATTTATTTGTGTTATGGCATTTAGAAAACTGAGGGAAATTATCCTTGGCATTTCTGGACAGAAGATGTCTATGCCATGTTTACAGAAGTATACAAATCTAAACCAGGACTTTTATTAGTTGAAATTACATGTTGATGACATTTAGGAAGGTCGATGGTTTATTATTTTTAACATTACTTTTTATTTATTACAATTGTTTACCAGTAAGTCTCCTGTGTGTATCAGTAATTACTGATGTCCTAATCATCAAACATTCTATAGATATTATACTTACTTAGAACTTCTCTGCATTTTGAGACACGAACATAATACTGTAGAGATTTTACAAATCCTTTCATTTAATGCAAATCTGTAGAATTAATCAGAATATATTCCTATTCATAGCAGTCATATTCACTAGAAAGAAACATTGAAATAATTTTAATTTTAAAAAACAGCTGTCCTGGAGGTGGCTGATGGTGAATACCTGTTACAGTATTTTATGTAAAAGCTATTAAATACCTTTTTAAAAATATCCACTGAAGCAAAACACCCCACAATGAATTTTGTTAATGACTAATATTAAAAATGTAGATTATGGAAAGAGAAAGACTTATATATTGACATTTGCAAACCTTTTGAAGAGTCAGCATGGGAAATCAAATGAGATTTAAAACATAGTTCTGATTCTTCTAATATCCTTTTCAAAATCTGTTTTGCATCATACTCATTTTAATATGTGACTGTATTAGTGCAGCTGAAAATTTTAAGTCATAATGGTGCGCCTTTTATTTTTAACTCAAGTTACAGATTAAGAAAAATACAATTTATCCTTGTATCTAGATGTTTGCCTTTCAGTCATCTGACATAACTCAGAGTATAATTTATTAGTATTAATGGCTTGCTTTCATTAAAGTTCTAGATTTCTGTTATATTACATTTTCAAATCTGGTTTCTCAGGGTTTATTTAAATATTAATTAAAAATGCTAACACAGAGTAATATTTGAATCCTTTTGATGGCGAGCTTCTAACTCTGAATGTGGTATTTGAAATATTGGAAGCCACAAATGAGCTGTGCAGACACTGAAGATAAAGGCCATTTGCAGCATATTCACCCACTTAAGTGTTGGTACTGTTAAGGAGCTTAGATTTTGGGGTTGGAGAGCTGACTTAAACTAATGTTTCTCATGGATCCTGTTATGGAAATTCCGATTTTTTTTCCCCTTTCCTTGTATCTCAGTAAGGGCCACAGAGATATGCTCCATTTCTTCTGCCTCACTAGAGAGAATTAGCAGGTTTTCTTGGTGGGTGCAAAAGAAGAGCCTAAGCAGCTGTGGCATCTAAGGAAGGCAGGGACAAGGTGGTGAGGTAGGGTGATGCAAGCAAAACTCAATTTCAGGGAAACTTGCAAGCTTCCTGTTCTATTACTATAAAGGTAGACTCCGTAGATTTTTTTTTTTTCTTTTTTTTTTTTTTGAGGGCATGTACTGTTGTCTTTTCTAGCTCTCTGAAATTTTAAAGTAGTCCTAGCTGTGACTGTTGACTTTCAGGCCATAGATGCCTGTGTAAGTCCAAAATACTGTAGGAAAAAAATAAAGTCTTTTCTACTGGAGACAGTGTTCTTAACACTACTACTGAGCATAAAGAATGTTGGAAGGCCTTTTTACCTTGTATCTTTCAAGCTGCTCATATCCATGGGACATTACCATTTTCAGGAAATTTGGGAGTTTCCTTCACTCCATAAAGGCTACAAGCTCTTCTACACTTTGTATTTAATTTTGATTTAGGAGACTTGGGTTCAGAAAGGTTTATACACATAAGGCAGTCATGATGGTCTTTTCTTAAAGATGCTTTACTGCCAGTTACCATTTAACCTTCATGCACACACCTCCTTCTTTACAAGGGAAGGAGGTGTAAGCGGCAGGGATAGCAGTCCTAGCTATTCCGAATGAGACATGAGGTGATGGATCTAGTGTAACTTTCCTACAGATAATGCCTTTAATGCTTACCAGAGCTGCAGCCATCTGTCCTTCTCATGGCCTCCTAGCTTGTTTCCTTTCCTGAATGCCCGGAGGTGCTGGATTGCAGTACAGCTGGACAAGAAAAGGTTTGTGTCTGGGAAGGGGAAAGCAGGAAGAAGGAGGGAAGAGGACATTGTTTGAAGAGTGGGATTGGTTTAGGGTTTACATTAGATGTGCCAAGTGAGAAGGCAGTGATTGGAGTCTTGTATAGTTCAGAAGTGTATTTTTGTGAAATACTGCAGTAAGGTCATCCAGGTTAACAGAGGTTAGTCTTAATTCATGTGAGAAGTATTTTATGATACAGATTTTGAGTGAAATACATCCCCTAATTTTTTTTGGCACGTGTATTACTTGTCAGTGTTTCAGCCTGTTTTCAGACCTTCTGCATGCAAGCAGAAATGTCATAAAAGTACAATATAAATATTTGCAGATGGATATAGCATTGGGACAGATGTTTTTAGTGAGCATTTTATGAATACCCTCAAATTTCCTTTTGTCAGAGAAGAACACATGGATGCTTGGCTTTTTCTCATCTCACCCCTACACACTGTGGTGAAGATTTAAATTTTCTTCATTGTCTGAGCTCTGGTTGAAGGATAAGAAAAATGTCTCTCTGGCACATAATAATTAGGCAAGGTCCCACTTGTTGTCAGTGAGTTTGGTGACAATCTGCATTGATGATTCATGAAGAGGTTCAGTCCAAAGTAAGTCCAAAAAATTGCAAGTACTTGTACCATGTGATAGCTAGAGGTTTTCTGGATGGCCTGTTCATACTAGTTAGCAGAGTCTATAAATAATTTCCCCCTTTTTTTCTAATATTCTTTGTTTAGAAGTTTGCTAGACATTTTGTTACCTTCTAGCAGCTAAAAACTTGGGACTGAGTTCTTGCAGGGGAAATCAGTGAGGTCAATAGTTGAAGAATTGTTGGGCAAGTAGGAAAAAATACTTGGTTAGACTCATGTGTCCTAATATCTTTCAGTTACCTGGCTTGTTTGGCAAGCTGTAATAGAAACAGTTATCTTTTTCACTGCAATTCTCACTCAAAAATAACTTCTAATACTTTTTGTCAGCTGTACTGATCATTGTGTGAAATAAATTACTTTGCATGCGTGCCTATTTTTGACATAAAAGCAAATAAATTATCATCAGTGTTAAGTGATGATATCAATTTTAAGAAGGTTTTCTTAACTTCTGTCGGTCAAAATATGTCTTATTATCCCAATATCATAACATCTGTGTGCTAAAGATTTTTAGGAGACAGGATAGTCCTGGAAAGTTCCCTGTTGAGGTGGATGTGTTATGGAAATAGGTCTCAGACCTTTATATTCTTTCTTGGAGTCTTGCTTTCACTTCCAAATATGGCTAAATTTTGGTGCTACAGGATTCAATTAGATTAATTTGTACAGTTTTCAGTATTCATACAAATTCTGTTTCACATTAGCATGCTTGTGGATGATGGTCAACATTCTTGGTATTTCCTGTCTTGCTTATGGCCATCCTTTTAAGCTCCTTGTGAAGCAAATTAGAAATCTCATAAATAAACACATAATGAGTAGCATTTCATTTTTTAAATATGCTAATCATGATTTTCACAATATTATTCTGGGCAGTAAGTCTGTCCAAGTCTTTCTTTTAGCCATGTTGAAATTTGGACAAAGAGAGAAAAAAAATTGCTGCTTTTTCTGTTTTTTTTTTTTTTTTTATAATTCCAGAAGAAGATTCTAATTTCAGAACAACTTAAAAATTAATTAATGCAGTAACAAAATATCTACGAAGTTATTAAGAATGAATCTTTGTTTTTTTTTTAACCATATGTAAAGGCAGTGAATGATTTAATGATTCTGCTGTAAAGGAGTATACTGTCTAGAGTTAATTTCAAGTTTTGGTTGCATATAAATAATTACAATTTACATAAATTAAGGAAATTAGTAATAATTTGTTGGTATGTTGGATGGCTTGAGTTGAATTGTTGTCAGCTTCCAAGACATGAACAAAACTCTCTTGTGTTTTTCTGTTAAAAATGCCTTTAAAAACTTCTTGCGTTTGTGTAGAGAGTGATTAAATGTTTTCTCCCTGTAAAACATTTTATAATTTATTGCTTTCTTGTCATTAGGTGGTTGACATGTAACTTGTTACTGGAATTTTCATTTAGCTAAAAGCCAATAAAGCCCATTTCTTTTGGAATTGGAAAAGAGCCAACCTGGACTAGTGAGCTCATGGAAGGTGTCAGTGGCTTCCCAGTGACAGGAGGCAACCAGAGTGGCACTGTGTGCCTGTGTCCCAAGGTCACTGAGCTTCTGCAGGTTCATTATTTTTATCTCTTGGTTTTGTTGTGTACCGCCAGCCCTGGATCTGCCCTTGGATTACGCAGGAGGTGTGTGAGCCAATGAAGCCACAGGTTGGTCCTTACTAACCTTTTGTGAGGAAAAAGAGTAGTAGAGGAGGTTGCAAGCCAAAGGCGAGAATGTTTGTGCGTGAAGTAGCTGAAATCATGGTGCATTAGAGGGTAGGAGGTTTTTTTGTTGTTTTTACAAAATATCAGCCAAACTTGAACTTGGTCATCATATCTGTGATTTGGATTTACGCAGATGTATAGAAATTATGTATTAATGAAGAAAAACTTAACAGAGATAAGAGGAAGATAAGAGGAAGTAGAAAATGCAGGAAACACTGTAGAAGAATAGTAGTAAAGAATACTAATGTGGAGGCATCCATCTGACAGTGTACTTAGGGCTTGTATTTTCATTAAAAAGATCTGGAGCAATATGAATCATAGATTTTAAAGCCACTTCTGCCGCAGACAAATTTTGATATTAAATTCAAAGAAGATACAGATTCTTATTTATGCTAATGTCCACAGATGGATCCAGATATTGATCTAATGACAAACTCCTGTTAGGGTTTCTGTGAGCAGCATGTTTTTACCCAGTAAAACAAATCCCAGGTGGGTATTGATGCACACATTCACTGCACTAATCATACAAATTACAGATGAGCCCAAACAGAAGCTGTGTCTCTGAGGTGTGTCTCTGTGCACACAGATGTTAAAGTATTAGAACTTGTGAGTTACTGTATCTTTTTAATTGCTTAAACAGAAAACCATGGTATCAGAGGTTTCAATGTCCTTATGCTCACTTTGAAGATTTAATTTGAATTCTAACATAGAATTCCAAATGAACTTCTTGTTTATTTCCTAAATACATATTTTCAAGGATACGTGAAATGTGCAGCCTGTCAGGAAACAGGATTGCTCTTTCCATGCAAGCCAAAGTGAGGAGGTGATGTTTTAGGAGAGTATCACTAGATTATAAGGCAATAATATCCATTCCTTGTTTCTAAAATAATTTTAAATATTTTGCATTGAGTTAGATTTTTTTTTGTGTGTGCCCCTTTCTTTCCTTCCTGTCTTTGTTTTATTTTGGGACCAAACTAGAAGAAATAAGAGCTGATTGCTTAATATCTATGACTTCATGCTATTTGGTATTTTGCCACTGAGTTTTCACACTCTGCAGGGATTAAACTATTTGTCATTGTGTGACATTTTACATTCCTCACTATGAATTAGGGTAACTTGCTATGTCTTTGCTTTTTTAATTAACCACAGAATCAGAAATCAAAGACCTGTAAGATCACCCTAGTAAATAAAAAGTTCTCCTCAGATGAGCTGGTTGGGAAATCTTCCAATCCAAATTTCTTCTTTTCGGGGAGATGTCAATTAATTAAACAGATACTATTTCTACAAAGTGACATTCACTTCTTTGTACTTCTAATGAAGTCCAGTGGCCTGAACAAACTGGAAGATAAACCTGCTTTTCACTTAACAAGTCACCACTAAGATGAGTTCAGCAGCTGTGTTTTGCAGACTGCTCTAGGTAAAGAACCTCTGGGTTCTTTACTCAGCTTTAGTTTCTCACTCCTTGTTAGTCCACATTGATTTGGGTGCTATGGCTAAACCTGGTGCCCAAACCTTGATGTAGTGGTGAAGCTTTCTATAGCAATTGATTTTGCTTGACAGTAAAGCTTCTTTTTCACATTCCTGAGGGATTTCACAGAAAATGGGAACTCAGTGCCACAGAATTTCTAGTAATCCGCTCAAATGTAATTCCTATGTTCCTGAACAGTGCTAAATCCATCAGTAGCACACCTGGTATTGGTTTTGGGTGTGGGGTTACTTATGAAGAGAAGAAAACCCCCTCTTTTAAATTCAGATGAGGTCAGTTCACTCAGTAATCCAGTATGTAATGCACTCCCTCCTCCTGCATGGTGTGCTCTGCCCTTCAGGTGTCTTTTTATAGAATCTTCCACTTTGACTCAGTGAAACAATTAATCTCTCTTCATCTTGACAGAGACAATTAACTTCTTTCCTCAATAATATGCTCTGTGAACTACCTCCAGTGTTTTGTTACTATTTTTGCAATCCAAAACTATGTGGCTATATCCAGACTCAATGGCAAAAGAGATGTTTACACAGGGCTATTGGAGTCTCTTTAACTGAATGCCAACTTGCATAAAACATGATTTAAATGTAAATAATGTGATGGAAAAAGATTACACAGACCATGTCACAAGTTTGTATTATGTAGTACTGATGAATAAACAGTGTAAATATTACAGAAGAATTCTTGTGAGGTTTGTTTTTGGATTTTTTTGGATTTTGAAATGCTTATGAAGTTTATGTTGAGTAATGTATGATCATGATGCTTGCTTGGTAGTTCTGTGAAGAGAAAAGCAGTGGTTTGAGCTCTGTGTTTTTCTGGAGAACGTATTGAGAGGAATAGTAACTATGATTGCCTTGGAACTACAGTAGCTTGTGTAAGAACAAAGTAGAACAGATGATTAGCAATTTTTCGACCTAAAATTTGTGTGATAATGTGTGATTGTGGTCCAAAGATAAGAATTTCTGCGAAGTGTGGGAAAGAGACCAGCATGCTTAGTATCACAAGGTAGAGTTGGAAGAATAAACTTCACTTGTAACATGTTAAGTGACACCTTTTGATCTCCAAATACTGAGATAACTAATTTCCCTATACTTTAGTGATTAGATATGCTAGGGTGTCCCACTTCTAGCTAGGACAAAGTTAGTTTTCTTCTTAATACCTGGCCCAGAGCTGTTTCAGATTTAGTGTGAAAGCAATGTTGATAACACACTGATGTTTTAGTTGTAGTGCTTACTCTAAGCCCACGTATTTTCAGTGTCTCATGCTCTGCCAGTGACCAGGTAAACAAAGAAGCTGGCTGGGAACATGAGCAGGACACGTGTCCTGAAGCCGCCAGAGGGATGTTCTGTGCCACAGAAGGTCATGTTCATTCTATAAACTGGGGAGAACTGGCTGAGAGCCACCAATCACTGCTTGGGGATAGGATGGGTATTACTCAGTTGGTGGTGAGCAACTGTGTTGTGCATCACTTCTGCTTCTTGGGTTTTATTACTTTATCTCTTTTCCTAATATTATTAGTTCTGCTACTGTGTTTTTTATTTTTACTTTCTTACAAGTATTTTAAATATATATTTTATTATTACTACTGTATTTTACTTTATTTCAGTTAATAAACTGTTCTAGTCTCAATCCCCAGTTTTCACCTTTTCTTCCAGTTCTTCTCCCTGTCTCACCAGGGTGGGGTGGAGGGATGGTGACTGAACATCTGTGTGGTGCTTAGCTACTGACTAGGGTTAAACCATGACAAAGGGGATGGCTGGTTTAGTTTGGGGTGTGTGCAAGCATATGTACATGTATCACTTTTCCAAAAAAATTTCTTTTTATTAGAAGGATATTCTTTGGGTTTTGCTTTTTTGATGCTGCTGCTGCTTGTGTTTCAGGAACAAATGGTGGAGGGGAAAAAAAAAAAGGGTTCCAGGAATAGCTGAGGTGCAGCATTCAGAATTGATTTCTGCTTATTATAACCTTGATCCTCTGCATCTGTACATTGCTCTACCCTTCCAAAAAAAAAAAAAAATACAAACCCAAAATTTTTGCTTTAGCTATGCAGACACAGACTGTAAAATTACCTCCTCTTGCCTGTTTGCATGATGGAATTTCTGGTAGGTGTTTCATGGCCCCATGCCTGATAGAGGAGACCTCCTTGGGCATGGAGAAGTGTCCACTTATCTTCTGTATCCAAAAGAGTACACATGGAATCAGAAAAGTTGCTGCTTTCTGGTGACCAGGATTTTAACATGCGTGGTTTTCAGGGTTAATAGATAAATGGATCACATGAAACATGTTAAGACTGATACTTAAGGCATTTTTAAAAAAATGTCATCTTTCTGGGTATTCCAGAGAATTATCTTTGTCCTTTTGTTGCTCTTAAGAGGATTGATAGTAGGGACAAAGATATTAGTTCAATACACTGGAATAATGGCAGGATTGTACTGCTATTTAAATGTATTGTTCTCCTTGTTTTGGTGCTATAATCTTAGCAGACCTGATGCTTCATACTGAAATAATCCTGGGCCAGGGTTTTGTTCTTTCTCCATTTTCACTAGAAGATTGTCTTAAGTTTCAGATGAATAGATCTGAATTCAAGAAATGTGGCTAAATCCATTTAAATCTGTATAAACCTAACAAAAAGAGAAGAGCTTGACTTCTTGCTGTACTTTGGGGAATGGAAGTTTGCCCAGGTTAAAGGCTTTAGGATTTGGCTCCATATTTATTTTAAATCCTCATTTCCCAGACAAAGTGTTCTAATAGAAGCATATTCATATTCTCAAGAATATGAATATTGCAGAATATTAATATCTTGAGAATATGGTGCAATGTATTTTTGCATGTTCTGGATGTGCTTTGACTAAGAAGAAATAGCAGATGTTTGAACCATGAAGTGTACTTTTCTAAGGTAAACCTTTCTCCCATGTTGCAGGAACATGGCACACCTACCTGCTGGACAGGCTTGTCACTGTTTTGAGGGGAATTTTGGTGTTCCCCTCCCACCGCATCCAAGTTTGAATACAGTGATCAAGCATTAGAGATACAGGCTCCATCTTTTTGCCCTATTTTGAGGTTAAATTTGTTAATCAAATGAAAAAAATGTGGGATTGGAAGAGTCAAGAATAAATCTCGATACTGAACTAAGAAAAAACTGACTTAAAACTACAGATACATTTTAAATTATTGTGTCTGAGATGGCTTGCCATTTTTAGTACTAGGTGTAGCTTCTACCATCTTGCTTGTGGGTTTTTTTCAGTAAAATAAGGAGTGCAGGTGGCTCAGGTGGAATGTTTGGGTACAATTAATGCCCGGATTTGACCATGATTAAGGATTTCTTTGCATCCAGAAGTTCTGATCTTTAATGAGGCATTGATTTAGAGCTTGTATATTAATTCTTGTTCAATAAATCTTCTTGGTTTTTTTTTTTTTAATAAGCATAAAAATGCAAAAAAAATTTAGATGTTGAATTTGGAGGGAAGTGATATTTCCTCACTAACAACATCTGAAGCTAATTTCAAATCTACTGATTCTGCTGCCTGCAAATAAACTAAAAGTCTCATTCAACATCTGGGCAAGTATTATTTTTGGAAATCCTGTGGATGACTGAAAAAAATTGAGTGGAGGACCCACTTTTCATAACTCCTTTGCAGAGGATTTCTGGAGGAGAATGGAAGCTTTCTTCTGAAATATCAAATTTATTATGCAGAGATCTCACAAAAAAGGGTGGGGGTCAGATTCAGATTGCCAATTTTTCCTAACCTCAAAACAGGATGTGCTCCCCTCTTTCCACTCCAGGACTCCATGTAATAATCAAGCTATTCATGTTTTTTTCCAATCTGCATTTTAATAGTTGCTTTTTTTTTTAAGCTCTTCCAATATTTCTCAGCTAAAAGGTGATAAATGGCTTTTGGCTTACCTTGTTGATGTTCATCTGCTGGAAGGCAATTGCATTTTTGGCAGGAGGGATGAGCTAAATTAATAAAATTTATACATTGAATTAGTAGCCTGTCTCATGCATAATCACAAATATGTTTTGTGTATTTTCTAAATCTGCAGTTAAAACTGTACTCTGTATGGACAAGCACATTGGTTGCTTTGCTGCCTGTGCTCTGTGTCATCATCCACAAAAGCAGCCTTGTTGGGCTGTACAGTGCCGGGTGAAGTTCACAAAGCACTTCAGAGATCAGAAATATTCCTATCAAGCTTGACTCAAATTGTCTCCAGACACAAAAATAACATTTCTTCTTTGGGATATGTTGCACTACAGTTCCCATTTTCAGATGAGGCCATTCAGTATTTGGCCCCTTCTGGAACTGTTTTTTTTAATTTTTTGCACTTTTGCCTAAACAGACCAATTTACCAGTGTCTTGTCTGCTGATTAGGAGAGTGAGAACATAGCATGCACACTGTTGTCTTGCCGTGCCTGTAAATGGATTTGAACTAAAAATCTCTTTGTTTTTAAGAATTATACCCACAAACAAAAGAGTATTCTTGGACATTTTGAGATTATCACATTTTTTGCATCTGATACTGTTGGTAAAGGGTCACTTAGCACAGTGCAAAAATATTTTTACAGGACAGGTTTCTGGCTGGTTGTTCCTGTTTTCAAGAGTGTGGTATGACAGATTTGAGTCACTGTGGTTGATCAGGTTACAGTGGTTTATGAGCAAGAAGTGTATTTTGTCTAAGGCACAAGTTCAGCTACTAGATTGTGGATACTGGTGAAGTTTGTGAATTCATCTGCCCTTCCTGGAACAGTCCTGGGAAAGAGGACAGAAATGCTTGTGTAAGGAGTGCAGGATCAGCGTATTACTGTGCTGATTTGGATGAAGTCCCTGGGTTTCCTTTGTTTCTTTGTAGTTCAGGTAAACGAAGCATCAGATTCTGTATTATTAACCACTGAAGGCAATGATTAGATTGTTTTGAATCATTGTATAATGTCTGTTGAAATTTTATCCTTTAAATTTGAACTGGTTTTTTTTGGATTGCTGTGAATTTTAGGGAAGAGAGTAAGTTGAAGGAAAAGGCTTCAATGACTCTATTAGTTTAGAAGAAGAAGAAAACAACCCAATGGTTTGGAGTTAAGTATGATTTTACTGCATCTATTGATATTTTATTAAAGGTTAATATATTATTTTAATGATATCAACAGTTCAAATTTAAAGCAACCTGTTGGCTTAAAACACAAGACCCCCAGGAAAGCAAATGTGCCATTTTTTCAAATGGATATCCTGTTGCACTTTTTCATTTGCGTGCCAAAAGTTGATATGTTTACTCATAATTCAGAAATAAACATATGTTTCATACAAGATATGGTTGAAAATTCTGAGGCATTGAGGTTAGATTTATGATTTCCTGTAAATATATTCTCACAAATTTTTCCCATTTGAATGAAGGGATCTCTGGCTACAGGGCCACCCCCCTTTAAGATCCTATGTAAGGCTGCTAATGAATGCATTTGGAGGCAGGTTAGGAGCATTAATACTGTCCTCTTGAAGGGTGGAAACAGTTTTGGACTCCTGGGCTGCATCCTTGAACTGATCCTTATCCCTTTACTGCCTCCAGTTTCTCAAAAGGTGTGATTGTATTTTGCACATGTTCACTTTTTCCTGAAAGGTGTTCAGGTGCTGCAGTGCAGCACAGCATATTGTGACAAATGGAGTTTGAGCTTGTGACTCAGTCTATGATGTTTTCAAACAGAAAGTGACACAAATAATATGGGGAAATCTACCAGAAAAACAACGTGAATATGGTTAGAGAAGTAATTTTGTGTTTTTCTTTCTCTTGAATTAAAAAAACCCAACTGATTTCAGAGTAAAGTCTTGCCTGTATGTACATGCAGCTCCCTTAGGAAGAGAGGCAATAATAAATTTTTGTGGAATAGCTGTGTTCTTGGAACTGCAGGTTTAGGTTGGGAATTTGCTGTCACGTTGCTACATGGCTGTCATGTAAATGTGATAAAGTGTAGTAATTTTCTCTGGATTGGTTTCTTACCTGTATAAACTAGGTAAGGATACTTCCCTTTTCTCTACTCTGAGTAATCTTGTGCACTGAAGTTGTCTGCTCTGTAATGTTCTTTGGTAGTCTAGGGACACTGAAGCCACACTCCATTATTTGTTGAGGATTGATGTTTTTACAAGTAGACTGTGATGCCCTAAGCAAAAGATAAATGTTTTCTGGTCATGCTCACGATCTGTTGCTTGTTATGTAATCACACTTAACTCCAGCTTGCTTTACCATATCTTGTTAACAAGATCCTAATTTATTTATGGTACAAATTAAGATGATGGTGGGAATTTTTCTGCTAATATGCATTTATTCTGATCAAAGAGCTGAGAAGGCAATATTGATGATTGTTTATTTATTTATAAAGGGTGCATTTTCTGGTAGCTATCAATAAATAACTTGCAAGTTTTAGATTAAAAAAATTAGTTCTCAAAATTGTTTAGTAATAAAAAGCAAGAAAATTATGTGGGAGCATTGAATATTCAAAATTAACTATAATGCCGCATTGAAGTACTTTATAAGTGGATAGCTAATTATGAGAGAGAAGGGAATCTTATATGAATGGATAAAGCAGGGAAAAAAAGTCACATTTCCAGCATTATTTTCCTCTGATTTCAAACTGAGAAATTGTTTTCAATTTTCTTGGGTTAAAAAAACCCACAAAACAACAAACAAAACCACAACTAATTTATTTCAATAAATACTTTTTATAATTATTATTATTATTATTGCTCCTTCTTTTAGGCAAACTTTCTCTTGCTTCTGTAGTAAATGAACTTTCCAATAACACATTAACAGAACATCATTACTGAGTTTAGTATCGCTCAAGCTTGTTAGTAGGTTCTGTTTTTCTTTCTGCAACTTTATCTTCCCACTTCCATCACTTAAGACCATGTAGCAAGGGATGAAGTTAGTTATTTTTCAAGCATGACAAATAAGAATACTCCTGAGACACACTCCTGACTAGCTCTTGTACATTGGTCTAACTTTTAATGAAGAGAATCCTTGTGTTTGAACAAACCCCAGCATTCTACTTATTCTGGCACTTTTCTGGAGCTATAAACTTCATCCAAGACTAATTTGGTCAGTTTTCTCATAAAGACCACTTTGAAATCCATGTTTGTGTTCTCAGATGGTATAAATTTTTTGGTCAGTTTACTGACAAAAATACTTTATTAACCAGATAAAAATTTCTACAAATGGAAGTGCTCATAAATAAAGTCACAAGGATTATGTAAGTCTTTACTGCTGTTATCTTCACTGTATGTAGAACTCTTGTCTGAAAGGATCATTGGCTGCCCTGCAGAGATTGTAAAGAAAAGCTTTTTTTTTTTTTAAAATTGAAAGACAGCTTGGTGTTTATATATTTCTTATATTTTTGGGATATGTTTAAATCAAATTTAATGTGCTCTTCACTTAGTTTTAATCCTCCAGGATGTATACTTTGGCTCTTTCTCAAGGACAGATCTTCTGAGACTCTCAGTGGACTCATTTCTCCAAATTTGAGATCTTGCTCAATTAAAAACATGCTGAGTTTCTGGTTTGCCTTTCTTTTGTTTTACTTTGGTTTTCCCTAATGAGATAAGAACAGTATTGTGTTTTTTGAACGAAGATTCATATTGAGACCCTTAAATTTACTGTACCCATCTCCTTATGTTCAGAACAGGCCTAATGAAGGCAAGTTTTTGTTCTCTGTCTTCCCCTGCAACAAAAAAATCCTTTTATTTGCAATTGAGTAAGATGAAAGCTCTAGAAGTTCTGTAGTGGTGAGTCCAGGACCCTGATTTCTTTGTTGGGATGACTGTTTTATTTTTTAATCTGGTGGGATGCTGCATGATACTATTTGGTGTCTTCAGGACAGTGGCTTGACTCCAAAGAAATGCGTAGTCAGACTTTATATTGAGCCTAGATATAAACAGATTAGAATTACTAACTGCGTGGGAAGTTTTCTTCAAGTTAAACTTCTTCTTAACTTCCCACATTCAAATATTCTTGGACAAGGACACAATGGTTTGTTTTATAAACATGAAAGGGGTATTAAATCATTTTGAATTTCCAGTCTTGCTCTTAAAATTTGGCTGAGAGCTTATCAAAAGTCTGGGGGAGTTTCTTCAAAACATATTACAGAGGAAGAAAACATTGCTACAGATGCTGTACAAAAGAAAATCGATACATGGAAGAAAGCATCCCATAAGTACAAGAGGTTTGGCTACCTGAAGGGAGTGCCACAGATTGCGGCTCCATGAGTGTAGGGAAAGTTTCTTGAGTGATGTGCGAGGAAACAGATTCAGATGTGCCCTGCACTTTCTGGGGAATGTTACTACTTGAAATAAATGCACAATTAAGACTTTTTTTTTTATCTTAAATTGCTATGTGGAGTAATTATAATAACTATTACTTTGCTGTGTGAAAACTGGACAAGACCATGGTTTTGTTCCAATAATAGGATTTCCGAATGATGTTTTTCATTCAGCGTTAGATAAGTGTTGCATTTGAGACCCACAGTAAAATGCATCTGTCCCAGTAGAACTCTCTCACATAGACTGCGGTCATGTGCATGTGAAATTTCATTGGGAGTGAGATGGGTTTAAGTACTACCTGTTCAGAAAAGGCAATCTTAATGATCAGATTAGATTTGCAGATTATAAACAACCTCCTAATGTGTCCGTGGGTTCTGAGACTCTTGTAGTTCTTTAGGTTCCTTTCCCAGTTCCGAGTTAGGAGAAATAGTTTGCAAGAAAATTCATGGAATTCCTAAGGAGATTCTTGTAATAGCTTGAGGCTTCCCTGCAATGAGAGAAAGTTACCTCATGTATTTGTAAGGAGAGAGAGAAATGCACAGTTCTTCAAACAAAAAGAGATTTATTATTTTGTACAAGCAACATCAGTTTGGAATAGGGACATTGCAAGAATGAGGATTTTGTATCTCCTTTACGTACTTGATGATATCCTGGAGTTACCTATTTTTAAAAATTCTGTTTCCTTTGATAAACACTGTGGATTTGTAGCACTGTCTGAAATGTTCCTTCATCATTCAGATTTATGGCTTGCAGTTGCAATCCTCTGGGTCCTTTTTATTCAGTGATGGACCAAGAAAGGAAGTTTACCTATCCTTTCCTCTACTGGAATAAATAATGGCAGAGTTTCAAACTCTGCATTCATATTTGTAAATTCACTAATGACACTCATACTTTTCAGTGTTAACACCTCTCTGATGTTTAATCATGTTTATGTTCCTCAGAAGTGTTCATCTGGGTTAGTTTTTTAACATGTCCTTCATCTGACTCAGGGTTTTTTAGGACTTATGTCAGTAAGCAACAGATGGTGAAAAAAATTGTTTGGTTCTTTCTGCATCTTATGTCAATTGGCTTATGGTGGTTTATGCATTTTAAAAGACAATGAGTGTGAATGGTGATGGAGGAATGGTAATATATGCTGAAATTCACACTTCCAGTTGCTGGAAACATCTGACTGGGTAGCTGTTTTGGGTGTCTGTAGCTTCTTAGCAGCTGTAAATGAAGGTCTCAGTCCCTTTCTGCTCATGAAGGTCTCTCTGTTACCCAGCTCTCTCCAAATCTGTCCCTGGTTGATGTTGTGTTTAGCAGTAGCACTGTGTGACATTTGATTGTCATCTGTGTTCTGAGTTTGCTGTTATTTTTAGTCTGAGTCTTGACAGAGTTATGCAACTGTAACAGCAGAACCAGACTACTGTCTCCAGATGTCCGAGGAAACAGGAACGTGCTTTTCTCATCCCATGAAAATGAGTGAGGAGCAGAGTTATTTCTTCAGCTCCCAGTTACTTTCCTAGAGAGAGGAGCCTGGAGATAGAAGAGCTGTTGCTGAAGCAAGGGTGAGAATGCAGACAGTGTCCTTTCTGCAGGCAGCCACCTCAGTGGAGGAATAAGAAGACATCTCTTTCCACTTCCCAGACCAGTAAATGAATTTAGTTTCAGTTGGTGCTGAAATTAAAATGAGTTACAACGTGAAGTTGATCTTTCGAATGGGAAAAATTACTGATGATGGGGTCCATCATGTTTTTAATTTGGAAATATTTGTACACTTGATCATGGCAGTAAAGTGTATTGACATGGATTTGCTTGTGAAAGTGGATACAGCTTTAAAATACATTATTCTAAGTAAGATGATGATTGTGGTATGGTTATACTTGAGATCCTTTGTTCATTTTCTTGCTGTCAAATACAGCTGGGAAATAAAACTCCTGTTCCTAAGCACTGAAAGAAAGTGGTGAACAAGGTGTTTTGTCTTCTCCTCCTTCTGATTGATTCCCATGGAATATTTGCCATGAAGTTAAAATCTGTTCCAGATGGTTTCTGATGGAGAGAGAGCTTACTAAAAACTGCTTCTTGGAGAAATAGAGGAAAGGCAAAAAAAAGCAAAGGAAAATAAAAATTCCCAAGTCATTGCAAAACTGTTAACTGTCCAGCAGTTATCTCTTCTGATGAATGCTGACAGGTGAAAAAATGTGATTGTAGAAGTGCTGACATGAACCAGAAGCATCCTATTTATCTGTTTATCAAAGAGTTCATGCTTTTGGTGGTCTTTTTGCTTGGATTTATTTCTGGGGTTTTTTTTTTTTTTTTTTTTCTTTTTTCTTCTTTTTTTTTTTTTTTCCCCAAACCGAAAATTTTTCTCTCTGGGTGTGGCACACGGAGCAGCCCCATGTTGAAAAGTTGGCTCAGGAGCTGGATGGGGAGTGGTGTGTGTTAGCACGGCGTTATCAGCAGAGCTGTTGGATGTGGAGGGAGTATGGGCTGATGCAGGAGGGAACTTGTCCTGAGCAGACACAGTTCTGCACTGCACAACCAGAGGCTATGACCATTATTTTGCTCTAAAGGGATTGGTAAGGTTACATGCACTTCACTTAACTGTCTTGCGTAGCAGTGTATCATTCCAATCTCATCTGTCAGAAATGTTGTTTAAGTGCAATTACTCAGAAGTGAGACCAAAACTATGTCAGGATTTAATCCATTCTTCTGAATTTCAATAAGTAAAAATAAAGTAAATATCTGTGAGTTCTCTGGGCGCTATGCCTATCAGATATTTGTCATTACGAGAAGATACAGTTTTTGAAGAGGAGCGTTTTTGGTCACTAACAGAGTTTTATCTTTTCAAATAGATTGTTTACAGCATAAACTAATTTTGTGGCGAGTTTTTTTTAATTGTTATTGTAAAAAGTGTTGGAGGAAAAAGTTGTGATACAAATTTTGTATTTCTGAAACAAGTTTGAAGTATGAAGTGTTAGAAGATATGAAAAATAGCAATTTTTAAAAGTAGCCTTTCTTTTTCAGAAATGGTAATGCATCTTTCTGATCAAGTGAATTTAATTTTTAATCTTAGTTTATTTTATTTCTACTGCATTTGGTTAATAATGGCTATGTCAGGTAAAAGTGAGGAATCCTCAGAAACAAGATTTGCACTTGTGACTCTGAGTTGACAAGTCCCCCTTTGTACCTTAACGGTCGTTGGCTCATAAAATTATAGTGGAGATGAGAGCAACTGGTTGATCACCTTTCTGGGAGATTCAGCTCTGTAGGTGATTAATACTGGGTCATACTGCCAACAGTGAATGAGTTCACTTCTTACTACATTAGTTTGTAAAGCAGTGCTCATAGACCACATAGCAAGTTGTGTACAGCCTTCTGGGTCTCCGTTTCAGTGTGAGATTAGGTGGGCTTTCTTCTCAAGGACACCCCTACCTCTGAGGGCAGAGGCATCAGAAACTGTATGGAAATACTGGAGGCCAGTTTGCTGCTATTTTACTGTATTGCTACTATGCACGTGTCTGAGGTTTGGTTAAAGAATGCTGCATGCATGAATCTTTAGGAAAAGAATAAAAAATTATTGTTCCCTTTCTTCTCACATATGCTGGTTGATACGAGAGGGAGGGTTACCAGAAATTAAAGAGACTTATAAATAAGGGCTTTACGCAGAATACAAGGAAACCAGACTTTTCTCAGCAGTTTTGACCTTTCCTCTTTATATTACATTGTTGGAAGTACTTATCTGGCTGGCTAATGGAGGTGGGAATTTAAATCTTTACCTCTTTTAACATTTACTTACTTTACCAAGCTCTTGTATAGTTCACATAGTCCATCAAAGGAGCAGTGTAGGGCTCCATTCAGGTTTTTGGTGGTTTTCTCTGCAGCTTTTGTACAGTTTTGCTATAATAGGCAATGAAGATGTTCAAGCCATAAATTATTACTTTTCTGTCTCTGACAGAAGGCTGAGTCCCTATGGCCTAATGCTGGACTTACTTGCCTTGGTTGTGCAGCTCTTGATGTCTGTAAGATGACTCGGGGTAAAAAAATCTAACCAACAAACAAAAAGCCCCCAAAATGTCACCAATTTAGAATATTCCAGAGAATGTGGGAACCAACTGGTAAATGTCTTACTGGAGAGCAGCACAAGTGGAAAGGCCTAAATAATCATGACATTAGGACAGTGCCTTATTGGTAAGAGGGATCTTAACTGTATCTCTTCCTGGAAGAGTTGACAACTCATCACACACATTCATGAATTGTCACGTAGAACACCTTGGTTTGGAGGAGGAGATAGATTTGCTTCAGCATTTGATTTAGGATGAGCTTTTGCACCAGAAGCTTTTCATCTGGGCTGGGTATCAGTGGATCATTCATATGTTATACCTAGATACAAAGGCTACTACATCTGTAGCTGTTTTAGTCATCTGAATTGCATGGAAATTGGGGATATTTTCAGAATAATGAGGATATAATGGATAGTAACCATGGTATAACTAAGCAAAATTACAGCATTACAGGCAGGAATCTGGTGCTGAGGTGTCCTACCTTTGAGTGCTGGATACTTGGCTTCCTGGGGACTGAGAAGTTTCAAAGGTCATTCACCTGCTTATTCCTTTTCCTTTCTGTGTTTTGGTCTCTTATTTCAGATCAGCTGGATATAAGAATGAGTGAACAGAGCATCACCTCTGTCTTTTAGACAACAACCATGGCCTGCTCAGGATTAGGCATGTTTTTTCAGGAGCACTTTTCCCAATTAATATTTTCACTGAAAATATATATATATTTGTGTTACTGGAAAAATAAGCATGAAAGGCCAAATTTTAGTCTAAATGTACCATTTTTAAAAAATATAATTGCATAGCTTTCTTAATAATCTTGCAGCTATAAAGTTGTTAAAACAGGATACAAACACCATGCAATATCCTGCTGAAGGTAGAAGACACATTACTTCAGTGTAGTTGGCTGAACGAATTTCTTCTTGTGCTAAAGCACACAAGAGTCTAATAGGATAACATCAAGAAAGATACATAATATTCTCAAACCTACAGTAGAAATATGTGAAATATGTGACAGAGATATTTTTACATGTTTCTTGAACAGAAAAGGGTATAACAAACAATGCATTATTCTGTCAACAACAATGACAGTGCTTTTTTACTAAATTAAATTCAGAAGTAGTGAGTGGATGGCTAATTCTGTGTTCACTTCCTTCTTGTTTTCTGTTGTCGTGGCTTTTGACAGAATTCTAGTTCACAAATGAGGAGTCAGTAGCCCTTTGGTACTACGCCTCCACTCTTGAATGCTGTTTTTCTGAACACATAGTTTCCACTTCTGAATTAAGTACTCTTAAAATTTTTGTGGAATAAAACTAAACACGTGATTTATGAGGCTGTTTTTTTCCCTCTTCTTTCCAAGTTCAAGCTTATTGTGAATTTCTTTATTGCCCCTCACTTTGCTCTCCAGTATTTTTTATATAACAGGTAAAACACCATTGTTATGCAAATTATTCTCTTTAAACGGAGGAAAGAAAACTGTTGGTTGAAATATGAAATAATAATATGTAACAGATGTTAGAATTCTACATGTAGAAACCTGATGTGTCTATGAAGCAGTATTAAGTTTTTTCAAAGGCCTACTTTGGCTAGCATAAAACAATGAAAAATAAATTATAGAAGGACAATGTTATCATGTGATATATGATTTTTATTTGTTTTGGGTTTTTTTTGTCTGTGTTTTCTTTTTAATTTTGTATGGCACACACTGTACATACCTGTCTTAAAGATGAATTAAATGTTTTAGCTGTAAATCAATCTGTCCACTGCTGTGAAAGATGATAAAAATCTTTAAAGGTTTGTACAACATCTTTTATTTTCTATACATACAAACTGAAATATTTTAAATAGTTGCTTGTGAATGGAGAAGTCAGTCTTACATTTTATGGAGTGCTCTTTTATTTTGTCTAAGGGAAGTACTTCAAAGTAATTCAGGTGATACAAAATAAAAGTTAGTTTGCTTTTAATACTGTGTATTAATGGCTCTGCTTTTTATATATTTTCCAAATTGTGTATTATTGCTATTATTGGGCTGTGAACTACAGCAGAACCTTCACAGGTGAAAATCACATTTCTGAATTTTTCTCAATAGAGACTGTTAGAAAACTTGGTGAGATGTGGTTTTAAAAAAAGCCTGAAGAGCAAAAAGTGTGTATGGACTTTGCATATATTTTCCAGTTTAAGCCTTTTTGTTTAGTGTTTGCTGTAGACAAACATATCCTTTTAAAGCTGAGAAACTAAAGGGTTTTATGGATGCTTTATATGAAAAAATACATAAGGAAAGGTTTGAATGGAAATATAATCTCTGTTAACAGTCCTGTTTATGTAGCAGTAGAGGAAAAAAGCTTTTGAGTACACAGCTCTAGGAATAGAAAGCAGTAAATTTTGAGGTAAATATAGTTCAAGAAGAAGTCGCCTGAAATTAATTTTGAAAATCGATTAGACAATTTTAAGAAGCAGTAATAAGCCTAAAATGGTAAAATTATGATAATTTTGATACTGTGAACTGACCAATGTATCCAAAATACCCAGAAACTTCTATCCCATTTGGTTTTCCAGGAAACTCATCTTTATAGGTGCTTTTTCTGTTGATGGAATTCCAGTGATCTTAAATGGGACATTCAATTTAAGATGTTTTGGATGTCTGTGTACAGCTCCTTTTGCAGAAGAACTCTGCGAATACCAGAGGATGTGCAGAGGATGGGTTAATTTGCTTTTTTGGGCCCTTTGTTGTTGCATCAGTAACAAGCTGAGGCTGATTTTATGCTAAAACTTTTTCTATATGGTTTTGAGTGTCAGAACTAAGGAATGTTTGGCAAAATAATAATGTAGTGCAGTGCAAATATGTGAAAGCAGTGCAGCTGCTATTTCCTAATCTTTTATCTTGCTAAAATTATATTCAGTCTTTACTCTTGCACCTTAGCTTGATAAGGCACTCATCTCTCCAGACTCATATACCAGATGAGTGGATATAAACACAAAATAGAAATATTGGAATAATTGCAGTAGGGAATAGTAAAAATGTTGCAGCTAGGTTTTGGGGGGTTTAATTCAAAATACTGAGCTCTTGTAACTGCTTACAGGTTTTCCAGGCAGTGTCTAGCCAAGTTTGCTGGAGGAGGCTTTGATATAAATTGAGGTTCTAAATTTTTGACACAGACTTCTTAGCAAGACATTCAGTGACTTCCAGCTAATGAAGGAAGACATTTAAAGCACACAGTTGCTGTTTTCTCTCTGTGTACTGGGAAAATGAGTGCTTGGTGCTCTACAAGAAGTGCAGCAAGCTCAGTCCTCAAGAAAGAAGAAAATGAGCATAATATTGCACTGCAAATAACTAAGCAGTTTAACACAAATAAAATCTGGCTGACACAATCACAAAAATAGCTGGATAATAGTATTACCTGCTAATGTTATTCTGCTACCAGAATGACTGAGAACATTGGTCCTTCCCATTGAAATGGAAAAGCCTCCATGCTGTAGAACAGCCTTAAACCAGTGTTGTACCTCTTCCTATGAATGCCACAGAACTTGTTCCCACCCCAAGATTAAATTTGAAAAAAACTCAAAAAACCAAAAGGTTGATTTATGGATTTGTCCTGATATCAGGAGTGTCCTCTTTGCTATTGTTTCCAAGAAGGCCACTAATGGCCATTGTACATCCTGTGCTCCTCTGTAGAGGACCCTGAGAGTAGGTGTGTAATAGCAGAGCTGCCTCCCTCTTCTTGAGTACATTGACTTTAGAGCTCTGATAATGGCTTGCAGAATTCCCCCTGGGATAGGTCCTATTTACTCTATCCTACAGGCTTTTTATAGTTACAAATGTAGGTGTAAATATTCAGCTGGCCTTTAAAGGCTGTAGCTATAAGGAAATTTTAGTAAGTGACAAGCAAGAGCAATTCTTACAGGAAAATGAGAAGCTGCTCTTAAGGATTCTGGTTTTCACTCAGAAAACCCCTCTATCAAGCTTTGGTGGATTTTTTAGTCCTTGACAGAAAATTTTAAGGCTGATGATGGAATCATATCAGTTCAGAAAGAGAAAATAGGTGCTTCTTACTCTTCCTGCTTGCTAGGCACCCATGCATTTCTTGGCGCCCATGCTTCTTGGCCAACCTGCAGATGTGGAATATATACCCAGAGTTTTCTATCAAGGTTATTAGGAAATCAAATCAGTTATTCAAAACATTGACTGGTTTGGGAAACAAAAGTTGTAGCTATTATACGGATTTGCTAATACAGAGACTTTGCAGTTTTGTTTTATAATTAAAGTGGACGGATTTGATGAGGATAAGGCCCAATTAATGCATAACTTGTTAGCTCACTCCCACTATTGTTTCCATGATATTTCAGGAAGTTGTGTCTGGAGAAACTTCTTTTCTTTTGGAATACATGTTTCTGACAGGGCTAAAGATGTATCTGTATTCCAAAACCAGGTTGTTTTGGATATAGCTGAGAAGACTTTGTTGATACAAGTCTCCCTCACTGGGGATACTCAAGAACCCTCTTGATACAATCTTGTGCAATGTGCTCAGTGATGACCCTCCTTGAGCAGGGAGGTTGGACCAGCTGACACACTTTGGTTCCTTCCAACTTGACCTAACCTTTGACTCTAAGATTTATTTTAAACTTGAATACCTTTGGAAAAAATTAAACAATATGTTGTTTTTCTTTTCTTTCATTGCAGCCTGTGCTTTCCGTTACAATGGGCTCTCCTTTGTCTACCTCATCTACCTCCTGCTCATTCCTCTGTTTTCAGAACCCACAAAAGCAACCATGCAAGGTAAGAAGTTCATTGCTTCATTCTTCAGAGTCTGTGGTGCACAGAGTACATGCAAAAGCTTCGGTGTAGTAGAAGGTGAAGTCCTGAGTGTTTCCCCCTCATTAAGTAATCTGACTTTTAATACATACTGTAAATTCCCTGGCACTGTCATTTCACAATATGCTGGCTTTGGTGCCCAAGGACTTCCAACTATGCTTGCCCCAAATTGCATCCAGGCTGTCTGACAGCACTACTGGACTTTTAATGGTATTATTTCTTCTGGAATACTAATGTGGTCTGGGTGAAAAATGAGTTTTCAGAACCCTCCCAAAGCCATCCTATCATTGATTGTGCTCTAGGTCTGAATTGGTAGTTAATGATGAGAATTAAATTTGATACCAGATTTTTCATTCAGTTGTATTTTAGGTACTTATTTAAACAACTATCATCCTGGCATTGTACTACTGCCTTAGCAAAAATAACTCAAAGGGCTTGCTGTTAAAGATGATAAATAACTTCATCAGGCGTTCAAGCATTTATGTGTCATGCACAGAGGTGTGCCATTCTGCCTTGCCTTGTCTACAGCAAGAATGTAATACTTCTGAAAGGGGTATTTACATTCTGCTCTAATGGGAGAGGAAAGGGGTTCTTTATAGGCCTACAAATGTATTTTAAATTACAAAGCTTTGACTGGTATAAAATCATAGAATTCTTAGGGCTGGAAGGGACCTTAAAGATGATCTGGTTCCATGGGCAGGGATGTCACTCACTAGATAAGGTTGCTCAGGGCCCCATCCAACCTGGCCTTGAGCACTTCCAGGAATGGGATATTCACAGCTTCTCTGGACACCCTATTTCAGTGTTTCAGCACCTTCTGAGTAAAGAATCTCATCTGAACATGCCCTTTTTCAGTTTAAAACCATTGCCTGTTGTCCTGTCACTATCGACCTGCATAAAAAGTCCCTCTCCCTCCTTTTTGTAAGCCTTCTTTTGAGTACTGTAAAGCTGCAATGAGTTTTCCCTGGAGCCCTCTCTTCTCCAGTCTGAGCAATCCCAGCTCTTCCAGCCTGTCTTTGTAGGTCAGGTGTTCCTGTCTTGTGGTGGAGATCTATACCAATTGGGTGGGCTCAGTTTATGTTGTGTGTGTCAGTAGCCGGTGAAACCAGGAAAAACAGGCCTGAAGAATAAATTAAGCAAGTGTTAAAAGTGGCAAATCCCACTCTTGGTGAGGCTGTCAGTCATTTTTACAGGGGAATATTACAAGGACAATGTAAGGATGGAGCATCAGCAAATGTCCAGCTGTGAGTTAGAGTTTCTCTTAAAGGTGCTGAAGGTATGAACTGGGAGGGAAACACTCATTGGGAATTTGGTTGCAGCTGCTCCAATATTTTATTGCAGATAATATGCAATTACCCTATTGGTTTTGTGTGTTTTACTTTTGTTGCCCGTTTTGTGTGTGCCAGGAAAAGTGTTTGACAGGATAAACAGAGCCAAGAGTGAAAGTGGAGAGACATACAAATTCTCTTCTTTTAGAGTATAAAAAAAGTCTATTTGATTAGGACTAATTCTTGTGTGACTTAATAGAGTAATCTAGTTTGCATCACTGATGGCAGCAATCTCTTCTCAGAGGAAAATGCTCTCTTAGGACTTTGGATATTTTCTCTGTATTGTGTATCACATTGCATTGCACTTCACCTGAATGTCATGTTATGTGTTTGTCTGAATTTGTTATATAAATTTAGTATTTTTGAGTGTACCCACTTTGCCCACTGTCCCTGTCACATTTCTAAAGTGTGTGTGTGTGTAGGTCTATCTTTCCAGAAACTGTTGAGGGTTGTTGTTTTGGGGATATTTTTTTTGTGACCAGAAGATGGAAAAGAAAGAGGAAATATGCAAATATTTCTGCTAAAACCAGCCAAACCACCAGTAAATCAGAGTCAAAAAATAAATAAATTAAACTTTACTATAAAAATCCCCCAAACCAAACCAAATCTATGTTTATGTACTTTGCTTGTATTTTTCCCCTAAGACTTCTGTCACTCAGATAGTTTTTTCCTGAAATTCTGTTTGTTTTGACTAGGTTTTTTTTATTCTTTTAAACATTCTAGCTTTCCATTAATTTTTTCTTTCCTCATCCTCTCCTGACACAATCTTCAGACAAAATCCCTTCAGACAAAATCTCTGACCAACTTTACTGTTTCTTGCACTTTCATCTGTTTTCCCAGTTTATCACCTTTTACTTTACAGTTAGTAAACTTATGAAACTTCTCTCCACCAACCTTAAGGGTTTTACAGGACATAGAAATTCTGAAATGGATGATGTCAGTCTAGAATTTAAATTTTGACAGAAACATAAAAGGTTAGAAACACGAGAGAAAAGCTATTATACTTGCTCAAATAGTTAAGGTGGTGTTTAAAGATTAATGAGTAATTTTTTTTCCTTCTTGCCCCTTTAAATATTTAATCTTATTAAAAAGGTTAAATACTAAGATAAAGTAATATTAATCCTTAAACATGAAGATAAAAGTCACTGTCTGTGTCTCTGCCTATGTTCCATGTATCAGTTTCAATTCTAACTAAAGGTTTTGTCTCCTGTATTTCAAAAGAGGTTGGTATTTCACCTGTCAGCATCTTAAAACTAACCTACTGAACGTAGGCAGAGACAACTGTGTAAGACACATTCATTGCAAGTAACATCGTCTTGTCTACAGGAATAACTTAAAACTTGACCAGTTTTTTAAGGGATGCTAATGGGAACAGTTTTTGAGGCATTTACTTTTTGAATGTGTAGTGAAGTCATGCGATTTCAGCAGTAATTTTTCAATATGAATTATCTCTAAAATCAGTAACTGATTTGTTACCAGTTTCTCTGGAGCTGACAAATGCACAGTAAATTGTGCAACAGCCGAGTTTCTAACTTCTTTGATTGTGAGATTGTTTATATTAGTGATTTTTTTTCCCTTTGTGTCTAATATCTGCTGCAGTTATGTCTTCATCCTTAATAAAGGCTTGTGCATGATGTTTTTATAGAAATAATAAAACATGACAACATAGATTGGTCCAGTCTTGGGCAAATGGCTCATTTAGCTGGACTAAATACCTGTTTTACATGTCTTTTTTTTTTTTTTTTTCCTGTAAGAGAGGTGAGTTTACATTTAGATAATTTTTTTTTTACCTTATTTAATTTCATATTTTTTGATTTATAAGACTCTGTAGCCAGTCATGATGTAAATTTTAAAAATTGAGGGAATTGGTTAATTTCACACATGGACTAAGTTTTGCTCAGTCTGCTTATGTTAGTGGCAAAAAGAATGGGTTTGCTTATGAATTTTCTCAGGATGACAAAACTTGTATCTCTGTTGGAAAAAATGAACTTGTCACAGCACTTAGATCAATAAAAATGATGTTTTAAAAATGAGTAGATTGATAAAATTATGAACTATAATAAAAAATTGTTAATTCAGCATTATTCTGAGTGTGGCTGAAACGATAGTAAAGAAATGGAACAATGGAATTTGTTTTGCAGATATTAAAGGATTTGTGATTTGCAGTAATCAGAATTGTAAGATACAGAAGGGTTACAGTAACAAATTTGGATTGCCAAATATAGCTAAAGGGTTTTCAGGAGAGAATTGATCCAAGTGAATATGGGAAAAAACTTTAAAACTTGATACAAACATGATTTTGAGTTTTGTGCAAGAACAAATGCTCCGGTGTGCACTCATCAATTCTACAATGCATCTGTTTTACTAGCAGTCTTTCTACACTCATCTGCACTTGGTTTTTTGAGTTTTGCACCACCTTTAAGCACCTTGAGTCATCTGATTTAGATGTTCAAGGCAGGAATTGGGTAAACCTATATATTTACTGGACAGAAGATAGGTCAGAATTGACCATTTAAGCCTCCAGTGACTCCAAATATCTTAAATTAGTATCATAATTTTAGACCTAATTTGTACTGCAAAGTATTAATACTTCTGGACAAAATAAGGAGCTTAAGTGAAAAATTTTATGTGATACTCATGAAAGAGAAAAAAATATGTTTACCCCTTAATTATAAACTCTTGCACTGAAAAAATCACAGTTGATTGTGTTTTAGTAGACAAGAAAAGGGTACTTTCTATATTACTAAATCACCTGCTCTGACAGAGCTTCAGCTTTAGCTTTTCAAAATTTCCTGAGCTGCAGAACCAGCTGCTGCCCAAGGTGCGTATGCAGAAAGCACCTAAAAATAACTTGAAAAACTCAAAGCATAGAAACCAAATCACTCTGTTGAGAGTTTAACAGAATTCCTCTCTCTCATCATCCCTGAAAAAGATTTTTAAACTTTTTGATCTTTTCTATTTAAGCCAGCTCTAATAATTTTCATAACAACAATATTATTTACAGGACTCGATGGAAAACACAAATAATAGAGCTAATTTGGGGGTTTTAAACATTCTGTTTTTCTTAAATTATATACAGAAAGAGATTTTAGGTTGGAAATACTGATTTTGATTTTGGGAAGACTTGTTTGCATGGTTTTTGTTGCTTTGAACAGAAATTCAATTGAATGTGTATCTTAAGCTTACAAGTCTATTGCTGCATCTGTGCAAGGAGATGTTTTTAGCTCAAGCGGTTGGAGTTTGTGACTCTTTTTCTCAAAATGCTTATATCACCCACTATTAGTATATTATTGTTGGGGCATCATAGTTAGACTGCTTCACATAGACGATAGCTGCCCACCTTGCTGCACCACCAGAAAGTGCAGCAAAATAGAGTGCATTTTGTGCTTCTGAACTGTGTGATTGAAACACTATTCAGCCCTGCAAGAGGCAGAACCTGTACCTGCTACTTGTTTCTGATAGTGTTTATGAGCTGTACACTACATTTTCCTTCTTCAAAAGAGTTTTCATTCATGTCTGTCAGAATGGACATTGGACATTGACACACCATTGACGCAGTAATATGCTGATCTCATTATAAATTAAAATGTATTAATTGGTTGCAAAGACAAGGGATATGTTTAACACCGTGTTTAAAACCATGTTTAAAACATGTATTTCAATAAAAAGTCTTCATGGTTTTGGGGAGTACAACTTGAGTTTTGACCTATTCTTTGGTAGATTTATGATACTCTATGGTCAATTTAGATTTAGGTTTATGTGATTAGGAGAAGAGTTTCACACACTTTTTACTGCATAACCACAAAGATGATTTGTTCCTTTCTTGGAAAATTATTTATTACCTGTTATCCTTAGGTGATCAATAGAAAGTACTTCAGGCAGTAATAGAAATGCTGATTAAATGGGTTGGGAGATCTTTGGAATGGCTTTGAAACCACTGAGTTTCTTTGTACTAGCCCAAAGCATCAGTATGAAGATAGTTTTATAAGTTAGAAAGTGCTGTTGAGCAATAACAAGTGGGATTTCTACTGGATTGGGGACATGTTTTCTTATGGAGACATGCCAGGCTGCTACATAAACATCCTTTGACTTAAAACACTGCATCTCAGCTAGGTTTCTCCACTCCCAACATTACAAGGTAATCTCTTAGGAGTGAACAGTGGAGTGTGTTGTTTATAATCAGTGGTTTAAATCCAATAAGAAGTACCTGTTCTTGGAAATTTTAGCAACATGAGAGTGAAAATGGAGCCATATCTTTACATTAACCACTTTCACAAATTCTCTTGCATCTTAAGGGCCCATGAACATTTCTGTTATTGATGCTGTGTGCTTTCTCACTATTTATGACCAAAACATTTCTTAGAAGATGAATTAGAGCCCCATTCAACTAAGTGAGAGTGAACTCACAAGAAGCGTTGGACTGACAGTGCTGGGTACAAGAATCTTGTATCTGTCTTAAGTTGTGTGTGATAACAAATACTCATGGCTTTCTCACCACCTTGTAATGCTGTTCCCAAATGGGAGTGCCACTCTAAGAATGGACACTCCAGTCCCTGAGCTGTTTCACTTTTTGGCTTTCACACGCTAGACTGTAAGCAGGGATACCCAGTAAGTGGTTGATTAGACAATGTGTCACCCATTTTCATTGTCATGTTATATATGAGCACTGGCAATGTTTTTGGATCCAGGTATGGCAGAAACTCAGCAGCGTGTTGATTGAAGACTTGCAAGCAAAGCAGAACCATCAGAGCCAGGGCAAGAATACAGAAGTCTGGAGGAGAAAATAACTATAAAATTTTTAAACTTGCAATTAATTATTTGATTCAGACTTTCTTTTGTGTAGTTATTGGTGACATGAGTCTTTGCAAAGATTCAAATATAGAGAAGGGAAATGAGTCTTGGTAAAAAGGGCAAAAATTCTTCACAGACTTTTGAAACAAGGTGTTTGGAATTAGACTAGTGTGGTATTTTTTGGATAGAGGTGGAAATCCTAAGTTATAGAAGGAAAAGATAGTTTAAGGAAGGCTGACACTATCACAATCTGTTTTCATTGTTGACATGAACACTTTTATAGCTGCATTAGATTTTGTATTAGTTTATTTATTTTAAAGAAATATTTCTGCTGATGTATTAAATAGCATTTGTTTTAGGGAAAGCAGAAAGTCAATTTCAGTTAATCTGAAAGTGATCTCCTTGGTTATTTTAATGTTTCGAGTCTATCCGGAGCCTATCCCTGCCCTGGTGATGGTCAGCTTCAGACTAAACATACCATAGTTTAATTAACTTTGTTTAATTTAACTCTAGCCGTGACTAAAGAGCTAGAGCCAAGCTTCCTTTTTACCCTAAAGTATAAATAAATTCAAATTTATTAAGTAGAGAAGTAATTTAAAGGCGCAAATAAGGGATTTTTGTTCATGGCAATTAGTTTAAACATGTTCTTGCTTTCCCCACCACCCCGCCCTCAATTCATTAAGCTACATGCAACACCTGATAATACCAATTTTACTTTATCGAGCTTCTGAAGGTTACTTTTATAGCTGTCCTTTCTGTTCTTCTTTTTTAAAATAATTGAAAATTAGTCAATTTTCTTCCTTTCCAGAAAATAAAACTTTTATTATTGTTGTATTTGGAAGCTGAAAGAGTGCAGAAATTGGAATGTTATGGAGAAACAGCATGGTAGATTAGGGGAGTTTGCTGTGAGCTAGAAGTCTTCCTACCGAATGCCACTAAAGTGTAAGTAGAAATTTCTGCCATGAGTTTGAATGAGACAAGCACAGAAAATGCAGTTTAGAACCCAGCTGTGAAGTTGAGCACTGACAAAAGCACCTTCCTGGATGTGTTCACATTCCTATATTTGGGATCTGATGTGGGCTTGCTGTGATTGTGAAAGGATTTTAAATTCAAAATGACCTTATGTCATGTTTTTAAATGGAGCTAAATAATGAACTTATGAAAATGTGTTGTACAAAATCATATGAAATTAGCAGCATCTTAGAATGTATAATATGATTGAAAGTCCATCATGTAGTTCAGTAATCCTAGTTTAGATTGGTCAGGCCACAGATTATGATGGAAAGAGGGTAGTGCTGGGTGTGCCAGGACAGCCAAGCTTCAAGAATTTATTCTCTCTTTGTCCTGAAGCATTAATTTCTCCATTTTAAATTGCTTTTGTTCTTTGCTCTTTGTTCTTTTTAGTGTATTTTGTATGGAAATGATTAGAGAAGTGTTACGCTTCTATTTTTTTTTTTGTTTCAATGAGCCTTTTTTGGTTCATTGGCATAATTTAGTAATTTTATGTGCATTACACACAGCAGGAAGCATGACCAGCCCTTGAGGCAGCAAAGTACTGTTGTGACAATTCTGAGACCTCTCGACTGAGCTCTGTCGAAAGCTGTGTGATACAGAGTTAAAAGGGAATCGAAAATGTTACAGTGCTGTAGGTTTTTAGCTCTGTCAATGAGCAAGTAGATTGGAGAGAGATTGCAGGGGTATTTTTGAATGTGCTTCTACACTAGAGTAATTCAAAAGTCAAAATTACATTTCAGGAAGAAGGTAGGAGGTTGATAAGATCTTGGCCCAATTCAGATAATACTAGAGGAGAAAATCGACATGCAATTGTTATGGTCTACTATAAATTAGAGGATGAATGATCCTAATAGCCATACAGCCAAATATTTCCCTAGGGCAAACAATTCTTAAACAATTACTGACTTGTGAAGAGTCAGTGTTATTTTAAAATTGGGTTTGGAGGGACTACGGACGTCAGAGAGAGTTAGTCATCACTATTCTTATGATCCAAAATTAACAGAAAATAATCTTTAAGGTTTTCTTAACCTGAAGTGCAACATAAATTTAGGGAAACTAGATAGTGACTGAAGAGCTCAAGCATTTGGATGTGGTGACATTTTCTAGTAAAAAATGCAACAATCTTTCTAGAACTCCCATCTCAAGCATGAATGGCTTATAGGGAGAAGTCCTTACTTACTGACTAACAACATTAAGAATAAACGGCTTGAAAGAAATGAGTAAAAGGGAAATAATCTTAGAGGTCAGAAGTGGTCAGAAGAAATAGAATTTGCCAGAAGTCAAGCTGAGTTAAACTCTTCCAAGGAAAAAACAAGAAATGAACATGTGTTTATTTATAGGAATATAAAATAATTAGAAGTAAGGATGAAGTAGAAATTAAATATCATATGGGTATGCCCAAGATTTTAGACAGGATTGTGTGCTTCAGTTTGGAATCAGGGCAATGCTATTAAACACAGAGACAAAGGCAAAGTACCACCTGGGAAAGAGGTTGGAAAAAGAAAACCTATTGTATGTGAGGAAAAAGTAAAACCCAAGGAGTTTAAATGTTAATGTTTTAAAAACTGCATAATCTTCCTTCTAAACCTGAGTGTGATACCCTAAATTGAAGAATGAAAATACTGGCTCAAATACAGAAAATAGGGGGAAATGCTCTTGCATGTCAACTCCTGTGATACGAACTCCTGTGAACTTGTATTTTTTCAAATTTTGGAGTATATTCATAAGAGAAGAAAAAATAAATATCTTTAGGCTACTGGAAAAAAAGAGATTAAATGAAAATGTCTGTTCTAAAATGGAGTTGTGCTAAGCAACCTAGATAATACTTTGGTAAGGTCAATTCAGATTGAGTCCCAGGCGACTGATGCTAATGTACAAAAGTAAGAAACAAACAATGCATCTCATATATCTTAAAATAGATTTCCTACTTTTTCAGCCTGCAAAGGGAAATCATCATTTTGGGTGTGAGGAGAAGGAGGACTTTTTGGGTTCAATGGGGTTGCTGGCACACCATCTAGAAACTGTGTATTCATGGTGGACCAGAGATAGTTTTCTAGGTTTCAGGCTTCTAATGAACAGAGTGAGCCTAAAGACCCATTTAATTTCAAAGTAGGATGTAATCGTTTTATGAACCAGAATATGTCCTGTGATGATGGGAAGTAGAATAACCCAGCTGATGTCTCTAAACCCATATAACTGAAATCACTTGCCCAATGTCTCCAGAAAACCTCTATATAAATGGTAGGAGTCAGATGGTTTGTTGAGGTTCTGTCCATGTTTTGAGTAGCTTGGGGAGGGTTATTTGGTTTATTTTATATTAGGCTGAATTAACAGTTGCCAACTTGAAACTGTCTGGTGGTTTGGTTATGGAGATGGACAACGTTGGAAGATTTGGAGCATTACAGTGGTCATCAGAACTGTTTTCAAGTGTTCAACAGTCAGAAGAACTGTATATTGTCTTAGAGGATTATGATTTGTTTTGGAAAATGAAAGAGTAAGAAGAATATAAAATACATTTTGCGCCTCCCTACTCTCATCTCACATACTCCTCTATGTTAAACAACCAAATTTTATCATGCTTTCTTACAGGAAGGGTACAAAAATCCAATATGCTATTAGGTACGGTTTTTTTATTATTATGACTGACCTGGAGGTGAGAGGAAATTCAATAAAGTCAGTGTAGTTTTTCAAAAGTAGTGCAGCTGTTCCCATTCACTCCAATTCTATTGCCTTGTATGAAGACAGTCACACTACAGTGAGTTACATCCTGAATCTACTACAGCAGATGATGTCTGAAGAAGCATTAAGAAGTGAGCCTTGGACTGCATTAGACAGCAAGGCAGGTGATGCCATTAGCTTGACTTCTCATTGCAGTGTCTTGGCACTAGCTCTTTGGTATGAATTACTCTCTGGAAATATCAGAATTTGTCCACTGAGGAAGACACTCTTTCTTTAAAATTCATATGTAGTTTATTTTTCTTCTGTGTTTTTTCTTCTCATTTGACCTTATTTCAAATAGGTTCTTGTCAGCAAGAGATTTGCTCCTCAAGTTAAGTGCTAAGCATGGATTTTATTTTCTCTTACTGTGAATTTCATCCTCACACATGGAAAAAGTATGTACTTTTGACAGGAGCTTATTATGACAGAAAAGAATACTGCCTTTTGAGCCCAGTAATTGGTAGATATTAGGCCTCTTTTATCAGATGTCATAGCTAAGCCTGACTTCCTGCAGATGCTTCTGTGTCTATAAGGGATTTGAATCCAGAGTCTACATCCCCAGAAATTTGGGAAGCCTAAAGTAGAAATCTAGATTGGTGTTAATTCTTTGCAGATCAGCACTGTACTTTCATGTCATAGTCAGCCTCAGAGACAATCTCCACTATAAAAATACTGCATCTTCGTATTTTTCATTCCTTCTCTTGAAATCATCTACCTTCCTTTCCACTGTTAGTTGTATGATTTGACAGGTCATTTTTGTTGTCACCTAGTAGAGACTGATTTGTGCTCCAACTGCTTTGTTCCTTTCACAAGCACAGAACTACCCTTGCTAAGTGGCTAAACAAGAAAGGAGGTTATGACACACAGACACTGTTTATGAACTGGTTTTTTTTCAAAGGGTTCAAGACTTGAAGGAGAACTAGGCAGCAAAGCCTTGATTATTCACCAGTTCTATTTCTGATTGTTCTGAGAAATCATTTTGTGCTGCAGTGATACAGGCCCTAGCATCTTCAAGCACATCTAGACAAATGTCTATGCAGTTTGTGTAGATGTGGTGCTCCACTCAGCCCAAGAACTTGTCATGCCTTTATGGGTGAAGAACAAATGCTGGATTTGGAACCCATTCCTGAAGACAAGAATATGGAGCTGCTGTTATCATGGAATCATTTAAGTTTGAACAAACATTTCGGATCTTCCTGGATCTTAAATAATCCTGCTTCTAGTGCCTGTAGGGCACATCTATCCATCATCTGACTGGAAGGTACTTCTCTTAATTTCCCTGGTTTTTGCAGCACTGGTCACCAACAGAGGTACAACTGACAATGAAGGTTTTCAAATCATTGGCAACTGGTAGGTGGAAGAAGAATGTCCTCTCCTCCTGATATCTTCATTGTCAGAAACATAAGCAAACTGTCTGGAGTTGCAGTCACGGGGTCTGAATTGTCAGCAAGAAAACTGCTCATTTACAAACTCTCGCAAAGCTTGGATTAAATTTTTCATGATAATGACTTTTGTCACTACTGTTTATATTTGAATGACAATAATGTGAGTTGGATTTTTTAATAAAATAAATAGTGTACAGCAGGCTGCTCAGGGCTGGGAGGGGGGAGACTGTATGTGGAGAAGGAAGCAGGAAGAAGATGCTGATTCATTTGTCTTTCCATGCCAAGAGCAGCACCTAACTGACAGTAAGCAAGAGGTTGTCCATCAAATATTTAGGATGTGGACATTTCAAGGGCTTTTAAAGGCCCCCACAAACATTACTGATATGACAGAGGACAAAAGTTTTTGGAATGTTTTCTTTTTTCTTTCTAATGATTTGTGTGTGTGAGGGCTCGTCCTGCTATTTCAATTGCAGCTCACTGACATTATGTTGAGAGTGAGATGCCACAAATACTTTAAATTGAGTAGGCTTTTTGTCAACACAGAAGAATAAAATGTGCCTGCATAGAAAGCACCCCTTTTTCAGTTCAAGGATATTTAGCTGGTCATATTTTGCTCACTGCTTTGATTTCTGCAACTTCCGTGGATCTGGTTTATTGCATCTGTCTTAACTAAAGAAATGTTTTCTGGGAAATAAATAGTTCCATTACAAAGATGTATTCTAGTGAGCAGCTGTTTCACTGTAATGGGAGCCTTAATTGAAAGGATTATTGCAGCAAAATGTTTCGTAGTTGTTTGTCTTGGATGATGATCCTTGGAGAAGGATACGATATAGTAGCAAATTCTAAAGACGAATGATATCTGGTTTGCTTTCTGCTAGATTTTCAGGGTAGCTAAGCCTGAAGATCAGTTCACTCCCCTGGGACCAAATCTGCTGACCTTATTTAGGGAAAACTCCCACTAGCAGTGGGAAATTTGCTTCTGTAAGCAGCGCAGGAAGTGCCCTGTAATATATTAAGAAACCAAGTAAGTCCATAAGAAACCAAACAAAAGCATTTAAAAGCATTCCCATTACTCTTGGAAAGAAGGAAGCAAAAAATTAATATGCACATGCTCCCTAATTAACATTTAAACCCTGGTCTTAATGTGATTTAGAGGAAGCTGTGAACTTTTGAAATTGAAGCTGTTGGTGCAAATGCAGAACTAGGTGTGCAGTTTCTCATTACTCAAATGTTTCTGTTCTGCCTCCGGATGAAGCAGAGAACTTTAAAACACATCCTCCTCCCCACCAGCAGATTTGTTAACATCCTGTTCTAACTCGGAGCAGAGACCTAAATCTAGTTCTCCTGTATCCCAAGTGCTCTTGGCTAACGGTGCCTTTTTGTTATTCCTACTCTTCTTCAAGCCCCTCTCCCTAAATTTTTGATTATTCTCGCAAAACGGAGCTGCCACAGTACTTGGTGTCCTCCAAGCACCCCCACAATCATTGCCTTCATCCAAGGGAGTTTGATAATCTTGAGCTGCTCAAGGTTTTCTTGAGTTGTGTGACACTGTCATGTAACAGGCTTGTGAATATTGTGAAATAGTAGCAGCAACTTCATAGATACATAGCTCTTCCCAACCTAATCTCCAACGCCCTAGCTTTCCATTGTTCCTCATCAAGTGTTCATCACCATCATCATTGTCATCATCACCCCAGTCAGTACAAAGACAGTATCTCCTAAATAGAATTATTTTGCTTTGAATAAGTTAAAAAACTCATTTAGGTGCAAAATATCACCTTTGAATGTTCTAGCCTACAAAGCTTATTTTATTATCTTGTTTTCATATGTAACATGCACAACTCAGTTTGGTGCTGTTTGTCATTCTAAGGAAAACCAGCATGCCTCATTTAGTGGTTTTCTTATGATTATTTCAAATATTATTTAAATAACGGGTCTTAATAGAGCTTCAGAAATCCTCACTTTTTCAGACTGTTTCAGTATAATCTTGCTTCATATCTTGGCCAGGAAAATAAGTTAAATCTCCTCTTCTGAAATCTCTCAGTAAAGAAGAGCTTTTTGCGGAACAAAACCCAGAGAGATACGGAATGAAGTTTTCATCACAGCTGTTCAGTACTTATCTGGTATATATTCTATACATTTGAATAGAAGAACAAAATTAACAAGTAAAAAAAAAATCAGATTCAGTAAGTTTGATAAGCAAAACTATTTAAGAACTGAGAAAACCGTTTTTAGCATTTTATTGCTATTTTCATTCAGTTTATGAAAAAAGATTGATTGTAGAAAGCAAGAAGTGGGAATCACATAGGTTTGATTGTGTTAAGCTAGGGGAATAAAAAAGCTTGAAAATGAGTAAAAGGACAAAGGAAATCATAGAATTTTTTTTACCAAAAACTTAGTTTTTCTTTTTAATAAATGTTAGAGAATTTTAGTAAGTGGTTTGGGCTTTTTTAGGGGGAGTACTTTTGAAGAGGAATTCTCTACCGTTAATTCTGATATTGTAATATGAATCTTGAAAGAAGAATCTAAATAAATTTATGCCTACTCTGATTTTTTTCCCCTTTTTATTGAGGGAGATATAAAAGAAGATGCAGAAAAAATAGTGGAGTAATTCAAATCACACAGAGAATGGTCTCACGTAAATGAAGCTGTAAAATAAACAGTAGCTACAACACACAATCCTTCAATTTTTACTTCATTTAAAAAACTCTGTCCTTTGTAAAAACAATGAATGGGTCTGCAAGGAAACACAAGATTAGTTAAACTTACCTTTTAAATCCTTTCTTTGTTAATTCATAAAATTCTGTGGCAAAGCTGCTGAGGTCATTGCCTTCCCCTGTCTCACACAGGGCTCTAACAAATTCTGAGCCTGTTCTTTAATTGATCTTTCTGGGTGCCCCTTGATTAAATTCTGGGAAATTACTGAACTATGAGTCACGTCATAAAAACTAATTAGTGGTTGGTTGACAGTTTGTCTCCCAGCTGAAGCCTCCAAGTTTCTCTTAATACCACATCAATATATAGGTTATTGCTGGCAAATGGCTTAAGTTTATTTTGTAGAAGAATGTTGTACAAAGTCACAAAGTTTATGTTGGATAGCACTGCCACTAAAACAGCTTTGTTTGAATGGGGCATACTGTCCCTCTTGGCATCATTTCACTGGCCCTAAAGCATTGCAACATTGGGGTTAGTGGAGAAAACAAACTTTTGAAAAGAAGACTTTTTAAAAAGAAATAATTTGCTATTGAGTTTTCGTGTTGATGCAGCTTTGTCCTTCAGCAGCTGCTTTTTGCCGGGATCAGGAGCATGGTAGAGGAATTACTTCTGCAAGGTGGCACTGTTGTGTGCTCCTTCAGTTCCGTTCCTTTTTCGTTCTCTCTGTGAGGACAAATGACAGGAGATACACTGCATGGATCCTTTGGGATCAGGTTCTGGTACACAGCAAGGGGAACTCCAAGCTGGGGAAGGAGGACTCTTATCCTGGATGGGTCTCTGACTTTTAGGTTAATGATACTGTGGTCCAATAGGTTTGAGTATTGACTGGCCTGATACTACAGGTGGTATCCATGTATTAGCACACTAGTGGAGTGACCTTGCTGTGTTAAGTGTGTATCTTTCAACAGAGAAACAGGGCTAGAGAGTTTGCAGTGGGAAACAACTTCAAAACTGAAGATTTTCAGGTGAAGGGGGTGGGCAATTGAGGGCTTCTTTCCACGTGTCTCTTCCCCCCCCCCCCCCCCCCCCCCAGAAAGTGAGTGCTGTACTTAAATAATTATTTGTAGCATATTCCTGAGTACGGCACCTTTCTAGAGGAACATTTTAAAAATTCCCTCTAGGAAAAAATAAAAGCAAAGAACTTCTGCATTTGAGGATTTAGTTTTAAATATAGTAATTTTAAAATCATACTATATGTAAACATAACAATACAATTTATACATAAATTATTAATGTATAGATCAATATTTTTATGATAAAATTGCAGAACCTTCAGTTTACAGACAGTGCTATAAAAGCCAGGGTCCTAGGAGAGTTGGTCCATTATTGTTACTAGAGCAATTCCAGTTCAGAAAGACAAGGGGCTGTGATGGCAATGAGTTATGTAAGCATAAAGCTGATCATATGTCACCTAAAGCCTCCCATTATGTAAGTTTATAACACAGAGTTAAACCTTCTTTTAAACTGCTTTCATTTGAAATAGATGTGCTGAATGTTATTTTTCACAATGGCCATGAGAAAATGTGACTGTCTTTGCAGCTTTTCCCTGAGATTCAGCCATACAATTCTCTGCAATACAGAGAATATTGATATAAATAATATAAATTTTAGCTGCAATATTTTCTGCAATACAGACACTCCAAGGCAGAGAGGGGTTACCATTCACATTGCACAGGAACCAAGGACAAACCTCACATTGCAGGGCTTCGGAGAGCAGAGAATGTCTCCATCAATTGTTTTAGCTGTGAATCCCCTGCGTACTCACTAAACTAAATTACATTGTACTTGTAGAAATGGTCTCATTATGATATGATCTCCAGCTTCTCATCTGAAGCAGGCCTTAATAGTGTTTTGGTTTGCTGTGGCTGCTCCACGTGCTCTTGTCCAACTGCTGGATATGTCAGACTGTTCCAGAGAGTGTAGTGCACCCATCACTACCACTCTACTTGCATTTAGTCCTATGTTTTTGTTTGGGTTGGTCATATATATTTTAAATTGGAAAAAACACTAAGCAATTATACTTCATTATTATTCATAACAGAGTTATTACAAAAATGTGTAAGGTGCTGTGCGGTCTCATAGGCCAATATACTTTTTGCTAGTCTGTTTAGTAATGAGAGATGGTTGAGAACCTCAAATTCATCACTTAAAGGGGTGTTTTAAATTCATCACTTAGAAAGGGTGCTTTATGTTGCTTTAGCGCTTCCATCTGGATGTTTATGGATGGTATGCATTTGGGCTTTTAGGTTGTTTGCATCAAGTGCCCTGGAGAAAAGTCACAAGACATCTTTATTGGCACACCTGCATGGTTGTGGGATATCCATAATGCCATAATATAGCCAGAAGTGATGATCATATAGATAGGTACAGATGCTTTCCTGTAACTTCCAATTCCATATTCCTTGCATAAATATAGAGAACTATAAGCATATTCTTACATGTGTTATCTGTGCAATAAAATTTGAAGAACTTACTGGAAGAAACTGGTTAGTAAACCAGTAATGAAAACCTGAACAACTGCAAAACAAATAAGATCCATGTGAGGAAGAACATTGCTGCATGCTTGGAGAATGCTGCTTGCTCTAAAACAAAAGTTGTCCTTGTCCTGACTGTGCCACAGGGCTGCAGATGAGCTAATTTAGGGACTCAAGAAGGCTGGTTTCAGATGGTCCTTCTGAGGTGAAGCTAGTAAGGCAGTCTTTCATTGTGCGCAGATGCTTTGCTGAACGAAGTATCAATCTTTGCGTAAAAGGGTGATTGCGTAGGTTTAAAGTTCTACCATGAGAATTTCACTTAGATGTTTGTGTGAGGGTTTTTCCTAATAAACGAATCCCCAAGAAAAATCCATATTACTTTTATTTCCAGATTCTTTAAGATACATGGATTGTTCCGTAGTCATTCCACTCTGGAAAGTTCTTCCACTTAAAATCACAAATGTGGAGCCACACGTGAGAGAAGGGACTATAGAAAGTGCTTTGAATTTCTCTTGCAGAGGCTGTTTTCCTCCTCTGGTGTGTGACTTTGTATGTTTTACAGAGGGTCATTGAATTGGGAGGTTTGTGTTGGTTAGTTTTAGCCTCTTATTCTAGGTAAAAAATATAATAGAATAAAGCTGAAGTTCTGTGTAAATACTTTGGGACCAGTAGCAAAAGTTAGGGTTGCTTGCAGTCCACTGATGTTTAGAATATGTGTTTTTGCTGGTCACAAACCAAGCCTCACATGTTTGTCTTGGTTCACAAGATGCTCCTGTTAAAAAAAAGAGAAAAGAAAATAAAACCAAGTCTCAGTAGGAGATTCAGATTTGTTTTTAATATTAGCAGCTTCTCTACTTAGTAGAAAAGAAACAATTTGCCTCTGTTTGCAAGGCAAACGTAAAGGAAGTGCTGCATAAAACAACAAATTCCCTCAGAACCTCCTTCACAGCCCCATTCATTACAGAAGTATTTCTTGTGGCATGGGTTAGGCAAGTGGCATTGGGCAGAGCGCTCTGGGTTATGAAGAGCTTCTCAGTAGGGTAGGACTGGCCATATCTGTCACTCTGTGTTCCTGTCTCCATGCAGGAGGGGTCCAAGGAGGTGTGTGTACTTCACACTGGGGAGGGATAGAGCCTGCAGGGATGCAGGGGAAGAAGGGCAGTGAGCTGGTAAGGAAATAGTTTTAGGACATTTTGAATTCCCTGTTGCTCCCTGCTAGAAGCCAACCTCACATAGGCACAGCTTCTGCAGTTTTGCCTTAGCCTTTGATGCCTCTGGTGCTGCAGTAATTACCACTGCAGTAATAATCAGAGGTAATGGTAACTTGTCTCACCCAGCTCAGTGGCATCTTGTGTGCTTTGGGGCAGATCATCAGGTTACAGAAACCTTCCAGGGACACTTGGTGGTCTGTGGTGAAAGGCAGCAAGGTCACAAAGTTTTCTTCCTTTTCTGGTTTAGTAATTACCACAAGCAAAATATCTGGTTTGAAGAGATTTTTATGTGAATACCTTTTTTTTTTTTTTTTTTTTTTTTTTTTTAGATTTTGATTATAAAATTTTCCTCAGGCTATAAAAGCAATGTGAAAGTATTTCATTATGTGTATTTAGTGCTGTGTCTTTTGTGGTGTATAATTTGTGATGGAGCCTGGTTTCAGTAAATTGTACTTATTTTGACATTTGGGTTGATGCAAATAAAGTAATATAAACACTGGAGCTGACCTCTATGAGTCAGATTTTTGTTGTGAACTACTCATAACAAGCAAGTGCAGCCTTGTTGTCAAAAACTGCAGCATAGTAACAATTTGCCGCACAAATAAACATGGTGATATGTACCTGCCACTGTTCACTAATGTAAGCATGACCCTGGGATTTCATCCAGACTCTTGTATTTGTAGCTGACTGGTCAGGAAACATCAGCTTTATAACCATTCTTTACTATATCCCAATTGTCTATCCCATCCTGTATTTCAACACTATCTCTAGTTCCATGTAGTATTTCACGATGATGGATTGCAGTAAGATGGGGATGAAGGCTTGCTTGTTGGCGTTGCCTTGAATTTAGTCACTCTCCTAGTCCTAAAAAATGAAAGTAGGGAAAGACGGACTGCATTAGAAGACTCATGAGTTGGTTTCCATAGAAAAAATAGTCCTGGTATTTTAAAAGTCTGTTCCAGAGCCTCAGGTATTTTAAATTTTTTTTTCTTATCATCTATAAATCAGTTTTATTATCCATTCTTCCTGACCTTAAAGAGCAATCAGAAGGAGGTTGAAAAGATTCCTAGGAAACACTCAGATGCTTGACATGGGTTTTTGAGTTCACAGAAAGCATTTTCATGACATACAGTTAGTGCAGAATCCGACACATGATAAATATCAAGTTGAATTAGAAATGCCTGAAAAAAAATGCATTTTAAGATAACAAAATGGGGGAATTTTTTGTACAGCACTATAGTCCAAACAGTTTTTTGATTTATATTTGTGGAGGCTTTGGCCCTATACCCTGTAGTACTATCTCCTGGGTTCTTCACTTCGTTTGTTTGTGGAAGGCTTCAATGCTAATGGTATATCTTTGTCATTTTATTTCACAAGAAATTATGCATACTCTTGGGTTTGGGTCTAGATCAAGAAAACAGAAGCTGCTATAATTTCTCGTCAGGCTTGTAGAAAGGCATAGAAACTTGCAGTTTCTAAGGGGCAGGCTTAGCCTTTTGCAGCTAACATGAATGCCACATTTTTTGTCCATGAGGCAGTAGCAGGCATAAAACCAGAAGTAAGGACCTTAAAATTCTGCTTACTCCAGAATAAAATCACTATTATTTGTATCTTCTTTAATGATATAGCCTCCAGTTTAGTGAAGCAGGTGGTTTTGAAAAGGGCATCCAAGGCTTGGAAACCATGGGATTTTCCTGCCAGTTCATGATTTCAAGTATTCCTTAAATACCCCAAAGTCAGATGTCCTGGTTAGAGCTGTTTCATGTGCATGCATTCACACAGAGCTATGGGCAGAGAGTTTGGTGCTTGAGCAATTTAATCTCTGCTTTCTCCCTTACTCTCCATACCCCCTCATGTTTTGTTTCTGTAGCTTCAGATAATGCAGAGGCAAGGTTAGGCTGTTATCTCTGTTCATACATCAGAATTCAGCTTTGGTTGTGCACTAGAGGTGCTGCTAGCAGCACCGCAGAGGGAGGTGCTGCTGACGTATTGCGGAAGGAACTTGGGTAGACTCCCTAATGCAATGTTCAGGCTCTGTCTCTGCCTTTACCATAGTTGCTGTTGTCTGGAAAGCTGTGGTTTTCAGTCAGGGTGTTCAAATGGGTAGACTCCCTAATGCAATGTTCAGGCTCTGTCTCTGCCTTTACCATAGTTGCTGTTGTCTGGAAAGCTGTGGTTTTCAGTCAGGGTGTTCAAAACTATTTTGCTGTTAACTTTTGCTCAGTGGATTGTTCACATTCTCATTCAGTTTCTTGATTTGAATATACTGAATATACCTATTTATTGATCTCCCTTAAATAAAATACTTGGGGTAGTTCTAAGTATGTCATTAGGAATTTAATAACCTTTAGACTGAGTAGGAGTCCAAAACGGACCGAGAAATGCTATTAAATGTAGCTATTAGATCTTGAGGACAGGAAGGATGCTACACAATTTTGTGAGAGACCACTGAATCCATTCCATCTTCCTAACTGAGTAATTATGTGTTCTTAGGGTTTTGACTGTTACTGAGATAACTTATTTTTCAAGTCAGTTCCTGAGTAGATGGAGTAGATTGGCTGGTCTGCAATCATTCCAGTGGTGAATTTCTTTATAGTTAAATCAAATACAAATATTTAAATGCACCTTTTTAGTAAATGCCATAGTATGTGTATTACATCTGTCTAAGACTTGCTTAAATGCTTGACATAAGCCAAATTTATCCTTGTCTACCAAAATTCTTTCTGTTACCCTAAATATCCTGAAACCATGATAATTTTGTTTTGGGTGTGTTGATGGTAAAGAATAAATTTTTGAGTATAGGGCTAGAAGCTTCCTTTGGTCTTGGTCTATACTGTGCTCACAGGAGAGATAATTTGTGCAATGTGTCCAGCTTCTGTATCTGTGAGCTTGTAATTCTTATCTATTTGATAAATGGTATTGGGAAACTTAATTTCATACAGCCCTGTTCAAACCTGCTAATTTTGGTGCCTAAGTTTGGAGACTGGTCTCACACCACTAACCACTGTCTGGGTTTCATCTGGGTGTGAACATGGTCCTGACGTCAGGGAGCCAAAGAAGGATCAGAGCAGGTGAGCACAAAGTCAACTGGATGTAAACAGACAGTGTCCCTAAAATTATTTGGTTATTTACTCTGGTTCTCCTCAGAAAAAATAACAAACACTGGGAAAAAAAATTGTTCACTAAAGAGGTGCAGATGCTGGCACTATAGGAGAGTGATTTTAGTATTTTAATTTCCATAGGCTGAGGCTGCATGTGCAGGTAATTGCCATTTGGCAAATCTGGATGTGAAAAATGATTCTTTGTCAAGGACTATTAATTAACATGGATCTCTTTTATATAGGTCTAGATTCTTTTATAAATATATATTCTCTGTAGGAAAATTTGTCTGTTAAATGGGGCAGTTTGGTGTTTCAGTGTTTTAATCTGTGACACATGGTTTTTCTCAGACAATATGCCAGGTGTGGGAGCTCAGAAAAGTACTTTTGGATTAGGGACTCTGCAGTAAAAAAGGAGAGCCTGGTGCACAAGCACTACCCTTTTTTATATAGCAGTATAACTTATGTTTGATGAAAAAAAATTGAAGTAGAGCATCTGCATGATTTTCTAGTCACAGATTTCAAAATTTGTTAGGCCTGATGTCCGTCAAATGGTTCCACATGTGCTGAACGTGACATGCAGAGAACTGCTCTCAGGAGACTATTTACAGGGCACAAAAAGTTTCATAGAACTGACAAAAAGTGGTGAACAAGCTTATTGATTGCTTCAGGTGAACAAATCTACTGATTGCCTGTTTAATTAGTAATTATGTGCATGCAGACATCTCTTTTATGGAGTGTTCCTAATATTACCCTGATCAGAATAATCTTTGTAGAAAAAGTTGTAATTTTGTGGTAAAAAGCAATACATAGAACACTTGTCAGGTTTTTGTTACTAGGTTTTTTAGTAAGGCTTTTATGTTTTGGCCCAAAACTGAGGATTTGACATTCAGGGTGAAACCGTAGGACTTTGGCTTTCCAGTGAAATGTGTCCTGAAGAAAGCAGACACCATAAAAGGTTTTAATCTCAAGGCATCATCTGTATGAAAGTTTTTATTAGAGAACAGGCATAGGCAGAAATATTTTAGGCAGCAGTTTTACTCTAGCAGAGCTCTGCACAGATGGATCAATGTTGGTATTATTTTATGTGTTGACTGTGGTATATATTTATTCTATATGTTTTTAGTTCCTGTCCACATGCTTGATGGAAGAAAGCTTAGTTTGTCTCACAGGTGAAACCAAAGCTGATGTAATTTATAAGAAAAGCAGCGTAAGCATGTGTGCTTGCTGAAGATCAATATCTAGGAGAACTGAAGTCTGTCCTACATCAAGCTGGACACTGGTGGTGTCTGCACTGTGGGAAAATGGGTTTAATGATGTAGTCTTTCAACCTCACCCCCAGTCATACAGCCTGGGAAATCTATTAGAGCCCACTGCAGCTCCTTCCTCCTCTCATCTTCACGTGCTGTGTTTTTTTCCAAAGGAAACCCATAGAATGCAACATGGATGGCACCTTCCTTGTACTTTAGGCACAGCTACTGGAGCATGATAGGGTGAAGAGCTGCTAGGAGGCTTAATATGTCTCTACAGAACAGTTTGCCACGGAAAAAACTGCATAAATGGAAAAATCATAGAAGAAAATCGACTCTGTCCTCCCCACAGGATCCTCAAGTGACAGGGAATGTTGAAATGGAGTTGAAAATGTGACCCTTAGATAGTGAGTTGTAGCTGATCTCCTGCTGCTTGAGTCTGGCTCCTCTGGGCCAGCAGGTGAGTGCCAGGTTAAGGCTGGCCAGTGAGAACAGTGCATATACACCTTCAGGGAATGCTCAGTCTGGTGAGCGAAATGATCATAATCCAATAATTCAGGTTAATTTACCTTCCATTGTTAAGCATGTGTGTTTTGTTAGCACTGGAAACAGCTATTTATAATCCTTAAATTGAGTTGTCTTTGTTCTTCTTCTGTGTAATTAATCCCACAAGTCTTGTTTGAAGAAAAGAGTTGATATTAAAAATTATTACTGAGACTGTGGTGCCCGATGCTCTCGGTGGACCGCTCTCCACCCTGGTATTTGGACCATATCCAAATCTTCCTGGTGGTTGTGGAGCAGATGGGGTAAGGGGTGACCATTTTTTAAAAGCTTCTACCTATATGATAGTATTTTCTCTCTTTTTTTTTTTTTTTTTTTTTTTTTTTTTTTTTAACCATTATACTCTGGGATGATGAATTCTGAGAAATATGTAAAGCTATCTCATTTGTGTCCCACTCATTTTCTTCAGATTTTGCATATTCCACACAATTCCATGGCTCTGTGATTCTAGGTAGAAAACACAATAAGCTTCACTGGTTTTTTTTTCCTTAATTGGGCATTTTAATAGGTTGCATTGCTTGTGTACACCTGCATTCATCACTTGTGAGCCATGGCATGGAGAGAGATCTGCTCTGCTTGTTTTGCTGTTTTTGCCTTTTCTCCCCCTAACCTCTTTTTTCTTTTTTCTTTTTCTTCATTTTTCTTTGTTTTGTTTTGGGTTTTGGTTTTTTTTTTTTTTTGTGATACTCTAACCCTTTAGGACAGGGTGTCTGTGCCTGTGATTCCTTTCTATTTCTGTGTGACAGCCACTCTGAAAGCTCTGAGATGCATGGGGCAATGTCTCATGAAGAACAGACTGAAGAAATGTGCCTGATTTAACTCTGTGCAAGAACTGGCAGGAATGCCTTATTTTTTACACATGCAAACAGCACCAACCTGGATCCCCATTGTGGGAATGCTCAGTACACACTAATGTTACTGGGATAGAAACAGATACAGTAACCACAACAGAAAGGAATTGCTTTCTGGCTTTAATTTTGAGGAGTTTTCTCCAAGTCTTGACCTGGCGATTTGGACATATGCACTTTGTAAAGTCAAGCTGTGTGCAGTACATATTGCTGGCACCTTCAGGCATTTCGTATGCATCGGTGCAGTGTTACAGGCCTTGGCCTATTTTTCAGAGCCAATTTCTATATACTCAGCTGGCAACGAACAAAAAATGTGCTTTGGCAGATTGGATTTTGGCATAGGCATTCTGAAGCCCCAGAATTTCAACTCTTGGAGTTGTAACAAAAAATGTTTAATTAAACTGGCAGCTTAGACCAATAAATGTTTAAACTAATTTTAAAAGGAAAACTTCACTGCCATGTAGAAGAGGTATAGACCTGACATGTCTGCTCCTTACTGAAGGAGTGCAGTTGTTTTCACAGCAGTCTTTGCTTGGAAGCAGTGGTCTGGAGCTGGAGATCAAAGAGGTAGAAAAGCTGAGTGGTGGATAGGTCAGAGACAGTGTGCTTCAGCTACTGCACATCTCACAATGTTATTTCAGAATCAGTTTTAAATAAGAGGGTTTTTGTGTGTGGGCAGGAAATAGAAGAGTGCAGGGAAAGTCAGAGAGAGAGTTGGAGGCCAGTTAGATTTAAAGGCAAAGTTTGGGTTTATCGTGTGTCTTCCACAGTACCTGAATATTAACTTAGTAAGGGAATGAATTTAGAATCAAAAAGTTACACCAGATTCCTGAACATTATTAAAAATCTGTGGGCATTTAGTTTTAAGTACATCCATTAGTCCCTTTTTCCCCTAATTAAATATATTGGCTAGATTTCAAGTTTGACAGTTACAACTAAGATCTTGTGAATATCTGCAAGGAGGAAACCCATTAGGACTCAAGAACAAGACCAATCTGTTGATACATAGCAATTTTTTTGACAATTGCTTCCCATCTACTTCTCATTTAATGGAATATTTACACATACTTAAAATTATCATTTAGAGGGCACTCTGGGATATGTTTATATTTACTTTATTGGCTGTAGAGTTTCCTCAGTGAGGTTCAGTTGATCTGGCATTCTCTAACTCTGGCATAGAGAGCTGTGTAGTGCTGCTTTGATTTGCAAGATAACTGTGGTATTCCATTCTGGAGGCAACCACATTTCAGCTGGGGTAAACTTAGCTCAGGATCTGGAGGCTTTGTAAGATCATTATAAAAGTTTGAGATACTTGGGCAAGCTAGTAAGTGCAGCACTGGGATTTGTATTAATAAGATGATTTCACTTACTTTAAGAAATTATTGCCTCATTATTGCCTTTAATAATATATTAGTTTAGTTTGCAAGACTTAGTTTTACCAAAAAACTCAAAAGAGATGAGTCCAACCCTTTAGACTCTCAACTATGAAGTTACTGGCTTGAATCCCCACTTCAAACCTCTAACTATAGCTTGGCTCCAAAGCAACTCCAAAACAAAAATTTTGTTTTGTGATTTAAATCTGTAAATCCCCACGTGAGCACTCTGATTTCATATCTGAGAGGCTTGTTTTGGGTTGCTCTGAACGGATTGGGAACTTTCCTGCTAAGCTGCACAACACATTTCCAAGTTAGTTAACCATGCCCATACAGAAGATTTAGGTGCTGTAAATTTGATTTTAATTTCTTGTTTTTGAAGTAGGAGAGGTTCAGCTTTTCTGGGTAGATAGAGGTGTGATGAGTATGTGCTCATCTTTGGGCAAGACAGTGAAGGCTTTGCAGAGCAAGTAAAGTATTGACAGAATATTCCCTTGCTATTCAAATGGATAGGCACTGGAAACATATGTAGGAATCTGTTTGAGAGGTTAGAGGAAACTGCGTAAAATGCACAAATGTGTTATTTTTTGTGCACAGTCTCTATTCTAACTGATGTTTAAAGGTGAATAAGAGCAGCAAAAGCATTTAAATTTTGGCAGTTTCAAGAGTTTTCTTAAGAATTATTGGCCAATATGGATAGCTTTGCATTCCTTTGTGCTTTCCCCTGGCCACCCCGTTTCCACCTCTGCCGTGTAAAGACTATACTCTACCAAAATCAGGATTTCAGTTCATCTGATTTGTCTGTAAAATGTGCAAATCAGCTGCTAATTTTGAGTGTTATATTGACTCAATGATAAGAAGTAATTATGCTAAAGGGCTAGATCAGGGTAAGCCAAATAAAAATGTTATTACTGGAAGTAGTTTTGGGAAGACTGTTGCATCAGCAAAAGAAGTGTAACCTGATAATGGCAGTCTATGTTTTAGACCATTAAATGTAGAACAGTTACAAGGTCAAGGTAAAGTATTGAAATACACATTTAAAATATATCCAATATTACAAAAGACTGATTAGAATATAGGACAAGCCAAAGACTGACTGATTTATTATTATCTTTGGCTTTTTGTTTGTTTGTTGGTTTGGAGTTTTTGCTTACCAGATCCTGACATTAATGCAATAATAATCATTTGAAAACAAGTATTTCCTGGTGAAAACCTTACATTAATAAAGTAAGCCAGACAGTAGATAGTTGGAAGCCTCAGTGAGACTTTAAAATGCTGTTTTATCTTTTCTAAAACTCTATCCTTTTCCCTTACTATTTTCTGTCTAGTTTGTTGGTTTTTTTTTTTTGGGGGGTTTTTTTTGGGGGTTTTGGGGGTTTTTTTTTTGTAACTGATTTTGTGGGCTTTGGGTTGTTTTTTTTTTGGGGGGGGAGATGTGTTGTTTTTGTTGTTTTTGTTATTTGGGTTTTTTTTTTGTGGAGGGGGTGCTCTTGCGTTCTGTTTAACAGCTAAAATAAAGTTTAATTAGATTGTTAGAAAATTTAGAATTACTGTAATTCAGCAATGGACAGGTTCCATTCCTGTGTTGCAGTGGTATAAGTCATGTTCACTTGCAACTCTCTAAAATACTTGGATATTTTTCAGAATTTTTTTAGTACTGTTAATATCTTTATGAATGTTTCCATCAGTTTCTTCACTTCTGTGTTCCTAAACACCTCTGCAGTTATATGACATCTCACCTCAGCAGCAAGTAAGCACTTTGGGCAGGTCTTGGATAAGAGGTTAATGATAACCTTTCCTTGTAGACTCATATAAAAGCTAAAGGTCAAGGTTCTTCCATTTCCTTTTGTTGAGGGCATTGGAAGATCTCAGGAATAGGGTCTTTTATTGTACTGCCTGGAAAATACTTGGCTTGACTCTTCTTAAACAAGCTATCTCTGCATTCAGATATGTGACCAAGAGAATATATTCCTGAAGAAATACATTTGTGAAGAAAAATCTCCATTTTGTAAAGATGGGATCAGTTTTGGCTAGCCCTTTTCCTGTAGCAGACCGGCAGCCAAATTGTAGTTGGCCTCCACTGATACTAAAAAACAGCAATGGTCTGGACCTGAAACCAAGTGGAGTGCAACATGTTTTGGAATTATTGGCTTTCTCTGGGGACTGTAAAATCAGTCATTAACTTTACCAAATGTGCAACCTCTTCTTACAATTGAATGCCCCTAATTATTAGTCTAAGTCTTGAGCCAAAAACATCAGCATCAGTGAGCACCAGGGAAACCACTCCTTATTACATACACCCCTATGCTTGACTATTGCAGGAAAATGATTCGAAAGAATAGTTCCTAAAGCAGGGTCCATTTTGTTACTACAACTACTGGTGCTCATCAGCATCATAAGCACTTTGCAAGCCATATGAGGTAATTTATGGTGCTATGTGCTTAAAACAACAAGGTTCATTATGCAAAATAACTAGTTTTAGGTTTTGCTGCATCCTTTGCTTCTTCTGACAGACTGAGTTTCTTTACAGGAGAAATACTATGTAGGCAGTACAAATATGCTTTATCTGCTATTAAGATGATCTATTGTGTCCTAATCTTGAAGTTTTCTTCTGCACGCCTTTAGTTTCACTTCAGCACAAAAATATGACTGTTTAGAGAAAACCATTTTTAACCTTAGCTTTTTTATTTGGTGGTTTAACCTTTTCCAAATCTGCAAAACACAAATGACAGATGTGTAGCTGGAGACAATGTTCTGATTATGAAATAAGGACTTGGGCGAGGTTTGGCAGCCAAACTCAGGACGTGCACTCTTTAGTGACCTTTGGGAATTGTGTTTTTCATGGGCATATGGGAAGGAATAAATTACTGGAATATGACATAAAAATCATGCATTTTAAACAATATTGAAAAAGCATTTTACATACTATTATGTAAAAGCTTGTCTTACTGTTGGGAGGATATTCAGATGGCTAGATGAGTACTTCCTTGTGCTATTGCATATGTAAACAAAAAAATTAATATCAGAAACAAATATGATGATTCTGGAAACTAGATATCATTATGAAAGATGCAGGAAAGTCTAGAGATAAGCCAGGTACAGGATTTGCCATGGAAAACCACACATTTTTTATTCAATACCTACAATTCACATTTTAACGGAAACCATCCTGTGCACTCCAGACTGCTTGAAAAGTGCTTCAGTGATTATTTGTAAGCTAAGCATTAGACCGCTTTAGTAAAATGATATAAATGTCTCTCACAGCCTTACAAAATAACAAAGTTTAAAATGTTGCTGACTTCCTCCTCTACCCAGTAAAACACATTGCTTTTTATTAAGACATATCTTCAAAGAAGAGTATTAGATTTGGAAGCTGAAAAATGTATTTAGGCTGTGTCTTTGTCTGCTTGCTTTTAGATACTTAACTCTCACTTAAATTATTATTATTAAATTATATAACTAGATGTAGGAGGGATCATAATAATTGAGATTCAGCAATAATACTCATTATGTTACTAGATAAAATATTTTGTGAATTTTCTGTACTTCAGTGTAATACTTCACGTAGGACTTAGGAAAATATATGGGGATTTTCCCCTATGATATTTGTTTGTTAAGGTTACATGTACGCATGTGGATTTTTCATGCTGAATTCTTGTGACTAGTACGATGGCTTGGAATAGGTACTGCCACTTTTTACTTTCTAAAATAGATGGTAGTTTTTGAAAAGCATTTTTGCACATGCACATATATCCTACCCTTTGAGTGTTGTGAGCAGATACTTTGTTTGACCTTCCAAATCTGGAGGAAAGTTGCACCTGGAAAATGGTAGCCTACGAGGCTGATACTCACATGGCACTGAATGTCACGAGGCTCATGAGCTGGTGCCCAATGCAGATTTGGAGATTGTTTCTCATACATTTCTTCTCTGAATGCTTCATCTCTCTTGAATCGACTGTGCTGGCTTAGACTCATTCTTAGCCCTTTGTCCTTGTGGAAAAAGCAAATTTCATGCTTCCATCCATATTTAAAGAGGAGAAATCTATGTGGCCCTAATTTAAAACTGCAGTAAAAAATTCATTTGAGTAGAAATGCATGGAGTACTTCATTGTAGGCTTGTATTCTACTTCTAGCTTGGAAAAAAAAAAAAAAAAAGGAGGTTGCTGAGAAAATCTAAAATAATTCAAGCCCAGTAATTTTCTTTATCTGTGGATGGAACTCTTAAGTTATTTTTCTGGCACAATAACATTGTTTGTGTTCTGTACATATGCGACACATAGCAATGGCAGACATTTGAAAAAAAAAGAAATTTAAAGGAAAGATTTGAGATGCAGTGCTGTTTAAAAACAAGCATACATTTTCAGTACAGTGCTGTGCAATAAAATTACATTGTATGTGAGACTTCAGTAACAGCTGAATTTTTAGAATGGCTTGGTCTTACTTTAAAATACATATTGAGTTCTCTAAAATATTGTTAAGCTCACTTTTCAACATCAATTCATTTTGACTATAGTGATTTTCAGATGACTCACATTTAAAACAGTTTTGCTTATACATGGGAGATAGTCTCTAGTTAAAATGTTGCCAGGATTCATTATAAACTCTACTGTAAGCCAAATAAAATTGAGTAAAAAAATTGGCCCGGCTCGAAAATTGCTGTGTTTGCTCAAGTTTACAGGAAGTGTGTGAACCACGAATGTTTTTTCGATGATACCTATCTTCTCAAAAGTTAATACACTCAAAACACCCAAACTAAAAAAAACTTCACCTACAACCTGTCACCAAAAGTAAATACTTGAATAACCCTTATGTTCTTATTTAAAAATTTCACCTTGAAGTTAACACTGTCTGTTACTTCATGTTGGAGAGTACAGAGGTAGACTCAGTAATACCAGTTATGCTCCCGATGTCTTCAGTTCAAGCTATGCAATGTTTAAGGTCAGTTATTTACTGTCTGCCACAGAACCATGCCAGTACATTTTTTGACTGGTGCTCAGCATTATGAATGCCACGTTGCTGGGAGCACTGCAGTCAGCAGGCCCTTGTCAGGTACTGGAAAGCACAACCAAGCAGTACAACAGAGTATTAAACCAGATCTACTTCTTTCCCTACTGCCTAAGACATAATTTTGTGATACGAAGCTTTCGCTTAGTAAGACATCTATCTGCCCTTGCACTTCACAGAAAATTACAGCAAGTGAATTGTTTTCTGCTTTGATAACCTAGTGCTGCATTGTAATTCAAGAAGGGCTTAAAAAGGGGAGATGGCAACATGGTTATATGTGTTGGCAATAAAGGAATTAATTTTTAATTTTTTAAAATTTTGTTAATGGAGAGGAAAGTCCATCAAGTGTACATACATGCATCATTCCTGTTACAGTGACATTAATAAATTATAACTGTATTGCTAGCAACCTCTTTGTGTATCTTTGTCCATCCTTTGCCAGTTTTGATCAAAAGCTCTCTAGGCCAGGTTTGTCTTGCCAGGAAGCTTGCTACTGAGGTCCGTATCTTTTCTTGAAATCTATATACCTTACCCAAGCTACTACTACCAAAGAAAACAAACACCCCAATTTCCCCACCCCAAAAACATATTAAACAAGGCAGTGAGAAACATGGTCACAGAGCAAGAATTATTTTTCAGAAATGGAGAGAGAGAATGAGAATACTTAACTGTGTGGAGACTCTGGTTCTCAGGGAATGAGTCACACTTCTACCAGGTTATAGCCAAGTCAAACAAATGATGTCCAACAGATGACAAAAATGAGTTTCTCATCCAGAGACCAAACCCATGATTATTATTAATAAATTAGCTAGGTCTGACCAATTAATCTTCTAAGTGCTTTGAGATAATTGTGTGTTTTTAGTAATACAGGAAATAACAGTAGTGTCTGAAAAAGTATTTCATTAATTTTAAGCAGAGGAAAATCCTCACAGCAAATCTTGCAATGTGGTTGGTGCTTTAATAAATATATAAAAGTGATTATGGAGGGTAGAAACCAAACTGACTACAGTCAGTTCTAGTCTGAACCTGACAGATGATAACCTGTCCTATTACCTGGCCAGTTACTTCAGCCCTTTGGCAAACCATATATCAGATAATTCCATGACGGTTTTCTGACCTCTCTCTCACCCCGTATCTTTTTTTCCACTCTAGGGAAAAGTAGACCAAAATCAAGCCAGCACTGCAAGTGATCAGGCTTTTCTGAAGACATTTCAGTGCCATATTTCTGTAATCATTCTGAGACCAATAACTCCTATGTTTGATTGCTGACTGTGCAGTGACACTCATCCTAGGATATATACCTAAAATAAAAGCCCACCTGGATTTCAGTGGTATATTCTGCCACAGCATTTGGGGTTTTTTTGTGTGTTTTTTTTTTGTTTTTTTTTTTTTTCATGTACTCCTAAGGGTGGAACAGCATTATGTTTTAATCTAAAACCCACACTGCTACTCTCTAACTGTAATGCATCACTCCCCCTCCAGTAGGGAGAAATGAGAAAAAAAGGGTAAACTTTGTGGATTGAGATAGCTTAATATCTGAAATTAAGTAAAGTTTAATAATAATTACTGTCATTTTAATAATAATAATGACAATAATAACAATAATAATAGTAATAATAATAGTAGTAGTAGTAGCAATAGGAAAGGAATAAAACCCAAGAGAAAAAAATGAGGCATAAAACAATTGCTTGCCATCTGCTGATTGATTCCCAGCCTGTCCCCAAGCAGCAATCTGTGTCTTCTACTTCAATTGCCTCTACTTTATAAACTGAGCATGACATTCTGTGGTCTGGAACATCCTTGGGGCCAGTCTGGGTCAGCTGTCCTGGCTGTGCTTACCGTCCGAAATTTCTTGTGCACCTGCTCACTGGTGCACTAAATCCAAAACGCCACTACTTAGCAGAAAATTACCTATCCTAGCCAAACCCAGGAGAAACAGCATGGTGTGTTTTGAACTGTACTGTTATTCACAGCAGAGTGCCTTGAAACCTCAGCTGAAACTGATGCTACTTCCTTATGCAGGAAGCCAACTCACACAAAGGCATATTCAAAACTCCAAGCTGCTTCCTTACAAATAGGAGGGACAGAGCGTGGGGTAGGAAGCTGAAGGTTAAACACCACGTCAGAAGTCAGTGACCTACTTGTGTGTGTGTGCTGTACCTAGCTGACTCTCAGCAAGCCTAAGTTAGGGAAATCATTAAAACTGTTGTGATTGACAAGGGAATCAAGGAATAAGAAATAACCTGGTAGTTATTGTACTGTGATGAGCATTACAGGAAATATGAAACTGTAAACACACACAGGCAGCCAAGAGTATAGGCACCTCTAATGAAAGAGGGTTGCTAAGTATTTGGGAACAATACTACTTTAAAAATATGCACCCAATTCAATTTTGTCCTTGCACTTAGCTACTCACAAAGGACAGATTTTCAGAGAGGCCATCCCTGAGCTCTTGGAAACACGAGTTTCACTGAGAGCAACTGTCTGCTCTCACCTGCAGGTAACACTTGAGTTTATTCTTCCTCCTCTCTTGCTGCCCTGTTAAGGCTCTTGGTTGTCCCTCTGTGCTCCCCTGTTCTAGAGTCCTCTCCTGTCTGTTGTAGTCATGATGTGGATCAGAGATTTTAGAGTCCTGCTTTCTGCACCGCTGTGCTGCTGCTTGTGTTTGCAGGACTTTGTACATTTTATTTAATAGCATAAGTAGTTATTGCCTGACCGGAAAATAGAAAAATTATAGATTTTATATTTGTAAAAAATTATTAGAATTGGTGAGAGAAGCTAGGTCATTTGCAATCCTGGCCACATTCATTATTTTGCCAAGACTGGACCTGTGCAATTGAAAACCTGACCCTGTTTCCCAAGCTGTTAATGGTGGGAGCAGGAGATTTGTTATTCTTCTAAGTGGTGACAATATGAACCTCTAGGACTCAGGGCACAGCTGTTAGGACTCTGAAAGGAAGGAGGCCATTGAAATTAGAAATGTGGTATTTGCTTTTAGAGGTATTTCACTAGTTTGTTTCTCCTTATCTGAATGTCCTGAAGTTTAAAGGCAAGCTGAAGGAAATGCTTCCCTGCAAAAAGCTAAAGAAACTCTTAAAACTAGAGTTTTTTAAAGTGAAAGTGTTCCCCTTTAAAAAATCCTCCCAAAGTCTGAGAAAAAGAGCTTACAGAATGGTAATGGGCATAAAATAGGGCATTCCATCTCCATTACAGAATTCATCCATCTTTCCAGAGTCCATCTGGTAGTTAAAGATAAATCAGTTTTTTCAGTGGAAAAGCAACAATATTTTTGAGCCCACATTGGATGTTTGCAGAAGGCTTCCTTCTGCCAAATTTTGTCTTCATGTTACCAATAGAGAGAGGTACAGAGCCATTTCATTTATGCTCTTAGACTGGAGGTGAGAAATGCAGTCTGACCAGGATGTAAAATTTCAGCAGAATATTGGGAATGTTTGCTAATGCTTGTTTATGTAAAACAGAGCATTGATTCTCATCCTCTTCGAATAGCATAATGCAGTTGACTTCAATGGAGCAATGCTGATTCACACCAGCTCAAGTGCTTATCCTTCACATTCAGCTTTACAGTTCATTTTGGAAGTTAAATCTTAAATTAATATATTGAGGTGCTTCAGTCTAGATTAGCTGGCTGATTTACTAAGCCAATGTATTATGTTTTATTTATAATGAGATTTTACAGACTGTGGATGTTTTCTTTTTCAGAAGGTAATAGATTTCAGTAAGAGAGAGAGCATTTAAATTTTAGAAAATAAGGTAGTGTTATGTCTCATTCTTTTTGTATGGTCAAGCAAGCAACATTGCCTGATGACTCAAAGTTTCCCTTAATTGTCTGTCATCTCTTCAGAGTAACTTTGGATGGCAGACAACACCTGTTCTGGTTTTAGGCCCTTTAAGCATATTTCAAATTCCAAAATGTTTCCCTTCTGCATTCAGTAGCCTGTAATTTCCAGGTAAAAAAAGGTCCTTTTAATTTACCATGTCATTTCTTCTGCATGACACAGATCTGTTTTTACCTTCCTTTCAAAAATTTGTTTATTTAAATACTGTGTTTTTATTCAAAACTAGTCTCTAGTACTTAATGCACCTTTCCAAAAATTACTTAGAGTCATTAGCTACTGTTGGTTACTCCATCTTTCTCCTACGTTATTTCTGCTGCTGGAATTTGGGGGGAGGAGGAGGTAAGCACAAATGCATGTGCATGGAAGATTTTCCTCCTTGTTTTGCAACCCTTGAACCTGAAATACACTTCTGCAGTGAATGAATGCATTCCTGGAATCTTTTCACAGCCTTCTTCTGCACTTTTTAAACTGTGAACATCTTTCTGTTCTTTTAAAACTGTGAACATCACTGACTTTTAACAACACCATGTCAGGTTACTTAACATGTCCTCTTAACATGCCTGCTGGTATATTTGCACCAGACAGAATCTTCCCTAAGTCTCTTCTTCTGCATTTCCATAGACTTTGAGACTTGGGATCCCTTCTGAATGCATAAAACCCTACAGTTATGGTAATACTTCAATTAGCATGCTGTTGGATATTCATGGTATCTGTAATGATCCATTTGAGAGGTGCTGAGGTTATTAAAGGAAGAATTATGATTTTTTACTGGCCTTAGTAAGACTTCAGGAACTATTTAGGGGATTGGGAGTAATTGAGAGACAGATTGTAGATAATGATTGCTGAATATTTTTCAAAATATGAAATGATTTCTTCATTATTCCCCTCCCTTTGTCCAGATTCCAGCTCTAGAAATTTCTAAGCTAATACAGGGCTTACGGATTCAAAGAAGAGTTTGTGCATTAGAGATATAAGCATAAATAAGAGTAGGTGTGAAAGGAAACATGTGAAGTGCTAAGGCCTTTCTGAAGGCCTTCTTTGTGGAGAGAAGGTAGAATTCCAAGAGTAATTAGATGCCTAGTATTGCCTAACCTCCATATTAGATGTCCAAATAAAAACACTGCTCCTCAAAATCTATACCAGCTACCAACCGACCTCAAGTGTCTCAAATTCCCAATATGTGAGCCATCTCCAGCAGCGTTCCCAGTTTGGCTTGGCAAGGTTGAGTTGTCAGGTATCAGTGTCACAGCTAGTCAAAGACCCGGATTTGGCTGTGCCCCCCAAGGACAGAAGTCAGTAGGCTCAGAGACAATGGCAGGGTGCAGTACTTGGGTAAGTGGTTCCTGCATGGGGAAGTGAGGTCAGTTGTATTCCAGGACTGTGGTTCACCTGGCATTGGAGGGTGCCTGCTGGATCTGAGCAGCCCCTGGGTCTGGGCAGGCTCAGCCTGCAGTCTCTCACGGTGGTGCAGTGGGTAATGGGATATGAATCCCCTTAAGCAAGGGAAAAAGGTGACACTGAGTGGCCATGAACAAAGAGCTGGATGCTCTGATGTCCCAGAGAAGATTCCTGCGTCTGGCAATGGGTGGAAGCCTTGCCTGAGAACCCTTGCACAGTTTGGTTTGTCATCTTGTGGAGCACCCTCCATGAACTTATTTGTCCCCACAGTGTTATTCTCCCTTTTTGCATATGGTCTTACCATTTTCCTACTGTCTTACTGTCAGCAGCAGTGGGAAAAAACTAAAAGTTGCATGACAGCACCCTGGCATATAATCACTGAAACACTTACAAATAAATATTATGGAGGATTGAAGTGACTAAATGAGGGTGGTACTGTCAGTGCAATTGTCCCAGACACCTGCGCTTTCGTAAAGAAATCCACAGAGAATTGTTGGTTGAGGTGCATCACAGCTGTACCATCTTGCAATGCATCTGCAATTATTACCAGTATTCTCTGGAAAATCTCTGTATTTCCAAAATCACCAAAACTCTCTGTAGAGATCTTTGGGTCTCTAAAAATGTCATCCTCAGAATACTGCAAACAGGAACTTTTTATTGTGTTCCAGTCTGTTATCCTTTGTATTTTAGCAATTAGTTATTAAATCAGTCTAGGAAATTAATATTGGTCGAACTGATACTGTTTTGTACTAGATTTCTTTTAATTTTTCCTAAGTAAGAGATAATGGTAATGTGAAAGTTTAAGCCAGAGTTGTACTAATTATGTAAATCTCAAAAACATGAGTTCAAAATTAAAATTTAAAGGAGGCTCCTTTAGCTTACAGAGAAAAGTTTGGCCAAATATTATTCATACCTAATGGAGATTTACTCAGCTGTAATTAAAATAACTAATGTACTTCGATCTAAGCCAAAGTTTGCTGTAATGACTTAAATATGTGGGATCATGTCTTGCTGATATGTTCACAATAATTTCATTACAAGATGGCTAGTATATGCTACCATGAGGTGGCTACATAGAAATGTGTTCACATATGAGCAGACAAGGCTGTAAATAAAAACGTTCTTTCCTTCTGGGAGTCACTGTAAAATGCTTTAAAAAAAAATTTACTCATTTTCTGAAGATTCATTACACTTGTCTGGAAAGAGTACAGTTTTCTGTAGCTAAGGAACAGTTGACATACACAAGGAAACGTGGTATAATAATAAGGGAGAATACTGCTTCTCCCAGTGTCTGAGGAGAGCAGAAGCCCAGAGGGCTGCTCAACTACTGTCATGGCAGGCAGCCTCACTGCCAGTGTTTGTGTTGGGCAGCAGCGGAGGGTCAGGGAGTGAAATATCCGTGTTACACTGCTGGAAACTCAGCTCCCGTTGACAGTGAGGCAGAGCCCAGCTTCCAGGGGAGGGCACACGTGTCCCTTGTGGGATGCCAAGTGGAGCAGGCCGGTCTGTCCATCCTCACAGCGCTGGGCAGCAGGCCAGAGGTGCAGGTCTCACTGCAGGGTGCCTGCTGCAGTGTTCTGCACTGGAGCCAAGGTGGGGCCGTGTTTAGGTTTTAATACCCCAGCACACACCTGAAGTGATGCTGGTGCAACTGTGTGTGCCCGAGTGTGCTCAGGCATCCATGCAGAGAGAGCCGTCCACGACACAGAGAGATCAAATGTTGCCGTGGTGGTGTTTGCATACAAACATGGTTATTTTAGCACGTGTTTGCAGGGTTGCATCACTTACATGTGGCAAAAAGCCCTGAGTGTACTCCAGGGATTGTCCCCAGAAAACGGCCCTGAAACATATGTAGCAGGATTTTCTGTCATCTATTACACAAACCCCATGCTTGTATGAAATCAGTCAGTTTAGTCCTCCTTTGAAGTGTCACTAGCACTTCAGAAGATGCATGCTGATGCCGTGTGTTGTTGCTGTTCTTTCCCAACATCATTTCTCTTCATGTTATTTGGTAATTTTCTATGAAAAAATCCTAGTGAATAATTTTTAATTCATAGGAATATGCACAGTAAAAAAAATCAGATGCTTTTTTTTTTCATGAGGAAATGTTGATATTTGCCAATGTGGAAATTCTTCACTTTAACATGTGTGAAAAAAATATAAAGAAAATACCTAAGCCTTGGTAAGTTCAAACTAAATAGTTCTACTTTTTTTTTCTTGAGCTGTACAGTGGCGTTTCATCCTTCTTGCCAAGTGTTGTAAAAGTTCCTTTAGCAACTTGAATTTCAGCCTGAATTTTTTAACACTGGCAATCAAGAATGGAATCAGACTTCCACTTTCATGAGCTTTGTGAACATTGCTTCATATTAAATATTTTTAGTATGTTGTAGATTAAGGAAAGGTCTGAATTTGTCTGACTGGAAAATAGCTTAGGCTACCAACTGTACTGAAAACAGATGTGGTTTTTTACAGGAGTATATATCTGTAAGTTTGTAGGGCTGGGGTTTTTTTGTTTGTTTGTTTGTTTGCTTACTCCGTATGCCAGGGTTTTAGTTAGGATGCTGGAGTATAACACCAAATACACATTTTCCTCCTCATTAACATCATGTTGGAATCTGAATTATTTCTTTGTAAATATAATTATACTTTAGTCTTACAGACCAGTAGCAAAGTATTATGTATGAGAAAATGGAAAGCAGGAAAATATTTAAAAACAAAACTAAATTTTAAATTTATGTTAAGTATGTGAAACAGCCAAATGACATGTACATTTGATTCTCATTGTGATATAGAGATAATGCTGTATGAACCAAAACCTTTCCTTTTCCAGTGTCCAAAATATGCCATGCTGGAACTGTAGAAGGAAAAGTGTTTTCTTATAAATCTAAATCTAGATGACAAAAAGGATTTGGTATAGTTTTCCCTGTCAGCATACCAGTAAGACTATTAGCTGTACTGTGGGCTGAGAAAAGACTGCCTGCTTTACCTGTATTTATGTGACTAATACATGTTTTTTACTTCTGTATGTACACAGCTTTGTATATACTGCTAAACTGAAGCATGCTCATTCTTGTCTCCATACAAATTTCAAAGGCAAGTTCATAATAGTATTTTTGAGGTTATCCAAAAGTAAAACCATTGTATATGCTTCAATTTCTTTCATATTAAAAAAACACTCAGTCTCTCCTTATCCTAAAAATAATTATGTTAAGAACATTTAGGATTTTTTTTTTGTGGAGTCTTTCCAGTTTATTCGTAACAAGAGTAGTGACAATGAAATTATGCTAATTGCAGATTAGACTTTGCACTACTTCAGTGATGTCAGTGCAGTGACTTAGAGGACATTCAGAGGTCACATAGCCAAACAGGTTTTCTTCTTGCCTTCCCCACTTGAATTTCCATGTATGACAGATAAAAATTAATTCTTTGATTGCTTTTCTTTTTGGAGAGAAAGACATAACTCAAATTGGACACAAGCTCAGGCTATCACGGACTTTAGAAGACTGAAATTTCTAGTGCCCTTTAACATTCAGCAAAAGCTAAAAAGTGCAGGATCACAAGGACCTTTTTGCTCACACTTCATAGCAAAGACCTGAAACTACTTGTTGTAAAGTTGTGAAGAGAAAAGGAATATCTTCACACTTTATATCCAGCATATTCTCCACATTTTTTAGCTTCTAATCATCCCTTTGTCCATTTGGGATGTTTGGTTCTTTGTTGTTTGTTTTTGATGTTTTGTCTGCAAAGGCAACACCAGTGACCATTTAAAAATCATGAAACCATTTTAAAACCATGAAAATAGCAAGCTATTCTGCTGCACTTCCTTGCTTTGCAGAATGCTAAAACTATACTCTGTAAAACGTGGTACATTCCAATCAATCTTACATACCCTTTCCATATGGTTACTCCCTCTATATGTTGACTTTCTAGTTCCACACCTAGGTTTCCTACTAAGGAAAATGTATTTAAAAGTGGTCCAGTAGCAACCCTTTCTAAAAAGTAGCAACAAGAAGAGGTGTAGATGGTGCAGCTTTCTATTCTAGTGATTCTTGTAAGAGTTGTCTGAGCTTGTTGTCCCTCCTTCTGCCCAGGGGATGATTCCAAATCCTTCTACCAGAAAGGCAGATGTGTGAGAAATCCCAGCTGAATTGCAGTGATGTCTCATATACCACTGCAGAGGCCTCTTGGATCCTGAAATGCTGCTTGGACAACAATTGAGCTACATGTGTGCAGAGCATAGATGCCAAATTCAGCTTCAGTACTGAAGCAGTTTTACTACATTTGGCTGCTGGGTGTCCATAATTTTTGCTGTACGTGAAAGAATGAAACTACTGATCCTTTTATATCTACCCCAGTGGACAAAATGCCAGACATATAAGATCTCGTTTGACACGAGCATTACTTAGCCAAGGTCTTGCAGTGAATGCTTTGTAATTGGTTTGCCTTTGAAAAAAAACTTGATAAAATCCCAGAGGACTGTAGAGAAGAACTCAAGTATTTATCAAAAGACTGCACATACTTTATTCTGGGTAGTTTTTAATGTGTGGATTAAGTAAGTTCATTTATGACAAACTTGATTCACCATTAGGCAGTTGTTCTTACTGTACAATCCAGGTACTAGAATAAAAAAAATTGTTTTGAGATAATTTATTTTTTCAGAAGCAAGCAGATAAAACTTACAGTCTTGGAAAGTATCTGTTGTGACAAGAAAATTTTGAAGGATATCTCCTGTAGTGGAGATAGTTGTAATTTCCAGATAACTATCACGTGCTTAAGAGGTCATGCATCTGGTAACCTTTATACGTTCAGTTGCATCTCTGAGGAAAAAAAAAATGATCCCTTTAGTCAGCAAATGTAGTGGTTTCCTTTTACCCCACTGGCATTCTTGTGGGACAAGTGTATATGAAAGTAAATTTTAAAAGAAAAACAATCAAGTGTAGAAAAAAACACTGGTCGCTGAGCTGACATTGGCCCTTAGGAATGCAGTTGAGGGCTTGTGATATGTGGATCTGTGGAAACATTACTTCAGAGCCTCAGCAGATATTGAGAAAATAGATGTGAACATAAAGGAATGGAATGGAGAGTGAATAGTTCTTTGTACTGTTGTATAAAGCCGTAAGCTCCTTGCATTTTGTAGTGTTAATGATGCCCTATCCTAAAGGGCTTGTAGCAGAACTGGAAAAGAGTTTAGAGATGGTTGACAGGGATAACTAAAGTACATGCAGCAGTGTCTGAGGAACAGCTAAGCATGATGGGGCTCTAGCTGAGAAAACATGCACATGGAAGACTGTATGATTGAGAGATACAAATAGATTGGTGATGGGGAAAGGATGGATAGTGACCAGTTTCTCTTTTTCTCATAATGTGAGAACTGGGAAGCAAAAGGATGTTCTTCATAGAGTGAGCCATTAACCTGGGGCAATGCATACATCGTGTGTGCTGGAATTTCACATGATTGAGAAAGGCACTGGGGAAGTTCGCATGGGAGATATTTACGGAAAAGATCTGGTTCAAGCAATCTGAAAAAGATTAGAGATTTGGGGGGAGTGTTAATCTTCTTGTATGCTTACTCTGGACAGCTGTTTACACTGCTGCTGATTACTTGGTGATAATGGTCTTTTGGTTTGTACAGGTATCAATACAGATGTTCTTAGCTTCTTTTATGTTCACTGTGTTTCTAATGTTTTCACAGTGGGCTGCAGGATGATGGATATTTGAGATTATGAGTTACAAGCCACACCTGGCTTGGCTTTTTCCCATTTTGACATGTCACTCTTTTTAGTTTCCTTTTCATGAGTTTTTGTTTTCTCAGAAACTGAATTTTTTCTATCTACTTAAAAATAATTATGAAAATTTTAATGTTAGTGTTTCCCCTTTTATTCTAGGGTTAGTTAAGTCCATATAATTAAAAAAGTAAATAAATTTCTTCGTTCAGGATTTGTGTATTAATGTGCAACTCTTATTTTTCCTTTCCTCCCTTTGTAGTATCAACCATGCATTTTGTTCACAGAAGCAATTTAAGATTTCATAGTGTCATTGCCTGGTATGGATTCTATCTTTTATCCTGTAAGTGTCTGGACAGTTGCCACGAAATGCCTGGCCCATGGTACCAACCATCCTAAGAGGGAAGAGCATCACTGTTTAAACTATACATTTATCTGAAAGTCAGCTTACAGGCATGGGCTCAATTTACTGTAATGATGGCCCTTTTTTTCCATTATGAGAAACAGAGTATTAGGGTCAAAATTGACTAATTCCCTCTGTGGTCATTGTCCAAAAACTGCAACTGTTACTTTAATATGGAAATATGATGGTTCATTTATGGTCCTGATCTGTAGCTTTGTAAGGAAATTCATAGGTAATATTTTTGAGTTGAATGTGGTGGATTATTTCTGAAAAAATTGCTTTGTCTGATCTCCTGGAACCCAACAGACTGTATTACAGTTATGTTTTTACACACAGAGATATTAAGAGAGGAGAAATGTTGGGTATGCAGACAAGGAATTGATATAATAGTGATAATACAGATGTAGTTGTTCTCTGCTTGGTTTGCAGGAAGTTGAATGCTTTTGAAAGGAAACACTAGTGGTGTCAGGGGTTCAGTGTTTCACTGAGCCTTGCTCTTCCTTAGTAGAAGCCTTTTGTGAAATATTGAGCAATGCTGTGATTTCTTCTCATGAAGAAATCTAGTATTTCTGTAAGCACAATTGAGTTCTTTGTTGTCTAGATTACATGTGTATTTATAGACCTCTCTCATGGTTTAACCCTGGCAGGCAGCTAAACCACACCCAGCCACTCACTCACTTCCCCATTGTGGCATGGGGCAAAAAGAAAAGTGAGAAAACTTGTGAGTTGAGATAGTTTCACAGTAAAGCAAACGCAATGTGCACAAGAAAAGCAAAACAAGGAATCCATTAAAATGGGCAGGCAGGTGTTCAGTCACCTTCAGGAAAACAGGGTTCCATCCCATGAAACTGTGACTTGAGCAGAAAAACTTTAACTCCAAACCCTCCGTCCATCTTCCCCCAGCTCCATATGTTGAGCATGACACCATACACTGTGGATGGCCACTTTGGTCAGTTCAGGTCAGCTGCCTTGGCTGTCCCCCCCTCCAGCTCCAACTGGACTGAAAAATAAATTAAAGTTACCATCAGCCAAAGCTGATACATCCCAAGATGATGATTCCTCTATCCCTATGACAGAATGTTTCCTGTAAACCTTTGTCAGAAGGTTGTTCCTCTGAAATACTCACCTCAATTTCATTGAAAACTAGGTTTCCTACATTGCCTAAATTTTCCTTCTAAACATTTTCTCTGGTTTCCATAAAAATTTCCAAGCTTTGGTAGGCCTTACTATTTTTCATAGTAACTACCTGGACACTCCTGTGCATGTAGTCCTTACCTGACTATTACCTGTGTTTTAGTTTTTACCAATTTATCAAGCATGTGAGTCAGATTTATTGGTCTGTGGTTCTCTTACTTCCTGCAACCTTTCTCTACAGAATTTTACAGAATGTACAATATAGTTAGACTCTTAGGAAGTTTGTAGTTTTTCTTAGAAAAACACCCAATTTTGGTGAAAGGAAAAAAAATTATGGAAACCTATCAGGTTCTCTTCCATTTGCCCACTGGAAAAAGCATTTTGAAGGTAATTTTATTTTTTTTCAGAGAGAAGAAAGTGTCATGGCTTGGGTGGCATTCAGGTATCACAGAATGTTCTCAAACACCAGGACACTTTTAGAACCAAATCTCTCAGACAATTAATTTGCTTTCTGCTTCCCTGCTTCCCTGAAGCATCTGTGATAAAGGGAGGCAAAGATGCTATGCCCTTGCATAGGTTACTTCAGCTCCATGTTGACAAGAGGGTTTGAATGCAAAGCTGAAGTTCAAATGCCAATGCATTTGCAAAACTATTTGCAAAGCTTCTTTCTGAGCTGAAACAGCCTCTAGAGCTTCTGGGAGAGGTTCTGACAAAGGTAAAAATTCATATCACAGCTTCCAGTCCCTTGGGAAAACAACATGGCGTAGGGTCTGGTTTGCCATAGTTGTATAAGCCCTATTTGCACAGTTTTCTAGCCTTCCTCTCTCACTCTATCCTGTACCACATTTGTTTACTGCTTATGAACATATGTTGGTAGATATTCAAGAGAGAAAATTATTCTCCTCCTAGTAAATACAGATTTTTTTTTTTTTTTTAAATGTGGTTCACCTCTATAGCACATGCCCTGCTGCCATCTCCCATTGTTTGGGAGATGTTTGGCCTCTCTGTTGTTGAAGGAACTTACTATAGGATAATTAGCTGCTCTTTATGGCAGTGATAGAGGAATGAAGAAACTAAGTTGCAAGCACTACTTCTAACAGACAATAATGACTGAATTAATTTGAATTAAAAATAAATATTATGTGGTAGTTGTGAACATGTAGAGGCTAGCTCCTCAAGGGAGGGAACTGGAACTCTGCATTAAAATTCTCAAATCCTCTTGTGAAAGAACAGCTCTGACTTAAAATTTCTCAGTTCATAGGCAGTAGTATCTGAGATCATGTTTATTTCCTGTGTTTAGCTTGGTGCAACCACCTGTCAAGCTATGAAGCAGACATCAAGTAGTTGTTATTTGCTTTGAAAGCTTATGAGAGTCATCTTGAAAAAATGAATGGCCAAATCCTGAGTTTTGTCTGAAAAAATATTTTATTGAGAAAATGGGTAAATTGCCTGTGTAAACTTGCAACTCAGAGATTACGAGTAGCTTGAACGATGGTATTGTCTATTGATGCAGAGGATACAGCTCAGTTTTGTAGAATTCTGGGCATGAAAACTTCTAGGAAAAACAGGAAATTCTGCAAGAAGTTAGAGTAAGGAGACGTTTATTATGTTATGCAGCACTTTAATGTTTTCATTTCTAAATTTTTTTAATTACACATAGCATTTTTGACTGTGTTTACCCACGTCTGGTTGGCACTCCTGCAAAGTGTCTATCTCTAGAATAACTTTTTTTCCTTCTTAGAACTCTGTAGTATTTTTAAAAGAGAGAGAAGCAAAAAGGAAAATGTGAGGAAACAGGTTAGTGTCTGAATAGTACTACTGAACCTGCATTTCGTGTGCAAATGCACAGCCTAGAATAATGTATCTAATTTTACTTTTCAAAGTAAGGTAAAATTTTCATTTAATTACATATCTTGTGATACACTGTTGCAAATTCATGTGGCTTTATCGTCTATGTAATATTCCAATTTGAAATGCAAATGAATACATGATATGCATTCATATACAAAGAGCTGTTTGAAATTACGGAATCATGACTTCTTTGTAAATTTATTAGAAAATTTTTCTATTGGTCACAGTTGTACATCGTGACATTTGGCTCTACATGGGAATAAGAGATATATTCAGGAAAGCATGGACAAAACTGTTGAACCTTTGCAAAGCTTTTGCTGAAAATTCTGAATCTAGAACTTGTAACTCTATGGTCTGGATTTCAGTGTGGCTGATTGAACACATACATTTAAACATAGCTAAAATAATTGCATGAAGTCTTGAGCTGTTTGTGGATATGTATTTTTAGGTTTAGGTCTGGATAGCTACAGAATAGACAATGGCATTAGTTGCTTGATATTTTTGTCTTGCTTCTGGAAATCCAGTGAGTAAACCAAGTGGGTTTGTATTTTTGCAGTGCTGTCTGCCCACTTTTAAGGCTTTGGTAAACTGACATCCTCTGTGTAGAAGATGATGGTGAAATATAAGATAGTCTTTGGGGGAAAGGGAAATAATGCATTTTCTATTAAGCTAAATATAGATGTACTTCTAACTGTGCAGTTGAAGGATGGCGTTGCTTTCAGTAGCACTTTTTTAACCATTCAAATAATTCCTGGCAGCTTCAGGATAATTTAAGCGTTATCTTTTTTGAGTCTACTTAAGGTGGTCATGTAAGACTTAGTCTTAATAGGAGCTGATATGCAGATACTTTGCTTGGTGAATCAATGACTTGACATTGCACAATATAATTGCAAGGCACACCATTATCAAATTTTATTCTTAGAATAGTCCTTCCAAAAAATTGCCTTCCTCTATCCATTGTTGATAGCTTTATCACATTGCTTCAGCACTCAGGAGGCCAAACTTCTAAGCCCAGCTGCATTGTGCATGTAGAAATACAATGGATATTTTACATCTGGGAAACATTGTTTAATAATAGGTATAACTGCCACTGGCAAACATTTAGCGTTCTTACAGAACCTGAAACTGGAAGGCATTGTCTGTCTTCACATCCAAAAGTGCACGAGGAGTTGAAAACAATGAGATTATGCCTACCTGTAAGGAGAACTAGAAAAAATTAGCCATTAGAGGCATCTAAAAGGATTTGGCTTCCACTCACTTGCAAGCTGTGTGCTTTAAGACTGGGTCACATCAAGTATTGATACCCTAAGAGTGAAGCACTCAGCCTTATGTTATGAACCTTTTATGCAACACTGAGAGCCCTTTAGTCCCTGTCCACATGCTCAAATATGTGTATGTGTTTAAGTGCTTTCTAGGACAGGGCTAAATTGCTTTGTGCCTTGCAAATGTAACCCTGTAGTCACCTGGAAATCTCAGCTGAGTTTAGAACTCATAATTGAACCCTCTTTTCATCTTGCATGGTCATCAGGAGGTGTCCTGCTGTGTTAAGTGTCAATTAGTGTGCAATAGTAGAGTGAATTCAGGAAGGGAACTGGCCCACATTCTTCGGTGTTGCTGACTGCCCATACTGAAATATAAAGTTTTCCTGTCCAGTCGAGGATGGATATCTCTGGGCTTGTTTCATTCTTGTAAACTTTCCTTGGTGTGTACATTTAAATGTGAAGTTGTGTTTGACACTTGTGGACAAAGTGGCTGATGTTCATGCTGAACTTAGTGATGACTTTTTCCTCATGATTGTCTGGAACCAACTGTATTTTTATTGCCTCTGGACCTTTGGCAGAAACCAACTTCACATCAGAGCTCCTTTCTTGCATTTATGTCAATAAGGTAGTTGTGGTATCTTGGGACACTTAAGCCAGAGCTGGCCAAGGGTGGGATTTCTTTTATACGGGAAATTATGATGATTTGATCTTTTTTTCTTGCAGATCTTATTACTGCAAAACTTCCAGATTTTTCCAAAAGACATGTATTGTGAATTAAATGTTTTCTTAATTTCCCATCCCCAGTTGTGCCAATATATAGTTCAGGTTATGTTGGCAGATTCCTGTTTGGAATCATGTAGCAGGAGATTTGTTTCTGGACCCTGGTTCCAGCTGGGCTCTGAGGTGATGTTAGGTTTCCTGACGGAAAGTCAAGAAGTTAAGATCAGTTGCTAGCTGAAGCAAATGCTTTGGGACTGAGTCTGTGTGTGCTGCAGAAGTTTGAGCTCTTTAGTTTTACGTTTGTCACTTACTGATGAAGCGGTTTATGGAAAAATGTCCTGAATGGCTGTAATAGAATATTTTTATTAGGTGAAGTGTCACTAGTTCAGGAGATAAATGCACATTAATATTTATCATTCACTGTGTGCTATCAAAGATTGTTATATGAAAAATGACTTTTGCTTTGGTATTTAATCTACTGTTATCTAAACAGAAAGTGTTATGTAAAAAAAATCCCGAACATAACTATTCAAGAAGAATTGAGAGTATTATAACAGTTTGAAGTACAATATATGGCTAAAGAGATGTTGGAAATATCCCCAGATGAACAAACTTCAGAAAATGCAACACTAAGGTTACATTTTAAAAAATACCTATGAAAAGTAATAAAAACTTCTAATAGGATACTGAAGCACTTTAATATGCCATTTAGGTGAATCCATGCAGCATATGTATGATTGTGATGATAGAATTACACTGTTGGAATAATATACAGTCTTAAATTAATTTTTAAGTTTTATATTTTCCTCCTCTATTCTCCCTTTTCTGATAATGTTACAGCACTCAAATGGATACAGACCCTTTGAATTTACCAGCTTTACATAGAGATACATAGAGATACATTCATTAAAAAAATCAATATAAATTGTTAGCAGTATTATTCACTTTCTTAGAGATTCAACAAATTCTTTGTCATGCCTCATAAATAGATCAGAAGGAGAAAAAAATAGCAGTATGGTATGAAAATGCACCTTTCAAACAGTTGTCATATGATATGATATGATGTAATATCATATCAATCATATATCATATCATATCCTTTGTAATAGCCTAAGGCTCATGGCCATGTAAGACCTAATATATGTGATTTTTAAGCAGGTCTTAGGGACAACTGGCCATTCAATTATTCCATGTCCCATTAGCACATCCTTGTGGTAGAAGCTCTGAGGAAGTTTCAGGTGTACAAAAAAACCCTGACATACTCTTGCTGTTTTAGGGAAGGGGCGGCAAAAATTATCAGAGGACTACTTGCCTAGACATGAATGCACAAAAATTCTTCATTGTTGTTGGAAACAATGTACATAGCATGCTCCAACTTTGTGTTTATCAATCACGCGTCAAGAGGTGCATGTGTGTGTTGGAGGAAGCAGTCCAATTAGAACACATTCAAATAGTTGTACTGAGGTTACATGCCTGTGGCTGGGGGGGACATGCCATTACTAATCCAGCTCTTGGCTGGATTACCTTTGAAAAATAAGAAATTGATTCCTCTTCCACGTTTGAAAAGCTTTTGGCCCTCTTGAGTCCAGTTTTATGTTGCATCTGGGCTGAAGAGAAAGAGGGTAATGAAGCCTTCACATCCTGTCTGGCTTCCTGCAGGCTTGATCAGAGGGGAGAAAGCCCTTTGCCAGGAGCTTTGAGATGTTCTGGGGTACATTTCTAGAGCTACATGCCAGGTTTTGGTCCCACTGGGTACCATTAAAAATGACACCTGCAGTGACACCTGAAAGCAAGCCCACTTTCTTCAGTCCTTCAGCCCAGTTCTGAGACAAATGTTCTCTATTCTTTCTAGCCTCCATAGTTTTGTCAGAAGTTGTTGGTGGAGTGAAATCAGAACCCAGTTCTCAAACTCCCAACCGAGGTGTTTTGCCTTGTGGTTTTTCTTTTTTTTAGTCTTGTTGGACATACAGAAGCCTATACATTTACGACATAAATGAAGGAATTGATATTGTGACTTCTGGCATTTGGCTGGCGCAATGTTCTCTTGCACATCTGTTCTGTCCACACAGCTTTCTGAACAATATATATCTCATTCTCTGTGGGATGTTCAGCTTCCATTCATGTCCCAAGGATTTTTACATTAGGGCAACTGAACAGTTGAGGTATGTTTTAGCAAAGGAATTGCAACATTGAGAGTGAATTAGAATTTAAAAAATCAAAGGATGAAAAACATATTTTTTCCTCATTGTAAGAAGCTCTATTTTATTTCAGCTGTCCCTTTTCTCACCATGTCAATTCTGTACGCGTATGGTTAATTTTTCCTTTGTGCCATTTAGAACCAAGTTTCCAGTAGAAAGAGAAAAATGTAAGTAAAAACATAGTTAAGTGGGTTTACTCAAACCCTACTATGAATTGAAACTCATCCCTTTTCCAAATCTGTCACTTCTTCTTCCTTAACATAAATTACATATTCAGTAATTCACTTATTTTAGCACTCCCATTTCTCCCAAGTTGTTGATGTAGCTCCAAACTTTTGAAATCCGGGTCATAATATTTCTTACTTTTATCCAAATACTTCTAGTTTCCAGTTTCTAGTTTCTGCTGGCACAGATGAACGTGGTGCAAGCAAAGTGCTCCTGCTCAGTAGAATCTGATGGTGGTCCTGTCCCACTGAAGGCTGTGAAGGGAGTGGCCCTTGAAGAATGCTGTAACCTGCTCTGAACATACTCAGCTGCCTTCCAGATGTGTTTTTATCCTGCCATGTTTACCAGTACACTGAGAGACTATCTATTATCCTGAGTGTTAATAGTCCTTTACATTTTTCCCTAGCTTCGTGCAGAAGGAGATATTTTTGCAACATTTCAGCATTTGAAGAAATATATTTTCAGCTTTTCTACAATTCTTAAAAGGATGACAGCTGTAAAAGATCTTGTTTAAAGCAATGGTTTGCTCAATTTAAATTCAAAGATGTTTGCTTTCAAACTTGTAAGAAGTGAAGTCTAAAACGGAGACATATTTTGAAGTGATATAGAAATACTGAAAGATAGACCTGACAGTTTGAAAATTGAATGTGCATTGACTAATTGTATTGCATTTTTTCACGTCTGGATGCTGACTTAGAGCATTCTATCAAAAAATTTCAAATCCTCTTCCACATGAAAAATTTGTTGCTTGATATCTATTAACTCCCAAGCACTAAGAGTTTGTAACTTAGAACTTCATAAATAACCAGACTGTCTTTGTAATCTGTACATTTGGACACACTTCTAAAGTCCACAAAACTTATATTATCAAACTGTCTTTCTCCAGTTTTGAGACAGCTTTTTTAAAGTTATATTTAGTTTTATTCTGAGGGTGTGGTTCTTGTAATACCATAAGCCTGGGATCTGGTAATGAAGAAGAGACACATCAAATATTGAAGCTTGCAAAAGAATTGTAAAATGCAGCAGTCCCTGGACTACTTTACATATGACATCATATCAAACAAATTGTTTAATAATATGTAGCTTGAATTTGTTTGTTTTTCTAAAGCTTTTGAAAATATTGCCTATTTATTGCTTTTATAGTGCTTAGAAGTTGTTGTCCTAAGACAGGACGACAGGCCCGCTTCTGCAGAAGGAGATAAACAAAAAGTGGCCCAAAGATTTTAATAACCAGTCTTTTGGATGTAATGCTCTGGCACCCAGGTTGTCTCTTTTCTGTGTGAATTTTGGTGACAAGTGAATAGATCAGAAAAAAGGGTCTATTTAGCAAAAAGGGTATATCTAGTCCTTTTCAGACTGCAGAAAATTAATCCATGAGCTCATTTGTACAATTTTAATTATTTTTGTAAAAATTATTTACTATATTTAGAAAATATACTTCTGTTTAGGCCATTGATGACCTATGCTTGAACTACAAAAAATCTAAAATTAAAATCTGGTTTATTGTCTAGATACATAATGTGAACCATCATCTTCTTTCTAGTAGTTGCTCATAACAGTTGTTGTTTGCAGAATAAGTATGAGCCGAACATGCTGCATGTAGAGTGAACATTTCCTAGGTATATTCTGCTAGTTCTGCCCTCCATAGCCTTGGAGGAGAATTTACAGCCTTCGGTAAGAGTTTCAGTAGTCCTGCTTTTAATGTGTAAACTAAAAAATTAACCTCAAATGCATGGAGCAGGTGGTATAAAAAGCTTTGGAAGTAGAACTGCTATTGCAGATAGGTCAGGTAGGGTGATATTTAATGTTGTCTTTTATCAGCAATTCAATTTTGTCTTGAAGATGCATATTTCCTGAAATGCTGATGGTTTACTTTATTTATTCATACCTTGCAATTTTGGCTGCCTGTGATTAAGCGGAGTGTTTCCTAGAGGATTTATAAGTCATTTCTAAATCTTCATCAAACATTTTCTGTTGGCTTTTGAATAGACATCCAGTAAATCACAGAGGAACTATGACCAAATGTGTCTGGCACAGGGTTCCTTAGTGTATACTGAAAATTATGTTTAAAACTTCTGAAGGAAGAAGGCAGTTGGCACAAAGCAAAGCATTCATTGGAAGTATGTCTATACTCCTGAGCCAAACTGAGGTTTGTGTCTTGTTATGCCCTCTGCCATAGAATAATTTTGTATAGAGTAATAAGATGAACAGGTTTTTATATTCTCAAAAGTAGAAGTATCATTTCTGTTTTGTCTAAGTACCAGGTAAAGTGTTGGTAAGCACTGCGATCTTATTATTATTTATGTAAAATTTCTCTCTGAAGACTTAAAAAACTTAAAATTTTTCTTTCTTTCATTAAAAAAAAAAAAAAAGGAAAAATTTGGCAATAGCAGTTGTTGTGGTTTGTGATTAAAGAGTACTGAAAGAAACTATAATTAAAGTGTGATTTTTACTATAATGTTGACCATAGGGGACAGTCATGATTAATGTTGAACTGACTAGTAGAAATATCTTTGGTCAGGATATTTTTATGGTTTTATACTGAAAATCTTTAAGCAATGTTCGGAATTCACCTATTGTATGCATGTATATTTTGTCTTTTAGGGCATACAGGACGATTATTGAAATCTCTGTGTTTCACCAGTCTATCATTCCTGCTGCTGCACATCATCTTTCAGATTACAATAAACAGTCTTGAAGCTGCAAAAACTATTGAACCTGGTTTTAACTGTGAGTAAAACATTTTAGATTTTGTTAGCATTTTAAATGTTCAAATGCTTCAGTGGTTTGAAAGGTGAAGGGTTGATAAGAAGGCACTTAGCTTTGTGCTCTTGTGGGTTTGCAGCTTGCTCTTGTTTTCTAGCTTTTTACCTCAAAAATTACTGTTAGTAAGATAGAAAGACTAGAAGAGCTTAAGAAACAAAAGAAAAAAAAAAAAAATATATAAATTTTTTCTTCCCACCAGAAATGCATTTTCTTTGAGTTTACCACTATTGTTATGAATTAATCTTTTAGGCTTTCTCAAAATTACCTCAGAATCTGAGAAAACTACTCATTTCTGTCATTAGATAATAATTCAGTGAATTAAGAGTAAAATGAAATAAAGTAACAAACCTCTCTCTATCCATGTATGTATGCCTCTCTCTGGCATAACTCTCTTTAATTTTTCATTTAATTTAACTTTAAATATTGATTCCAAAACTTATATTTCTAAACAATATTTGTCTCCTTCTTGCCGGTGTTGTATGGGAGGAAGGATTTTCAATTTTTCATTTACGTGTAAGCTCAACTTAAAATATATTACATGACATTTTGTATCTTCCTCTCTCAGGAAATGTTGTTCAATACTTCAGAAAGCAAACATTCTTTATTGCGCTGAAGTTAATTAAAATATCTATCCTGTGATTTATATATGTAACCTCCAGGTAGAAACTATTTGTACTTGTCATACCATGCTTACATTTTAACATTTAAACCTGTCAACTTACCTTTGATAAATGTTCATTTAATTTATCACAAGGTATGCTGCTGCCACTTGAGTAAACAGCTGCACTACAATTCAACACAAGAAACCTTATGTGATGTAAAGTATTTGACTTAAATAATAAAATCCTAAGAAAGCTTGAAGTGAGCAAGTGAGCATTACCATTTCACCTTTAGTTTAAACCATTTTCTAAAGTAAAAGGCATAATTGTGTTCATTAAATACCAGTTTCACCTGGAATATCTTGGGCTCTGTTGATTCCAATCAGGCCTTCAGAGTCCAAAAACATACTTTCTTTTTTTTTTTTTTTCAAAAATGTATATAATTCACTGAGGGAGCAGGATTGTTTTCCATATGTGTTTACTGTTCTTATGACTATAAAGACATAATTTTTACTTAGTTTGGAGGAACTGCATCTAGACACCATTTATATGAGTAAAGAGTTCCGAGACAGAGTTGCACCCACTGGCTTTTTCCTCCTTTTATGGTGAGAACTGTGTTCTGCAGTGGGAATTAAAATAATTATTTCATCCTGAAAAGTCCACTCTTTAAGACGAAATGTACCATTTTTTACTATTTATTCACATTTGTTGTGTAGCAGCTCCTCTTTCAGCTGCCATTAGTAATGATCTCCTTACTTGGGGCCTCACATGGCAGAGGGTAGAGCTGCAGGAGTGCATTAAATGTTATCAGACTGCTCTCTGACACCAAGGCCACTTGACATGACATTCCCACACTCACCATTAAGCTCTTTTTGCCTCCTGAGTGCAAAAGCTGGTTTGAAGTTGCCTGTTGGGAATGTTATTTTACCAGAGGAGCATCCAAACTGTGCCCAAGTTGTTTGGGATAGAAGTTGGTTGACCAAAGTTGTTCCAAGAGTTTTTAAACTGTTAACAAGATGAAATATTTGGCTGTTGAATTTCAGTGCCTGAATACTGAGTAAACTGGCACCATTTTGTTTACTTTACAGTTGGTAAGATCCAGGTGAAGCCAATAAAAAGGGCAATTTGATACTGGCATTGCTGGACCCCCAAGGTACTTAAGGAGAAGTTAAAGATTGTCATAAATGTAGGGGCTAGAAAAGGCCAAGGCATTTGCTAGGTCAGGGAATAAGGTCAATTATTGTCATTTAATGGCACCAGAACTTAGATGTTCCTGTGGGGGTGAGAAGAGGACAGAATTCCTACTCCAGAAAGCACCTTGATAGTACTTTTGCTTGTAACAGTACAGTGACACAGCCCCACTGGTTTCCTGTTCCCCAGCCATATGAGGAGTGCTGTACAAAACTGACTGCAGATGTGGGCTAAGCCGTAGTTTGAGAAATGCGCTTTGCCCATGGCATCTTCACAATGTTATGATCTCCGCATTTTAGACTTGCTGTTAATGTTTTTCCAACTTTTTCTGCTCAATAAGAAATTCAGAAGTGTAGACTGGAAGACTGATGTGTTCTGTTTCTCCAGCCAGACCCAGATCCACTATTAATAAAACATTTTTTTACAGCTACAGTCTTTTCTGATGCTTATCATTAGGAAATTTTTCTTCCATTAGTCAAAATATCCTGTCTTCGTCCTTCAGCCTGATGTGGAAATGAAGAAAAACTTTCCATTAGTCTTTATGGTTACCCATTTTGTATTTCAAGGCTGCAGTCATATTTGTCATATGTACTCTTTTCTGTCATTCTCTTCTATTTACCCAACCTCAGCCCCTTCAAATTTTCTTCATGCATCACATTTTTTAGGAAGGAGAATTGTTATTGTTTTTTGTCTACTTCTGTTTTCTCCAAGTTTTTCAGGTATTTCTTGAAGCTCAGTGCCCAAAGCTAGGAATTATTTCAGCTGAGAATTTAGTAGCATATACTGAAATATAAAAATTACCCAAGTGTCTGCAAGTCTTATTCCCTGTTTATGAATTGGTCTATGCTGCGTTTTGCAATGGTCTCACTTTTTATTTCTAATTCACTGAAACCCACAAATTCTTTTCTTGAAAACAGACAATTTTTTTTCAATCCCATGTTTATGTAGGTGAGTATTCTTACTTACGTATAGTGGAAGTTGATGTTTGCCCCGTTTTTTCCCAGAAAGTTTTATTTATCAAGACTGTTCTATCTCCTTGCTTGGTAGTGGCTTCTCTGATAGGGGCCCTCTGCAATAACACTTTTAAGGGTGTTTGGATAAGTATTTTTTTTTCTTTAGTATTTGTTTTGATTTTTCTGGAATTGTAGTATGTCCCCAAGTTTAAGTAAATCAAACCATGAAAGGAGCTAGTGGATGCTATGGCAGGTCCCCTCTTAATTATCTACCAAAGGTCATGGGAGTCTGGGGAGGTCCTCACTGACTGGAAGCCAGACAGTATTATTCCAGTTCACAAAAATGGCATGAAAGAAGATTCAGGAATCTACAGACCTGTTATTCTAACCTCAGTTCCTGAAAAAAGTATGAAAAAAGATTATATTAGGTACTATTTAAAGGCATTTAAAGGCCAATGCAGCCATCAGGCATGATCAAAACAGGTTAACAAAGGGAAACTCCTGTTTACCTAATTTGATATTCTTCTATAGTAGTCACCTGCCAGTGGGTGAAGAGAAGGTGGTAGATGTATTTTTCCTGTACTTTAGTAAGGTTTTTGATACTGTCCTCCTGGAAAAAGATTGTTCAGTAGGTTCACGATGTGCTTGGTTGGTGAAGTGGCTGAAGGGCAGGGCTTGAAGGGTTGCGGTGAATGGGGCCACAGGACACTCAGAGCTCAATTCTCTGCCCAGTCTTGTTTGCAATGTATTTGTCTCTTTCAAATCAATCTGGATGAAGGAGTTGAATGCACTATTAGGAAGTTTGATACCAACAATAATCCCTGCGGGAGGTGTTTGGGACAAGGTGCCTTGCAGAGGTCTTTGTATAGTTAATCTAGCTGCTGGCAATTTCAGAAGTAGGTGAGAGGGCAGGATAATACTGTCTGCAAATTCTGTAGGTTTATTTGTCTCAATATTTCCAAATACCAATATTCTGAATCAAAAGATCATTTTCTAGTTTTAGTTTTTCTTTTCACACTGCTGTATTAAAACTTGTGATAATATTTTCATTTTGGTAACAGAAACACTTGAAAAATGTTTAGATTAGAGGTGTGATAAAGACTATCGCCTCTTAAACCTTATACAGTTATAGTTTCATTTTGGAAGTGAAGAACAGCCATCCTTTTATCTTTTATATCTAGAAGCAGTTTTAGTTGAGCCATCTGCAAACACAAACCAGACATCTAGAATTTCGGGTTAATTTCAAAACATTCTGCTACTATCCTGGACTTATGTAATTCAAAATCAGTTTAGGATAATTCATGGAATGTTTAACTTCTTTGGTTTGTTATCTTTTCCATCCCCTTCCTCTTGTAGAGTTCATATGCCTTCTCTTTCAGGATGGTTACAAAATGCTACAGCATTCTCTAAATTATATGTGCTTGTTGATAAAGGTGTTTAAAAACATTTGGGCAACAGAAGGTTCTTGTTTCATAAGAGCCTTGTGACTATTGCCTAGCACTAATAAAATTTTGCTGCTAGTAGTCTTTATTTAGCTTAATGAAAGATTTCTGGTTAGCCACAACGTCAGTGTGTGGAACTAACATTGACTACCTGCCAGATATAGAAAGGAAAAGAATTGATACAGAAAGGGTGAGCTGGGCTAATCTAAAGGTGTCAAGAGCTCCATAATTAAGCTTGTTTCACTGATATCTCCATATAATAGCATGATTTTGAAATATAGCAGTATTCATGCAGTAATAGAATTTCATTATTAAGTTTGTATTTCTGATGGAATAAAATTCTGATTATTAGATTAGGCAACGTCTTTTGAGTATAGAATCCATTAGGCAGGGAATTGAAGGTTAGACCACAAGGTAATAGTTGCATTCTCTAGTATGTACAATATAGTTCTTTCCTAGGACTAGTTTTAAACATCTTTAAAAATGGCAATATCACTAGCAGGAATGTTTTCCACAATGTTAGTTTTAAACTTTACTCCCAATAAATTAGTGCAATTATTCATAGTTTGTATATAATAATATTCTGTATGTGTATTTTCTTGTGTTTAGTCAGCCTTTAAAATAAGTCTGGTTTCTTTTTCTATTAATTGTAGTGATGTATATCCATTTCTTATTTTGTGCTCTTCTATCATCTCTCGCTCTTGACTTCTGTGAATGGATCTACTGAAATGCTTATTCTCTGCAATAGTATTTTTGTCTGTCGGAACTCAAAATGTCCCTCAGACATTTTCAGAGGTTCCAGGCCTTGGTCAGAAATATTTTAAACCCTGGCAAGCAGCTGAAAACAGCTGTGATCTTGAGTTTGAGCCATGGAATGAGTTATCAACTTTGAAGGTGGAACAACCGGTCACAGAGGGTTAGATGGTATAGTAAAAGTAGTCACAAATTAGAGGGGAAAATGTTTTAGTATTGTATGGGGGGTTTTAACACCTGTACAGGGGGGTTTTACTTTGTACATGGGGGTCAGGAGTTCTAAGATGGAGGAAAGTGGGCCTGATCCTGTTCTTCCTCCTTCTTCTTCCTTACCTCCATGTTCTTGGTGATGTTGGCACTCACAGATTGGTTTAGAGTAGAAAAGCACATTGTAACATGGATAGTAGGTATTGGGGAAAATCTGTAAACATATAACACGTAATATATCATATAAAAGATAGCAGCAGCCTTGGGCGGGGAGAGAGATGACGGAGACACCAGACAGTGAGGGTGTCAGGAGTGTGTGTGTCTCTGCCTGGGCAGCTGACCAAGGCAGCGCAGCGGGCGAAGACAATCTTTTAGATAACTAGCAATAAACTGCCTTGAGACCGAACCACAAGAGGCTGCGGAGTTTTTTCTTTGGAAGCACGGGTTGGAGGAGAGACTTTACCACCACACGAGACCCCTGAATCAATCCCGGGGTTCTCACATTTGTCCATGAGAAATGCAACTTAGACTACTTCAACTAGTCACTAGTTAAGTTTGTAGTCAATGTTTGTAAGAATACCAAAAAGAGCATTTAAGATATTTCTGGATATTTTTCTTATACATCACAATAATTGAACTGATGGAATTTAAATAGATACCTTTAACTCCTTCTACAGACTTTCTATGAATCTTTGTTTATTATATCTGCTTGGGGTGCTTTACTTACAAAATGGTTATATGTAGAAAAGGGGAGAATAGATTTAAAGCACCAAGTTGCCTAGATAGCTTCTCTGTTAGATCATGGGAACTAAAATCAGATAATTCTCTGTCTCTGGTATGCCATGGTGAATGTCAAACAAATGCATGCCACCATTGTGGAATCATAATAACTTTCTGCTTTAGATAAATTTTGAAATGATTTCTTGGCTTAAAAGACCATTCTGTGTTTGCATTACTATCAGCATGTCCCTGAGGTATTTTGTTATATTAGGAAGCAGCAATACCGAGCACAAATAAATTATGTCTCACCATTTATTGAAAGCTCAGGCTCAGGACTGAAGCTAACCTTTTGTAGGAATGAATAATTACTCTTTCCTATATATCTGGTGAGATTTCATGCCTTTTATACCTTCCTGAGTATACTCCTAAGGTTGTGCTGATTTTGTAAAGTACTGCTTTGGTAAAGGTTGCTGGATTAATTAACTCACTGGAAATAAAGATGCTGCTTTTGTTTATAAAGGGAAAAAAAAGTTTAAAATGTTTCATACAGAGTTTCAAATTTCTATTTCAAAGGTAGATGAATGCCAGTCATTCAAATACCATGATTTATTAGCCCAACTCCTGTCTGAGGTCTGAGTGTATCTCATGGCCCCTTGTTGGCTGTTCTGACACATCATTTCATGGGAAACTGCCTTGAAAACACATATTTTGAAAATACTGGAAATTTGAAATACTATGTTATGAAAAAATATTCTGATAATTCCTATTAGTTGTCTTGATAATTTTGGCAATTTTACTTTCAAAACTATTGCTTAATATGAAGTGAAATTACTCTAAATTGCTTTAAGAAAATGAGTAAATTTATTGTAAGAAGCTTCTGAGCAGAAGTCATTGCAAAGTAAGCACCTTTATACTGAAAAAGTCATTATGTCCTCTCCAATGGTTTTGCTTATCAAAATAAAAGTTAACAGTTACCTTCATTAAAGAGTTCTCAAGCACTTGCACCCCAGACAAAACAGCTCATTCTTGCCTAGCAAACACATCTATATCTCAAGCAGGCAAATGCTTAAGGTTCTTTCCAAACAACCGGTTTAACTGCAAATTTGAAATCTGCAGTGATCTCAATTCTATGTGCATCATACACTTTCTTCTTTGCTCAGTGAAATCTATATTTCTTTTTTTTTTTTCCAACAAAAGTGGGCCTTGTCTATCAGAACATCTACATTTTAATAATATTTTTGTGTGTCATCTAAAAGATTATAATCCTTGCCAAAATCTGAGCAAAAATAATGCCTTTAAACATATAAGAAACAGTTTATTCTATTATCACAGAAGTCATCAGATTGTACTTGTGTGGTTTCTGTACAAGCAGCAAGAAGGTTCGGAAATGAACTCTTGTTTTAAGAACAACTGTGGAAGGTCCAGTTTAACAAAACTATTATAGTAGGGTGAAACAACCAGCTGTAGCACTGCAGAAGAATCAGAGTAACCTTTCATTGAGAATCCTATTTATATATTTTAAACTCAAATTTGTCTGAGCCTGTGATGTCTATGACAGCCAATATAGTACAAATTTAGTTCAGACTTTTAGCTAGAAGAGTTCCAGACTGGTGAATGGTGCCTCAGTGGGAAAAACAAATTTTAAACCAATATTTTAATAGAAGAGATTATACAGGTTCTTCTTATACAGGCCAGCAAGACTGATAATACTAAATTGTATAATATAAAAGTCTATTTTTAATGGAATTTAGATGCTTACATATTTTTGAAGTCCTGAACTACAGTTGTTATTAATAGTTAAATCAGTACAGACAGCCAGTTGCCTGGAAAGTCTATTTTTTCAGGTTTTATGAAAGACAAGTGCTGTGATTTAACCTCAAATGGCAAGTAAGTACCACACAGCAGCTTGCTCCCCCTAACTCCCAGTGGGATAGGGAGTAGAATCAGGAAAAAAAAAGGTAAGGAAAAGCTCAAAGCTCATGGGTTGAGGTAAGAAGAGTTTAATAATTTTAAAAAAGTAAACTACTACTACTGCTACTTCTACTAATTTTACTGGGAAAAAAAAAGAAAAAAGAAAAATAAAACTCAAGACACACATGTGATACACACAAAATAGAATTTCTCATTACCCAGCAATGTTCAGCCTGTCCCTGAGCAGCAAATAGTCCCTTCCAGCCAGCTCCCCAGTTTATATGCTGGGCATGACATTCTGGGGTATGGAGTATCCCTTTGGTCAGTTTGGGTCATCTGTCCCTCCCAGCTTCTTGTAGACCTCCTCACTGGCAGAACATGAGACACTGAAAAGTTCTTGATTTAGGGTAAGCACTACTTAGCAACTACGAAAACATCAGCGTGTTATCAACATTATTTTTAAAATAAACCCAAAACACGGCACAGTACCAGCTACTAGGAATAAAATTAACTCTAACACAGCAAAGCTACAGTCAGTTACTTCTTGTGGTTTGACTTTGTGTTATATCCTCAGCAAACTATGTGAAGCTTCATTACTTATATTACTTGCAGGATGTTTGCAAAACGCAGGTTAATAGAATTTTATAAAAATAAAAGCTAACTGTCACTATATGGATATTGTCCTTATCCAAAGATGGTAAGGCTGTCTCTTGGTGACATCTGCCCAGTGCCATGTGGATTGAAAAAAAAGAACCTGCTTTGGCTTGTAAATTCCTCTAATAAAAGCTTTTTCTCTTCTGTTGTTTGTACCCCACAACTTGTGGCAAGAGTCAGCTGGGTGGCTGGGGGGCTTGTAGAAATACCACAATTTACAGAATAAGGAGAATAGTATTTCTTCAGAGCTTCCCTCTTATCAGCCGTTATGCCTGCAGAATAATGACATAGAAAGCAGTAAATGGCCTTTTGTCCAGATCTCCGATGAGAGACAGAAAATCTCAGAATCTCTGCAGAGATCAGTAACAGTGGTGCTTACAAGGACTGATGTAGAACTGAAGCTCCTGTTATGCTATTTCACATGGCAAATACCTTGAAAACCTAGGAAATTACAGAAAGGCAGGAGATTGGACTTCAAGGAAATAATATTTGCTATCACACTCTGGTTTCATCATCTACTGTTTCTTGCATAGGTGATATGCAGTGTCTGAGTCAAGAAATATAAAAATAATAATAAGGAACTTCTCTATGGAGTCATGAAGAGCTTGAGACTAAAAAGAATGCTTAGCTGTAAAAACTGCAGTGAGGTCCAGATGTGGTGGCACAAATACTGTCATTATATTGGGTCCTAGAAAGGTGTGTTATTGTACAGTATTACTAATGACCATTTCTGACTCTCACTTCTATGATTCCAAGAGTCAAAAATGTTTAACATTTGGAACACATCCAGTGAGAAACTTTTAATTAGTCAAAGGTGTTAGCATGCCTTTTTTGTCTCAACAGGAACTTAGAACTATAGCTTATGCTGTATATGAAAGTTAATTTTACTTTAATTCCGTGCACATTGGATGCTAATGTTTCTTCAACACTTTCCATGCAGCTTTATGTAGCCATGGAATTTATGACTGGGGAAACAGAAGCTTCCGTAATTTCTTCTTAGGCATGTATGATAAGTCCTGCTTAATTTCTTGCTTGGTGTTATTACTTAGGATTTTAGTTCATTGTACTTATGGAGTCTTTATTTCTGGACTCACAGGCTGCCATGTGAAAACTGAGCAATATTCTAGAGAGTCACTTTGAGGCATGGTACATGGCTTCATTATATAAAGTATGTGATTCTACTGTAATGATGCTGGCACACTCACTTGTGTTCAACCGTTCAAGAGAACCTGACGTAGGGGATCACCCTTCTCACTGCCACTCACTGTTTGTATTTTTGACAGTCAGAATTGCATTGGAGAGAAGACCTGGGAAACTGCTGGGTGGCCCATGGGGCTGTACAGCTTCTTTCTGAAGCTGGTGGACTTTGGAAGGTATTCCCAAGGCGCACCCAAGGAAGCACCCAGGGTACCCGCTGATCCTGGGATGCAAACTGGGACAGTTCTCTTTTTAGTGTCCCAGTTGTAGCTAGGATGATTGCAGGGTAGTAGAATAGAAGTGTCATCACTGTCAGCTTGTTTTAGGGCTGTTTGTAGGAGAGATAGAGCAGCTGTTTTCTGTCTCCCTCTGTCCTCTCAAAGGAAGAAGCAGAAGTAGCAAACACAAGGAAGAAATCAAGACCAGCTGTGAAGGAGAAGGCACTCAATAAAACTTGAATAGATGAGATGAGAGCAGAATGTATGTGTGAAGGAAATAAAAGCAGAAGAGAGTAACTGTTGATTTATACTCGGGGTTAGTGCTCTTAGTAAATTAAGAACCAAATGTGCAGAGTAGGCTTCTACTGTGCACTTCTATTCTACTCTACTTCTACTCTCTACTTCTATTTTTGTTGGTAGCCACTTGCTTGCTTGTCCCTGGTTGTATGTTTAACCTTTGTATGAAAAGCTTGTCAGCGTACATTGCCACCTGCTTTTAAGTTCTGAGTTACTACAAAACCTGTTCCCTATATTGTGGAAAGTCCTTGAAGACCAGCAAAATCAGAAACTGGGTGCTCAGATGATTACAGTGAAAAAAAACTTGTCTACAGGGTCAGACCCTTACTCTGACCCAGGTTATCATGGCTCATTTGGCAGTGTTTGACTGTAGCAGAATGAGGTATGTAAGGACAGCACTACAGTGCTTTAGCAACCAGCATCTCTGGGTTGGTGTAGGGACCATGTTGAAATGTTCCCTTGTTAATCATTCAAATCACTGTAATATAAATATTTTACTGGGAAGTCTTACTGTAGTATTACTATTTGGGAGTAGGAAACTATATATTTGTGTGTTGGACACTGTTTAGACAAATACTTTCCACTGAGAATAAATATTTCACTTTATTTCTGGGCATCTGTCTCTTCTGTTTGGCTGTTTACATTGTTAAGGAGGATTGCTCTTCAGGTAATCATGCTGAATATTTTTAGAAAACCTGATTCATTAGTGTGATTCTGTGAGCATTTGCATGTGCTCATGCCCACATTGCAAGTTTGAGAGCGGTTGGTCCCTGGGTCAGAGCCCTTAGGCTTCTGCACCTCTTGGTGATTTACATCAGCAGCTGGAAAGCAAACAGCAAATCCAAGTTGTCATGTGACAGCTGCTCACCGCAGCCACTCTGCCACAGCTGGACCACCAGCTGGGCATCCCAGCTGCAAGGACAGGTGACGTGCTGTGTCTGGGGGTGGCAGCTCTGATGGGCCATCCCTGGCAGTGCAGCACCCCAGTGGGTGGGCTTCCCTGGGCAGTGTGGGCTAGAGGCTGTTCTGGACAAAAATGAGGTCTTGAGTTGAGGTTAACCTCTAATTGAAAGGGCTGAGTTTACTGAGCCCTTTATGGAAGCTATGATGTAAAACAAATCACACTGTAAAACAAAGCAAAAAGCGTTGCTCACATAAATAGGGCTTGGAGCCATCAGGAAAGAAGTGTTTTCTTAATGGGATTGGACTTGAAATGCTTTGGTGGGCTCTCCTGCATCAGTGTGTTAGAACATAGTCCTAAACCTGGGTCAAATACAATTGGAACTTGCATGCTTTAAGTTTACTTCCAAAAGGAAAATCTGTCTCAAAATTCCCTTGAAGTTCTGCCAGATATACAAGTCTAAATCAGTAACCACAAAGGATGCCAGAAAGTGCTGTACCTTACACCTTTTGCATAAACAGTGTGCGGCACATCTGTCAATGCTTACTCTTAACAAAGAACAAAAGAACTAAGAACAATTCCATAACACTCACAAAGGGTGAAAGAGTATCCTTTACATCTCTGGAAGGAAGAGAACTCTGAATTTTGAAGGGTAGACTTGATTTCTAAAGTCATAAACATCCCTTTTGTTTCATTTCAGCTCTTGCATTTTTCCTGATATCTTGTTCGTTTACATATATGTATATGAAGCCATATATACTCTGTTTACTGCTGAATTTAATCATACTACATTTCTTTAGGGGTTTGTTTAAAGCAATCAAGAAATTGGATTTCAGAGATGTTATAGTCATCATCTAGACTAAAACCAGGAAGATTTTCAATAGCATCAATGAAAGATGTAGTAAATGAAAAATATTTTATGAAAAAATTTTAGTCCTATTTTTATGTGTCTAGAAATAGGGAGAGTAAAACACAATATCTTTCAAATGATTAAGAGAAAGAAGTTGATGTTCATCTGTCATCAGATATCATTGAATGCAGATTTTAAAACTGTAACCAAGTTAAACACAGTTTTCACAGTTTCAGTTTACTGAAGTAGTGTAAATCACTCAAAAGCATGCACTCCAGCCAATGGCTGTCAAAACCTTGACCAAGCTTTTTGGGGTGTAGAACAGAGAATGGAAGTAGCTCCTGAAGGAAATCAAGAGTAATGTAGATCAGAGTACATTAATTAGTCATTAATACCTGTATAACTGTATATTTAAGTATATAGTCCTGCATTTTAAAAGAAGATAGCCAGCCCCCAGTACAGAAGACACAGTGATAAGAACAGATAGCATATTATGTTTTTTTCATATATCACCTTACCTACAGTCACTATGTCAGAAAATAAATATCAAATTGTTTTTCATGGTGGCACACAAATCCTTTTTGGCACACAAACTCAGAATGTTGAAATGCAAAAGGATGATTTTAAACTCATCCTTTAGAGCCAGCAGACTTTGACCTCATCATGGGATTGTGTCCATGTGGTTTGTTGGTGATGCCACAGTTGGCTACATAGCAGGTTCCAGGAAATTCCTGCTTTTTCTAGACCCCACAAATTTGTCTGCAAATAATATACTGCTTCATGAGAGAACTCGTGTTCTTACCTTCACTGTAGACATGACGAAAGACTCAAATTACACCCAGGATAGGTCCCATTGTAAAGTCTAGCAAATTACCATAATTCATAAAAATACACTCCTTAATTTAGGTGCCAAACTGGATTTTAATCCTAAAAAGTTTTATATACACCCGGAGGGTATGGTGATCTAGTGATAATTGAACACATCTGTAGTGTGAAACTTGTGGAATTGAAAAGATATACTGGTGAAAGTCCTATAAGCACCATCCCTGGAAGAGTTAAAAAAAACATGTGGATATGGCACTTGAGATGTGGTTTGGTGGTGAACATGCTGGTAATGCTGATGGTTGTATTCGGTAATCTTAGAGATATTTTCTAACTTTATTGATTCTATGAATCTGTGATTCTATGATATCCCAGACAAACATGGCAAGAAGAAAAAATAGTTGGAGCTGATGCTGTTGTGCTGGCAACAATTCCAGCTTCGTAAAAGTAATTGGTCTCACAGTTCTCATTATTTCTGAGACGAGTATTTACATAGTTGTCCTTATTCTTGACTATCTGATGTTTTATATTTGACTAAGGATAAAGTACAAGACTGACAGAAACACTAACAATCAGCGCTGTGTAAAGAGGACGAGAGATGCCTTTATCAGATTTTGCTCTCTCTGTTTATATAAACACACATGCACATTTTCATCTTGAGGGGCCTCATTCTTTACAGCAGGAACTTTTTGTGATTATTAAGTTTTAGTACTGCACAGCAACCTGTGCAATTTCAGGAGTCAGGCTGATTTAATTACCCAATTAGACAACCTTGCTAAGTGGGGGAAGAGAACATTTCAGCACCATTTTTTCAATAATAAAATTCCATTAAATTGTCCAAGGTTTAGAAAGTTGTGACTATCAATAAGGAAGGAAAATGTGCTCTAGTGGTCAATAGAATAAAAGCTCAACTTCTTTGACTCCAAGTAGGGGGCTTCCAAAAATATGCACAAACCAGAGATCTTTGAGATCTAACAGGAAAAAAAAAAAAAAGAAAATAAGCCAGGGATCTTATTATCAAAATGGAAATAGTGTTAGTATTGTTATCTCCAATACATGGATTGATCACACAGTAAATAACTGTTTTCTGCAGAATGGAGATAGTGAGCAAGAGTGATTTGTTGAACTTGCACTTGGTCATATGCTCAGGAAATATGCAGGAGGAGTGGATATATGACAGCAGAAGGGAAGATCAGTAGATGGACATGGATGCTCAGAGTCCCTGACTTGGACTTGCTTTTCTGAAGTCCCTGAGGCTCCTACTCATGCAGTTGTTGCCTCAGCAAGATTTTGGGGAGGGAATAAATAATTTTTATCCAATGCACTGAATTAAGTAAAATTTTCAATTTCCAGTAGTACTTGTAAGTGCCGTTAAAAATTTTTATGCAGCTTTTAAATGAAAACTTCTGGGGATTGGCAGAGATCAGGTTTGTCTTGCTGACATGTAGATGTGAGCCATGGTTCTGCCTGGTGTAGCAGTCCACGCTGGACTGGACCCCTCTTCTGCTACTGTACTCTTATCAGATCATAATTTTACAACGGCTTGTAACCAAAATAAATTTCAGCTCATGAAACTGCATTGCCTTGAGAGTGAAATACCACCTGTTCATTACAATCCTGTTCTCTCAACAGCCTTTCTACAAGTTAGATTACACAGCACCTATGACGCATTTTGAGATTGTTTTTATGACTTTTCATATACCCACTGAAACATTGTCAGAATTCTCTAATATATATGATAAAAAGGAAAATCCTGAGCAAGGAAGTCCACAGAATCCATACCCACATAAAACAAAGGCTAGAATGCTGATAGAATTCCATGAACATCTGGAAAAAGTCAAAGATGAGTTTCCATATCTATTCTGTGTCTTTCTGGATAACAGTAAGAAAATGATATCACATTTCCCTTCATAGTTCACAATTCCTGTTCATTTATTTTTTTAGCTATAGTAAAGAGTGAAAGGTTCTATAACAGCAGCTGCAGGATAATAAATACTGCATTTTATTGGTGGCTGATGTATTAAGTCAGAAGGCAAAAATCAGCTTCTGTGTTTTGCTATGTAATTTTCTCAGAAAAAAAGGCAGAAGATTTCACATTTTAGGTAGTGGCAGCTCTTGATTTCAGAGATTTCTCAAAATTTATTTGAAATACCAGAGTTTTTTTATTTTGTAAATATCATGCTGACTGCCAGCAATATAAAATTCACTTTTTTTTTTTGGAAGAGTTAATTTTTTTGTACAGTTATATATATATTGTAAACACTATTAAATATTTATACCTTACTAGGCTATTAATTTAAGTAAAGAATATTTAATTTTAAATAAACATTTCATTAGCAGGGATTGATGTGTCCTGAAAGCCATAAAAGTGATGCTGTATATATCACTGTTTGTACAACAGCACCACACTGTTGCTAACAGTGCTGGGTTAGCAAGAGAGAACTGCTTACAGGGTAGCTCCGTGTTTTCTAAATGCATTAAATTTTTCCTCCTTTTTTTCCTTTCTAAATCTTTTACATCTGTAACAGCTGTTCTCTTTTACATGAGCAGGTAGAAGGTGCAATGTTAGGCTGTTCTATGGAGCAGGATGGAAGGCTTAGCTGGGTGTCTGCCCATGTGCTAATTCAAGGAGAATTTAGCAAAAGCAATCACAAAACCTTACTTTCAGTCCTCACTTAAGGTGTAAGATCTAGTTCTGATAATAAAGAAAGGTTAAATATGTGGCTTACATGACATTATACTTGGTCTCCTAGGATTTATCCATAGGATTTTTGTATTTAAAATAAAATAAAAGCCTACTAGATTATGGAAAACGGGATAAATATTTCTCACTTGCTCTGCTTCCCCCTCTGTCTTTTGCATGTCACAGAGTGACTGCATTTATCTAAAACTTTCACTGTCGTGTTTCCTTTTCTGAGTTAGGATCATTGCCAAAGTGATCTCATGTTTGTGAAGGGTTTTTTGTTTATGTTACTGTTTGTGGTACAAATAGCTACTTTCACCTCGGAGTTATACCTTTTTTGGCTGTGTTTGATTCTGACGTAGTATCCTCTATATTTGGGTCAATGATCACAAAATTTGGCTGCTGTAATTTTCCATTAATATTAATAAAACCACCCATCCCCCTAGCATATGGGCTGCAGAAGACACTGCTCAGTAAGCTCTTATAAATTTCCAAAAGGTTTATGAGCTGAAAAAACTGTTTTTGGAGAGGGGAATGTAGACTTTGCAATTTCCAAATGCTGATGCTAAATCCATTCAGATGTAAATCAACCCATCAGGAGCACTCTGCTCTTTAGGTACTTTATCCTAACATGTGTTTGCTCATTATTCCTTCCTCAGCTGGAGGTTCTCTATGAAAGCTGTTTAAATGAAATAAATAATGTACTCCTATGAAGAAAATTAGTGTATTTTGGAACTCAGAAATGGAAAAAATAAGTTAGGTAATATTTCAGCATAAATAACAATGTGAGTAGTTTTTTTTTTTTATTTGGGGGGGAGGGGGTTTGGGATTCTTAGTCCAGGATGTGGATAGTTAGGTCATACTCTCTCTGGATATTTCCCAGTGTTTGGCTAGGCTTTGAATGATCTCTCTAACTGGAAATCTTGTGCTTCTTTGTGTAAAGTAGAGTCAAATAATCTTGGCTTTGAAATGAACAGTGTTCACATATGCTTACATATGTTCACATATATTTTATGTTTTCATATGTTCACATACCTTTCCCCTGGAGATTTATTTTAATTGATGTGACAGCATCCCACCTGATGCCTCTGTTTTAAACTTAATTACATTTGTTGCATTACATTGTAAACTTCATTACATTGTTGAAAGTACCTTATGTTAGAAGACTTTTTGTGGCTCCATCTACCCTTTGCTGTTTTGGGAGACCTCTGTGGCTGGTCTGTCCCTGCTGTTACTATGTTTTGGGAATTTAATGTTGCTTTTCTGTTAAATCTTTGGCATTCAGTCAAGATATACCCATTTGTAATTCTGGTTCTTGGAGTTTGTGACAATTCAAATTCCTTGCTATCAGGCCTTTGTTGATATCTACAGAGTCTGTATGGAAGCTCTAAAACACTGTAGCCTCCATGGAATGCTGAAGATGAGTTGGAAATCTCTTATAAAATAATTTGCTAAGATCATTCTTAGAAGATTTCTTTTAACAGAGTGATAGTTAAACTCTGTTCAAATGCCGAAGTCTAATATCATGTTACAAAAATGACATAAAGAAGGACCAGGATCAGGTCTTATGTCATTATCCCAGCTCATAAGAAGTTAGACAGGATTTTGTCAGCAAATGTCATCATGGCTGTGCAGCTACATCCCAATGATGGAAGAACATGTTCAATTCAAGATTGATGTGCTTTGGCCATGGAGAGTTAAAACTTCTTGGTGCATGAAAAATTGAGCAGTTGCTGGGATAAAAAGATGATTTTCAAGTTTTCTTGCATAGACAGCTTTTTCATACTGTGGTTCAGCAACCACCTACCCTTGAGCATACCTTGCCTGCCAGCCCTTGATAGGAAACTTTTCTGCATGTGAGTATTTATTTCTTACTAAGAGAAATTTAATGAGACGGTGATCTACTTTCTAGACAGTTTTCTTACCTTGATGTTTCTGCAGGAGCAGATTTCATAGAGCTATTTCAGGGGCCTTCTTGGAGATTTCCTCTTCAATTTATCGTGTTCTGATTCTCTGTCTTTCTCAGGGGTTGTTTTCTAGTAGAAAGTACAGTATTTCACCTGTGCATGAGTCTAATAGGAAGTAAGACTCCAAAAGACATATGGTGATACATTAAAAAATCAAGCAGTAAGGTACCAATTATGTAAACATTTAATGACTTGAATAAACATTATAAAATTTTATCTGAAATATGTGTCTATCTGCAGATGTTCTCAGCTGTGAATATGCTTCTGATGTAGATTCTGCTTGTTCCTAAACAGGAGCTTCCTCTTTCACCAGGGCTACTTTCCAGTTCTTTAGTAAAGGCAGTGAATTGGCCTCTCTCAGTTTATTTGGTTTTTATTGGGTACAAACCTTGACAGAGGATTGTTTTCCACATCCGTGTTCATTCACTGTAGGCAGTGCAGTGACAGATGTAAGAAGATGTACAGAACATCAGGATCTGTTTCCTTTTCTATCTCAAATCACTTCCTTTTGTGTAATCTTGTACCATTATCACTACTTGTCATTTAATGCAATTTTCTAAACTTCTTTATTTGTGTGCCAAATATAAGGCAACCTCCACAGGGGTGGCATTCAATTACTGTGTCTATGTTCAATTAGCCCAGCATATCTTCACATGCTGTATTTGGGTTTCTTCTGAAGCATTTCCTCTTAAAGTGACAAATGTGTGCTGGGTACACCCTCCCTCATCCTCTGGCTTGTTACAGTAATGGGCTACCTTATTTTTCTTCCTTTGCTTGCATTTCTACTTATGATTCCTTGTTCCTGCTTCCTGAGAGCAGCAGGAAGCCTCCCAACATAAACACTTCCCTCAGAACTTCAAATGCTATTGGTAGCTTGTTTGTCACATAAACATCTGACCTGAGTATTTTTGTGGTCCCTTTCTGTTGACCCTGAAAGAATCTCTTGAAAATGAAGCAAATAAAATGATGTTTAGTCTCATAATCTTATAGTCCTGCTACCACTGCTTGGCAAATCTATTCTTCTCCCAGTGGCTCACTCCAGAGGCTCTCAGGATATTTCCAATGTTTTAGGGGTACACAGAGATTCTAAATGTCAAGTTTCAAGGCATTTGGAAACAGCAGTGAAAAAAATTATTTTCTTCAGTGACTTCTAGTACTAATGGGGAAAATAGCATGGAGAGAGGGAGAGATATATACGGTAAATCAAGAAGTCATTTGTTAATTTTCTCACTTTAGGCAAGATTTGAGCTCCTGGAGGATCTTCTCCAAGACACAGCCAGCATCCACAGCCACTCAGTTAGGCCAGCTTCAAAGAGGAAAGAATAAGAGAAATGTTTTGAGAAATGTGTGCATTTGTTGGGCCTGATACAAGAGGAAATGCACAGTGTCTCTGTCCCTTATGGGCTACCTAAAGAGAGACTTCCTCCCCTCTGAGGAAAGATGAGAAGCTGCAGTTGCACGTTACTGAGTGTCATGATTCAGTGTTGTGCCTCAGCTCAGTATAACCTAGAGCCTCCTTTTCTCTTATTCCTTCATAAAATACTGGAATTTAGCATTTCCTCCAGCTTTTATATCCTGTCTGGATTGCATTTTTCAAGGCAATCACTGTGTACTTCCGTGTTTTTGCACAGCCCTCAGCTCAGCTGGATCCCACCATTTCCTGGCCCTTAGACAGTGCTGGTGCCAGCAAATCCCCCAGGAAATATATTTTCCTTGAATTTAGAAAGAAAATTGAGAGAATTGAATTCTTGGCATAGGAATGCACAGAATGTGAGATATCTTAAGAGCAATGCTTTATATCTCTGATGACCTTGTTCATAAATCAAAGTGCGGAATTTGTTTCTTGGCTTCCCTCTGACATACGAGACGGCAACACATTAAAGCGACGCTTTATTTTCCTTTTTATACTTTTAATTTTTCATTGTCTCCTGTGAAATTCAGTATTTTATTGGTTTAATGCATACTTTTCAGCATGCAATGTAATAGGCAGTTATATGCAGCTCTCAGAGATAAGAGATAATTCTGCTCACAGCTCCCACATCACTCCATGGAAACTGCTAAGAGCAGCTGTGCAAGAGAAGAGGCCCTAAATTATTTAAGAGGGTTTAAAAAAAACCCTAATCTCCAATGTCAGCCCATCTCCACTGTCAAAAGAGAGCCAGTAGAAGGTCAGGCTGTGTAACATCTTTCAGGGTCCACAGTTCATGTGCAAAAATCTATCAACACAAAGTCACTTGTTTGTGCCAGGTTTTTCTGTATGGAGTATGGGCTATTATTTTTGACATAGTGTATGTATTTATTTTTTCACTGTGGTATAGAAAAGAAGCCATTAGTTATTCCTGGTCGAGATTTGACCCCCTCAGAGGAATCACTTGGGCTGACTTGTTGCATTTGTTCTTAACTGGCAGCTCCCACCCTTTGACTTTTAGTTTCTGCAGGCTGGCTGCTGCACCCAGACAAGTCCTGCTGGATACTCTGCTTTTGGGACTGGTGCCATGATGCAGAGAAGCTGGATTCAGTAGGGTCACATTGGGAGTTAAGATACAATTCGTCCCACTGTTTTTGGCATGACTCACATTAAGTAGATAATTAGAACCTCATGCCAAACTTTCGCTATTCACATGCTGAAATGGAGCAGTAATTTGTTTTATATGTATTAACTGTAATTGCTTACTAGGCTTGACAAATGTATTCATAATTCAACAATTGCTGCATTATGAGGCACTAATGGGAAAAAATCTACCTAAAGTCTATAATCTCTCTTGTGAACTAATCCTTAATTCTGTACATAATTTTGACTTAAAGCAGTATTTATTTAAAGCTAGAAATTACTTTAAAATCCCAATTAATGTGAAACTAATGCCTGATGAGAAATAAGTCAGATTAATAGTCTGTAAGGTTGCTTCTTCTCCTTTTTTTTTTTGTCCATAAGTAATTTTTAAGGGGCTTATTTGTTTGTTTTCCGTTGGGTTTTTACCCTTACACTAGAGTGTGGCCAGCTTTTAGCACTTGAGAGAGAACTAAAGATCTTGAGCAGTTTGAATACAGTTTTTCTTCCACAGCTGCAATGAATTCTTGGTGGTGGGACTGACCTAATGCAGGGACTTTGATATGGTAATCTTTGTTCTTGGAAAGAGGTGGAGAACTGGGCTGTATAAAACAAATATCTCCTCTGTCTCTCTATCTGCACATCCAGCCTCAGTGGCATGAGGGATTTCCTTTGACATTTGTGGACTTGTGGACTCTTGGGATTCCCATGTGTTTTTCCTCTGAAAGGCTGGCCTTGCTTTCCTCAGAAATGTTGACGTTTTTGAGTTCTTGACATGACTAGTTCTTCAATTCAGGGTCATGAAGAGTCCAAATTTGCCCTCCAACTATAGAGGTGAAATATTAGGGTGGACTGAGAAGCACAGGAGGAGGAAAAGAGGGAGTGAAGTTCACTCTTATGTGGATTGAAGATGTGGCTACTAATAAGTAATTAAGTTTCTGTAAGGGCAAGTAACAGTAGCTGTAAAGACTTACTAAGCATGTCGCTCATTCAAATTCTAGAAGATATAAGGTAAATTTGAGTAAGTTTAAATAGTGAATGGGACTTGTAAAAGTCCCAAATGATTTGATGATAAAATTGGTCATGTTAGGTTGGGCAGTGACATTCATTGCCTGTTTGAAGTGACTTTTCTAGTGTACACAGTTGATAGTAAAAATAAATTTTAACAAAATTTGACACCAGTCAGAGAAGGTTTCACAGAGACCTCCAAAATCTATTAAGTAGTATTTGCTTTTGCTCACAACTTTTCTAGCCTGACCAGTAGCTTGGAAGCTTTGCTGTGTTTGATATTTGCCAAGCCATCCACTGACCCTGTTTTTGTTTGTTGCCATTTTGTTAAGAATGAATGACATTACTATAAAATTGATGCTCAAAAATCCAAAAACTATGTACATTTTGGAAGGCTGGTCCTTGTGAGGTTACAGATGTCTGAATCTTCTGAAGGGATTACATGTTCCAGAACTACTTTGTTTCTTTACTTTAAATTTACTAAGTGTTTGTTGTGGTAATACAATTTTAATCACCAAACCTCCACTGATGTGCCAGTGGGTACATATCTAGCTAAGGATAGATGTGCCTAATATTGGAGCTTTCCAGGTTTTCTCTGAGGTGGAGTGAGGTGTGAGATCTTGACTGTATTTCAGTATCATCTTGCTTTGCAGCCTGGTTTCAGAGACCAGATGTTAGAAGGTAAGCATCTATGAGCACCAACAATTTCAGCATCCTTTTGAAGCGAGTCCCTCTTGCATTTCCATGTGCTTTGTTAATAGTTCCTTTTTCTCCGGAGCTCTCTTCCCCCATAAGCAGAACCAGTTAGGCATCATTTTATTGTTCTGTCCTATGCAGATATGGTGATGACATCAAAAGTGTGAAAACTTGAGGAAATCTATCCTGAAAATATAATTAAATATCATTCTTAAATCTGGATGAAATATTACTGAGACTCTTGTGGAAGTCTTACTGCTTCACATCCACTGGCTGTACAAAACAAATGCACCAAAGTGTTGACATCAAATTTATTATTAGTAGTAGAATTTCTTTATTATTAACAGTAGTATTACTATTATTAGTAGTATTAGTATTATTATTATTTCCACATCTTAATTTCCTTTTCAAATTAATAATTAGATAGGGTAGTGTGAAGGTTTTAGACTGTGGATTATTTTTTTCTCATGCAAAGTGTCTTCAAAGAAATCACTGCATATAAAAAGTGAATGACTGGAGTTTAGATTAATTTAGATCTAAATTAAGTATAGATTTAATGCAAATGTTTACAGCCACATCTCTTTTCAATAGAAGTCAACGTTTTTATGTATGACTTCTTCTTTTTTAGAAAGCTCTCTTTTATACTTTCCAGCCCAGTTTCTTATCAGATATATTTTTTTATCATCTTTGTGTCTTTGCTTTCATTTCAGAATAAAACAGATTCATTGTCCCTCAAAGCCATGAATAGCTCACATTTGCAACTGCGTTAAAAATACTCAATGCATTTCAGCTGGGAAAGACAAGAAATTTTAATAGCCTTTATGCTTTGTGGAAAATGTTGCCAAGATGCCCAGATTTGTGTATTCAGGGTACTAGTTTTCTAAAACTGATGCAGAGGAAAGTTTGGGGGGAGACAGTTTTAGGAAGTGGGCCAATATCCTTTAGACAAGTTCTCTTGAACTTGTCGCATTTTTGTTGTGTATTATTTTGAGCAGAACAAAAATGTTTCCAATAATTTTTTTAATACACACTTGGAGGTGCTTTATAAACTGCTTATTCTCTAACACTGCACCTGTGTTCTATCACTTGGTGTACTAATCCCACTGTGGGACCTTCCAATTCTTCAGACCTGCTTGGATTGGAAAAACTTGCCAACTGGTGGCAGCTTTGAAGTGTTGCTGTTGTTAGCCATGCATCTTTGAAAAGAAGCAAACAATAAAGTGTTTGTCCTTTTTCTATTGGGCCTGATGTAATATCACTTCTAATGAAGCAACTAGTGAATAAATAAAATATATGATTTAAGATTGCATTTGAGAGTCACATGTCTAAACAGCCCATGATTTCTGTAAAATGAAAAATCCCTCCTGAGTAGAAAATTATTACTGCTCATCATTCAGTATTCACTCGAAAGGTATGATTCTCTTAATACCCTAACGAAGCACTCAAACACATTCCAGTGAGGACAAAATAACCACATTTGAAGTAAGTGTGAGAATACTCTTATCATCTAATAGCATGTGAGAATGGCAAAGGTTTCAGTGTTTTTATTGATTTTGTTTTGGCTAAGACTTAGCCAAACAAACTATATGGGGAGAAATTACTCTTAATACTCCTAATTAAGACTGTAACTGTAGAAAGAGCAAACTATTTGTAAACTGTTTAAAGCACACAGAAAAACACATGCAGTGCTTTTAAAAATGGAAATTTTTAAGCAACCCAGTGATTTCTTTAATTTATTGATAGTGCTCATGCTATTTGTGGCATACTAATTAAGTGTTGGAAATGATCTCCAAGTACACTGAATGTAATCCTGCAGTCTGCTATAGATGCAACTGAAAGCAACCACATAGAGCTGGATCCCTATGAAACCTGGCTGGGAACTTCTAGTACAGGCTTCACCTGTTCCACAGTCACGATCAAAGCACAGATCAGTAATACTCACCTGTGGCTCTTGTGCCCAGCCAGCATTAGTGAAATCTAGCAGAAGTTCCAGGTGTGCAGGGGAGCAGATTGCAGGTGGCAAAGCGTGTGACTCGTGTCTCTCCTGGCTTGGCAAGGGGTGCTGAAAGCTGTGTGCTTGTGAGTTGGAAAGGAGGGGTGTGGGTGGGTGTGGGGTCTCTCTGGTGTTGGTGTGTCTCACCAGTTTCAGTTCCCCAAACTCCTCCTCAACACCCCCTTGTCTGTATGGACTCTTCTCCCAGTGAGTGGCAACAGTGTTTTCAGAACACTAATGTCTAGAAGCAAGGAATTGGGCTGAGCCTGTCACTGGCACCTCATTGTCTTCTGTTTTCCCTGGTTCTTTTGTCTGTTTTGCTTTCTCCGAGCACCCTTATAGCTACACAGTCAGCTCTCTCTTGAATGAGAGGAATGGGAGCTGGAAAGCCAGAGGGCTTTGCCCTTTCTGATCGCACAGACTAGAGCTTTGTGAAAATTTGGGTGAAGTCGCAGAATTGTGAGGTCTGCAAAGAGAAAGAAAATTAAACCAAAAGAAACCATTTGTTCAGTGCTTACATATTTACACTTGTCAGCTGAACTAGATAAATCTTCATATTTTCTAGGGAGGGAAAATAATATCTGTTGCTATTGATGCCCTATCCTGGTTGAGTCTGTGTGCCTGCTTCACACTACTGCCCAGAGGAGGACGTCCTTCTGCGTCCAGATTTCTTCTCTGAAGGGATCTCTGGGAATGAGCCAACTTCCATGCCCTGAATGTCTTGCTGCCGGATGCAGTCACTGCTGCCTTCTCTTAATGGCATGCAGACAGAAAAAGGGTTTGAAAGTGCTGCTTTCTGCTTCTGTGGAAGGTGGTGTGCTAAGTTTGTACACATTTCAAGCCTATTTTCTAAAGTTTATTCTAGATACACATTTCAAGCCTATTTTCTAAAGTTTATTCTAGATATCATCCTTCTCACAGCACTTGTGTCATTTTAGTCACTGAAACAATTTTTTGGGTGGATTTTTGTTTTGTTTTGTTTTTTGAAAGCTGAGAATGTAGGCAGGACCCTATGCCTAACAACAAATTACTGTCTTCATTGTACTGTGCAAAAAGTTCCTTAAACTCTGAGGGCAATAATGTGAATGAAATGGTTCTTTAGTAACCTTAAGAAAAAAATAAAAAGTTAAAAAAAAAACCAGAAAGCAATTTCAGAGAAAAAGCATGGTTTACCTGGTGTGCATTATTTTAGTGGAGTCAAAGATGCCCCCACAGGAATGCTGGGGTTTGTTATCATAATGTCCCTTCTGATTCTGTGCAAAATTTCCTAGTTTCCTATTCTTATTTATGTTATCCATAATTTCTTGTATATGGATGTGCTACTGCAGACACACTTTTTTATTTTCCCCTTCCCATGTGTCTATGCTGAAATATCCACAAAGAATTGTGTGCCCACTTATCCTCCTTCAGATGAGACAAAAAGGGAACATGAGACAATGAAAAGCAAATTCCTTGTGCACACATTCAACTGTACAGGAAACTAGGACGATGTTATTATTCATAACAATATATTATGTTACAATAAAAGTAAGCAGAACGTAGCTCTAGAGGTTGGAAGGATGTCTGTCACACTCTGAAGTTAAGACCTTGCCTCTCAGATACACTTTAGCAGACAGAGCAGTGTTGCTTGGGATAGGAGATGAGAGAATTTTTCTGCCAATAAAAATGGAGAAAAATCTTATTTGCTTCAGGCTTATGAAAAATAAAAAGTAATACAAGTTTTCTTTTACTTTGAAAACTAAAGCAAAGCCAGTCTACCATATTTAAAATAGGACTCCTTAAATTATTATTTGTCCTGTTCAGAAGGTCTGGAGTGAACTTTGATCCACTTAAACTCTGTGAGTCACTGGCTTAAGGTTGGCAATCCCCCATGGTAGCAACAGGAAAAGTAGCCTTCCTTTGAGTCTGCTCCCCAGAGCCCTCACACTATTTTCTGCTGTAGAGAAGAATTAGAGATATCTAGGGACCATTTGACTTGTTACCCTTTATTCCCTTAGTGGGATTCTGTGCTGGTAACCTTCAATGTTCTGCTCTGCACATTGTTTCCTTTTTTGAAGTGGTCTACAATGATGGGGGAAAGGAGGTGCCTCTATTTCAAAAGGAAAAATAAAAGCAGAACGAATTTAAATCTGAAATATCCTTGGAAATTTGGGTTAAAACCCACTAACCAACCATTACAGCAAACAAATAGATAAATAAAATATTAAACAAAAGCAAAAAAACCCTTTCCATTAGCTAGCTGTCTTGGGTTTCATCTGGAATACATTCCCTGAGGATATTCTAGCGCTTTGGGTTTTGCTGTTTTGCTGCCTCATTGAGAAAATAAATTTGAAATTAAATGAGGTTAAAAGAAGAGTGGTTTTAAGCCTGTGTGTGTTGCAGGGGAAAATTGCCTTTAAGTGTTTCTGATATATCTAAGTAGATAAAAGAAGTAATGATTTTTACAAAAATCATGGAACTTGTAATCCTTGTGAAAAAGCTGGTTAAAAAAATACATGAAGCTATTCAGTAAATTTAAATTTGTTTTGTTACCTGTGTATCATTTTAAACAAATCTCTCATGGGAGAAAAAATGCATGAAGTACTTCCCCACATTTTCTTTCTCCAAATCATTATTTTTTTCCACATATCTCTTCACTTGCTGTTTAATTATCAGGTCATCTTCACGTATAGAAACCTATTTTTTTTTTCCTGTTCCTCATTTCTATTTATTTCAGCAAACTGTCAAAACCCATTAACTCAATGCAAGCCTTCCAGTAATTTCTATAGGCTTTGCATCAGGTTCAGAGACACAGGTTTTGCCATAAAACAAAGTGAGCTGGGATCTGCCCCTGCCTCCATCAAGATGCTGGATCAGTTATATCCCAGTGCACTAAGGGGTGTTTCACATGGTGCTGTCAATCTTAAGTTACATGGTCAATTTTAAAACAATGCTCCCCCAGCCCCCCAGTTCTAAGTGCTAATCAAGATAATGAAAAAAAGAAAAAATAATATGGATTAGGCCTTTGAAGCAGCTGCTATTAGGGTCCCTGCTTCTCTGTAAGAGCTCTGCTGGTATATATCTGGACCCCCAGAGCTCCCAGGGAAGCCAAGGCTGGAAAAGGTGACTGTTCACATACAGTGCTAATCACTTTACCATAGCCATTGTCTTCTTAATGCTCACCTTAAAGCAATCTGCATATGTGTGCACACACAAAACTGTAGTGTCAGTGCTATTGCACTTTGCTCTATATTCCGCCTTTGCTCATTTTATTAGTAAAAGTTCCCACTCATAACATCTCCTTAGAGGAGAACTAGAATTTTTGATGGTGATTATTTTTCCGGTTAACATGGAATGAGTCAAAATTTCTTTTTGTTGGAAAGCAATTTTTGTATCTCATGATAGTAATTTATTATTATCCTCAGAGGAGAAAATACACAGTAAATCTTTCCCATGACATTATTGTGAAGGGATCCAATTTGTGCTCTTTATTCAGTAAAAAAAATCTGTTGAAAGCTGGTATGAGTGGAAGGCAAGTAAAGACTTGCAATATCTGATCTTTCTTCTTGATATGACTCTTTCCTGGTATGTAGTCAGCAATCACTTTCTTCATCTAGACAGAATCCTGGACCACTGGCCCTAAGCTTCTATTTTACTGGTGGTTTTAGTCTTTTCAGCATGCACAGTAAACTGTAGCAGCCCAGATTTTTCCTCACTTCTTCTCCTTGAAGGGTTGCTTTAGCAATTAAATAATCTGCTGTCTTGCCTTGCATGTTTGCCTCCCTGGGGTTTTATAGGGAGTGTGACAGTGCTGAGCTCTGTTTGTACATCAGAGCAGGTGAAAGGCTCCTGCTCACTGCAGTGGATAGGAACAGGGTGACTGTAACTGGGAAGCTTTTCTGCGAACACTCCAGGACAGGCACAGGGAGTGGTGGAGTGAGCTGCATCTGTCTCAGCAAGCAGCACAGTGTGATAAGGGTGAAGTATTTGGTGCAGAGTCCTTGTCTACCATGTTTTGATGTGTTTTCAGTGTGGATTAGCTCTGCTCTGGTCATGCAGACAGAAAAAGAGCTGGTGGCTGAAACACAGCATTTGGGTCCTTGGGCTGTGCTTTAGTTTCATGTGAAAGGAATCCAGTTTGTGCATTTGAAGATTGCTCTGTTGAAGATGCTCTGCAAACCAAAGCATGGTAAAAAATTTGCCCAAGAAATAATCTCCAGTTCTGAATTAAAACATCAGCATGAATACAGCAGAGTAGTAATATGCCATACTAGGAGATCTCATGCTAAAATAAAGTGTTGTCATTATCCCAGATGATAGACTGGAGATAAAATTACAAAGTGATGAGTGCAGGGTGCAGGCTAAGTAATTTGAATCGAGGGAAGAGGAAGTGTAAGAGAGATTTATTTCTCAAAATAGACAGATGGATGCTAAATGCAAAGGTAGCATTGTCTGATATCCTTCACATGAGAGAAATTATTATTTCTATAAGTCATATTGCATGTAACTAACTATTGGATGGCCAAGAGTAAGAAAATATTAATGGTACCTCTATGGTACTGTGCAGCAAGTAAGAAAAAATTCTTCCCTATACAACCTACATTTCTCTAGTCCAAACTACTGTTTGGTTTCATACAACCTGTGTATTAAAAAAAAAAAAAAAAAAAAAAAAAAAGCAGTATTTCTGAAAAAAACGTAGTTGTTTTAGTTTTTGTTTGGAAGAAGGCAGAAGCTTGCTACTAGGAAAAAGCAACTGTAAAGGCTGTTAATAATAATGAAGCTGCTGAATATTAATGATATAATGAATAGTAATGAAGCAGCTGAAAAAAATATGATCCAAATATGACAGTTTTTATCAGGTGTGAAGATTTCAGCTCATTAGTAATTGTAACACATGTTAGTTACTTGTTAGTAAGTACTGAGGTGATGAAGCAGAATACACAGCAATGTTTCCCAATCCATTGAAAATAGACTGCAGACCCTCAAGTGGCTTATCTAGTATGTATCTACTGAAAAAGATGCTGTAGCAAGACAAGCCAATGTGTTAATTCCACTTTTTGAGAACCATAAGGTGTGCATGCAAGAAACTCAGATCCCCCAGCTAGTCTGGTGGGGCTGGACTCTGCAAGCTTCTGCTCTGTTCTGTGTTGTTTGAGAAGCAGAGTTGAGAGAAGTGGCACCTGCAATGGAAAGGTTTAGCAAAGTGTTTCTTTCAGTTTCTGAAATATTCTGTATCTCTTTTGTACCACTTGAATATGTGGAAGGGCTTTTTCTCTTTTTTTTTTCTTTTTTCGTGGTTTGGAATGTAACAGTAAGTGGCAGAGGCTTAAGATCAAAGTTTTGAAATTGATAGGAATATTTTAATCATTACAAATTCAGTTGTTCTTCCAAAATCCTTTTCCTTCAAAAGCAGTGGTGTGTGACATCCATAGGAAGTTCATAGTAAGCAGAAAGTTGTAATCAAGCCAAACTAAATATGGCAACTGCCTTGTGAATGAAAGCCTACCTGTCAAAGAAGGCAACTTTTCACTTAAGGAAGATGTTCTGGATTTTATATTATTAAATATCATATTCTTATACTCTCATTCATATGCTAGGATTTCATTGAGTGCATATGTGAACATGGTATGCATGTTGCTATTGCTCCTATTAAATGTGAGCAGAAATTCCGGAAGTGCATTATGCTACATCTCTTTGAAGAATATTAAAGCTAGAGATGTTAATGTGAAACAAAATTTTTGGAATAAATGAGAATGGTTGGGTACTCTGGAGAAAATATTTGGAAAAAAAACCTTAATTACATGGTACCAGATTAAGGCATTATTTTAAACAGTTATAGTGTTAAAAAAAAAAAAAAGAAGAAGCAAAGGGAAGCCACCTTAACTTAGTAACTCAAGTGTAGTAGTTTAGTTGATTGATTCTGAAAGTCAAGGGGTGAATATTTTCCCCAGTCTTAGCAGAGAGAAAGACTGAATTGAATAGCCAAATTCCTGTTGATATCCTTGAGAGCAGGATCAAGTCTTTAATTCTTGATTAACTCCTTTTTTTTATTTTAATGAGAATTATGTGACTTAAACCCTGTTTTATGTTTTGGAAGCAGTGGGTAAGGTTTCAATCAAATGGTAGGTTTTCTAGACTTTTAAATGTGCTATTCTTTTTAGTGCTTCTGTTACCTCAGGGTATTTACTTTTGGCTCTTAGTGTGGTGTAGAAGTTGATACTATTGTGAATGGAATTGGCAAGTCTTAAAACACAATGTTTAGATCATAAACATTTTAAAATAAGACTCCATAAAAAAGATTTGGTTTTTAATATGAAATGTTAGTTGTGTTCTTGGCAGGCATTACTTCAGAGGAGTCAGATGCATTTCAAAGAGTATTCTGGTGGCCAGCTGCAGCCAAAAGATTATTTCAAACCAATGGAGACCCAATTCTCTTTCCTCTACAGCTTTTTTCCTTTCTCTCTCTTTCTCTTCCCACCCTCTCTCTCCAGTAGGACTCTATCTATATATTATGAATCAAGTGTAGCCAATCATGGGGTGAAAAATTCATACACAATTATACCTAACAGTGGAAGGCATAGACACTCAGACTAAAGATGCAAGTACTGGTCTTTGCTTTAGGAGGTGCTCTTGAGATTTCTTTTCTTCAACACTACAAATCTTCAGAGTTGGCTTCTCTTCCAAAGCCAGCAAGATTTCATAAAATATATGGAGAATTGCTTGTGTCTGCCCTGTCACCTGTAGAATGGTAGAGTCACCTCTTTAACAATGACTTGATTCATAGATGCTGTATGAAACCAGTTACACTTCAGAGATGAGCAGAAGATAATGGTTTTGTGGGATACATTAATGGAGTGGGTCTTTATTTTTCTTGATAATTTATGGTTCATTGTGCTAGACATTATTTTTGTTTTTCACATTTATTTGAAAAAAATGTGTGAGAGTATTTCTCGTCCTGCTTTAGCAGTGTCTTTAGAGAACATATTTTCATAAAATATTAACTCTGTGTGATGAGTGTATTGTCTTATGTAGCTGTGCAGGCAGAAGTCTTGCCCCACCTCAGGCAAATACAGGTGCCACAGTAGAAGCTCTTGCAACTCATCAAACAATCAACATTGCTCAGTTAACACAGAACAGAATTTAACTTCTATTTTTTCCCACATAGTGAAGGTAGAGCTTTCTCCACCTTGCTTTTGAAGTCTCTTTCTGCTTTGTGTTTTGCTAGATATCGGCTTGAAATCCCTGCCTGCCTGCTTTGCACTGAATGGGGGCAATAAAAAGTGCTGCTTAATGTCAGTCACAGGGAATCTTTTTGTTCCTAATTTATATTTCCCTTTAGGTGATGGAATGCACCAGCAACAGCAATTATTGTCTCTTCTCTGATTTTGAGAATTCCATGAATGATTGACATGAATCATTCAAAAAGAACTGTAGTTGTTTACATGGCATGCAGTCTTGTTGTATTTCCCACAGCAGCATAAAAGGACAGAGAGCAAACTATGATGCAGCTTCACGTCCTCCTACACATTTGCTGAGCAGACCTGCGTGACTTGAGATATTTGTGCTCTTAGTAGCCTGTGTTTATAATGACCTCATAATAGTTGAAAAGAAAAAAAGGGCCTGGTAAAACGCTAAGAAAACTACCAAGAGCTGAAAACTGAATGTCTAGTTCTCGAAGTGTGTCTGGGGTTATTTTGGAGAAAATCTCGGTAAAATTTGTACCAAGTGCATCAGAAATACTGAGGGCAATGGATGAGTCTGCACATTTGAGTGTTTTGCGGGGCTGAGTCCTTTGCCTGCTTGTATGAATATGAAGGGTTAAACAATAAAGAAAGAATACATGTTCATGCTTTTGCTTAAAAATAAAAGGGCTGAATTTCAGAAGGAGCTGTAAAGCTTTCAGCAAGAATCAGGCGAACACTACAGTAAAGTGAAAAGCTGAAATGTGAAGAGTGCATGATGTGAGATGCCAGCTCAGCACTTCCAGATCACATTGCTCTAGCAGAGGAGACCACCCTTGGAATTGCAGTAAACTGTAGCTGCTCTGCAATGTAAAGTTGTATAGGCTGATACCCCTCTCACTGTTAGGTAACCCCATGGTAGCCTCTCTCAACATCTCTCCACTCTGGGGAAAACACATGTTATTTACAGGTGCTTCTCTAGGGGTGGAAAAATCTCCTTAATATACATATCCCAGCTGCACAAGGAAAGGAAAAGAGTGTTCATACAAAAAAAAGGTTCTTCACTGAGCATGTTTGTTTTTTCTCCTCTTTGTGCAGGTTCAACATGGGAGAAAACATTACGGCAGATTGGTTTTGAAAGGTAAGCCATAAATTTATTTCCTTACTTGTTCAAAAAGGTAAGGAAGAAAAACTGCAGAGGCAAATTTGCACAGATATTTATTTTAATTGATTGAATGCATCAATGACCTCAAATTCAGAGTGGAAGTCATGCAGTGTCATGCACATGTGTTCAGCTTTTCTGTTTGTGTCCTCTTCTTTTTCCCAAGTAAATCTGAAGCAATTTATTCATTATATGAACTTGGCTCATCATGTTGTTTGCTAGTGACTATACAGCATGTTAGTATTAAAAAAGGGACACACCTTTGGCCACAAATCTTACTTATGAATGAAAATATTGCTCTCACTCATATTTTTTCCATGAAATTTCTAAACTCTGACATATAAGTTGACAAAAATAAATGAAGCTGGAAGAGGAGCAAAGCTGGCAGAGACCAGCACCACAGGAAAATTCAATATGCAGCATTTGTCAAGTGCAAGAACTTCTTGCAGACAAACTTAGACACAAGGTCATCATACCAGAAACACATATTTTTCTTGTAAATTAAACAAGACCAAGAGCAGTAAAGAGTGATGTAAAGAAGGATTCAGATGCTCAATGTCATCTTTATTTTTCTACAAATGGTAAGCAGAAGATCTTCTTTCCACTTGAAGTTCTGGATATTGTTGAAAATTAAACGCTCAGTTGCTGAGTTTGATGTCCTCAAAAGTTTGTTTGTTTTTTTTTTTTTTTAATAGGCTTTTTTTTTCCCCAAGTTGCATCCACTTTGGTTCCTGATGAGCATTTCATTCAGCACGGTACCACAGAGCACTACAATAAATTATTGATCCTTTCATCACCCAAATTGTGAATTCACACCTGTTGGTGCTGCTTATCTCCACCAGAATGAAAAAAAAAAAAAAGCTTTTGAGGAGTTCTAGAATGAATTGATACTCTGTGTCTGTGCTTTAAAAGTGAGAACGGATGAGGGTCAGAGTCCTTTTAGCTGAGTTCATTAGAAGTTTTGTGGTGGCAATTTCGAACTTCTGAGATGTTTCAAAACAAGAAGAATCCATGCTAGCTGTGTATATGCAAGGTATGTACCACATGAAAGATGGAGAATTATTGATAGACTAAATTACAGCTGAGAAGCCTTCCCGAGAGGAGGCAAATATGTAGAAGGGATTACTGTGCAGATCCCACTATTGACACTCTAGTTTGAAAAGCAGAAAGGCTTTTGAATGGCACTTCTGCACCTTGAGAGACTGACTGTCACTCTGGAGTAACTTTATTTGAAGCAGCACATTAGTTAGCACAGATGCGGTGAAGATTTGAATGTAGTATGCTTGCCATAGTCATAGAATCAAATATGTTCTCTTATCAGCTTTTTCAGAGAACTGGCAAGGAGAAAAAAAAAGGGAGATAAAGCCTTTCATACAGATACAACAATTAGGATTTGGGATTTTAAAAACAGTAATATCCATTATCCTACATGTATTTTTAACACAATATTTTTATGACAGGAATATATCATAGAATCATAGAATGGCTTGTGTTGGAAGGTACCTGAAAGGTCATCCAGTTTCTAAGCCCCTGCCATGGGTTGTTTAGAGCCCCACGCAGCCTGGCCTATAATATAAGGTGTGGGGCTTACACAACTTTTCAAATTGGTTGAGTAAAAGGTTAATGTGAAACATATATGTTAAGTTCAGTGTTAACTCCTTTATAGCAATATTTGCTTCATATCATATGTTATTGCTTAAGATCAGTATTTTTTTATCTTAAACAATAGTTTCCAAAGAAAACACATTCCTATATGTAATACCTGGATGCTGGAATCACACTTAACTTGCAGTCACAGAAGCAGAAATCTCAGGTCTGCAGATCTTTAAAGTGGAGAGCCTATTCTGAGATGTATCACTACATCCTTTCCCTAATCTTATTCTCTTCCGTAGGAATCCCTTTCTGGCCACCAACAGAGACATGTTAGTGGGCTACATCTATGTTAGCTCTGATCCAATACAGCTGTTCTTGTGTTATTTACCTAAAAGAAGCAGCAGAAGCATGTCTGGCTATTTAAAATTCTATTCTCTGCAAGCTTTTGACTGAGGCACATCTGAGTCAGCTTTGAAATATCAATAACATTTAAATGTGTTGTTTGAGCAAGGACATTCTCATCCAGGAGGGAGGAAGCAAGATTTTTAGATACACAAAAGGTGAGACATGAAGTAATGCCCTAAGGAGGAATTATCTTTGCTTTAAAACTGGAAGACATTAATTGTTCTCAACAAACTGTTTTAGAGTGCATTGAGGAACAGGAGACATAGACAGTCAGTTTACATTGCAGAAAATTAATCCCATATAATTTACAGGTGATATCATCACTGCTTTGTGGCTACATGGTGTTTATTCTGCAGTAGTAGAGTGTTTACATTACTGTTGTCTTCATATCCTGAAACACAATGTGGCACCAAGAGATCTGACTGCAAGGCTTTTATGTAAGCATAACTTGTGAGCTGAGGATGCTGCTTTTCAATGCATGGGAAATTAAAAATGCTGGAGCTTGAGTAAGGTAGCTTTATATCCAGGAAATGACTGGAGTTAAGAGCTTTTCAATTAAAAGGAGTATATGTGGGTTTGATAGATATAAATGAAGGTCTTTGTGTTATTGATTGTCTTTTGAGACATTACAAATAAGCTAACTGTAACATACTATGTTAGTCACCTCCTTTGTCCAGCATGATCTAGACTGCAGTTCCTGACTGTATTTTCTGAAGAACATTAAGGACCAATTTTGAGATTTAGGAAAAATATTGTATTGCATTGTGCTGTCCTATAAGAAACATGGTTTAAAAGGCTGGGCACGTGTGATGCTTTCATGTGAAGCAAGCAACTGTTTTTTAAAAAAATCTTCAGTAGGCCAAAGCAATTAGATTTATGGATAAATAGGATGACTTTTTTGCAACTGTTAATGTGGGGATTATTGTTCATTATTGGTTCATATTACCATGGTACCCACATATGCATAAAAATGTGTGGAAAGCAGTCAGCTCTCTTGTACTTTGTTCTAAATATACTAAAAACCTCATTTTAGAAGGCATTGTTCATCTCAATGGCTTAAGATTTTTTTCAGTCCTACTCAGGACCCAGTGAATATCATGGGATCATGGAATCAATAAGGTTGGAAAAGACCTCCTAGATCATAGAATCCATCCTTTAAGCAAACACCACCTTGTCAACTAAATCATAGCATTAAGTGCCACATCTATCTGTTTGTTGAACACTTCCAGGGATGGTGACTCCACTGCTTCCCTGGGTAGCTGTTCCAATACTTAATTACCCTTTCTGTGAAGAAATTCTTCCTGATGTCCAGCTTGAGCTTCCCATGGCACAGCTTGATGCCATTTCCTTGTGTCCTGTTGCTGAGAGGCTCACTTGAATTCTCAAGTGGAATAGTTATGAACAATTAACTCTGGCTGTGCTTGTTTCCTGGCTACTCTGGCAATTAAAGAGAGCTTAATGCACAAAGCTTGTTAAAATTCAGAAGGAAAGAGGATCAGTTCAGTCAGAGAGCTGGTCTTCCCCTGTCATGCAGTCAGTAGTGTCTTTCCAGCTCATGGCTGGGGTGAGGCTTGCAGTGCAAAGCCTGCAAAGAGCCACCACCAGCCCTGGGGAAATGTTGCCACACTGGAAAATTTAAACCAAAAGAAGGCTTTTTTAAACACCTAATTTCTCTAATTTGAGCTACTAAGATGAAGTCTATGTCATTGTCTAGTAGATTCAGTAGTGTAGATTACGGGAATGTCTTCTGCTTTTACATATTTGTTGATCTATAAATTACCTAACAAATTAAAAACTTTAAATGAATGATGCTGGACCTCTTAAAACTCATTGTCCAGCAGGACTTCCAGACTTCCAGTACTCCTTTTACTATGCTTCTCTGGGTTGTAGTTTATAATGTTCCCATGGTGCTTCTCCTATGCATGTAATGCTTTGCATTATGGTTCCACAAAGCAGACTTAAGAAAGATTTAACAACTGTTAGTACATGTGAAGTACATATCAAATGTTTTAGAAAATATATATTTGAAGAATAACAGATGTGTGGTTATTACACTTTTGGCAACCTTCAATAAGTATGTTTTTCATAGTAAATAGTTGCTTCAAGGATAGAGAAAGGAACTTTTGAGCACCAATTTCATAGTAAAAGGAAATTATAAAAATGGAAGAGTTCTCCATATCAAAGATTCAAGTTTTTTTTGGTCGATAGCTATAATCTGATTCTAAAATTGTTGCTATTTTCATGGTATGCAAAAACTTACTATTAATTAGAAGTGAGATATATATATATATGCAAAATTAGGTGACTTCTACCCTGTATAATGCTAATAAGACCTCTCTGCACCATACTTAGTACAGCAGCAACATCTACGTAGAAAGTGCACCAGCAGCATCCTGGATTCTGTCTAAAAGTAATGCTGAGGGTGATTGGCAGTGAAAGCTGCTCCTGTTTATAAAATACTGTGTATTGAGTTGTGAGCTTGTTATGCTTTTTGTAACCCTTTTACTGTTTCTGAAAAACAAAAGGGTCGTTGGAGATTGCTAGCTCTCACACTGAAAGGAAAGGGTAAGCAGATAAGAGCAGGGAAGGGAATAAGACTCCCAAGGAAAAAGAAAAAGATCTGAAGGTTTCTATATCAAGGCTAGAGCTTGGATATGAAGATTGTCTCCTTTTAAGATAGTTTTCAGATCTTCTATGTACCTCAATAACTCTTTCAACTACTCTCCTGAGCACAGGGTGATAAGGAGGACACTCTGCATTGTTTTTATTTGAAGCAAAGTAAATGCAGCAGCCCTGCATGCCACAGGTCGGGAGACACAGCTAACCTGGGAGACGCCAGGAGCAAGTTAGCTGTCATCGCTGAGAAATGCATTTTTGTTCCTACACCGATTGCTGAGAGCAGACGGATGTCTGCTTTTGCAGCTGCTCCACATATGCCCCTGCTCAGTCTAGCAAAAAATACCGTGTATGTCTTCCCTACCCCTTGCAGAGACTGAGAACTCAATTTCCGAAACCACTCGTGACGTGCGGTGAGCGCTGGAATTCAGATTCATCAGAGGCACTTCCCAAACGCCTCCTTCCAGGTTTAGGTTGCTAATTATGAGCCTACTGGTGAATTGTTTTCTCTCTTTCCCCGTGCTTGCTTGGATATTTGATTGGTGCTTGGCTAGAGTTTCTCTGGGTGACAGAAATAAACAGAAAGGAGAGAATATTTAGATTCTATAAACATTCAGTATGCACAGCTCTGGCTTGGAAATCAAAGTACCATATGGTTTTCCAAAGTGACATCCCCCTCTTCTCCCCACACTCTTCAGTGATTTCGTGTAAAGAGTACATATATGCTTGAAATAGAAAGTCTTATCCTGATACCATGCTCCATTGTTTCAAGCCTTTCTTCACATACAGCTGAATTCTATAGTCCTTTCTTGGGCAAGGCTCCCATTGACATCATTCTGGAAGCATTGCCACAGCCGGGGGCTGCATGCGGCTTGAGAAGTTATTTTAAAGGAAACAGTACAGTTCAAATGCATTTCACAAATATTGACTAATTTGAGAAGATAAGGAAAAATGGGTGCACTGGTGCAGTCGAAGACACATGGGAAAGCCCTGCCAGACACATCTTCCACCATTTTGGAAAAAGAATAGAGAAAGTGCCTAATTTTTCAGTGCCCAGGCACTTACCTTAGCATGGTTCTCTTCCACACTGTACCTTCCTTGAATTGCTTAAAATTGGAGAAATTAGATTAATTGATGGCCTGTTTATACTTTCTATTCTTAATATATGATGTCCATCACACTTTTGTAGGAGCTAATGTGAATTTATTCTGCAGTTTTGAATGTTCTACAATTATATGTGCTGTTTGAGTAATATGGCAGATAAATGTAACATAAGGAGCCAAAAGACAGAACAAGTTCCACACATTCCCTTGGGAGTCTGGAGTAAAAGAGCAGTTTATTGCTTGTAACAGAAGTGTTGTCTTTTGGGTGGTATCTCTACTTAATCATTTCTCTCCCTGGTAAAACATGTCACTGAGTGCCTCATCCTCAACCCCAAAATGCTTTTTGGGTTTTTAGGGTTGAGGTTCAGAGATCCCCAAAGGCTACAGCTCAAAGAACACTGGTGATGCAGAAGGCACAACAAGAGGTGCTGCACCAGCTCTGAGCCCTCCACACCTTTCTCATCTAGGCTAAGCATGGTACTGGCTACTCAGCCTCAGCCCCAAGCTACCAAACTTAATAGATAAGAAACTGGAGGCAGAGGACTACATCAGAAAAGCTTTTTAATCTCCTTCCAGATGTAACACTGCACTTCTTTTCTCATGCTGGGGTGAGCAGCAGATGATGGGGCTTTCCACATGTGTGACTTCTGTCCAGGCAGAGGGCGCTGAGTCCTGAGAAGACAAGGGGGACTGAGGTTGCTTTAATTTAATTCTCAGAGCTTCTCTTTTTTGTAACTTCGTGGTGGCCAGGACTGTGGAATTTGTGCATGTGTGTGATGAAGTATTTGTCTTGTTTATAGTGTAGGAAATGGGGAAGAAATGTGTTTTCAGTTTTATTTGATATATTCTGCATGCCTGAGGTTCTATCTTAAATTGAGTTTTCTTTGCTGCTCTGACAAAAAGCAAGAC